>NC_090328.1:126270226-127744474 GCF_035084215.1 Heptranchias perlo | reverse complement strand
CCTCTGTTTCCAGTCTCTCCTGCAAGCAATGATCCTTTCCGTTGTCACACCATAAGTGGCAGAGCCTTCCAGCCGCCCGAATCCTACTCTCAGGAATTCCCTGCCTAAAACTCTCCGCCTCTCTTCCTTTTAAAACTTTCTCAAGACCCGTCAGTTCGACCAGATTTTTGGTCACCCCTCTTAATTTCTCTTTTTCCTGGCTTGGCATCCATTTTTCCATTTCCTTTTCAGTAAAACACCCTGGGCCATTTTTCACATTGAAGGTGCTAGATTATAAGGAAATTGTTATTTACTGAATAGCAACAGAAAAGATGTTTAAATAGCAACAATGGACTTTTACAAAGAGAATGAAGTAGGACAGTAAATATATTATTGCCACGATAAGTAATAAGTAAATTAGCAGTAAGTTTCATTTTAGCTCTGGCTGCATGTAATACACTGGTTTAATTTGATCATTAAAACAAGAAGCTAGACACACAATACATTCTGTGGCTCCTGCTGATACTATGCTCAAAGAGGAAGGCAAGTCTGTGGGAATACTTCTTGTTCAAAGTACTCCCCCTTTTTTATGGAAGATAATAATAGATACCCTACAAATGTCTTTGTTGTTTTAGTGAAAACATCAAACTATTCCTGGCATGGAGACCCTTCAGTAGGGTCTCCTCCCATCCAAAGTCGCTCCCGTGACGAAAGAAATAGGGACTGCCCCCATAGCAAATAGTAGGGGCTGAAACTTCACCGTAAGTGGGGAATGCTAATTTCCTTGCCAGAACCATGGTTTCTTGGTCAGGTGCTTCTGCAAGGGCCATCAGGCTGGTTGGAAGTCATGCCTTTCTTTTCTAATATGGTGCTGCTCTGGGAAAACATCATCTCACTCAATACAGCAGTTCTAATCAAGCTTCCGCAGAGCTCACAATTGAAATTGAAATATTTATTAAATAGGAGACACTGGAATAATGAGTTAGCAACTTAACAACAGTGAGTTGGCTTTATGTTTTCACAAAACTAAACCATAAGTCTAAATCAGTTTGCTATCCCTCAAGAGAGTAAAATCTTTATTGGGTGGGAAAACTGGGAAGGAGAGAGGCATTACAAATATTACCCAGAAAATACTGAAAAAAGTGCCACATTCTCATTTAGTCAGTCAAAATGTAGTTTTTGATGGAGATCCGTCATATTGACGTGTGACCAGTACTGAAATTCAAAATGGTTTGTGTGTTGGAACCAGGAACTTAGTTAAGCACAAACAATTTCTACACTTCCACCACACTGTTTCTCTTCATATTACTACAGATCTGGATGCTTTCTATTGTATGTTTTTCTCCAGTGCATAATGATTTACACCCAGCCGAGGTTTCGTTCAAATATGCAAAACAATAGGTTCTCTCGTGTTTCAATGCTTAAGGTGCAGTATCAATCTGAGCACTATACAGTTTGATCGTGATCCCTCACCAACTTCTGGTCTACTGTTTTGGCTATGTAGCTCAAAATTCTATTGACTTTATTGATTGTTGCTTTGCATTGGTTTGACATGTTGAGCATCGAGTCTAAGACGCCTCATTTTCAACTTCATTCTTAGCTTTTACAACTCAAATTCATGGATTTTTGAGGTTGCCTATCTTTACTTCCAATGTGCAGCATTTTACACGTCAGTCTTAAATTTCACCTGTCATTTCTCTGCAAACTTACAAATTTTGTCCAACTAATCTTCTAATTTCTGAGCTGCCTCTCCGATTCCGCTACCCTTCTGGTTTGGTATCGTCGGCAAATTGGGTTTCTGAATCCAAGTCGTTGATGTAAATTCGAAACAGCAGTGATCCCAACACTGATTCCTGGGACACCCCATTCAGTACTCACCCGTACCGCCCACCCCCTCCCCCCAATATAACTCCTCTAACAAGTATCCATTCTTTTCTACACCCTTCAGCCAATTTCTTATCCATACCCAAGATTTAACCTGAATCCTCACTGCTTTCAGTTTAACTAATAGTCTTTTGTTGGAACTTTGTCAAATGCGACGTACAACATGTCACTTGGCTTACCACAGTCCACTTAAATTTCACTTCCTCAAAGGAGTCACGGAGGTTGGTCCAATTTGATTTTGATATCATGAATTAACCGACGATATTGTTTAATGGCAGCAAGCTGGAGTTGGGAGGCACTGGATAATTTATCTGAGTGGGTAGTTCCCTGGCCAGAACACCAGGGGCATGATTTTTACCTGGAGCCGGGTGGGTAGATAATTGCGTGGGAAACCCGGAAGTAAAGTGAGCATGTCGTAATCTGCGATCACAACTAATTGGAAGGCAATTATTTTTACTTCCGGGTTTCGTGTCTCCAAGCTGCGCAGCGGGCGTACTGCACACCCGCTATTTAAAGGCACAATGCAAGAATGGATTTTGGTGGAGGAAGGAGAAAGTGAAGCCATGGATCCAAAGAGAGCAAGGGCAGCACCCAGGTTCACAGATGCTTCACTTGAAGTACTGCTGGGTGCAATGAGAACCAGGAGGGAGGTCATCTACCCAAGTGATCGGAGGAAGAAACCTGGTTCTGCCACAAAGGCGGCATGGCTGGAGGAGGCAGAAGAGGTGAGCAGCAGGATCACAGTGCAGGAAGTGGTTTAATGACCTGACCAGGTCAGGAAAAGTGAGTATATTTGCTGATTCACCCACATCCTGTGGTGCACAATAACCCCACCCTCCCCACCTCACTCTGTGCTGGTACTCCTACTCCATCACATCACTCCTCACACCCACTTAAGTTTCAGCATCAACCTTCCTTCACTTTCTATGCACTTCCTCACCTCTCCATTTCTGCAACCACCACTGCCACTCATCCCAATCCTGATCCAACGTGATGCATCTGTCTGATAGTCACCCTCTGATGCATCTGTTTCATAGTCAGCCTCACCCAAAGCAATGCTTCCATACGTCACCTTCAGTCACTCGCAGGTCTATTCTTTTTCCCCTTGTAGGAGAAGAGAGTGCAATATGCAAGGAGGAAGACGAGGACTGGAGGTGACCCACCACAAATAGTCCAGCTCACAGATGCGGAGGAGGAGGAGGAGGCCATAGAGATAAGTCTGACCATTGTATGCCTATCCATCGGAGATGAAGAGACTGGCAACCTGCTGATGTCTGGTGACACAACTTTAATATCCTTCACACACACGATCAACTGATTTTATCAATGATTGAACTGTTTCAGACCTCGGAATGGTCATTGGAAAGATTGTCACTTTTCCGATGAATAATTAATAGCGGATTCTGTTGTCTTCAGGGCCTTTACGCCTTCAGGAGGAAAGTGCCAAAATGGAAGAAAGCGATTCCTCAGAGGATCTCATTCTTTCTGAGGGTACACCGTCACAGGACACACAGCGCAGAAACTGGCACTTCGGTGGGTCCTGTTAGACAGTTAGCTGGGTTGTTATTTGGTGATTCACAATTCACAAGTGTGCACGAGCAGACACTGGTGGCAGGGGCAGCTGTGGAGAGTCCGCGTTGGGTGGGGGGCGCACTCCTTTTCAAGCTCTGCTTGGCTGGACACAGGTGCTGAAGCCAGGGGGCCATCGTTGAGAATGACAATGAGAGGGGTACAGCTGCACCTTTGGGAGGTACTGGGAAACATGCCACGTACACTCTCCACAATAGCGGAGAAGATGCAGGAGTCCACCTCCTACATTAGTTGGTGCAGGTAACTGCGGGAATGTCCGCAATGGAGAGAGTAGCAGCCTCCAATGAGCTTCAAGCACGCCTCTCAAATGATTCCATGCAGGCCATGATAACGGCCTCGCGGACTCTGGATGTCAACACGCCTGTCACCTTAAAGAGGTTGACAGATACCTTACCCGAGGCCTTACAATGCGGAGCATCTCCTCACCAGCCTGCTGTTCAGCAGAATGGTGGGAGCGACGTGCTTGCCCGGGAGAGGGGATGATGGTGAAAGGAGACATGGAAGTAGGAACTCCACTCAAAGCAGCCCCACATCTCACTCGTTGCCCCCTCCTCAACCAGTACCCGAAATGTTGCCTCCTCTCCCAACAGTCAAGTTTGCCCCGGCACAGGTGCAGGTGAACAGTCGGGAGCAGCCCTTCCTGAAGGAGGCTGCAGATGTCTGCGATCACCTGCCGACTCAATCTCAGCCTTCGTAGGCACTGCTCCTCAGAGAGGTCCAGGAAGCTCAGCCTCTGCCTGTAGACCCTCTCACGTGGGTAGTGCCTCCTGCGACCTCGGCCCCTCCATTGGTCCCCTCTCTGCTCTTCTCCGGGTCCTTGTTGTGTCTTGTACAACTGCAGATACCAGAACTGCACAACATGCCTGCCGCGGACGGTGACGTGTCTCCTCCTCAGATGTACTGTGGAATATATCCATTACGTCCTCCATCCTGATCTTGTCAGTTTGTGGGGCTCCAAAACGTAGGTAAATCTGACTGAACACAAGAATTCTCAGTCTCAACAAAGAAATCTCAGTCTAAACACAAAGAACTCCCAACGATTGTCTGAGAGAACTGAGTGTCCAGCTACAATACCTCACCTTTTATTGAGATATGCCAAGCACAGGTTTAAAGGGCCAAATGAGCTTCATTTGAGACATGCTCAGGAGTAGTTAAATCTATTTCTGTTGCAGAATGCACAAAAAGTTAAGTACCTAAAGTGTTTCAACTACCTGAATTAGCCCTTTAAATATTGGCCCAATGGCTTTAAGTGGAGGCGGGACGTCCGGGTTTGTGTTGTGCGCGCGCACGCTAACGCGCCTGGGTTAAACCCGGAGGTGAGCGCGTTAGAGCCGGGATGCGGTCCCACTCCAAAAAACTGGTAATCTAATCTTCCAACTGCCCCCAACCCACCCGTTCTTGGGGGTTAGAATTACCCCCCAGATGCCTGTGACTGACTAACAAAACTCGTCGACAATGCATTTTATACAGATGCATTATTGAAATAAACAAACAAAGCATAAACTTTCAACAGTTACTTAGGAAAGACTTCATTATTAGTTCAAAGTAATTACTTGTTCTAAAAAGCCCATGTCGGTCTGTGAAATACAAACAAGTATCATCGAATATCAGAAAGTCCAAATTAGAGTATTTTTCCTTCAGCAATTTGTTTTTTCACATTTTCAAACTCTTACTGTTCGGTAAGCAATATCATTGTGTACTTGAAGTAAGTACTTAGTGGGAACTGATCTTGAATTGGCAAATGCACATCTGGACAAAACCTCAGCTGGATGTAAATCAGATTGCATTGGAAGATAGCAGAAAACTGCAAGGGACATCATCTGTGTTTGTAACATCATGACTACTTGGGTGGAAGTGTTGAAATTGTTTGTGCTGAACCAGGGCAGGAAAACTAGAGGACATGATTATCAGATAAGAAAACCACAAACCACACAGCTTAAAGGGACACATACAATCTTCATGAAGTGTTTCACCCTTTTCTCTTTTGCTGTGTGAGTACACATTTGAATTTAACACTGTGATGGAAATGATGCACAACTTTTCTTCCTCAAACATTAAAACGCTTGGCAAACAAGTTTTCATAAACATGGCATGCCTCCGATAACGACTTCAGCCTAAAAGCTGCTGATTTATGGGATAGCCTAGTAAAATATGTACAGATTCAAAAAAAAAACCTTCTAAAGAAATAAGCTAGGAGATTTTTGATTCAACAGACACAGATAAGGTCGGAGTGAGGTGGTCTGTGCAGGCCTAGACTATGGATGTAAATGACAGGCTAAACTAGATGGAATGCATAACTTGTCATTCCTTCCATTTAATATTCAAACTTCTTGTATATGCCTACTTAAAGATACAGTTCTTTCTGAGCATTCTCGTCTACATCTAATGTAATTGGAGCTAAAGAAAATAAAGCCACTTTATCCGATATGTGATTCAAGGGATTCATTAACCAACATCAATCCGAGTTCAAATCTGAACACATTGGACAGACAAGTTTGCATATGCTCAACGAACACAGACACACAGCGTTTGTTCATGATATGCAAGGCATTGGACACAGTTGACCAGTTGAATTTTAGTCCTGAAGCAATTTCAGACACGTCTCTGAAGTAGGTATCAAAGGACACTTCACATGGTTCTGCAGGAGCTCGGCCGGCGATTCAGTTTATGCAATTTATTGATGACTTGTTTACGCTATCAAGTAGGTGATTTAGCTGCACAGAGCATGCTGCTGTTTTACAGACATCTTTTTTATTTGTTTATATTTAGTCTCTAATTTTAAGCAAGACTTGGTGAAAATCATATGGTTAAAAAATAAAGTTGTTTTTAAAACGGACCTACATCATATTGGCTTCCTATAAACACAACAGAAAAATGGACAACACTGGGATTAGCTTAGAACTACCAACTTGAAAACCATGCTGTCGAATATTTATTGATTTAGATTCACCATTAGGTTACATAAACTAAAGATGTGTTCAAATTATCCAGTAAGGTAACATGAAACATGAGTCTTATTTAAATATCCTTGGCAAAGGTGGAAAAGGAAAAAGGATTGGGAGCAATAATTGACCATTCACAAAAGGCAAAGATTACATTTTAAAACCAAGTATCATGTCAACACGAGGCTTACATCAACAACACTAACAAAGCACTGAGAGGATATGTGAACTCACAGTGAAATGGTATTTTGCTCCGGTATAACAAGCTGGTAATGCCACATATAGTATATTAGGTACAATTTTGGAAACCCTACCTACAAAAGGACATTGTTGCACTAAAAATGGTTCGGAGAAGAGATACAAGGATGGTGATGAAACTTACATCACCTCCCTTGTTTAAACAGGATGTGGAGATGCCGGTGATGGACTGGGGTGAACAAATGTAAGGAGTTGCACAACACCAGGTTATTGTCCAACAGCTTTATTTGAAATCACAAGCTTTCGGAGCTTTGCTCCTTCGCCTGATGAAGGAGCAAAGCTCCGAAAGCTTGTGATTTCAAATAAAGCTGTTGGACTATAACCTGGTGTTGTGCAACTCCTTACATTTGTTTAAATAGCAACTAGACGAATATCTGTTTAAGAGTGCAATCACAAGGATAAATATAGATGCAGATAATAAAACAAACTAGAGAACACTATGGTCTCAGTCCTTTTGAATATCAAAGCTGGACAAAGGTTGCAATGTTAAGGTTGAAATCTTGGAGCTTTACAAGGTTATTTTTGGGGTTGGGTAAATTATCATGAATATTTCCTTAAGCCACTGCAGCTGTGGTTATTCACTTGCCTCAGCAGATTAAACAAATCAGTAATTCCACAACAATGCAACTTATACACGGTCTATTGGATCTTTTTCTTTAATAACTTTGAACGAAACAAAGGGAAACCTAAACTCTATGACTCTATTGCTGGAATATGGGATTAGAGTAGACAGGGCTGATGGCCGGCACGGACACGATGGGCCGAAGGGCCTCTATCCGTGCTGTATAACTCTATGACTCTATATGTCTAAATTATAATATTAGTCCTGGTGTCCACAAAACACTCCAGTCCTTGCGGTGCTCACCGGTCACGGAAGGCCTCAAGTGTACCAGCGGACACTGCGTGCACCCTCTCCAGGGTCCCCCGGGCGCGGACAAAATCACGGAAGAGAGGCAGACAGCCATAGCGGCCCCCTCCCCATTCTGGAACTATAGATGGCAACCTTGTCCAGGCTCAGGAGCAGACCCACAAGAAGGTCCTACGAATTGCCTGTCCCCCTCCCCACCGGGTAGCTGAAGATCAGGAGCGTGGGACTGAAGTGGAGCCAAAAGTTGAGGAGCAGCCCCTTCAAATAATTGAACAGGGGCTGCAACCTCTTACGCTCATCATATATATGAAACACGGACTCATCCAGGCCACAAAAGTTAGAGACGGTTGGGAGTCCTTGAAATAGCTTAAAAACCTGTTTGATGGAACTGCTCCGTACAACACTCTCCACCCTCCCAATAGTGCAGGGAAGGACTCTCGTATAGAGAGCCTTCCACTGGGGCTCCCAGCCTCTACCGGATGGCAAGAAGGAATTCCAGGGCACGTCCAGACGGAAGACAAAGGCGAGGAAGTGATTGAAAGGAGCAGGTATCATGGAACAAATAGTCTTTTCTCATTTTGGACATTCTGTCTTCTACTATTTAACTATGTTTGTTTTCTTGTCTTTTAAAAAAACACATTTTGATCACTGTAATGTAATCAGATCCAAGAAAAGTTTTCTATTTCTTGAACTAGTCTCTGATTTTCCAACAGTAAAATGTCAATCGTATTCTAACACTGACAAAATGTTCGCTTCGAAAAGGACATTTACAGTTCCATTAACTGAAGACTCCTTGCAAATTGGCACCAGCAGAACTACGACACTTGTATTCATCTTAGAAAGCACACAACTCTTCAGATTCTAAAAAAAAATTCTCGACTTATAATCTTGTGAATTAAAAGTGAAATCTTTGGTAAGAAATCAAGATCGTTTCACTTTTAGGTATTTATGATACTGCTGTAATTGTAACAGCAGGCAAAATCATTTTTTCCCCTCAATGCCAATTTGCACATTTACACAAACCTAGCATAGAAGGAATATGATGAGGACCCGATGACTACAAATGCTACTGGGAACAGACCCGATGAGTAATGGAACATTTTCTAACTTTTGCACCAAATGTCAACATTAGCAGTTCCTGGTCAGGCATAGCAGAGCTGTCATTTTTTCCGGTCAATTTTGGAGAAAATCATGGACTAATTAGGATAAAATGTCAAAAACCAGGAAAAGCAGAGTAAATTCATGAATAATTGAGACACGTTTGATGATAACTTTATCATACAGCCTCAAGTATAATATTACACCCACAGTTTTGACAAACTCAGTACTGCACTGAAGTGTGGTGGGAGCACCACAACTTTACTGCTGACTGTCATATGTGAACTGCAACCCTGGAGTATACTGTCCAGTGGATGGTGGATATGTGGCAGCATTGGATCCACAGATTGTGATGCGGGGATTCAAGAAATGCTGCAAATCTGCCACGAGTGACACTGAAAATTATGTCCTGTGGAAGAGATACAAACTTTAAGCCGATCCGGTAGAAAATGGTGTGATGATAATGGCAATGATGACGATAGTTACTACGTGGATACCGACCACATCTTAGACAATATCAACTTGCATACTGCGTTCAACAAATCTATTGTGGTTCTGAATTTGACTGGTATTATATATCGTCAATTATTTCACCCTTACAGTCACATTCCTATCATCTGCCTGTATTTCCTCTTATATTCTTTAATTCATGTGTAACACTTCAAGAAGTTTAAAAAAGGTTGGTTCATTTGTTCCGGAGGCTCTTATAGTTCTCATTTCAGTATCCATGTATAATATGCATCCACCAACATTTTTGTAAAAAGTGTGCATTTTACTGGAAGATTTTGCTCTCTCTTTGCTTCTGGTTCTCTCTGTCTGCTCCTTCACTTTTTTTAAACTTTTATTTTTATTTTGCTCTTCCCCTTTCTTACTTTTGCCTGCCTACTTCTCCCGGTTGTATCTACAAACATGGCTGGGCGAAGAAAAGTGTCAGCCATGACTCAGTGCTAGCTCTCTCGCCTCTAAGTCAGAAGGGCCCGGGTTCAAGACCCACTCCAGAGGCATAGGGCTCGATTTTCAAATTAAAAAAAAAGGTGGGTTGGGGGCGGGGGGCATTGAAAATTGCCACCATTTTAGACCCGCCCCCAACCCGCCCATTTCCAGTTTTCACGGGGGCGGGACTGAGGGTCGGGCGACCAACCCGCTCCCAGGAAGCAGGTCGGACCTTAAAACCTTTCAAGGAGACTTCAGGCTTCCATCTTTCACTAATTCCCGATTTCAACCCCGGGGGGACAGTATTCCAGGGCCTTCTGTTTTACGCCTCTTGAAAGGCGCCAAGGCGGCCCGAGACTAACAGTTAGTTGCCGATAAAGGCACAGCTTGTGGGCCCGGAGGAGCAGGAGTGCTTCCCCCAGGCCCAACAAGCCTTCCTGCACCAAACCCCCCCACCACCGATCGCGGACCCCCGATCCCCGATCGTGGCCCCTCGACCCCAACCCTGATCCTCCCCCTCCAACCACGGATCCCGGCCCTGATCCTCCCCCTCCGGCCCCGATCCTCCGACCCCGATCCCGACCCTGAACCTCCAACTCTCCCCCTCAATGATCGCCGGCCCCTGCGATGACTCCCGATCCCGGCCCCTCCCCACCTGTGACTGGCCCGTAATGCCATCCCCCATGACTCGCGACCCTGTGCCCACCCATGGCCCCCTGTGTTCCCCCCCCCCGCCATCCATACAAACAAAGACTTACCTGCAGACATACCTGAAGACGTTCTCTCCCTGTCTGGTCTCCCGTCCGACTGAGACTAGCCTGTCAATCAGGCTGGTCAGTCGGACAGGAAACCGACAAAAAAAAAATAAAAGACGTCCTTGTGTCAAAATTGTAAGGACGTCCGGGAAACCCGTACTAATGGGTTTCCTGACCTCAAATTGACCCCCCCGTCCCCTTCTCGGCTCGGTTTTAAAATTGAGCCCATAATCCAGGCCGACACTTCAGTGCAGTACTGAAGGAGTGTTGCACTGTCAGAGGTGCTGTGTTTCGGATGAGACGTTAAACCAAACTCCTTTCTGTCCGCTCAGGTGGATGTAAAAGATCCCCTGGTACCATTTGAAGAGCAGGGGAGTTCTCCCAGTGTCCTGGCCAATATTTATCACTCAACCAGTATCACTTAAAATACAGATTATCTGGTCATTGCTGTTTGTGGGACTTTGCTGTATGAAAATTGGCTGCCACGTTTCCCTATATTAAAACAGTGACTACACTTCAAAAGTATTTTATTGGCTGTAAAGCACTTTGGGACATCTTGAGGTTGTGAAAGGCGCTATATAAATGCAAGTTCTTTGAAACATATAAAATTCTGACAGGGCTAGACAGACTGGACGCAGGGAGGATGTTTCCCCTGGCTGGGGGGGGGTCCAGAGTCTCAGGATATGGGGTAGGACATTTATGACTGAGATGAGGAGAAATTTCTTCACTCAGAGGGTGGTGAACCTGTGGAATTCTCTACCATAGAAGGCTGTGGAGGCCAAGTCACTGAATATATTTAAGAAGGAGCTAGATAGATTTCTAGACACAAAAGGCATCAAGGGGTTTGGGGAGAGAGCGGGAATATGGTATTGAGATAGAGGATCAGCCATGATCATATTGAATGGCGGAGCAGGCTCGAAGGGCTGAATGGCCTACTCCTGCTCCTACTTTCTATGTTTCTTTCTTTTTTCTTTTAGATACTTGTCCTGCTGAGGGGAGGAGATCGGTATGATTAACATAAACCCCAGCCAATTGGGAGAAACCACCACAGCGCTGCCAGCAACCTTTCCGACTTTTTTTAAAAAAACATTGGAAATCACAGCACCCAGTGCTTCCATGAGGCCCATGATAAAGGTACAGCCTTAGATATAGCATGTGTTACATACAGAATAAAGCATTCTCCAAAGCTCTGCTCCAATATACTTTAACCACCAAAGAGCAACTCTTACTAGACCGGTATGACATTTACATTTCCCACGTTACATTTGTGTGCCTAGTTAGTACAATGATTATGACCCACTCGCAACAGCGCAAAACTTTGGCTTTAGAGCCGCCAAATCTCAATCTATTCTATTTGCACGACCTCTAATGACGTTTGCAGCTAGCAGAGTACAAAGCCTAGCATCCCAGCAGCATGGACTGGAATCAACCCTATGTTCCAGAGCAGAAAATACAGTATTCAAACAAACCAACATTTCAAAGGACTGGATAGCACAGTAGGGGTGTCTGAATACTTGAACTAGACCCAACGTCATCAGCTGTTCACATACCAGTTACATCCTATCCTAACTAGAATTAGCTAGAGTCATTTTATGTTCTAGTGATTTCTTTATTACACTGTCAGGAACTAAAGGCACACTAACTTGCCCTGGATTTTGCAGACTTGGTTGAGAAAGTTCTGCGTCTCCTTCTAAGGTTTATACCAATTACACTCCTCTTGGCCTCCCTCTGCACCCCATGCCAGCCGCAGCTGAGAAGACCTTAAGACAACCTGTGCCGTTCCTGTGCTTATCCCATTCTACGTCAGCCTATCAGAAATGTACAAGAGTATGTGTAGAGGAAAACTGACTTTCTCACCTTTCCATTTCATTCCTCCCCACAAAGCACAAGAACGCACTGTGTGGACAATCATGTGCAGAAAGCTGTAGTCGATCAGTGTTGCACAGCTCTGCCTATCCAAGTAATTCCTTTCAAATTCTGTATGATGTCAATTTTATCTCATGTTGAAAACAAAAAACGGAATAAATAGTTGGCGGCTGTGTGGCACAGCACATTATTTTCAACGCTCTCCTTTTATGTAATTCCTATGCCACATTGTAATTACATCGCCTTCTCTCTCTCAAGCCAACCACAGGTGCTCACTCTACCTCCTCCCGTCTCTCTCTAACTGCCTCTCAGACTATCCCATTCCTTTCTACTCCCTTCTCTCTCTCTTCCTCTCTCCTTTCTACCCTCACTTCCTATCTTTCCATCAAAGAGGCTTTGCTTGCTTTTAAAATTCTTTCAATGAAAAATCAAATTAGAATGGGGAAAGAGACTGTCAATCTGTCTCTCTCTCTATTTGTATCTTTCTCTCGGTCTATCTCATAGGTGTTGGAAATTAAAACACCTCTCGCAAGAGGACTATATTGACCTTTTATAATGGCCGGCAAATGTAGGTGGATAATTAATTGGCTTCAAAATTCAACCGCTGCTTTTTCTTGAAAATGGAACATTAGTCTGAATAAAGACACATTCCCTCACCTTCTATTCCCCTACTCCTCACTGTCAGCTTAATACATTTTCTGAAGTTCCTATAACATAAAACAAAACTAACAACTGGTCTGTAATTAGTCATTTTTTACTCTGTCCCAGTGACACAGCCTCTATGAAAAGAACAATATAAATTTTACCTCAGTCAAGATTTTGGAATTTGCCCTCTTTTTCAGAATTATTTGAAGAATAGCTACAGGACAGAAAGTTGAGCAATCTGAAGAAAAATAGTGCATTAATACAGTCGTCATGCAGACTGGGGTTTCGGATACACTGCACATGCTGAGACTGCACAATTCAAATTGTCACAAAGTCTGGGCAAAAATATCTACTCTGCTCCCAGGATTCTGGTAAAGGCTGAGGCCTTCAAGTGAAAACTTTATTGAAGGCATTGAAAGATACAAAAGAAAATTCAACGGATAAATTTGATTCATTCAATACAAGGCATCTGGGTAAAGGGAAAAGTCCACTCTATACAACCAGGGCATATCTCTTCCAATCTCTGCCATGCCTATGTAAGCTGAATTCCTCCTGTGTCCATTTGCGTGAGCATTTTGGCTACTACATGAAACTTGAGCCCATTAATTCTCTCTCCTCTTTTTCTCTCAGTCACTCAGACCCTTCTTTCCACATAAATTCCCCTACCCTAATTCATGGCACGCCCTCAACCTGACCATCTCATGTGGCCTCTCTACTCCCATGGTCTCAATCACAGAAAAGGCATCGCTGACCACCACCCTGTATCCCTAACCACACACATCTCCGACCCCTTTCCAACATCACTTCCTTCTGTGTCCGTCCCTGAAAAAAACTGTTTCCCAAGTCACTTACAGCACCACTTTCTAATTCCAAATCACCTAGCCATTCTCCAGAAACTTCTGCAGCTGGCGATCTGCTAAATGACTTCCTCACATCCACTTTTGATACCCTTGTCCCCAGTAAAACCTTTACTCTCTTCCATACCATTCAATCACTCTAGTATGGCTCGCATCTTTGCTTTTTCAAGGCCAAAAGCATATCTGGCACAAAACAAATTTAGCCACTGACCACCAGCTCTTGCTGGACTACATAAAGCGCTAATGGGTCTCACTTTCCTCTGCCAAAATTGCCCACTATTCCAAGATCACTCTAGAGAGCAAAGATAACCCCCGGCTTCTTTTTTCCACTACCAACCATCTCCTTAAACCACCACCCCCTCCCCGCCCCCTCCACTCTCACTTTCAATAACAAATAAGAGAAGCTCATGGACTTCTTTTCACTAAGATTGAGACCATCCATTCATCTGCCTCTACTGCTTCCCCATTTCCCCTTGCCTACCAAGCCAAATCTCCCTACCATAGTCCTGAACCCATGTCTATCTCTTGTTTCTCTCCTACCTCCAGACATGCCCCATCCGAGCTCTTCTTAAAAATGAGACCCACCTCCTGCTCCCTTGAACCAATTCCCACTAAACTGAAAACCACCCAACTTCCCATCATGGCCATCATGCTAGCTGATATTGCAAATTGTTCCCTTTCCTCAGGTGCTGTCTGCCTTCCTGTCAAAACCACCATCATTCTCAAAAAACCCCACCTTCGACCCCTTTGACCTTGCAAACCTCCACCCCATCTCTAACCTCCCTTTCTTCTCCAAAGTCCTTGAACGTGTTGTTGCCTCCAAAATCTGGGCCCATTTGTCCTGCAACTCTATGTTTGAATCTCGCCTATCAGGTTCCCTTGGCGACATCATCCAAAGACATGGGGTCAGCTTCTACCTGTACACTGACAACACCCAGGTCTACCTCTCTATTGCCTGTCTCGACCCCTCCACTGCCTCTCTGCGGTTAGACTGTTTGTCCAATATCCAGTCATAGATGAGCCGCAATTACCTCCAGTTAAACACTGGGAGGACTAAAGCCATTGCCTTTGGCCCTCACCAAAAACTTTGTACCTTCACCGTTGATTCCATCCTCCTCCCTGGTCTCAGGCTGAATCAGACCGTTCACAGTCTCGGAGTTCTAGTCAACCCCAATTTGAGCTACCAACCCCAATTGTTCTCCATCACAAAGACTACCCACTTCTATCTCTGCAACATCACCCACCTCTGCCCTTGTCTCAGTCCATTTGTGGCTGAAACCCTCATCCATGGCTGTGTGACCTCCAGACTCAACTATTCCAATGCTCTGCTGGCCAACCCCCTCCAGCACCCCCCCATCCTCCACCCCTTGTAAACTTCACCTCATTCAAAACTCTATTGCCCGTATCCTATCCTGCAGCAGTTTCTGCTTATGTTTCACCCCGTCCTTACTGACCTATACTGCTCCTTGTCCCCCAATGCTTCCAGTTTAAAATTCTCATCCACGTGTTTAAATCCCTTCATGGTTTCCCCCTCGCTATCTCTGTAACCTTCTCCAGCTCTACAACCCCGTAGAACATTCTATTCCTCTGAATGGCCTCTTGTGCGCGTCCCCACCATTGGCCACTGTGCCTTACGTGGTCTCCCGCTCTGAAGTTCCCTCCTTGGACCCCTCTGCCTCTTTACCTCCTTCCCTCGTTTAAAATCTTCCTTTAAACCCACATTTATGAGTGAGCTTTTGGTCACCCCTCTAATAACTCCACCTTTGGCTCGGCATCTACTTTTGACTTAATATGCCTATGTGAAGCCAATTGGGATATTTTTCTATAAAAAACAAGTTTTTGTTATTGTAGGTTTAATCATGTTGTTGTGAAATATATAATTTTTGAATTTTTTCAACTCTTCTTTTGTACAATAAAAATTTTAGCTACGGTGAAAAAAACAGCAACTCAAAAAAAACATTGAGAGAATTATGGGAACTCGTTGTCCGGTTTGTTCAATCAGGAGTATAAATGTGGACCTAAGAGTTTATAATGGAAAAAGTTGACATTAAAAGTGTGACAACAAGAAGTCAAGTGGCACAGACAGGCCTTGCACACTACAAAGATGTTTAATATATTACAGATTATAGAGACAGATAGTATCTTCCTGTAAAAGATTTATTCATACAATTTTAAGCACAGAAACAGTCAGATTCGCAGAACTATATAAACAAAGTGCTAACAGTTATGATACCAAGAAAGGTTGTCCTGACAGCTGTAAAAAGAACAGACGTCAAGTAAAGCTAAAGCTTGTTTTCAATTTCCCATTTGGCCCTGATGCTTGCAGAGATAGCAGCTTTGGGAACCAATGAAATGGGACAAAGTATTAGAAATGACTAAGCAGCATTAAAATAGTGAGAGCAAACGGAGGCACTATTAAAACCAGACAACTCATTTCTTCCATTAAATCTAAGGCTATGAAGGTCAAGCTACATCCTCAACTCTTATGTGATACATTGATCACTTGGAGGCTTTACCATCTAGGCTCTCAAGTCATACATCAAATGTGAGACAGCATGGACACTCTGTTCCGTCAATAGTCTGGTTCCTAATTGATCATGTGACCTTCTTCCATTCTTATAGAATATATAGGCCAGGCTCTGGAAGCATACCTCACTGCTTCTCAAAGAAGGCAGCAGTAGTGAGATCCATTTAATGCAATGACTGAGTTAAGCACGCACATCAAAAGAAAGCTCGAAGGGTACCAGACCAGATAAAAGAGTGAGGGGGTGGGAGGGTGCTTTGAACATAGTTTAGCTTTTACATGCAGAGAATGAGGAAGACCAGAGTTACAATAATTAATCTAACATTACTTCCTTATTATTCAAACTCCACATATACAAATGAATTCACTGCAATATAGAAAATGGAAGCAGGGATCTCTATTGTTGAGGGACATCTGGAACACAAGCTTGCAGTCACATCAAGACAATACTTCAAAAAACATGTAGATTATTCCATGTAGCTAATTTGCAATATCAATAGAAATCCTTTGCATCTTGACCTATGGTGTAGCCCAAGCAGAAAGACATTTAATTTTCTCTGATCATTTTTGACCAGCTCAGGAATAACAACGTAATACATTCGATCATCCACTTCACTGGAGCCTGTTCAGTGATTGGTTTAACTGAACAAACAACTTCCTAGATTGGTGAACGTGCTTTGTTCCATCTACATGGAAAGCTAAAGCTTTGTAAACATCAATAAATTGACACTTCCTTTACAAGGACAATGTGTGCTGTGGTGGATGAAATTATGGCCCCGTTGCATTTAAATTAAATGAATGAAACGTCATCGTACATTAAAGTACAAATTTTAGATGTGGCTTTAGAGCTATCCTATCAAAATGCTAAGCCAAAGAATGAAGGTTTACAACCAGGGCGGAAAGATCTCTTAACACAATGAACCAGAGTAACAATTTCTTAAAGTGATTTAAGAATGACAAGAAAATACAAGTTTAAATGAAAGACACAGAAGTTTGTACAAAACAAGATTCAATTCCAAACAGATGCATTCTGCTGCTGCTTGACTTTCTAAGCACACTTATGAACCTGGACATTACTGGGTGTTTACCAACTGAATTTCCTGCCAATGGTATATGATAAATGGTGGCAGCTTCCACGTTAACCTTCATGAGCTCAGTGAGGCATTTCAATTACGTAAGTACATTAAGTGAAGAAAGCTGGATTAAAATAGAATTTTTATACAAGTACATTAACAGACATAGCCATATGCTAATCCTTCTGATGCCTTACCTATAAAATCTACAACAAATGCATGTGGAGTATTTAAATCATTGCGGATTTTACCTGATCGGTCTGAAACTCGTGGTCTTTACATTTCCCCTTCATCCACTGAATGCCTCCATTTCCAGTTACAATGATGGTTGTAAAAATATCTTCTCCAGAAGGCCCTCGCACTGGCTCCTTCACTTCAAAATACTCAGAGCAAAAAGCAGGCTGAAGAGTTTCCATGTTAATCAGGTATTTCAACTTCAAATCTCGAGCGCTTGCATTGCACTGGCTGAATTGCCGGATAAACTTGTAAAATCTGTATCGGATCCGCTTCCTTGTTACAATGTGGTAATTCTGGATCTGTAGGCGAATGTTTTTCGGCAACAACGATTTGTAACTGGAATTGAAACAAGGCAATTACGAGTAAAAATGGAAACCATCTGAAGTAATACATCTTCAGAAAAATCTTTGGCAGCTGAATTGGATTCAGGTTGATAGCTTATAAACAAAATGAGTTTTTACTTCTCCAAGACCCAAAGAAACTCATCACAGTGTGGCAGTAGGAACAGAACCACAAACTCACCCAGTAGAATACTAGAAGCAAGCATTTGGCTTAATGGTGGCATTCCAGCCACAGAATCAGAAGGTGCAGACTTTGAACCTGCTCCAGACAGTCCCGGCTCCGGCTTTGATTTCTGGGTTGATATCCAGTGGGATACTAGCGTCTGGTGGGTGTGGGTGGCGCCCCCCGCCCCCCCACCTCACTGTATATGGGTTGTGGGAACCCATAAATCTCTCCTGCCGCATAGGACTAACCACCCTATCGGTTGGTATAAAGGTGACTTATGGCCATGGAAGGAGCGTTCAGGTCAGAGCCTGTCAGACTTTAATCAGGTTGCAAATCCTTCCACTGCTTCACACTATTCTCCAGGGGGAAGAACGTGAAGGTACAAAAACAACAACAACCACCAGTGTAAGAAGTGTGATTGGACAATACATAGGCCAGGCTGCTGAGTTATTTAACCGTTAACAGCTCCTGCAAAATTCACAGACAGCTCTTCACTTCCCTCAGCAAACGCACAGGCCCCAATATTTACGGAGAGACGGGGAGGGAGCGGGGGGCGACCTCTGGCGACAGGATCTCGTAAGAATTTTTTTTGTCCGTTTCCCGGCTGGCAGTCAGCCAGATTGAGCAGCTGGCCAGCTGTCGAGTGGGAAGACCCGTGTTAGAAGTCCACAGCAGGCGACAGGAGAGGAGGGGGGGCTGCGTGGAGAGCAGGGTTTGGCCAGAAGATCGTGGGGGGGGGTGGCGGGGAAGCAATGTCGGTGGATCGCGGTAGGGGGCCGGGGGAAGCACTCCTGCTCCTCCCGGCCCACAAGCAATAACTGGAAAAGCACTTACCTGCTGGATCCGGCAGTTCTCACCTCCCTTCAGTTGCCAGGTTTTCCAAGCCCTGGGAAAATCGGCCTGCAATCGTTAAATCTAAATGGCTGCTAAAATCTGAGGCACGCAGCCTCATTTACATATTTATACTAATGAAGGGAATTAGGGGTTACGGGGAGCGGGCAGGAAATTGGACATGAAGCTGAGTTCGGATCGGTCAAGGCCCTGTGGGTGGCGGAGAGGGCCCAGGGGCTGAGTGGCCGGGTCCTGCTCCTACTTCTTGTGTTCTTTAGATTTGAGGTTAGGATCAGATCAGCCATGATCTTATTGAATGGCGGAGCAGGCTCGAGGGGCCGATTGGCCTACTCCTGCTCCTATTTCTTATGTTCTTATGACCCGCCTCTCGAGAGCAGGTTACTCGCCCGCCCCCCCCCCCCGCCCCAGCCTGCCCCAGTTAAACTGGAAGTGGGCGAGTTTGCGGTGGGTTTCGCATTTTTACTAATTTAACCCCTGCCCCCCACTGACCCTCTCCCGCCCGTCCTGGGGGCGGGGTGATTAAAACTCCCCCCACCACAAATCCTGTGATATTTTCCCATCACAAACAATATAAGGTGACAATCCAATGTTTACTGAATGCTCCTAAGCTGAGGAAGTGGAAGGTGCTGACATATCTGTGGCATATACTCATTTTTATCCAGCAGCAAAGCTTTTTTAAAAAAAAACTTAAAGCAGGGCATGGACCAGACTTTTTTCCATTGGAAGGTACACAGGGGAGGATAAATCACCCTCGGGCACTCGTTACCGCCAATCCTTCTCTGCTCTTTTGTATTTCGTTCCTTCCTGTTCCACTTTTTCCTTCATAGTGTCTCTCAGTTCTTCTACCTTCCATTTATTGCTTTATTTTCTTTCATTCTCCAAGTCCCTTCTGGCCTGGACTTAATATCACACTGGATGGGAGTTTATTCCACAAATCTAACGCTGACCTCCCTCTCATATTCCATGCTCCTTTCCATATGCCCTGGTCCTTTCCCCTCAAGTCGTCCTGCCTGTCCGAAATGTAAATTTCAGCTTGTTTCCCCCTCATCATGAGTATTGTGGAATTTGACTGGATCTCCCTTGTGACATACAGACTGAATTACAGAATTGCACTACTGTCGATGAAAGGTTTCTGAAAATAGTAACTATGTTCTTTTGAGAATAATATGAGGATTAGCTAAGTCACATTTTCACAGTGGCGTACGTACTTATTATAAGCTGTTCACACAGGAGTTTATTTTTGAAAAACTTCCTGCTTTACCTTGTCTTCCCTTTTCAACATTGTGTCCTGCGATTTGAATCTTGACCCTTCATCTACATTTCTCAATTTTAAAAAAATCATACGGACACCAATACATGGGATAATTATTGGAAACACTTCTCTTTTTGGCAACTGATAAAAGCTATGAGTATTTCAAAATCAAATGAAAACATTTGTGCGATTTCCTTTTCAAATGGTTCATATTTAACCATTTTCCAGTTTTCACAATGGTGAATAGATCAGTTTTCAGAGCACAGGGAAGGCTGCGACAGTCCTGTCCTCCCAGTTGTGTTCCCTAACCCACACTCTGAAAGCAAGGGTGACCTTGCATCTACAGAGACAAATCAAGTTGGAATCCCGCAGAAATGAACTTTCGGGAGCTTTCTTTCCATATCTGAGGTCAGAGCTCCGCAATCACGCGAAAGAATGGGAGCACGCAACATATTTAAAAGCACAACAGCTGCAAGTTACATTAGGAATATAGGAACAGGCGTAGGTCATACAGCCCCTCGAGCCTGTTCCGCCATTCAACGAGATCATGGCTGATCTGTGACCTAACTCCATATCCCTTAATACCTTTGATTAACAAAAATCTATCAATTGTAAACAATTTTACAACACCAAGTTATAGTCCAGGTCACATCGTTCACCTGACGAAGGAGGAAGCCTCCGAAAGCTTGTGAATTTAAAATAAAATTGCTGGACTATAACTTGGTGTTGTAAAATTGTTTACAATTGTCAACCCCAGTCCATCACCGGCATCTCCACATCACAAAAATCTATCAATCTCAGGTTTAAAATTAAACCTGAGATTGATAGATTTCTGAATCTATCAATCATTGCTGAAGAGAGATCCAAACTTCTCCCACCCTTTGCCTGTAGAACTTCCCTCCTGCAATTCCTGGCTCTAATTTTTAGGTTATGTCCCCTAGTTCCAGAATCCCCAACCATTGGAAATAGTTTCTCTCTAATTGAATACACTGAATCCTACCTGATTGAAGTGTTCTATCATATCTGCTAGAAGTGTATATTAGTTATAAATTATTAATCTATTCGCAAGTTTTGAGCTAATGGGCTCGATGTTAGCAGGGCTGCGGGTTCTCGGCGGGGGGGCTATCGGGCACGTGGGTAACGCGCCCGGTGAAATTAGTCAGCTTCCCGCGCGATTGTAGCAGACAATCCACTAATTGGATCCACTTACCTGTCCGGGTCCCCCACTGCTGATCTGCGCATCGGGCGGGCTGCGCATGCGCAGTAAGATCTGTCAGCTGGAGGCGCTTTATTTAAAGGGGCAGTCCTCCACTGACAGATGCTGCAACAAATAGCAAAAATTACAGCATGGAGCAGCCCAGGGGGAAGGCTGCTCCCAGTTTAATGATGCCTCACTCCAGGTATCAATACATGGGGTGAGGAGGAGGGGGAGGACAGAGATCTTCCTCCCGGCGGGAGGGAGGAAGCGGCCTGCCTCTGTCACCAGGAAGGCCTGGCTCGAGGTGGCAGAGGAGGTCACCTGCACCACCAACATATCGCCCACCTGCATACAGTGCAGGAGGCGCTGCAATGACCTACGTAGGTCAGCCGAAGTGAGTACTCTTACTCATTCCCCTACACTCCGTGTGCCATATCACCGCCCCCACCCCACATCTCCTTCAGCACTGCCAACACTACTCTGTCACATCACCCCTCATACCCACTCAAACCTCATCCTCATCTTACCTGCACTAACTCACCTCACCAGTACTCATCCCGCCAATACCACTCAACCCAATCCTCATACAATCTCATGGCTCTATCTCGTACTCACCCTCTCATGCATCTCTTTCACAGACAGCCTCACTCAACCTGCCACCACCTGTGCTGCAGCCACAGGGCATGCATCACATATGTGCAGTAGGCAGCGTAAGGCAAACGTGTCGTGAGCATGAAGGGGATGCACAAGTGTGTTTGAGGGTTTGTCATGGGTGTTACTTATATTTAATTTCTGAACAACTCACATTACATATTATATTGGCACCACTACTGCCATGTCTTTGCGAATCTTGTCTGGTTTGTGCAATAATGCCCTCTCCTGAGGATCACTATGAGGACCCACAACTGATGCCACCCATTGTGTCACTGCAGAGTGGGTGTAGGTGTATTTGCAGGGCTCTTCTGCATAGACAACTGAGAGACATCGGCGATGTCCCCGGTTGCACCCTGGAAGGATGCGGAGGAGAAGTTGTTGAGGGCAGTGGTGACTTTGACAGCGACAGGTAAGAAGATGGTGCTCGGGCCAGCCAGGAGCAGCTCGGCATGAAAGAGGCTGCAGATGTCCACGACTACATGTCGAGTGACTCTGAGCCTCCGTGTGCACTGCTGCTCAGAGAGATCCAGGAGGCTGAGCCTCGGTCTGTGGACCCTGTGGCGAGGGTAGTGCCCTCTGCGACGCATCTCTCTCTGCGGTAGCCCTCCCTTCTGCTGTACAGGTGGATGTGTCACAGCACTCTGTTGTGGAGCTCCACGTGTCAGAGGTGGACGGCGTGGATGGCGAGGCTGGTGATGCTGTTCGCCCTCCGAGGAGGTCATGATGGCAGCTATGGCGGCCCCCATCTGCAAGATGTACATCTGAGGGGGTCCGCAAGGTAGGTACATGTCTCCGGACCCCGGGGTAAGTGTGCAGGTTGGTGACTTTGACTGTCAGGAGGAGGGTGGTGGAGGCCAAACTTTGTCCCAAGTGACAGAGTGGCCTCCTGCAATGAGTGAGGGTCTCCCCCACCCCACCTGTCAAATGGACCTTTGCAGCTGCCACAGGCTGACAGCTGCAACACGTCCATTTGACCTGGGAGTGTTTTCCCCAGTGTGGGAAACAGTCCCAGTTGTCTATAAAATCCCACCCCTCCTCACATATTCACTTAATCAGGTCAGTTAATGACCTGAAATACCTAAATAAATACTTTCAAGTGGCATCCCGATGGCTTTAATTGCCTGCGGGATTCCCACCAGCGGGGGCTGCGCGCACACGCCGGCGCGTCAGCGGGGAACCCGGACGTGCGTGGGTTCGGGCCGGGCTCCGGTCCAGCTCCGGGATTCTCCGATTTTCAGAGCCCCCCCCGCCAGGAACACACCCGATAGCGGGTGCTAAAATGACGCCCAATAAGTAAAATTCATCTGATTCAGACATGTTGCTGCATTTTTATCATAATTTCTACAACAGCTGCTATACACTAGAATTGAAAGTACCCTTTTCTGTCCACATTTACATGAAAAGTAAGCTGCACTATTGGGACCACTGACCATTTGCGGAGTTATTATTCTGTCATACTTTAGCGCTGTATTAATAGAAAGATGCAGATGGGGACTGAATTATGGGGAAAAACTTGGGCTTGAATTAAAACAGAGTTGTCTGAAAGACACCAGAGGCAAAAACCTTCATAGAATCATGGAATGATATAGCACAGAAGGAGGCCATTCGGCCCATCTTGCCTGTGCCGGCTCTTTGAAAGAGCTATCCAATCGTTCCACTCTCCTACACTTTCCCCACAGCCCTGCAAAATTTTCCGCTTCAAGTATTTATCCAATCTCCTTTTAAAGTTATTATTGAATCTGCTTCCATTGCCTTTTCAGGCGATGCATTCCAGGTCATAACAGCTCTCTGCGTAAAACATTTTCTCCTCATGCGCCTCTGGATCTTTTGCCTATGACCGGAAATCTGTGTTCTCCGGTTACCGACCCTTCTGCCACTGGAAACAGTTTCTCCTTATTTACTCTATCAAAATCCTTCATGATTTTGAACACCTCTATTACATCCCCTCTTAAACCTTCTCTGCTCTAAGGAGAACAAGCTCAGTTTCTCCAGTCTCTCCGCGTAATTGAAATCCCCCATCCCTGGTACCATTCTACTAAATCTCCTCTGCACCATCTCTAAGTCCTTGTAATCCTTCCTAAAATGCGGTGCGCAAATTGGCCATAATATTCCTGCTGGGGCCCGACCAGTGTTTTATAAAGTTCTAGCATAACTTCCTTGCTTTTGTACTCTATGAGGGGAATGTTAACCCTCCCCCACCGCAGGACTTGCGGGAGAGGGGTGTGGGCTCAAAATTCAAAAATCTGAAACCCAACCCCAACCTGCTCATTTCTGATTTTAACGGAGATGGGTTGGGGGGCAGGCCACTAACCTGCTCTCAAGAGGTAGGTCTGTTATTTAAATATGTTAATGAGCCTTCGTGCCTCAAATTTTACCAGAGTTTTACGTTAAACGGCTGTCAGCCAGGTTTCCCAGTGCTCGAGATCTCTCCCCCGACCTCCACAATCTCCCCCCCCCAACGACCTCCCCCCCCCCGACCGACCTCCACGATCTCCCCCCCACTGACTCACAATCTATCCCTCTCACCTCTCTCCGGCTGCAGCCGACCAGTGTAGGCCTCCCGCCCGACAGCCAGTCAGCCTCTCAATCTGGCTGGCTGTCAGCCGGGAAACTGAGAAAAAAATTTTTAAACGAGGTCCTGCCGTTATATCTGGCAAGACCTCCGCGTTACCCGGCCACCTCGACCCTCCCCGTAAATATCAGGGCCTATGCCTCTATTTAGAAAGCCAAGGATCCCATATGCCTTTTTTAACAGCCTCCTCAGCTTATCCTGCCAGCTTCAAAGACTTGTGTACGTAAACCCCAGGTCTCCCAGTTCCTCTGCTCCCTTTAAAATTGTACCATTTAGTTTATATTGCCTCTCTTCATTTTTCCTACCAAATAGTATCGCTTCACACTTCTCTGCATTAAATTTCATCTGCCATGTGTGTGCTCATTTCACCAGTGTGTCTATGTCCTCCTGAAGTCTGTTACTATCCTCCTCACCGTTTACTACACTTCCAAGTTCCGTGTCATCTGCAAGCTTTGAACTTATGCTCTGCGTGCCCAAGTCCAGGTCATTAATATATATCAAAAAGAGCAGTGGTCCCAACACTGATCCCTGGGGGGCACCACTGCACAATTTCCTCCAGTCTGAAAAACAACCGTTCACCACTACTCTCTGCTTCCTGTCCCTTGGCCAATTTCGTATTCACGCAACCACTGCCCCTTTAATCCCACGGGCTTCAATTTTACTAACAAGGCTATTACGTGGTATTTTATCAACGCCTTTTGAAAGTCCATATGCACAACTTCAACCGCACTACCCTCAGCAACCCTCTCCATTCCATCAACTTTGGATCGTTTAAGAAACCATTTGGTGTTGTGATGGGAACCATGTGGGGTCTTTCTTGCTGGATAAGTTTAGTCTGCCCTTCTTCATCTGTATCTATCTTGTGATTACTGGCGCTGAAATCTAATTAGCACCTTTTTAGTTAAATGCCCACAGTGATTGCAAAGGGTTCAGGCCGCTCTCAGTCTGATTATTTGGTGATGTGGAGATGCCGGTGATGGACTGGGGTTGACAATTGTAAACAATTTTACAACACCAAGTT
The DNA here is from genome assembly GCF_035084215.1 of Heptranchias perlo. Classification (NCBI taxonomy): domain Eukaryota; kingdom Metazoa; phylum Chordata; class Chondrichthyes; order Hexanchiformes; family Hexanchidae; genus Heptranchias; species Heptranchias perlo. The sequence continues at coordinate 127,718,909 of NC_090328.1, read as the reverse complement.
ATAGTCCAGCAATTTTATTTTAAATTCACAAGCTTTCGGAGATTTTCTCCTTCCTCAGGCAATATTACTTCTATGTAAAATCCCCACGAGATCACAGCTTCTTCCTATCCACAGGTCATCTGTCTCCAGTCTCCTGACTAAGAAAGTAGCTGCAAGTTTAATGGAATGGGAAAGAAGTGCTGACAAATTTTTGCCTTCTTACCTGTTTGAGTGATAGATGTCCAAAGGGGATTGGTCCACCTCCTTTGCCATTCTCATCATATCGAGCACTGCCATGCCAAGACATTCCTCTTGCGTTTCATGCGTAACTGGTATTTTTATCCATCCATTAACAAAGTCATCACGCCACTATGAAAGAAAAACTACAATTAGATATTTTCTCTTCATTCCTTCATCAGGCTTGATGTACCAGTAACATTTTCATGCCTCTCCTTTGAGAAAATGCTGGCCTCTCCTTGGCAACTCCTCCTACAGGAAGGCAGAGCTTGATAACTTATCTTGTTATAGTGTGCCACGCAGACTTCCAACCTAGCATTTGTGAGACAATGCCCTGATGCTCCTTTATCTTTCTCTCCATAAACGTCATTTACACCTTTCAAATACTACACTTGGCTTTTACAACATAAAATCTGTAGAAGTTAATTTCTGTACATTTCCAATGCAGCTTAATAATTATGCAGAATTAGAGAAACACATGGAACACATTCCAGGGTTAATACCGCAATCCCAGAGAGGATGAAGCGCTTAGCAAAAGGACGGGTTGGAGATGAGGCTACATTATTGCTTCAATTCTTTCATCTGCGAATGTAGCTCCCCACTGGGAACATGGGATTATGAAACTAATCCTTTCCACCCTTGCCAACAATGAAACTGCAATATCTGCATTTGCCTTTCTACCTGTCCAGCAAGCAATTAAAGTATAAAGAATGGTTGGGGAAATGTATCTGAACTGAGAAAAGCCATTACCAGCTGCATACTGCTGTGTACTCAGCTGTATTCCCTCCCTCCACATCCCACCCCCATCCCCCAACAGAGGCAGGAAGCTCTGTAGCATTTCCCAGCTTATATTAAATCAGTGGAGCTGCTCCAGGACTCGTGTGTCCTCCCTCGACCCTACTTGAAAAGGTGAAGATGGAAGAGACCTGAACTCCCCACAAGGCTGCAAATAATAACAGATGTCATAGATATCATTTGGGAAAGAGTGGCCAGACTATTTTGTACAGCGAGTACTCCCACTAGCCTTTTCTTCTCCTTCTACTCTTCAAAATACAGCACGCACCAGTGGCATAGCATGTTGATGCACTAAACCAGCACGTCACGGAGTGATATGTGAGCTGGGAATCTTTAGCACCTTCCACTAAGTACTAACTGTTCTTGGCTGAGACATCCAATTTGGTCGCCAACCTAAATTTCTGCATTAATCTATGAAGCAGAATGTATCTGTGAACTTGATCAAGCTGTACGGGACGGGGGGGTAAATTCAGCCCAGCTACGCTCTCAGCAAGTATAGGTCGGAGACAGTTCTCAGACTCATGCCTTACTAACGCAGCTCCTCATTAGCATTGCCCCTGTACTGTACAGCTCTCTCACTGCGCTGCCTCAGCCACAACCTCAAGAGATTTCAAACTTCACTGCACATTTCTACATCTATCCTTTTATTTTCTCTAAATGAGCTCATACTTTTCCAAGTCACGAGCAGTGGTGGACTGTGGGTTGGTGTCCAATGAGAGAGAGTTCGGAACTGCACAATTTACTTTAGCTGACCTCCACAGCCGTCAGACTGAAAAGGTTTTGGCCACGACTGATTGGATTAAATTCAAATGCAGGTCGCAGAGATGAAAGGACAATGTTCTAACCTTCTGTACTACCCTGACCCCGAGATTCTAACATCAGATTTTTAAAAAATTGTTCAATGCACATTGCACAGTGATCTTTGGCCCGTGGTAATCTCACTGATGCAAGTGGTGGTAAAGTTGTTAATTTGACAACATGCCATGGATCATTCAGAGCACTGCAGTTAACATACTTCTACTATGCCAATTGGTATCTTCTAAACAATACTGATCAAGCAGCAGCAAAAATCCAAGCTTAGCCAAATATGGGTAGGTTTTGGTAGAACAAATTTTGTTAGATTTGGACTTAATAAGCTTGTTTTTAATCAGTGCAATAATAGAAATCTGAAGCTGGACCAGATGTGCATTTTGTCACTGGATGAATGAATAGAGATTTTGCATTTTAGATTTGGTTGCAATGTTACAATAAAAGGAAATTTTCAAGTCCCAGCATGAAGCTTGGAGCAGGTCGTGTAATGCCCACTTAAATTATGCAGGGTCAATCCAGAGATTGGTCTACACATTCGAGCTGAGCGCCTGGCCCGAATTGGGCCATCTCTGGGAGCTTGCTATGGGCGGATGAGATGATAAATAGCAAGCAGCTCTTAAAGACCGGACCTGCTATTTAAATGGGGCAGATTAATTGTTAATAGACAGAGAGAAATGGCTGCAGGAAGTAGCAGATCAGTTCCATTCTTAGATACATATATGGAAATTTTCCTAGAAGTACGGAAAAGCTGGGTTACCCTCTTTGGCATCCCGGCACACACCTCTCTCAGAAATATGCCAGCTGCATAGCAGGAGATGGTGGTCATGGTAAATGACATCTCCAAGATCCAGAGAACCTGACAATAGCCTCAGAAGTCTGCCAATTTAAGGCTAACCAGCGTTGCATTATTTCAAGCAGATGGAATAAACTATGCAGGGCAGAAACAGTTTTCTCTCGCCATGTTATGCCTGACATGAGGCTCTTACCCCCCTCAGAAAACAGCTTTTTCCAAGTTTCACATGCATGCTTATACTGCAAGAAGGCATGCTTTATTACTGCCTCCTCAGACTGCAACTGCTGTCATTTGACCATTTAGAAAAGTGTTCCATCAAAGCAATCATACCGCACAATTAACCTGCATGATACAGATTTATAAACTCACACACAAACTACAATGCATGTATGACCAGATGGTTGCCACTTATCTATACGCTCTTCAAACTTTCAACATCTCAGCACGGCATCGCTGCTTGAAGGTCAAAGCAGTGCGGGGGAGCAGGCCCAAACCTAAAGGGGGCTCCAATATTTTAGACACCTCAGTCAATATGAATGGGCCATGCTGGTCGTGGTGATGCCCAACAACATAAAAGGGAATGACCCAAGGTGAAGTACCATCCCTTTCTCTTCATTCATCCTCCTCTTATTTACATTTGCACCATGATGCACCCTATTAGGCATCCCAAAGAACATGCCATAAAGCCTGCACCTCCCAGTAACCGGGGCCACTTATTCCACTTGTAGCAAGCGTTAGGCACAGGTATAGCCAACCAAAGGGATTTAGGTAGTCAGTTTGATGTAGGTACACCAGGTGAAGCACAGAGCACAAGTGAGCAGGAGCAGGTGCTGAAGGTAGAGAAGAACTATTGGCTGGAGGGCAAGCTCATATTATTCCTCCACTGCAGAGCTCCTGGATCCATACTCATTGCAGCTGCATTAAAAGAGGATGCTGTCTGTGTGGCAATGTTTTCTCTAGTCATTAGAGCATGTGCCGTGCTCTCCAAAGTCTGGTGACGATTGTGGGGGAGTCCACTAACCACATCAGTACAGTCAGGCATGACTCCTTAATAGGGCTGCAGTCCAGCATACAGCTCATGGTAACTCTGGGGCCATTTGCAGTAGAGCCCCAGTGCTTTAGGTCCTAAACTCTGTTGGAATATCTCTCGTGAATATTCAAGACTAGTGCTGTAGAAGCTTTAAACTGAGTTTCCAAGAGCTTGCCTTGTCTGGTTTGAACATGCTGGGGGCATTGGATAGAGAAAGTCATAATGCAGAGTTTCACCATCCTAATCACTAAACATGCTGAAGGAGCTCCCAGTAGCAGGGGCATGACAAGAGTAAGGGTGAATGAGGCTGCTGCTTCTCAGGGTACTGCCCCCCCCCTCCCTTCCTGCCTCCCTCAAATGACAATAGATGTGAGAGAAAGTGAACAGGACAGCGGAGGAGACAGTTACAGGGCCATATGGTGACCACCTCAATCCTAAGAGGCTCCCACAGACATCCAACAGCTGGCCGCCTCATGTGCTCCTGCCACTGGGATAGCACTCAGAAGAATCACTGGGTAGCTTCTAGAGCACAAGGGGAGGCACTGAGCCAAAAAACATTAGGCACAAACAATCATCAACAATAGGGAAGTAAATTTGGTTGGGCTTTATTTCAACTGTGTCAAGAGAGATTTTTTGGGATAGTCTAGAATAAGATCATAGAAGATGGAAGGTGAGTTAGTGCGGAGACCAATGTTGTTGAGGGTGCCTTTGGCCACTGTTCACATGTCGAGGACGGTTAATGCATTGAGCAGATGGGGCACAGCTGGAGGTCTTGTCATCTGCTGTATTGCTGTTGTTACCTGCAATGGTGGTTCAGCAAGAATCTTTTGTGACTCCTCATCTTTGCTTTACACTGGACTTGGCCATGGGTGGTGTCCACCTCTTCCACCTGTTCCATGCTTAATGCCTTTGTAGGTGAAAAGATTGCTGAACATGCAGCAGTCTTATGATGGACTTGGAGGCCACAATAAGGCTGCATTCCAAGACACCCCTAATCTGTCCAGGCATCTGAAGCACTACTTCAGAATACTTTAGAGGATTCAATATGCCTGGTGACTACATGGGTTGGACTTTGCTGTTTTTCATGAAAGTGTCAGGGGTGTTAGGAGCCAGGGCTGAAGAGGGTAGCCAAGGTCTAGAAGCCATCCTTGGATTCTTCTTTCTCTGTCAAATAATCCGAGCATGATGGGTTGCCTGAAAATGAAGATTATCATGACTGCTGCCTAGGAAGTAGGCATTAATTTGCAAGAACCTGTTTTGACGGTCAACGGCGAACATCACGTTAATGCAGTGGAAGTTGCTGCTGTTCATTAAGGCTATGAGATAGCATGCAGAGGCTTGAAAGGTCAATGATGTCATGGACTTTGAAGAATTCTTCCATCCAAAAAAAAACTGCTTCACTTCATTATTCTGCTGGCAGCTAACCATGGGGAAATTTTTTTGCCCTGGTAAATTATCAGTCACCTGTTTGATACATTTTTAAACTGCAGATTGACTGATGATGTTGATGTTCCCTGTGACAGTTTGAAATGAGCTAGACGCATAAACGTTCAGGGATGTGGTGACCTTTTACAGTCACTGGCAGTGCTGTCCCTGTGGTAGAGGACAGATTGCAGGAGGTGGAACAACTCTGCCACTAGATAAGTGGAACCAGCAAAGGCAGTTTTTATCCCCCACATTCTAAGTTAGGTGCGCCTTGGCCTGTAGATATGGCTTTGTAGGTAAGGGCAGTCCGCCTCAGATGAAATCTGAATTGCATCAAATTCCTTCTTTTATCCTCTTCTTCATTCTCCAAATAACAAAGAAAGGGAATCACCACTGAATTGGCTTTTTTTCAAAATTATAACTGTAGCAACTAAAAACGTGATGGCCACAAACCTTTAAGTAAAAACTTCGAAAAAAAAAGTGACAAGAAATAACACTGAAAATAACAGAGCGCACAAATATAGAAAAGAAAAATTGCACATTCTGTTTCAAACCTCCTGTGGGAGGAGGCCGGAGAAGCAAGTGCATGTTCGGGTCGCTGTGCTGGTAACGTTAGATAAGTGACGGGTTTGGATTTGCGGGGCTCTGGAGGGGATTGGGTGGCTTGGGGTGAGGGGGGTGGGAGACATCGGGGGCCAGGGAGGGGGGGGGGGGGCATCGGTGGTCAGAAGGTCAGAGGTCAGCGCCAGGACCTGGAGGTCAGGGATCTCGGGAAAAGGAGCAGCGATCAGGATGGGTGATTATGGTAAGTACTTACCTTTTGTTTTATGGAGGAGATGTTTAGGGTTGCTTTTCTCCCAGGGAGCCACTGGCGGGGACCTGAAGCAGGTGCTCGGTTCTTTATTTGCTACAGGCATGGGTTAAAGACGCCTCTTGTTTGTCCTTACCCAACGTGGCAGGCAGCGCACTTCTGGTCATAAGTGTGCGCGCATTTCCTGCCCGCCATTTTGGGACCTCAGGAGAGCAGGTTTCTCAGGTGCAACGCGACCCAATTCCTGCACTGCACTAAATACAAGTAGGATGGAAGAAATCCACCACAAGCTGCACAATAATCTACCTTAGGTCAGACTGCTCTCTCCCATTCACCTGTGGAATTTGCAACTAACTGAACAGAATAACATTTCTTCAAAATAATAGCAAATGTAAAAGATCTTACATTTGTCGTTCTTGTACAGGTGACAGCCAGCTACCAATATGGCAGGTAAGTTACGGTGGGACAGAGGCAACAGCAGTGCATGTGTATTGAGACATTTATTGTCTCACTTCACAGGGATAGCAACATTTTGTTTTAAAGGAGCAGGCCAACCAAACCCCAATGTGTATGAAGTGGGATAAATTTGGGCATCCAGTAAATTAGCACAAACTGGGTCAGTTCAGGGTAGGATTTCAGATTTAGATGGAACTTAATCACTGACTAATTAACCACCTCTACACACCAATACAGTCCCAATGCCAATTTGTTTTGGTATGAAATTGCTGTGGCAATTCAGTTCGCATTAACAAAGTTCACCTGATGGCAACACAGTCCTCCAAACTATTCTTGAAATAGAAATCATGAAAAAACTTGTGATACGTGCATTTAAAAAACATAAGAGGCCAGTCTTAGAATCACAGAAAGTTATGGCACAGAAGGAGGCCTTTCGGCCCATCGTGTCCGTGCCAGCCAAAAAAGAGCTATTCAGCTTAATCCCACTTTCCAGCACTTGGTCCGTAGCCCTGTTGGTTACGGCACTTCAAGTGCACATCCAAGTACTTCCTAAATGAGTTGAGGGTTTCTGCCTCTACCTTTCAGGCAGTGAGTTCCAGACCCCCACCATCCTCTGGGTGAAAAAATTTCTCCTCAGCTCCCCTCTAATCCTTCAACCAATTACTTTAAATCTATGCCCCCTGGTCACTGACCCCTCTGCTAAGGGAAATAGGTCCTTCCTATCCACTCTATCTAGTCCAGTCACAATTTTATACACCTCAATTAAATCTCCCCTCAGCCTCCTTTGTTCCAAAGATAACAACCCCAGCCTATCCAATCTTTCCCCATAGCTAAAATTCTCCAGCCTTGGCAACACCCTCGTAAATCTCCTCTGCACCTTCTCTAGTGCAATCACATCTTTCCTGTAATGTGGTGACCAGAACTGTATGCAATATTCAAGCTGTGGCCTAACCATTGTTTTGTATAGTTCTAGCATAACCTCCATGCCTCGGCTAATAAAGGAAAGTATCCCATATGCCTTTTTAACCACCTTATCCACCTGTCCTGCCACCTTCAGGGATCTGTGGACATGCACTCCAAGGTCCCTTTGTTCCTCTATACCTCCCAGTATCCTCTCATTTATTGTGTACTCCCTTGCCTCGTTTGCCCTTCCCAAATGCATTACCTCACACTTCTCTGGATTGAATTCCATTTGCCACTTTTTTGCCCACCTGACCAGTCCATTGATATCTTCCTGCAGTCTACAGCTTTCCTCCTCACTATCAACCACACGGTCAATTTCTGTATCATCTGCCATCTTAGTGATCAAGCCCCCCACATTCAAGTCCAAATCATCAATGCCACAAAAAGCATGGGACCCAGTACTGAGCCTTGTAGAACCCCACCGGAAACAGCTGTCGAGCCACAAAAACACTCGTCACCCATGACCTTTTGCTTCTTGCCACTGAGCCAATTTTGGATGCAACTAGCCACTTTCCCTTGGATCCCATGGGCTTTTACTTTTTTGACCAGTCTGCCATGTGAGACCTTGTCAAAAGCCTTGCTAAAATCCATGTATACACTACATCAAATGTGTTACCCTCATCGACCCTCCTTGTTACCTCCTCAAAAAATTCAATTAAGTTAGTCAGACACGACCTTCCCTTAACAAATCCGTGCTGAATGTCCTTGATTAATCTGTGCCTTTCTAAATGACGATTTATGCTGTCTTATGAAGGGTTTAACAGAGTGAATAGGGATAGATTATATCCTCTGGTTGGGAAGTCAGTGATGAGGTATCGTCAATGAGAGAGTGAGGAGAGGGGGTAGGAAACTTTCTTTATGCAAAGGGTTGTTGAAGCAGTGAGTGGTTGAGTTGGAGGGCAAATTGGATAAATATTTGAAGTCGAGGGAGATATAGAACTATGAGGAGTGCGAGAAAGTGGGATTCCTCCAGCAAAGGGACAGCACAGACACAATGGGCTGAATCTCTGCTGTAAACATCTATGGTTTATAGTTAATTTGGGGGGGGGGGGTCACCTTTTTTTTTTGCTGGTGAAAATACAGAGGGCTCAATTTTAACAGTGAAAAATGGGTGGGTTGGGGGTGGGTTGGGCATTGAAAATTGCCACCATTTCAGACCTGCCCCCCAACCCACCCATTTCCGGTTTTCGCCGGGGTGGGAAGAGGGGCGGGCCAGGAGGGGGGGGGTCGGGCCTTAAAACCTTTCAATGAGGCTTCAGGCCTCCATTTTTCTGGACTTCCTGATTTCAACCCCGGGGGGGGGTTGGGATTCCCGTGCCTCCTGTGAAAGGAGGCGAGAAGGCCCAAGACTAACAGATACGAGCCTAGAAAGGCACAGCTTGTGGGCCCGGAGGAGCAGGAGTGCTTCCCCCAGGCCCAACAAGCCTACCTGCACCGACTCTCCAACGATCACGGACCCCCTCCCCCCGATGGCGGACCCCTCTCCCTCCGATCCTCTGACCACCGATCCTCCGATACACGATTCTCCCCCCCCCCCCCCTCCCCCCGATCCTCCCCCTCAACTCCGATCCTCCCAACCCCTCAAAGATCGCGGACCCCCGGTCCCGACACCCCCCCCCCCCCCCCCGCCGTGACTGACACCCGTACCATCCCCCATGATTCATGACCCCGTGCCAACCGTTGCCCACCCATGCCTCCTGGCCCATGCCCCCGTGCCCGCTCTTCCCCACCCTCCCCAAATCCATACAAACAAAGACATACCTGCAGACTTACCTGAAGACATCCTCTCCCTGGCTGGTCTCCCGTCCGACTGAGACCAGCCTGTCAATCAGCCGGTCAGTCGGACGGGAAATCGTCAAAAAAAAATAAAAGACGTCCTTACGTCAAAGTCGTAAGGATGTCCAGGAAACCTGTACCAATGGGTTTCCCAACCTTAATTTAACCCCCGCACCCCCTTCCTGGCTCGGTTTTAAAATTGAGCCCCGGGTCTTATTTTCAGTATGAAAATATACACCCTTGTCTTAATTACAGTTACTCATTAGTACACAGCAAGATTTCACTCACTGCAAATGAAGTAGCTCCAGAGCTACATTTAGCTTCCAATCTGGGCAGGATCGAGACTACATTATTTCCATGACAGGGTAAGTTGGATTTCTACTGATGTATAAAGTTTCCATTTCTACAGTGTAATATGAAACTAATAATTTATTCAAAGGTCACTGTCTAGGCCAATCCTTCTTTATTAGCATTGCTTAGTTGGACAAATATAGAGGCACAACTCAAATTAATGGCTTAACACAAAGACTTATCTAATTATACAGTGGCAACATTTATAGGCTGTATACAAATGACAAATCAACAGTGGCTCCTGCGGTAAATTTAATTTCCAACACTTCTCTTGTAGTTACGAATGCTATCGAAGTCAAAATTACTGGTCTGAAACATGTAACAAATTGTACCTGAGCAAAAAGATAGGTCATTATAGTATCATCAATAAAAGGGCTCTCTGCACCCTTGGTAACACCATAACGATAGGCTCTTTTGTTTCCAGGACTGTACCAGTGTGGAAAGTAGAATCTGTGGAGGGAATATAAAAAGGATTACTTTTGTAATTCCATTAAATTCTTAGTCGATTTAGTCTATAGGCTGTTAATGCAAGTAAATCTCGCTGCATACAACATCCATTAGCAGAGACGGATCTTTTGATTTACAGTGCTGCTTACTAATCCCTGAACATTGCTCGCCTAAACAAGGGGGGCTGAATGGTTCCGAAATATGAAACACAGTCCCCACCGTTTATAGCGGGCGCTTTCGTGCGAATGCGATTTGTCCGCTATGCCCGATGGCCGGTACAACGGGGTAGAGCGTTCCCGGATAAGACCGAGATTAGAAGAGCAGGACTGTCATTTTAAGGATTCTGTAAAGCTGGATCCTGCCAAAGAAAATGGTGAGAAAATGGAGCGGAGCTGGGGTACAACACAATTAATAAGGTGTGAATGGGCTTGTAATGAATACGGAGAACTGTCGAAAATGTTACTTTTTTTAACCTGGAGTTTAACTGGTTCAATGCACCACTGGAAAACATCTCGGGTTCCTTTTCACTCACTCTCCCGTTATACTGCCTTTCAATTTAACTGTCTCACTACCCACATATTGAAATCCCCTCTTTAAAACATTGTTGAGGGTTAAATTACATCTCGGAGAACTGAACGAATGTTTAAATCCCGGCTGTTCTCCTTAAGATCAACCGCACCCCCGGCGCATTACTGCCTCCTACCCGTCACTGATGTTTCTAGGATGAAGTTATGTCTCTTACTTCAGTGACCTGTAACATTCTGTGTGGGGTCTTTATCATCAAATTATCCTAAGTTTCAAATTCAATTAAACCAAAACCTGCTTGTACTGGGGATTGGCTGGGTGTGTGCCCAGCCAGGACTGTTAATAATCACTGAAGGGCCCTAGGAACAGGGACAGACAGGCATGTAGCTCAGGCTAAAAATATAGAGAAGGAAAAGAAATGATAAACAAAAACACATCTCGAGGCATTCTGTTGTTCATGACCCTGAAAATTTGTGTAATTCACAAGAATATAACATGAATGTTGTCGATCAAGGCTGCGAGATGCAAACTAGTGAGTAAGCACAGCTGTTTCTGCCCAAAATAAACGGAGCACTTAAGACACTATAACCAGCAACTTTGAAATAGACCTTAATACAAATGGATAATGGTTATCGCTTTTTGGCCGATATAAGCGTCTGCCTATTTTAAAACGAGGATATTTGAAGTGGTGGGGGTTTTATATTACACCTGTGTACACGCATTGAGGGTAGTTTTAACCTAATCATCCTGGCAGAAAGGTGAGGGGATCGGATTGGCCGATCGTTTTACACCCAGTCCCATTTTACTTTCCGTCGAGTTCAATGGGTATAAAACGGGCGGCCTGCCCGATCCCATCAAGTTTCCCGTCGGACGGGATAGGTTAAAATTACTCCCAATTCTTCATCCAATAAACCACATCGCCTTTGATAGTCATGGACATCTGAAATGAACACAAAGGTACATTATAACTATATGAGTATACTACAGGCTGTACAATCATATATGCATGTTAATTCCCATATATCTTTTGGAATCTTGGTGTGACAAAACTCAGGTTCATTCCCATATGGCAGGTTGATAGTAGCCATGATGTGGAGATGCCGATGATAGACTGGGGTGGACAAATGTAAGGAGTCTTACAACACCAGGTTATAGTCCAACAGCTTTATTTGAAATCACAAGCTTTCGGAGGCTTCCTCCTTCCTCACCTGACGAAGGAGCTAGCCTCCGAAAGCTTGTGATTTCAAATAAAACTGTTGGACTATAACCTGGTGTTGTAAGACTCCTTACATATGGCAGGTTAGCAATGTCATTGAAAGATGCTAAGTCAAGAGCTGGCCTATCCCTGTAGAGATGTTTTACAAAGAGAGCAGGGTCCTGCAGCAAACAAAAGAATTTTTGCCTTTTATTTCATGTAATTTTAAAAAGCCAGGGCTTACTCTAAATCATGTTTCAAAATGGAAGACACAGGACACTATTGTTGTGCAAATCAGACAGCAATATCAATCAAGAAAGGAGTTGAGATAAAGAAAGAATGAACAAATTTTCATTTATATAGCACCTCTTGTGTCCTCAGGATGTTCCAAAATGCTTTACAGCCAGTGAAATGCTTTTGATGGTCTCACAAACAGCAATGACATAAATGACCAGATAATCTGTTTTAGTGGAGTTGGTTGAGGGATAAATATTGGCCAGCACACTGGGAGAACTCCTCTGCTCTTCCTTGCATAGTGTCATGAGATCTTTTACACCCACCTGAGAGGACAGACGAGGCCTCAGTTTAACATCTCACCTGAAAGATAGCGGGCGCTAAATTGGGCCGTGTAGCGCCTGCTGTTTCGGCACGAAACGACCTCCCAGAGATCCAAGATGGCGTCTTGGATGTGCATGCATGCTCCTAGCATAACGTGTGCCGGACGCCATCTTGGTAAAGGGTTTAGCGCATGCGCAAATAACGAACGCCGGCATCATGTAAAGTGGGGAGAAAATGCATTTGATCAGTGTGCAACAGTGATTTAAAGTGATAGACACCATTTTGGCACTTAACGCTCAACTCAACGCACAGTTTTAACCACGACCATATAACCATGTCTTGGAGTGCCTGGAGGACCACCCCCCCACCCCCCCACAAGCGCTATTTAAAAGGACCATGAAGGATTTACAGGTTAGTTGTTGGATTATTACTTCTGGCTTCTGATGTATTTGTAACTGTTTTTAGAGGTCTCCTATACTTGAATACTAGGACAAGGGATCATAGCCGAACATTTAGAGTCAGGACGTGCAGGAGTGAAGTTCGGAAACGCTTCTACACGCAAAGGGTGGGAGAACTTTGGAACACTCTTCTGCAGACGGCAGTTGATGCTAGCTCACTTGTGAATTTTAAATCTGAGATTGATACATTTCTATGAACTAAGGGTATTAAGGGATATGGGGCTAAGGCAGGTATATGGAGTTAGATCACCATCCGACCGTGATCTCATTGAATGGTGGAACAGGCTCGAGGGGCTAAATGCCACTGACACTTGCTGCCTCCTTTAATGCGCCACCTTCTCCTGCAAGAAAGCGGGGTGTTTCAGGCTCAAAAGACCAAATGGTCTACTCCTATCTCTTATGTGTGTCTGGGTGATGTGCCTGTCATGGTTGAATAGCTACCAGTGCGTGTGGCCTGTGAGTTGTGGGTGGGCGGCTTCCAACAGTGGTAATGTGTAAGGGTGAGAGGAAGCATCTGATTGGAAGAGTTGCGTACTGATGGGAAGAGTTTATTGGTATGTGGGTGTTGGGGGGTTTAGTGTGTGGAGCAGTGGATGTGGCTCGTGGTGCAGTTGGTCGGAGACGCCACTTGACAGTTGACCTCACTCACCTTGACCACTCATGTCAAAACATTGAACTTCTTTCTGCACTGCATCCACGTTCGTGTTGCTATACGCCTGGCATTGACCTCATCCCCTGCTGCCTCCCACTGCCTTTCATGTTTTGCCCATGCCTTTTTGCTTCTGTATGTTATTTTACCTATAAGCAAATCTGGGCGGAAGTTTAATCTGTACGTAGTTGCCTGACGTTGTGCTATTTTCTATTGTCTGATGTCAAAGGAGGACATTGCGGGCACCTTGTGTATTCACCACCAAGCAATATACCGCAAACAAAGTTAGTTATTAGATCTGGGAGAAACTGAAGAAGGAGTGATATGAGAAAATGAGGTAGATAACTCTTACAGACCTTAGCCTAAATTAAAATAAATGGGTTACATCTAGCGTTAAAATAACACTGACCAGGAAATCTAGGCTCATGAGTCCTCTACCCACCTATTTCCCCAGTCAATCAAGGAGGCATTTCAGAGAATGAGAGGGAGGTCAGTGATAGTAAGATGCTTGTTAGAATATTGTCCTTGTGGCTCCACTGAAAAGCATTTTCAGGCACATCTATCCACAACAGCTGAGATACAGGAAGAAATTTGTACTGACTAAATTTCAATGATTTTGTAAAGAGTCTGGAATCTGGGCTGATAAACATTGCTCAAGTGATCGGCTTTGTGAGTGATAGGCTTTGCTTGTGGCCCATCACTAAGTCCGGGTATAGTCCTGGCTCGACACACGTGAAAGAAAGCACGAGAGAAAGAGAGAAAGAAAGAGAGAGAGAAAGAAAGAAAGAGAGAGAGAGAGGAAGGAAAGAAAGGAAGGCTTGCATTTATATGCTTGAATCGTAGTCACTGTTGTAATGAAGGACATTTAAGGGTAAATTAACCAATCTCGCATTCCTAATGACAGCCACACTCAAAGGGAACTAATGCTCTTTCAATCTGGAGGATAACATTTTATGGACCATATGTGTTTCCACAGCAGGTCACAATAGCATTCCATAAGTGTCAAAAGAAATGCAACTCCATAGGGGTGAACTAGCCCCAGTAGTTTGTTTTTGTAATTCTTCAATCCTTGTCCTTAACGGCAATTGATACTAGCTCAATTGCTAAATTTAAATCTGAGATAGATAGCTTTTTGGCAACCAAAGCTATTAAGGGATATGGGCCAAAGGCAGGTATATGGAGTTAGATCACAGATCAGCCATGATCTTATCAAATGGCGGAGCAGGCACGAGGGGCTGAATGGCCTACTCCTGTTCCTATGTTCCTACTGGAGCACTCCACTGTGGTGCTGTGTTCCATCTATCAGTCCAGTAAGTAGTTTGCAAAATAAGTTGTGTAATGAAGAGTGGTAAACTTGAACAACAGTAAACTCTGGGATTTGAGATTGGGATCCTCTAGTTGCAAGGCCCAAGCTTCACTGTAACAGTATATCCATCCAACTGACGTAGGTTCGTATGTTTATGTTGTTGAATAATGGATTTTGCAAACAGATTTCAAATTTAAGAGACCCCATTCTCTTAGATCTAGTCTATATTACATAACCCCAAGTTCTCCTCCAGGGTTAGGGCACTGATGTAACATGAAACATGTTCAAAAGCTCAATGACAAACTTGGAAGAGATTTCAAAATAAGATCTCTACCCCAGAGGGCTGTAGAGGCTCAGTCATTGAATTCATTGATTTCTAGATATTAAAGGCATCAAGGGATATGGGGATAGTGCAGGAAAATGGAGTTGAAGTAGAAGATCAGCCATGTTCTTGTTGAATGGCGGAGCAGGCTCGAGGGGCCGGACAGCCTACTCCTGCTCCTATTTCTTATGTTCTTATCTCCTATTTTCTGACGGAAGCCTGCGTGGTTTATTGACTATTCCCATTAATGGTTGAAGATTTCAACCTACCTTAGTCGATAGATGGTGGATTCATCTGTTGATTCATCAACATGGAAGATGTGGCTTGGAGCATACCAAGACCGGTCTCTCTCATTCATCAGAGCAAAAAGGTTATAGTACACTGGTGGAATACCTATAGAAGCAAGAACATCTAGGTTTAGCACAAATGAAAATCAAAACATTGCCCTTTCTTCAACTATTAATTATATCTTGGTTTTAACTGCTGCAATGCTGACCTTGGCTACCACAGAACTGTAAAGCTCTAGACACTCAGAATGTTGCTTTGAAATCACAATTGTCTGTCAATTAATTTTGCTGCAAATCATCACCATTGTGTGTATTTCTTACATCGTTATTACCACTTACAAATCCAAGATCTAATGAATGATCTATTGGCAATAGTGAACTCCAAGGTGTGTAGATGGAATTTTTACCATGCTGTTGAGTATTAAACGTGCCTTTTACCAAATCAATTGCTGACATGGTGGAGGCTCAGATATACATGTACACTGCATTTATTGTTGCTGAATTACAGCAACTAAGAGTAAAACGGACTGCACGTTACTAGTTCATGTGGCTACGAGGCACAAAGATATGGTGACACTGACTTAACCCTGCTCCATTCGCAGAACAGTGATTAGAAACTTGGGGAGGGAGTGGAAGTGAATGGTGACATACATACTAGCAGGCTAAAAAAAAACTATAAACAAAAACAATTTCTGTGCCAATGTTTATATATTAAATTATTATAAAATATTTGAAACCTCTCTCTAAACTGGTTACAAAATTGACAGTCTTCTGACAATACAGTGACGTATTGCACCAAAGCCAGGTTCAGCTCCAAATTTTGTTCCTACTCGTATCTTGGCTGGGCTGTCAGAAGTAGAACTGAGCAGAGTGCGGAGGAAAATAAAACGTTTGTGGAGGAAGGGGAAGAAAACAAGACTTCACTGCCATTGTACTGCCAAACAATCAAACCACAAACTGCACTGCCCCAGCAAACTACGGAAGTGGGCATCTGGTTCTCTCAGTATGAGGAGGAAAGGGTTTTATTAAACAAAAGAGAAATTACAATGAAGTAAATAGGTTTGAAATTGTATTTTGTATACATTTCCCTCCCTGTGCTTTGTTGAAATGATTATTAGCAAGAATTACTCTGCCTGCAGCCCTGCCACACTTAATAAATAGCCACAACATTTCCTCTGCTTACATGCAGCAAGGTATTTTGTTGAGAAACGTCCTCTTAGTAGCGCGTTATCACTTGGCATAAGGACACCAGAATTGGCTGAAAGCTCTTCTCTGAAATTATGGGTAAGTCTAAAATAAAACCTGCATCTTAACTTCATCGCGAGACTTCAATTCAGCTTCTATCGGGGATATCGTACTTAATACAGCAAAATATTCCAAGGTGCTTCACAGGGGGGGAGTGAACACCAAGCAAAAGCTAGAAGGAGTTAGGGTAGAAATGGAGCAAGGCGGAGGCAGAAGCAGGTTGCATGTAATGGAGACCAGACCAGGGAACAAAAGGACAGAGAGGGAAGAAAAAATACCACAATGTTCATTTACAAAATTTGTGGATGACACCAAATTGGGGGATATAGTTAATACTGAGGAACACTGCGACAAAATATGTTAAGACATTAACTGACTTGCAGAATGGGCATGAAAATGGCAAATGAATTTCAATATAGATAAGTGTGAAGTGGTGTATTTTGAAGGAGGATTAAGGAGGCCACCTACTCCTCGGAAAACAGCAGTCTAAATGGGATAGAGGAGCAAAGGGACCTAGGGGTACAGATTCACAAATCATTAAAAGTAGCAACGCAGCTTAACAAAGCAATAAAACACAAACAAAGCACTGGGGTTCATTTATAGAGAAATAGAATTCAAAAGCAAAGAAGTTAAGTTAAGCTTATATAGCACCTTAGTTAGACAGTTAAGAGTACTGTGCACAGTTCTGGTCTCCAAAAAGGACATAGAAGCACTGGAGAAAGTGCACAAAGATTTACAAGGATGACACATGAACTGAGAGGGTATAACTATCAAGAAAGACTGAACAGACTGGGGCTTTTTTCTCTAGAAAAGAGAAGACTGAGAGGTGATCTAATAGAGGTCTTTAAAATTATGAAGGAATTTGATAGGGTAGACGTAGAGAAGATGTTACCACTTGTGGGGGAATCCAAAACTAGGGGCCATCAATATAAGATAGTCACTGATAAATCCAGTAAGGAATTCAAGAGAAACTTCTTTACTCAGAGAGTGGTGAGAATGTGGAACTCGATACCAAAAGGAAAGGTTGAGGCTATTTGCATAGATGCATTTAAGGGGAAGTTACAGAAGTAGATGAGGGAGAATGGAATGGAAGGATATGTTGATAGGCTGAGATGGAGCAAAGTACGAGGAGGCTCGTGTGATGCATAGACCTCTTGGGCTCAATGGCCTGATCCTGTGCTGTAAAATTCTATGCAATTCTATGTAAAACTTGCTTGGGAGGGGTGGGGGGCAAGCCTGAGTGAGAGTAATCAACCATGCTAGGAACTTCCGTTTGAGACCAAAATAAACTGACTGCTGCAGCAAGCATATATCTGTTCAAATATTCTGAGATCATATGAATGTTGTGAATCTGTGCAACCTCCTTGACTATAGCAATGAAGAGAGACATTCATGTAACTCTCCTCATGGACACATCCAACCTTTTAAGTAATCATTCAACTCCCCTTGTGAGCTAACCAATTAATTTTACCTAGGTTTTTTATCTATTCAAATAGCCGTCTCTCAGTCACCTATCTTCATTCTTTTGGGGGTTTTCAACTCTTCTGGGGCTTTTCTGATTCTATATTTAATTTAATCTCATCACTTTATTCACACCATAACAGGAAGCTCAATATCCTCTGTTGGTTTAAGATTGAGGAACATTAAGAGAGTCGTGAATAAAATTAACATCAAGTAATCAGAAAAATATTCAACATTTCTGTCACTGGCGGTTCATAGGACAGTGTGTGCATTAAAAAAAAAATCACATTTCCTGCATTCTTGGGAGCGGCAGTGACCGATAGGAAAGCTCCCTGGAGTACTGGGCATTCAAATCCACTGCTGTTCAAGAGCGGGGCTGCTTTTGCCAACCAATGAACTGCATGCAACTGTAATGCTGACCTGAGGTGCTGTTGTTATGTCGACCCTGAATCTTATAAGAAAAAAACTGTGACTTTCCGTGTGAGATATTTATTTTCATACAAACGCAACGCACCGAGAGGGGGCTCCACTATGCATCCTATTGGAGCGGAGATGTTTGATGCAGCAATGTCATGTATGAATTATAATGGTCATAGATTTTGCAAGAGCACAACTTCTGCACACAACCCAGTTGTACTGGCCTGTTTGCACCAGTACCCGTTAACTGTGTGCATGTTCATTGGGTACCCTGTCACACACATCTGGGGCCCGATATTAGGAGGGAGGCGGGTTGGCAGCGGGGGGTCGACCGGGCGTGCGGGTAACGCGCCCAGTGAAATCGGGGTGCTCCGCACGCAATCGCAGCTTGATTGAAGGTACTTGCCTTTGCTTCTGGGTTTCGTGCTGGAAAGCTGCGCAGCGGGCGAACTGCGCAGGCACAGCATAGGCTGTCAGCTGGAGGCGCTCTATTTAAAGGGGCAGTCCTCCACTGACTGATGCTGCAGAAAATAGGAAAAATTACAGCATGGAGCTGCCCAGGGGGAAAGCTGCTCCCAGGTTTAATGATGCCTCACTCCAGGTATTATTGGATGGGGTGAGGAGGAGAGGGAGGACAGAGATCTTCCCCCCCCGGCGGGCGGGCGGGAAGTGGCCTGCCTCTGCCACCAAGAAGGCCTGGCTCAAGGTGGCAGAGGAGGTCACCTGCACCACCAACATATCACGCACCTGCATACAGTGCAGGAGGGGCTTCAATGACCTACGTAGGTCAGCCGAAGTGAGTACACTTACTCATTCCCCTACACTCCATCTGCCACCTCACCGCCCTCACCCCACATCTCCTTCTGCACTGCCAACACTACTCTGTCACATCACTCCTCACACCCACTCAAAGCTCATCCTCATCTTACCTGCATTTACTCACCTCGCCAGTACTCATCCCGCCACTACCACTCAACCCAATCCTCATACAATCTCATGGCTCTATCTCATACTCACCCTCTCATGCATCTCTTTCACGGTCAGCCTCACTCAACCTGCCACTACCTGTGCTGCAGCCACAGGGCATGCATCACGTATGTGCAGTAGGAAGCGTAAGGCAAACGTGTCGTGAGCATGAAGGGGATGCACAAGGGTGTTTGAGGGTTTGTCATGGTTTTTACTTATATTTAATTTCGGATCAACTCACATTACATATTATATTGTCACCATTACTGCCACATCTTTGCGAATCTTGTCTGGTTTGTGCAATAATGCCCTTTCCTGAGGATCACTATGAAGACCCACAACTGATGCTACCCATTGTGTCACTGCAGAGTGGGTGTAGGTGTATTTGCAGGGCTCTTTTGTGCAGACGACTGAGAGACGTCGGCGATGTCCCCGGTGGCACCCTGGAAGGATGCGAAGGAGAAGTTGTTGAGGGCAGTGGTGACTTTGACAGCGACAGGTAAGAAGATGGTGCTCGGGCCAGCTGGGAGCAGCTCGGCATGAAGGAGGCTGCAGATGTCCACGACTACATGTCGAGTGACTCTGAGCCTCCGTGTGCACTGCTGCTCAGAGAGGTCCAGGAAGCTGAGCCTCGGTCTGTAGACCCTGTGGCAAGGGTAGTGCCTTCTGCGATGCATCTCTCTCTGCGGTTGCCCTCCCTCCTGCTGTGCAGGTGGATGTGTCACAGCACTGTGTTGTGGAGCTCCACGTGTCAGAGGTGGACGGCGTGGCCGGCGAGGCTGGTGATGCTGTTCGCCCTCCGAGGAGGTCATGACTGCAACTACGGCGGCCCCCATCCGGAAGATGTACATTTGAGGGGGTCCGCAAGGTAGGTACATGTGTCTGGACACCGGGGTAAGGGTGCAAGTTTGTGAATTTTATTGTTAGGAGGAGGGTGATGGAGGCCAAACTTTGTCCAAAGTGACAGAGTGGCCTCCTGCAATGAGTGAGGGTCTCCCCATCCCACCTGTCAAATGGACCTTTGCAGCTGCCACAGGCTGATGGCTGCAACACATCCATTTCAAATGGGAGTATTTCTCCCAGTATGGGAAACAGTCTCAGTTGAGATGAAAATCCCACCCCTCCTAAAATATCAGGTCAATCAGGTCTGTAAACAACCTGAAGTACCTACTTAATTAGTTTAAGTGGCATCCCGCCGGCTTTAATTGCCGGTGGGAGTCCCACATGCGGGGGCTGCGCGCGCATGTGAGCACGTCACTGGGGAACCCGGAAGTGGACGGGTTGGAGCCGGGCTCCGGACCCGCCCCGGGAATCCTCTATTTTCGGAGCCCCCTCCGCCACGAAACCGCCAGCTCGTGGGTCCAAAAATCGAGCCCCTGGTCCCAGTCTAAGCATTTTAGTTTCTAATGTCTGCAGTCTGTGCTTTCCTCGATCATGTTTCTTCATAGAAAGAAAGTCGTGTATTTACATAGCTCCGTTCATGACCTCAGGACGTTCCAAAACGAGCCTCCTCCCATTTTACTTCATCTCAGTCTATCAACGTATCCTTCCATTCCATTCTCCCTCATCTACTCCTGTAACTTCCCCTTAAATGCATCTATGCAAATCGGCTCAACCTTTCCTTTTGGTATCGAGTTCCACGTTCTCACCACTCTCTGAGTAAAGAAGTTTCTCTTGAATTCCTTATTGGATTTACACCCAATGAAGTATTTTTGAAGTGTTGTCACTGTTGTAATGTAGGGAAACGCGGCAGCCAATTTGTGCACAGCAAGCTCCCACAAACACAATGAAATAACGACCAGATAATCTGTTTTAGCAATGTTGGGTGAGGGATAAATATTGGCCAGAACACTGGGGAGAATTTCCCTGTTCTTCCTCAAAATGGTGTCATGGGACCTTTTACGTCCACCCGAGAGGGCAGACGGGGCCTCAGTTTAATGTCTCATCCAAAAATGTCAGCACCTCTGACAGTGCAGCACTCGCTCAATACTGCACTGGAATGTCAGGCTAGACTTTGTGCTCAAGTCTCTTGAGTGGAACTTGAACCCACAACCTTCTGACTCAGAGGCAAGAATGCTACCAACTGAGCCACAGCTGACAACCAACATGAAGATCCACAAATACCTGCTTACAACCATCATCTCCCAGCAGTAACATTTTCAATGTTTAAATCCAGCACAGGCCGCAGCTTTTGCATTCTTTACACATGTAAGTTAGGACAAACAGGTGCGCACAAAGTCCAAGGGTGCCACAGGCATATCTTACACCTGGTTTGACCAGCACCAGATTTACACTCCACGTTGCATCAAACTCAAATAACATGAGATTCCTTTCTCCGGGCAGGGTTGGTGGTGGGGGAGGGAGGGAGGGAGGGAGGGAGGGAGGGGGCGGGTAGTGAGTTCTGGCTCAGTTTCACTCCAGTCAGGTCCAGTCATGACTAAAACTTTAACGTCTGTGTGAAGTGGATACTGCACCATATCGGGCCAGTTTTAAGTGTAAGTGCACAATGGCCGTTCGGTAGTTGTAGTGCATCTGTCGCCTGCCCGTTATAACCACCATGAAGCCAGAGACCTTTGAAGCCCTCTGTAGCCTCGAGCAATAAGCACATTATGAGAGTGGACCTTACACAGATACTAAATAGAATAGAAAAGGTTAATCCTGAGCAATGTTTCAAGTTAAAACACGACTGCAAGACAAGGTTATTATTAGATACAAGCAAGTAAATGGCAAGTTCAGGACTGATGTCAGGGAGCACTTTTCTAAAGTAAGAATGATTGATATAGTGGAAGAATGGTAAGATAGTGGAGGCAAAAATTCTGGAGTCATTCAAAAGGCGGATGGATCCAGTGATGGGAGGAATTGTAGGTTTCTAAGGAATAATGAGTTAAATGGGGCAAATGACCATCTGCAAGATTTAATTACGTAAATTTTTCAGGCAACAACGATATTTTTATCTTTTATAAACTACTAACCGCATCTTATATGTTAACATAAAAAGTCATTCCTTGCAGAACAGCACAGTAGTTTTGAAGAATTGGCACAAAATTATGCAATCCTGATGATGCCAAATTATTTGCCAAGTTGTTTCACTACTTCTACACTGAACATTGCACAACTGAAAGAAAACGAACAGCACTGCTCAATGCCACGCAATGGCATATCATCTTTACATCACAATGTGACATTTTGAAACATTTACAGAACACAGTTTATAAACCAAACCACACAAACAGTATATAGTGTAACACAGGTGACCATTTGAGTGACTTCTCAGCTGCTGTCAGCATCATAAGAACATAAAAAATAGGAGCAGCAGTAGGCCACACGGCCCCTCGAGCCTGCACCGCCATTCAATCAGATCATGGCTGATCTTCGACCTCAACTCCACTTTCCTGCCCGATCCCCATATCCCTTGATTCCCCTAGAGTCCAAAAATCTATCAATCTCAGCCTTGAATATATTCAACGACTCAGCATCCACAGCCCGCTGGGGTAGAGAATTCCAAAGATTCACAACCCTCTGAGTGAAGAAATTCCTCCTCATCTCAGTCTTAATTGGCCGACCCCTTATCCTGCGACTACGCCCCCTAGTTCTAGATTGGGTGAAAACAACCTGACTATTTTCAGCAAATCTATGGACACAGTCCCTTGCACCAAGCAGGCTCCCCCCCTCCCCACCCCACCCAATGCTTAATCTTGAAACACTCCTCTATGGGAAGATGTGGGGAAGAGAAGATAACCAAGTTTGTTACTGGGTTCACTGTTATGCACTTCCTCGTGGCTGGCCCAAGAGTGGTATAAGCGGAGGCCATATTGGAGACTTTATCAATCTACAGAAGGCACCTGGCACGGTAACATCACAACAGGGGAAACACCAAGAGAGTAAAGTACCTCATTTCATGCTCAGAAAATAACATCATGCATTCAATCATTGGTTGAGGTGACTCAGATCCTTTTCGAACCTCTTTCCTGTCTCTATGTCACCATGATAAGAGAAGGAACAGAGTGAAAATTTGAAAGATAGTAACTTTATTGTGATGTTATCAGTTTGCTATCTCTATTGCTCCCAAGAAGGGTGGGAATAAAATTGGATTTTAAGATGAAGAATATGCTGCAATTTTTGTTTAGAAAGAGATATCTTCTTGTACAAAGCCAATATTTTTGAAAAGATAGGAGAAATCTTATTCGACATCAGCAAACAAATTTTCAGGCTTTGCCAACACCTTCGCTGAAAACCTGCTCTGCAACAACAGATTGACCTGACTACTGGGATATCTGAAGTATGCAAATATTAAAATCAACTGCAAACATTCAATGCCACAAAAGAACATTCTAAAAACTATATAAACATTATGAAAGTAAAACAAATTGTGCTATTAACCAATGCCATCTGATTAGAAATTCCCTAGGTTTTAAAATTTAGAGGTATAGAAGGACAATACAATGGTGAGCAAATAAAAGGTCCTCAGAGTACATTTCAGAACTATTGCAACAAATAGAAACAAGAAAATAAAATAAGAACAGCTTTACTGGAATACAAAGAGGCTTGGAGTTTCTCACGGAGCAAAGAATATGTGCCCTAGATGACCCCTTGAGTAGTTGAACTACACAGATCATGACGGTCCTTGGTTCAATCCTCAGACTGTGCTCAATTGGTCTCAGCACCCTTATGTTCAGGAAGGGAAAATAACTCAGGGTTCCCACTCCTCACCATCCAGCAAAACCTGCTGCAAATGCACGTTTGTGGACTTTCTCACCTGACGATCAGATTTAGCGGTGATGGCCCCCAACAGCTGACTAGCCTGTGAATATTTACGCTCCAACACATGAAGAGTGGCCATCTGACGTATACCTGAGAATGCCTGGAATCGTAACATAGCAAGGAGTCAATGTTTTTTTTGGCGGGGGGAGGAGGTGGTGGGGGAAAAGAGGAGAGGGTAGAAAATTAGTGAAAGACAGAAAAAAAATAATCAACTCCCACTAGTTTCATTTAGGTCCATTTCCCACGAGAAAAGATCATTTCCTTTAAACCATTAATAGCTGCACTTTCCATTCCCTTTTACAAAAACACACAAGAGTATCAGATTCTGGGGAACCCCTAGCATGTACCATTTTACCCAACAGTTGTTATGTTAGAATATTTGCAATGGGGGAAAGTACCAGAGAATTAGTGAGGTAAAAAATCATTCCCACCAGTTTTAAGGATTTTTACAGTTGTATTTTGGCCAAATGACTTCATATCTTATCAAAGTATTATCATTTGGTGCTTCTCGTGTTCCTTCATACGATGAATAATTTCTTAACATTTATTAACATGCAAAAGTGTGCGCTGAGCTAGCTGATCTCATCAGGGGCAGCAGCAGAGGAGCTATAACTAGACTCAATACTCGTAGGTAAAAAGATCAGGCAAAGGTCCTATTCTTCACTGCTTTCCAATGGAAAGAGTACGAACATTGGCTCAGGACAGAAACATGCGTTGCTGTGATCACCACCCCAAAACGTCTGCCAATACCTCTTGGCTAAGCTGAATGGGAGAGCTAGAGGAGGGTGGCCAGCAGCCATGGATGGATCTGCAGCTACAGTATGTCAAATGGTTTCAGATGACAAAATTACAGGAATTTTTTTTAAAAATAAAAATAAAAATCACAAAGTAAACACCGTTTTTTTAAAAAAAGAATTACATCAATAAATTAGATGTCAAAGTAATGTATTTTTTTTTTAAAAAGGTTACATTTATATAATGCCCTATCATACCCTCTAGATATCCCAAAGCTCCTCATAACCAGTGAATTACTTTTGAAGTAATTCTTATTGTTTTGTAGGAAAACATGGCAGCCAATTCGTGCACATCAAGATGCCACAAACAGCAATGAGATGAATGACCAGTTAATCTGTTTTAAGTGGTGCTGTTTGAGGGAGGGTTGGTGGCCAGGGAACTCAGAGAACTCCCTGCTCTTCCTTGAATATTGCCATAGGATCTTTTACGTTCACCTGAACAGACAGACTGGGCCTTGGGTTAACGAAGGACGGCACTTTCGATAATACATCACCCTCTCAGCACTGCACTGATGTGTCAGCCTAGATTCTGGGCTCATGTCTTGGAGTGGGGCTTGAACCAATGAACTTCTAACTCGTGCATGAGAGTGCTACCAACTAAGTGGCCACTAAAAACACCAGCTTTTGACCAATTTAATATCTTTCATTTTCTTGCTTCACTCTCCATTACTTTCAACAGATCATTGTTTTTCTTGAAATGATTATTGGATGCCCTCTCACTGTAAATACAGCTTTCCTTTATGAAAATCCCACAATACTAAGTTAACTCCTTAAATATTCATTATCCATCACTTTACTGACTTTCATTTCTGGTGAACTGATTGATCTGATAAAATTACTAGAATTTAACATGCATATTACTGTTTGGAAATTACATTAACGGTACCAGCAGTAGTTAAAAGTTATAATATAAGCACAGCATCTGACAGCATGGCCAAAGTCCAGTGAAGCTTGTCCACTGAGAGGAACTGAGCATGAACAGTCAAGTGCGGGATTGGACTCAACACAAGAGCAAACTGTTGGCATTTTATTCCTCTGTTGAAGTATTCCCCAATCGCATCTTTGAAAAAAAATTCTGCCTAAGTTCCTTCGGCACAGGGATATTAACAAATTAAAATATCACAGTGATCTTTTCAAACACTCATGGAAAACTCAAGCAAAACAAAGGGTGACCAAAAAACATGATGTCAACAGAAATGAATACTAATGGAACGTGTTTTACAGCTGAATGTAAAACAATAACCAAGGCATTTAATTTTTGAATATGTCAACACTGGAGGAATTTCATGCATTTTTCTTTGAGGCACTGAATTGTTTCTATGGGATCAAAATGGCCATGCCCCAATATCAGAACAAAGTTAACTCATAACATAATTTATTTTTAGTTGTTCTCAAGATGTGGCCAACACTGGCAAGGCAGAATTTAATGGCCATTCCTAGTCGTCCTGAGAGCATTTAAGAGTCAACTATGCAGTGTGGGACTGGAGTGATTTGTAGGCCAGACCAATTAAGGGTGACACTAAAAGCTAGTGGACAGGTACAAAAAGTAATTAAAAGGCTAATGGAAGATTGGCCGTTATCTCAAGAGGCCTGGAATACAAAGGGGTGGAAGTTATGTTACGGCTGTACAGAGCTCTGGTTAGACCCCATTTGGAGTATTGAATTCAGTTCTGGGCACCGCACCTCAGGAGAGATATATTGACCTTGGAGGGAGTGCAGCGCAGATT
The DNA here is from genome assembly GCF_035084215.1 of Heptranchias perlo. Classification (NCBI taxonomy): domain Eukaryota; kingdom Metazoa; phylum Chordata; class Chondrichthyes; order Hexanchiformes; family Hexanchidae; genus Heptranchias; species Heptranchias perlo. The sequence goes on along the minus strand of NC_090328.1, from coordinate 127,692,365 downwards.
CACCAGAATGATATCGGGTCTAAAAGGCTTAAATTATGAGGACAGGATACATAAACTAAGTTTGTATTCCCTTGAATATAGAAGATTAAGAAGCGATCTTATTGAGGTGCTTAAGATGATTAAAGGATTTGAAATGGTAGCTAGAGAGAAACTATTTCCTCTGGTGGGAGAGTCCAGAGGAAATAGAGCTAGGCCATTCAGGGGTGATGTCAGAAAGCATTTCTTCACACAAAGGGTAGTGGAAATCTGGAACTCTCTCCCCCCAAAAAGCTGTTGAGGCTGGGGGTCAAATTAAAATTTCAAAACTGTGATTGATAGATGGGCAAGGGTATTAAGGGTTATGGAACCAAGGCAAGCAGATGGAGTTAACGCACAGATCAACCATGATCTAACTGAATGGCGGAATAGGTTCGAGGGGCTGAATGGCCTACTCCTGTTCCTTTGACAGGTTCCCTTCTCTGAAGGACGTTAGTGAACCAGCTGGGTTTTTAAGACAATCTGGCAGATTTCTGGTACACGCCACGAATATAAATCTAATATATTAGTTAATTAGAACAAAGTCTATTTATGAGAACCAGACAGTGGTGGGCCATAGCCTCCCCCAGTGGCTCAGCTGGTTAAGACAGTGAGTAGCTGCAACATACAGACCCTGAAGGTCCCACTTTCGACCCCAGTCTGTGCTGTGTTAGCTAATTTTAACCAAGGTGGGGTGCTATCATTGGCCTCTGCAACACTGGGTTAGGGAGGAGAATAAAAAGTCAACCAGGGTTCCAGCTCTTGCTCACCATCAGCGAGCCCTACTGTAAACAGGTTTGTGTTGACATCTGTTGAGGGCAAAATCAGGTTCAGCTGCAATACTCCTGTGGTCAAATGAACTACCAACACTCTCCGTCTAGATTCAGGCAGGAAGATTGACCGCTTTGGCAGGGTACCAGGAGGTGCCTGGCACCCATGATCCATACCCTAGAGAGTTAACACCTTCAAAACAAAGGACATAGAGGAGAAAATTCTCAGGAAAGAAGGAAATAATGAAGAGATAGAGAGCCTGGGTCCAAATCCAAATTCTTCAGAACAAATCTTTTGGTTGGTTTAATTACTCACAAGGTTTACTTTAACCCAGTTCAAACTTGCACCAGGAAATGTCATGACTTGTTTTCTTTAGTGTTTCCATTGCTTCACTGAGCACTGTATGTTTAGGGAAATCATGAATAGATGTTACAGCTGCAATGAAGAACAGCTGTGGATCTGGCTGTCTCATGGTGACTACTCTCTTCTCTAAAGCTAGTGAACCTGATCAAAATGAAATAGCATCCCCAAACTGTATATAACTACAAAATTTCTGACCCTATGGAATGTGTTTTGAATTAATATTACGGGCAACACTGCAGATTAAATGTTTTATCAGAAAATGCTCAACAACACCTTGCATTTATATAGCGCCTTTAATGTAGTAAAACATCCCAAAGGCGCTTCACAGCAAACAAAATTTGACATTCAACCATGAAAGGAGGTATTAGGGCAGGTGACCAAAAGCTTAAGGAGCGTCTTAAAGGAGGAAAGAGAGGTAGAGAGGCGGAGAGATTTAGGGAGGAAATTCCAGATCTTAGTATACTTAATTTGGGGATGGGCAAAGAAGGAGAACTGGCCAACTGAGCTGGAAGAGCACGTGTGGACATTGGGCAAGGACAGGATTGGGACTAACGGTGATGCTCATGCAGTCAAATAGTCTGGCCTCACTAGTCAAGACTCACACAGAAATACTGACCATTTGGGTGAAGTGTAGGAGGGTACCTGTGCTTGTGAAATTGCTTCAGTAACAAGCCAAACCCACCAAGAGAGGGAGAATCTTGTCTAACAAGACAATTAAATGGTAGTTAGGATACTTAGCCAAACATGCATTCACTTGCATTCCATACTTAGTTGACTCTACAATGCCAGAATGTAGAGTTTTAATAGTAGGTATAAACAGAGCCAGAATAAACAAACATTGCTTTTTTGATATATATTAATGACTTGGACTTGGGTGTACAGGGCATAATTTCCAAATTTGCAGATGACACAAAACTTGGAAGGGCAGTGAACAGAGAGGAGGATAGTGATAGACTTCAAGAGGATATAGACAGGCTGGTGGAATGGGAAGACACGTGGCAGATGAAATTTAACGCAGAAAAGTGTGAAGTGATACATTTCGGTAGGAAGAATGAGGAGAGGCAATATAAACTTAAGGTACAATTCTAAAAGGGACGTAGCAACAGAGAGATCTGGGAATATATGTGCACAAATCGTTGAAGGTGGTAGGACAGGTTGAGAAAGTGGTTAAGAAAGCATACGGGATCCTGGGCTTTATAAATAGAGGCATAGAGTACAAAAGCAAGGAGCTTGTGATGAACCTTTATAAAAAAACTGGTTCGGCCACAACTGGAGTATTGTGTCCAGTTCTGGGCACCGCACTTTAGGAAGGATATGAAGGCCTTAGAGAGGGTGCAGAAGAGATTTACCAGAATGATTCCAGGGATGAGGGACTTCAGTTACATGGATACACTGGAGAAGCTGGGGTTGTTCTCCTTAGAGCAGAGAAGGTTGAGCGGAGGTTTGATAGAGGTGTTCAAAATCATGAGGGGTCTAGACAGAGTAGGTAGAGAGAAACTGTTTCCATTGAGGGAGGGGTCAAGAACCAGATGACATAGATTTAAGGTGACTGGCAAAAGAACCAAAGGCGACATGAGAAAAAACTTTTTTACACAGCGAGTGGTTGTGATCTGGAATGCAGTGCCTAAGAGGGTGGTGGAAGCAGATTCAATCGTGGCTTTCAAAAGGGAATTGGATAAGTACTTGAAGGGATAATGATGGACTGAATGGCCTCCTTCCGTGCTGTGATCATTCTATGATTAAGCATGGAAAAAGTGCACGTCACGATTCTTGATTATTTTGACCATTTTTCCACAGAAAAGATTGGAAAAAAAGGAGTTACCTTTAATGATATTTTTCAGCAAACTGTATTCTCACATGTTTAAAAAAGACACCAAGATGAAAGTCGGTTAATATGCTAAAATGGAAGTTCCTTTCCCCATAGACTAAATAATAAGCACTTGGCTTGTCGAGATAATGAAAAAAACACCTCACACCCATTGTGTTGCAACATTCCTTGATCTCGGTCTGTCTGTGAACAGAGGGAGATAAAAAGAGAAATGGTGACACAGAGAGAGGGGACCTTTTGAAACTGGAAAACTGTGAGGCCAGTCAGGCATTGTTTAAAGGGAACGCTGTGAGGGGTTTCACTGAGGTGAAGAAGTTAGAAATGCTGGAAAACGATTAGAAGCCAACTTGTTTAAGTCAAGTATGATGATCCACTGATGCCAGCTAGCATAGTGTGTTCTTTCTTTGGTATTTGTATGGAATAAATTAATTAAGTGAGTATGACCATAGCACCTATTTGGTACGTTCACCTTATCATGAAATAAAGCATCTTAACATTGCATATCTGGCCTCATCTCAACAAGTGTTTGCTTGGTTCGTCTTCGGACGGATTGAGGAAGTACGCATGCATCGGATGCAAATATCTGACTCAGGTCACAATGGGGTACAATCGTTAAAACTCCAAACCATGCTGTCGTTCCAGTAGATACAGGGCGGTGTGAATCAACTCCCACAAAACTAACGTGTTCAGATCACTTACGAGAGCAACTGATGCTACTGTACCCAAGGAAGCATCGATGGCAGACGAATTTGTTTTAGTGGAACACCTAACCTGGGAGCTGCACAAAGAACAGACAAGCAGAGTAGGGGCAAGAGCCTCATTTACAGGACAAGTTAGGTTAAAGCAATAAATATCATACAGGAGCTAAACAGATGAAAAAAGATTGCAGGCTCATACATTGTCCAATCTGGCACTGTTTATACCTATTATTGAACACGACATCCTAGCAACAGGAGGTTGTGCTCTTTTCCTTCAATAGTTTTGAAATGATTCCAGGTAGCCATTATTCTGAATCTCCTTTTGTATTTAATTTAGGAAGCAAGAGAAAGAATTTCCATTTTTAAAGAGCCTTTCCTGTGTTCGCAACATCACAAAGCGTTTCACAGTCAGCAAACTACAGTTATTTTGTAGGCACACTTGGCAGTTAGTTTTTTGTACAGCAATGTTCCACAAACAGCACTGAGGTTAATGAGCAATTAATTGTTTATTAATCGGTGTTGTTGGTTGAGGGGTGAACGATGGCCAGGACATTGGGAAACTCCCTGCTCTTTGAAAAAGCGCATGGGATCTTTTAGGTGCACCGAATGTATTTAAAGTCATCATGCAGACATTTTTTTTCCCCATTCACTCTCTGGATAGGGGCATTACTGACAAGACCGATGTTTATTGCCCATCCCTAGTTGCCCTTGAGAAGGTGGTGATGGGTCTCTGTCCAGAGCTTCTGCAACCCTTGTGGTGAAAGCACTCCTACAGTGCTATTAGGCAAGGAGTTGAAGGGTTTTGACCCAGCAACGATGAAGGAACGGTGATTTATATCCAAGTCAGGTGGTGTGTGACTTGATAGGGAACTTGGAGGTGTTGATGTTTCCATGTAACTGCTGCTCATGTCCTTCTAGGTGGTAGAGGTCGCAGGTTTGGGAGGTGCTGCCAAAGAAGCCTTGGCGAGTTGCTGCAGTGCATCCTGCAGATCGCACACACTGCAGATCGCACACACTGCAGATCGCACACACTGCAGATCGCACACACTGCAGATCGCACACACTGCAGCCACGATATGCCGGTGGTGGAGGGGGGAAACATTTAGAATAGTGGATGAGGTACTGATCAAGCGACTGCTTTGTCCTAGATGGTTTCAAGCTTCTTGAGTGTTGTTGCAACTGCACCCATTGAGGCAAGGAGAGTACACTATCACACTCCTGACTTGTGCCTTGTAGGTGGTGGAGAGGCTTTGGGGAATCAGGAGGTGAGTCAGCAGGTTGCTACAGAATACCCAGCCTCTGACCTGCTCTTGTAGCCATGGCATTTATTTGGCTGGTCCAGATGAACTTCTGGTCAATGGTGACTCCTAGGATGTTGATGATAGGGGATAGTGGTTATGCTCTCTCTTGTTGGAGATGGTCATTGCATGGCACTTGTGAGGTGAGAATGTTCCTTGCCAATTATCATAATGAGAGTCCAGACTCCCAGTGGTCCTTGAACAAGCTGATTTTGGATGCATTTCTGTTAGGTTATACCTATTGAATCAGTTCAAGTTTCCATGGAGTATGTGGAATATAGCTCAAAGACTTTGCATTTTTGGAACTTGGGCATGTCAAGACACTAACTGCTAGATGTAGGTGTCTGCAAAGCTATGGAGTTCACAACATTGGGTCAGAAGTGTTGACGTGATTATGGATTAAATCTTTAAATCTCAAAAATTGCAAACAAATAGTTGTCATAGACGCTATAGTGAACAGAAGTATTGGGCTCCCTATCTCTGTAATCTCCTCTAGCCCTGCAGCCCTCCAAGATGTCTGGGTTCCTCCACTTCTGGCCTCTTGTGCATCCTCTATTTTCATCACTCCACCATTGGTGGCCATGACATCAGCTGCCGAGGCCCGAAGCTCTGGAATTCCCTCCCTAAACCTCTCCCTCCTCCTTTAAAACACTCCTTAAAACCTACCTCTTTGACCAAGCTTTTGCTCACCTGTTCTAATATCCTTACTTGGCTCAGTTTGATAACGCTCCTGTGAAATGCGTTGGGACGTTTTACTACGTTAAAGACGCTATATAAATGCAAGTTGTTCTATGGTGTGTAATTTTGCTCCCTGGCTTCACAAATTTAAAACACTGTATAATTCCTTTATGCAATTATAGCTGATTTACCTCAGTGAATTTGGCTCAGTGACACATAATTATGTTCACTTAAACAATGCAAACATCATAATATTTTTAGCATTCCCTGCCAGTACTGACAAATAAGACGGGGAGTCTCTACTTCTTGCAGCAATAGGATTTAGACTGTACTCTAGAAACAGCATTAAATCATCTCGAAGAAATAACGGCCCAGAAATATTAATTTTCATTAAATGAATTAGTAAAATAATATACCAAGTCTGCATTCAAGTTAACTGTACATGGTGCCCAGGTTGTTGTGTAATGGATGGTGTGGCACTGAACCATACACACCAAGATGTTTCGAGTTAAAATCCTGGCTTGTGCTGAGGGCAGGAGTAGGGGCCAAGAACTGGCCTTGGTGTCCCAGGCTAGCACTGGGGATTCAAATTTTCCAGCATTGTGTTCTACTGTGATGTGTGTCATCCAAAAGCTCTGCCCCCCTTCTACAGCAGGTTAACCTGCTAATGATCACTGTCCAGGCTCACACAACTATCACCGGAGAGTTGCTAGCACCCATGGAACCAAACCCCAACAAAAATGAGCACTTTCAAAAGAAATGGAGAGGGGGGGGGGGGGCGGGGGGGAAGGGAGTAGACTTGTCAAGAGACATATAAAAGGAAAAGTTGACAGTAAATGAAAGGGTTTCTTTCTTCACCCCCCCCCCCGCCCCGCCCCAAAACCATCCTTGAATGCTCCCAGTCAGCAAATTACTTACAGCTGCTCAGTCCCCACATTTCAACATACTCAGCCCATAAGTTTAGCAAAGGGCCGACAACGGCAGGTGAATATCTGGTGGGAACAGCGCAAATACAGAATGATGCAGCTGTTGATGAAGGATCCTTCTGAATCCCATCTCGTAGGAAACCAGATTATGGAATTTCCCCCAGCATTTGAATATTCTGAGAGAGGGAAGTACACACATCATAAAGTATAAATTCCTTTTGGTCTGGGGTTACTAAAGAAACTGAGAGGCACAAAAATAAACCTGCAATACGATGCAAAAACACCACAAACGTACATGCAGGCAAAATATCAAAGTAGACTCACCACAGGTTTTGGCAGCTGTTATGCAGATCTCTTCTGCGACATATTCACCTAGTGGAAAGGTTAAACAGTTGTCATCTGGTTTTCCAGGGATGGGATAAAGGTTTGTTCGCAGTCCCGTTCCAATCTGTTTGGGTGCCTGTGAGCTTTGATGAAGGTCTCCGTTTTGGAGCAGGACTGTTCCGGTTTCCACGTCAGTTACCGTGAGGCAGGCCATCATTTTGTGAAGGTAGGCAAAGCTTCTTTTTTCACCTCACAACTGCAAACCAAAAATCAAAGGCAAATTTTTTTTTTTAAAAATGAGAGGCTAAACTTTAAAACATACTGCAGCAGATTTTCAACTTGTCGCCCGAGTGTGAAACTGGCATTGCGGATCCACTGAAATCAACAGAAACGAAAACCGGGCTGTTTCTGTAACGGGCGGCTGACCCATAACGCCAGTTTTATGCTGAGGCTGCAAATTGAAATTGTACCCCTCTGTTTTCACACCTCATATTTAAGACTGATTTGAAAGATTTTCCAAACTCACCACATTCCTTCCTTCAGTCACGAGTAGGTGACAGTCTAAGCCAATACATACTTTCAAGGTCACTCTATCAACGCTGCCCTGTGACTGGCTGATACACAATATACTTTGCAGAAACAGGACCGGTTCAGCCAATTTCTCCTCCTCCTTTTTGTCAAGGTGGAGATGCCTGGCCATCAAAGGGAGCAAAGTGTCACGCCTGAGATTTGAATCCAGGCCCTCAGGTTGTGGGTCAAACATTGCACTGCTGACTGGAATTAATCAGGTGATTTTATAAATATTCACAAAGTGCTGGACTTACTTCTGGTAACCGCTTGTATCGAGAACGAGTATGAAGCTCACAACTGATGAAAGCCGCGTTTAGTGCAATCGACAACCTCTCATCATTTCCATTTACCAAGTTGTAACAATACTTCATTTCCCGTCATATTATAGGCTGTTGGGAAATGGCCTAGGTGCAGAGTTCTCAAATGGGACCTTGCCAACAATCAAACATACAGGTACCGACATGCACTACCAATTTGCTCTTCCAACAATCTCCAGGATCCAAACATTCACGTACGCCTCTCGTAGCAGCTTCGTAGAAACCACGTGCCCCTAATTTTTACTTCAAATTTACAGCACAGAAACAGGCCATTCGGCCCAAATGGTCTATGCCACTGTTTATGCTCCACACAAGCCTCCTCCCACCCTGCTTCATCTTACCCCATCAGCATACCCTTCTATTCCTTTCTCCCTCCTGTGCTTATCCAGTTTCCCCTTAAATGCATCCATGCTATTTGCCTCAACTACCCCATGTGGTAGCAAGTTCCACATTCTAACCACTCTCTGGGTAAAGAGGTTTCTCCTGAATTCCTTATTGGATTTACTTGTGACTATCTTTTACTTATAATTGAGTAGATTTTCACAAATATTTTACTACTTTTATTTCTCCTTTATAGACCATTGTCCTGCACCTACTACAGAGCAAGCTTTCCTTGATGTTACTAGCTTGTCTGACGGCATATTCCAGGCAACACAAACAGCACTAATATTTAAAAGGGGCTAAATCCAGCCACAAAATTCAGTCACACAAAATTTAGGAGGTGGCAATATTGATAACAGAGGCATCTAGTGATAGAATCTCATTTATCAAAGATAGCAGCATAATATAGAGCATCCTGCAATTTTTTTACAACAAAGGTTTTTTTGGGGCAACAGTTCAAAATGTGATGTTCTTTACCCCACATCCCAAATTTTCTCTGCCAAACTTGAAAGCAGTGCCCCATGGAACAGATGTTGGCAGCACCCCCCCACCCCCAGTACCTCACCCATATTCCAGTTTTCTTCACAGGCAAACCTGGTTAGTAAACGTCAGCACGCTGGTCAAGTCGGGTGGATGTCACGACTTGAACGGCGTCAGGAAACTCCAGAGCGCGGGGGCAGCCGCGAGCAGGAACCCGTCACCAGCTACCGCACGTTGGTGCAGCAGCTGGCCATCACTTCCACCGTCGTTTGGTAAACCTGAGCCTTTCGAGTTCAACACAGCAGGTGTTGCTGTGAGAGTCACGGCCACAACTTAAACTGTTCTAAGCTATTGCCATTAATACGCGACAGTATCTCTGAGCCATCTGGAAAATTCTTAATTTTTACATGAAAATGGTGTATTCTGCTTCACGTTAAACGCTCGACTCCAACCACCCACCCCCCCACCCCGACAACTTACATAAGTACTCTCCAGGAAGCCACCAGTTCACAGATGCGCACTTTCACCTCCAACCCTACCAATGTTTTCCCTCTCCTCTTTACGTGACGGCAGAGGCTCCTTAATACTCCGCCACTGAAAGTAATTCTCACTAAGATGGGGGCAGTGTCAGTAGAAACCCACCTGCAAATTCTGTGGCAAGAATGAAGTGGAAAGGCAACATCGGTTAATAACTGCAAATGTTGAACAAGCTCAGACACTGGGGAAAATGCAACAAAGATTGTTTCTGTCATATGTACCGCTATTAGACAGCCACTTAACTCTCAAGGTCCGAAGCATGCGACATATATAATTGGTAGTCCACATCATTTGATTTCCAAATTCTTTGTAAATTATTTGCCATTTTCCAGCATGTGGCCCAGAAATTGCTGGAAAAAATAACGGCGAGTTTACCACGCTCGCCATTATTAGTTCGTAAAAAATCCAGCAACTTGTGGCGAAGGAGAGGTACGCCATGAGTTCAGATTCTCCACAAATTGCTGGATGATTTGCGCCACTCCACCGTTAGCCTCGACAAAAACAAAAAAGTTCCAACCTCACCGTGACCTCCCCATTGAAGTCCATTGCGTGTCATGAAGTTGCTGGATTTACGCCATTTATGCAAATTAATCTTGCTGCCGTCATTTAGGGCTGGTGATTCATGCCGGAAGGACCCTGTTAATGATGTGATCTATGATCTTGACATGCCACTCAACCTTGGAGGCCCAGAAAGGGAACGATGAAACTGTGGAGTCTCACTCCCGCAGGTAGTGAATTGTTCCTAGTGGTTTTTTTAAAACTTTTATCTGTCTCGGCAGTATTTTTTGCCAGTCATGCCCCCCAAACTCCTGTTAGTGTCGGTCGGCAATAATTTTCAGGATGCAAAACTGTTTCGACACTCAGAAATGCAAATTAGATTTCAGAAAATAACATTTTCAGACACAGTATGAGTAATTTGAGACATGATGTGGTAAATATAGCAGACTTGGGAGGAAAAGGGTGATTTTGGACCTATGGTTCCCAAAGCTCTCCACTACTGTGGTTTTCCACACATTGGGCTCGATTTTACAATGGTGGCAGGTTGGCAGTGGGGGTGAAGGTGCGTGTGGCAAACCCGCAAGAACAAAATTTACCGTTTCTGACGCGATCACATGTTGATTGCTGATGATTAACATCCTCTCTGGGTTTCATGCCCGGCAGCCAGTCTGATTGACAGGCTGCCTGCTGTCAGGAGCTGCAACGCGAGGGCGGGGGGAGGGGGCAAGAAAAAGAGAGAGAGAGACGTCATCTGGCGCTGGACTGGAAGACCGGGGGTGGGGGGAGAGTGGAAAATCGGGGAGGAGAAGGGTAGATCGGGAGGGGTGGGGGAAAGGGGAAGATCGGGAGGACATTGGGGGAAGATCGGGGGGGTGAAAAGGGGGACACCGGGGGAAGATCGGGGGGGGGATGAAGAGGGGGACACCGGGGGGAGTGGAAAGGGGGATATCAGAGCAGGGTGCAAAGGTAGGTTCATTTAGTGTTTTCATTTCCGTCTATGGTTTTTCATTTAATTTATTCAGTTTCTTTTTCCCAGGCGTGAATCAGAAGCGGTGGGCAAGCCGCCCAGGTGAGTCAAAAATCGTTCTAAGCATTTAATTTGTCACAGGTAAAGTGCTTTAAGTACCTCGATGAGGTACATTTGGCTCTTTATCCGTCATCCCGCCGGCTTTAATTGCCAGAGCGGCCCTGCCCCCAACACACCCACAATTGCCTCTTAAAATCACTCCCCTTACGTCTGGGTCTGTTGTACATTAATTGATGGAGATCGATTGCTATGATTAGTCAACAACTCCATTATCATTGCATAATGCGGACTACCAGGATGAGAGAAGGCGAACAAGATGGACCTTGGCCTTTTCTCGTCTGGCGATTCCTATGTTCCTGTGAAAACAGTTCCACTGTTCCTGATCATGATGGACGGGGCCGCAGGTTCAATACTTCATGGCTCAAGGATGGTTGGACATTTTGCACACCTACCCTGCCATTCACTCATTAACGTCTCAAGAACCAATACAACAATTCCCAAACACCACTGGGTTACAATATCCTCCTCTTCTGCTTGTTTTTAATTTCTTTTTCCTACTTTTCCTTTCTGTCTCTTTTTTCTCTCTCTCTCTTAATCCTCTCACTTTCCCTCTCTTTATTTCTCTGTCTCCAATTTGACTCTAATTCAACCTATTTCCTTTGCCTCCTTCGCTCCAATTCTTTCTCTATCCTTTTGTTTCATTGGTTAAGGAGATCGTCCATTGGGCACGATCTTCATGAGGTCCCAGATGTGAAGTTGCCATCGCTGCACCGATATCAATTCGCGTTTCCAGCAATCCGCAGTACAAATATAGTACGATGGGAAGGGTGAGGTTAAAAAGTCCAGCTCATGTCACTCGCCACGAGATGACCGTTTCAGCAATTTCTGGGCCGTAGAATCAGTTCAGGCACTGCAAGACTTGCAATTTAGCTTGAATAGAAACAATCCAACAAGCAATCTGTCCCTCTTCCATACTCCATGACCAGTTTGACAAATTGAGACATCTGTATGAAAACAACAATTGTGCTTCAACAACCCCAACCGTCACAGTTCTGTAGAACCCTGTTTTTTTCTTCACCAGGCTCACTACAGTGCTATCACATTTTCCATATGCAGCCGCAAAGGTGCACGACATTTGTAACTATTTCTTTGTCGTGCAGTAGATAACTGAATACATTATTCTGTTACCTCACTTAATTTTAACCTATATTCCTGGGTCATTGTCTGCAATCCCATCCCTGGTCATATGGCTGGATGATCGACTGACAGAATAACCAGCTTGAGAGTTTTGTTTCCTGAGGAGATGGGGTTTTCCCATACAGGCCAACTGTCTGTGGTTGATATGGATAGTTAACATTTCATGGGCACTGTCTGCATTTCTACATTTGCATATAAAAATAAGCCCCACTCTTGGCCTCCATCCATACTGTGTCAAAACTTCTTTCAAGAGCATGACTGTTTTTCATAATTTCTTGTTCTGATGCCTTGCTAGCATGGTTGAAAGCCATCTCTGAGGCCCTCATATATTTTGATAATCACAACACTTTGCTTGCTCTTTATGAGATTCAAGGCTATATTCAGACATACAAATTTAGGTGAGGCCAAACATTGTGCATTTGGCAAATGCAGGGCCTTTTAAGAGCATCTATTAGCACGCCTCAAAATTCTTTAATTTCTGTCCTCTTGTGTTTCCGCTTCAAAAACATCACTAGTGAACAGATTCCATTTGAAGTTCCCCCTGCACAGACAAAAAGTCGCATTTGTTTGCTGATTCCAGTTGACATTGTTCAAGTTCACTGATGTTGGGCAAATCCTCAAAGTGTGATTGAAACCTTTCACGCAGACTGTGTAGGAAGCCAGCAAAAAGAAAAAAAAACCAGCTGAGGGTCCCTGATTGCTAACACTTGCTGTGCCAACCTGTGAGATAGATAGCTTTTTGGCAACCAAAGGTATTATCATAGAATCATAGAAGTTACAACATGGAAACAGGCCCTTCGGCCCAACATGTCCATGTCGCCCAGTTTATACCACTAAGCTAGTCCCAACTGCCTGCACTTGGCACATATCCCTCTATACCCGCCTCTACTACTGCCTCTGGCAGCTCGTTCCAGACACTCACCACCCTTTGAGTGAAAAAATTGCCCCTTTGGACCCTTTTGTATCTCTCCCCTCTCACCTTAAATCTATGTCCCCTCGTATTAAGGGATATGGGCCAAAGGCAGGTATATGGAGCTAGATCACAGATCAGCCATGATCTTATCAAATGGCAGAGCAGGCACGAGGGGCTGAATGGCCTACTCCTGTTCCTATGTTCCAACCTAGGAAAGTAGAACAACTCTTCTGCTAAGTCTTGTCTGAAACAAGCTTTCATTTGAAGACTTGTACACTGAGCCTCAGTTGAGGTAGGGTAAGACTTCTGCCTTCTCTGCGGGCCCTTACTGAACTCATTGGGGGTGTTCAGAGATGTCTGATAAGGCAGCAAGTGTTAGCATCGTCCTACCTTCCTCCAAGAAATCTGCAATGTGCTGTTGAGGAATTCCACGACTCCATTCCCTTTTCCTCACTTGTCTGCAGGTCTGCATCGCAAACAGTCGGAAACGGTTGGGATCTGGTGCGGGTAAGTAACCTGCTCGTTTTTAAACCGCCCACCTGCCCCGTTTCTGCAGGGCGGATAGGTTTAAAATTGACTCCCGTCTTCTTGCCAATGACCTCTTGCTGTTGGAGGAATTGTGGCATCTTCTCAAAATGTTCAATTTTTCAAAGCAAACATCAATAGCTCTTGACCAAATGCTTTATAATTATAAAAACGGACAAATGCATGTCAGATATGTTGTATTAATATCCATCACAATGGCATAGCACTGTGCATCTTTCGGATCCATAAGTACTCGTTTGGAAAACTTCTGACAAAATTTCTACAGAATAGGTACTTGTTCCAATGCAACTAGAGGAGATGCAAGATCTGTTCAATTACCTTCCTTCCAGACTACTATCAAAGGCACTCCCTTCATCTGAGACATCAATTCACCTGTACGTCCTTGAATCTAGTATACTGCATTCACTGTTCACAACACAATCTCCATTACTTTGAGGAGATCAAATCCAGATTAGGTGATCGCTTTGCTGAACATCGCCATTCTGTCTGCAAGTGTGATGCTAAACTATCTGTGGCTTGTCGCTTTAACTCGCCCTCTCATTCCAACTCTGATCTCTGACCTCCCACACTGTTCCAACGAAGTTCAGTGCAAGCTTCAGGAAACAAGATCTTATCTTTTTTGCTGGGCACCCTGCGTGGGAGAACCTTCACCACACGGAATGCAGCGGTTCAAGAAAGCGGCTCACCGCCACCTTCTCGAGTGCAATTAGGGATGGGGCAATAAATGCTGGCCTCGCCAACGACGCCCACATCCCATGAACGAATAATAAAAAACAAACTCTGGTCTCAACACCGACTTTAATGACTTCAGATCTTAGCTTCATTCTCCATTTTCTTTGCAGTAAGGATTGACTTCTGATGTGCGATGGGACTTTTGCGTCCAGAGGAGGGGAGGTTGGTTGCAGACCCTTCATCAGAACACATTGTTGGTGGGGGGGGAAGGATCTTAGCTTCTTATTTTGACCAATTTTGTCTCTTCAGGACTGGTAGCATTTTCTGCTTTCATTTTGGATCTGCTGTATTTGTAGCTTACTTTTATTCTCTCTTTTTCCATTCTCTTGCTTTTTTTTGTGTGTGGGTCTCTCCCGTGTCTCTCCATCGTCCACTATCTGCACATTCTTTTGCCCTTTTTATGTCGTTCCGTCACTTCACTGATGATCATTTATATCATGTAATGGTTTTATATTGAGTAGTTTTCAGGTCATGCAACCCATTAACTCCTCTCTGCGATTGTGGCAACAGTTGATTCCCTCTCCCCTTCCCCACCTTTCTCTCTATTTTTCGCAGCCGTACTAAAGTGCTTGCTTACATCTTAGTCTTCAGTTCCGATGTAAAGTGCACACCCAAAACTTCATAACCTGATTTTTTTCTTTACAGATGCTGATTGGTCTTGCTGTGTATGTCTTTTCTTTTATTTAAAGATTTCATTTAATGGGATTTTTCAATTTTTTTTAAACCACACCCTCATCCAACCTTGCCTTTGCTTCTTCTAACATATATTCCTTCACAACCTCTGCAACATCAAGGAGTTTGTTTAACTTTTTCAGCATCCAAATACTTTTAATGATGGTTTCATCGCTGTTTGCTGGTGGGACTTTGTGCAACTCAAAAATATTAACGGAACACTTGTATGCAAATGATGATGTTTCCATTATTGTTGTTCTGATTTCAGAACTAGGAGGATTTGTCTTATAAAATTAAGAGTGAGAACTTTCATAATGGCACTTGAAATTTCTGCTCTCCACCATTACAACTACTCACTCACATTGGTTTAAGTATCAGCTTGCCTCAGTGGTAGCACTATTGTCGGAGTCAGAAGGTTGCAGGTTCAAGTTCACTCCAGGACTGGGGCACACAATCTCGGCTGACACTTGAGTTCAGTACTGAGGGAGTGCCGCATTGGCAGAGGTGCCACCTTTCAGATGAGGTGTTAAACCCAGGCCCTGTCTGCCTGTTCAGGTCGACAAAGATCCCATGTCAGGTTTTCAAAGAAAAGCTGGAAGATCACCCTTTGTCCTGGCCTCAACCAACACCATCAAAACAGATTAACTAGTCATTCATCTCATTGCTCTTTCTGGGGCCTTGTTGTGCACAGATTGGCAGCTATCCTCGAAACAACAGTGACAACATTTCACAAACAGTTCATTGACTGTGAAGCACTTCGAGACGTTCTGAGGACATGAAAGTCCTTTCTTTCTTGATCTCGATTCCAGAAAATGCTACGGCTATTCATTTCATTTGTCCATTCACTCTTAAATGCTCTAATTCCAGAGTCCACTTTTCTTCATTTAGACGCTTGCTAATTCCTGGCAGACTGACACTGGATTCTTCTTACAAGCTACTAGATGCACCCTGAACCTGTGCCACTTGTTGACATTCCCACACTGGACTTTTAAAACTCATTGGTAGATCCATACTGGAATCTTCCTACTTGCTCCATGGCCAGCAGGCTTACCCTGGAAACCAATTTACTTCTGTACATGCTGGTGAGGTTATATTGGACACATTTAAATTGAGTTATTCCACATGCTTTCAGGCCTACTTGAAATTGCCTGCATTTTTTTTAAGGCTGCCATGGCCAAGTTCTGCTCCTTCATCAACTCAGTAATACAAAAATAAAACTAATCTTCCCTGCAACTACTCTTGCTCTTAAAACTGAATTTAAAGTTACTCAGCTGCACCTTGTACTGCCCGGGCAATGCTTTCCCAACCACATTCTGTCTTGGCCTCCTTCTGTTCACCCTTTAAACTTCCACTTGCTGTGCTTCCTTGATGCTCTCTTTCTTCCCAGCTGAAGCTTCCCATTGCGATGCACTCGGCCATGATATTTTCAGTCTTTGCTTTATCTCTCCGACATTACGTCTGTGCTTTGTTCCAGGTCACGCTTGTTTCTTGTCCTCCAGTAATCCAAAATCATTGGCACTCAGCCAATCTTGCACAATATGTATGTGGACCGTATTGCACAACTTGGGTAGCTCAGCTCCATATACCACTCTTGTATGCCACGGAGCCAACATAACTCATGAATTGAATGCATCACTTGTCGAATTTCCGAATTTGGGTGCCAAATAGTATTCTCTATAAACACTGAAGGAATGTCTCAATCGATATCAAACCAAGTTTTCCTTCAGAATATTACAAAGACTCAGTGTACACAATACAGTGGGGCTATTTATGTGGAAGCAACAAATAGCAGCTTATCTGCTATTAACTAGTCTGTGGCCTGACATTCCTGCAATATTGCAAATTGAAAAATGATACCTTGCAATAACACAGGCTTGATTATTCTTCAACGGGGAGACGACCTTCAAAAATTAAGCAACAGTGTAAAAAACTGTGCACGATATTAGGTAATGGAATTATCTGCCACTAAACAGTTATTTCTGTGCCATGAACAACATAGGATGAAGATGAAATGCTTTCATCTAACTGAAAACACTGCAATAAGTGGCCATGAATTTGACTCAAGGCAATTGCAGTTGCATACTGAAAGTTCTTAGGAACACCTACTAAGTCATGGTCTGTTCTTTGTGGACAATACAAAATTCTATGAAGGCAGAAATGTTAATCTGATATATCTGTCTGGTAATGTAATTAGTGGGTTCATGGTTTATAGAATGATCATCTGCTTTGGGGCTGAATTAGGCACCAGAATTTCTGGCTATATGTATATGCTGAATATTGTTATTATGCAAATGGGAAACACTCCAAGACAGATAACAATTGGATAGTTTTGCAGCAGACTAGATGAATTAGTCAAGTAGTGCAATTCTAGTCAGTAAATCAGGAAACATTTGGCACATTCAAGGGGCAGCGTTGGAGCACGAACAGGGATCTTACCTTGGAAAAACTAATTCTGAAAAAAGCTACACAAGGATGGGGTGAAAGGAGTCTTTCATCTCTGGATATGGTTTCAAATCCAGACTGGACAGTTAAGATGAAAGTCTGCTCCCTCTACTAATAACTGTTCTACATGAAACGAGTTTGGATTGTCTTAAACCATGCTTCTAATTGGCAGCTTCACTCAGAGACCTGTAGATGACTGGTGTAGGAAATACAAAAATGTTATACTGGTGCAATAGGGAATGCTCTTGAGGTTGCCGCACATTGTCGAGGCAAGTAGCGACAGCTTTACTCTGCATCTAGCCGCGCTGCACGTGACTCGAAATGCTTGATACGGACACTGTGATGAAAAATGGAAGGGATGGCGGAGCAGGCTCGAGGGGCTGTATGGCCCACTCCTGCTCCTTTTTCTTATGTTCTTATGTCCCTAGCACCAACGTTCCTCACCAATCAGCAGAAATTGTTCCAAAAGATTTCCGTTTCTTAATTATTACTGAAAATAATGCTTTAATCTATGAATTGAGATTGTTTTCATAACCCCAAAATTCATCTTTGATTTTTGTAACATTTAAAATAAACGAGCATATCACAAAGTTAGTTCAGTCTTCCAAAAGTGAATTTGAATACGTTAAAACGTTGGGATGATTGACGAAAACCATGGGGAAATGGAATACAAAGTAGAACAGTGAAAGAAATTAGAGGCTAAAACGGAATCACAATTCTTCCTCCATTACAGATATACTGCCCCATTCCCTACTGCACCGTGAGTACACCACTATACTGAAAGGTATCCATGCTTATCAGCTACAAAAGCTTTTAAAATAATCTCTAATGTACAATTTTTTAACTATTTCAGGACTCATCGCAATAATGAGCTCCTGGGGGGAACAAAATCCTCCAAAACAATACACTTTTGTGGAGGTATCTATCTCTTTAAACATACACAAGCAAATTGCCTGTGATATTACTCAGTGTGAGTCAGCTGCTATGCTAGAGTGTGACTGCTGAAACGTGACAGGCAGTCAGCACGGTGCTTCCAGGAAATGCGCACCACACACAAGACTTCTGATATCCACACAGTTTTTAAAATAATGGAAGCCTTTCACTACTCTGTCTCCTCTGTACACTGGGAAGATCAATGAATGTTATGGAGAGAAAACTAGGAGGGGCAAGCAAGTGTAAACAAACACAATATAAGAGACTTAAAGAATTTGACATACTTTATAGTGTCAGTCATGAATGCTCCACTTTAATACAGTGCAATTACTGAACAAGCTGGAGTTTAACATCCAAAATTTATAACACCTAAGGACCTAACGATCTCAATTTTACATTTTTGTCACTCCCTCATGTATAAATAATTAATATATTATAGATTATTTATGATACTAAGCAGGACATCTTTAACTTCCATGTGAAACTACTAGAACTTTACCAAACAAAAGAGGAAGCAAGATGGTTGCCACTGCAAAACTATTTTCCCCCCTTCCTTCTCCCTTCACCCATACTACCCTAGAAACTGGTTAACTGAACATAGCACAAGTCAGTATCACAGTTGACTTGAGTCTTCTGCAGGATATTAACCAGGAAATGTACCCTACATATTGGAGAGCAAATCAACAAGTCAGAAGAGAGCTGGTTTAACGTTACATTTAACAAAACAGTGCAACTTAAGTTCCTGTTTCTCCCTGTAAGATTGGGCTAAATGAAAATGGGACTTTGTACTTTTTTTTAAACCCTTCATCCTTTTGAGTTCAAAGTTTATTATCCGGTCAATGTAAAACAGAGAGGTGCAAGCATCAGTCAGAAGACAGACATGGAGCCACGGAAATAAGACATTTTCGGGGGAATTTTTTTTAAAAAATGGGCAAAAACTGAAAGCGTGGTTTATAGCCAGAAAACAAAGAATTTATGATGTTACATACATTTCGAGCAAAAAATACAAAGCTTTTAAAAAAAAAATGAGCAATTAAAAAAATCGTTCATAAAGGGCAACACTCACATCAGCCAAAACCAAGCTGTTGCATTCTAACTCAAGTACCAATTTGTAGGCTAGATTTTCCACCCATTCATAGTCCGTTGTTAACATTCCACTATAAAATTGGAGATATACAAGGCGACTGTTATATTTAAACACACAGAATTTGGTTCAGTGATCAGGGCAGTCGCCAGCGTGCTAGAGAAAAACAGCGAGTGCTAAAACCATGGTAAACAACCAACCCTCCCCTCATATCAGCCTACAACATTCGTCTTGTGGAGATTAGAGAGCTGGAACAGCAGTAGCCGGTCTCCTCCCCTTCCTTTGACGGTCCTCTCACGAAAGGATAACTGGCTAATGCATTCCTCAAGTGTATCTTTTTAACCTCTACTTAATTACTTCTTTTTGTTTTGAGTATCATGTAGCAGGTACTGAAACCTTTACTTTAACGTCTGGCTACATTTGAACAGTTCAAAACTGAATGTGAAGTGCTTTGGGATGTCCTGAGGACGTGAAAGGCACTATATAAATGCAAATTCTTTCCTTCCACGACAACAATTTATCGTGGATTTTAAGAGGTGAATCAACACACTACATCCTATAAAATTACATACTCCCGTAACATCGCCCATCTCCACTCCGCCTCAGCTCATCAGCAGCTGAAAACCTCATTCATGCTTGTTAGCTCGAGACTCGACTATTCCAATGCTTTCATGGCTGGCCTCCCACCATGCACTCTCCATAAACTTGGGTTCATCCAAAGCTCTGCTGCCCATATCCTCACTCACACCATTCGCCCGTTCAACCATCACCCATGTGCTCGCTGACCTCCTTTGGCTCCGAGTCCAGCGACACCTCAATTTTAAAATTCTCATCCATGTTTTCAAATCCCTCCATGGCTTCGCCCCTCCCTATCTCTGTAACCTCCTCCAGTCCTTCAACCCTCTGAGATCTCTGCGCTCCTTCAATTCTGGCCTCTTGTGCATCCCCGATTTTAATCGCTCCACCAGTGGTAACCATGCCTTTGGCTGCCGAGGCCCTAAGCTCTGGAATTCCCTCCCTGAACCTCTCTGCCTCTCTCTCCTCCTTAAAGACACTCCTTAAAACCTACCTCTTTGACCAAGCTTTTGGTCACCTGTCCTAATATCTCCTTATGTGGCTTGGTGTCAAATTTTGTTTGATAATTGCTCCTGTGAAGCGCCTTAGGACATTTTACTACCTTAAAAGCACTATATAAATGTACGTCGTTGTTTTTATCTTGCATCATGTTTTCAGTTTATTCTTAAAGTCTCAAAGTAATAATGAAAAAAGAAATCATATGAACTCATGCCAGAGTAGAGGGAGCTCTACATCCACCTGTTATACCTGGGAGTGTTTGATGTTGGTTGCCTGAAGCGGGAGAGCTTTCCAGTCCCAAGCACTAACATCCCTCACTATGATGAATGCAAAATTCACAAATCAATATTGTAAAAACAAATTAGCACACTGTCATTTCCATCTCTGCAACCCAAGTCTAAATCTAACCTGGGCAGAACTGGTGAAAGTCTTGCTGCCGCCATCTCTATGGATTCCAAAGTAAAATACTTGCG
Source organism: Heptranchias perlo (assembly GCF_035084215.1). Lineage (NCBI taxonomy): Eukaryota > Metazoa > Chordata > Chondrichthyes > Hexanchiformes > Hexanchidae > Heptranchias > Heptranchias perlo. The sequence continues at coordinate 127,671,588 of NC_090328.1, read as the reverse complement.
ACAGTATTAACCCATTACATAGGGCCTTAAGAATACAGGATTGCTAAATGTCCAATTTCCTCATCCAAACAAAACAACTTAACTTAGGGCGGGAATCAGCCGGGCAGGCAGCAAGCCCCCCTGATGTTGTTGGCGTGAGGCCCGTTCCATTCTAACTCTCGGGCCTCATTAACATTTGAAAGCCAAGCTGCCCTCCCGATTGCCTGCAGAATCGGGCAGCCCACCCACGTGACCCGCACAATTTCCGGCACATTTCCCGACTGTCTTTTACGCAAGGATGCGTCTCTTAAAGCGAGGTTGCTTCCCCAGTTTCATTTTTTTGTTGGAAGAACGCTGGAGAAAATTGTGGCAGCACAGATGAGTTGAAGGGGTGCCTTCCTAATGCCTCCCTGGAGATCCTTGTGGAGGAAGTGAGGGCCAGGAGGAAGGTACTCTTCCCCAGCACCTGGCCAGAGGTGGCTGACACGGCCAGCACCCACAGCATCACCTCCAGGACATGGGTTCAATGTAGAAAGAGATTTCATAACCTCACAAGGGCAGCAAGGATGAATACACCTGTTCATCTCTTCACCTCCCTCACCAGCATCTCACAACACTCCTCTCACCCCCTCCACCATCACTCTCAACTATTATTACCTTTTCGGCTAATTTCTAGTTTAGTTCAAGATCGTCAATGAAACATTTCACACACCTTAATCCCGCTGAGGTCAGGCTTTATTTTTAATATGTAGATTCCATAATAATACAACTCATATTAAATGAGTGCAAACTATTCAACATAAAAGAGATTCTACAAAGGAATACTTATTGTAATATTCATACAATATTATAGTTGTAGGGTAAGATTCGCAAGCTGTGTCAATAAACACGTAGGCCTAATAATCACCAAGTCAGGGAGGCACCATGAGATCTTTACAATCTATATTAACGATTTGGAGGAGGGGACCGAGTGCAACATATCAAAATTTGCAGATGATACAAAGATGGGAGGGAAAGTAGAGAGTGAGGAGGACATAAAAAACCTGCAAGGGGATATAGACAGGCTGGGTGAGTGGGCGGAGATTTGGCAGATGCAATATAATATTGGAAAATGTGAGGTTATGCACTTTGGCAGGAAAAATCAGAGAGAAAGTTATTTTCTTAATGGCGAGAGACTGGAAAGTACTGCAGTACAAAGGGATCTGGGGGTCCTAGTGCAAGAAAATCAAAAGTTGGTATGCAGGTGCAGCAGGTGATCAAGAAAGCCAACGGGGGGATAGAATATAAAAACAAGGAGGTATTGCTGCAGTTATATAAGGTATTGGTGAGACCGCACCTGGAATACTGCATACAGTTTTGGTCTCCATACTTAAGAAAAGACATACTTGCTCTCGAGGCAGTACAAAGAAGGTTCACTCGGTTAATCCCGGGGATGAGGGGGCGGACATATGAGGAGAGGTTGAGTAGATTGGGACTCTACTCATTGGAGTTCAGAAGAATGAGAGGCGATCTTATTGAAACATATAAGATTGTGAAGGGTCTTGATCGGGTGGATGCAGTAAGGATGTTCCCAAAGATGGGTGAAACTAGAACTAGGGGGCATAATCTTAGAATAAGGGGCTGCTCTTTCAAAACTGAGATGAGGAGAAACTTCTTCACTCAGAGGGTGGTAGGTCTGTGGAATTTGCTGCCCCAGGAAGCTGTGGAAGCTACATCATTAGATAAATTTAAAACAGAAATAGACAGTTTCCTAGAAGTAAAGGGAATTAGGGGTTATGGGGAGCGGGCAGGAAATTGGACATGAAGCTGAGTTCGGATCGGTCAATGCCCTGTGGGTGGCGGAGAGGGCCCAGGGGCTATGTGGCCGGGTCCTGCTCCGACTTCTTGTGTTCTTTAGATTTGTGGTTGGGATCAGATCAGCCATGATCTTATTGAATGGCGGAGCAGGCTCGAGGGGCCGATTGGCCTACTCCTGCTCCAATTTCTTATGTTCTTATGTTCTTATGTTCTACCCTGGCTATAGCTGTTAGCTTTATTCTTTGTTCACTAACCTAAGGTGCAGACTGTTCCCACATATACAGCCCAAGAAGGTACAGCCCATGTCACTTTGGTTACACCTGTCAATCAAATCATTAAGCAGAAAGAGATTTATCAAAGAAAACATTCCATTTGATGGCTTTTTAGGTTTCATCAGTTTACCTCTTCCTGTCTCGTTAGAGCTAACAGGCATCTGACAGTCACAACAATGTAACAGTTTGCTTCCACTAGTGCAGTTAAAGAAACGAATAGTATTCTTCGGTGCTGCTCAGTCTAACCACAGGCAGAGTTCCGAACCATGTCAGTTCTGCTGGCACAAAGCTCATTTACCTTAAAAGGGATAATTGGTGCCAACTCTGTCTGAGGTGACCACAAGTCAATAGTTCACCGGACACAGCTCTTCAATACGCAGTCCAGTAACACACAGACACATATATATATATATATATATATATATATATGTGTCTTTGTTTGTTTATGCATATATATATATATATATAAACAAACAAAGCAAAATTCTAAATCTAGTTCACTTTTATGCATATTAAATCTGACCTTCGAACACGATTACCTCCCCCCTCCTTCAACATACAATCATAAGGACACACTTAAAACACCTCTCTTTCTCATTGCAAGCACACACACCTCTTCCTTCCCTCTCTTCACACCACACAGACGCCATTCTCTTCTCGCATACTACCACTTGTGCAAGTACCAACTGCTCACACCACTCCTTCCTCACTTCAGATCACACACACCTCCCTTTACATTCATCGCCTCCCCATCCTCATTCCATCTTGCTTCTTCTACGCCTCTCACCACATCCACTATATGCACGAGCTCCACGCATCTGCACTCACCTTCTCAACGCACACTCTTCAACTCTCACCCTCTCTTCCTGCAGGACGTGTCAACGCACAACGCCAGAGAGAGAAACAGGGCGGGTGGAGGAGTCCTCAACATCATTGCCCTCGCACAAGAAGAGCAAGAAGCCCTGGAGATCACTGGCCCACGGAGGGTGCATGAGCATCAAGGAACTAGAGGCTGGTGGAGTACCCAAAGAAGGTATTTGTATCCCTTCATTCAACTCAGCAGATGCAGGAAGCTCAGCATCGTTGACCAGCATTCTCTAACACTTGTCACCTGATCATGTACAGCTTCTCTCTCCCACAGAAACATAGAAAATAAGAGCAAGAGTCGGCCATTCGGCCCTTTGGGCCTGCTCCGCCATTCAAAATGATCATAGCTGATTGTCTAACGCAGTACCCTGTTCCCGCTTTCTCCCCAGATCCCTTGATCCCTTTAGCATTAAGAAATATATCTATCTCCTTCTTGAATACATCTAATGACTTGGCCTCCACTGCCTTCTGTAGTAGAGGATCCCAACCTAACTTCTCCCATGTATTTTTCCTCTAAAGCCTCCTCAACACCAGGAGGCTGCTGCACAAGAACAGACCTCAAAGAAGGACAATCCTCCTGAGGATGCACCTTCGGGCACTCCACAACTCCCAGGTACCAATCAGACACTGGCACACCGCATGGGCTAAATAGCGAGCTAAAAGGTCTGCACCTGGTGAAACACCCAGCACCGAGGAGTGGCGGCAGCGGCAACAGGGAAGAGATCCCGCTGGAAGGCAAGGCCCTCTCCCGGCTCTGGGTGAAGATGACAACTGAGATGTGGACTTCAGGGGCCCAGCCATGAGAAGAAAACTGCTGGCCTCACAGAAACAGCTGGATAAGGTATTGGAAGGGGTAGCACTATGGCTGAGAGGGCGGCGGAGTCCACATAAAGCATCTGTGGTGTCACACGAATTGCATCACCAGTCTACCCTGGATAGTGTGGTCACCTCCAGGGACGCTGCAGCCACACCTTCACAGCAAGAGCCCATGCTAGGACGCTTCGGAGCTTTGGCGGAAGCTCAAACAGCTGCCATGCAGATTCTGGGCCCCACAACGGAAAGGTTGGTGCATCGAATGGAGTTTGAAGGGATCAGTCGTCTTGATAATCTGCTTTCCCGCAGATTAGTGGAAGTGATGGGCCGCAGCCACAAGGGAGTGGCAGTGGCGTGATAGCAGCAGCACGTGCTGGCCTCTCCCAGGATATCGGCACGTTTGCACATTAGCCGCCAACCACCATCACCACCCCCACCCCCACAACCAATACCTGCCATAATGCCAGCATGTCAGATGGGCCAAACTACCCCAGCATCAGCTGAGTTGCAACAGCATGCAGCCCTCACAAGCTTAAATACCCAGAAGTCGCCGGCCACCAGCATCTGAAGGATGCTGTACCCAACAGAAAACCGGACATCAACCCGAGTGTTGGAGCAATGTGTTACCCATCCCCAACAGTGGGGGACTGGAATTACAAAAGCCCAAATATTTTCACATATTTTCTTCGGTGGTGTTTTGCGAGATTCCGGATATTGTTCAGGGTAATATTTACATTTCGTTTCAAGTATCCCTAAAGGAATATAGTGCAAAGAGCACCTGTGCTGACTTATCACCACGTTAAGGGGTCCGTCTCCGAGGGGAGTCCTGGGTTATCAAAGTGATACTTAGCTCCTTGGAGGGATCAGATGTAATCTGTTCTTCATTATTATATCGAGTTCAGCACTGATTGGTGTCAGTGTTTTCCCAAGAGGCATAAATGGGATCCTGCCATTGATTGGTGCCACTGCTTTCTCTGCGTGAGATGCAGATGAGTTTCTAGCATTGATTGAAGTTATCAGGTCCTCAGCACCAGGTGATGCCATTGTTTTCTCAGCAACGATCAGTGCTGATGTGTGTTCAGTGATTCCTGGCTGGGTATGGGCAGGATTTCTTAGGTCAAATGAGTTAGTCCAGATAATGTGGTTAACATGGTGCAGCTATTTCTTACGGGCGCATTTTGTGAACCTGAGGCAAACTTGACAAGTCCTGATATCACCTTTAGGGGACAAGCGTTTTACGCAACTATCTTAAGAATCAAAGGTCGAGAAAGGAGTTGACATTTGACACAGTACTTAAAGCCTTTGGTAGATGTTGGTGCAGGCATGTTGACCCAAATATGAAAGCACTTAGTTTATGTTGACGCAGGTGACATATTACATGAACTTGTGCTGAAGAGAAGACCATGTGACCACAGCTTAGATGGGATACAGGGAACGTAAAATTCCAATTTATGCCTTAGTCCATTGCATGCTAATGCTCGTTTGTTTTTATTGTGCTTTATTTGCTTTCTATAAGGTCATGAAGGGAGCGTAAGATTGGTCACTTGTGTTACCATAACACCCAGAACATAGCTTTTCTTTCTTTTGTATGCTTGCCCAGAAAAGGACAGCCTTGTATGATATTTTCTGGAGATTTTTCGTCCGGTGCCAACCAATGCCCATACATCAATCTCCTGAGAAACCCGAAAAAGAAACACAAAACCTGGATTGTTTGGATACGTCAACAAAATGTTTAATATTAATCAAGTGTACTCTGTAGAAGATGAAGATTGTGCCAAACTCTGGCAACAAGAAGTTTAATGCAAGGAGCAAAGAATCATTAGCTGGGGAAAAACTAATTGATGTAATGACAGATATCTGGGTTTTATATGACACAAGAAAAATTGACAGTGCATCACTGGATATCTACAATATCATGACGTGTGTGTGTGTGTGTGTGTGTGTGTGTGTGTATAGTGTGTGCGCGCGCATGCATATTCAGAACGCAGTTTCACTAAAACCAAATCAGGCTAGCCGATATTTTGCCTACAGTAAGTGGATGATGCAGAATGAAGAAACAAAATTTGCAACCTCAATTGGAGGCAAGTCACTTTGTTATGAGTTTCAACTCTTTTGATATATATATTTTTTTGGACATACAAGGGGGTATTGCTGTCAGACAAAATGCTTGAGGAGAAGGCCACCATATCCTAGAGTGTTCTTTAAATTCTGGAAAACTGTCGATTGCTTTGACAACTGGTAATTTTAGTTAGCTATGTTGTTGTTAAACCTTCTCCAGATTCACAGGTGCACACTGTTTGCAGCATGCCCAGTTTTGAAGGGAACCAAGCAGGTGAGCAGTCGGGTGCTGGTGGGTAAATTTGCATTTTATGGACAGGACACCTGTAAATTCGAAAGCAAGTCATTTATCAGATCAGAGGCTGGATGTGCTAGTAGTGCTTATTTTTGAAAGAGCACAATTTTTAAAAATAAAATGAATAGTTCTTGTGCACAAGCGACAAAATTTGACTTGCACTGTTTGCATAGGTGAGCACAAAATTAAAAATCTATTTTACTCTGTGATGCAAATCATATTTGACACTGAGAATTAATAATCATCAGTTATTTTAAGCATATATCAGCACTCTTTTAATCTTGGCACAGTATTTTTGCTGGCACATTAGCCCACTTGTGGGAACTAAAACCAAGGACTAAAGCTACCATTTCTCCTCCACACTCAAAAAAATGGGTAATAAGAACGTAAGAAATAGGAGCAGCAGCAGGCCACATGGGCCCTCGAGCTTGATTCCTCCAGAATCCAAAAATCTATCCATCTCAGCCTTGAACATTTTCAATGAGTCAGCATCCACAGCCCTCTGGGGTAGAGAATTCCAAAGATTCACAACCCTCTGCATGAAGAAATTCCTCCTCATTTCAGTCTTGAATGGCCGACCCCTCATCCTGCGACTATGCCCCCTAGTTCTAGACTCTCCAGCCAGGGGAAACAATCTCTCAGTATCAACCCTGTCAAGCCCGCTCAGAATCTTATATGTTTCAATTAGATCACCTCTCATTCTTCTAAACTCCAGAGAGAATAGGCCCATTCCACTCAACATTCCCCAACAAGAGAGAGTCTAACCACCTCCCCTTAACATTCAACAGCATTACCATCGCCGAATCCCCCACCATCAACATCCTGGGGGTCACATTGACCAGAAACTTAACTGGACCAGCCATATAAGTACTGTAGCTACAAAAGCAGCTCAGAGGCTGGGTATTCTGCGGCGAGTGACTCACCTCCTGATTCCCCAAAGCCTTTCCACCATCTACAAGGCACAAGTCAGGAGTGTGATGGAATACTCTCCACTTGCCTGGATGAGTGCAGCTCCAACAACAGTCAAGAAGCTCGACACCATCCAGGACAAAGCAGCCCGCTTGATTGGCACCCCATCCACCACCCTAAACATTCACTCCCTTCACCACCGGCGCACTGTGGCTGCAGTGCGTACCATCCACAGGATGCACTGCAGCAATTCGCCAAGGCTTCTTCGACAGCACCTCCCAAACCCACGACCTCTACCACCTAGAAGGACAAGAGCAGCAGGCACATGGGAACAACACCACCTGCACGTTCCCCTCCAAGTCACACACCATCCCGACTTGGAAATATATCGCCGTTTCTTCATTGTCGCTGGGTCAAAATCCTGGAACTCTCTTCCTAACAGCACTGTGGGAGAACCGTCAACACACGGACTGCAGCGGTTCAAGAAGGCGGCTCACCACCACCTTCTCAAGGGCAATTAGGGATGGGCAATAAATGCCGGCCTCGTCAGCGACGCCCACATCCCATGAACGAATAAAAAAAACACCTCTCCTCATAGAACAACCCTCTCATCCCAAGAATTAATCTAGTGAACCTTCGTTGTACTGCCTCCAAGGCAAGTATATCCTTCCTTAAATAAGGAGACCAAAACTGTACGCAGTACTCCAGGTGAGGTCTCACTAATGTCTTGTACAATTGTAGTAAGACTTCCTTACTCTTGTACTCCAACCCCCTTGCAATAAAGGCCAACATGCCATTTGCTTTCCTAATTGCCTGCTGTACCTGCATGCTAACTTCTTGGGCTCAATTTTCAAACCCAAGAAGTTAATATGCAGATACAGATTTTGATGTAAGGACGTCTTTTATTTTTTTTTGTCAGTTTCCCGTCCGACAGACTGGCTGGTCTCAGTCGGACAGGAGACCAGCCAGGGAGAGGACGTCTGCAGGTAGGTCAGCAGGTAAGTCTTTGTTTACATGGAATGGGGAGGGGGGGGGGGGGCGAGGGGGCATGGGTGGGCAAGGGGGTCGCGAGTCATGAGGGATGGGATCGGGGGTCATCGCTAGGGTCCCCAATTGTTGAGAGGGAGGATCGGGGGTCAGTGTTGGGGTCGGAGTTTCAGGGTCAGGGTCGGAGGATCGGGGTCGGGGGAATCAGGGTCAGGGTCGGAGGATTGGGGTCGGAGTTGGAGGAATGGGGTCGGATGGCGAGGATCGGGGTGGTTGGTCCACAATGGGGGCGGCGTTGGCCACGATCGGTGCAGGTAGACATGTTGGGCCTGGGGGAAGCACTCCTGCTCCTCCGGGCCCACAACCTGTGCCTTTCTAGGCACTTAGCTGCAGTCTCCGGCCTTCTTGCCTCCTTTCACGAGGTGTAAAACAGAATGCCCAGGAATCCTGGCCACCCAGGGTTGAAATGGGGAATTAGTCAAAAATGGAGACCTGACGCCTCCTTGAAAGTTTAAGGCCCGACCCGCCTCCTGGGAGTGGGTTGGCCGCTTGCCCCTCATCCCACCGCCGTGAAAACCGGAAATGGGCGGGTTGGTGGCAGGTCTGAAATGATGGTAATTTTCAATGTCCCCCACCCCCAACCCACCTGTTTTTTACTTTTAAAATCGAGCCCCTTGTCTTTCTTGTACGAGGACACCCAGGTCTCTCTGAACATCAACATTTAATAGTTTCTCATCATTTAAAACATATTCCATTTTTCTATTCTTCCTACCAAAGTGAATAACCTCACATTTCCCTACATTATACTCCATCTGCCACCTTCTTGCCCACTCACTTAATCTGTCTATATCCCTTTGCAGGCTCTTTGTGTTCTCCTCACAGCTTACTTTCCCACCTCGCTTTGTAATGTCAGCAAACTTGGATACATTACACTCGGTCCCTTCATTTAAGTCATTAATATAGATTGTAAATAGCTGAGGCCCAAGCACCGATCCTTGCGGCACCCCACTAGTTACAGCCTGCCAATCTGAGAACGACTCGTTTATCCCTACTCTCTGTTTTCTGTCCTTTAACCAATCCTCTATCCATGCTATCCATGAGCCCTTCCCTTGTGTAAAAGGGTTTTATGTGGCACCTTATCGAATGCCTTTTGAAAATCCAAACATACTACATCCACTGGTTCCCCTTTATCTACCCTGCTAGTTACATCCTCAAAAAACTCTAATAAATTTGTCAAACATGATTTCCCTTTTATAAAACCATGTTGACTCTGCCTCACTTAGCTCTCTTAGCATTTGCTTTGTCAACCTGAAGGGCCGCTAAATGGCTTATTGTAGTGTCACCACTGTGTTACCCCAAAGTGGTATGAACGATGTTGCTTATCTATGGCCCCTGTGCTACTGCAAAGTGGTGTAAAATTAACTGTACACCTACAGCTTTTCCTTAACCTCACCTGCAGAATTCCTGAGCCACCACTAATCAAGCAAGTTTGATGTATAATACGTTAGCAATCGACAACTTAAAGCACTCTAACGTGACACCTACACAGCAATATAGTCATACCAGCATTTTTTGAGATTATTGCACAATGTAGATTTTATATTTTATTTTAGAAGTCACTGTGCAGAGTTTCCAGTGTCAAATTGACTTCTATTAACTAACTGACGGAGTGTTCAACTATTGAAAATCAACAGCAGCAAGATACAGGCCGATGAGGGGGGAAAGGGCCCAGCAGATATTGAAGCACTCCCAGGGAGGGACCTCTTGTAAATGCCACCACATTCTCATGGACCTCTGTCCTAACTTCCAAAAAAAAAGGGTCACTACCCAAATGAAAACAGTGCTATCACGACAGGAAAAACTTTTTTTTTTTAAGAAAAGCATAGGGCAACTTAAATAACTTGCCAGTAAGTCAACAAATACCAAGAAGTATAGAATGCAGAATTCTTGAAAGATTTTGTGTACAGAGTGGAGTATTCATTACACAAGATGACAGAAATCTGATGTCCCCACGGACCGCAGTTTGAAACCTATCAAAAGCAAAATACTGCAAATGCTGGAAATCTGAAATTAAAACAGAAAATGCTGGAGAAACTCAGCAAGTGAGGCAGCATCTGTAGAGAAAGAAACTGAGTTAATGTTTCAGAACTGGAAGATGTTAAAAGAGCTAAAGTTTTTGAGCAAGTACAGAGCCAGGGAAAAGGGGGGAGGGAGGGAGGGAGGGAGGGGAGAGGAGGAAAGAACAAAAAGGGAAGGATAGGGTAGAGGGCAAGATTAAATGACAAAAGGGATGATGGTGCAAGGCAAGGAGGGTGGCAATGGGACAGGTTAAGAAACAAAAGCTTGATCGGGAGTGGCTGTAAATGGCAGGTTTGAAAGCCGACGTTGAGCCTAATTCTATCAGCTCGCTCGGCACAGAGACACCGAAGCCTTCCGTTGAAAAAAGCAGAGATTTATAGCAGGGCAGTTTGCATTGTAGAATGCTCTGCAACTTATTAAAATCATTTCAACATGTTCAGCCAGGAAACGTATAACTTCCCCTTATTTGTAAGAGCAATGTGGGGGTGAAACGACACCTTTCAATTCAGCAGAGCACAACACTGGGGAGCAATAGCTGCGAGCGAACGGGTAGCCGCTCCGCCCCGCTCCTTCTCCCCGAGCTCTGCGGCCAGGCAGGGAGGGAGGGAGGGAGCGGATCTGTCCCTCTCCCCAAGCGGGTGACCGATACTGAGCATACAAACAGCTGCAAGTGAAACCCTTCACAGAGAGAGAGAGAGAGAGAAATGACAGAAAGACTGAATATGAACAGCGCCGAGTGTCTGAAAATACTGAAGCTCACTTTTATACATACCTTTCCTTTTATTAACATATTCGTCTCTGGAAGACCACCGGTGTAGATCATGCTGTGTCTTTACAGGCCTCTTACAAACAAGTCTCAAGTCTTTTTACACGTCTCTCACAAATCCCCAGCTGCCGACCAAATCCATTTGCAGTCGATCACATTTCATACAGTAGTGGGGTTTTTTTTTTAAATAATCAATCAAGGGTTATCCAACAAAGTATTTCGGGGTAATGTTACTGACAAGACAAAAGTAGACTGCTACTAGACGCTACCACTCACAGGAAGACTGTGCCATTTCATAAACATCCTGGCAGGAAACTATGAGAACAAAAGCTCCTCCCAAACCATTCAGAGTTACATAGTGGGGACATGCTGCGAGGCACATGGTGCACCACTCCGCATCTAGCATTTGAATACGAGAGAGCAAACTATAATCCTTGTGGATTGCTTTTATGGTCTAATAGGTGCTTGTACTGGTGACCACTGATCGAAGTCAGCAAGATTTTAGGATCGGTCTTCGTTTCTTGGAATGAAAGTTCAGCCTCCAGGTTACGAATGAAAAGGCCAAACAGTGGAGAATCAGGCAATGACCTTTTAAGGTTTAGTGCTACATGGAAGCACATTATCTTCCTCAGTCCCCATGGCCGAAAAGTCCTTGTTCAAGTAATTGGGTACCAGGGTTGCCCACGTAACAACGGTGATAGTGCTCAAACGACTTCACGGCCTCACTCCTCCTTACCCCTGTAACCTCCTCAAGCCCCAAGAATTCTGAGATCCTCCAACTCTGGCCTATTCTGCATCCCCACTCCCTTCATCCTACCATTGGCGGCTGTGCCTTAAGCCTACTGGGCCCAAAGCTCTGGGATCCCCTCCCTATACCTTCTCCATCTCCCTTCACCTTCAAGACCCTCCTTAAAAACCTCTCTCTTTTACCAAGCTTTTAATCGCCCTTCCTAATACCTCCTTCTTTGGTTCGGTGTCAATTTTGGTTGATTACTGTTCTGTGAAGGTGTTTTCCTACGTTAAAGGCACTATATAAATTACAACATTGACTACACTTCAAAAGTACTTCATTGGTTGTAAAGCGCTTTGCGATGTCCTGAGATTGTGAAAGGTGCTATATAAATGCAAGTCATTCTTTTATTCCTTTCTTTAAGTACAAGTTGTTGTTAACTAGACTTCAAAAGTAGCCTATTGGCTGTGAAGCACCATGAATGTCCTGAGGACATAATGAGGTGCTACATAAATGCAAGTTTCCAACCTTCATAATGCATTAGTTCTTTTGAAAGGAGGAAGCAACAGGAAGATTGAGAGGATACAATGAAGTACTGAAACATGCACAAAAGAGGAAACTCCATATGTCCCAGATCAGAGAGAGAGAGAGAGGGAGAGAACAAGAGAAGTGTTGAGGAGGGAACTCCATATCTAAATACTGGAAGAATAAAAAAAGACCAGAGAGAGATATTTTAAGCCTACCGGCCGAGCGAACTCCAGGTGGGTAAGCTGTTAACATCCACTGGGAGATTTATCCACCAATGTCCCGCCATTGCCAATCTTTACCAGCACTTCTGGACAGTCGGCTGTTCAAAGCCGGTGGGGTCTTTCTTTAAATATGCAGATCTGGGTCTGCTGCGATTTTAACTCCAAAATGAGTGGGGAGGCCGTGCGGCTTTCTTGGTTCTGAGTGAAGCTGTCCAATCTTTCAAGGCCACCTTCCAAAATATATCCTTCACAACAAAGTCGACTCAGAAAGAAGCTGGACTTGGAAGTCATATTGTTTCAGGACACAACAAAAACACTTTGCTCCTATCAATCACTGGAAAGGAGCTATGATGTAAAATTCTTAAATTTGAGTGCTTCATTCAGCAGGGCCAAAAGTGAACCGGTCAGAGCTGTTTTTACCTGACAGTCAAAGCAGGCCTTAACTGTGAACTTTACATGAAAATAAACATACATTCCAATGCCACGACTGATGTCAATAACTATGCAGAAAACTGCAGAAAAAAACTTTTGCAAATTTTACAACAGAAGCTTACCAGAAAAATGATTAAACAAATTAACTTGGAAGACTCAACTAATAGTGAAGCCTTAACACATCACGACGACCGCCTACTTCCACCTCCGTAACATAGAATCATAGAATGGTTACAGCATGGAAGGAGGCCATTCGGCCCATTGAGTCCATGCCGGCTCCATGCAAGAACAATTCAGCCAGTCCCACTCCCCTGCCATATCCCCATAGCCCTGCAAATGTTTTCCCTTCAAGTACTTATCCAGTTCCCCTTTGAAAGCCATGAATGAATCTGCCTCCACCACCCCCTCAGACAGTGCATTTCAGGTCACAACCACTTACTGTATAAAGAAGTTTTTTCTCAAGCCGACTTTGGTTCTTTTGCCAATCACCTTAAATCTATGTCCTCTGGTTCTTGACCCCTCCATCAGTGGGAACTGTTTCTATCTAATCTGTCTAGACCCTTCGTGATTTTGAATACCACTATCAAACCTCCTTGTAACCTTCTCTGCTCCAAGGAGAACAATCCGAGCTTCTCCAGTCCATGCACGTAACTGAAGTCACCTCATCCCTGGAATCATTCTAGTAAATCTCTTCTCCACCCTCTCCAAGGCCTTCTCATCCTTCCTAAAGTGCGGTGCCCAGAACTGGACACAATACTCCAGTTGTGGTCGAACCAGTGTTTTATAAAGGTTCATCATAATCTCCTTGCTTTTGTACTCTATGCCTCTATTTATAAAGCCCAGGATCCCGTATGCTTTTTTAACCGCAGTCTCAACCTGCCCTGCCACCTTCAATGATTTGTGCACATAAACCCCCAGATCTCTCTGTTCCTGTACCCCTTTTAAAGTTGTACCCTCTAGTTTATATTGCCTCTCCTCGTTCTTCCTACTGAAATGTATCACTTCACACTTTTCTGCATTGAATTTCATCTGCCACGTGTCCATCCATTCCACCAGCCTGTCTATATCCTCTTGAAGTCTATCACTATCCTCCTCACTGTTCATTATCCTCCCAAATTTTGGGTCATCTGCAAATTTGGAAATTGTGCCCTGTACACCCAAGTCCAAGTCATTGATATATATCAAAAAAAGCAGTCGTCCTAGTACTGAACCCTGGGGAACACCACTGTATACCTCCATCCAGTTCGAAAAACAACCGTTCACCACTACTCTCTACTTCCTGTTACATATGTAAACAATTTTACAACACCAAGTTATAGTCCAGCAATTTTATTTTAAATTCACAAGCTTTCGGAGGCTTCCTCCTTCGTCAGGTGAACGATGTGAAAATGAAATCCTCGAAAATTTCGAGGATTTCATTTTCACATCGTTCACCTGACGAAGGAGGAAGCCTCCGAAAGCTTGTGAATTTAAAATAAAATTGCTGGACTATAACTTGGTGTTGTAAAATTGTTTACAATTGTCAAACCCAGTCCATCACCGGCATCTCCACATCCTGTTACATAGCCAGTTTTGTAACCATGCTGCCACTGCCGCCTTTATTCCATGGACTTCAACTTTGGTGACAAGCCTATTATGCAGCACTTTATCAAATGCCTTTTGGAAGTCCACATGCACTACATCAACCGCATTGCCTTCATCGGCCCTCTCTGTTCCCTCATCAAAAAACTCAACCAAGTTGGTTAAACACGACATGCCTTTAACAAATCAGTGCTGGCTTTCCTTTATTAATCCATACTTGTCCAAGTGACTGTTAATTTTATCCCAGATTATCGTTTCTAATAGTTTCCCCAACACCGAGGTTAAATGGACTGGCCTATAGTTGCTGGGTTTATCCTTACACCCTTTTTTGAACAAAGGTGGAACATTTGTAATTCGCCAGTCCCCTGGCACCACCCCCATATCTAAGGATGATTGGAGGATTATGGCCAGTCCCTGCACAATTTCCACCCTTACTTCCCTCAGCAACCTAGGATGCATCCCATCCAGACCAGGTCACTTATTTACTTTAATTACAGCTAGCCTTTCTAGTACCTCCTCTTTATCAAGTTTTAGCCCATCCAGTATCTCACCTACCTCTTGACTTACTGTAACTTTGACAGCATCTTCTTCCTTGGTAAAGACAGATGCAAAGTACTCATTTATTACCTCAGCCATCCCCTCTGCCTCCATGAGTAGATCTCCTTTTTGGTCCCTAATCGGTCCCACCCCTCCTCATACTACCCGTTTACTGTTTATATGCCTATAGAAGACTTTTGGTTTCCCTTTTATGTTAGCTGCCAGTCTATTCTCATACTCTCTCTTTGCCCCTCTTATTTCCTTTTTCGCCTCCCCTCTGAACTTTCTGTATTCAGCCTGGTTCTCACTTGTATTATCAACCTGATATCTGACAAAAGCCCATTTTTTCTGTTTCATCTTACTCTCTATCTCTTTCGTCATCCAGAGAGCTCTGGTTTTAGTTGCCCTACCTTTCTCCCTCGTGGGAATGTACCTAGACTGTACCCGAACCATCTCCTCTTTAAAGGCCACCCATTGTTCAATTACAGTTTTGCCTGTCAATCCTTGATTCCAATTTACCCGGACCAGATCTGTTCTCATCCCACCGAAATTGGCCCTCCTCCAATTGAGTATTTTTACTTTAGCGTGGTCCATGTTGTTTTCCATAGCTAATCTAAACCTTATGATACTATGATCACTGTTCCCGAAATGTTCCCCCTCTGACACTTGCTCCATTTGGCCCACCTCATTTCCCAGGACCAAATCCAGCAATGTCTCCTTCCTCATTGTGCCAGAAACGTACTGGTCAAGAAAGTTCTCCTGAACACACTTCAAACTTCCTCCCCTCTTTGCCCCTTACACTATTACTATCCCAGTCTAGATTAGGATAGTTAAAGTCCCCCATTATCACTACTCTATGGCTCTTGCACCTCTCTGTAACTTCCCTGCAAATTTGCTCCTCAATATCCTTCCCACTATTTGGTGGCTGATAGAATACCTCAAGTAGTGTAATGGCACCTCAAATGCTTCTTAATTCTAACCAAATAGATTCTGTCCTTGACCCCTCCAGGAAATCCTCTCTCTCCAGCACTGAATATTCTCCTTAATCAATATTGCCACCCACCCACCCCCCACCCACTTTCTTTCCTTCCCTATCTTTCCTGAACACCTTGTATCCAGGAATATTTTGTACCCAATCCTGCCCTTCCTTAAGCCAGGTCTCCGTTATCGCCACATCATATTCCCATGTGGCTAATTGCGCCTGCAACTCACCAACCTTATTTACTACGATTCGTGCATTTACACACATGCACTCTAAACCCATCTTAGACCTTCTTGTATTCACTCTTGGTCTGATCCCATCTAATACTGTACTATTTCTTACTCTAGTGCCATCTCTCTCTCCCAATCCTTTGTGCACCTTGTTTCTCCTTTCCATTGCTACATCCTGGTGCCCAATCCTCTGCCAAATTAGTTCCAACCCTCCCCCACAGCACTAGCGAACCTCCCTGCGAGTAAATTGGGCCCAGCTCAGTTGAGGTGCAACCCGTCCGGCCTGCACAGGTCCCACTTCCCCCAGAACCGGTCCCAGCCCCAGGAATCTAAAGCCCTCCCTCCTGCACTCTCTCGCCAGCCACGCATTCATCTGCCATATTCTCCTATATCTCTACTCACTAGCGCGTGGCACTGGGAGTAACCCGGAGGTTGCTACTTTTGAGGTCCTGCTTATTAATCTCTTTCCTAACTCCCTAAACTCTTCCTGCAGGACCTCATCCCTCTTTCTACCTATGTCGTTGGTAACGATATGGACCATGACCTCTGGCTGTTCACCCTCCCTCTTCAGAATGTTCTGCAGCCACTCAGTGACAGCCTTGACCCTGCTACCAGGGAGGTAACATACCAACCTGCAATCACGTAAGAGGCCGCAGAATCACCTGTCTGTTCCCCTAACTTAGAATCCCCTGTCACTATTGCTGTCCTGACCTTTTCCCTCCCCCCCTGTACAGCTGAGCCACCCATGGTGCGATGGACTTGGCTCTGGCAGCACTCCTCAGAGGAACCCTCTCCCTCACCAGTATTCAGAAATGAATACTGGTTAGAGAGTGAGATGCCCTCAGGGGACTCCCGCATTACCTGCCTGGTCATCTTTGTCTGTCTGGCGGTCACCCAGTCCCTCTCTGCCTGCAAAATTTTAAGCTGTGGGGCGACCATCTCCTGGAACGTGCTATCCACTGAGGTCTCAGCCTCGTGGATGCACTGCAGTGACGCCAGCTGTTGCTTAAGCTCCGAAACCTGGAGCTCGAGCTCCTCCAACTGACGACACTTCCTGCACCTGTGGTTGTCCAGGACACAGGAAGCATCCTGGAGTTCCCACATGGTAAAGGATATGCATTCAATGCCCTGCCATGCTTCTATTTATTATATTATTAACTAAAGGAAGATGGTAGTGGTTGTTGGAGGCCAATCATCTCAGCCCCAGGACATTGCTGCAGGAGTTCCTCAGGGCAGTGTCCTAGGCCCAACCATCTTCAGCTGCTTCATCAATGACCTTCCCTCCATCATAAGGTCAGAAATGGGGGTGTTCGCTGATGATTGCACAGTGTTCAGTTCCATTCGCAACCCCTCAGATAATGAAGCAGTCTGTGTCTGTATGCAGCAAGACCTGGACAACATCCAGGCTTGGGCTCATAAGTGGCAAGTAACATTCGCACCAGACAAGTGCCAGGCAATGACCATCTCCAACAAGAGAGAGTCCAACCACCTCCCCTTGACATTCAACGGCATTATCATCACAGAATCCCCCACCATCAACATCCTGGGGGTCACCATTGACCAGAAACTTAACTGGACCAGCCACATAAATACTGTGGCTACAAGAGCAGGTCAAAGGCTGGGTATTCTGTGGCGAGTGACTCACCTCCTGACTCCACAAAGCCTTTCCACCATCTACAAGGCACAAGTCAGGAGTGTGATGGAATACTCTTCTCTTGCCTGGATGAGTGCAACTCCAACAACACTCAAGAAGCTCGACACCATCGAGGACAAAGCAGCCCACTTGATTGGCACCCCATTCACCATCCTAAACATTCATTCCCTCCACCACCGTCGCACAGTGGCTGCAGTGTGTATCATCCACAGGATGCACTGCAGCAACTCACCAAGGCTTCTTCGACAGCACCTCCCAAACCCGCAACCTCTACCACCTAGAAGGACAAGAGCAGCAGGCACATGGGAACAACACCACCTGCACATTCCCCTCCAAGTCACACACCATCCCGACTTGGAAATATATCGCCGTTTCTTCATTGTCGCTGGGTCAAAATCCTGGAACTCCCTTCCTAACAGCACTGTGGGAGAACCGTCACCACACGGACTGCAGCGGTTCAAGAAGGCGGCTCACCACCACCTTCTCAAGGGCAATTAGGAATGGGGAATAAATGCTGGCCTCGTCAGTGACGCCCACATCCCATGAACGAACAAAAATAAACTTAAAGACTTAAGAAAACACGCACCAGAAAAATAATTCACCAGCGACTCAACAAACAGCTCCTTCCCTTCTACTGGCGTCACTTTGTATTTTTTATCCTCTCTCTCTCGCTCCTCCATTTATTGCTGATCCCACGCTCCACTCTCTCTCTCCTCATATTATCGCCGATCCCACACTCCACTCTCTCTCTCTCTCTCTCTCCTCCTTTTATCGCCGATCCCACACTCCACTCTCTCTCTCTCTCTCTCTCTCTCCTCCTTTTATCGCCGATCCCACACTCCACTCTCTCTCTCTCTCTCTCCTCATATTATCGCCGATCCCACACTCCACTCTCTCTCTCTCTCCTCCTTTTATCACCGATCCCGCACTCCACTCTCTCTCTCTCCTCCTTTTATCACCGATCCCACACTCCACTCTCTCTCTCTCTCTCCTCCTTTTATCACCGATCCCGCACTCCACTCTCTCTCTCTCCTCCTTTTATCACCGATCCCACACTCCACTCTCTCTCTCTCTCTCCTCCTTTTATCGCCGATCCCACACTCCACTCTCTCTCTCTCGCTCTCTCTCCTCATATTATCGCCGATCCCACACTCCACTCTCTCTCTCTCTCTCTCCTCCTTTTATCGCCGATCCCACACTCCACTCTCTCTCTCTCTCTCCTCCTTTTATCGCTGATCCCACACTCCACTCTCTCTCTCTCTCTCTCTCTCCTCCTTTTATCACCGATCCCACACTCCACTCTCTCTCTCTCTCTCTCCTCATATTATCGCCGATCCCACACTCCACTCTCTCTCTCTCTCTCTCTCTCTCCTCCTTTTATCGCCGATCCCACACTCCACTCTCTCTCTCTCTCTCTCTCTCCTCCTTTTATCGCCGATCCCACACTCCACTCTCTCTCTCTCTCTCTCGCTCCTCCTTTTATCACCGATCCCACACTCCACTCTCTCTCTCTCTCTCTCTCCTCCTTTTATCGCCGATCCCACACTCCACTCTCTCTCTCTCTCTCTCCTCCTTTTATCGCCGATCCCACACTCCACTCTCTCTCTCTCCCTCTCCTCCTTTTATCGCCGATCCCACACTCCACTCTCTCTCTCTCTCTCCTCCTTTTATCGCCGATCCCACACTCCACTCTCTCTCTCTCTCTCTCCTCCTTTTATCACCGATCCCACACTCCACTCTCTCTCTCTCTCTCTCCTCCTTTTATCACCGATCCCACACTCCACTCTCTCTCTCTCTCTCTCTCCTCCTTTTATCGCCGATCCCACACTCCACTCTCTCTCTCTCTCTCTCTCTCCTCCTTTTATCGCCGATCCCACACTCCACTCTCTCTCTCTCTCTCTCTCTCCTCCTTTTATCGCCGATCCCACACTCCACTCTCTCTCTCTCTCTCTCTCTCTCTCCTCCTTTTATCGCCGATCCCACACTCCACTCTCTCTCTCTCTCTCTCTCTCCTCCTTTTATCGCCGATCCCACACTCCACTCTCTCTCTCTCCTCCTTTTATCGCCGATCCCACACTCCACTCTCTCTCTCTCTCTCCTCCTTTTATCACCGATCCCACACTCCACTCTCTCTCTCTCTCTCTCTCTCTCTCCTCCTTTATCGCCGATCCCACACTCCACTCTCTCTCTCTCTCTCTCTCTCCTCCTTTTATCGCCGATCCCACACTCCACTCTCTCTCTCTCTCTCTCTCTCTCCTCCTTTTATCGCCGATCCCACACTCCACTCTCTCTCTCTCCTCCTTTTATCGCCGATCCCACACTCCACTCTCTCTCTCTCTCTCTCTCTCCTCCTTTTATCGCCGATCCCACACTCCACTCTCTCTCTCTCTCTCTCTCTCTCTCCTCCTTTTATCACCGATCCCGCACTCCACTCTCTCTCTCTCTCTCTCCTCCTTTTAGTGCCGATCCCACACTCCACTCTCTCTCTCTCTCTCTCTCCTCCTTTTATCGCCGATCCCACACTCCACTCTCTCTCTCTCTCTCTCTCTCTCTCTCCTCCTTTTATCACCGATCCCACACTCCACTCTCTCTCTCTCTCTCTCTCCTCCTTTTATCACCGATCCCACACTCCACTCTCTCTCTCTCTCTCTCTCCTCCTTTTATCGCCGATCCCACACTCCACTCTCTCCCTCTCTCTCTCCTCCTTTTAGTGCCGATCCCACACTCCACTCTCTCTCTCTCTCTCTCTCGCTCCTCCTTTTATCACCGATCCCACACTCCACTCTCTCTCTCTCTCTCTCTCTCCTCCTTTTATCACCGATCCCACACTCCACTCTCTCTCTCTCTCTCTCTCTCCTCTTATCACCGATCCCACACTCCACTCTCTCTCTCTCTCTCTCTCTCTCCTCCTTTTATCACTGATCCCACACTCCACTCTCTCTCTCTCTCTCTCTCCTCCTTTTATCACCGATCCCGCACTCCACTCTCTCTCTCTCTCCTCCTTTTATCACCGATCCCACACTCCACTCTCTCTCTCTCTCTCTCTCCTCCTTTTATCACCGATCCCACACTCCACTCTCTCTCTCTCTCTCTCTCTCCTCCTTTTATCACCGATCCCACACTCCACTCTCTCTCTCTCTCTCTCTCTCTCCTCCTTTTATCACCGATCCCACACTCCACTCTCTCTCTCTCTCTCTCTCTCTCTCCTCCTTTTATCACCGATCCCACACTCCACTCTCTCTCTCTCTCTCTCTCTCTCCTCCTTTTATCACCGATCCCACACTCCACTCTCTCTCTCTCTCTCTCTCTCCTCCTTTTATCACCGATCCCACACTCCACTCTCTCTCTCTCTCTCTCTCTCTCCTCCTTTTATCGCCGATCCCACACTCCACTCTCTCTCTCTCTCTCTCCTCCTTTTATCACCGATCCCACACTCCACACTCTCTCTCTCTCTCTCTCGCTCCTCCTTTTATCACCGATCCCACACTCCACTCTCTCTCTCTCTCTCTCTCCTCCTTTTATCGCCGATCCCACACTCCACTCTCTCTCTCTCCTCCTTTTATCGCTGATCCCACACTCCACTCTCTCTCTCTCTCTCTCGCTCCTCCTTTTATCACCGATCCCACACTCCACTCTCTCTCTCTCTCTCTCCTCCTTTTATCGCTGATCCCACACTCCACTCTCTCTCTCTCTCTCTCTCTCTCTCCTCCTTTTATCACCGATCCCACACTCCACTCTCTCTCTCTCTCTCTCTCTCCTCCTTTTATCGCTGATCCCACACTCCACTCTCTCTCTCTCTCTCTCTCTCTCTCCTCCTTTTATCACCGATCCCACACTCCACTCTCTCTCTCTCTCTCTCTCTCCTCCTTTTATCACCGATCCCACACTCCACTCTCTCTCTCTCTCTCTCTCTCTCGCTCCTCCTTTTATCACCGATCCCACACTCCACTCTCTCTCTCTCTCTCTCTCTCTCCTCCTTTTATCGCCGATCCCACACTCCACTCTCTCTCTCTCTCTCTCTCTCCTCCTTTTATCACCGATCCCACACTCCACTCTCTCTCTCTCTCTCTCTCTCCTCCTTTTATCACCGATCCCACACTCCACTCTCTCTCTCTCTCCTCCTTTTATCGCCGATCCCACACTCCACTCTCCCTCTCTCTCTCCTCCTTTTATCGCCGATCCCACACTCCACTCTCTCTCTCTCTCTCTCCTCCTTTTATCACCGATCCCACACTCCACTCTCTCTCTCTCTCTCTCTCCTCCTTTTATCGCCGATCCCACACTCCACTCTCTCTCTCTCTCTCTCTCTCTCGCTCCTCCTTTTATCACCGATCCCACACTCCACTCTCTCTCTCTCTCTCTCTCTCTCTCCTCCTTTTATCGCCGATCCCACACTCCACTCTCTCTCTCTCTCTCTCTCTCTCCTCCTTTTATCACCGATCCCACACTCCACTCTCTCTCTCTCTCTCTCTCTCCTCCTTTTATCACCGATCCCACACTCCACTCTCTCTCTCTCTCCTCCTTTTATCGCCGATCCCACACTCCACTCTCCCTCTCTCTCTCCTCCTTTTATCGCCGATCCCACACTCCACTCTCTCTCTCTCTCTCTCCTCCTTTTATCACCGATCCCACACTCCACTCTCTCTCTCTCTCTCTCCTCCTTTTATCGCCGATCCCACACTCCACTCTCCCTCTCTCTCTCCTCCTTTTATCGCCGATCCCACACTCCACTCTCTCTCTCTCTCTCTCCTCCTTTTATCGCCGATCCCACACTCCACTCTCTCTCTCTCTCTCGCTCCTCCTTTTATCACCGATCCCACACTCCACTCTCTCTCTCTCTCTCTCTCTCTCCTCCTTTTATCGCCGATCCCACACTCTCTCTCTCTCTCTCTCCTCCTTTTATCACCGATCCCACACTCCACTCTCTCTCTCTCTCTCTCCTCCTTTTATCACCGATCCCACACTCCACTCTCTCTCTCTCTCTCTCTCCTCCTTTTATCGCCGATCCCACACTCCACTCTCTCTCTCTCTCTCTCTCTCCTCCTTTTATCGCCGATCCCACACTCCACTCTCTCTCTCTCTCTCTCTCTCTCTCCTCCTTTTATCGCCGATCCCACACTCCACTCTCTCTCTCTCTCTCTCTCTCTCCTCCTTTTATCGCCGATCCCACACTCCACTCTCTCTCTCTCCTCCTTTTATCGCCGATCCCACACTCCACTCTCTCTCTCTCTCTCTCCTCCTTTTATCACCGATCCCACACTCCACTCTCTCTCTCTCTCTCTCTCCTCCTTTTATCACCGATCCCACACTCCACTCTCTCTCTCTCTCTCTCTCTCTCCTCCTTTTATCGCCGATCCCACACTCCACTCACTCTCTCTCTCTCTCTCTCTCTCCTCCTTTTATCGCCGATCCCACACTCCACTCTCTCTCTCTCTCTCTCTCTCCTCCTTTTATCGCCGATCCCACACTCCACTCTCTCTCTCTCCTCCTTTTATCGCCGATCCCACACTCCACTCTCTCTCTCTCTCTCTCTCTCCTCCTTTTATCGCCGATCCCACACTCCACTCTCTCTCTCTCTCTCTCTCTCTCCTCCTTTTATCACCGATCCCGCACTCCACTCTCTCTCTCTCTCTCTCCTCCTTTTAGTGCCGATCCCACACTCCACTCTCTCTCTCTCTCTCTCTCTCCTCCTTTTATCACCGATCCCACACTCCACTCTCTCTCTCTCTCTCTCTCCTCCTTTTATCACCGATCCCACACTCCACTCTCTCACTCTCTCTCTCTCCTCCTTTTATCGCCGATCCCACACTCCACTCTCTCCCTCTCTCTCTCCTCCTTTTAGTGCCGATCCCACACTCCACTCTCTCTCTCTCTCTCTCTCTCTCTCCTCCTTTTATCACCGATCCCACACTCCACTCTCTCTCTCTCTCTCTCTCCTCCTTTTATCACCGATCCCACACTCCACTCTCTCTCTCTCTCTCTCTCTCTCTCCTCCTTTTATCGCCGATCCCACACTCCACTCTCTCTCTCTCCTCCTTTTATCGCCGATCCCACACTCCACTCTCTCTCTCTCTCTCCTCCTTTTATCACCGATCCCGCACTCCACTCTCTCTCTCTCTCTCTCCTCCTTTTAGTGCCGATCCCACACTCCACTCTCTCTCTCTCTCTCTCTCTCTCTCTCCTTTTATCACCGATCCCACACTCCACTCTCTCTCTCTCTCTCTCTCCTCCTTTTATCACCGATCCCACACTCCACTCTCTCTCTCTCTCTCTCCTCCTTTTATCGCCGATCCCGCACTCCACTCTCTCTCTCTCTCTCTCCTCCTTTTAGTGCCGATCCCACACTCCACTCTCTCTCTCTCTCTCTCTCTCTCCTCCTTTTATCACCGATCCCACACTCCACTCTCTCTCTCTCTCTCTCTCCTCCTTTTATCACCGATCCCACACTCCACTCTCTCTCTCTCTCTCTCTCCTCCTTTTATCGCCGATCCCACACTCCACTCTCTCTCTCTCTCTCTCTCTCCTCCTTTTATCACCGATCCCACACTCCACTCTCTCTCTCTCTCTCTCTCCTCCTTTTATCACCGATCCCACACTCCACTCTCTCTCTCTCTCTCTCTCTCTCCTCCTTTTATCGCCGATCCCACACTCCACTCTCTCTCTCTCTCTCTCTCCTCCTTTTATCGCCGATCCCACACTCCACTCTCTCTCTCTCTCTCTCCTCCTTTTATCGCTGATCCCACACTCCACTCTCTCTCTCTCTCTCTCTCTCCTCCTTTTATCACCGATCCCACACTCCACTCTCTCTCTCTCTCTCTCCTCCTTTTATCACCGATCCCACACTCCACTCTCTCTCTCTCTCTCTCCTCCTTTTATCGCCGATCCCACACTCCACTCTCTCTCTCTCTCTCTCTCCTCCTTTTATCGCCGATCCCACACTCCACTCTCTCTCTCTCTCTCTCTCCTCCTTTTAGTGCCGATCCCACACTCCACACTCTCTCTCTCTCTCTCTCCTCCTTTTAGTGCCGATCCCACACTCCACTCTCTCTCTCTCTCTCTCTCTCCTCCTTTTATCACCGATCCCACACTCCACTCTCTCTCTCTCTCTCTCTCCTCCTTTTATCGCCGATCCCACACTCCACTCTCTCTCTCTCTCTCTCTCCTCCTTTTATCGCCGATCCCACACTCCACTCTCTCTCTCTCTCTCTCTCCTCCTTTTATCACCGATCCCACACTCCACTCTCTCTCTCTCTCTCTCCTCCTTTTATCACCGATCCCACACTCCACTCTCTCTCCTCTCTCACTCCTCCTTTTAGTGCCGATCCCACACTCCACTCTCTCTCTCTCTCTCTCCTCTCTCACTCCTCCTTTTATCGCCGATCCCACACTCCACTCTCTCTCTCTCTCTCTCTCTCTCTCCTCTCTCACTCCTCCTTTTATCGCCGATCCCACACTCCACTCTCTCTCTCTCTCTCTCCTCCTTTTAGTGCCGATCCCACACTCCACCCTCTCTCTCTCTCTCTCTCTCTCTCCTCCTTTTATCACCGATCCCACACTCCACTCTCTCTCTCTCTCTCTCCTCCTTTTATCACCGATCCCACACTCCACTCTCTCTCTCTCTCTCTCTCTCCTCCTTTTATCGCCGATCCCACACTCCACTCTCTCTCTCTCTCTCTCTCTCCTCCTTTTATCGCCGATCCCACACTCCACTCTCTCTCTCTCTCTCTCTCCTCCTTTTAGTGCCGATCCCACACTCCACTCTCTCTCTCTCTCTCTCTCCTCCTTTTAGTGCCGATCCCACACTCCACTCTCTCTCTCTCTCTCTCTCTCCTCCTTTTATCACCGATCCCACACTCCACTCTCTCTCTCTCTCTCTCTCTCCTCCTTTTATCGCCGATCCCACACTCCACTCTCTCTCTCTCTCTCTCTCTCTCCTCCTTTTATCGCCGATCCCACACTCCACTCTCTCTCTCTCCTCTCCTCCTTTTAGTGCCGATCCCACACTCCACTCTCTCTCTCTCTCTCTCTCTCTCCTCCTTTTATCACCGATCCCACACTCCACTCTCTCTCCTCTCTCACTCCTCCTTTTAGTGCCGATCCCACACTCCACTCTCTCTCTCTCTCTCTCTCTCTCCTCTCTCACTCCTCCTTTTATCGCCGATCCCACACTCCACTCTCTCTCTCTCTCTCTCTCTCTCCTCTCTCACTCCTCCTTTTATCGCCGATCCCACACTCCACTCTCTCTCTCTCTCTCTCTCCTCCTTTTATCGCTGATCCCACACTCCACTCTCTCTCTCTCTCTCTCCTCCTTTTATCGCCGATCCCACACTCCACTCTCTCTCTCTCTCTCTCTCCTCTCTCACTCCTCCTTTTATCGCTGATCCCACACTCCACTCTCTCTCTCTCTCTCTCCTCTCTCACTCCTCCTTTTATCGCCGATCCCACACTCCACTCTCTCTCTCTCTCTCTCCTCCTTTTATCGCCGATCCCACACTCCACTCTCTCTCTCTCTCTCTCTCTCCTCTCTCACTCCTCCTTTTATCGCCGATCCCACACTCCACTCTCTCTCTCTCTCTCTCCTCCTTTTATCGCTGATCCCACACTCCACTCTCTCTCTCTCTCTCTCCTCCTTTTATCGCTGATCCCACACTCCACTCTCTCTCTCTCTCTCTCCTCCTTTTATCGCCGATCCCACACTCCACTCTCTCTCTCTCTCTCTCTCCTCCTTTTATCGCTGATCCCACACTCCACTCTCTCTCTCTCTCTCTCTCCTCCTTTTATCACCGATCCCACACTCCACTCTCTCTCTCTCTCTCTCCTCCTTTTATCGCCGATCCCACACTCCACTCTCTCTCTCTCTCTCTCCTCCTTTTATCGCTGATCCCACACTCCACTCTCTCTCTCTCTCCTCCTTTTATCGCCGATCCCACACTCCACTCTCTCTCTCTCTCTCTCTCCTCCTTTTATCGCTGATCCCACACTCCACTCTCTCTCTCTCTCTCTCTCCTCCTTTTAGTGCCGATCCCACACTCCACTCTCTCTCTCTCTCTCACTCCTCCTTTTATCGCCGATCCCACACTCCACTCTCTCTCTCTCTCCTCCTTTTATCACCGATCCCACACTCCACTCCACTCTCTCTCTCTCTCCTCCTTTTATCACCGATCCCGCACTCCACTCTCTCTCTCTCTCTCTCTCTCCTCCTTTTATCGCCGATCCCACACTCCACTCTCTCTCTCTCTCTCTCTCCTCCTTTTATCGCTGATCCCACACTCCACTCTCTCTCTCTCTCTCTCTCACTCCTCCTTTTAGCACCGATCCCACACTCCACTCTCTCTCTCTCTCTCTCTCCTCTCTCACTCCTCCTTTTATCGCCGATCCCACACTCCACTCTCTCTCTCTCTCTCTCTCTCTCCTCCTTTTATCACCGATCCCACACTCCACTCTCTCTCTCACTCCTCCTTTTATCACCGATCCCACACTCCACTCTCTCTCTCTCTCTCTCTCTCACTCCTCCTTTTATCACCGATCCCACACTCCACTCTCTCTCTCTCTCTCTCTCTCTCCTCCTTTTATCACCGATCCCACACTCCACTCTCTCTCTCACTCCTCCTTTTATCACCGATCCCACACTCCACTCTCTCTCTCACTCCTCCTTTTATCGCCGATCCCACACTCCACTCTCTCTCTCTCTCTCTCTCTCCTCTCTCACTCCTCCTTTTATCGCCGATCCCACACTCCACTCTCTCTCTCTCTCTCTCCTCCTTTTAGTGCCGATCCCACACTCCACTCTCTCTCTCTCTCTCTCCTCCTTTTATCGCCGATCCCACACTCCACTCTCTCTCCTCTCTCTCTCTCTCTCTCTCTCCTCCTTTTAGTGCCGATCCCACACTCCACTCTCTCTCTCTCTCTCTCTCTCACTCCTCCTTTTATCGCCGATCCAACACTCCACTCTCTCTCTCTCTCACTCCTCCTTTTATCGCCGATCCCACACTCCACTCTCTCTCTCTCTCTCTCTCCTCTCTCACTCCTCCTTTTATCACCGATCCCACACTCCACTCTCTCTCTCTCTCTCTCACTCCTCCTTTTATCACCGATCCCACACTCCACTCTCTCTCTCTCTCTCTCTCCTCCTTTTATCGCCGATCCCACACTCCACTCTCTCTCTCTCTCTCCTCCTTTTAGTGCCGATCCCACACTCCACTCTCTCTCTCTCTCTCTCTCCTCCTTTTAGTGCCAATCCCGCACTCCACTCTCTCTCTCTCTCTCTCTCTCCTCCTTTTATCACCGATCCCACACTCCACTCTCTCTCTCTCTCTCTCTCTCCTCCTTTTATCACCGATCCCACACTCCACTCTCTCTCTCTCTCTGCTCCTTTTATCGCCGATCCCACACTCCACTCTCTCTCTCTCTCTCTCTCTCTCTCCTCCTTTTATCGCCGATCCCACACTCCACTCTCTCTCTCTCTCTCTCTCTCTCCTCCTTTTATCACCGATCCCACACTCCACTCTCTCTCTCTCTCTCTGCTCCTTTTATCGCCGATCCCACACTCCACTCTCTCTCTCTCTCTCTCTCTCCTCCTTTTATCGCCGATCCCACACTCCACTCTCTCTCTCTCTCCTCCTTTTATCACCGATCCCACACTCCACTCTCTCTCTCTCCTCCTTTTATCACCGATCCCACACTCCACTCTCTCTCTCTCTCTCTCCTCCTTTTATCACCGATCCCACACTCCACTCTCTCTCTCTCTCTCTCTCTCCTCCTTTTATCACCGATCCCGCACTCCACTCTCTCTCTCTCTCCTCCTTTTATCACCGATCCCACACTCCACTCTCTCTCTCTCTCTCTCCTCCTTTTATCACCGATCCCACACTCCACTCTCTCTCTCTCTCTCTCTCCTCCTTTTATCACCGATCCCACACTCCACTCTCTCTCTCTCTCTCTCTCCTCCTTTTATCACCGATCCCACACTCCACACTCTCTCTCTCTCTCTCTCTCGTCCTTTTATCGCCGATCCCACACTCCACTCTCTCTCTCTCTCTCTCCTCCTTTTATCGCTGATCCCACTCTCTCTCTCTCTCTCTCCTCCTTTTATCGCTGATCCCACTCTCTCTCTCTCTCTCTCCTCCTTTTATCGCTGATCCCACACTCCACTCTCTCTCTCTCTCTCTCTCCTCCTTTTATCGCTGATCCCACACTCCACTCTCTCTCTCTCTCTCTGCTCCTTTTATCGCCGATCCCACACTCCACTCTCTCTCTCTCTCTCTCCTCCTTTTATCGCTGATCCCACTCTCTCTCTCTCTCTCTCCTCCTTTTATCGCTGATCCCACTCTCTCTCTCTCTCTCTCCTCCTTTTATCGCTGATCCCACACTCCACTCTCTCTCTCTCTCTCTCTCCTCCTTTTAGTGCCGATCCCACACTCCACTCTCTCTCTCTCTCTCTCCTCTCTCACTCCTCCTTTTATCGCCGATCCCACACTCCACTCTCTCTCTCTCTCTCTCTCTCTCTCTCCTCTCTCACTCCTCCTTTTATCGCCGATCCCACACTCCACTCTCTCTCTCTCTCTCTCCTCCTTTTAGTGCCGATCCCACACTCCACCCTCTCTCTCTCTCTCTCTCTCTCTCCTCCTTTTATCACCGATCCCACACTCCACTCTCTCTCTCTCTCTCTCCTCCTTTTATCACCGATCCCACACTCCACTCTCTCTCTCTCTCTCTCTCTCCTCCTTTTATCGCCGATCCCACACTCCACTCTCTCTCTCTCTCTCTCTCCTCCTTTTATCGCCGATCCCACACTCACTCTCTCTCTCTCTCTCTCTCCTCCTTTTAGTGCCGATCCCACACTCACACTCTCTCTCTCTCTCTCTCTCTCCTCCTTTTAGTGCCGATCCCACACTCCACTCTCTCTCTCTCTCTCTCTCTCCTCCTTTTATCACCGATCCCACACTCCACTCTCTCTCTCTCTCTCTCTCTCCTCCTTTTATCGCCGATCCACACTCCACTCTCTCTCTCTCTCTCTCTCTCTCCTCCTTTTATCGCCGATCCCACACTCCACTCTCTCTCTCTCTCTCCTCCTTTTAGTGCCGATCCCACACTCCACTCTCTCTCTCTCTCTCTCTCTCTCCTCCTTTTATCACCGATCCCACACTCCACTCTCTCTCCTCTCTCACTCCTCCTTTTAGTGCCGATCCCACACTCCACTCTCTCTCTCTCTCTCTCTCTCTCCTCTCTCACTCCTCCTTTTATCGCCGATCCCACACTCCACTCTCTCTCTCTCTCTCTCTCTCTCCTCTCTCACTCCTCCTTTTATCGCCGATCCCACACTCCACTCTCTCTCTCTCTCTCTCTCCTCCTTTTATCGCTGATCCCACACTCCACTCTCTCTCTCTCTCTCTCCTCCTTTTATCGCCGATCCCACACTCCACTCTCTCTCTCTCTCTCTCTCTCTCTCTCCTCTCTCACTCCTCCTTTTATCGCTGATCCCACACTCCACTCTCTCTCTCTCTCTCTCCTCTCTCACTCCTCCTTTTATCGCCGATCCCACACTCCACTCTCTCTCTCTCTCTCTCCTCCTTTTATCGCCGATCCCACACTCCACTCTCTCTCTCTCTCTCTCTCTCCTCTCTCACTCCTCCTTTTATCGCCGATCCCACACTCCACTCTCTCTCTCTCTCTCTCCTCCTTTTATCGCTGATCCCACACTCCACTCTCTCTCTCTCTCTCTCCTCCTTTTATCGCTGATCCCACACTCCACTCTCTCTCTCTCTCTCTCCTCCTTTTATCGCCGATCCCACACTCCACTCTCTCTCTCTCTCTCTCTCCTCCTTTTATCGCTGATCCCACACTCCACTCTCTCTCTCTCTCTCTCTCCTCCTTTTATCACCGATCCCACACTCCACTCTCTCTCTCTCTCTCTCCTCCTTTTATCGCCGATCCCACACTCCACTCTCTCTCTCTCTCTCTCCTCCTTTTATCGCTGATCCCACACTCCACTCTCTCTCTCTCTCCTCCTTTTATCGCCGATCCCACACTCCACTCTCTCTCTCTCTCTCTCTCCTCCTTTTATCGCTGATCCCACACTCCACTCTCTCTCTCTCTCTCTCTCCTCCTTTTAGTGCCGATCCCACACTCCACTCTCTCTCTCTCTCTCACTCCTCCTTTTATCGCCGATCCCACACTCCACTCTCTCTCTCTCTCCTCCTTTTATCACCGATCCCACACTCCACTCCACTCTCTCTCTCTCTCCTCCTTTTATCACCGATCCCGCACTCCACTCTCTCTCTCTCTCTCTCTCTCCTCCTTTTATCGCCGATCCCAC
This sequence comes from Heptranchias perlo, assembly GCF_035084215.1. Taxonomy (NCBI): domain Eukaryota; kingdom Metazoa; phylum Chordata; class Chondrichthyes; order Hexanchiformes; family Hexanchidae; genus Heptranchias; species Heptranchias perlo. Next base: position 127,640,556 of record NC_090328.1, on the reverse strand, counting down.
ACTCCACTCTCTCTCTCTCTCTCTCTCCTCCTTTTATCGCTGATCCCACACTCCACTCTCTCTCTCTCTCTCTCTCACTCCTCCTTTTATCACCGATCCCACACTCCACTCTCTCTCTCACTCCTCCTTTTATCGCCGATCCCACACTCCACTCTCTCTCTCTCTCTCTCTCCTCTCTCACTCCTCCTTTTATCGCCGATCCCACACTCCACTCTCTCTCTCTCTCTCTCTCTCTCCTCCTTTTATCACCGATCCCACACTCCACTCTCTCTCTCACTCCTCCTTTTATCACCGATCCCACACTCCACTCTCTCTCTCTCTCTCTCTCTCACTCCTCCTTTTATCACCGATCCCACACTCCACTCTCTCTCTCTCTCTCTCTCTCTCCTCCTTTTATCACCGATCCCACACTCCACTCTCTCTCTCACTCCTCCTTTTATCACCGATCCCACACTCCACTCTCTCTCTCACTCCTCCTTTTATCGCCGATCCCACACTCCACTCTCTCTCTCTCTCTCTCTCTCCTCTCTCACTCCTCCTTTTATCGCCGATCCCACACTCCACTCTCTCTCTCTCTCTCTCCTCCTTTTAGTGCCGATCCCACACTCCACTCTCTCTCTCTCTCTCTCCTCCTTTTATCGCCGATCCCACACTCCACTCTCTCTCCTCTCTCTCTCTCTCTCTCTCTCCTCCTTTTAGTGCCGATCCCACACTCCACTCTCTCTCTCTCTCTCTCTCTCACTCCTCCTTTTATCGCCGATCCAACACTCCACTCTCTCTCTCTCTCACTCCTCCTTTTATCGCCGATCCCACACTCCACTCTCTCTCTCTCTCTCTCTCCTCTCTCACTCCTCCTTTTATCACCGATCCCACACTCCACTCTCTCTCTCTCTCTCTCACTCCTCCTTTTATCACCGATCCCACACTCCACTCTCTCTCTCTCTCTCTCTCCTCCTTTTATCGCCGATCCCACACTCCACTCTCTCTCTCTCTCTCCTCCTTTTAGTGCCGATCCCACACTCCACTCTCTCTCTCTCTCTCTCTCCTCCTTTTAGTGCCAATCCCGCACTCCACTCTCTCTCTCTCTCTCTCTCTCCTCCTTTTATCACCGATCCCACACTCCACTCTCTCTCTCTCTCTCTCTCTCCTCCTTTTATCACCGATCCCACACTCCACTCTCTCTCTCTCTCTGCTCCTTTTATCGCCGATCCCACACTCCACTCTCTCTCTCTCTCTCTCTCTCTCTCCTCCTTTTATCGCCGATCCCACACTCCACTCTCTCTCTCTCTCTCTCTCTCTCCTCCTTTTATCACCGATCCCACACTCCACTCTCTCTCTCTCTCTCTGCTCCTTTTATCGCCGATCCCACACTCCACTCTCTCTCTCTCTCTCTCTCTCTCCTCCTTTTATCGCCGATCCCACACTCCACTCTCTCTCTCTCTCCTCCTTTTATCACCGATCCCACACTCCACTCTCTCTCTCTCCTCCTTTTATCACCGATCCCACACTCCACTCTCTCTCTCTCTCTCTCCTCCTTTTATCACCGATCCCACACTCCACTCTCTCTCTCTCTCTCTCTCTCTCCTCCTTTTATCACCGATCCCGCACTCCACTCTCTCTCTCTCTCCTCCTTTTATCACCGATCCCACACTCCACTCTCTCTCTCTCTCTCTCCTCCTTTTATCACCGATCCCACACTCCACTCTCTCTCTCTCTCTCTCTCCTCCTTTTATCACCGATCCCACACTCCACTCTCTCTCTCTCTCTCTCTCCTCCTTTTATCACCGATCCCACACTCCACACTCTCTCTCTCTCTCTCTCTCGTCCTTTTATCGCCGATCCCACACTCCACTCTCTCTCTCTCTCTCTCCTCCTTTTATCGCTGATCCCACTCTCTCTCTCTCTCTCTCCTCCTTTTATCGCTGATCCCACTCTCTCTCTCTCTCTCTCCTCCTTTTATCGCTGATCCCACACTCCACTCTCTCTCTCTCTCTCTCTCCTCCTTTTATCGCTGATCCCACACTCCACTCTCTCTCTCTCTCTCTGCTCCTTTTATCGCCGATCCCACACTCCACTCTCTCTCTCTCTCTCTCTCTCCTCCTTTTATCGCTGATCCCACTCTCTCTCTCTCTCTCTCCTCCTTTTATCGCTGATCCCACTCTCTCTCTCTCTCTCTCCTCCTTTTATCGCTGATCCCACACTCCACTCTCTCTCTCTCTCTCTCTCCTCCTTTTATCGCTGATCCCACACTCCACTCTCTCTCTCTCTCTCTGCTCCTTTTATCGCCGATCCCACACTCCACTCTCTCTCTCTCTCTCTCTCCTCCTTTTATCGCCGATCCCACACTCCACTCTCTCTCTCTCTCTCCTCCTTTTATCGCCGATCCCACACTCCACTCTCTCTCTCTCTCTCTCTCCTCCTTTTATCACCGATCCCACACTCCACTCTCTCTCTCTCTCTCTCCTCCTTTTATCACCGATCCCGCGCTCCACTCTCTCTCTCTCTCTCCTCCTTTTATCACCGATCCCACACTCCACTCTCTCTCTCTCTCTCTCCTCCTTTTATCACCGATCCCACACTCCACTCTCTCTCTCTCTCTCTCTCTCTCTCCTCCTTTTATCACCGATCCCGCACTCCACTCTCTCTCTCTCTCTCCTCCTTTTATCACCGATCCCACACTCCACTCTCTCTCTCTCTCTCTCTCCTCCTTTTATCACCGATCCCACACTCCACTCTCTCTCTCTCTCTCTCTCTCCTCCTTTTATCGCCGATCCCACACTCCACTCTCTCTCTCTCTCTCTCCTCCTTTTATCACCGATCCCGCACTCCACTCTCTCTCTCTCCTCCTTTTATCACCGATCCCACACTCCACTCTCTCTCTCTCTCTCTCCTCCTTTTATCACCGATCCCGCACTCCACTCTCTCTCTCTCTCTCTCTCCTTTTATCGCCGATCCCACACTCCACTCTCTCTCTCTCTCTCTCTCTCCTCCTTTTATCACCGATCCCACACTCCACTCTCTCTCTCTCTCTCTCCTCCTTTTATCGCCGATCCCACACTCCACTCTCTCTCTCTCTCTCTCTCTCCTCCTTTTATCACCGATCCCGCACTCCACTCTCTCTCTCTCTCCTCCTTTTATCACCGATCCCACACTCCACTCTCTCTCTCTCTCTCTCTCCTCCTTTTATCACCGATCCCGCACTCCACTCTCTCTCTCTCCTCCTTTTATCGCCGATCCCACACTCCACTCTCTCTCTCTCTCTCTCTCTCTCCTCCTTTTATCACCGATCCCACACTCCACTCTCTCTCTCTCTCTCTCTCTCACTCCTCCTTTTATCGCCGATCCCACACTCCACTCTCTCTCTCTCTCACTCCTCCTTTTATCGCCGATCCCACACTCCACTCTCTCTCTCTCTCTCTCTCCTCCTTTTATCACCGATCCCACACTCCACTCTCTCTCTCTCTCTCTCTCCTCCTTTTATCACCGATCCCACACTCCACTCTCTCTCTCTCTCTCTCCTCCTTTTATCACCGATCCCGAACTCCACTCTCTCTCTCTCTCTCTCTCTCTCCTCCTTTTATCACCGATCCCGAACTCCACTCTCTCTCTCTCTCTCTCTCTCTCCTCCTTTTATCACCGATCCCGAACTCCACTCTCTCTCTCTCTCTCTCTCTCTCCTCCTTTTATCACCGATCCCGAACTCCACTCTCTCTCTCTCTCTCTCTCTCTCCTCCTTTTATCACCGATCCCACACTCCACTCTCTCTCTCTCTCTCTCTCTCTCCTCCTTTTATCACCGATCCCGAACTCCACTCTCTCTCTCTCTCTCTCTCCTCCTTTTATCGCCGATCCCACACTCCACTCTCTCTCTCTCTCACTCCTCCTTTTATCACCGATCCCACACTCCACTCTCTCTCCTCTCTCTCTCCTCCTTTTATCACCGATCCCACACTCCACTCTCTCTCTCTCTCCTCTCTCTCTCCTCCTTTTATCGCCGATCCCACACTCCACTCTCTCTCTCTCTCTCTCCTCCTTTTATCACCGATCCCACACTCCACTCTCTCTCTCTCTCTCCTCCTTTTATTGCCAATCCCACACTCCACTCTCTCTCTCTCTCTCCTCCTTTTATCACCGATCCCACACTCCACTCTCTCTCTCTCTCTCTCTCCTCCTTTTATCGCCGATCCCGCACTCCACTCTCTCTCTCTCTCTCTCCTCCTTTTATCGCCGATCCCACACTCCACTCTCTCTCTCTCTCTCTCTCTCTTCCTTTTATCACCGATCCCACACTCCACTCACTCTCTCTCTCTCTCCTCCTTTTATCACCGATCCCACACTCCACTCTCTCTCTCTCTCTCTCTCCTCCTTTTATCGCTGATCCCACTCTCTCTCTCTCTCTCTCCTCCTTTTATCGCCAATCCCACACTCCACTCTCTCTCTCTCTCCTCCTTTTATCGCTGATCCCACACTCCACTCTCTCTCTCTCTCTCTCTCTCCTCCTTTTATCGCTGATCCCACACTCCACTCTCTCTCTCTCTCTCTCTCGCCTCCTTTTATCACCGATCCCACACTCCACTCTCTCTCTCTCTCTCTCCTCCTTTTATCGCTGATCCCACACTCCACTCTCTCTCTCTCTCTCTCCTCCTTTTATCGCCGATCCCACACTCCACTCTCTCTCTCTCTCTCGCTCCTCCTTTTATCGCCGATCCCACACTCCACTCACTCTCTCTCTCTCTCTCTCTCCTCCTTTTATCGCCGATCCCACACTCCACTCTCTCTCTCTCTCTCTCTCCTCCTTTTATCACCGATCCCACACTCCACTCTCTCTCTCTCTCTCTCCTCCTTTTATCACCGATCCCGCACTCCACTCTCTCTCTCCTCCTTTTATCACCGATCCCACACTCCACTCTCTCTCTCTCTCTCTCTCTCTCTCGTCCTTTTATCACCGATCCCACACTCCACTCTCTCTCTCTCTCTCTCTCTCGTCCTTTTATCACCGATCCCACACTCCACTCTCTCTCTCTCTCTCTCCTCCTTTTATCGCCGATCCCACACTCCACTCTCTCTCTCTCTCTCTCCTCCTTTTATCACCGATCCCACACTCCACTCTCTTTCTCTCTCTCTCCTCCTTTTATCACCGATCCCGCGCTCCACTCTCTCTCTCTCTCTCTCCTCCTTTTATCACCGATCCCACACTCCACTCTCTCTCTCTCTCTCTCTCTCCTCCTTTTATCACCGATCCCACACTCCACTCTCTCTCTCTCTCTCTCTCTCCTCCTTTTATCACCGATCCCGCACTCCACTCTCTCTCTCTCTCTCTCTCCTCCTTTTATCACCGATCCCGCACTCCACTCTCTCTCTCTCTCTCTCTCTCCTCCTTTTATCACCGATCCCGCACTCCACTCTCTCTCTCTCTCTCTCTCCTCCTTTTATCACCGATCCCGCACTCCACTCTCTCTCTCTCTCACTCTCTCCTCCTTTTATCACCGATCCCACACTCCACTCTCTCTCTCTCTCTCTCCTCCTTTTATCGCCGATCCCACACTCCACTCTCTCTCTCTCTCTCTCTCCTCCTTTTATCACCGATCCCACACTCCACTCTCTCTCTCTCTCTCCTCCTTTTATCACCGATCCCGCACTCCACTCTCTCTCTCTCTCTCTCCTTTTATCGCCGATCCCACACTCCACTCTCTCTCTCTCTCTCTCTCTCCTCCTTTTATCACCGATCCCACACTCCACTCTCTCTCTCTCCTCCTTTTATCGCCGATCCCACACTCCACTCTCTCTCTCTCTCTCTCTCCTCCTTTTATCACCGATCCCACACTCCACTCTCTCTCTCTCTCTCTCTCTCCTCCTTTTATCGCCGATCCCACACTCCACTCTCTCTCTCTCTCACTCCTCCTTTTATCGCCGATCCCACACTCCACTCTCTCTCTCACTCCTCCTTTTATCACCGATCCCACACTCCACTCTCTCTCTCTCTCTCTCCTCCTTTTATCGCCGATCCCACACTCCACTCTCTCTCTCTCTCTCTCTCTCCTCCTTTTATCACCGATCCCGAACTCCACTCTCTCTCTCACTCTCTCTCTCCTCCTTTTATCACCGATCCCGAACTCCACTCTCTCTCTCACTCTCTCTCTCTCCTCCTTTTATCACCGATCCCACACTCCACTCTCTCTCTCTCTCCTCTCTCTCTCCTCCTTTTATCGCCGATCCCGAACTCCACTCTCTCTCTCTCTCTCCTCCTTTTATCACCGATCCCACACTCCATTCTCTCTCTCTCTCCTCTCTCTCTCCTCCTTTTATCGCCGATCCCACACTCCACTCTCTCTCTCTCTCTCTCTCTCCTCCTTTTATCACCGATCCCACACTCCACTCTCTCTCTCTCTCCTCCTTTTATTGCCAATCCCACACTCCACTCTCTCTCTCTCTCTCTCCTCCTTTTATCACCGATCCCACACTCCACTCTCTCTCTCTCTCTCTCTCTCCTCCTTTTATCGCCGATCCCACACTCCACTCTCTCTCTCTCTCTCCTCCTTTTATCGCCGATCCCACACTCCACTCTCTCTCTCTCTCTCTTCCTTTTATCACCGATCCCACACTCCACTCACTCTCTCTCTCTCTCTCCTCCTTTTATCGCTGATCCCACACTCCACTCTCTCTCTCTCTCTCTCTCTCTCCTCCTTTTATCACCGATCCCACACTCCACTCTCTCTCTCTCTCTCTCTCTCCTCCTTTTATCACCGATCCCACACTCCACTCTCTCTCTCTCTCTCTCCTCCTTTTATCGCCGATCCCACACTCCACTCTCTCCTCTCTCTCTCCTCCTTTTATCACCGATCCCGCACTCCACTCTCTCTCTCTCTCCTCCTTTTATCGCCGATCCCACACTCCACTCTCTCTCTCTCTGCTCCTTTTATCGCCGATCCCACACTCCACTCTCTCTCTCTCTCCTCCTTTTATCACCGATCCCACACTCCACTCTCTCTCTCTCTCCTCCTTTTATTGCCAATCCCACACTCCACTCTCTCTCTCTCTCTCTCTCCTCCTTTTATCACCGATCCCACACTCCACTCTCTCTCTCTCTCTCTCTCTCTCCTCCTTTTATCGCCGATCCCACACTCCACTCTCTCTCTCTCTCTCTCTCTCCTCCTTTTATCGCCGATCCCACACTCCACTCTCTCTCTCTCTCTCTCTCTCCTCCTTTTATCACCGATCCCACACTCCACTCTCTCTCTCTCTCTCTCCTCCTTTTATCGCCGATCCCACACTCCACTCTCTCTCTCTCTCTCTCTCTCTCCTCCTTTTATCGCCGATCCCACACTCCACTCTCTCTCTCTCTCTCTCTCTCCTCCTTTTATCGCCGATCCCACACTCCACTCTCTCTCTCTCTCTCTCTCTGCTCCTTTTATCGCCGATCCCACACTCCACTCTCTCTCTCTCTCTCTCTCCTCCTTTTATCGCCGATCCCACACTCCACTCTCTCTCTCTCTCTCTCTCTCCTCCTTTTATCGCCGATCCCGCACTCCTTTGTCTCTCCTCTCTTGCTCCTCTCTCTCTCCTCCTTTTATCGCCGATCCCGCACTCCGCTCTCGGTCTCCTCTCTCGCTCCTCCTTTTATCGCTGATCCCGTCATCACCCGTCTCCGCCCCTGCCTCAGTCTATCTGCTGCCAAAACCCTGATCCATGCTTTTGCAAACTTCAGACTCGACTATTCCAATACTCTCCTGGCCGGCCTCCCATCTTTCACACTCCATAAACTTGAGCTCATCCAAAACTCTACTGCCCGTATCCTAACCCGCACAAAGTTCCAATGACTCATCACCTCTGTGCTCACTGACCTATATTGGCTCCAAGACCACAAACATCTCAATTTTAAAATTCTCACCCTTGTGTTCAAACCCCTCCACAGCCTCGCCCCTCCCTATCTCTGTAACCTCCTCCAGCCCTACAACCCTCCAAGAACTCTGTGTTCCACCAACTCTGGACTTTTGTGCTCGCCCCACTCTCTTCCCCCCACCATTGTCGGCCATGCCGTCAGCCATCCAGGCCCTAAGCTCTGGAATTCCCTCCCTAAACATCTCCGTCTCCCCACCTCTCTCTCCTCCTTTAAGATACTCCTTAAAAGTTACCTCTTTGACCAACCTGTCCTAATAGTTCCTTCTTTGGCTCTGTCAATGTTTGTCTCATTATGCTCCTGTGAAGCACCTTGGGACACTTCCCTATGTTAAATGCGCTACAGAAATGCAAGTTCTTGTTGTTGAATTTTTTCCCCACGGTATGGTGTATATAGGAGAAAAAGAGCAGAATGAAGCTCTATTTAGAGTAGGTTGGGGAGTAGTGGGGGGGCGGGGGGAGAGAAGGGGAAGGCAATTTGTTTGTTTGGATTCCGTTATTGTGCTAAACACTTAAAAAAGGAACACTGTAACTTTACTTGCTAGCTTATTAATTTATACTAGTCATTTTCAATTCAGTTGGAGGATTTGGTGCTTTACGGGTGGAGAGTATACGGCTGGCACCCGGCATTCTCTTATGCTGACTTATCAGATAATGAGGTAAATTCTAACATACCGGTGAGATCTCAGCATGGGTTTGGTGGGGGGGGGGTGGGGGTCAATATGCACATGGGAAACCCGGAAAATTTTTTAATGCGTTTTCCCAAGCGATCACGACTCAATTGAAGGCCCTTAATGTGACTTCCGGGTTTTGAGTCTCCAAGCTGCACAGCGGGCGCACTGCGACTCGAATGACGTGATGGATTATTTAAAGGGCCATTGCTTGCAGGGTTTTGAGGGAGAAAGGAGAAATCTTAAAATATGGAGCAACAAAGGACGAGGCCAGCACCGCGGTTCAGTGACTATTTGCGGACAGGTGGAAGTGCCCTGCCTCTGCCACCGAGAAGGCCTGGTTTGAGGTGGCAGAGGAGCTGAGCAGCAGGAGCACTGTCTCAAGGTCGTGGGTGCAGTGCAGGAAGGGCTTCAATGACCTAACCAGGTCAGGAAAAGTGAGTACAGTTACTGATTCACCTCCATTCTATGTTGCACATTACCCCCCCCCTCCCCATCCCAACACTACTCCATGACATCACTCCTCACACCCACTTCAGTTTCATCATCAACTTACCTTCATTTTCTGTGCACTTCCTCACCTCCCCATTTGTGCACCCACCACTCCCACTCACCCCAATCCTGATGCAATGTGATGAATCTGTCCAATACTCACTCTCTGATGCAACTTTTTCATCGTCAGCCTGACCCAAAGCAATGCATCCATCGGGTGACCCCGTCACCCTCACTCACTCACACATCTGTACTTTCTCCACTTGTTGGGGAAGAGAGCGCAAAATGCAAGGGAGAGGAGTCGGGCTGGAGGGAGGGCCACAAGAAATAGTGGCCCTGACAGAGGTGGAGAAAGAGGCCTTGGAGCTAAGCTGAGCGCTGGAATGCCTGGCCATCGGGGATGCTGAGACTGGCACCCCACAAATGTCTGGTGACAGAACTTTAACATCCCTCACACACAACATGAATTGATGTTATCAATGATTGACCTGTTGCACACCTCAGTATGCTCATCGCAACATTACTTCTGAGGTGAATCTTAATATTGCTGTATGTAATCTTCCAGGGCCTTCAAGGATTGATGAGACCACACGACCTGGATGAGGGTTATTCTTCAGAGTAGCTCCATGCCTCTGAGGGCGCATCATATATAGCCATGCACCAGCGCAAATACTCACACTTCAGTGGGTCCTATTAGACAGTTACTTGGGTTGTCACCTGGTAATTCACCACTCACAAGTGAGAACAAGCAAACACTTGTGGCAGGGGCAAATGTGGATAGTCCGGGTCGGTGGGCGCATTCCTCTCCAAGCTCTGTTCAGCTGGACGCAGATGCTGAACCCCAGGCCCATCCTTGAGAAGGAGAATGATCAAGGTAGAGATGCATCTTTGCGAGGTACTGGAAGATGTGCCACGCACACTCTCCACAATAGCGGAGAGGATGGAGGAGTCCACTTCCACCTTAATGGAATGGTGGTGCAGATAAGTGTGGGAACATCTGTGATGGAGAGAATAGCAGCCTCCATTGAGCTTCAAGCACGGCTCACAAATGAATCCATTCAGGCCCCAATAGCGGCCGTGCGAACTCATGGTGACCAATATTCTGCTGCCTTAAACAGGCAGACAGATACTTTAGGAGTCGTCTTAGAAGGCATTACAGATGTTCTCCAAGCTGTTGTCCAGCAGAATAATGGGAGTGATGTAGCCCTGGCCCAGGAGAAGGATGATGGCGAAAGGGGACGTGGAAGTGAGGACTCCACTCAAAGCGTTCCCAAGTCTCACCCATTGCATCCCCCCACAACCAGTACCTGCAATGCTGCCTCCTCTCCCGATGGCCGAGTCTGCCCCTGCACAAGTGCAGGTGGAACAATCTTTGGCGGGGCCCTCACAGGCTCGAAAACCCAGAGGGTGTAGGCTGAGAGCATCTCAGCAGTCAGGGCAGGGATCTGAGCAACCTGCCACTACCTCTGCTTAAGCCTCAGGGGATGCACCACATAGAAGTAGTAGGAAGAGGAAGGCTAAGGTTTTGTGATCACCAAGGGTATGCACAAGGGTGTCTGACAAAATGTCCTGTTTTTCATTTCTCTTTGTTTTTTGTTACATTCACAATACATGTTATAATTGTCACCATCCTGCCACGTCTTGTCCATTCTTGAGTCCCTTTTGTGAATGAGCCCTTCCATGTTCCTCATCATCAACAGCAAGACTTGATGACACCCATTGGGCGCGTTTACAATGGGTGTGTGTGTGGTTGTAGTTCTGCTTTCTGCAAGCGGAGGTGGGTGGAGGGGAGTGCTGGTGTTGGTGGTAGTGGTGGTCATTCCAGGCGGTCTGGGTACTTCACTAACTCCACTTTGCAGGTCCCCTTATGAGAATTTATCAGGTATGAGTGACTCCCTGGCATCATGGGCAGCCAGGTGTGCCGCTGCGCTGTCAACAACGATGACTCCTCCTCCTTGTCTTCTTCAACGTTGCTAGCAGATGCGGATGCTTCATGAGCGCATGGGACCTCAGCCACCTGTAACCCTCTCCGTTGAGTGATGTTGTGCAGGACGCAACACACCATATTATTCTGCACACCCTCGCCGGTGAGTACTGAAGGGCTCCCCCAGATCGATCCAGGCACCTGAAGCTCATCTTGAGTTTTCCAATGGCTTGTTATTTGAGGATGGAACTAGCAGGCTAGATAAAGGGGAACCAGTGGATGAAATAGATTTGGATTTTTAAAAGCCGTTTCGATAAGGTGCCTCATAAAAGGTTGTTACACAAGATAAGGGCTCATGGGTTTGGGGGTAATATATTAGCCTGGACAAAGGAATGGATAATGAACAGAAAACAGAGAGTAGGGATAAACGGATCATTTTCAGGTTTGCAGGCTGTAACCAGTGGGGTGCTGCAGGGATCGGTGCTTGGGCCTCAGCGATTTACAATCTCTATTATTCATTTACATGAAGGGACCGAGTGTAACGTATCCAAGTTTGCTGACGATGCAAAGCTAGGTGGGAAAGTAAGCTGTGAGGAGGACACAAAGGGCTCGATTTTCAAATAAAAGTGCGGGTGCGTTGGGAAAAATCGGGAAAATCCTGAGCAGGTAAGGAAGCCGGCTCCAACCCGCCGACTTCTGCGGCTCACACAGACGCATCTATCTGTGTGCCGTGTGAGACGTGGAAGTCGGCAGTTAAAGCCGGCGGGCTGATACTTAAAGCACTTATTAAAGGTCCTTGAGCTTGTTGAAATTGTTAATTTCATGGTGATCGAGGCAGGGGACCAATTTTCATTCAGCCTCAGTGCGTTTCCCGTGCTGTGGGAAACACTCCATTTTGTAGGAGACGTGTTTCAGCCGGCAGCCATTTGGCCATTTAAATCCCTGTTTGACAGATGGGGATAAAAGGTCAGTTATTGCAGCAGGGCACTCAGTTCTCTCAGACAAACTTTTGGCTGGGAGATCTTTGTGTATAGACTGAGAAATTCTTGGATCGCACTCAGAATTCTTCTGTTTACACATTTTTACCGACTTTTCAGACCACCTCAAACTGACACCATCAAGATGCGGGGGCGGGGGGGGGGGGGGGGGGGCGCGATGGCTGCATCCGAGGACGAGGAACATCACCGTCCTCACCAGGCACGGTATGCATTTCCACCACTTGGAGCTCCACAGCACAGTGCTGCGCCACAGGCACCTGCACAACAGCACAGAGGGAGCAACAGAGGGAGCAACGTTGCAGGAGGTTCTACCCTCGTCACATGGTCTACAGACCAAGGCTCAGCTTCCTGGACCTCTCTGAGCAGCAGTGCATATGGGGGCTGAGAGTGGTTGATTCCGGGTATGGAAGGATTGTCTTATGAGGAAAGATTGAACAGGTTGTGTCTATACTCATTGGAGTTTAGAAGAATGAGAGGAGATCTTATTGAAACATACAAGATTCTGAGGGGACTCGATAGGGTGGATGCTGAGAGGATGTTACCCCTCATGGGGGAAATCTAAAACTAGGGGGCATAGTCTCAGAATAAGTGGTCGCTCGTTTAAGACGGAAATGAGGAGGAATTTCTTCTCCCAGAGGGTCGTGAATCTTTGGAATTCTTTACCCCAAAAAGCTGTGGAGGCTGAGTCATTGAATACATTCAAGGCTGAGTTAGACAAACTTTTGATCAGCAAGGGAGTCAAAGGATATGGGGAAAGGGCGGGAAAGTGGAGTTGAGGTAAAAATCAGATCAGCCATGATCTCATTAAATGGCGGAGCAGGCTCGAGGGGCCGAATGGCTTACTCCTGCTCCTATCTCTTATGGTCTTATTTATGGAGTGAGTCGCCAGGTGGTCGCAGGCATCTGGAGCCTCCTTCACGCCAAGCTGCTCCCGGCTGGGCCTAGCGGCATCTCATTACCCGTCGCTGTTAGAGTCAGCACTGCCGTCAACTTCTTCACCTCCAGATCATTCCAGGGTGCCACTGGGGACATCGCCGGGGTCTCTCAGTCGTCTGCACACAAGTGCATAAGGCAGGTCACCAACAGCTTGTTTTGCATGGCCTTGCAATACGTCAACTTCCCCATGGACGACCTCAGCCAGACGGAGAGGGCAGTGGGATTCCACTCTATGGCTGGCTTCCCATGGGTACAGGGTGCAATCGATTATATGCATTTAGCAATCCGAGCACCTCCACACGAGCCAGGACTGTTCATCAACAGAAAAAGGTATCACTCCATCAACACTCAGCTCGTTTGTGACCAAAAGATTCCTTCACGTGGGCGCCAGATTCCCTGGCAACTGCCACGATTCCATCATTCTGAGGAAATCCAACATCTCAGGCCTCTTCCACACACCGAATACCCTTAAGGGCTGGCTCCTCGGGAACAAGGGATACCCCCTGCACATGTGGCTCATGACACTTCTGAGGAACCCCATCAGCGAGCAACAGCGTCGATACAATGACAGCCACATCGCCACCAGGTCTACAATTGAACATGCGAAACGACTGCTCAAGATGCAATTTCGGGCCCTCGATCATTCTGGGGGGGAGCTTCAATATGCGCCAGTGAGAGTGGGTCGCATTATAGTAGTGTGTTGTGTCCTACACAACATGGTACTACAGAGAGGGGCACCGGTTGAGGAGGCCCCTTCCCCTCATTCACCATCCACATCTGCCATCCCCATTGAGGAGAAGGAGGACGTACCCATAGACAGATCAGCGGCTCACTGGGCTGCTCGTGAGGTCAGGGAGTCACTCATTTGTGAACGGTTCTCGTAAGATCAGAAAGTGAGAAGAGTCCAGTCCTCACTTTTTTTTAAATTCGTTCATGGATGTGGGCGTCGCTGGTGAGACCAGCATTTATTGCCCATCCCTAATTGCCCTCGAGAAGGTGGCGGTGAGCCGCTTTCTTGAACCGCTGCAGTCCATGTGGTGAAGGTTCTCCCACAGTGCTGTTAGGAAGGGAGTTCCAGGATTTTGACCCAGTGACGATGAAGGAACGCCGATATATTTCCAAGTCGGGATGGTGTGTGACTTGGAGGGGAACATGCAGGTGGTATTGTTCCCATGTGCCTGCTGCCCTTTTTCTTCCAGGTGGTAGAGGTCGCAGGTTTGGGAGATGCTGTCGAAGAAGCCTTGGCAAGTTGCTGCACTGCATCCTGTGGATGGTACACACTGCAGCCACAGTCCACCGGTGGTGAAGGGAATGAATGTTTAGGGTGGTGGATGGGGTGCCAATCAAGTGGGCTACTTTGTCCTGGCACACACCTGCAGAAACCTCCTCCGTGATTGCAAACTAGCTGCGCATTGATGGAGTGATATCCCTTTTGGTTGATGAACAGTCCTGGCTCATGTGGAGGTCCTCGGATTGCTACGTGTGTGCAATCAATTGCGCCCTGCACCAATGGGAAGCCAACCAGAATGGAAACCCACTGCCCTCTCAGTCTGGCTGATATCATCGATGGGGAAGTTGACCTAGCCGGCAAGCCATCCCTGACCTGTCGTATACACTTACATGCAGACGACTGAGAGATCCTGGTGATGTCACCAGTGGCATCCTGGAAGGATCCGGAGGCAAAGAAATTGAGTGCAGTGGTGACTTTATGTGCGACGGGCAATGCAATGCCACCAGTCCCAGCCGGGAACAGCACTGCATGAAGAAGCATGCAGATGTCTGCGACCATCCAGCGACTCAATCTGAGCCTTCGTAGGCACTGGTCCTCAGAGTGGTCCTAGAGGCTCAGCCTCTGTCTGCAGACCATCTCATGTGGGTAATGCCTCCTGTGACTTCGGCCCCTCCGTTGGTCCCCTCTCTGCTCTTCTGCAGGTCCATGTGGCGCACCTCTGTCTTGTGGACCAGCAACTCCCAGACACAGAAAAGGCAGGGGAGCGGGACTAGCTGGATTGCTCATGCATAGAGCCGGAGCGGACTCGATGGGCCGAATGGCCTCCTTCCGTGCCGTAACCTTTCTATGATTCTAACTTCTCGCCATGCCTGCCGCAGATGGCGATGTGCCTCCTCCTCAGACGTACTGTGAAATAGATCCATTGCACCCCCAATCCTGGTGTTGTCAGTTCGAGGGGTCCAAAATATGTGTGAGCACAAGAATTCTGAGTGTGAACCAAGAAATCTAAGTCTAAACACCAAAAACTCCCAGCCAAAGGTTTGTCTGAGAGAACTGATTGCCCTGCTGCAAAAACTCACCTTTTCTTCACGTGTCAATCACTGGTTTAAAGGTCCAAATGAGGGTCGGTTGCAACTCGCCTCCATTTCCACAGCGTGTTTCAGAGGCCACGGGAGACACGTTCAGAAGCAGTTAAAACGGCTTTTGTAGGTCAAACCACAAAAGTCTTACATCTTTAAGTACTTTAAGTTCCTCAATTGGCCCTTTAAGTGCCAGCGGGACCTCTGGGTTTCAGAAACGCACGTGCACCCAATCGTATCTGGGTCAAACCCGCAAGTCAGTGCGGTGGAGCCGGGATGCAGTCCCGCTCCGAAATCGGAGAATTTTCACTGCCCACCCGCCCCCAACCCACCCGTTCTTTGGGGTTAAAATTTACCCCAATGTCTCAGCTCTGTTTTGTTTTTCTTGAAATTTTCTGCAAAGCTCTTAATCATTGGCTACTTTCCTCGGCTTTCCTTTACTTCCGTCTTTCCACTGCCTTTCTTGATTCACCTCCTCTTCTGGTTTTGGTGTGCTCTTTTGTTCGATGCCTTTATGAAGAAGGGATTTGGGAGTGTGGGCACGCAGGTAACCAGACTAAGGAAGAAGGGATTTGGGAGTGTGGGCACGCAGGTAACCAGGCTAAGGAAGAAGGGATTTGGGAGTGTGGGCACGCAGGTAACCAGACTAAGGAAGAAGGGATTTGGGAGTGTGGGCACGCAGGTAACCAGACTAAGGAAGAAGGGATTTGGGAGTGTGGGCACGCAGGTAACCAGGCTAAGGAAGAAGGGATTTGGGAGTGTGGGCACGCAGGTAACCAGGCTAAGGAAGAAGGGATTTGGGAGTGTGGGCACGCAGGTAACCAGGCTAAGGAAGTGGCGGATTGATAGGCGAAGCAGGTAAGTACAGAAGAAGCAAAATGGCAAACAAAAAAATCATGCAAGGGCTGTATGAAGTCACTTGTGTGTGGATAATAGGGCCCCAGGCCAGGTATAAACAATCGGGTTGCATGGTAAAGAAAAGAGACGGACAAGAGAGCCCAAGTTAAGAAATAAATCTGCAGGAAAGGAGAAAAAAGCAAGTCCAAGTCCCGAAGCACATGTAGGTCTCTGGAAAGAAAGGGTAGTGTTGGAATGTTAAATGTGATCCAGAGAATTTTATGTAGAAGTTTAATGATTTTAGGGTGAAATTATATAATTTTCATTTGTTATGTTATAAATATTATTTACCTGGCTATATATACACAGGTAAGTAGAAATATAAAGACCATTTGGAAACACTGAACAAAATGAATTCAGTGATGGGGTTGGTTGAAATTCCACACATTTAGAAGGGTTAACTTTTATGTGGGATCTACGTTTCAACTGATTGGTACGAATAAGTTGCTTATTTCAGCCAATGAAAAAAAGCATGACACTCGATTTTTTTTCTGATTTTTTTTTTGACATGGACGGATTTAATGTGCCACCCACAGATTTAATGTGTGACGCACTATATGCAAAAATGATTCTACAGATAAATGTCATTACGTGGAGGTTGAACAAATGAGTCAGAGTAAAAATTGCCAAAGCTATTAGAAAATGATATGTATTAAGTGTTTAAAGAAACATTTAGGGCCAATTTTAGGGTATTTTGCAACAAAATGACAAACTGGAACTTCCATATGCCATATCATCTTGTCCATATACAGGTCTGTTTTTGAATGAGATGCAAGTTCAGTTCGATCAAGAATATTGGATACTTGATGTAAAGCCTAGAAGGTTGCTGCTGTGTTCTGGCTAATATGCTGTATAGTCACCGAAGTTAAAGCAAAGAGATGGATTTTTAAAGAAATACCAAATTCAGCAGTCCCAAACTTTGAACTCTTACATTCATGAGCAGTCAGACATTAAATAGACACACAATGTAAAAAATGATCTTTAAAAGAGCCGCATAATCTAACAACTGCAAGTCAACTGATAAGGCTCCCAAAAGCCGGTCAGGAACACCTGCTTCCTTTGCGATTTACACATTCACCCAAGTATCAAACTTTATTGTTAGACAATATCATGCTATGCTTAATCGAGCTGTTCACATTATAAACAAAATTACGCAACAATTATTTAATATCAGTTAACTACAATCCAACATTTCATTTATGAAGGCGTGTGGATGAAAGTATATCAATAAATGTTTTAAAAACTATACTTTTAGTTTCAAGGCCCAATAATAAGTTTATTTTAGATATTTCAAGCAAAGGAGTTTTAAAAAAAAATACACTCGCAAATAAGAATTTTGCAAAAGTCAATGTATTTTTCACATTGTGTGAGAACACAAACTGTGAGGGTGAATAGTGAAAGGCCGTTTCCTCTGATAGAGGTGGTCAGCGATGAGGGGTCATCAAATGGAAGTTAAAATGTTCTGTCACAAGAGTGGTTGAGGGAGAGACATTGGGCATGATTTCATTGGGGGTGCAGCAGGGGTGGGGGGGGGGGGGGGACGGAATTCCTGTCACGAAAACCGGAAGTACGGGTTTCCTGGATGTCCTTATGATTGACAAGCTGGCCTCAGTCGGACGGGAGAGCAGGAAGGAAGAGTCTGTGAACAGGTAAGTGTTAGATGGGGCAGGGGGCTCAGTCATCGGAGGGGGTCAGTCATGGGGGCTCGTCAGGGGAGGGGGTTCAGTCATCAGGGGGTCACTGGGGGGGGGGGGTCGGGGGTCAGTCACCGAGGGGGGGGGGGGTTTAGTCATCAGGGAGGGTGCTCAGTCATTGGAGGGAGGTCATTGGGGGGTCGGAGATCGTTTGGGGGGGGGGTCGGGGTCATCGCGAGGGTCAGAGATCACAGGGAGGGAGTTGGAGATCGCGCGGGGGGGGGGGGGGGGGGGGGCGAAAACCCCGAGGTATCAGACATCACCGGGGGGAGGGGAGGGGTCGGAGATCGCGGGAGGGGTCGGGTCGTTCGCGTTTGTAGGGTTGCTGGAGGTAGGCTTGTTGGACCTGGGGGAAGCACTCCTGCTCCTCTGGGCCCACAAACTGAGCTATAAAAGGTACTCACCCTCAGTTTCGGGCCTTCTCGCCTCCTCTCACGTGTTGTGAAGCAGAAGGCCCGGGAATCCCGGACCCCAGGGGTTTAAAAACAAAAAAACTGTCAAAATGGAGGCCCGTAGTCTCCTTGAAAGCTTTTAATGACCGACCCGCCTCCTAAGAGCGGCTTGATCGCCCATCCCTTGTCCCGACTCCGTGGAAAGCGGAGGTGGGCAGGTTGGAGGCGGGTATTAGATTTTTTAATATTTACTGTCACCACCCCACCCCACCCCGACCCCAACCCACCCATTTTTTCCATTTAAAATCACGCCCATCTTTAAAGGGAAAAGTGGACAAACATTTGAAGCAGGGGCAGAAACAGGGAGATGGGGAGAGAGCACGGCAGTGAGCTTAGCTTTGAACTGCACTAGCATAGTGCCGGCACAGACACAATGGGCCGAATGGCCTCCTTCCATGCTGTAAGCTTCCATAATTCTGTGTTTCAATTTGAGTCAACAGGTCATGAAACCAGATGCTGATTATTGGCTATAAATAAATGTATCAAAAGATCATGGCTCATTTGCAATCTTTGTCATGAATAAAAATTAAAAATACTGAAACTGAAACAGGTGTGGTTCATTTTCAGTTGTCGTGTTTGGCTATCTCACCATTGCTAAGTTCTGATTCTGATTATTTACCTGGTAATGTTAACTTTTTCCCTATTCTACTTAACTTCAAAAGGTAGACAGTTTTTAAAGTTTCCAACGGCAGATCCATCGGGGAGCAATTGTCCTTTGAGTTGCTGATCTGAGAACTTACAAGTCAGCCTAGGGTGTCAAAGTTGACTGACAGCAAGTTGCTTCAGTAAACAAGAATGAAACTGCTATATTTACAAGACGTTGCCAGACAAGATGAGAGGCCTGATTTTGATGAGTACGCCATGAAAACGAAAAGTATGTGAGAAAGCATTTCCAAAAGAAGCCGCTGCAAATTTCAAATACAAGAGAAAAAATAACCGACAACTAGGCGACAGAATGTACAGACTCTGGTAGCAATCAGCCAATGACAACTTGCTTTTATATAAGCACCTTTAACGTAGAAAAAACGTCACAAGACACTTGTCAAAGGTGCATGGAAAAAATAAATGCTGAGTCAGTCGAGATATTAGGAGGGGCGAGCTTGGATGAAGAGGTGGGACTTAAGGAGGGTCTTAAAGGAGAGCGGGAGGTGGAGAGACAAAGGGAGGAATTCCACAGGATAGGACATAAGTGGCTGAAGGTATGGCCGCCAATTGTGCGGCAAAGGGAGTGGGAGGAATGCACAAGAGGCCGGAGTCAGATGAATGGAGTGTTCTGGGGAGAGTTGTAAGGGTGGGGGTGGGGGGGGTTATAGAGATAGCGAGGGATGAGGCGAAGAAGGGATTTAAACACATCTTTAGTAGATGAGAGTAGTGCGGTTGATGTTTTGTATGCGGACCTTCAAAAAGGCATTTGATAAAGTACCACACAATAGACTTGGAAGCAAAATTAAAGCCCATGGGATTACAGTGGCAGCGTGGATACAAAATCGCCTAAGGGACAGAAAGCAGAGAGTAGTGGTGAACGGTTGTTTTTCAGAATGAAGGGAAGTATACAGTGGTGTTCCCCAGGGGTCGGTATTAGGACCACTGCTCTTTTTGATATATATTAACAACCTGGACTTGGGTATACAGGGAATAATTTCAAAGTTTGCAGATGACACAAAGCTCAGGAATATAATAAACAATGAGGAGGATAGTAACAGACTTCAGGAGGACATAAACAGACTGGTGAAATGGGCAGACACATGACAGATGAAATTTAACGCAGAGAGAAGTGTGAAGTGATACCAATTGGTGTGAAGAATGAGGGGAGGCAATATAAAGTAAATTATACAACTTTAAAGGGGATACAGGAATAGAGAGACTTGGGGGTGTATGTACATAAATCTTTGAAGATGGCTGGACATGTTGAGAAGGCTGTTAAAAGATCATATGGGATCCTGGGCTTTATTAATAGAGGCATAGAGTACAAAAGCAAGGAAGTTATGCTAAACCTTTATAAAACACTGGTTAGGCCTCAGCAGGAGTATTGTGTTCAATTCTGGGCACCACACTTTAGGAAGATGTGAAGGCCTTAGAGAGGATGCAGAGGAGATTTACTAGAATGGTACAGGGGATGAGGGACTTCAGTTATGTGGAGAGACTGGAGAAGCTGGGGTTGTTCTCTTTAGAGCAGAGAAGGTTAAGAGGAGACTTGATAGAGGTGTTCAAAATCATGAACGTTCTTGATAGAGTGAATAGGGAGAAACTGTTCCCAGTGGCAGAAGTGTCTGTAAGCAGAGGGCACAGATTTCAGGTGATTGGCAAAAGAACCAGAGGCGACATGAGGAAACATTTTTTTTCCGCAGCGAGTTGTTATGATCTGGAATGCACTGCCTGAAAGGGTGGTGGAAGCAGATTCAGTAATAACTTTCAAAAGGGAATTGGATAAATATTTGAAGGGAAAAAAATTACAGGGCTATGGGGAAAGAGCAGGGGAGTGGGACTAATTGAACAGCTCTTTCAAAGAGCCGGCACAGGCATGATGGGCCGAATGGCCTCCTTCTATGTTGTAACAGACTATGATGCTATGGTACAAGGATGAGGTTTTTAAATTTGAGGCACTGGGGGACTCGGAGCCAATGTAGTTCGGCAAGGACAGGGCGATGGGCGAGTGGGACTTGATGCAGGATATGATTTGGGCAGCAGTGTTTAGGATGAGCTGAAATTTACAGAGGATGGGAGGCCGGCAGGAGAGCATTGGAATGGCCAAGTCTGGAGGTGATGAAATCACGGATGAGAGTTTCAGCAGCAGACGGGCGGAGGCTGGTGATGTCACAGAGGTGGCAGTAGGCAGTCTTTGTGATGGAGAGGACATGAGTTTGAATCGGAGGTTTGGATAGGATGTTAAGAATGCGAACAGTCTCGCAGGTCATCCACGACGAGCAGCGTGACAATACAGAGGCAGTGACTGGACCAAGAGAGGGGGTGTGGAAGCTGATCCCATGTCCGCAGATAATATCACCAAGGGGTTGCATGTAGGTAAGGAAAAGGAGGGGACCAGGGTAGATCCTTGGAGGATTCCAGAGGTAACGGTGTGGGGGCAGAAAAAGAAACTATCGCTGTAGATACTCAGGCTACGATCAGATCGGTAAAAGTGGAACCAAGCGAGGGTATTATTCCTTTTCAAATACCTACCCAACTCCCTTTTAAATGTCTCAATAGCCATTTTAGCCACTTATAAAGTCTGACCCAGATACCATGCCAAACTACTTTGACAAGCTTACAAAACACATGCAATTGACGAGTGATGCATTGAAGGCCACTAATAATCTAGGAAATTAAATAATGCATTATATTTTTAGGAGGCCATTGTGACAAAACACACCAATTGCAAACATTTCTGCTTGGCAACAAATCTTAAACCTCCTATAACAAAACTGTTAGGTATGACGGAATACTAAAACAGTCTCTATGTTGGTGTAAGGTGTTCCTGAAGTGTGTGCCCAGCACAGCTGGCAGCAACCCCAATGTGAACTTGCCAGAATGACCAAGGCTGGAGCCCAAAACACCCATTTTCCTGGCTTAGCCATGCCAATTTGCTGAAATACCCACCAGATCACAAGCAAACCACCGACCGGCACATAAATCAAACCGTTAACCTTTTCCGCAAAGCTACAATCCACAAACTAGCAGGTACCACAAAATCAGTTACAAAAAGAAGTTTAACTTCTTTCGGTGGTCGTGTTGCTTTTCAAGCCATCAACTTTATGTTCGACATTACATTTATAACGCAAGTAAATAAATAAATCCAAAAAGAAAAATCAGTAAATATAGCAATAACAATCTGCGCAACAAGCTTCCTCCATGTATAATTGCCCTTTTTTCTGGGGCTCAGGATTGAAGTTGTACAAGGTTCTCAGTGCCTGCAGTGGCTCCCAGGCTCAGCAAACTCCACCTCAAGTTGAAGCCCATGACAATTAGGATGCTGCCATTTTTAACCTGGCAAAATCTACTGGAAGTCTTGGTTCTTGCCAAAACCAATGGTGCAGGGTAAAACAAGATTTAGGTTCTCTGCAAGAGTTCCACGAGATAGATGATAAATTACGCAACAGGACATCAAAGGTAGGAATGTCAGGATTACTACCAGTGTCACACACTAGCCAGTACAGGAGAAGCCAGGTTAGGAGACAAATGCTTCACTAGAACTGTGGTATCAGGGGGAGAGACACAGATTTCAGAGGCATTAGGACTGGTCCTGGGCAGAAGTACTGCCATGATGGTCTATACCTGAACAGAGCTGGGACCAATATCCTTGTAAGGAAATTTTGAAGTTGGAAATTGTAAGGTAATAGTAAAAAAATCCTCAGGGTGGAGAAGACAAAAAAACAGTTGCCAGACCAAGAGAATCCAAACTAAAATCTAAGTATATAAATGCACAGAGTATAAGAAACTAAACTGGGGAACTTGAATCAATGACTAAAATCGAAAATCATGATATAATAGCAATAACTAAAATGTGGCTGCAGCTGGGTCAGGATTGGCAATTAAATATTCCCTGGTTTAAAAATGTCCCGAGTGATAGGGAAGAAAGAGAGCAAAGGGGGTCAGTGATATTAATTAGAGACAATATCATAGCACTAGAGTGTAAAAGATTTAAAGAAATGTAGTCCAAACACAATCTCTTTGGATTGACCTGAGAAACAGTACAGGATCGGTCACATCACTGGGAGACTATTATAGATTATACCAAACTATAGAAAGGGAATGGAAGATGACATTTGTGGACATGTTTGAGAGGCATTTATTAATAATAGTTGTAAAAGTGGGAGATTTGAGTTATCCAAACATCCTTGGCACAGCATCTATTTTTTGTTCACATCACTGTGAAGCACCCTGGGACCTTTTTCCGTTAAAGGCACTACATAAATGCAAGTTATTGTTATTTCACTCTGTGCTGGAGAGAGATTTGTTTTTGCAACATTTAACAGTAGTGTTCTATTTGTCAGGGTTTTCCCCTTTGAAACTTGATTTAAATTGAAAAGGAAATTTAATTAAATAGGTATGTGAAAAAATGTAACACCGATAAGATGATTAAAGCATTAACTCAAACATAACCTCAAGTTACGTTTCATTTCTGGAAACCACAGCTCATGTTTAACTTGTGAACTGCATATAAACAAACCACCATAGTACAAAGCAACTTGCGCAACTGGTCAACTGTTAATATCAACCCTCTTTCCTGCAAAATAAATGGAGTAGATAACAAAGGAGAGGATGACAAAAGGAAATACGAAAAGGTTAGGAAAGAAGCCAAAAAAAAATCAGGACGGCAAAGAGAATCTATGAAATTTAATTATATAAAAACCCCTGGTCCGCATGGATTGCATCAGTGCAATATAAAAAGAAATAGTAAAGTATTCTACAGACACGTAAATAACAAAAGAAAAATCAGGATAGGGTTAGGGCCACTATTACACACAATAAACTCACAGGTAATGACAGTGAAATGGCAAACTAAATAATTATTTTGCCTTAATATTTACCAAGGAGATTAACATGGTGGGCACGACATTAGACAAAGAAATAAAAAAAGATATAAAGACATTTAAGATAGAAAGGGAGGAGATAATTGATAAACTAATCAAAATTAGAAAGGATAAAACCTCTAAATCAAAAGCAAAATAGTGCAGATGCTGGAAATCTGAAACAAAAACAGAAAATGCTGGAAATACTCAGCAAGTCAGGCAGCATCTGTTGAGAAAGAAACAGAGCTAACCTTTCAGGTCGATGACCTTTCATCAGGATAAACCTCTGGTCCACATGGATTGCATCTGTGCATATTAATAGCAGTTGGGGAATAGATAGCAGAGGCACTATTACATACTTATAAAAATTCATTAGAAAAGGGAATGGTGCCAACGAACTTGTGGCCAGTTAATGTGATTCATATACTTAAAAAGGGAGATAGAGCCAGTCCAGGGAACTACATACCAATTAGTTTAATGTCAGTGGTAGGAAAGATAATGGAATCCTTACTTAAAGATGTAATAGAAAAACATCTAGAAATCGATAATATAATCGATTTCTAGATGTTTTTCTATTACATCTAGAAATCGATTATATTATCGATTTCTAGATAATAATCTAGCATGGATTTCAAAGGGAAGGTCATGCTTGACCAACCTTCTTTGAAGAAGTAACAGAAAGGGTAGACAAGGGTAATGCAGTAGATGTAACATATTTGGATTTTCAAAAGGGCCTTTGATAGGGTACCGCATAGTAGACTCATGACTGAGGTCAGAGTATGTAGAGTCAGAGGACAAGTAGCAGAATGGATAGCAAGCTGGCTGCAAAACACAAAAAAAAGTGGGGGGGGGTTAATGGTAGCTAATCATACTGGCAAAAGGTGGGAAGTGGTGTTCCACAAGGATCGGTGCTGTGACAACTGTTGTTCACCATTTACCTAAATGATTTGGACTCGGGAATCGGAAGTACAATTTTTAAAATTTGCGGACGACACCAAATTGAGGGTTATTGTTAATACTGAGGACGGCTGTGACAAAATACAGGAAGACATTAATAAACTTGCAGAATGGGTATGTAATAGGCAAATTAATTTCAATATAGGTAAGTGTGAGGTGGTACATTTTGGTAGGAAGAATAAGAGGGCCATATACTCCTTAGAAAATAAGAATCTAAATGGGATAGAGGAGCAAAGGGATCTGGGGGTACAGATCCACAAATCACTAAAAGTAGCAACGCAGGTTAATAAGGCCATAATATAAAGAAAACAAAGCACTGGGGGTTTATTTCTAGAGGAATAGAATTGAAAAGCAGAGAAGTTATGTTAAACTTGTATAGAACCTTCGTTACACCACACTTGGAGTACTGAGCACAGTTCTGGTCTCCATATTATAAAAAGGATATAGAGGCACTGGAGAAGGTGCAAAAAAGATTTACTACAATGATACCAGAACTGAGATGTTATACCTAGCAGGAAAAATTGAACAAACTGGGGCTCTTTTCTCTAGAAAAGGGAAGACCAAGGGGTGACCTGATAGAGGTCTTTAAGATTATGAAAGGGTTTGATAGTATAGACATAGAGAAGATGTTTCCACTTGCAGGAGACAACCAGAACTTGGGGCCATAATTATAAGATAGTCACTAATAAATCCAACAGGGAATTCAGCAGAAACTTCTTTACCCAGAGAGTGGTTAGAATGTAGAACTCACTACCACAAAGAGTAGTTGAGGCGACCAACATAGAAGCATTTAAGGGGAAGCTAAATAAACACAAGTCGGAGAAAGGAATCGAAGGATATGTTGATGGGGTTAGATGAAGAAGAGTGGGAGGAGGCTCATGTGGAGTATAAACACCGGCATGGACCTGTTGGGCCAAATGGCCTGTTTATGTGCTGTACGTTCTATGTATCCTAAGAACATAGATAAATTTGAACTTCAAGCTCTGGATAAATACATTGCTTGAATGTACCCTCCACTGTACCAGGAATTTTTGTTAACTTTCAGCATAACCTTGCAAAGGTGCAACATTCTATCTCGGAATGGGAATTTCAGGCGGCATGAGGCCACTGGGCAGGACTGAAGGAAGAGTCGCTGGAACTTGGGTATGTCAAGGAGGGGGGGTTTTGGAGGATCTTGCATTCACGCCTTTTCTGGCCCCAGCTTCTGTTCAAGCTATCTTCACCTGGCAGGGAAACCACAGTTGAGTCAGAACTTTCCACAGCTCAATGTTGGCAAGACTGAAACCACCCCGTTCAGTCCCCCGCCAGAAACTCCTCATTTTATCCCCATCCCCTTCAAGCTCAACCCAACAGTGTGGCACTTCAGTATCCTTTTCAACCCTCAGCTGCACTTCAAACCCTGACTCCAGTCCTGCATCTCTGAGACAAACGAGTGGGAAAAAGAATGAAAGAATGAAAGAAATAACGAAAGAACTAACTTAAATTTATATACTACCTTTCACAAACTCAGGAGGTCCCAAAGCACTTTACAGCCAATGAAGTACTTTTGAAGTGTAGTTACGGTTGTAAAGTAGGAAACACAGCAGCCAATTTTCGCACAGCAAGATCTCACAAATAGCAATGAAATAAATGACCAGGTCATTTTTCTTTAAGGTGTTGTTTGGGGGATAAGTATTGGCCAGGATACTGTGAGAACTCCCCTGCTCTTCTTCTAATAGTGCCGAGGCATCTTTTACGTCTACCTGAGAGGGCAGACGAAGCCTCGGGTTCAACGTCTCATCCGAAAGTCAGCACTCCTTTAGTGCTGCAAGGCATGACTGTGATTCAGAGGCAAGAGTGCTGGCGCCGAGCCAAGGCTGACTCTTAACTTTGTGATAATGACCTGTCCATCACCATCTCACTCCCATCCCCAGTGAAACAATCATGCATGCTTTTATCACTTCCAGACTTGATTTTCCTACACCCTCCTGCTCTTTCAGGTCTGGTTTGCTGGGCATTCTTAGAAGAGACATGTCCTGATCTTCCCTCCCTTCACTCCACCATCAGTGACAGAGCTTTCAGCCAGCTTGACTCTAAATCTGCATTATTACAGCTTCTCCCACTTTCAGCCTTTTCAGAATCTATTTTTTTAATTCACTTTAAGCCACCTCCCCTCATTTCCTTCCTGGTCCTGTGTGGGGCTGAACACCCACTGTGAAACACTTTCGAACATTTCGCCATTATCAAACAACTACATGCACGTTAGTATTATCGACTCCTCCTCTTGTACGCTTTTTTTTTGTTGATAGCATAGTCAAAATATTTCTTGGTCTAAAGATTTTTGGAAAACAGTATTGATTACTCTGGTACAGCTCATTTAGTGCATACCAAGGATATATATATATTCATCATCCTAGTGTGGGCGTATATGTAGTTTGGATTATACTGCGTCGTGTGTGGTCATTGCAGGGAATAAGCCAGTTTCTCTAATAAGCACTTGATCTCAAAATTCCCCTTTTGCTGGGGATTTTTGATTGTGAGGAAATCACACAAAGTACACAAGAAATCTGAAACAGTAAAAACAACTTACCTGTATTCGAGTTGTTATTGCTCAATGCTCAGTTACACACATCAAATTCAAAAGGGGAACTATTTCTGAAATATTGGTTAATGTTTAAAATTATTATGCAAGCTCAGTATTAAGTGTTTAAAATGCCACAGGGATGGATGGTGAATTAGGACTCGATACTGATTGATAGTTTTGGGTGGGGGTAGTATGATCAGTTGACTGGAGGTGGGGTGGGAATAACATAGGAAAATTCTACGGTGTGGTCAAATGAGGCTTAGCTGATTAATACATCCACGCTAGAGAGAGAGAGAGAGAGAGAGAGAGAGAGAGAGAATATCGGTAGGTGGAGCTGTGAATACTTCAGCCCTTGGAATGTTGGCAAGTTCAGGGAAATTCCAGGCCCCCGGCTTGTCTTAAAGAAGGTTTCCAGCTCACACTGAAGCAACTACTATATTACATTTCTACGCCTACTCAAATGTCAGGAGCAGCTTTATTACAGTATTAACTCTAAATTACAAAGATAAACTTTAAAATATTCTTGAATTTAAAATTTACCCCTCCCCCTCGCATTCCCACTATTGTTATCACTTAATGACTTTTTTCCACTTATCTACCTGTTTTAACTCTTTTTTTATTTTAATTTAATTTAAAATCCTGTACTTCCTTGCTTTTTGTTCTTGGTTTTCCACGATCCATCTTGGAGGCGGAGGCAACTTCCAAAAAAAAGATTTAAAATCAGTTCAAAAATAGGCCTCTGGAGCCGACTGGAAGCAAAACATTTGAAGACAGACATGGTTGGTTCAGAGATGATCAGGTCACGCTCTGAGGTGTAAAGATGCATTAATCGTGGAAGGGTCGAGTAGTGATGATTGAATTCATAGAGACCAAACATGTCCAAAGGTTACTCACCTGCAGCAAACTAAGAATTAATACTGGCTCTTGGGGGCTCAAATCCAATCCACAATTGAATAAAAGTCTCCTAATCACTAATGGGTGGCGAACTCACTCGAAGAGGGCTTCAAGGACAGCTGATGTAAGAAAAGGAGAATGTACACTGGTGCAGTAGGGGTGCGTTTTTGAGGTTAGATTTAAAGCAGAGGGAATTAAATCTTCTATGTTATACCCAAATTGGGAGTCCCTCAATGCACTTGGCACCAAAAAATTCCCCAGTGTTAATCACTTTAAAGAGCAAAACCTCACCTAAAATTACATTTGGAATGATGACAATTAATATGAACAACGTTTTGCTTTCCCCCCCCCGCCCCCCCCATCTATAGCTGTGTTTTTGTTGAACCAGTGCTGATGGCATTCGGCAAATTGTTTTGAAGGACTGTTTGAGGAAGACGAATTAATTTATATTTAAAAGGAATCAGCCTTTAATCTATTAACCAGTGATGGTTATATAGTATATATAGTGTATACACACACACACACACACACACACACACACACACACACACACACACACTACAGCAATTTTGTTAACTATGAACAGAAAGCACCCATTGATTAATGGGTAAAATTCATTTGGCCAAGCATTAACATAAACAAAAGCAAAAATGTAAGCAGAGAAAAATGCAAGGGTCAGTTCAGCACTGTATTATCATATAGATTACTCCTCAAAAAGGATACCATGTAACCAATTACTGCAGCAGTAGTACCCCAAATCCTGACCATTACACATAATAACTCTTGTTTTTTTTTAACATAGTAGGAGAAGACTATTGGTCCACCTAGCCTACCCGCCAAGCCACCAATCAGTTTCCATGTGGTACAGTCAAACCATATGCTAATCTGCTACATGGAAATTCTTATCAATATCCAGTTATAAGCAGATATTAATCAAGCCTAGATAAGATTTTGACAGTCAACATTCCTGTTATACGCTGTACTCGATATGCGTAGTTAATCAAAAATTGCGTGATGCAGATCTTCCACAGAAATAGGATATTCCCAGTTCATTTCAGAATAGCCTCCAAATTCAAACAGCAGCTGAAAACAACTTCCAAATTCAGTTTCGAATTCTGCTGCAACTTTCAAAATGTTCAATGAGATCCCATTGAAAACATGTGACAATAACACAACTAAGATATCAGTAAAACACGTGTTTTTGTAGAAATTCAAAGAATTAAATGCTACAAGGCACCTGAAACTGATGGGATACCTACAATCATGAAGGAAATAAAGTGAGGAAACAGCCAAGACTCCGTCCGGTAAGCATTTATAGAAGCTCCATAAATAGTGCAGCTGTCTCCTAAGAACTGGAGGATAGCAAACATTATCCTGATATTGAAAAAAGGAATGAGACATGAACCCGTTAGCTGGGAGCATTACATAAGAAACTATGAATGTTTATCTAAGCAGCACATTGGCAGCCTCCTGTATAATTGAGTATTCAATATGGATTCAGAAGTAAAAGTAGAAAATGCTAAAAGTACATATCACATTCTACAGCATCCAAAGAGAGAAGGCAAGTTGTTTCAGGTGTACACCATTAATGAAAACTGGGGGGTGGTGTGGTGGGGTTGGCAAGAATTGGGGTTTGTAAATGGCAGCTGCCTAGGACTGAATACTGAAGGTACAGGGATTGATGAATGTTCCTGAATTTTGCTCAATTACCTTTGGGTATTAAGGAATATTTATGCATTATTTTTACTCAGGAGATTGGGTACAGTTCAAGATAGGGTAGATTGTACAGAGTCCTTGTACCTAGTTGTGGAAGGAGCATGGAAGAATGGGCCAAATGGCCATTCTTGTCCATCTATGCTTTCTAATGTCTTAAGAGTAGTCCAATTTTCAGGATATAGATGAACCAAAAGGGAGAAACACGCTTGTCCAGAGCAAATGTAAAAGCAACTTCATTTGAAAAAGGAAGCTTAGATTGTCTTTAATGTCTGTGTTATTGTACATCTGATGTGACAAGGAAGTGACTTTAGATAGAAGAGATTCACATTTCCTTAAACTCACACAAATTTTATTTTCGATCTCAACACAGTCCAAGGTCTAAAACATAATGATCTGAGGTTGATTAGCATTCTTTATCAATTCAAAAATTATTCAAAATCGCCATACCACAGGACTGCTCTGAAGCCAGGCAACTGCATCTTTAAAAAAAATAAGCCTCAAGGTCAACAAGACATAAATTTTTCACATATCTGTTCCCACATTACAGACATCATAAGCATTTCTACATTCTTAAGTGAATTGTCCTCAACAAAACTTCATGCTACATGATCACAACATTAATCTGAACCACTTGTTAGTGGAGAAATTCAATGCAGTAACTTTTATCAACCGTAGGATATCCTAGAATCATAGAAAGGTTACAGCATGGAAGGAGGCCATTCGGCCCATTGAGTCCGTGCCGGCTCTATGCAAGAGCAATCCAGCCAGTCCCACTCCTCCACCATATCCCCATAGCCCGGCAATTTTTTTCCTTTCAAGTACTTATCCAGTTCCCTTTTGAAGGCCATGATTGAATCTGCCTCCACCACCCCCTCGGGCAGTGCATTCCAGATCCTAACCACTCGCTGTGAGAAAAAGATTTTCCTCAAGTCACCTTTGGTTCTTTTGCAAATCAGCTTAAATCTATGTCCTCTGGTTCTTGACCCTTCCGCCAATGGGAACAGTTTCTCTCCATCTACTCTGTCTAGACCCTTCATGATTTTGAATACCTCTATCAAATCTCCTCGCAACCTTCCCTGTTCCAAGGAGAACACCCCCAGCTTCTCCAGCCTATCCACGTAACTAAATCCCTCATCCCTGGAGTCATTCTAGTAAATCTCTTATGCATCATCTCTAAGGCCTTCACATCTTTCCGAAAGTGCGGTGCCCAGAACTGGACACAATACTCCAGTTGTGGCCGAACCAATCTTTTATAAAGGTTCATCATGACTTCCTCGCTTTTGTACTTTATGCCTCTATTTATAAAGCCCAGGATCACGTATGCTTTTTTAACTGCTTTCTCAACCTGCTCTGTCACCTTCAACGATTTGTGCACATATACCCCCAGATCTCTCTGTTCCTGTACCCCTTATAGAATTGTATCCTTTAGTTTATATTGCCTCTCCTCAATCTTCCTACCGAAATCTACACCTCGCATTTTTCTGCGTTAAATTTCATCTGCCACATGTCTGTCCATGCCACCAGCCTGTCTATATCTTCTTGAAGTCTATCACTGTCCTCCTCACTGTTCCCTACACTTTCAAGTTTTGTGCCATCTGCAAATTTGGAAATTGTGCCCTTTAAACCCAAGTCCAAGTTATTAATATATATCAAGAAAAGCAGTGGTCCTAGTACAGACTCCTGGGGAACACCACTGTATACCTCCCTCCAGTCTGAAAAACAGCCATTCACCACTACTCTCTGTTTCCTGTTACTTAGCCAATTTTGTATCCATGCTGCTACTGCCCCCATTATTCCATGGGGCTTCAATCTTGATGACAAGCCTATTATGCAGCACTTTATAAAATGGCTTTTGAAAGTCCATATACATCACATCAACTACAATGCCCTCATCTACCCTCTCTGTAACCTCATCAAAAAACTCTATGAAGTTGGTTAAACACGATTTGCCTTTAACAAATCCGTGCTGGTTTGCCCTAATCAATCCACACTTGTGCAAGTGACTGCTAATTCTGTCCCGGATTGTCATTTCTAAAAGTTTCCCCACTACAGAGGTTAAACTGACTGGCCTGGAGTTGCTGGGTTTATCCTTACACCCTTTTTTGAACAAGGATGTAACATTTGCAGTTCTCCAGTCCTCTGGATGTTTGGAAGATTATGGCCAGTACCTCCGCAATTTCCACCCTTATTTCCCTCAGCAACCTAGGATGCATCCCATGGGACCAGGTGACTTATCTACTTTAAGTACAGCTAGCCTTTTTAGTACCTCCTCTTTATCAATTTTTAGCCCATCCAGTATCTCAACTACACCTTCCATTACTGAGACTCTGGCAGCATCTTCTTCCTTGGTAAAGACAGATGCAAAGTACTCATTTAGTACCTCAGCCATGCCCTCTGCCTTCATGTGTAGATCTCCTTTTTGGTCCCTAATCGACCCACCCCTCCTCTTACTACCCATTTAATGCTTACACGCATGTAGAAGACTTTTGGATTCCCTTTTATGTTAGCCGCCAGTCTATTCTCATACTCTCTCTTTGCCCCTCTTATTTCCTTTTTCACTTCCCCTTTGAATTTTCTATGTTCAGCCTGGTTCTCACTTGTGTTATCAACCTAACATCTGTCATACGCCCTTTTTTTCTGCTTCATCTTACTCTGTATCTCTTTTTTCATCCAGCGAGCTCTGGCTTTAGTTGCCCTACCTTTCTCCCTCGTGGGAATGTACCTAGACTGTACCCGAACCATCTCTACCTTAAAGGCCACCCATTGTTCAATTATAGTTTTGCCTGCCAATCTTTGATTCCAATTTACCCGGGCCAGATCTGTTCTCATCCCACCGAAATTGGCCCTCCTCCAATTGAGTATTTTTACTTTAGCGTGGTCCATGCTGTTTTCCATAGCTATTCTAAACCTTACGATACTATGATCGCTGTTCCCTAAATGTTCCCCCACTGACACTTGCTCCACTTGGCCCGCCTCATTCCCCAGAACCAAATCCAGTAATGCCTCCTTCCTCATTGGGCCGGACTCATACTGGTCAAGAAAGTGCTTCTGAACACACTTCAAAAATTCGTCCCCCTCTTTGCCCCTTATATTACTATCCCAGTTTATATTAGGATAGTTGAAGTCCCCCGTTATCCCTACTCTATGGCTTTTGTCCCTCTCTGTAATTTCCCTGCAAATTTGCTCCTCTATATCCTTCCCACCAGTTGGTGGCCGATAGAATACACCGAGCGGTGTAATGGCATGCATTACATTACTTTATCCCATACATCTACTCTTTTGGAATCCTTTCCAGGAAGGAAATGGCTCTTTCCAGGGGTAGAATTCTTGCCATGTTTTGCCTGTATGTGGAATATCACTGAAAAAGCCACAAAAGATGCAGTGGAAAGGACCTGTTCTGCAGACAGAGGGACTCTGTAGAGTACAACCTTGGCCAGTGTTGAAACCTGTGATAGCCCTTGCCACAGAACTTAATGGCATTCCACGTAAGGAGTGACAATGCCCCATGAAGTCTTCAAAGAGAGCAGAAAGATAACTCTGCACAAAGTGCAAAATTTCAGATTTTTTTTTAAAAAATGGAATCATTTATGAATGTCACAGTTTGTATCTCACACATGCGTCCATGTGCAAGCATAAAAAAGTAGGATGGGTTGTGGGGGAAGAGAGGGAAAGAAAAACAAACTTGTATTTATATAATGGCTTATCACATTCTCAGGATGTTCCAAAGTGCAATTAATTAATTTTGAAGTGTGGTCAGTGTTGTAGTTTAGGCAAAAGCTGCAACCAATTTGTACACAGCTAGGTCCCACTAACATCAAAATAAGGAAAAAACAGGACATTAACTATTAATACTAAATTCTATACAAACAAAGGGAAATTATTGTTCTTATATAAGTATTTTATAATATCACACTGTAAATTATATTATATATACATCTTATTAAAAATCTTGTGTATGGCACGCACTTCCTGTGCACATTAACATTCCTTCTTGTATCACGCTTTTATAATGGCATATCCGCATATTAGCATAGAGAAACAGTGCATCAACATTTTATAACAGGAAAACAAAATATCAGAGACTAATGATGGAACAGGCTTATGTTAACTTTCACTATTGCTGTCTGTTGATGAACCAATTGGATCACAAAATATTTCCTGAAAAAAATTTCATTGCCATTTTTTCCTCAGTATCTGAAATTTCTGAAGTCCAAAATATGATTTTCAGTAAAATAATTCAAAAAATGTACATATTTTACAACAACATGATTATATTCATCAAGTGTTTTTTTTTGTGCCTGTTAATGCCTTCATTAAAGTTTATTTGAAAACCTCAGAATCTTTTAAAATCCTGGGCTTGGATTTTTTGCCCTGTGCCATGACTCTTAGCTGTAGGGAGGTCCTGCAGTCTGAGCATGTGCAATTCCCCAGGATGTATCAGTAGCATTTAAATGAACCAAATAATAGTGATTTGCTCTGTCTCCAACAATATCTGTTTGACTGATAATTCAAAATTACTTGAAGAAAAGCTGGAGGGCAAATTTCAAAAGCTTCATTCAGGTAAAATTTATATCAACTGTTTTTAAACAAAGGCTCTGCTTGCATGATTTTGTCAGTGAATGAGAGTGAGCAAGAGCAAAAGAGAGTGAGCGTGAGTGAAGGAGAGCGAGCATGATAGACGAAAGAAAGAAAATAAATCTACCTCTGCGCAAAACCCTACATTCCAACCCTCCAGTCAAACTCGAGGTTCCCGCTCCAGTGATGCCAAACCCCATCCATGCTTGCTTCAAAAATCCAGGATCCACCTCCTGGTTCTGCTAACCCTCTAGACCTTTCCTCTGTGCCAGCAAAACTCAGGGCCATCTCCCAGATCAGCCAAAGCCCAGGATTACAGTTAAATCCCACTCCCCCGACAGAGTACTGCCAAATATCAAATATCTAACCCCAGTTGATGCATCTCAGCTTTAAAAATGGTACGGCATTAAAAATTTAATATAAAATAAAGTCCACTCATTTCCAGGTTTCAGAGTATAATGAAGAGTTGTGCAATTCAACCCAATACAAACATAGAAACATAGAAAATAGGAGCAAGAGTAGGCCATTCGGCCCTTCGGGCCTGCTCCGCCATTCAAAATGATCACGGCCGATCGTCTAACTCAGTACCCTGTTCCTGCTTTTTCCCCATATCCCTTCATCATTAAGAAATATATCTATCTCCTTCTTGGATATATCTAATGACTTGGCCTCCACTGCCTTCTGTGGTAGAGAATTCCACAGGTTCACCACCCTCTGAGCGAAGAAATTTCTCCTCATCTCAGTTCTAAATGACATTCCCCGTATCCTGAGACTGTGACCCCTGGTTCTGGAGTCCCCAGCCATCGGGAACATCCTCCCTGCATCTAGTCTGACTAGTCCTGTTAGAATTTTATATGTTTCGATGAGATCACCTCTCATTCTTATAAACTCCAGTGAATATAGGCCTAGTCGACCCAATCTCTCCTCATACGTCAGTCCTGCCATCCCAGGAATCAGTCTGGTAAACCTTCGTTGCACTCCCTCCATGGCAAGGCCATCCTTCCACAAATAAAGAGACCAGATGTGGTCTCACCAAGGCCCTGTATAACTGCAGTAAGACATCCCTGTTCCTGTACTCAAATCCTCTTGCAATGAAGGCCAACATACCATTCGCCTTCCTAACTGCTTGCTGCACCTGAATGCTCGCTTTCAGCGACTGGTGTACAAGGACACCCAGGTCTTGTTGCACCTCCACTTTTCCCAATCTATCACCAGTCAGATAATAATCTGCCTTTCTGTTTTTACAACCAAAGTGGATAACCTCACATTTATCCACGTTATACTGCATCTGCCATGTTCTTGCCCACTCACCCAACTTGTCTAAATCACATTGGAGCCTCTTTGCATCATCCTCACAGCTCACATTCCACCCCAGCTTTGTGTCGTCTGCAAACTTGGAAATGTTACATTCCGTTTCCTCATCCAAATCATTGATATATATTGTGAATAGCTGGGGCCCAAGCACTGATCCCTGCGGTACCCCACTAGTCACTGCCTGCCACCCAGAAAAAGACCCATTTATTCCTACTCTCTGTTTCCTGTCTGTCAACCAATTCTCAATCCATGCCAGTATATTCCCCCCAGTCCCATGTGCTTTAATTCTGCACACTAACCTCTTGTGTGGGACCTTATCAAAAGCCTTCTGAAAATCCAAATACACCACATCCACTGGTTCTGCCCTATCTATTCTACTAGTTACCTCCTCAAAATACTCCAGCAGATTTGTTAAGCATGATTTCCCTTTCATAAACCCATGCTGACTTTGCGCAATCCCGTTAATGCCCTCCAAGTGTTCTGTTATCACATCTTTTATAATAGACTCTAGCATTTCCCCCACTACTGATGTTAGGCTAACTGGTCTGTAATTCCCTGTTTTTTCTCTCCCTCCTTTTTTAAATAGTGGGGTTACATTTGCCACTTTCCAATCTGTAACAACTGTTCGAGTCTATAGAATTTTGGAAGATGATCACCAATGCATCCACTATTTCCAGGGCCACTTCCTTTAGTACTCTGGGATATAGATTATCAGGCCCTGGGGATTTGTCAGCCTTTGGCCCCATTTAATTTCCCTAGCACTATTTTTTTTACTAATACTGATTTCCTTCAGTTCCTCCCTCTCACTAGACCCTTGGTTCCCTAACATTTCTGGCAGGTTATTTGTGTCCTCCTTTGTGCAGACAGAACCAAAGTATGTGTTTAATTGTTCTGCCATTTCTTTGTTCCCCATTATAATTTCCCCCATTTCTGACTGTAAGGGACCTACATTTGTCTTCATTAATCTTTTTCTCTTGACATATTTATAGAAGCTTTTACAGTCAGTTTTTATGTTCCCTGCTAGTTTACTCTCATACTCTATTTTTCCCCTCTTAATCAATCTCTTTGTCCTCCTCTGCTCCCAATCCTCAGGCTTGCCGCTTTTTCTGGCAATTTTATATGTCTCCTCTTTGGATCTAAGACTATCCCTAATTTCTTTTGTAAGCCACGGTTGAGCCACCTTTCCTGTTTTATTTTTGCGCCAGGCAGGAATGAATAATTGTTGTCATTCCTGCACACGTTCTTTAAATATTAGCCAATGCCTATCCAGGTCATCCCTTTTAGTAAAGTTCCCCAATCTATCCTAGCCAACTCACACCTCATACTTTCGTAATTTCCTTTATTTAGATTCAATAAAAATCCCAGAGTACAATTTGATAAAAATGGGGTTTTGACTTATGCAGTCATTGTTAATCAGTGAAAGATTTACTTGTATCCATTATATATTACTGTTACAAATTTGGGTCTCCAGTAGATGCTTCCTGAGGTTCAACAGTCTTAGTCGCTCCCATCCGAGCGTCTTGTTTTTATGGGAGTTAAACATAGGTTGACGTGTGTTCCAGGCCTCATTTGGAGTTGGTTCTGTTTGGTTGTTAAGCATGTGTTTAGTAGTGATCATACAGAGGAGACTTTCGGTATTAGTAGTCACGATCTGGCCCTCCAGCCTGTTTGCTCCATTCCATTTCAGACCCCACCCTCCTTGTTCTCTCTCAACCTGGCACAGTGTGGCCTCAGTTCTGTCTCTCAGCCTAGTTCAACCCCAGCATCAGCAGCTGTGCCCTGTTCACACAGGCCTAGTCTCTTCTCCCCTCCCACTGCCCAACATCATGCTGTTCCAACTGCAGCTGCGTCCAACTCTATCTTGGTGCAGTAGCTCTGTCGGACAGTATTTCTATCTGCCAACAAAAAATAGAGCAAGTGGCTTTCTAATGATTGACAGTATGAAGAAAAGTCAGTCATAACATTGAGAACAGCAGCAACATCTCCCAGATATTAAATGCCATATGTGTGTATACGTATTGTATATATTTGTTGGGTATGAGTTTAACCATTAAACTTACTATTGCCTCTGGAGTCCCCCCCTATCCTTGGCTTCCTCCTATTTCTCATCTACATGCTGTCCTTCGGCGACATAATCCGAAAACACGACGTCAGGTTCCACATGTATGCTGACGACACACAGAACTCTCTCATCACAACAGCGCTATCTCATCATCTCCGCCAATGCCTCAGCTCATCTGCTGCTGGAACCCTCATCTACGCCTTTGTTACCTCTAGACATGACTATTCCAGTGTTCTCCAGGGCGGCCTCCCATCTTCCACCCTCCATAAACTTGAGCTCATCCAAAACTCTGCTGCCCGTATCCTAACTCACACCAAGTCCCGTTCTCCCATCACCCCCGTGCTCCCTGACCTACATTGGCTCCCGGTCCGGCAACACCTCAATTTTAAAATTCTCACCCTTGTTTTCAAATCCCTTCATGGCCTCGCCGCTCCCTATCTCTGTAACCTCCTCCAGCCCTACAACCCTCCGAGATCTCTGCGCTCCTCCAATCCTTGCACCTTGCGCATTTTAATCGCTCCACCATTGGCGGTCGCTCCTTCAGCTGCCTAGGCCCTAAGCTCTGGAATTCCCTCCCTAAACCTCTCCACCTCTCTCTCCTCCTTTAAGAAGCTCCTTAAAACCTACCTCTTTGACCAAGCTTTCGGTCACCTGTCCTAATATCTCCTTATGTGGCTCAGTGTCAAATTTTGATAACGCTCCTGTGAAGCGCCTTGGGACGTTTTACTATGATAAAGGCACTATATAAATGCAAGTTGTTGTTTTTGTAACTATTAAATGCTATATGACTGTGCCAATTGTTGAGCCAAAGCTGTAGCTCCCAGTGCCATCATCCATCTGTCAATCATGCCAGGGATACAGAGCCAGTTGCAGAAACCACAGCAGGATTTTGGGCAATGGAGAGGAACAGAAGGGAAGCTGGCATCAGAGCTTGACTGTGGTTCTAGGCCCAGTTGGACAATGCAGAGCCACAGCCTTAGGCAGTTCCAGTAAGACAGTAGAATCCCCAGTGCAGCTCAAAGCAGTAGAGGTAGCCTGCAAGAACAGAAATACCCCAGAGTCCTGGAAATTACTGAAATAAATAGTGTTGGGTGTGAAAATGGTTGTGAGATGAGGGGAAGTTTTCCTATCGCAGGGCATGGGTCTAGAGGATCAGTCTTTCCACAGTTTTGGTGGGAACAGCCGCTGCAATTCTCATCCATTCCCTTAAATCCCTTTATATTTTTGGCTCTTTTCTGTGCCTTTACTTTAGATACTTTGCCACTATATTTTAAATTACTCTCTTAGGTGGGTATTAGGCGCCCTGCAACCTAGAGGCGATCCACAACAGAGACATGACAAAGCAGAACGTGAGCCATATTTAATTCGGGGATCAACCTGCAACAATGTCAGATCAGGGTCTGGTCCCAATTTTGATTCTTCTCTCTCTGTCCGCACCCCACGTGCACAACTTGGGGATGGAAAGAATAAAACCCAGGACAGTTTGCACTGGGGTCGACTGAGTGTACAGACACTGAAGTCAGTAAAACTTTGATAAGTGTATGCGAGGGGCTAGAACAAGTATTTTTTTTTGAAGAATCACGAGAGCAATGCCAAATAATGATATAAAAATTGCCGGGAGTGTGCTTGTAGAATACCCGTTTCTTACGACATGATGCAAAAACCACTCAACACTCGATAGTCAGAAAAGAGAAAGTAAGGAAGCAGCTTGTGCCAAGTTACAAATTAGCCCTTTAAAGCGAAGGGAGGAGGACTAAAATAATTGGACACAAAGAATTATAACTGGGAGCACATACAGAGCTGCAATAGATCCTCAGGAGTTAAGGTAGTTCTACTGAGCAATCCTGTGGTTCATCAGAATCTCTCAATTGCATTCAGTTTTTTTTTCTACCTTCCACATTATGTCGTTTACATGTCTCACAGCAAGTGAGTTATGTGTTGCAATGATTTTTAAATCTCATGTTTTCGGCAAGTTTTTTTTTACCAAAATTGAAGTGCACATTTGTGGTACAGATAGAACACGCAAAAGAAAGCGATGAGAGATTTATTATAGTATAGCTGCACAGGAGGCCTGTATACGTTTTGTGTACTCCTGTAATATAGCCTGCGACTCTACGCCTCTTTAAAAATAAAACTGTACAGATCACTGTAATTACAGATGCTGCTCGGTACCAGTGTAAAATCGGATGAATATCAGTTCAAGCCAGCGGACTGCCAAAATTAGCTGTTCTACACAGCTGACTTGTGCATAAAAAGTAGGTTACAGATTACTGACCTTTCCATTATTTTATGCTTTCAACACATGAAGGACAACTTCATGCTAAAGCATTTAACGGTCTGTTTGATCCACAATATGATAATTTCTAAATTGAATCATTGCAGCTCACATTTTTTAAAACCACTTGTGTTTATTAATATTGTCACTTCTTTTCCCCACTACCAACTCTCTCCTCAAACCCCTCTCCCTTGCCCCCTCCATCCTCATCCCCAACAACAAGAGCAAGGAACTTGTGGACTTCTTTGTCACTAAGATTCAGACCATCCATTCAGCTGTCGCTCCCCTCCCTTCCTCTTGCCCACTAAGGCAAGCTTCCCCCAATGATCGCCCCTGCTCTAGCCCAGAGCTCGCATCTTACTCTAGTTTCTCTTCAATCTCCCCTCATGCCCTCTTCAAAGCTCATTTTGTCCATGAGACCCACCTCTTGCTCTCTCAACCCTATTTCCACTATACTGTTGACCACTCAACTTCCCTTTCTGGCCCCTGTGCTAGCTGATATTGGAAACAGTTCCCTCTCCTCATGTAGTGTCCCCCTCCCTTTCAAATCTGCCATCAACACCCCTTCCTCAAAAAAAACACCCTTGACCCCTCTATCATTTCAAACTACCACCGCATCTCCAACCTTCCTTTCCTCTCCAACGTCCTTGAACGTGTTGTCATCTCCCAAATCCGCCCCCCTCTTTCCTGCAGCTCTATGTTTGAACCCCTCCAATCAGGTTCCCCTGCCACAGCACTGAAATGGCCCTAATCAAAGTCACAAATGACATCCTATGTGACTGTGACCATGATAAACTATCCCTCCTCATCCTTCTCGACCTGTCTGCAGCCTTTGATACAGTCGACCACACCATCCTCCTCCAACGCCTCTCCTCCGTTGTTCAGCTGAGTGGGACAGCCCTCACCTGATTCCACTCTTCCCTATCCAGTCGTAGCCAGAGATTCTCCTGCAATGGCTTCTCTTCCCGCTCTGGTACAGTTACTTCTGGAGGCCTCCAAGCATCTATCGATGGCCCCCTCCTATTTCTCAACATGCTGTCCCTTGGCAACATCATCCGAAAAGATTAGGTCAGGTTACACACGTACGCCGACGAAACCCAGCTCTACCTCACCACCATCACCTCTCTCAACTTCTCCACTGCTTCTTTGCTGTCGAACTGTTTATCTGATGTCCAGTCCTGGATGAGCCACAATTTCCTCCAATTAAACATTGGGATGACCGAACCCATTGTTTTAGGCCCCTGCCACAAACTCCAATTCCTTGCTACCAATTCCACCACCCCCCCACCCTCCAGCCACTGTCTCAAGCTGAACCAAACTTTTCACAACCTCGGCATCCTTTTTGAGCCTGAGATGAGCTTCCAACCTCAAATCTTCTCCATCACAAAGACTGTCTACTTCCACCTCTATAACATCGCCTGTATCCACCCCTGCCTCAGCTTATCTGCTGCTGAAACCCTCATCCATGATTTTATTTCCTCTAGATTTGACTATTCCAATGGTCCCCTCGCCAGCCACCCATCTTCCACCCTCCGTAAACTTGAGCTCATCCAAAACTCTGTTGCCCGTATCCTAACCCGCACCATGTTCCAGTCACCCATTAAGCCTGTGCTCACTGACCTACATTGGCTCCCGGTCCACCAACGCCTCAAGTTTAAAATTCACATCCTTGCGTTCACCCCTCGCTCCCTAGCTCTGTAACCTTCTCCAAACCCATAATCACCACCCTCCCCCCACCCCCCCATCAAAAGAACTTTGCATTCCTCCAACTTTGGTCTCTTATGAATTCCCCACTTCGTTTGCCCCATTGGTGGCCGTTCCCTCAGCCATCTAGGCCATAAGTTGTGGAATTCCTTCCCTAATCCTCTCCGTCCTTCTTTAAGACGCTCCTTAAAACCTACCTCTTTGACCAAGCTTTTAGTCACTTGTCCTAATATTTTCTTCTGCAGCTCGGTGTCATTTTTTTGTCCTGTGAAGCATCTTGAGACGTTTTCCTATGTTGAAGGCGCGATATATTCAAGGTGTTCACATCAGGTTACACGCAAAAACAGAGTAGCTGGATTCGTTTCCGACTGTCACCCGAACCTCGAGATTAGATTATTGCCTTGAAACCGCTCAGTTTTTAAAAACCCATGCCTCAGCTATCAACGAGTTTCACCACAGATCATGACTGCATAATAATACTTATATTGTAATTCTAATACTCCACATTTATTGAGAAATAATTTGCAAACTATTACCGGGAAGTTCTGCGGCTCACATCTTTTAGACAGACTGTAGCTCACTCAGTAGATTTTAAAGACAATGAATCCTTTCATAGAAATTTCCACAGAAACACCTTTATTTTAATAACAAAATCATACACCGCTCAAGATTAAAAGGAGCTCTGGTAACTGAAACGAGCCCTTCGAAACATGTTTCATCAATTAACATGCAATGCAGTTCTTTCTTACTTAAATCGTTATGCTTAATGTGCATCTCACCCACTGCAGAGTTTTTAAAAAATGAAATTCAATATTAAAATATGTTAATTAAAGGTGAGGCGGATTGCAAAGAGAAGTGACTATTTAACCTCGAAAAGCATTGCTTTTAATTGCTTCCCTACCGTTGTTTGTAACCTTCAGTTGAAGAGCTTCTCCATATACAGCCTACGAGAGATACAAAGTGAAGGTTGGTTCCCTGATGCAAGGCAAAGGGAAACCTCAGGGAGTGTGTCCTTTTGCTGCTATTACTAACTACATAATCGGTCCATTTACAGAATGAATTGGGAGTAACTTGATTCCGTTTAATGTCTGCCAAGTTTTCTGCAGTAACAAGCTCTTCATCTTGACTCCTGGCATGATCACCAGGGGCAAAGAGAGGAGATTAGTTACAATCTGGAAACAGTGCCCACTCCTGCGGAATACAAACGCCTCTGAGAAGAGCCATTTTCAAAAATCAAACAGCTCTCCAGGAACAAAACTGCATTTTCTAAATCTATTGCCATGCTGGTATTTATTTTAACATATAATGAAAATCTTATACCTACGTGCGCTTCCTGTCAACTTTTTCCATTATAAGTTCCTAGGTCCACATTTATAATGGAAACGGCCTCAGTGGACTTGTCAC
This sequence comes from Heptranchias perlo, assembly GCF_035084215.1. Taxonomy (NCBI): domain Eukaryota; kingdom Metazoa; phylum Chordata; class Chondrichthyes; order Hexanchiformes; family Hexanchidae; genus Heptranchias; species Heptranchias perlo. The sequence continues at coordinate 127,597,316 of NC_090328.1, read as the reverse complement.
GCTGTAATTACACCCTCCCCCAGTGGAGGCACTGCAGCAGGAATTTAAAAATGGAGCAGGAATTTAAAATGGAGACTGAATTACATCTGCATGCCCAGGCCCAATTATGCCACACCCTCTATCCTCACTTCACCTCAAGACTACACTTGGTTTTGACAAGCTTGTACATAAAATCCCTTTAAGCAGAAGTTATTGCAATATTTAAAAAAAAATTTTAGAACTCAAAAGAACTTCTTTATTCAGTGGGGAATTTTCCGGTAGACTCAATCCCAGGACAATTCTCTCCTGGCCAACATTCTTCCCCTCAACCAACACTAAAAACAGATTAAGTGGTTACTTATCTCACTGTTCTTTGTGAAACCTCACCGTGCATTAAGTGGCTGGAATGTTTGCGTACCTAACAGCCATTTTCTTCAAGTAATTAATTATATGTAAAGCATGTTGATACATTTGTGAGATGTGATGATGCATGCTATGACTACAACTTAATACAATTTTGGAAATTTGACTAATTCACTACCATTTGGGTCACTGGGGAAAGTGTGCCACGCCAAATGTTAGATTTCGACAGAGTAATGAGAGATTTTGACAACAGTAGGGAAGCAATTAAAAGCAATGCTTTTCGAGGTTAAATAGTCGCTTCTGTTTGCAATCTGCCTCAGCTTTAATTAACATATCTTAATATTGAATTTCATTTTTTTAAAACTCTGCAGTGGGTGAGAGGCACGTTGAGCATAATGATTTAAGAAAGAAAGAAATGCGTTGCATGTTAACTGATGAAACATGTTTAGAAGGGCTCGTTTCAGTTACCAGAGCTCCTTTTAACCTTGAGCAGTGTATGATTTTGTTATTAAAATAAAGATATTTATGTGGAAATTACATTTTCACCTTTTTCAAAACTGAAAAAAAAAACTAGAAACAGTGCAGTGACCCTCAGACAATACATGATCATTCCATCAGTCATATAATACTTTGTCTCCCCTCAATTGTAAGCAAAGTAAAATGTCTTGCAAGAAACTTTAGCTTTAATACCCAGCCCCTTCCAAAGGTCCATAACATTTACTTTCAGACCCCGGCAGCATTGTTGCCAGAGTGCAGTTTTAATCCTGAACAGATTTTATTGCTGCAGCTCCCTTGTCTCGGCATGGGTTCCAGCCCGAGTGCTGAACTGGATTTAAAAAGTGCTCAGGAGCAGCCCCTGCACCATCTGGACACTTGTATTATTTACATACTTTAAGTTAATTTGAACTGTCCATTCCAGCCCTCGCTATCTAAACAAATCTTAACTGCTGTGAGAGGAGTTCTGAGCCTGCACGTAACCACATGTGCAGAGCTCCTCTCTGGTCAGGAGAGTTTGAGTTCCAGCCAAGCAGTGTGCAAATAGGATATTGCCACTGGATTTGTGCTCCATGTGGTCAAACTGAAGTGGCAAGATTCCCTCCTCTGGGGAGTCTCTGAACACTTCTCTCCATAGTCAGGGTTGTCCCTGAGTTTATCGTAGCTGTAAAAGAGAAACTGCCCGACAGAAGTGCGAAAGCTGCAGCTGCGTCTTTAATCAAAAAAAAAATCCCCTTTCATTTCTGACCCACTGAAAAAAGTTTTTCCACATTATAAGCTAAACAGATTTCTGGGTGTTGGTAAAACTAAAACTGATTTAAAAACTACACTGGGATTTTGGCGAAACTTAACAACGGACTTCATCTTGTCCAAAAAGAGCTGGAATATACAAAACAGTGTCACACATTCTGACTGATAATTGAGCCACACAGGAAGACCTATAGTATGTTGGTGAACTATTTAAAACAAACATTACATTAACAATGTAGTGTCCATTCCAACTTCATTAAGAATCTCTGCTCTCCCTGCCACCCCCTCACTTGTTTTTTCCTCTTTAAAAGCCTGGATACTAAGCAGCTCTAAAGTAGTTCTTCATAACATCAAAAATCTGGAGAGCAATGCACGCCAAAAGCTCAACAGTTAATTCAATAACTTAAACGTAAACAATCCTTCTTGCCTATTTGGAGAAAAGATACCTCCCCTGCTCCAGCAGCTCAAAATATTAAAAATAATGCTTAGTATTCCATGCCATTAAATCACTTAATTAATGAATTTGGCTGAATTCTGGTCCTAACACAAACAGGAAGTGATGTGGGCCTGTAACCTATCCTCCGTACAACTAGACAATATACTTTGAACCAATACAATTTGGTCCAGATTGTTAAGAAGTAACCTCGAGGATATTTTGATGGCTATTTGTCTGGAAGTTAAGAGTTAACCAGAATAAAGTTGCAATGTTGTTACATCATTTTACACTTGCACCCGTTTGTATTTCTAAGTGGAAAATATGGTTAATTTTCAGGGGCTTTACCCATGAACTCTTAATGCAGAAGGATTCTTTCTCTCTCACCTCCCCAGGACTTCCGCCCGTACATTTGCTTAACAAGTGTGGTCAAGTGTGAAGCAGCAGGAAACCACAGTTAACGTGTTAATGGTAACGCAGCACCAGAAATGACAACTTGGACGATGCATTGTCTTCAATGTTTTTCTACGATGTCCCACTTTAAGCACTATAAAAACAACAGAATATTAAAATAAACTCCACTGAGATTGCTTTTCACCATAGCATTTACATTCTGCAACCTTTCTGTCACAGTTTTTTTTTTGGGGGGGGGGGTTGAGAGAGGAAAACATAAAGCGACGGAATGCAAAATGTGGGGGTTATATTAGATAACCCCCGAAAATGAGTGCTGGAATCGCAGTGCACGATTAACCCGCGCCCGTTGTTGGCGATGCAGGCAGCACATAACATTTGTGCTGCCAGATGATTTCAGTGATAGCTGCGTGCAGCCAGCGCTACCTGCGCTGTTTATTGATTGCAATCATCAGTGGGGGCCCCGATATCGGGAGTGGCTAGCACTACTTAAAGGCCACCTGCACCTCTTAAAGGGGAGGTGCACTGTGGCTGCAGGAAGTGGTGTGAGAAGTGATTCCTGGGCTGTGATAGTTGAAAGAGTGGCTGCGCCCACGAGAGAGTGTGCACCAAGGTGCTCTGATGATGCACTAGAGGCCTTGGTAGAAGAGGTGGACAGACGGAGGAGCATCCTATATCCGCAGGGGGGCAAGAGGCCCTCCAGACAGATGTTGAAGAGGCAGTGGGAGGAAGTAGCGGACGAGGTCAATGCCCAGGAGCGCAGCGCCAAGAACATGGATGCAGTGCATGAAGAAGTTCAATGATTTGACACGAGTGGTCAAGGTGCGTGAGGTCAACTGTTAAATGACATCTTCTTCCAACTGCACCACTAGCCTCATCCACTGCTCCACAAACTCCACCCCTCATCACCCACCTACCAACAAACTCAACCCTTCAAATCAGATGCTTCCTCTCACCCTCACACATTACCACTGTTGCAAGCCACAAACTCACAACTCACAGGTCACACACACTAGCAGCTATTCAACAATGACAGCCACATCACCCAAACATCTTACAGGCCACTCACTGACACAGTTCCCTCTTTCTTGCAGAAGGTGGTGCATAACAGTAGGCAGTAGGAAAGAACTGGAGGAGGACCGGCAGGCTTACACGTCCTCACCCCCATGGAGGAGACAGTGCTGGCCATCATGGGAAGGGCCATCACTGAGGTCATGGCCATTGGCGGCACTGGAGGTATCGATGACGAGGGTCTCTGCGACCGAATCCTCCTCCTCACTTCCCACATCTCCCTCATCCCACAATCTTTTCTGACTCACGTGCTACAGATGGTGTCAGCACGCACGTCTTACTTTCTCCTCTCCCCTCACCACAACTCAACCCGTGTCCCTTTGTTATTTCAGATACCCAAAAACTGGAACCTACGCAATCAGAGGAGGCAGAGGAAGATGACAGTGATGAAGCAGACACACATCTTACGCTCACAGCCACCAGCTCAGAGACTGACACGGTGCGTAACTTGGAGGCTACGATAGAGGAAGGATCTGCACGTGGTGAATCACTGGGCACAAGTGCGCAGGAGGAACGGATACCGCAGGTGCCAGCTCAACGGGAGGGCGAGGTCGCACAATGGTTCTGCCTCAGAGGAGTCAGATGATGACTTCGATGGGCCAGGCTGCAGAAGAAAGTTGATGGGTGTACACAACCAAATACTTGGCGCATTGGAAAGTCTGCCAGAAAGCTTGCACACAATGTCAAGGAGCAGGGCGGAGTTCAGCTCTAACTTGGCGCAGGGCTTTGCACAGAGCTTGGAGCCCATCCTTTCAAACATGGAATGGATGGTCACCTTCATCAGCACACCTCTGGAACCCACCGTGATGCAGCGTCTGATGGCTGATGTCACAGCTTCCATCAAAGGTCTGACTGCTGCATTGGAAGCTCAGACTGTTGCCATCGTGGCTCTGGATACCATTGTGGAAAGGGGCTTCCAGGGCATCACAGCACTCCAGCAAGATTTCTGAAGGACCGGCCCAGGACAGTGGCAGTGGCGCCATGGAAGACGAGCCTGGTGCCTTCTCTCAGGATGACAGCATTTCTGTTCCCATCCCTGACATTCCACTAGTGCCCTTGCTGTTGCCTGTCAACCAGCCAGGCCAGACTGCTACAGCCCAGCCCAAGATGGTGCAGTCTGAAGCCGGGCCCTTTCGGCCCAGAGCTGCTCAAGGTCATCCTCCAAGGCCATCTGCACTCTCCTGAATTGAAGGTCAGCAGCCTCCCACCACCCATGGGGGATGCACCTTGTAGGAGCACTAGGAAAGGTAAAAGCACACGAGCGACAGGCACTAAGAGAATGCACAAGGGTGAATAATTTCATTTTGTTTTCATCATTTCATGTGTTAATTTATAAATGTGGATTTGAATTTGCATTTGGTGGTGGTTTTTATTTCTGCGATGAGCTGAGGGAGGAAGCAATGTGTAATCATAAGGATAATGATTTGATAGTCATACGAAAGAGGAAAGGTAAGGAGTGTGGGACTGTTGGTGAATGGGGAGGTGTCATTGAGATCACGCAGAGCCCCGGAAGACGGGGCCTGTCTACTTTGCAGCCTCCCTACCTCTTCCTCCATTTCCTGCTGCACGTTCTCCTCCTCCTTCGCCTCGTCCTCCTCCTCCTCCTCCGCCTCTTCCTCAGGTTCTCGCCTGATAGGCGATGGCAAGGGCTGTTCCCTTATAATGGGGAGGTTGTGCAGCATGCTACAACGACAAATCTTGATACCCGCTCAGCTGAGTACTGCAGGGCTCCTCCAGAGAGGTCCAGGCAGTGGAAGCATTGCTTGAGGGCACCTATGGTGTATTCTATGATGTTCCATATAAGAACATAAGAAATAGGAGCAGGAGTAGGCCATCCGGCCCCTCGAGCCTGCTCTGCCATTCAACAAGATCATGGCTGATCTTGTATCTCAACGCCATTTTCCTGCACTATCCCCATATCCCTTGATGCCTTTAATATCTAGAAATCTATCGATCTTGGGCCAGTGGGCCGATGAATGGCAGATGGAGTTTAATTTAGATAAATGTGAGGTGATGCATTTTGGTAGATCAAATCGGGCCAGGACCTACTCCGTTAATGGTAGGGCGTTGGGGAGAGTTATAGAACAAAGAGATCTAGGAGTACAGGTTCATAGCTCCTTGAAAGTGGAGTCACAGGTGGACAGGGTGGTGAAGAAGGCATTCAGCATGCTTGGTTTCATTGGTCAGAACATTAAATACAGGAGTTGGGATGTCTTGTTGAAGTTGTACAAGACATTAGTTAGGCCACACTTGGAATACTGTGTACAGTTCTGGTCACCCTATTATAGAAAGGATATTATTAAACTAGAAAGAGTGCAGAAAAGATTTACTAGGATGCTACCGGGACTTGATGGTTTGACTTATAGGGAGAGGTTGGATAGGCTGAGACTTTTTTCCCTGGAGAGTAGGAAGTTAAGGGGTGATCTTATAGAAGTTTATAAAATAATGAGGGGCATAGATAAGGTCGATAGTCAAAATCTTTTCCCAAAGGTAGGGGAGTCTATAACGAGGGGGCATAGATTTAAGGTGAGAGGGGAGAGATACAAAAGGGTCCAGAGGGGCAATTTTTTCACTCAAAGGGTGGTGAGTGTCTGGAACGAGCTGCCAGAGGCAGTAGTAGAGGCGGGTACAATTTTGTCTTTTAAAAAGCATTTGGACAGTTACATGGGTAAGATGGGTATAGAGGGATATGGGCCAAGTGCAGGCAATTGGGACTAGCTTAGTGGTATAAACAGGGCGACATGGACATGTTGGGCCGAAGGGCCTGTTTCCATGTTGTAAACTTCTATGATTCTATCGATCTCTGTTTTGAATGTACTCAATGACTGAGCCTTCACAGCCCTCTGAGGTAGAGAATTCCAAAGATTCACCACCCTCTGAGTGAAGAAATTTCTCCTCATCTCAGTTCTAAATGGCCTACCCTTTATTCTGAGACTGTGACCCCTGGTTTTAGAGTCCCCAGCCAGGGGAAACATCCTCCCTGCATCTACCCTGTCGAGACCTGTGAGAATTTTGTATGTTTCAATGAGATCACCTCTCATTCTTCTATACTCGAGAGAATACAGGCCTAGTCTACTCAATCTCTCTTCCTACGACAATCCCGCCATCCCAGAAATCAGTCTGGTGAACCTTCGTTGCACTCCCTCTGTGGTAAGTATATACTTTCTTGGGTAAGGAGACCAAAATTGTATACAATACTCCAGGTGCGGTCTCACCAAGGCCCTATATAATTGCAGTAAGACATCTTTACTCCTGTACTCAAATCCTCTTGTAATAAAGGCCAACATATCATTTGCCTTCCTAATTGCTTGCTGCACCTGCATGTTAGCTTTCAGTAACTCATGTACAAGGACACCCAGGTCCCTTTGAACATCAACATTTCCCAATCTCTCGCCATTTAAAAAATACTCCGCATTTCTGTTTTTCCTACCAAAGTGGATAACTTCACATTTTTCACATTATATTCCATCTGCCATGTTCTTGCCCACTCACTTAGCCTGCCTATATCCTCTTGAAGCCTCTTTGCATCCTCCTCGCAGCTCACATTCCCACCTGGTTTTGTGTCATCAGCAAACTTAGAAATGTTACATTTGGTCCCCTCATCCAAATCATTGATATGGATTGTGAATAGCTGGGGCCCAAGCACCGATCCCTGTGGTACCCCACGAGTCACAGTTGTCAATCTGAAAGAGACCCGTTTATTCCTACTCTCTGATTTCTGTCTGTTAACCAATTCTCAATCCATGCCAGTATATTACCTCCAAATCTATGTGCTCTAACTTTGTTTACCATCCTCCTGTATGGGGCCTTATCGAAATCCTTCTGAAAATCCAAATACACCACATCCACTGGTTCCCCCTTATCTATTCTACTATTTACATCCTCAAAGAACTCCAATAGGTTTGTCAAACATGATTTCCCTTTCATAAACCCATGTTGACTCTGCCAAATCCTATTATTATTTTCTAAGTGTCCTGTTATCACATCCTTTCAGAATAGATTCTAGCATTTTTCCCACTACTGATGTCAGGCTAACAGGTCTGTAGTTCCCTGTTTTCTCTCTCCCTCCTTTCTTAAATAGTGGGGTTACATTTGCTAACCTCCAATCTGCAGGAACCGTTCCAGAATCTACAGAATTTTGGAAGATGACAACCAATGCATCCACTATTTCTATAGCCACCTCTTTCAAAACCCTGGGATGTAGATCATCAGGTCCTTGGGATTTATCAACTTTCAGTCCCATTAATTTCTCTAGTACTATTTTTTTAAACGAATACTAATTTCTTTCAGTTCCTCATTCTCGCCAGACTCTTGGTTCTCCAGTATGGCAGCACAGCTCTTGTTGTGCACCTGCTGCGCATGTGTGCATGCGTTCCTGACCGGAGGCATGAGCCATTTCACGATGGGATAACCCTTGTCGCCCAATAGCCAGCCTTTGACTTGCCGTGCTGGTTGAAATATAGGTGGCATAGAGGACAGCCTCAGGCTGAAGGAATCATGACAACTGCCAGGATAGCGGGCACTGACCTGCATGATGCGCAGCGTGTGGTCATACACCAGCTGCACATTGAGGAAGTGGAATCCCTTTCTATTCAAGAATATGGTCAAGTTCAGACGTGGAGCACGCATGGCAACATGCGTGCAGTCAATGGTACCCTGCGCTGTGGGGAAGCCTGCAATGCGAGCAAACCCTCCTGCTCGCTCCTGCTGCTTGTCTCTGGCAAGAAGAAATGACATGAATCTCTTTCTGAGTGCATACAGAGCATCAGTGACCTCCCTTGTACAGCAGTGAACTGCAAACTCCGAGATGTTACTTATATCACCAGCAGCAGTCTGAAAGGAGCCAGAGCCGTAAAAATTACCACAGTTACCTTGACAGCCACGGGCAATGATGTCCTTGCCCTACTTTGAGGCTGCAGTTGACAAATTTAAGTCACGACCTCTTTTATAAACCACAGATGTCTGAGGCACTGGTCATCGCTGAAGTTGAGGTACGAGAATTGGTCCCTGAAGACCAATGGATATGGCCTCCTTCTGAGTGCCCTGCTCCTCCTCCTCCTCCTCCCTCTTCTAGCAACTTGTCCTGCTCTGCGTGGCCTCTCTTCATTCTCCCAGTCACGTTCAATTCCCAGTGGAAGCCCTAGCAGGCCACCCATGTCTAGAATCAACTTTTTTCAGCACTATATTTTAAATTCCATTATAAGTACTGCAAGACCAGCCTCTTATAGAATATTGAAACTTTAGCCAAGTATAGGAAACTCCCAAAGACACGTAAAATTGTACCAGCAGCCAGAAGAGATAATCCAGCAACTAACCTGTAAGTACTTTATGATCCCTTTAAATAGCGCTGGGGGGGGGGGTCCTTCATGCGGTTTATGTCCTGTTCAGCTATGTAAGGTTAAGGCCGTGCGTTGGCCAGAGCGTTGAGTTCCAAAATGTCACCGGCTGCTTCAAATCAGTGTTGCGCACTGATTCACGCCATCAACTCCCTACTCTACATGCTGTCGTTAGGTGCGCGTGCTCAAACCTCTTTACCGAGATGGCGCACTTCACGCATTTCGAATACCATTTTCAGGGCTTGGGTGTCCACATATCGCCTGCAAAATGGGCGCTACACAGCCCAATTTCGCTCCCAGTACTCTGTTGTACATGCACTCTGCCCCTGAAATTAAAACCTCTTTGTAACAAACGAAAGAAAGCAACCATGGATAATTTAAAGAGGGAACACTATGCTACCAGTTCCCAGGCAAAGGCCAGTGATGGTAGTGACTCGGTAAGTGGGTGTGGAGAGCACAAAATATATTATGGCCTGAGATGAGACCTGACACAAAGTGCAGTAACACGAATTGGCAACACACCACTATCTCAATCTATACTGATAAATACCCGCAAGTTCAGTTCTAGCCCACTCTTTCAAAATGTTCTGCCTCCTGGACCCTACTCTTCAAAATTCGGCCATGCAGCCTCCAACTCTGGTCCCACTCTTATGAACCTCTAATCTTTCCTGCCTCACAGACTTAGTAGCAACTGTTGAAAGTTTGCCCTCTTTCTAACCTCTGCTACTTCCTCTCCCCATTCTGACTGGTGTCTTCCTTCCCTGCTAGTTTATTTTTTTTTAAATTGCCCTGATTTAGCCTCTGTTTTCTTTCCCCACTCTTTTTGGGCCCAGCGGCCATGAACCTCCCATATGTCCTCAGGCCGTACCCACACTCTCTACTCCAAGGAGAAGACATTTCCAAGCACTTTTCCCTTTAAAGACTGACGGTCCAAGGATTTTTTTTTTAATTCAGTGCTTCAGCCACCATAGTTGCAGATGATACAACTACAAGGCATTTGGACTCCAATTCTCCAAAAAGGATAGCTACAGCAGTCAACTCCTATATTCAACAGCAGTCAACTTTTATTTCAGCACATATATATAAATATATACTCAAAGGGACAGCAGAACAGTTTATCCTCTAAGCTGCACCACAGAAGATCTAATAATTGATAAATATACTCATAACATTACATAGTACTTACAGCACAGAAACAGGCCATTTGGCCCAACAGCTCCGTGCTCCTCACGAGCCTCCTCCCACCTTACTTCATCTCACCCTATCAACATATCCTTCTATTCCTTTCTCCCTCACGTACGTATCCAGCCTCCCCTTAAATTCATCTATGATATTCACTTCCACTACTCCACGTGGTAGCAAGTTCCACATTCTAACCACTCTCTGAGTAAAGATGTTTCTCCTGAATTCTTTATCGAATTCATTAGTGACTACCATATATTTATGGCCCCTAGTTTTGGACTCATCCACAAGTGGAAACATGGGGCATGATTTTATTGAGGAGGTGGGGGGTGGAATTCCTGATGGGAAACCCGGAAGTACAGGTTTCCTGGACGTCCTTACGATTTTGACGTAAGGAAGTCTTATTTTTTGTTGACGGTTTCCCACCCGACAAGCCAGCCTGATTGACAAGCTGGTCTCAGTCAGAAGGGAGAAGAGGAAAGAAGAGGACGTGAACAGGTAATTGTTGGAAGGGGGTCAGGGCTCAGTCATCGAGGGGGCTCAGTCTCCGGGGGGAGGGGGTCAGTCCATCGGGGGGTGGGGGGTGACAGTCATCGGGGAGATCGGGGTTGGGGGTCAGAGATCATGGTGGGGTTTGGAGAGGGTCGGAGATCGTGGGGGAGGGGGGGTCGGAGATCGTGGGGGAGGGGGGGTCGGAGATCGTGGGGGAGGGGGGGTCGGAGATCGTGGGGGAGGGGGGGGTCGGAGATCGTGGGGGAGGGGGGGTCGGAGATCGTGGGGGAGGGGGGGTCGGAGATCGTGGGGGAGGGGGGGTCGGAGATCGTGGGGGAGGGGGGGTCGGAGATCGTGGGGGAGGGGGGGTCGGAGATCGTGGGGGAGGGGGGGTCGGAGATCGTGGGGGAGGGGGGGTCGGAGATCGTGGGGGAGGGGGGGTCGGAGATCGTGGGGGAGGGGGGTCGGAGATCGTGGGGGAGGGGGGTCGGAGATCGTGGGGGAGGGGGGTCGGAGATCGTGGGGGAGGGGGGGTCGGAGATCGTGGGGGAGGGGGGGTCGGAGATCGTGGGGGAGGGGGGGTCGGAGATCGTGGGGGAGGGGGGGTCGGAGATCGTGGGGGAGGGGGGGTCGGAGATCGTGGGGGAGGGGGGGTCGGAGATCGTGGGGGAGGGGGGGTCGGAGATCGTGGGGGAGGGGGGTCGGAGATCGTGGGGGAGGGGGGGTCGGAGATCGTGGGGGAGGGGGGTCGGAGATCGTGGGGGAGGGGGGTCGGAGATCGTGGGGGTGGTCGCGGCAGGTAGGCTTGTTGGGCTTGGGGAAAGCACTCCTGCTCCTCCGGGCCCACAAGCTGTGCTATAAAGGCACGTACCTGCAGAGTCGGGCCTTCTCGCCTCCTCTCACGTGGCCGTGAAGTAGAAGGCCCGGGAATACTGGCCCCCCAGGGGTTAAAAAGAAAAAACCTGTCAAAATGGAGGCTCTCAGCCTCCTTGAAAGCTTTTACTGACCGACCTGCCTCCTAAGAGCGGGTTGGTCGCCCGCACCCCCCCCACCCAACCCGCCTCCGTGAAAACCGGAATTGGGCAGATTAGAGGCAGGTTTTAGATTTTTACTGCTGCCGCCCCCACCACACTGGCCCCCAACCCACCATTTTTCCCATTTAAAATCATCTTCTCTACCTCTACCTTATTGAGCCCTTTCATATTTTTAAGGACTTCTATCGGGTCACCTCTCAGCCTTCTCTTGTCTAGAGAAAAGAGCCCCAGTCTGTTCAGTCTTTCCTGATAGTTATAGCCTCTCAGTTCTGGTATCATCCTCGTGAATCTTTTTTTTGAACCTTCTCCAGTGCCTCTAATACCTCTTTGTGATATGGAGACCAGATCTGAGTGCAGTACTTCAAGTGTGGTCTAACCAAGGTTCTATATAAGTTTAGCATAACTTCTCCATAACATTTGGAGACATTTATGCTTAAACCACTAGCGTTACAATCCAATCACACAGGGCAATGCACCATAGTAAAACTTAGTATTTCTGTGTTCATGATGTTACCCGGACACAGCCAGCCATACTGGCACACATAATTTAGCCTCAATAGTGATTACATACTTAATGCTTAACAAGTTTGTGGAACTTTTCACATGTGGACGCCCCCAAAAATGCCAGAGAATGCATCTCCATCTGACTCAGAATAAATTTCCAGAAAGGATGCCACTGAAACCCTCTCCTCCAACAACCCCCCCTCCACGTATAAAATGTGAAAACAACTGGGATTAATTTCATTGAGTGAAGCCACAAATGACAGAGTTATCTCCCCCTGCCCGTCCCCAGAAAAAAGTCATCACAATAAAAGCTTAGTTTGGATGCCAAGTTACAATCTGGTGCAGTACAATTCCCACACTTTGAAAAAACGACTTTCAATGTCCTGTAGCACAAAACCACAGTTCTCTTCCTCGGGTATTTCAAATATAAATAACGTAAAAACAGAAAAACAAGTGCGTGGATTTTCTTGCCATTGATAAATTTACTGCCCAAATTTACATTTTACAGTTTTAACTACATCCAATTTCTGCACCCACCAACTTAAACCGTTTTCTCAATTCTTGATAGTGCCCACATTCACTGTAATGGATTTATCAGTGTGGGTGGGTTGGTGGAATTACCAACACACCCACATTACTATAAACCTATGCTTTTGAGAGCAGTGCAAACTCTCATTGGTAGCTCATTAGCCACTTTGCTTAATGTTTGTTTTAAAATTGGCCCTCCTCTGCAGTTCACAGTTGAATTCAGGTCTTCTGTTGTGCGGGTCTACAGCTGAGTACAGACATTGAATAATACCCTCTCTTCCCCACCACCCCCGTGTTGAATTGCTCCAGCACCACCCATCGCAGCCGCTCAGCACTGGCATGCAAACGCCTGGGGGATCTGGTAAACTTACTGCCGGAACATCTAGACCGAAAGGTTTTTAAATAAACCCAATTTTAAAAATAATTTCACTTACCTCACAAGCCTCTACAAATTCACAGCACATACCAGATTCGGCCCACGACTCTTTAAACCTAAAATATGACAAATGTAAACATTCACTGAAATGGAATTATGCTTACTATACAAATACAAGAATAGTTTGTGTATATATATATATTTCAACAACTGAACTGAGATGGTGGAAGTTTCAAACATGATCACTGAAACTGGAATTAAAATTAAGCACATTAATACAAGGTGGAAAGACACAGGCTTTCACCTCAAATTTTCTGGGTTTCTTAGGCTGGATGGCTCTTTTTCGACCGGCACACACACGATGGGCCGAATGGCCTCCTTCTGTGCCGTAAATTTCCACGATTTTAGTATGAAAACTTGGAAGATGCTGTCGAAGGAAAGCATTAGAGCAGAGATTATTGTTCTCTTGTGGAGAAGTGTCCAATCTAAATCAGACTGCGGGTCACCCGGCATAGAAGCAGTGGGTATAATGCCAGAAGAAATTCATCTACCTACCATAGGAGGAATAGCAGGAGACACAGGAAATATTTAACACTTATTAAGTATGATATGGATAGTATCACAGTACCATGAAATGGGATCCAATTTTAACCAATCTGCAGATCAACCAGGTCCACTGACAGTTATGGAGTACATTGTATCACACCACTACCCATGGAGTATATTCCTTGTATCAGAACAACAGTAACTAAGAACACAGCAAAGAACTTGTTTGGGAAAGCACAGTTCCCTTACTTTTTCATCCCCGAGACAATAACAAGTTGAGAATTCGGTTTGTTTTCGTAGACAAAGATCAACCAGTGTCTTAACTTAAATTTTTAAGTCACAAGGGGCAGACAACTTCAAATTATCAGCAACAGAATCAAACCAATAACATTTTATCAAATTCCAAACAATTTTATTCACTCACTCTTTTAAGAATGAAAACTGTGCTTATTACAACGTTAAGCTTAAAAAGAACAATTTCGTGCAAGGTAATTTAAAAGCGGGCTTTCATTATCACCCGTGAGGGAGAAGAGCTAATATAATCATGTCGGTTCCATCGCAATGCTCTGTGAAAAGCCAAATGTGAAAGTTGTTTAATTCAAATTATCTGCAAATTCAATGTTTTAAAGCACCAAATTTCCACTTTGTAGTCATCTGCATTGCTTGATTCAAATAGCAAAAAATTACTTTGAATTATCAGCAGAGGATTTTATATTGTGCCTTTAGCTTAAAAAAAAATCCCAGGGCACTTCACAAATAAATGTAGGGAAAACGGATGCTCCGATACGATGGGGGTCATTGGAAGGGTGACTGAAAGTTAGGTCAGAAAGATACACTTTGAGATGGTTTTTAAGAAGGTGGAGAGGGAAAGAGGTGCACAGGTTTAGGGGGGAAATTCCAGAGAGTAGGACCAAGGCGGCTGAAGGTTTCGCCAGAAGAGGTTTATAGACACAGATAATGATTTTACATTCAGTTGAGGGATTGGATGTTCAAGTAAGGCAATTACAAGCACATAACATACTCATCCCTGTACATGCCCATTTCACAAGTATCTCCCATTGACAGACTTCTCCCCAGCACCAAGGACTTTATACTTTAACACAGCAGTTCCAACTCAGAAGTGTTCTGATGACAAAGGAGCCCAATGGTCCACCCCCCCACCTTGGGAGTCATTCCTACTAAATTTCACTGTAAAACGCTTGACACAACCATAATACACAATACTAACAAGCGAGGAATGACGTTCTGAAACAGCACAGAATGGTAAGGCCTCACTTCAGTTACAACAAACACAAAAAAAAAAGATAAGAAATACCAGAAAAGGCAGCATATACTTTCACACAGAGAAGGAACAAGCTGTAAAGTTCTTGCATCCTCAGATTGGCAGGTCATAGAAACCCATGTTAAGGTGAGACATCTTCTCTATACATTTACAGCAGCTGACAAAGACGGGTGAGGTGCTCAGTTAAATCTGTCTTTTGTTAAAATAATATTCCATCTCTTTTCATTACTGAGGGGGCGCGGAATCAGGATTTCTGTTCCACTCTGTCGTCCCATTTCTTTCCTTGCTGTCCTGTGGAATGCTAACACTTTCAAGTCAACATGATCCAGAAATCAATGCAAAATATTCAACTAAACACTAATTGATATCCTATGATGGTGCATATAGACAAAAACATAAAAATTTATCTCTCGTTTCCTTGAACTATCTCTGCTGGTTCTCCACACAATGGGGATGAAATCTGTCTTGGGCGTTAGTGAATCGATAGCTCGTTTTACACTCCATCCGATTTTCTTTTCCATTGCAGAATATTTACTACATTTTCGTGTCTTAACAACCTCTGTGTAAAAAAGATCCTCTGAACCTCTCCCTTTGATAATGGCAATTTTAAATTATGCCCTGTAGTAGAAACAGTTTTCCCCTATTCATCTTATCAAAACTCCTCAATTTTAAACAACTCTATCCGATCTCCTGTTAGCCTCATTTGTTCTTGTGAAAATGCCCCAGTTTTTCCCGCCTCTATTCATAATTAAAGCCTCTCCATTCCTGGTAACATCTTAGCAAATCTCTTCCGTACCCACTCAATGGTCATGACATCCTTCCTAAAGTGGGCTGCCAAAAACTGGACACAATTCTAAGTGCAGCCTAAGCAATGATTTGTACAGGTTTAGCATTTCCACTGTGCTCTTGCAATCTTGTGTCCCCATTGATAAAATCTGGGCTCCCGCATCAAATTATCCTGCCAATTTTAAAGATTTATGTTTTCAAATCCCTAAATTTCTCTGCTGTATCCTGAGCTGACGAGAGACACAGGTGATGAGGTGAATTCATCTTAACTCAAGCTCCATTTTTAAAGTTAAAACATTGGGAAGCACTCAAAGAGAGACCATGTAAACGGCCACAAAGTGAAAAATTTTAAACATATGTGATAGAACCGCAAGTTTTTTTCCCACTCCTGTCTGGGAAAATAACTAAAATGTCAATGATTATTTTCATTACTTTGCCAGACTTGCAACATTTACAAGCTTTGAGGGGATGGACTTTACTGTGAGCCTATTCAGCAAGTAAACACTGTATAAGAGTTTGCAGGGGTGAGGGGGAGGCGCGGAGGACAAGCAGCACAAGAGTACCCAACTTATCTATAAATATCTTATACAACACTGAGCTACAGGGACAGGGAGAATACTACAGTCATATACAGATATTCTCAGATCCATTGTGAAATCCGTATCTCAATGCTTCTCATTTCTAGCTGGGAAAACCAACCTGCTTAAGCTACATTCCTAGCTCAGACCAAGATCTACCTTCGTGAAGCCATTGTTAAATCTTACTGACCCTAAACGTGTTATTTTTTTTCTCTACTTTTTTGTTAATTCTGACTTCAGGAAGCAGAATCTCACCAGGCAAACCTTGGTAAATACTGCCGGTGGACTCCAATGAATCGAGCCACCTCGAACAGGATAGGTGTGAATGATCATCAAAACATCTAAACTAACTTTCATTATCGGAAGCATGCCAGTTCGGAGACACTGTCTGAATCCTAATCTACATTTCCCAGCCCTGTTTTCCTGTAAATGCAATTCCTTGAGAGCTCAATTTAGCTCAACAGTAACATTTTTAACAAATATTACACTAAGGTCCCCCCTTCTGTGGCATAGTTGGAAATCCTGAAACGCAGCATTCACCACCCAATCAATACCAGGTGCAAGTTTGTTGAACACCTGTTTAGAAAGCTTGATCAAGAAATTATAACTGGGCCTCATTAAAATAGCATTTAGGGTCCTAAAGCCCAATTTGAGGAACAAACTAACCCGTTGCCTAATCTATTTCACTAGTCTCTGCCAACTGGTGTCATCCTATCCAAGAGAACGAATAATACTCACAAGATAGGATTAGTCAGAGAACACAACAACTAAGGTCAGCATCCCTTATAAAACTGCACTGAACTCAAGAAAACCATAGTGAATGAGCAGGAAGAGAGAGGTTAGCCACAAAAGCCATTGGAGGTGGGCAACTCCAACAGGTCCAAAAATGAGTCATGGCCTGCATGGTGCATTCAGAAATAGTGTGTTAAAAAGATGGTTTTCTGTACTAAAACTAAGCTGGTGCTTAATGAACTGAAGTGAAGTAAAAATGTTTGGAATTTGCTTCTAATGGAACTTCTGTGGCTTATGCAAATTTTTTCAGTCAGTTCCAAAGTTCATAGGGATGTTTTGAGGTCTTGAGAAAAACCTAATAATTCATCTGCCAACCTGGATAAGAGATTGTTGTATAAACAAATGCACCTTTCGTGCTTACTTTCTAGAGGGAGGGAGGCGGGTTAACCAAGCCCTGTCATTTTAGACGATTAAATCTATTGAAGTCTCTTTATAAGTTTTAATGAAGGCTGCATTTACACTGCATGACGGCAATCAGTGCAATGCGGTTTTACTTTGCAAAGATGCTACAATTATAGTGTATGTGCAACTCGAATCTGGAGTCGGGGCTCAATTCAATACTGGAGGGAAGCTTTGTTTTAGAATCAGTTCAGGCTAATATTGCTTCATACCTGTAGTGAAAACCCTTAGATTCGTGTCTCAAGAAATGATTAACCCATCACAACCCTTTGATCTCAAATCATAACAATTGACCAAAAATAAGAGACCAAGGGTAAATCAGTACATAGAAACTGATAACATTCTTTCAGGAGAAGAGATCATTAGAGAGTTGATAAGAAGTTAAGCAGGAGAGAGGAGAAGAAAGGTCATTTGAAAAATTTCAGAAATAAGCAGAGATTGTTTTACAGACAAAGTGTAAACATGAAGAGATTTTGGAAAAGTCAAAAGAATCCAGTTGTGTAAAGAGTTAAACGTATTGCACAAATTCTTACAGTATAAAAGAAGTGTTATGCTACCAAAGACTGCAAATTTGAACAGAGGTGTGGCAGCTAGCTAAACATAATGGATGTTTTTGATAAGTCATCATTAGCATTGTGATGATTACTGGGAGATGCAATTATCCTTGTTTATGTAGAAGTAGATAAAGGAAAGTTGTTAATGATACATCAGTTCAGTTCTGTAAATCTCTAATAAGCTATAAGTTAAGAGGTATTCAGACAAGGCTGCACTTTACTCATGACCAAACAAAAACTTAATTAATGTTATATGTATGTGAAAAAAAGACTGACTTGCATTTATATAGCGCCTTTCATGACCTCAGGACGTCCCAAATCACTTTACAGCCAATTAAGTACTTTTTTTTTTAAAAAGTGTGGTCACTGTTGTAATGGTAGAAAAATGGCAGCCAATTTGCACACAGCAAGCTCCCACACACAACAATGTGATAATGATCATATAATATGTTTTAGTGGTGTTGGTTGATGAATAAATATTCCCCTGCTCTTCTTCGAATAGTGCCGTGGGGTCTTTTATGTCCACCCCAGAGGGCAGATAGAGCCTCGGTTTAACGTCTCATCCGAAAGACAGCAGCTCAGACAATGCAGCACTCCCTTAGTACCACACTGGAGTGTCAGCCTGGATTATGTGCTCAAGTCTCTGGAGTAGGGCTTGCATCCACAACCTCATAACTAAGAGGAGAATGAGCCAGGGCTGACACGTCATATATGTGGTATATAAAGGACAGATCTGGAGAGGCAAATTAGGTATCAAATGTTAACCCACACACAAATGTAAATCCTAATCCACTTTCCCTAAGGAGGCTCATGCAGAAATTGTCGGTTAATATCTGTTACGCAATTAGAGACTGGGATTTGACCTTTCCTAAAAATTGAGAGCTTGAACCCAAGATTGCAACACCTAAAATGCATGAGAATGTTGAGTCACAAAAGGCATTATATTCTTATACTCCATCTTCCAGCCAAAGTAAATTGAATCACAGCATGTGGAGTGGAGATGTTTGAGATCATGAACACAGGCTATACTGAGGCACCCATTGAAACTGCTACCAATGTCAGCTTGGCTCAGTCATAATACTCTCATCTACGAATCAGAAAATTGTGGGTTCAAGCCCCACTGCAGGACTTCAAATAAACAAAACTTGCATTTATGTAGCGCCTTTCATGACCTCAAGATGCTCCAAAGAGCTTTACAGTCAATTAAGTACTTTTCTGAAATGTAGTCACTGTTGTAATGTAGGAACCGCGGCAACCAATTTGCACACAGCAAACCTCCATAAACAGCAATGAAATAAATGACCAGATCACCTGTTTTTGGTATTTTTGAGGGTTAAATGTTGGTCAGGACACCAGGAGAACTCCTCTGCTCTTCTTCCACCTGAAAGGGCAGATACGATCTCAGTTTAACATCTCATTCGGAAGACAGCACCTCCGACACTGCAGCACTCCCTCAGTACTGCACTGGAGTGCCAGACTAGATTACGTGCTCAAGTCTCTGGAGGGGGCTTGAAACCATGATCTTCTGATCCAGAGACAAGAATGCTACCACTAAGCCAAGGCTAACACATAATCTTGGGTTGACACTTCAGTGCAGTACAGAGAGAGTGTTATATTGTCAAAGGTGCAGTCTTTCCAATGAGACGTTAAACCCAAGCTTCAAATGCCTGTTCAGGTGGATGTAAAAGATACCACTGTACTATTTGAAGAAGAGCAGGGAGTTCTGCCTATATCTTGGCCAACATTCATCCTTCAATCAATACTATCAAAACAGATTAATCTCACTGTTGTTTGTAGGACCTTGTGATGTGGACTGGATATTTGTGCCTTTCATATGTGCTTCTTCAATCTCTCTGAAGGTGAACCAAGCAAATGTTTGGCGAGACGAGGCCAGAAACGAATCATTAAACAAGGTGACTTCTAGGCAGTTAAGGTGCGAATGTTATTTTTGATGTTGTTTCCCCAATAAATAATAAACATTTTAACTTATCAATAAACACTTCACACCCAAGATGGCTTCTAATTAAAACTTCCAACTAAGAAGTTATCTTAGTTGGAAGGGAATGGGGAGGGAGAAGAGAGCCAGTGTGGACCATGGAGAGGGAGAAGAGTGTTAGCTTAGAATGGGATGAGAGAGCAGAGTGCCAGAGTGAACTATATATAGTGTTAAAATTTATGTACAGCATTTGCTTGTAGCAATCTCCTTCCTGGCATCCGCTCCCCGCCTGCTTTCGCGCCCGACAGGCAGCCTGTAAATCAACCTGGCTCTCGGGCGGGAAACGTTTGAAAAATTTTAAAGCAGGTCCTACCGTTAAATTCAGCAGGACCTGCGGGAAACCCTCATTTCCTGGTTTCCCATCCACAAACCATGCACCCCACCTCCCCACTTTCTTCTCGGCTCCAAGTTAATATCAGGGCCCTGGAGTCCATGCAGGGCATGAATGTCACCTGATATGCTCAAACATAACGTACTGCAGCCTATGAAAGACATTTTCTCCAAAAGTCTTGTAAAAAATACCTTCTGAAGAGGTTTCAAAATCCTGTGGACTGACTGAATCTTTGTTATCTGAATATCAGTAATATCTGTAACTTGTTTTGTTTTTCTGCTTCTGTGTAATTATATTATTTAGAAATAAATCTGTTAGTTTTAACCCAAACATAACTGGTATAAATTTCAGGTCTGCCTAGATAGTCTCTCAGGTTCGGTGGGACTGGTCACTCCTGAATATAGTACCCACAGCCTACATTCAGGCGTGTGCTTGTACTGCCCAACATCTAATTATACGATAGGATAACTTGGGCACGCAAGAGTATCCCCTTGTGATCTGAAATGGATGTGGTCTTTCACGTATCACCTTCTCTAATCTGCTGAAAGGCATACTGAAAACACTTTAGTGAGATGAGGCCAGATACGAATCGTTAAGCTGCTTTATTTTTCAGTCTGCACGTGAACATACAGAGTGACAGTCATAATCAACAATCAGTTACTTCAAACCCGTCCTCAAGAAAAAAAATAATAAAACACACCACACTATCCTACGTTAGTGGGCAAACATATTTTTTCCTGGTCACCCTCTGGTACTTAGTGGCCCTGAGCTTAAGATAAGAGTCTTCTCTGGAGAGGCCAGGCTCCCTTCGAAGACCTAACTGGATTGACTGTCCCCTTTCTTCCTGTGCTCATAGGAATTGGGAGGGCTGTCCTCTCGACTTCTTCCCTGTTCGGGAATTCACCAGTAGGCCTGTCAACCAAACTAGCTACCCTCCTCCCAAGAGAGCGGCAGGCAACACCCTGCTGGGTGACCAAGATCGGCACTTATTACAGTGCCCAGAGCAGGAAGAATTTTGTTCATAGTTTACACCACCCCGATGTAAATGAAGACATTGTGGTCAAGAGTATTGCAGCAAAGTAAAACAAGCCCTGTATGATATCGAAGTGAGTCCTTGCTCTACTTTCATGTTTCCAGGCAACAAATGACACTTGCACGATGCAGTGACAGCATTCGTAACTTCACTCCCTGCGACACAATTGGATTTCCAGAGTCTCACGTGTAAAGCAGGGTAGGCCTCGTGCTATGACTCAGTGAGCCGAACAGTAATTCTGGTTACATATGCAAAAGAAAATTAACTATTAATGAAAGAAATTACGCTGCTTTGTCGCCCAAGTGCAGCGCAGACTACAGAAGAGAAAAAGAGTGTGACTGATTGAAAGGCCCAATTCTGCAGACTTGCACCAGTAAGCAATGATAGCAATTAGTTCAAATTACCAAATGTGAGTTTGGTCGAGTTTGCTAATTCAAGATGTCAAATATTGTACAGAAATCGATCAAACCTATTTTGGATTGTTCAGTTTCATACCAGTTCATTGCACGCAATAAAGAGTCAAAATATAAGTTCTCCCATTAGCTCTTTTCTCTCTTCTCCCTCCATGACTAACACCCCATTCAACTTTAAACTGGGTCTGGGAACAAAGATTGATAAGAATTCCTTTTGGGAATTCAAGGCTGACCCCACTGACTCTGAAGTTAAAAGTAAAACTCGTCAAAGATGCGCAGTAGTACACTACACTATTTCGATGATATAGCAGAGGAAAACAAGTTCACCTTTTCCATATAAATGCAATAAATAAGCCATTTTGCTTCTAGAAACATAGAAAATAGGAGCAAGAGTAGGCCATTCTGCCCTTCGGGCCTGTTCCGCCATTCAAAATGATCATGGCTGATCGTCTAACTCAGTACCCTGTTCCTGCTTTTTCCCCATATCTCTTCAGCATTAAGAAATATATCTATCTCCTTCTTGAGTACATCTAATGACTTGGCCTCCATTGCCTTCTGTGGTAGAGAATTCCACAGGTTCACCACCCTCTGAGTGAAGAAATTTCTCCTCATCTCGGTTCTAAATGGCATACCCCATATCCTGAGACTGTGACCTCTGGTTCTGGACTCCCCAGCCATCGGGAACATCCTCCCTGCATCTCGTCTGACTAGTCCTGTTAGAATTTTATATGTTTTGATGAGATCACCTCTCATTCTTCTAAACTCTAGTGAATATAGGCCTAGTCGACCCAATCTCTCCTCATACGTCAGTCCTGCCATCCCAGGAATCAGTCTGGTAAACCTTTGTTGCACTCCCTCCATGGCAAGGACATCCTTCCTCAGATAAGGAGACCAGATGTGGTCTCACCAAGGCCCTGTATAACTGCAGTAAGACATCCCTGTTCCTGTACTCAAATCCTCTTGCAATGAAGGCCAACATACCATTCGCCTTCCTAACTGCTTGCTGCACCTGAATGCTCGCTTTCAGCGACTGGTGTACAAGGACACCCAGGTCTCGTTGCATCTCCCCTTTTCCCAATCTATCACCATCCAGATAATAATCTGCCTTTCTGTTTTTACAACCAAAGTGGATAACCTCACATTTATCCACGTTAGACTGCATCTGCCATGTTCTTGCCCACTCACCCAATTTGTCTAAATCACATTGGAGCCTCTTTGCATCCTCCTCACAGCTCACATTCCACCTCAGCTTTGTGTCGTCTGCAAACTTGGAAATATTACGTTTAGTTCCCTCATCCAAATCATTGATATATATTGTGAATAGCTGGGGCCCAAGCACTGATCCCTGCGGTACCCCACTAGTCACTGCCTGCCACCCGGAAAAAGACCCGTTTATTCCTACTTTCTGTTTCCTGTCTGTCAACCAATTCTCAATCCATGTGTTACAATTTTGCACACTAACCTCTTGTGTGGGACCTTATCAAAAAACAAGGGTTCAAGGACTTCACTGGAATTGAAAGACTTAAAAAGAAAAACTTGCATTTATATAGTGCCATTCATGATCTCAGGACCTCCCAAAACACTTTACAGCCACTTTGTTGAAGTGTAGACACTGTTGTAATACCACTCCCTCAATAATGCACTGGTGTCATACTGATTTTTGCGCTCACGCCTCTGGGGTGCGACCTGAACCTACAACCTTCTGACTCAGAAGCAAGAGTGCTACCACTGAGCCATGGACGATACCCTGAGACCTTTAATGGTGAATGTCTGGAGGTTTTTTTTTGCCAGACCTACACGATGCGTCCTTTACGAGTACATAGGAACATAGGAACAGGAGTAGGCCATTCAGCCCCTCGTGCCTGCTCCGCCATTTGATAAGATCATGGCTGATCTGTGATCTAACTCCATATACCCGCCTTTGGCCCATATCCCTTAATACCTTTGGTTGCCAAAAAGCTATCTATCTCAGATTTAAATTTAGCAATTGAGCTAGTATCAATTGCCGTTTGCGGAAGAGAGTTCCAAACTTCTACAACCCTTTGTGTGTAGAAATGTTTTCTAATCTCGCTCCTGAAAGGTCTGGCTCTAATTTTTAGACTGTGCCCCCTACTCCAAGAATCCCCAACCAGCGGAAATAGTTTCTCTCCATCCACCCTATCCGTTCCCCTTAATATCTTATAAACTTCGATCAGATCACCCCTTAACCTTCTAAACTCTACAAAATACAACCCCAATTTGTGTAATCTCTCCTCGTAACTTAACCTTTGAAGTCCGGGTATCATTTTAGTAAACCTACGCTGCACTCCCTCCAAGGCCAACATGTCCTTCCGAAGGTGCGGTGCCCAGAGCTGCTCACAATACTCCAGGTGCGGTCTAACCAGGGTTTTGTATAGCTGCAGCATAACTTCTGCCCCCTTGTACTCTAGTCCTCTAGATATAAAGGCTAACATTCCATTTGCCTTCTTGATTATTTTCTGCACCTGTTCATGACACTTCAATGATCTGTGTACCTGAACCCCTAAGTCCCTTTGGACAGCCACTGTTTTTAACTTTTTACCATTTAGAAAGTACCCTGTTCTATCCTTTTTTGATCCAAAGTGGATGACCTCACATTTGTCTACACTGAATTCCATTTGCCATAGTTTTGCCCATTCACCTAATCTATCAATATCGCTTTGTAATTTTATGTTTTCATCTACACTGCTTACTTACCATGAGTACTTACCATGTTAGATCAAAATGAAATGATCACTAATCTTCATCCAGAAACAGATGGCATTTTATTGTGCATGTGAAATGATGTTTACATAAATAAGAAGGATGCTTGAGGGGCTGCGACAAAGAATCACCTCGTCACAGAGAAGTGGTGAGATAGCTTTTCATTATTCAGAAAGTTGATTAATAAGATACTGATCAGTTTCCTGAAAAAGTTCCACGTAGCTTCTACAAAATTCATGCTGAATTTTTCCAGTGTTACAGAAGGAAGACAAGTCAATCTCTTCTATTCTTGCAACTAATTTTACCCAAACCAGTTTACAGAATGGCTCAGACTGCAAGAAGAAAAGTGCCCATTTTTCAATTGTTCCTGGTTTCAAAGTCAAGGCAGTTCAGCCCAGCAACTGCCATTTTACTAGCCTTGCTCATACAAATTATTAATTATATTAATTGAGCAAAAACAACGGCAGGTCAAAGTACAGCTGAAGACTCATTAGATGTAAATATAGTAAAAGCCTAGTTTTCATCCTGCATTAAAAGTGAAAAGATTCATATATGACTTTGGCAAACATGGTGTATGTGAATTAAAAACTGGCTTCAGATACCTGTAGTTGGTAAAAAAAACCTTTGTCCCTGTGACCAGGAAAGTGGGGGGCGGGGGGCTAGCCAATTCACAAAATTATCCCAATTCATCCATAATCCCAAAGGGAGACAGCTGGCTTCCTCTGTTAATGACACTGCTTATATACAGAAACTAATTAGGTCAAGTTTGTTTGATGGCTGGCCCATTATTTCTTTGAAATCTTAATGTATGAAAATCTGTACATTGGTGGAAGTTGACAAATTCATTGTCTGTAATAACCAATCCATCAAGGTAGTAAATATGTCAAGATTAACCCCTGTGATATAAAGGGCTCCCTTTGGCATAAAACTACTCAGTTTCTGGAAGCGACACCTCAGACTCCATGCAGTGGGTAAGAATATCACCCTTTACACATACAAACCACATCATATGAAAGACAGTTTCCTCCAAAACATTCTGATAATCTGCGAGATTTTAAGAAATTAATTCTATTTTAACCCCATGTGGACTGATACAATTTGTACTTTCTAGATATTTGTGCCACCTGTATCTTTCTGCTTAGGGTTGTAAATAAATCTATTAGTTTTAACTTGAACGTAACTGGCCAGCAGCAAGATACTGACCACCTTTCACAGTAGACAGGAGAGCTTGGTGAGTATCGCATGCAAATTCTGGTGTGCTATTTCATAGTTAGTAATGTGGCACACTATCCCATTCACATACGGGTGGATTTCAGTTCATAGGAGACAGTCTCCTTATGTAAAACTTGTGAGGAGAAAGCACTGACTGTAACAGTGATATCACCCACAAGCTTCCACTTCATTTGCTTGCCAAATTCCATTACACAGAATAAACTAGGGCAGAGTCCCAGGAGATAAAATAAACGTATTGGTGTTTTCCATTTCATCTGCGAAGTGAAAATTTAGCACACGTTAATCAAACATTGCACAGAACAGCTATTATCCTGGTCTGGTGCTCGTCTACATTGAGGACAGTGTGCCCTCAATCCTACTTCAACACACAGTAGTTATGGTGTGCGTGTGCAGCCCATGCCTCAATAATACTAGGCTGCAATCCCTTGAAACTGCAATAGTCCTGATTACAGCAGGAGTAGAATCTCTCTATTTCTGACCAATTATGGCAGATCCAACCATCAAAGTAGCTACGTTACACTTCTGGAATCTGATCTTAGTCAATTTTGACCCATTCCTGTTCCAGTAGTTCAGTGCACAGAGAGCTTAAGAGTACTTGGAGCATAGAAGACTTGCAATGTATAACTGAAATGTTTATTGGATATGTAGAAAATATATTCTCAGTGTGATTATGCTCCTATTATTAGGGAGATAGTGACACAATGGGTAAAGTCAATGCCCTTTTAATTCTGGGATACGAGTTTGAATCTAGTCAAGACTAATGGGATGAAAACATCCTCTCTTTCTACTGGTTGTAATTGTCCCATCAGAAATGTATTAGGGCATTTACAACCTAGTTGCTAGTGAACATGATCCTCATTTTTTCATTCTTGGCCAGTCAGGTATCCCATCTCCATTTTTAAGAGTATAAACCGAGTTTCTGATAAACCTCTGAAAAATACAAAGTGCATACTCTGCCCATATGATCACACCCTCTTACCCAAGACCAGAGCGTTTAAGCTTAGACATGGGGACATCCAGGTGAGTGCAGAGGCACTACTAGCTCAACCAGCTAAAACTGCACACCTTACCAGTACAGAACATTGGTAAGGTACCCACCACTTGCACAGTTAAAACCAGCCTATCCATTGGGGCACTGGCTTATAGGGTTAACTGGAGCTGGGTAGGAAGAAGCCCAGCTACCAGCGACAGGTCAATCCGTGCAGGTTCCATTAGTGATCCGGACTGGCTGGTCTATCATCAACAGTGCCCTGGCTCAGGTATCAGATTACTAAGTCAGTCTTGGTTGCCATTTGCTGTGCACAAATTGGCTGCCGTGTTTGCCCGCATAACAACTGTGGCCGCACTTTAAAAGTAATCCATCGGCTGTAAAGCACTTCGGGATCAGGCATTATATTAATGTAACTTCTTTCTTTCTCAACAAATATGATCAGATTAACCAATCATTCATCCTATGGCTGTGTGGCAGAATGACTGTCATAATTGAAAAACAGTTATTGCATTTCAAAAGAGTAATTAATCGTGCAAAAGTGTTTTGAGAGCTCGCGACACCGTAAGGTGCTATATACATGCTAGTCTATTTTAGTGCGCCCAGCCGAGATCAATTAACTTATTCAGATCAAACCTGGGACCTTTCTGGTTTGCGCTCATCAGTTACCAGGTCAAACGCACTAAGTTATGGGGAGATGGGGGAAGAGAGTGGGGAAAATTATTTCAATGCTCAACAGAACACTCAACAATCTCAATTATTTGGCCTCTTTATACAAGTAATCTAAAAAAAAGGCCCAACGTGATTCAACAAGAAAATGCATTTAAATAGCACCCTGTAACAGAGTAAAACAACCCAAGCTGCTTCACAGAGGATAATCAGATTTTAAAAAAGGCCACCTAGCCAAAGAGATAGTAGATGGGGTGACCGACAGCTTGATCAAAGAAGTGAATTTTAAGGAGGATCTTAAAGGAAAGAGGAAGGTTTTTGGCAACCAAAGGTATCAAGGGGTATAGGCCAAAGGCAGGTATATGGAGTTAGATCACAGATCAGCCATGATCTTATCAAACGGCGGAGCAGGCACGAGGGGCTGAATGGCCTACTCCTGTTCCTATGTTCCTAGGTGGAGCGGCCAATGGTTCAGGGAGGGAATTCTAATGCGTGGGGCCTAGACAGCTGAAGGCCCAGCTAACAATGGTGGGCGAAGAGAGGTGGGAGGGGGGATGCATACAAGGTCAGAAACAGAGGAACAGAGAGTTCGTGACGGTTTTAGGGTTGAAGAAAGTTAATGGAAATAGATGGTAAGAGATGCTGAGCTTTGGAGGGAGAGATTAGGAGTGGAGATCAAAAGCTTGGTTGAAAAGATTAATTTTGAGTAGGTTTTTTTTTTAAAAAGGTGGAGGGAGTTCCAGGGAGGAGGAGTGAGGTTTTACCAATGGTGGGACAAAGAGAATGGGGCCGGCACAAAATGACAGAGTCAGAGGACGGAAGAGTACGGGTGAGGATATAATCTGGAGGAGGTTGCAGAGATAGAGTGGGGTGAAGTTGTGGTGGGATTTTAAGAATAGGATGAGAGTTTATATATTACATATATATATTATACACACACATATACATGGTTGGCACCTATGCTGTACTAGTGATCAGGAACAGAATTCAGCACTTCATTTTTCTTACATCATTTATTATGCCTTGGCTTTATGCCATCCCTTCATCATTCTTTACTGTTCATCTCTCCTGAGGTCTTTCATCAACATCGCCATGAGAAAAGTAAACCACAGATAAAAGACACATGGGCCCCGATATTAGCTTGGGGGCGGGATGGCAACCGGTGGGGCGGGGGGGGGGGGGGTGGATTGGGCGCGTGGGTAACCCGCCCAATAAAAAATGTCCATTTCGCACGAGATCGTGAGTCATTTGGTGCCACTTAACGTGGCTTCCGGGTTTGCCACCGGAAAACTGCACAGCGGGCGGACTGCGCACCCGCATTTAGCTGGTGGAGCCCTATTTAAAGGGGCAGTCCTCCAATGGCTGCTCCTGGAGCAAAGACCCACACAGCACAATGGAGCAGCACAGGGGCAAGGCTGCTCCAAGATTCAGCGATGCCTCACTCCAGGTGCTACTAGATGGGGTGAGGAGGAGGAGGGATGTCTTCTACCCGGCGGACGGGGGGAAGTGGCCTGCCTCTGTCACCAAGAAGGCCTGGCTCGAGGTGGCAGATGAGGTCACCAGCAGCAGCAACATCTCCCGCACTTGGATCCAGTGCAGGAAGCGCTTCAATGACCTAACTAGGTCAGCCAGAGTGAGTACACTTACTGATTCTCCCACATTCCGTCTTCCACATCACCGCCCCCACCCCACAACTCATTCTGCACTGCCAACACCACTGTATCACATCACTCCCCACACCCACTTAAGGCTCATCCTCAACTTACCTGCACTTCCTCAGCACTTCCTCACCTCCCCATTAGTCACCCCACCACTACCACTCAACCCAATCCTCATACAATGTCATGGCTCTGTCTCATACTCACCCTCTGAAGCATCTCTTTCACGCACCCAAACCTATGCATTAATCGCTGGACCAAGTCACCATCACTCACTCACGCGTCTGTACTTTCTCCCCTTATAGGAGAAGAGAGTCCAGAATGCACGGGAGAGGGCGAGGACAGGAGGGGGGCCGCAACAAATCATTGTCCTCACAGACGCGGACAGGAAGCGCTGGAGCTCAGCCGAACCCTCGAGTGCCTGTCCGTCGGGGACACCGAGACTGGCACCCGACAAACGTCTGGTGACATAACTTTAACATTCAGCACACACAATGTGAATTGATGTTAACATGCCTTGCCAACTTCAGCACCTCAGTATGCTCATCACATGACACCTCTGTGATCATGCTTAATATTGCCTTCTGTTCTCTTACAGGGCCTTCAGCGACCGCTGTGACGGCAGAGGGCGATTCCTCAGAGGACCTGCCTACCTCTGAGGGGGCACTGTCACATCTGAGCGAGCCATCCACCAGCGCAGATACTCACAGCTCGGGGGGTCCTAGTCCTCAGTTAGTTGGGTTGGCACCTGGTGAGTTACCACACACGTGAGCACGAGCAGACACTGGTGGCAGGGGCAGCTGCGGAGAGTCTGCATCGGTGGGAGCACTCCTCTCCAGGCTCTGCACAGCTGGACACAGATGCTGAACCCTGGGGGCCATCCTTTAAAAGGAGAATGATCGAGGGACAGCAGCACATTTGTGAGGTGCTGGAACAGGTGCCACGCGCACTCTCCACAATAGTGCAGAGGATGGAGGAGTCCAACTCCTGCATGAGTGGAATGGTGGCGCAGGTATGGGAGGGAATCTTAGATAGTATCACAAGGACATGAGCAACTCTCTGAGTTACTATCACTGGTAAGTGCGGGAATGTCTGCGATGGAGAGAAGGCTAGCCTCCATTGAGCTTTAAGCATGGCTCACAGATGAGTCTATTCAGGCCCTGACAACGGCCGTTCGGACTCAGTCAACAACATTCTGCCGCCTTAAGCAGGCAGGCAAATACACTAGCACTGGCCTTACAAGGCTTCAAACATGTCCTCAAAACTGCTGTCCAGCAGAGTGGTAGGAATGATGTGGGCCTGGTCCAGAGGAGGGATGATGGCGAAAGGGGACAAGGAAGATGGGGACGCCACTCAAAGCGCTCCCACATCTCACCCCTTGCCCCCCTCTCAACCAGTACCCACAATGCTGCCTCCTGTCCAGGTGGCCGAGTCTGCCCCTGCACAGGTACAGGTGGAGCAGTCTTTGGAGGGGACCTCACAGGCTCCAATACCCAGAGGGTATAGGCCCAAAGCATCTAATTGGTCAGGGCATGAGCAAGAGCAACCTGCCACTACCTCTGCTGCAGCCACAGGGGATGCACCACGTAGGAGTAGTCAGAAGAGAAACGCAAAGGTTTTGTAAACACAAAGGGGATGCATAAGGGTGTTTGATGTTAGGTAATGTTTTTTATTTATATTTGCTTTTTGTTAAACTTACATTAAATATTATTATTGTCACCACTACTGCCACGTCTTGGCCATTCTTAACTGGCTTCTGTAATAGGGCCCTTTCACGAGGTTCACCATGAACGGCGACACTTGATGCCACCCATTGGGTCACTGTACAGTGGGTGTAGGTGTAGTTGCAGGACTGTTTTGTGCAGGGGGTGGGGGAGGGGGCTGGTGTGGGCGCTGCTCTATCCAGGTGGTGTGAGGACTGGACTCTTCACACTGTTTGATGTTAGGAGAACTGTTCACATATCAGTGACTCCCTGGCCTCACGAACAGCCAGGTGAGCTGCTGTTCTGCCCTTGGATTCCTCCTGCTCCTCCTCCTCCTCCTCCTCAATGTGGGTGGCAGATGTGGATGAGACCTCCTCAAGCGGCACCCCTCTCTTGTGCCATTTTGTGCAGCGCACAACAGACGACTATAATGCATCCCACTCTATCTGGTGTGTATTGATGTGCTCCCGCCAGAACGATCAAGGCACCTAAATCGCATCGAGAAGCCCAATACCATGCTCAGTTGTAGACCTGGTGGCGATGTGACTGTCGTTGTATCGACGCTGTTGCTCGGTGGTGGGGTTCCTCAGAGGTGTCATGAGCCACGTCTGCAGGGGGTATCCCTTGTCCCCGAGGAGCCAGCCCATAAGGGTGTTTGGTGCGTGGAAGAGGGGCGGGATGTTGGACTCCCTGAGGACGAAGGAATCATGGCAGCTACCAGGGAATCTGGCAGACCCCTGAAGGAATCTCGTGCGGTGGTCACAAACGAGCTGAGTGCTGATGGAGTGATAGCCCTTCCTGTTGATGAACAGCCCTGGCTCGTGTGGAGGTGCTCGTATTGCTATATGGGTGCAATCGATTGCAGCCTGCACCCGTGAGAAGCCAATCACAGAGTGGAATCCCACTGCCCTCTCCGTCTGGCTGAGGTCGTCCATGGGGAAGTTGACGTAGTGCGAGGACCTGCGAAACAAGCCGTCGGTGACCTGCCATATGCACTTATGTGCAGACGACTGAGAGACCCCGGCGATGTCCCCGGTGGCACCCTGGAATGATCCGGAGACGAAGAAGTTGAGGGCAGTGGTGACTTTGGCAGCGACAGGTAAGGAGATGCTGCTCGGCCCAGCTGGGAGCAGCTCACCATGAAGGAGGCTGCAGATGTCGGCGACTACTTGGCGACTGATTCTGAGCCTCCGTATGCACTGCTCCTCAGAGAGGTCCAGGAAGCTGAGCCTTGGTCTGTAGACCCTGTGGCGAGGGTAGTGCCTCCTGACGTCGCTCTCTCTGTTGTTGCCCTCTGTGCTCTTGTGCAGGTGCCTGTGGCGCAGGACTGTGTAGTGGAGCTCCACGTGGCGGAGGTGGACGCCATGCCTGGCGAGGCTGGTGATGTTGCTCGTCCTTGGATGTAGTGGTGAATGCAGCCATGGCGCCCCCTATCCTGACAGTATGAGTTTGAGGGGTCCGCAAAGTAGTTAAATATGTTTGAACAGCAGAATTTTGAGTGGAAAGTAAGAATTTTCAGAGCAAACACAAAGATCTTGCAGCCAAAATTTTGTCTGAAAGAACTGAGTGCCCTGCTGCAATAAGTGACCCTTTCTTCCCATCTGTCAAATAAGCATTTGAAAGTCCCACTGGCTGCTGGGTGAAACACGTCTGTTGCAACAGGGAGTGTTTCTCGCAGCATGGGAAACACGCTGAGGATGCTTCAAAATCACACCCCTGCCAAAATGTACTTCAAGTACTTAAACTACCTCAACTACTACGTAAATGATCATCCCGCCGGCTTTAATTGCCGGTGGGACTTCCGCATTCGGGAGGCACGCGCGCACCCAGATGCGTCAACGGGGAACCCGGAAGTCTGCGGGTTGGAGCCGGGCTCCGAACCCGAACGGGATTACTCCGATTTTCGAAGCCTCCCCCCCCCGCCCCAATACTTCACTGGAAAATCGAGCCCATGTATTCTATTTAAGGAATCCTTTTTCTGATTGTGATGTACCGTTTCCAGAATCAATACGCACATGCAAATTTAGTACCAATTATCAGGATTTTGCACACATAGAATAAACTGGATATTCCAATGCTCCCTAATGCGTATCGACAGTCCTACGTCACACCCAACACTCCCCCCTCCCCCACAAACGATTTTGTTCCTAAAACTTTAATTTGTCCCTTTCCTGTTCTTGATTAGTTTAATTTTGTGCACACAAACTGTTACTTTTCAATGACAGGTACATGTTCTCGAATCAGAAGTAAAGGGAATTAGGGGTTACGGGGAGCGGGCAGGAAATTGGACATGAATTTAGATTTGAGATTAGGATCAGATCAGCCATGATCTTATTGAATGGCGGAGCAGGCTCGAGGGGCCGATTGGCCTACTCCTGCTCCTATTTCTTATGTTCTTATGTTCTTAACCAATAGAACTTGGGTGATAATAAATAAGTAGTATGTATAATCAGGAGTGTTGCCACACTGGGATTCTTTTGGCACAAATTAAGAGCACAGCAGCTGGCAATGGTAAGGTCCCCAATGTACACTTGCCTTGGAGTTAATTACTGCCACTAAAATCAAGAGATTGTTATCTTTATATGAAAAAAGATATTTTACTCAAGAAAAATTTTTGAGGAAAGTGCATCAACAGATGAAAAAAAAGGCACCCAATTTATCAATTGGAACTTGGGAGGATGAGCTCTGAGCGAATTATATGGGGGGGGGGGGGGGGGGAGGGGGAGGGTAGTGTGGGGACAGGTCAGCATTTTCTTGCTGTTTCAAAAGCAACCGAGTGCTTTGCTCTGATTGAAAATACCATCTTTGGATAAAGTTATATTTTATTACAGATCACCTTTAGAAACAGATTACCTGTAACACCACACATGCTGCAAACATAGTTCAGATATTGTTTGGGAAGGATGTTTAATGTTTTTTAAAGCAGCAAAGCTGTTTTAATAGAAAGTCTGCATTAGTGGACTATTCCATCAATGATTTCTCTATGCATGAAATAATTTTGTAAAGCTTGGAAATGAAGGTCCTCCAAATAGAAACTTGCTATGCCCATGCTACTGAGCAAATACAATTATCAATTCCCTAATGCTCAGTGCTTATCTGCATTATTTCTGGTTCAACGGTGACCACATCTGGAGACTGGAATGCCATGGACAAATTTTATTAGTTCTACAAAATTTATAAGCAACTTCCTACAATGGAAAGAGTAGATGTTCCTCACTTATTTAACGAAAAGGAAAATAATGCATTGCTTCAATAAAACCACCTGTGAAATATGTGGGATGTGCAAAATTGAACAGAATTGTAGAACAAATTAGTTTTGTTTCTTTTTTCTTGTCTAGAGACGGGGCCGATTAGGGACCAAAAAGGAGATCTACTCCTGGAGGCAGATGAGATGGCCGAGGTACTAAATGAGTACTTTGCATCTGTCTTCACCAAGGAAGAAGATGCTGCCAGAGTCTCAGTAAAAGGAAGATGCAGTTGAGATACTGGATGGGCTAAAAATTGAGAAAGAGGAGATAATGGAAAGGCTAGCTGTATTTAAAGTAGATAAGTCACCCGGTCCAGATGAGATGCATCCTAGGTTGCTAAGGGAAGTAAGGGTGGAAATTGCGGAGGTACTGGCCATAACCTTCCAAACATCCATAGATACGGGGGTGGTGCCAGAGGACTGGAGAATTGCAAATGTTATATTCTTGTTCAAAAAAGGGTGTAAGGATAAACCCAGCAACTATAGGCCAGTCAGTTTAACTCGGTGGTGGGGAAACTTAGAAAAACGATAATCCGGGACAGAATTAACAGTCACTCGGACGGGTGTGGATTGATTAGGGAAAGCCAGCACGGATTTGTTAAAGGCAAATCATGTTTAACCAACTTGATAGAGTTTTTTGATGAGGTAATAGAGAGGGTAGATGAGGGCAATGCAGTTGATGTGGTGTATATGGACTTTCAAAAGGCTTTTGATAAAGTGCTGCATAATAGGCTGTGTCATCAAGATTGAAGCCCATGGAATAAAAGGAGCAGTAGCAACATGGATACAGAATTGGCTAAGTAACAGGAAGCAGAGAGTAGCGGTGAACGGTTGTTTTTCGGACTGGAGGGAGGTATACATTGGTGTTCCACAGGGTTCGATGCTGGGACCATTGCTTTTCTTGATATATATTTATGACTTGGACTTGGGTGTACAGGGCACAATTTCCAAATTTGCAGATGACACAAAACTTGGAAGTGTGGGGAACAGTGCGGAGGATAGTGATAGACTTCAAGAGGATATAGACAGGCTGGTGGCATGGGCGGACACGTGGCAGATTAAATTTAACACAGAAAAATGCGAGATAACACATTTTGGTAGGAAGAATGAGAAGAGCAATATAAACTAAAGGGCATAATTCTAAAAGGGATACAGGAGCAGAGAGATCCGAGGGTATATGTACACAAATCATTAAAGGTGGCAGGTCAGGTTGAGAAAGTGGTTAAAAAAAGCATACGGGATCCTGGGCTTTATAAATAGAGGCACAGAGTACAAAAGCAAGGAAGTCATGATGAACCTTTACAAAACACTGGTTCGGCCACAACTGGAATATTGTGGCAAGTTCTGGGCACTGCACTTTAGGAAAGATGTGAAGGCCTTAGAGAGGTTGCATAAGAGATTTACTAGAATGATTCCAGGGATGAGGGACTTTAGTTATGTGGATAAACCTGAGAAGCTGGGGTTGTTTTCCTTGGAACAGAGACAGTTGCGAGGAGATTTGATAGAGGAATTCAAAATCATGAAGGGTCTAGACAGAGAAGATAGAGAAACTGTTCCCATTGGCGGAAGGGTCAGGAACCAAAGGACATAGAAAAAAGAACCAAGGGTGACATGAGGAAAAACTTTTTTACACAGCGAGTGGTTAGGATCTGGAATACACTACCGGGGGTGGTGGGGGGGGGGGGGGCAGTGATGGAGGTAGATACAATCATGGCCTTCAAAAGGGAACTGGATAAGAACTTGTAAGGAAAAAATTTGCAGGGCTACAGGGATAGGGCAGGGGAGTGGGACTAGCTGGATTGCTCTTGCATAGAGCCGGCATGGACCCAATGGGTCGAATGGCCTCCTTCCATGCTGTAACCTTTCTATGATTCTAGTGTTTTTTGCAAAAGGATTTTGACTCTCCAATTCCTAACAGAAAAGTCACTATGTACACTGTATCCCATTCACTTATATCCCATACATTAATGTCCCATACACTAGTCACTGTTTATTTGATGAACAGTTGTGGGAAAGAACATTTCCTCATATTTAGACTTGGGAACTAGGTTTAGGGTTAGCACCTATTTGAGATGAAGAAGTGGCAAATATATTTTGAATATTTATTTGCTTGTTTTATTCGCTGGCAGCAATTGAATTAACAAGACATTTCTCCAATGCGAGCAGAGGAAAATCAAAAAGACTTCATGACATTTCAAGAATCTCAAAATAATTTACTTTTGATGTGTAATAGTCATCTCAGTGGAACTTTCAATTTTATAATCCTACAATATTTTCCCATAACCATTAAAATGTTCCACAAAAATATAGTAGCAAACAATGCTTTGTATTCTCTACCTCTTGGTATCCAGCAGATAATTAACTGGTTGAACTCTTTATAATTCAATGCCACTATCTCTGGAAATCTTCTGGCTCCTTGCCACTGTTGAACCAATTGCTCTTCCTTTGGACTGAACAAAACTGGACCTAGGTCGTGCCTTGTGGTTAGCCCAGGAGGCCTTATCTCACACACCATTATCATGGGATCCATCCGCAACGCCTGATCCAGATCCATTTGTTTCAAACCTCCCAGGCCCCCCTGACCAAATGTACCCAGAACAGAGTTGTCCATGGCCTCTCTATTGGTCACCACGCCTCCATTGGATTCTGAACAACCTTAACAGGGTCCTCCTCTCTACACTGCATTGCCTTTACTGCTATTCAGGAGTTGGGAAGCTTTTGCAACTGTACAACGCATCCAGTGTCAATTTCAGCTGCTTGCAACCTTGTTGCAGTTGTCCGTTGGTACTTTTTAGCCTTCGGACTTGATGTGACCACATATTGTGCTTCTAAATTATGATTTAAATTGCTCCTTAATATGCCACAAGTCTAGACATTACTGTTTATGATATTAGTGTACAAACATCTAACTCATTTATATGACAATCATATGCACGTCACTTTAAAAGAGACAACAACCCATGGGGTTGATGGGGAACACAGTAACATTGTAAATAGTAATTTCTAGGCTAAAGTAATATTTCGATTTTATCTAACATGTGTTCACTCATCCAAAATTGGCAGTTCGCCCATACCTTGGTTCATGGCACCTCCTTTGCCTGCCTAAAATAGCATGAATATGGGCATTTCTTGCTTTAGAACACTCATCACCGTGTACTTGATATGGGCGTATTAAGGAAAGAGTCTATCCCATATA
The DNA here is from genome assembly GCF_035084215.1 of Heptranchias perlo. NCBI lineage: Eukaryota > Metazoa > Chordata > Chondrichthyes > Hexanchiformes > Hexanchidae > Heptranchias > Heptranchias perlo. The sequence continues at coordinate 127,560,237 of NC_090328.1, read as the reverse complement.
CCAAAAAGAATTCAAACTTAGCTTATATGGGTCACGAGCACTGCTGCTATTCAACCAGTCAAACCATTAGTTTCTCCACACTACTATCCAATGAAGTGATCATAATGGCCTGTTTTCTGATGCCACTTTTCAAAACAGCCATATTAGAATTTTCATCTGCTAAACCACACTCTCCAACACACTCTGCCACAATACTGCCCAAACAGGAGACGTGGGGGATGCTGGGAGAAGAAGTTGAAGGTCAAAACCTGGAGGTCAAGAGGAGGAGCGGTTGTGGACCTAGAGCTGGAGGCCACAGGGAAGAATAGTTGGTATCCCTGAATTGAAGAAATCAAAGATAAGGCAAAAAATTAACAGTTGCAATTATTATACTGCTGCATATAAACAAGATGACTGGGGTTGCAGAAGTATATTTCCAACAATCCAATGGGTTTGACTCAGTGACTACAGTGCGCAGATTCATCACCAATTGTGGATGACACAAAAGACCAGAAAGAAGCATTTTAAAAGCAGCTACAGGCACAAGGTGGGAACAAACAAGCCTTCCTTTGCTGCTGCCCTGATTTCAGAATCTGTAATATGCAGGGCAAGCATATACTACTGTGACTGAGGAGAGAGTGTACACTTATCAACAGAAGTTATAAGTGTGAATACCATATACTCTCCACTACACTCTGGTGGGAAAAAGAGCAGGGAAATTAAATTTAGAAAGCTCCGCTAGGGCAACCAGCACCAACACAATCACAATGGCTTCTTGCTGTGCAGAAATTTCTATAATTCCATGTAACGAAAGTTATCATGTCAAGAAAGTATCTAGCGTGGCAACATTTAGCTTCCATTAAGGAAACGCATTTTAGACATCCAAAAATTTTAAAATAATAGCAATGAACGCAAATCACTATTACAGGAGTTGCCAGGCAAAATGATAGCCCATGCATGCCACTTTCATTAGGGTTCATTGTTTCAGCTTGCCTCAGTGGTAGCACTCTGGCCCCAACACAAGGCTTAAGGATATAATCTAGGCTGTCACTTCAGTGCAGTACTGCATTGTTGGAGGTGCCAACTTTCAGATAAGACATTAAACGGAGGCCTTTTCTACCTAAGTAAAAGATTGTAAACAATTTTACAACACCAAGTTATAGTCCAGCAATTTTATTTTAAATTCACAAGCTTTCGGAGATTTTCTCCTTCCTCAGGCAAATGTTTTCTGAGGAATTTGCCTGAGGAAGGAGAAAATCTCCGAAAGCTTGTGAATTTAAAATAAAATTGCTGGACTATAACTTGGTGTTGTAAAATTGTTTACAATTGTCAACCCCAGTCCATCACCGGCATCTCCACATCATAAGTAAAAGATCCCATGGCACATTTAAAAGATGTGGAGATGCCGGTGATGGACTGGGGTGGACAAATGTAAGGAATCTTACAACACCAGGTTATAGTCCAACAGTTTTATTTGAAAATCACAAGCACTCACTCACCTGACGAAGGAGGTAAACTCCGAAAGCTTGTGATTTTCAAATAAAACTGTTGGACTATAACCTGGTGTTGTAAGATTCCTTACATTTACATTTAAAAGAGATGGGGGGGCGGTGGGGTTGTGTTGTGCTGGTTAACATTTATCTCTCAACCGACACGAAAAAAACAGATTAACTGGTCAATTATCTCATTGATATTTGTAGCACCTTGTAGTGTGCAAATTGACTATGATGTTTGCCTACATAATAACAGTGACTACATTTCAAAGAGTTAATCATTGTCTGCAAATCGCTTTCAAGACTAACAGTAAGATGCCTGTTTACTTAAAACGTTCATCTTTCAAAACCTGCACACACCTAATTAAAAAGAGCAACTTACAAAGCAGCTCAGTGCCCTTCAAATTCCTAAACAACCTTTTTTAATTAATATAATTCAATAATAGATTGCATTTATTTCTTGGAGGTGGAGAACAGCCACTATATAACACTGTTAGTGAAAAAGAGTTTAGATAAAGGATTGTGCTCCATGGAACCTGCATTCTTGTGTGATTAATTAAATTAATAGCAATGAAATCAGTATATAAGAACCTGTTGTAAGCTGGTCAAGCACGATAATGACTGGGAAAGTGTACTACAGTTCTGTGTAGTTACAATAAGAGTTTTGTGCACAGACTGATGGGATGAAAGCCTTCTTTGTCTGCTGACAGTAAGGGGCCTACATGAAATGTGTTTGGACGTGGCCCAAAGCACAAGACTCATTTAGCAATCTTGTTCAGGGGCCCAGAAGGTGGCTGGTATGAGAAATTGAAAAATGTTACACTGGGTGCAGTATGGGGAGCTCTTCTGGGGTTGGGGCTGAGGCACGTCGCTGGAATAGAGGAAGCTTTACTTGCCATCTGATCACGTTATACCTCATCTGAGGATACTGAAACTGAGTGCCTGAAACGAGAAAGTGTTTCATTAACTAGTGCTAATTTCCCTCGCCTTGATGAGCACAGTGTTTACCAATGAAAAAAGTCTTAAGTTAGCAAGAATAGTTAGCAACCACTCTGGAGTATAAAAAAAATAGGATTTCTGTTGTAGTTCACTCATCTGTCATTCCACAGTGATTTAATTTGACCTTCTAGATCATAAAAATGAAATATATATATATATATGGACAGATGGTCCATTTTTAAACAGTGTCAAATGTTTTGCTACAGAGAATTTCAACTGAAGGTTCTGTCGAAACGATCTTAGTGAGGAGCTAGATTTTCTTTCGTTTTAATTTTACTTTGCTTTGTAATAACAATTTGATTATTCATTCCATTGCTGTTGTGGGATTTGTTGGTGCAAAGTAGCTGTTACATATAACAGTCATTGCATGTCAAAAAATAGCTTACAGTGTGAAGCACATCAATGAGGTTTCAATGTGAAGTCTGCTATATGCCACTGTTATATTTTTCTAACTGGACTCAATTTGGATATGTGTCAGACCTCAAACTCAAAAACCATAATTCCCCGTTTTATATCATTTAAATGTCCATTACACTGGCAAAATTCCCTGACTTGGCTAGGGTTACTACATACACCATGCATATTTTCAAGTAATTTGAGAATAAATTCCAAGGGATATTCATCACAAAACAGTTTCTTGTTGAAGGAAGCTTTTGTCATGAAATTCAAATTTATTTCCTTTCAAAAGTTCTATTTGAAGATTCTATGAAAAAATTTTGCAAAATAAATTAGAATAATTCAGATTCATGCTCACCATATTTTACCACAAACTCGTGAGTGACATTTTAATCCAAGTTTTGCCACACAATTTCTTTGACTGCAACTGGATGCTCTTAAAAAAAAAATGGAGCCCCCGTTCCTAATTTGCATTAATGACTTCAACTCAGATGCACAATGTAAATGATCAACTCACAGATGATACCAAACTATAGAGTATCGAGTAAGTTGTGTTGGAGGAAATGAAGCATTTAAGATGGAGACAACTCCTAAGCCTATACTAGCATGGAATCATCAAGGAGACAGACGTGTTAAGCCAGTAAAAGTATGCTGCACAACCCAGATTTTCATCCAGGAAGACATGCCTGACCACAAGTTTCTGGAGTGATTTTGATGATTCCAACTAACATGCAGCTGCATTTCTTTAGATTTTTTTCATTCTATTAATAAAAGAAATGGTCATCTTGAAAGGAAAGATCAGTGAATATTGTTCCTTTTTTCAAGTACAGCAGGACATGGTCGGGCATCACTTAGGGCCATAGGCAGCGCAGCTGTGCAAACTTATTAACTGCTCCACATATGTGTTAGTACATTCAGTACAGGGACATATCGGCAGTGAATGCATCTTGCACATATTTAGCAGTATTGAGTAAATGATGATTATTCAAAGGCCAGTTTTAAGATCAGGTCTTAAGTACAAGCATGACTTAATATTCATTATTCTGTTTATCAAGCAACCATGAACATCGGTAAACTGGAATATTTTACTAAAATGTACATCAGTAAACTCACAATAAACCATGGTGATCTTTTAAATTTACATCTTTGAAATTGTCTTAAGTCTTTTAACCAGCTGGGTCTGTTCAAACCTGAACTCTCAAACGGTCAACAAATTCTGATTTTGTGAATTTTTTCTACATTTGCTTTGTCTGGTCAGTTTCCTGTTTTTTTTAATAGGAATGCATGTATTCCACTCACAAAGCACACATATTATGAATTGTCACTATTTAAACAGGAACACCACATACTGGCAATTACAAGGCAATGATGTCATCAAGGAGGTTTTGATAATTGTGAGAAGCCTCTCAAGCTTCACTCTTGCAATTCATATTGCCATCTGCAACCCTCGATTAGACCACTACTTGGTAACCAACCATATGCAATGGAGAATGGTGAGAGCAACTCTACTCCATTTTTTGTCGATTGTTTCTCTGCTGTGATTTTTGTCATAGACAACAACAACAACAACTTGCATTTCATATGAACATACGAAATCGGAGCATGAGTAGGCCATACGGCCCCTTGAGCCTGCTCTGTTATTCAACAAGATCATGGCTGGTCTTCAATCTCAACTCCACTTTCCCGCCCGATCCCCATATCCCTTGATTCCCTTAGAGTTTAAAAATCTATTGCTCTCATTCTTAAATATACTCAACGACTGAGCATCCATCCACAGCCCTCTGGGGTAGAGAATTCCGAAGATTCATCACCCTCTGAGTGAAGAAATTCCTCTTCATCTCAGTCCTAAATCGCCCACTCCTTATCCTGAGACTATGCTCCCTAGTTCTAGACTTTCCAGCCAGGGGAAATAACCTCTCCGCATCTACCCTGTCAAACCCTCTAAGAATTTTATACGTTTCAGTGAGCTCACCTCTCATTCTTCTAAGCTCCAGAGAATATAGGCTCATTCTACTCAATCTTTAAGAGCGCCTTTAACATAGTAAAACATTCCAAGGCACTTCACAGGAGCGATTATCAAACAAAATTTGACACCAAGCCACGTAAGGAGATGTTAGGACAGGTGACCAATAGCTTGGTCAAAGAGGTAGGCCTTAAGGAGCGTCTTAAAGGAGAACTGAGAGGAAGAGAGGCAGAGAGGTTTAGGGAGGGAATTCAGTGAAATGACGATGTCCTCACAGAAGGATTAAGGATTGTAATGTCATCAGTGCCATTTTAAATCGACTTACTAATCACCAAGTGATCAGTTTTAAATGATCTGGTCGGTATATTTAACAATAAAGTTTGTTCTTGGGGATGAATTGAGTGGCATGTCCCCCGTCCCCCTCTCCCCCCAGGGATCACTATTGGAGCCCCTATTCCTAATTTACATTAGTGACACATTCAGAAACACAACGTAAATGATCAAATCCACAGATGATACTAAACTATAGAGGAAGTTGGGTTGGAGGAAGCAGCCAGGGACAACAAAAAGGGGCATTAAGCAAAATTTAAAAATGGGTTAACATAAAATTCAGTACAGAAAAGTGGAAGGAAAAGGGGTGTCTCAATTATATGGTGGATACTGCAGCATAAGATGAAGTGAAAAGGGATTGAGACATGCATTCTCAAGATGTGGGCACTGCCGCCAATGCAAGCATTTATTGCCCATTCCTAGTTGCCCTTAGAGTTGGTGATACAACTGAGTGGCTTGCTCGACCACATCAGAGGTCAGTTAAGAGTCAACCACATTGGTGTGGGACTGGAGTCACCTTCAGGACAGACTGGGTCAGGACGGCAGGTTTCCTTCCCTAAAGGGCATCAGTGAACTAGTTGGGTTTTTACGACAATCCGACAGCTTTCTGGTCACTTTTTACTGATGTTGATACCAGCTTTTTATTTCCAGCTTTTTTAAAAACTGAATTCAAATTCTCAAACTGCCACGGTGGGATTTGAACTCACGTGATTATGTTGAATTTGTTCATTTCAACCGAAATATTTAAAAATTGAGCAACCAAGCCAAGATGTAGTTTGTAAACACTTCTGCATTATCCACTCCACATTACTTCCTCATTCAAGCTATCATTTCAGTTCAAGCTTGTGGGGCTCAGCAACTTACACCACTAAACAATTCATTAGCAAATGGGATCAACGTTGTTTGTTTTTCTAATGAAAAAAAAGCACAATACTTTCTTTACGTTACAAATTCACTGTCACTTTCTGTCGATATGCTGTAGGCTCTACAAATAAGTTCACAAACAACAAAATGCCCCACCTACTTTATTTTCACCTCAACATCTAGCATTTCCACCACACCCACATCAGAAAGCCCGATGCAAACGTGAGAATGAGGGGGCTGTCAAATCTTTTCTCTTCATTGATTTAAAGCATGCTTGCTGCATAAAAAAAATTCCCTTATGTCACTTCTCGTTCTTTTGCCGATCACCTTAAATCTATGCCCTCTGGTTACCAACTCTTCCGCCACTGGAAACAGTTTCTCCTTATTTACTCTATCAAAACCATTCATGATTTTGAACACCTCTAATCAAATCTCCTCTTAACCTTCTCTGCTCCAAGGAGAACAACCCCAGCTTCTCCAGTCTCTCCTCATGACTGAAGTCCCTCATCCAAGTGTTTCATAAAGGTTTAACATAACTTCGGTGCTTTTGTACTCTATGCCTCTATTAATAAAGCCAAGGATCCCATATGCTTTTTTACAGCCTTCTCAACTTGTCCTGCCATCTCCAGGTGTCTCTGTTCCTGCACTCCCTTTAAAATTGTACCATTTAGTTTATATTGCCTCTCCTCATTCTTCCGACCAAAAAGTAGCACTTCACATTTCTCTGTGTTAAATTTCATCTGCCATGTGTCTGCCCATTTCACCAGTCTGTCCACGTCCTCCTGAAGACTAACTATCTCCCACATTGTTCACTACATTTCCAAGTTTCTTGTCATCTGCACCCTTTCAAAATTATACCCTGTATACCCAAGTCCAGGTCATTAATATACTAAAAAGAGCAGCGGTCATAATACAACCCCTGGGGAACACCATATACTTCCCTCCAGTCTGAAAAATAACCGGTCACCACTACTCTCTGCTTTCTGTCCCTTAGCCAATTTTATATCCACGTTGCCATTGTCCCTTTAATCCCTTGGATTTAATTTTGCTAACAAGTCTATTATGTGGTACTTTATCAAATGCTTTTTGAAAGTCCATATACACAGCATCAACTGCACTACCCTCATCAACCCTCTCCGATACTTCATCAAAGAACTCAATCAAGTTAGTCAAACACGATTTAACTTTAACAAATCTGTGCTGACTTTCATTTATTAGCCCATTCTTTTCCAAGTGTCAATTAATTTAGTCCTGGATTGTTGTCTCCAATAGTTCCCCCGCCACCGACGTTAGGCTGACTGGCCTGCAATTTCCAGGTCTAGCCCTCTCCCCCTTTTCGAACAGTCCTCCAGTCCTCTGGCACTAGTCCACTATCTAAGGAGGATTGGAAGATTGTGGCCAGAGTCTCTGCAATTTCCACCCTTACTTTCCTCAGTAACCTAGGATGCATCCCATCTGGACCGGGTGAATTTTCTACTTTGAGTACTGCCAATCTTTTAAGTACCTCCTCTTTATCTATTTTTATCCTATCCAATATCGCTACTACGTGCTCCTTTACTGCTACATTGGCAGCATCCTCCTCTCTAGTGAAGAACAATGCAAAGTATTCATTTAGTACCTCAGCCAAACCGTCTGTCTCCACAAGATCTCCCTTTTTGTCCCTAATTGGCCCCACCCTTCCTTTGACTACCCTAACGTGTTTTGAAACAGGTCAGTTAAAACTTTTATAAATACACCACTACTTCTTACCATTAACATGTCCAGTGTCCATTTCTTCATCTATTTTATTTTCTCTCCCCACTCTGTAAAGCATCTTGGTGTTTTCTACATTAAAGGCACTATATAAATGCAAGCTGTTGTTTCTGTATCTCAAATGTTTAAACTAAACTGCACATTCCTCCAGAGCAAGAGAAAAATCAAGGGTCACAAACATTTCCTTGGTGGTAGCCTAGAGCAATGTTGTTGATGCCATGAAACCAATTTTCCCATCTGGCTGTGGCAGTAAAAATAAGCTTGCATGAGGGTTTCCAATTATTCACTTTCCTCTGGTAGCAATAAGGTGTGACTCAGTCCACTGCCTTGGTTTCCACTCTCTGCACTGATAATCCCAGTGACACAGATAAGACTAAGCAGAAGTCTGTTTTACCTTCACTGCCAAGATGGTAAACTTCATTCTTCAGTTATATGAAAAATTATTCCACAGACAGAATTGGTAACTGCCGCTCGACAGCATTTGTCTCCCCCTGCACCCCCCCCCCCAACCTACAGGAGCTGCAACATCTGATAGTATTTAAAATGTCTTACTGTTGCAAAGCTGGGGGAAAGTTGTATTTTTGGGTGATAGGAGTTGTTAAATTTTGGGTTTTTATGCTAGATATTCTATTCAGACATCAAGCCCCCTACAAACCAGAGTGTGTCTTTATCTGCCAATATCTAGGAAAATGTAGCAAAACTCTGTGCAGAGTACCCTTGCTAACCATACTTTGGTTTATATCATGTGCCATCACATGACCTCCCCATCTGCAGTAGGGAAATGAGTATCAGTCTGAGGCTTTATGATAAATTTATTTATCATTAATGGATAAGTGAACAGTCCTAGGCTCCAGACCTCATTACAGCCTTGGTCCAAACATGGACAAAAGAGCTGAATTCCAGAGGTGAGGTGAGAGTGACTGCCCTTGACATCAAGGCTGCATTTGACCGAGTGTGGCACCAAGGAGCCCTAGTAAAATTGAAGTCCATGGGAATCAGGGGGAAAACTCTCCAGTGGCTGGAGTCATACCTAGCACAAAGGAAGATGGTAGTGGTTGTTGGAGGCCAATCATCTCAGCCCCAGGGCATTGCTGCAGGAGTTCCTCAGGGCAGTGTCCTAGGCCCAACCATCTTCAGCTGCTTCATCAATGAACTTCCCTCCATCATAAGGTCAGAAATGGGGATGTTCGCTGATGACTGCACAGTGTTCAGTTCCATTCGCAACCCCTCAGATAATGAAGCAGTCCGAGCCCACATGCAGCAAGACCTGGACAACATCCAGGCTTGGGCTCATAAGTGGCAAGTAACATTCGCGCCAGATAAGTGCCAGGCAATGACCATCTCCAACAAGAGAGAGTCTAACCACCTCCCCTTGACATTCAACGGCATTACCATCGCCGAATCCCCCACCATCAACATCCTGGGGGTCACCATTGACCAGAAACTTAACTGGACCAGCCATATAAATACTGTGGCTACGAGAGCAGGTCAGAGGCTGGGTATTCTGTGGCGAGTGACTCACCTCCTGACTCCCCAAAGCCTTTCCACCATCTACAAGGCACAAGTCAGGAGTGTGATGAAATACTCTCCACTTGCCTGGATGAGTGCAGCTCCAACAACACTCAAGAAGCTCGACACCATCCAAGATAAAGCAGCCTGCTTGATTGGCACCCCATCCACCACCCTAAACATTCACTCCCTTCACCACCGGCGCACTGTGGCTGCAGTGTGCACCATCCACAGGATGCACTGCAGCAACTCGCTAAGGCTTCTTCGACAGCACCTCCCAAACCCGCGACCTCTACCACCTAGAAGGACAAGAGCAGCAGGCGCATGGGAACAACACCACCTGCACATTCCCCTCCAAGTCACACACCATCCCGACTTGGAAATATATCGCCGTTCCTTCATTGTCGCTGGGTCAAAATCCTGGAACTCCCTTCCTAACAGCATTGTGGGAGAACCGTCACCACACGGACTGCAGCGGTTCAAGAAGGCGGCTCACCACCACCTTCTCGAGGGCAATTAGGGATGGGCAATAAATGCCGGCCTCGCCAGCGACGCCCACATCCCGTGAACGAATAAAAAAAAAAGTCAATTTAACATAATTTACAATCACTATTATCCACTTCAAAATATCAAAACAACAAAGATGCGATTATTCACTTCTTCCATGTTGAAATACTGCAACAAAGCCACAGCTCAGTCTGTCTCTTGGCTTCTAACAGACTAACTCACTGGTTACATTCAGTTTATTAATATTAGCCCATAATTGGAAGCTCCTGTCAACACGGGTTGTTCGACAAAGAGACTACATTGAGCCTGCTCCTCACACAGTTGCCAATCAAAATTACTACCCCAAAGTGTCCTCCAGATGTCAACTCAGTATGTTCGTCCCAATCCACTTTGTACAATCTGCAATGGCTAATAATTAACATGTTGTCCAGCCAGCAAGCAAGAACTCTATTCAACAACTGATGACTTTGCATTTAGTTGATATTAGATTGGAGGGGGGGGGGGGGAAAGAGGGGAAGATCGGGGGGGGGAAAGAGGGGAAGATCGGGGGGGGGGGGGAAGAGGGGAAGATCGGGGGGGGGGGAAAGAGGGGAAAGAGGGGGGGGGGGAAAGAGGGGAAGATCGGGGGGGGGGAAAGAGGGGAAGATCGGGGGGGGGGAAAGAGGGGAAGATCGGGGGGGGGGAAAGAGGGGAAGATCGGGGGGGGGGAAAGAGGGGAAGATCGGGGGGGGGGAAAGAGGGGAAGATCGGGGGGGGGGAAAGAGGGGAAGATCGGGGGGGGGGAAAGAGGGGAAGATCGGGGGGGGGGGAAAGAGGGGAAGATCGGGGGGGGGGAAAGAGGGGAAGATCGGGGGGGGGGAAAGAGGGGAAGATCGGGGGGGGGGAAAGAGGGGAAGATCGGGGGGGGGGAAAGAGGGGAAGATCGGGGGGGGGGAAAGAGGGGAAGATCGGGGGGGGGGAAAGAGGGGAAGATCGGGGGGGGGGAAAGAGGGGAAGATCGGGGGGGGGGAAAGAGGGGAAGATCGGGGGGGGGGAAAGAGGGGAAGATCGGGGGGGGGGAAAGAGGGGAAGATCGGGGGGGGGAAAGAGGGGAAGATCGGGGGGGGGAAAGAGGGGAAGATCGGGGGGGGGGGGGGGAGAGGGGAAGATCGGGGGGGGGAGAGGGGAAGATCGGGGGGGGGAGAGGGGAAGATCGGGGGGGGGAGAGGGGAAGATCGGGGGGGTAGAGGGGAAGATCGGGGGGGAAAGAGGGGAAGATCGGGGGGGAAAGAGGGGAAGATCGGGGGGGAAAGAGGGGAAGATCGGGGGGGAAAGAGAGGAAGATCGGGGGGGAAAGAGAGGAAGATCGAGGGGGAAAGAGAGGAAGATCGAGGGGGAAAGAGAGGAAGATCGGGGGGGGAAAGAGGGGAAGATCGGGGGGGGAAAGAGGGGAAGATCGGGGGGGGGGGGGGAGAGGGGAAGATCGGGGGGGGGAGAGGGGAAGATCGGGGGGGGGAGAGGGGAAGATCGGGGGGGGGAGAGGGGAAGATCGGGGGGGTAGAGGGGAAGATCGGGGGGGGGGAGAGGGGAAGATCGGGGGGGTAGAGGGGAAGATCGGGGGGGGGAGAGGGGAAGATCCGTGGGGGGGGGGTGAGGGGAAGATCCGGGGGGGGGGGGTGAGGGGAAGATCCGGGGGGGGGGGGGGGTGAGGGGAAGATCCGGGGGGGGGGGGGGTGAGGGGAAGATCCGGGGGGGGGGGGTGAGGGGAAGATCCGGGGGGGGGGGGTGAGGGGAAGATCCGGGGGGGGGGGTGAGGGGAAGATCCGGGGGGGGGGGGTGAGGGGCAGATCCGGGGGGGGGGGGGTGAGGGGAAGATCCGGGGGGGGGGGGGTGAGGGGAAGATCCGGGGGGGGGGGGGGTGAGGGGAAGATCCGGGGGGGGGGGGGGTGAGGGGAAGATCCGGGGGGGGGGGGGGTGAGGGGAAGATCCGGGGGGGGGATGAGGGGAAGATCCGGGGGGGGGATGAGGGGAAGATCCGGGGGGGGGATGAGGGGAAGATCCGGGGGGGGGATGAGGGGAAGATCCGGGGTGGATGAGGAGAAGATCGGGGGGGGAGAGGGGAAGATCGGGGGGGAGAGGGGAAGATCCGGGGGGGTGGGGGTGAGGGGAAGATCCGGGGGGGGGGGTGAGGGGAAGATCCGGGGGGGGGGTGAGGGGAAGATCCGGGGGGGGGGGGGGTGAGGGGAAGATCCGGGGGGGGGGGGGGGTGAGGGGAAGATCCGGGGGGGGGGGGTGAGGGGAAGATCCGGGGGGGGGGGGGTGAGGGGAAGATCCGGGGGGGGGGGGGGTGAGGGGAAGATCCGGGGGGGGGGGGGGGGGGGGTGAGGGGAAGATCCGGGGGGGGGGGGTGAGGGGAAGATCCGGGGGGGGGGGATGAGGGGAAGATCCGGGGGGGGGATGAGGGGAAGATCCGGGGGGGGGATGAGGGGAAGATCGGGGGGGGAGAGGGGAAGATCGGGGGGGGAGAGGGGAAGTTCCGGGGGGGGGGGGGGGGTGAGGGAAAGATCCGGGGGGGGGGGGGGTGAGGGGAAGATCCGGGGGGGGGGGGTGAGGGGAAGATCCGGGGGGGGGGGGTGAGGGGAAGATCCGGGGGGGGGGGGTGAGGGGAAGATCCGGGGGGGGGGGTGAGGGGAAGATCCGGGGGGGGGGGTGAGGGGAAGATCCGGGGGGGGGGGGTGAGGGGAAGATCCGGGGGGGGGGGGGTGAGGGGAAGATCCGGGGGGGGGGGGGGGGGGTGAGTGGAAGATCCGGGGGGGGGGGGGTGAGTGGAAGATCCGGGGGGGGGGGGTGAGGGGAAGATCCGGGGGGGGGGGGGTGAGGGGAAGATCCGGGGGGGGGGGTGAGGGGAAGATCCGGGGGGGGGATGAGGGGAAGATCCGGGGGGGATGAGGGGAAGATCCGGGGGGGATGAGGGGAAGATCCGGGGGGGATGAGGGGAAGATCCGGGGGGGATGAGGGGAAGATCCGGGGGGATGAGGGGAAGATCCGGGGGGGATGAGGGGAAGATCCGGGGGGGATGAGGGGAAGATCCGGGGGGGGATGAGGGGAAGATCCGGGGGGGGGGGGGTGAGGGGAAGATCCGGGGGGGGGATGAGGGGAAGATCCGGGGGGGATGAGGGGAAGATCCGGGGGGGATGAGGGGAAGATCCGGGGGGGATGAGGGGAAGATCCGGGGGGGATTTGGGGAAGATCCGGGGGGGGATGAGGGGAAGATCCGGGGGGATGAGGGGAAGATCCGGGGGGGATGAGGGGAAGATCCGGGGGGGATGAGGGGAAGATCCGGGGGGGATGAGGGGAAGATCCGGGGGGGATGAGGGGAAGATCCGGGGGGGATGAGGGGAAGATCCGGGGGGGATGAGGGGAAGATCCGGGGGGGATGAGGGGAAGATCCGGGGGGGATGAGGGGAAGATCCGGGGGGGATGAGGGGAAGATCCGGGGGGGATGAGGGGAAGATCCGGGGGGGGAAGGGGGGAAGATCCGGGGGGGGGGAAGAGGGGAAGATCCGGGGGGGGGGGAAGAGGGGAAGATCCGGGGGGGGGAAGAGGGAAGATCCGTGGGGGGGGGAAGAGGGGAAGATCCGGGGGGGGGAAGAGGGGAAGATCCGGGGGGGGGGGAAGAGGGGAAGATCCGGGGGGGGGGAAGAGGGGAAGATCCGGGGGGGGGGAAGAGGGGAAGATCCGGGGGGGGGAAGAGGGGAAGATCCGGGGGGGGAAGAGGGGAAGATCGGGGGGAAGAGGGGAAGATCGGGGGGAAGGGGAAGATCAAGGGAAGATTGGGGGGGTAAAGAGGTGGGCATCGGGGGAGGTGAAGAGGGGTACATCAGGGGGACATCAGAGCAGGAGACATAGGACATCGGAGCAGGGTGCAAAGGTAGGTTCATTTAGTGTTTTCACTTACGTCTATGGCTTTTTATTTAATTTATTTAGTTTCTTGTTCCCTGATCCAGCCCTTCACGTCTAGTTTCACCAGGCATGAATCAGAAACGGTGGGCAAGCCGCCCAGGTAAGTTAAAAATCGTTATAAGTATTTAATCTGTCACCGGTAAAGGGCCTTAAGTACCTCAATGAGGTACATTTGGCTCTTTAACTGTCATCCCACCGGCTTTAAATGCCAGCGGGACTTCCATTTTCGGGTCACCCGTGAGCACACAGGTAGGTCCCTGGGAAACTCGGAAGTCGGCGGGTTGGAGCCGGCTTCTGAACTCGAACGGGATTTCCGCGATTTTCGAAGCCCCCGCCGCCCCCACAATTGCCTCCTAAAATCACCCCCATAATGTTTGCATAAACAGCCAGCAGAAAACAATACAGCCCTATGTTTATGGTGAACAACATAAAAAAAAAAATCCAAAAAATAATCTTCAACGCAAAAATACTTCAGTTGTTTTACAGGAATATCTCTGCCACCATAACATATGACAAAATAGTGACTGTCTGCTGTAGGAAATCCAGTCCCAAGTTCACTGCCTAATTACTGTTTCCGCAGAACAAATGCAGTTTCGGTGATAAATGAGTTGTAATATGCCTCAGAACTAATGATCTACTCTTTTATTGCAGAAGTGTACGAGAAATGGCACCCTATATTCCTGACCTCTCCAACAGGTGGAAACAGTCACACTGATAGAACATATATTTCAGGCTAATGCATAAATCTGTATTTATGACTAAAATTATGCAGAAACAAAAAAAATTAGTACACAAAAAAGCAATATAGTGCATGACTCTGATACTTTAAAATGTTTTCTGAGACCAACGCTACAAATAGTTTCTGAATTTGAGTCTTCTTTCCCTTCCACCACCGCCTAGTGCAATCAATCACCCTCAATGTCTGGAGTCTCGTTAAGTAGAATCGCTTAGTTGAGGTATTAGAAGGCGGTCAGTACCCACAGAATCATAGCCGACCTTGACACCTTGGAGGCAGTTCAGAGAAGGTTCACTAGGTTGATTCCGGGTATGGAAGGATTGTCTTATGAGGAAAGATTGAACAGGTTGGGTCTATACTCATTGGAGTTTAGAAGAATGAGAGGAGACCTTATTGAAACATACAAGATTCTGAGGGGACTCGATAGGGTAGATGCTGAGAGGATGTTGCCTCTCATGGGGGAATCTAAAACGAGGGGGCATAGTCTCAGAATAAGGGGTCGCCCGTTTAAGACGGAAATGAGGAGGAATTTCTTCTCCCTGAGGGTCGTGATTCTTTGGAATTCTTTACCCCAAAAAGCTGTGGAGGATGAGTCATTGAATACATTCAAGGCTGAGTTAGACAAATTTTTGATCAGCAAGAGAGTCAAAGGATATGGGGAAAGGGCAGGAAAGTGGAGTTGAGGTAAAATTCAGATCAGCCATGATCTCATTGAATGGTGGAGCAGGCCCGAGGGGCCGAATGGCCTACTCCTGCTCCTATCTCTTATGGTCTTATGGACCCACCGGAAAGGAGGAAGGAAAAAGCAGGCAAGCTTTCACCACTCCCTTTTAGCTTTCTGCCAAAACAAGCTATTATGAGCAGCAGTAACTGATAATATGAAGTCATCAGTTTCAAGTGAGCACAGCTTAAAGCTGGAAACTCCCCACAACAGTGCACAAAGGGAAACTAAAGCAAAATTGAATTGTATGGTGTAAGGAACACACTGTACAGTGAATAAGCTGAAATTAACACTCTAGAAAACCCACAAATAATTTAACAATTTGTTTAAGATTCACTAATTTCCCTCCGGCCCAATAAAATCATAAAAATCAAACACAAGTTGCACTGAAACAAAAATCAAAATAATGCAGATCTCAAAATCTGAAACAAAACCAGAAAATGTTAGAAACACTCAGCAAGTCAGGGAGCATCTGTAAAGAAAGGAAAAATGTTAATATTTCAAGCCTAGCCCTTCATCAGAACGGGAAGATATTACCGATGAACAGTTTATAAGAAGGAACTGAGCAAGGGAAAGAGGAAGGGAAAAGGACCATGTACGCAAGAAAAAGGATGAGTTGTAAAGTGATTGGGCACAATTTTATCAGTGAAAAACGGATGGGTTGGGGGCAGGGGGCATTCAAAATTGCAACCATTTCAGACCCGCCCCCAACGACTGCGGACCCCCGAACCCGATCGCGGATCCCCGACCCCATCCCACCCCCGCAATGATCTCGGACCCCCGACTCCAAACCCCTATTGTGGACCCCGATCCTCCCAACGATCGTGGACCCCCGACCCCGATCGCAGATCCCGGACTGTCGCTGACTCCCCCAACCCTGATCCCCCGATCGCGGAACCCTGTCCTCGATCCCCCCCCCCAATGATGGTGGGCCCTTGCGATGACCCCCAATCCCGACAACCCCCACGTGACTGACCCCCGATCCCTCCCCTGCGACTGACGTTCCCCTCCCGTGCCAACCCCATGCCCTTCCCCCCATCCATACAAACAAAGACTTACCTGAAGACGTCCTCTCCCTGGCTGCTCTCCTGTCGGACTGAGACCAGCCAGTCAATCAGGCCAGTCAGTCGGACGGCAAACCAACAAAAAAAAAAACGTCTTTACGTCAAAATCGTACGGATGTCCGGGAATCCCGTATTTCCGGGTTTCCCGTCAGCAATTCATTACCCCCCCCACCCCCCCGCCCCCTTCCCAGCTCGGGATCGAAATCATGCCCATTATGTGGAGAACAGAAGATGGTTAAGCAACAGAAGTGATAATAGCGCAAGAGAAAAGGTGGCATGATGATAAAAATGAGAGAAATAAAAGATATATATGAGACGCAGAGAACGTGTGAATTGTTAAAGCAGGTTGTAGGTGCCAGTAATGTAGGGTCTACCAGCGCTTCCGGGGATGGGGGAGGGAGGGGATTGTTGCTTGGGAAGGGGACCCCCCCCATCAGTACATTACCAGTGAGATGGTCTGAATCCCTGGGGTTGACCTGCCTTTTTCTTCCACCAAACTCACGGGCCCCATTTTGTTTTACTTTGACAGATTTTCATGCTCCCCCTCTCCAATTTAGACAATCTGCTTTAATTATTCACACATTCTCCGGGATATATCTTCTATCTCTCTAATTTCTCTCATCATGCCACCTTTTCTCTTACGCTATTATCACTTCTGTCAGTCAACCATCTCCTGATCACCACGTAATCATTTTACAGCCATTTCTTTTTCTTTTCTTGCTTATCTGATTCTTCCCTCCCTCTCTTTTTTTCTAATAAGCTGTTCATCTGTAATATCTCTCAGTTATGATGAAGGAAATGCTCTCTCCTGTCACTCTGAAAGACAGTAAGTACCACACTATTGGGCGGCTATATATTCAAGCTAATACTAATAGTTGGATTTATTTACAGGAAAGATGATTACACAGGAGCAGAAAAAAAAAGCAAGATGTTGATTGTACAAACACTAAAAAACACTAAAGATTGAAGCAGTCCACAGCAGTTTAAACATCCATTTTTACAGAACATATTTTTTACCCAGTCTAATAATCATCTACATTTATACATAAACCTAACTTATGTTGACTTCCTGACCTGACGATTGTACATTGGTGAAGCAATAGTCCTGCCTGCATCATTTAAGGACAATTACACGAACTGAAACCTGTTTGAATGTTCAAGTTCTGAACATCAACACTCAACTACAGTTGAGCAGCTAGGGCAGGCCCTTTAGGCCGAAAAAAAACATTCCACGTCACAAATGTTAATGTTGAAGCATTAACTGCCTTCCTCCCAAGTTGACCCCTGTTGACCCAGATATCAAGTAATCTTCTGACACAATTCATTTCTTAATACAAGCAACAAAATCAATGAGGGAAGCTATCTTGGTTAAATTACTCTAACTGAAACAGGAGAGTTTTGTGTATTGGTTGCTACTTTGAAAAATATAGCTAATCCGAAACCAAACCTTTAATTCTCATTACACCATCGTTACAGAGAAAACATACAGTGGGCACATTCATGCGAACGCCATTTGCCCCCTATATGCGGTATAACGTGGTTGTGTTAATAGTTGAGTGGCTGATGAGCAGTATTTGTAATTTTACGGCTTTAAAGACTGGGGACAGGGTTGGGTTGTAGATTGTTGCTTTTTAAGCTTTCTGTTGCTTGCCTTCCAAAGTATTGGCTGTGATGCAGAGTTCAGTTTAAATGAGCCTTATATGGGCTTCAGCCCTGTTAAATGTCTGAAATTGCAGACTGTTACTATGTTTCAGACTGGACTCCTGTAGGACATGCTACTCCACTTAGATGCCAGGTTTGAAACTGACAAGTAACTCAACAAGTGATGCTATCGGATAGCATTCAGATCTGGGCCATTTATTGCGGCTGATGGACTGTAAGCACAAATTCACTGGAAAGGTCGAAGAGTTCTCTCTTTGCTTTGCTCAGTCCTCAATGGGAGGAAATGGGACAGGGGTGAGCATGGATCGGCAGCAGCCCGCAGTAGTGCTGTGCAGCCAGAAGGAACATTCCTGCTCCTCCTCGCTCCACATTAGGGTAAGTTGAAAAGAAATTTACCCTTATATTGGCAGCCTGTAGCAGGCCCTTTAAGGACCTCTGGTCAGGACACAGAGAAAACCGGAAAAAACTGACGCATGCTTCACTCAGATTCTGACCAATTTTGGAGAAGGTCCTTAAACAGGTGCTAGGGCCGTCATTAGCATATGCATGAGCCCCACGCCTGTTTAAGGCCACCGCCAGGGAGGCCTGAATAATGCCTGAGCCAATATGACATCAGACATATTTCAGGCACCCTTCAGGCATAACCAATGAAAGTGGACCCTTTTGCTTCGTTTCGCATCCAAAAAAACAGGTGAGAAAGGCTCCAATTTTGCCCCTCGTTTGTTTAAGCTGAGATTTTTAGGTAACTTAAATTGTCATTTTCTAAATGGTAAAAACAAATCCAGAACTTAGAATGCTCCTGAAAACTGAATACATTAGCTGAGTATCTCCATAACTCAAATAATTTTCTGCAAGTGATCAAGTTCAGCACAGTTAAACTCTATGACTGAGGTCAAGCCAATATTGATCAGTTTAATTAGTTCATTAATATCGATGGGGTGTTCCATTGATTGCACTGCTTCTGAGGTCCCTGATTTGCAAATTACTTTTTCAGGAAATTTTGGAGTAAGTTTGCAACAGGAAGATCGGGGCACGAAACGGTGTAATTTATGGCGGAAGTCACAGATCGTGCTGTTCCAGGAAACCTTGGACCTAAAACCTTTACAATCTTCCCTTTCCCTCCTCCCAAGAAAATTACATTAAAGGGAGGTTGGCTCATTGGCTCAGATGATCGCGATGCCCAGCACACATAACCAGTAGGTGGCCAGTCCATGCTTGGAAGGTCACAATCTCAGCCCTACCAACATGGAAGAGGAGGAAGAAAAGAGAAGAGAAGGAGGAGATGGAAGAGAAGGGAAGTCATCCTAAACTATCCTTGTCCACTTAAGCAGGTCACAGAGCAATGTTAACAGAGGTAGCACTCTTGACCACTGATACCACATGGCACAAGAAGATAAAATTAATAAAAGTTTTTCTATAAAGAGGACTGGGGGTTGAAGTGTTAACATTTATTGGCAACTACTGCATTATTTGTGGCTGAAATGAGTGCTTGCTTTGAAACTTATGTATTCCTTAATAAAGGCAAGCTGAATGTTGTCCGTCTGCTATCCCCAATGAGTAAGTGACTAAAAGGCATTGGCCTAGAATTTGCTGTCAAAGTAACGGTGAGGCTAATTGGCGCTCGCCATTATTTATGCGCAAATGGCACAGCAACTTCAAGGGGCAGCTGCGCGGTTAAACTCAAATATCCAAAAGCTGCTGTCTGAGTTGCGTCGCTCCGCCATTAGATTCACGAAAGCGGCATCTCGCTGTCTGCCTCTCCATTGAAATGCGCTGAATGGCGTGAAGTTGCTGTATTTGCGAGGTAGACATGAACTAAACTCACCAAAGAAAGTTAAGTCTTGTTCATTTCAGTCTAAGTACCCTTTTAACAATGTGATAAGTGTTAAATACTGCCCATCAAACTCTCTGGCACTGAAAATGTACTATTACAAGTTTTAATTGTTGGAGATTTTAAAAATGTAAAACTTAAAATTTAAAAACATTTTTTTTCACTTTTCCTTTCTGTCTCTTTTTTTCTCTCTCTTAACCCAATCTTTCTTTCCCTCCCTTTATTTCTCTTTCTGTACCTGATTCAACATTGAATTCACCTACTCTAATTTACACTTCCTTCTCAGTCCTTGCGCTGTTAATTTCTCAATCCTTCAATCTGATTGGATAAGGAGATACCCAGTTACTTGCCCTGTTCACTCAGGTCCCAGATGCCCTGTTTCCCTCGCTGTGACGTTATCAGCTCACATTATCAGCAACTTGCCATGCAAAAAATTTAAAAACCTAAACTTGTAAGGGTAAGTCTAACTAATGGCAGATGCCCTGCCCTAGGTCAGATACCCTGCCCCAACAAATTACGACCCATTATCTTTGAGGAGTGTGCAAAGACATCTCTTTGCTGATATAGGCAAAAGCAACAACAGCTACTGACAGGAAATTTGTTGTTCAAGTATCTAAAAGTAAAACTGCAGGCAAATTCAAAAAGTACACAGAAATTCCTTGCGTTATTTTGTATGCATTAAAATAACATAGCATTACTGCAACAGGCTTCAAGCGGTGGGAGTTTCAGGGAACCCTTCAAAAAAAAAATCACATGCTGCCAAAGGAAATTACATCATCTGGTTTTCTGCCACCAAGTGACTGAAACTAAACTGGTACTCTGAGGAGGAGGCTTGATGTTTTCAGCACAGTCATAATCGTCTGCATTTAATCATTCAGTCCCAGTGTTGCAAGCAGCTGAAGACAGTGATTCAAGGGACTTGTGTTACAATTATCAAACGTCTATCGAAAAACAATGCTAAACAGTAACAGAAGTTAAATAGTACACCTAGCATTAATACAGTCTAGTATTTTTTTATGATAAAAAATAAGTCAACTCTGTGTTTGTGTTAAAGCAATTAAGTTGTAAATGCAATTGCTATTATGGGCCAATTATTGTACTGCTTAAGGTTCTGCTTGTTTGGAATCTCTTTTAACACTGCTTGGCACCTGCCTCACAGGAACTTTAACTGTCCTGTCTCCCAAAAGCTGGAAATTTAAATATTTAGAGAGCGGGGAAGGCAAAATCTTAGGGCGCTAAATTGGGCCGTGTAGCACCCGTTGTTTCGGCGCTACACGGCCTCTCTGATGTCCAAGATGGCATCTTGGATGCGCACGCACGTTTCCAGCGTGATGTGCGCCAGACGCCATGTTGATAAAGGAGTTAGCGCAGGCGCAGATAACGAACGTTGGAATCATGTAAAGTAGGGAGAAAATGGCTTCAATCAGTGTGCAACGCTGATTTAAAGTGATAGACACCATTTTGGGTCTTAACGCTCAGCTCAACGCACAGTCTTAACCCCGACCATCTGAACGTGTCTTAGAGTGTCTGGAGGACCCCCCATCGGCGCTATTTAAAGGGACCATGCAGGGTTTACAGGTTAGCGGCTGGATTATTGCTTCTGGCTGCCGAGACATTTGTAACTGTTTTTGGAGGTCTCCTAGACTTCAATACTAGGACGCAGGGACATAGCCGAACATTTAGAGCCAGGACATGCAGGAGTGAAGTTAGAAAATGCTTCTACATGCAAAGGTTGGGAGAACTTTGGAACGCTCTTCTGCAAACGGCAGTTGATGTTAGCTCAACTGTGAATTCTAAATCTGAGATTGATAGATTTCTGTGAACCAAGAAAGGGATATGGGGCTAAGGTGGAAATATGGAGTTAGGTCACAGGTCCACCATGATCTCATTGAATGGCGGAACAAGCTCGAGGGGCTGAATGCCACCGCCACTTGCTGCCACTGATATGCGCTACTTTCTCCTGCAAGAAAGCAGGACATGGGTCTGGGTGATGTGCCTGTCAGGTATGAATAGCTGCCAGTGTGTGCGGCCTGTGAGTTGTGGGTCGGCGGCTTGCAACAGTGGTAATGTGTGATGGTGAGAGGAAGCATCTGATTGGAAGAGTTGAGTACTGATGGAAAGAGTTTGTTGGTATGTGGGTGATGGGGGTGTAGTGCGTGGTGCAGTTGGGAGGAGACGCTACTTGACAGTTGACCTCACTCACCTTGACCACTCATGTCAAAGCAATGAACTTCTTCCTGTATTGCATCCATGTTCATGATGCTGCGCACCTGGAATTGACTTCATCCCCTACTGCCTCCCATTGCATTTTGGGTGTGTGTCTGGAGGGCCTTTTGCTCCCCCCCTCCCTCGCGGATATAGGATGTCCCTCCTTCTGTCCACCTCTTGCACCAAGGCCTCTGGTGCATCAGCAGAGAACCTTGGTGCATGGACTCTCAGATCGGCAGATTGGTGAGGACTTGCATGCAGATTGGAGGATGTGGGATTTAGTGGTGCGCAACCTTTATTCAAACATAATTCATCAGTGTGTAAACATAGGGACGGGACCTGCATCTGTGTTTTACGTGTGCGATGTCTGATCTCCGTTCAGATTCCGTGCAGACAGCAGACTGTTATTTTCAGCAAATAACAGGCACCAGCTACCTTTAAGAGATTTCTAACAGACAGCCAGCCTTTAAGAGATTGGAGCTCCCCCTGCTAGTGGAAAGTGCGAATTGCATTGAATCCAAGTTCACGCCGATTTCCAATGCAGATTGCAGGTGAGTCCTCAGGCCTGACGAAAGTTTCGTCCTATCTGTGCAGGGACCTATGGGAGTGGGGTAATAGCGGATCGTGCTACTCCCGCCCAAAAACAGGCCCTATCCAATTTTCCCCCCTTAGTCTCTAAACATTTAAATTAAGATCAAGTGACTTTAACAAATTATCCATGCCCCTTAAGCATTTTGAAAACTGTGTTAGTCGCTTGTTTTGAGCTATTGTCAAATGGTTTTGAGATGTTTCCCATTATATCACTGTTCTTGTTCACAGTACAAGTAGCATTCTGCACTACACATTGTATTAGTAATCCCAATGTTAAAGAATATATTTCTTTTTCTTCGCTGGAAAAGATTATACACAATAAAGAGCAACGGGTTATGGAAAACAACCAATGGTAGCAGGCAGTATATTATAACTCACGAGGACCACGAATAAGATGCACTACTCTTATCCCATTTATTTTCTCTAAGTCATCAATATCTGGATTTGCATTCCACTTACTGCTGTACATGCCTTTTTAGGCAAGTATGACATTTCTTTATGTAAACTATATTCTTTTCTAATATTTTCCACTAGTACAGGCAAATATTTGCCCAGGCATGAGACAGAATACCATATATGCTCCATAAAAGATTCAGAATTTGATTCAAACAAATGTTGAGACTCTTTTTGGATCATTTCCAAAGTACCTTCCACTACTTCTCATTGCAGAGTCCATCACGACCCCTTTTCCCAAGCTGTTTTTAAATCACCTACAGAGCCTGAGTTAATAACAACTGAGACAAAAAGAATTCTGTATTAAAAAAGAATTTAGCCAATTCCCCAATGACTCAGCATGTTTATCCAGTGAGTAGTTAAACTGTAAAGATTAGGAATTTCCCAGCTTTGATCTCTGATCTGTGCTGAGTCAGGTGATCTCACTCAGGGTGGTGGTAGGGGAATTACAATTGGTCTTAATGCCTCTGGCTTAAGAGAGAAAAACTTTGGCAAGGTTCCCATTCCTGAACACCATCCAAGCGACCTTTGTACAAAGAATGTGTCTGTGGAAGTTGAGGTGAGGACAGAATCAAGCTTGGCTGTGATGCTACCATGACATAATAATCTACTGGCAATCACTATCAAACCTCACAAATGATTAATGGCTACTTCGGCAAGATGCCATGGCCGTGGGACTGTTTTCTGCGGGGAGGAGAGAAAGGGAGAAAAGAAAACTGGTAAAGGAAAAAAATTCCAAAGTTTCCAGTGGGGTTAAAAATTGGCACTGCATTTTTTTTAAATTACTTTTTGTGCTCATCAAGTTTACTACTGCAAAATGACATTCGTTTCCACTTCAGGCATCCAGTGTCAGCAACAAATATCCTCAGAGCAAGGATGACATAGCTAGAATCAGAGTAAAGCTCCCTCTACTCTGCCATGATAATTAACCTCAGCCCCAATCTCAGAAGACAAGTGCATACTTCACAATTTCCTATTTCCTCACATGAGCCATCCTGCAAGTTCTTGAAATGCGATTGTCCATTTACTGTACTACCAAATTAGGGGCAGTTTTGGGTTCTGGGTCCAGGAGCTGTGGTAGAACTGCCCAAACTCATTTCATGCCGGTGCTGCTTCTTCCCAACACACTTCCTGTAAAGGCATAGGCCCCGATTTTGCTGCCAAAATAACGGCGAGTTTAATGGCCATTATTAACGTGTAAATCGTCCAGCAGCTTGTAGCGAGGAAGAGATACCCCATGAAATGCGAATCGTCACAAGTTGCTGGAAGATTTGCACCGCTCCGCCGTAATCTCACGAAAACAGCGGCTCGTCCTCAACCTCCACATCAGTTTCAAGAACTTGTTGCATTTGCACATTAATTGCCAATTAAGCTCACTGCAGAAAGTTAGGGCTAGTACTTAACAGCCCAAGTACTTTTTTTAATGATGAGATTTATGTTCCTGCAATGCCACTTAATGTCTCCATCCCAGAAAGGGAACAATTGAAACTGTGGTCTCATTCCTGCAGGTAGTAAATTGTTGTTCGAGATTTTAAAAATTTTAAATTTTAAATGTTTTAATTTTTTTCTTACTTTTCCTTTCTGTCTCTTTTTCTCTCTCTTGATCCAACCTTTCTTCCTCTCTGTTTCTCTTCCTGTACCTGATTTGACTCTAATTCAACCCATTTCCTTCTCTATTGTTCCTCTGTTTCTTTCTCAATCCTTAAATCTCATTGGTTAAGGAGATAGACTGTTGGTCCCGTCGTTCACCAAGGTCCCCGTTGCCCTCACCGCGTCGTTATCAGTTCGAACATCCGGCAACTTGTACGGCAAAAAAATTTTCGAACTGAAGGTGCAGGAAAAAGTCTAACTATGTTGAGAGATGCCCCGCTCCAGCAAAATCTGGGCCATCATCTCCTTCTCCCAGCTTATCCATTTCTGTTGTATTTGCTCTTATGTATTTACTTTCCGCACCAGAGCTTCTGAAATGTCTTCATTTTTCCTCAACAGAACTTTCCTCTCGACAGTGACTGACAGGACCTTTGCTGTGCCCTCCCCATCGCCTGTGATTCTGCTCTCACTTCCCTTCCCTCCTCTCAAAACAATGAGGCTCTCCCTTGCCCTCACCTTGAACCCACTAGACTCTACAGTCACCAGATTATTTTCCGCCGCCTACAACATGATCCCACCAACGAGTACACCTTCCCTTAAGCTCCCCTCTCCCCTTTGGTTCTGGCATGATCGAGTCTTCCACCACCCCAGCCTCCAGCTGCCCTTTCCCTGGCACTTTCCCATGCACCCGCAGCAGATATAGCACCTGTTCATTCACCTGCTTCCCCATTGTTCATGGCCCTAAATACTCCTCCTGTTGAAGACAGCAATTAAGTGTACTCCCTCCAATCTAATATACTGTATTCACTGCTCATTGTACAGTCTTCTCTACATTGGGGAGGCTAAACGCAAATCAATTGACCATTTTGGAAAACACCTCTGTTCTGTCCACAAGTGCGACCCTGGCCATCTGGTCGCTCACCACTTTAACACCCCCTTCCATCCCCACTTTGACCTCTCTGTATTTGGCCTCCTGGACTGTTCCAACCAAGCTGAACACAATTATCAGGAATTATATCTCATCTTTCTCCTGGCCACTCTGCAGCCCTGATTCGAAGAGTTACTTTTAGTAACTTCAGATCTTAATTATATCCTCCACTTTCTTTACAGTGAGGAATTCTGGTGATGTGCGACTGGTCTGTCAGCATCTAGGGAAGGAGAGGTGGGTTAATGTTTCAGGTGTAAATCCTTTGTCAAAACACAGTTCTGGTGGAGAGAGGGGATCTGCCCTTTCTGGTGCTGCCGTGTTTTTATTTTCACTTTTGGGCACTGGCGGATCTACTGTGCGTTTCCATTTTTCATTTCAAACCTCTCACGTCTACAGTTCTTCACCCTCATCAATTTTCCCCACTTTCATGTCTCTTTCTTTGTGTGGATCTATCCAAAGTCTTTTCACCGCCATAGCTATTTGCACACTCTCCTGTTCATTTAATGTCTTTCCATTGCCACGTTTTTTAATTAAGCAGTTTGGAGGTCAATGAACCCATTAACTTCCTCTGTGACTGGAATATCTTTCCCCCCATCCCACCTTTCCTTCAAACCTGTTATGGGACTTATCTTTCAGTTGGCAGTTCTGATAAAGGGCTGTACCTAAAACTCTGACATGTCCTTTTTCTCCATAGATACTGAATGGCCTGCTGTATGCCCGGCACTTTCTATTTTTCTTTCAGATTTCCGGCATTTGCAGTTTTAATTTTTTTTTAATGCAAACTCAATTCATGTTGGACCCTTAAAGCCACCAGACCGCGGCGGCTTTTAACCCTTCAGTCTTGGCTAGATTTCAGCCCAAGGTCTCATGAGTAAAAGCCAATGACGAACCCACTGTACCACCCAGTTCTTTTAAATTTGGCATATGAATTAGATGCTCTCAAATTCAATACGATCAAAAGTCTTCATAATCCAGATCAAATTTCTTGCACATTGATAAAACTTACACTTCCAGACCATCTCAAGGAGGTAATTTGCAGCTCTTTAAATAGTTTTGCAATGGAGATGAGGGAAAATTAAGGCTTAGTTCCTACTGCTGAAACACCGGTGACTATGCATCCACACTCTGGTCCTGGCTTCTATTTTCATTAAATATTTTTTCTGATTATTTAACCTATTATAGTGAGCCTTTTTTCCTCAAAAATTGTGCAATTTCCATTTACAATATAGGTTCATTATATTATTATTTATTAATAAACATCTGCCTCCCGTTGGAAATAAAATCCTTGAAATTCACAATGGGAATATTCTGTACATGTTGAACCAAATTTTGTTGGATCAGGGCACTGCCGTTAGTTAGACTTTTTCTTGCACCCTTCAGCTAGAACAAAATTGTGCCATAACATGCTAGAAGTACGAGCTGGAGGGCAATGAGGCATCTGGGACCTTAGACTGTTGGTCCTGTCGTTCACTATCTCCTTAATCAATTAAATTTAAGGACTGAGAAAGAAACATTGGAACGACGGAGAAGGAAATAGGGTGAATTTAAGAGCCAAATCAGGTACAGAAAGAGAAATAGAGGGAAAGAAAGATTGGATTAAGAGAGAGAAAAAAAGAGACATAAAGGAAAAGTAATTTAAAAAAATTACATTTTAAATTTTAGAAGTCTCCAAGAACAATCTACTGCCTGCAGAAATGAGACTCAACAGTTTAAACTGTTCTCTTTCTGGACAGAAGAAGTTGAGTGGCATTGCATTAACAATTATCATGTTGTTAAAAGAGTACTTACGCTGTTAAGTATGAGCCCTAACTTTCTGCAGCGAGTTTAATGGGCAATTAATGGCAAATCCAGCAAGTTCTTAAAAGTAATGGGGAGGTTGAGGGCGAGCTGCCATCTGTGCGAGGCAAATGGCGGAGCGGCATAAATCGACCAGCACATTCTGGAGATTCACAACTCACGCCAGGTCTCTTCTTCCTCTGAACTTGCTGGCCGAGTTGCACATTAATAACGGTTTGCGTCGTGAGCGCGCCATTATTTTTCCAGGAAGATTTAAACGAAAAACTCATTCCTCCACAAACTAAGTGCAACTCTACAAAAAATTCTACTGTGACCTTAGTCCTTTACGGCAACGTGTTGACATCTTGCTAAACAATTCGCATGTCAATGAATATTCAGCTAATAATTAAAGGTTGAAAGTACTTTGTAGTTCTGTAACCACCAGGCTATTGAAAATAACCGAAGGTGATGGGTTCTATGACTCTAGTTCTGCTTGGAACAAAAGAATGCCGTCTGTGCAATAAGTGGGGTCATTAGATACTGCACTTGGGATTTTATTTGATTTTTCTTGGGGACTAGGGAGGAATTTCACATGTTTCATTTCTCTGAAGCTGGACCTGGCTTTGCGTTCGAAAGGAGATTCCATAATTTAGTGTCTATGAGAATGCAAATTGAATGCATGCTATTGAAAGGTACAGAGTGATTGGCCTATATAGCCTTTTCTTATTCAAAACTTTTATTTTGCAATTACTATTTGGGAGGGTTCCTGGCTTTAGGATGGCAAGGCCAACAACACAGAGTTTCGCTGCAAACTCTGCATCACCGTCTAGCCAGGGAAAACAACACCTTGCACAAATAAGCACATATACAGTGTTCTAATAACCAACCAATGATGGGAAAAGTTTTAATATTAGTAAACAGCAGAATTCCTTTACACCTCTTTGCCTACATTAAAAAATACTAAGCTAGTCCAGTGGGCTATGTTGCTGCCATTTTGAAAAATTCATCTCGCACCCCTCTCCAAGAAAAATTGTACAACCCGAGGTTGAGTCCCAATCTCATGACAGCGGGGCATTAGTTATATTGCACATTCTACATTAATACAAAAGAGTAATTTCTGCACAGAAATGTGAAATGTGCAGCATAACCTTCCTATAAATTCTTATCACAAAAATATCTGCTGCTATTTTCAGTAGAACATGATGTGCCAGCCAGATCAAGAGCTTGTGAGATAATGGTCATTCTGACTGACTGCATAGTTGTCTCTAGGCTTAAGGACTAAATTTCCAGTGTGGAATGACGCTCACTGAAAAATGACATTACTCAATAAGCCTGTTGTAAGTATTGTACACCCCATATATACTATAAGTTGTGATTAACTGGCATAGCCCAACTAGTGAATTGTTCTGGCAGTCAACGAAAATTGCAGTCTACCCCAAAAATCCTAGCTGATGCAGAGTTGCTGTGTCTTATCATGTGCAACAGTGCAAACAGCTGACTGCTTTGATTTGCTCAAAGGTTATTTAAAAAAACAATTCAGAACATTCATTTAAGCCATTAGTTGACTGAAAATTATCCAAATTTATTCTTAAAATGGAAGTATTTTAAGCCTTATTTGCAGTAACATTTTTGATCCCCCATGCTCATTTTAAAAACCAGGGCTTTTAACTATGCACTGATGTCAATTCATTTGGTCAATCATTCCATTCATAGAGTCATAGAGTCATAGAGTTATACGGCACGGATAGAGGCCCTTCGGCCCATCGTGTCCACGCCGGCCATCAGCCCTGTCTACTCTAATCCCATATTCCAGCATTTGGTCCGTAGCCTTGTATGCTATGGCATTTCAAGTGCTCATCCAAATGCTTCTTGAATGTTGTGAGGGTTCCTGCCTCCACAACCCTTTCAGGCAGTGAGTTCCAGACTCCAACCACCCTCTGGGTGAAAAAGTTCTTTCTCAAATCCCCTCTAAACCTCCCGCCTTTTACCTTGAATCTATGTCCCCTTGTTATAGAACCCTCAACGAAGGGAAAAAGCTCCTTAGTATCCATCCTATCTGTGCCCCTCATAATTTTGTACACCTCAATCATGTCCCCCCTCAGCCTCCTCTGCTCCAAGGAAAACAAACCCAATCTTCCCAGTCTCTCTTCATAGCTGAAGCGCTCCAGCCCTGGTAACATCCTGGTGAATCTCCTCTGCACCCTCTCCAAAGCGATCACATCCTTCCTGTAGTGTGGCGACCAGAACTGCACACAGTACTCCAGCTGTGGCCTAACCAGTGTTTTATACAGCTCCATCATAACCTCCTTGCTCTTATATTCTATGCCTCGGCTAATA
This sequence comes from Heptranchias perlo, assembly GCF_035084215.1. Lineage (NCBI taxonomy): Eukaryota > Metazoa > Chordata > Chondrichthyes > Hexanchiformes > Hexanchidae > Heptranchias > Heptranchias perlo. Next base: position 127,530,606 of record NC_090328.1, on the reverse strand, counting down.
AAGGCAAGTATCCCATATGCCTTCTTTACCACCTTATCTACCTGTTCCGCCGCCTTCAGGGATCTGTGAACTTGCACACCAAGATCCCTCTGACCCTCTGTCTTGCCTAGGGTCCTCCCATTCATTGTGTATTCCCTTGCCTTGTTAGTCCCTCCAAAGTGCATCACCTCGCACTTTTCCGGGTTAAATTCCATTTGCCACTGTTCCGTCCATCTGACCAACCCATCTATATCGTCCTGCAGACTGAGGCTATCCTCCTCACTATTTACCACCCTACAAATCTTTGTATCATCAGCGAACTTACTGATCATACCTTTTACATTCATATCCAAGTCATTAATGTAGACCACAAACAGCAAGGGACCCAGCACCGATCCCTGTGGTACCCCACTGGCCACAGGCTTCCAGTCACAAAAACAACCTTCGACCATCACCCTCTGCCTTCTGCCACTAAACCAGTTTTGTATCCAAAGTGCCAAGGCACCCTGGATTCCATGGGCTCGTACCTTCTTGACCAGTCTCCTGTGAGGGACTTTATCGAAGGCCTTACTGAAATCCATGTATACCACATCCACTGCGTTACCCTCATCCACACGCCTAGTCACCCCCTCAAAAAATTCAATCAAATTAGTCAGACATGATCTTCCCTTGACAAAGCCATGTTGACTATCCCTGATTAATCCTTGCTTCTCCAAGTGGAGACTAATTTTGTCCTTCAGAATTTTTTCCAATAATTTTCCTACCACTGATGTTAGGCTCACTGGCCTGTAGTTCCCCGGTTTTTCCCTACTCCCCTTCTTGAATAATGGTATTACATTAGCGGTTCTCCAGTCCTCTGGCACATCCCCTGTGGCCAGAGAGGTTCTGAATATATGTGTCAGAGCCCCCGCAATCTCCTCCTTTGCCTCACACCTGGAGTAGCCTGCTAACTTGCTGTTCTAAATCACTGGCGTATTATACGACTAGTGTAGTGCTGGCCAACAAGCTTCATACAGTTCTTCTGCTGCTCAAGTGAGGCTCTTTACCTTACAGCAGGATTGGTGGTAGTATAGCTCTCTGGCTGATTCTGGGAGACTCACTCTACCATAGGAGTTGGAAGTACCATTTATTTGTAGAGGCAGTTTTCATGGGAGTGGAGCTGGTGCTTCGTCGGGTCCAGGACCAGCATTTACAAATAGGCCTGGAGCAGAACTGGCATTTTCTGCAGAGCAGGAAACAGCAGCCAGTGGAGTCAAAACAGCACCAAACAGGAGCAGCAAGCAAAGTCATGATTGAAGCCTAGTGACTTTGCTATGGGTCAAGATCAAAATAATTTTAGCTTCAAAACTATACCTAGTTGGTGATAATGGATTCAAGGGTTTCAGGCATTAGTAATACTGAAACTTTAAGCTGTTTAATTGGATTCTTTTTGGAGAGCGGGCTAAGTGAAGTAAAGCTTTCTGTAGAATAATTGTTCTTGATAAGAAATAAATCACAAATATTTTTAAAAGGTGTGAACTGCCGTCTACTTTTGCCAGTATAATGTAAAAGTGAGTTCTCCTTAGAATAGGGGTGAGGGAAATGGCGTGAAATGTAAGTTGGGCTACCTGGGTGCTGAGCTGAATATTGGAGGGTTGGATACTTGTGAGAAGCATCCAAACATCAACAGCACTACCCTTTGTCTGATTTCCAAGTTCAATGTTTGCACAATTTTTTCGGTTCTTCAACATGCAAAATCAAAGGACAAATCTACTCTGACTGATGCTCAGGCTTCAGCACTGTCAAGTTTCTGCACTTGGGAGTAGAAAACATGGTTCAAGAAAACAAGGAACAAAGCACGTCAAAAATTGCACTGATTTGTGTGCCTGACTGTACAAGTACATCTTTGTTATAGTTAGTAAGAATATCACTGCGTATACCATAGTCATACTGTTTCTTTCATTATCAGAAATGATTGAATTTTGCTTCTTCTAAATCTTGTTCGCTGCTACGATTCTAATTAAAAAGACTGGAGTTTTGTTGCCACAACTGTATTTAAGGAACAAATGTGCCACAGATGTCAACAAAACTATCTACATATCTAATAGTATATTTTAATTGATAGCACTTTTATTGTAATGGAGATTATGGATGCATGATTCTCAAGTTGTCAGCAGTGCTCATAAATATAAATAAATGATTTGACTTCTATACAGCCAACAGCAGCAGAGATCTACTTCTGCCATCAAGTTCCCAGGAACTGAGCTGTAACGCAAGAGGACAGGAACAGTCGCAACTCCTCCTCAAATTAAAATATAAAATCTGACTCATGAGCTTTGAAAGGTTGGTCATCAGGCACTAGTGCATCATACTGGTATCAAATGTATGTGAGAATGTGCACTATTAACGATTTACAGGGAAATCTTCAGCATATTTCTCAACATCTCCCACTCTCTCGTAAAGAATCACAAGCTCACGGATTCATTCAGAATTAGCCCGTAGATAGAGATTGAATTGAGAGAGGTCCCAGCTTCAAAGACCAGACGAGCCCCTCTGTGTCACTATTTTTAGTCAAACACCACCAATTAGTTTCTCACATCTTTTCAGCGTGGCAGATGGCAGAACTGACTTGTATGACAGCATGTTTGAAAACACAGAAAACAGAATGCAAAGGTTTTTCGGCGCAACATATGGGCAGAAAAGAAAATGTTTCGAGATGGTGTGCAGACTGGTATGAGCAGATGAGCCACAAGTCAGGGAGTACTTGATATGCAGACATTTGCCCTTTTGGATTTGGGGGAAATTTATGGATGAGATGCCAAAGACAAATTTCCAAATGTTCACATTCATTCAGTTTGACTGCACACTCTCTTCCCCCTCCACCCCACTCAAAAAAAAATGTTTCTGTAGTATGTGTCTTACGAGCATGCCTAACGAGTGCAGGAAGAGATTTACCAAAATGATACCAGGGATGAAGGACTTCAGTTATGTGGAGAGACTGGAGAAGCTGGGATTGTTCTCCTTACAGCACAGCGGGTTAAAGGAAGATTTAATAGTGGTGTTCAAAATTATGGGGGGGGGGGGAGTTGATAGAATAAATGAGGAGAAACTGCTTCCATTGGCAGGAGGGTCGGTAACCAGACGCCACAGATTTAAGATAATTGGCAAAAGAACCAGGAGATGATGAGGAGAAATGTTTTCATGCAGCTAGTGGTTATGGTCTGAAATACACTGCCTGATAGGGTGGATAGAAGCAGATCCAACAGTAAATTTCTAAAGGGAATTGGATATATACTTGAAAAGGAGAAATTTGCAGGGCTATGGGGAAAGAGCAGGGGAATGGACTAATTGGATAGCTCTTTCAAAGAGCAGGCACAGGCCCGATGGGCCATATAGCCTCTGCAGTAAGATTCTATGATCTGTTGCTGTATATAAGTAACAAAATGATAACACTGCTTTTTTTGAGGGGAGGGGGGCAACTGGTGGTACCTTTTGGAAGTTTGAACAAAGGGGTCCAGGGAAGATGCCAATATATGGAGGGGTTCCTGAGAGTAGGCCAGTACTTGCAGGGGATCCTCCACATTAAAATGTTTGAAAATCACTGCTGAACACATCCTTAACATCCACTAATAATTTTCTTTTTTTGTTTCAGAATACAAAACACATGGGGCTATAAATAGGGATGCGTAGCACCCGTTTTGTAGGCTCTACACAGCCTCCTAAGGACCCAAAATGGCGCACACCGGACGCCATCTTGGTAAAGGCGTTTGCGCAGGCGCAGATAACGATCACCAGCAGCATGTAAAGTAGGGAGTAGATGAGTATGCAACGCTGATTTAAAGGGTCAGAGGTGATTTTGGAACACAATGCTCCAGTCAACACACTGTCTTAACCTCGGACAGCTGAACAGGTCATAAATGGCATGGAGGAACCCCCACCAGCCATATTTGAAGGGATCATGCAGGGGTTACAGGCTAGTTGCTGGATTATTGCTTCTGGCTGCTGATGCATTAGTACCTGTTTTTGGAGATCTCCTCTGCTTGAATACTAAGAATGGGGTACATAGCCTAAAAATTAGAGCCAGGACTTTCAGGAGTGAAGTTAGGAAACACTTCGACACGCAGAGTGGCAGAAGTTTGGAATGTTCTTCTGCAAACGACAGTTGATGCTAGCTCAATTGTAAATTTTAAATCTGAAATTGATAGATTTTTGTTAACCAAAGGTATTAAGGGATATGGAGCTAAGGTGGGTATGTGGAGCTAAGTCACAGATCGACCATGATCTCACTGAATGGAGGAACAGGCTCAAGGGGCTAAATGGCCTCTTCCTATGTTCCTATAATAGAGTTTCAATACTCTACAGGGAGTTGGCTGGCTAGCTGACAGGCAACAGCAAGGGCACTGGCGGAGTGGCAGGGGTGGGACAGGAATGCTGTCATCCTGAGAGAGGGCAGCAGGTTCATGTTCCATGGAGCCACTGCCACTTGCTGCCTCCTGTTATGCGTCACCTTCTCCTGCAAGAAAGCGGGAAGTGTGTCGGTGAGTGTCCTGCGAGATGTTTGGGTGATGTGCCAGTCATGGTTGAATAGCTGGCAGTGTGTGTAACTTGTGAGTTGTGGGTGTGTGGCTTGCAACAGTGGTAATGTGTGAGGGTGAGAGGAAGCATCTGATTGGCAGAGTTGAATACTGATTGAAAGAGTTTATTGGTATGTGGGTGTTGGGGGGTGTAGTGCGTGGAGCAGTGGATGCGGCTCGTGGTGCAGTTGGTAGGAGACGCCACTTGACAGTTGACCTCATTCACCTTGACCACTCGTGTCAAAGCATTGAACTTCTTCCTGCACTGCATCCATGTTGGTAGTGCTATGCGCCTGGAATTGACTTCATCCCCTACTGCCTCTTGAGTAAATGTCTGGGGGGGGGGGCCTCTTACCTCTCCCTCCCCTCCCAGATATAGGATGCCCCTCCATCTGTCCATATCTTGCACCAAGGCCTCTAGTGCATCATCAGAGGCAATATTAATAGCAAACCAGATACAATATTATCTTTTAAAAGAAGAGGAACACTATAAAAACACCAAATGGTAATCAACACAACTTGGTTTTGAAAAACTGCAATCATTTTAAATACAAAGTATCTCACCGTCAAAAAAGTTAGCATTACTTTTAAAGTGTATATTATTTTTCCAGATGTTAAAAAAAAACTAAAATTGAGAACGAATGATTAGGCCTCACTGGTAAACCCCCCAAAAAAACCCTTCAGTTCAGTAAAATGTAAACCACCTCGTTTAAAGACTACACAAATAAATGAAGCTCCGCTTTCAATATAAGCCTGGGAATAAGAAGAAGAAGAAGAAGAATTCGAAATAAAACACTCACTCGTCGGTAGCGGTGTTCCCAACACTTCGCACCTTGTCTTGAGGTCCGCACTGGTTTGAGAGTTAATGCAGTAAAATATCACAGGGAAAAAAAGGCGAGTGCGGCCCCTTCGGGGATCATGCTGTTTATTTTATGACTTTATTTCCTGGTGGGGAGCCGCCGCTGATCCTTCACTTTGCAATGGGAGACTCAGGACAGAGACACAGGCACTGACTGCAACTTCACTCTCTGCTCGCCTTATCTGTCCACTGTGCGCTAAAATGCAAGCCTAGATTTAATTTTTTTTTCCACCCACCCACCTCCTCCTCAAAGTTTACAATCAAACCAACAAAAAAAAAAGAGCAGATTCTCCTTCACCCGGAACTAGTCTGCAGAGGAGTAGACAGATCGATGCCTGTCTCGCTTCCAGTTGCAGAAACCATGTGTGAAACACAGCCCCTGACGACTATTTCACATCCTCACCCAGTAGATGTCAGAAAAAAAAGCGCAGTCACAACAATTGTTTGCATGTGGAACTGGATAAGAACAGCAAACAAATACTGAGAGCTGTACAGTGACACAGCACTCAGGGTGCCACACACACACCACTGTGGGTATTAATAAAATGAAAGCCAAAGAAAAAACGATTGCCAGGGCAGTTTACAAAATTTGGGCATGGGGAATGCGGTTTAGTGAGTGTGTGTTTTTCATTTATTTCCCTGTTTCGTCGTTTAGTTTTAAAATAAAATGATTTTGTCTTTTTTAAAAAAAAATTTGTTCTTGGGCTGCGGCCGACAGTGGCACGGCTGCGTTTATTGCTCGTCCCTGGTTCATCTGAGAAGGTGGCAGACCGACTCAACAAACTGCTGCAGTTCTTGTGGTGCTGGTGCTCCCGTAATGGTGTTAAATAGGGAATTCCAGGATAGTGACCCAGCAACGATGAAGGTACAGCGATTATATGTCCATGTCGGGCTGGTGTTTGACTTGGACAAGAACTTGGAGGTGATGGTACTCCCACGGCATTGCTGCCCTCATCCTTCTCGGTGGTAGAAGTCGCTGGGGAAGGTGATGCTGTCGAAGTAACCTCGGTGAGTTGCTGCAGTGCATCCTGTAGACCGTACTCACCGCAGCTGCAGTACATCGGTAAAGGAGGTGCTGGATCTCTTGTTGCCTTTCTCAAGGTTTGCCAGACGCTCACATCCCGAGAATTTAAAAAAACAGTATTGAATCTGGTGACAGGTGCATCAATCAAGTGAACGGTTTTGTCTTGGATGGTGTTGCGGCCGCACCCAGGCAAGTGGTGAGTATTCCATCACTCTCCTGACTTGAGCCTTGGAGATGGTGGATAGGCTTCGAGGGACCAGGAGGTGAGCCTCTTGCCTCAGAGTACCCAGCTTCTGCCCTGCTCTTGTAGCCATACTGTTGATATAGTTGGTCTATTTAAGTTTCTGGTCAGTGGTGACCTCCAAGATGTTGATGGTGATGGACTAGGTGTTGGTGGTGCCATTGAAAGTCAAAGGGAGATGGCTGGGCTTTTTATTGTTCGAGATGATCATTACTCGGCACATATATAGTGAGAATGTTACATGCCACTTGTCAGACCAAACCTGGATGTTACCCAGATCCTGCTGCAGGCTGGCTTAAGCAGCTTCATTGTGAATGGAGCTGAATACTGGAACCATCAGCAAACAGCTCCATTCCTGACCTTATGACAGAGGGTAGGTCATTGTTGAAGCAGCTGAAGATGGTTGGGCCGAGGACACTTCCCTGAGGAACTTCTGCAAAGACTGGACTCCAACAACCACAGCCATCTTCTTTTGTATCAGATATGACTCCAACTACTGAAGGGGTTTTCCTTTGACTTCATTGACCCCAGTTTTCCTAAGCTTCCTTGGTTCTATATTTGGTCAAATGCTGCCTTGATGTTGAGGGCAGCTGCACTCACCTCTCTTTTGACATTCCGCTCTTACATTCATGTCCGGATCAAGGCTTTGATGAAGTTTGGAGCCAAGTGATTCCAACAGAATTTGAACTGAGTTTCGGTGAGAAGGTTACTGATAAGTAGGTATTGCGTAATGGCACTATTGATGACTCCTTTCATCATTGTACTGATGAAAGGAGTGGTAATTGGCCAAGTTAAATTTATCCTGTATTTTTGTGGATAGGACTCACCTGGCCAATTTGCCTCATTGTGGGAAGATGCCAGTGTCAAAGCTGTACTGAAATAATTGGCCTGGGGTGTGGCTAACTCTGGTGCTGTGGTCTTTTAACACTACAGCTGGGATGTTGTCAGAGAATGTGGAAATGCATGAAGGGATACTTGACCATATTAACTCTCTCTCTAATTCACCTAACTCATGAATGTGGAAATGCATGAAGGGATACTTGACCATATTAACTGACCAGCTAATTCACTTAAACTCACATAATAAAGTTTCTCACAAAAACACATAGAAGCACAATTGTGTAATTACTTTGAGTTTCTCATGCTGATAGCTGTCCTCCCTTTAGATAGAGAGGTAGCTGACTAACAGGAATAAATGACCATATAGCCTTGAGACTAGCTACAGACTTACTGATAATAAAGACAGTTTCTTAGGGAAAAAGCACTTTCTCAGGCCTGCATCCAAGATATCAAGATGGCTATGGGAACTCGAGGGTGGGTTCCCTATTTTGATTGACCAACTACCCGAGCCAATAAAGAATGTACGTGTACGCCCATATTCTGTGACAGGTGGGCGTTGTTACTGAGCTGTATAAACGTGAGCTGTTCCTTGAACTCGGTGAAGATGTATCCTCAACCATTGTCTTGAGGTGCTCTTCCACTTGTACAAGTAAAATAATAAATTCTCTCTTGTACTACTTTGTTTGGGTGTTAATGCATTGTATAGAATAAGTAATATTAAGTTTCCACAAGCCCATAGCCTTTGTTGTGTCCAACTATCTGAAGTTCAGCATCCACATACACATCAATGTGTGGATTAATACAATAGGTCAAATATATACAAAATCACAAGTTGTTTGAATGGAGAAGGTCCTTCCATTCATTTAGTCTCATTCTTTCAGGAATACTAACTCGAGTGCCTTCTAATTACAGCAGTTAGCAAGTCCAGTGTGCTGAGCTTAATTAACCATCCTAGAAACTGGTTTGAGTTGTTGAGCACCCTATATGGAAAGAAATACTTTCTGACCTCTATTCTAACAATAAATTATGCTTACAATATGTCTTTAAATAAGTGAAACATCCCAAGGTACTTCACACATAGCTGACTAGGTAACAAGCAGGAAATGGGAGAAAATTAAGTGAGGTGATAGAAGTGTCCAAAGAGAACACTTTTGAAGTTGAGGAGAAATGTGGCAAGGTGGAGGGGTTTAGGAAGAAAGTTACAAAATGTAGGGTTGTGACATTTGGCCATAAATTTGCCATTCACAGGCCTGAACCTGTTCTCTCTTCTCCTACTTCCTTGATGTATTGAAAGTTTTGTTCCAGATTTATTTATTTTCTATATCCCACTATCTTATATTGCTCTATAAAGTCCCCTCTAAGACAGCTATTCCTCAGCAAAAGAGGAGACAACTATACTTGAAGCCGAAGAGCTCTAGTTTTCAAGCCAATCCTCGTAACTCTTCTCCCTGACACCAGGGATACACCTCATTACTATCCTTTGCATCACCTCTAGATTCTGAATGGCTCCTTATGTTACGGCAATCAGAGAAATACATAGTACTCCAGATGCAGTTTGTCCATGGCATTGTACAGCTTCAGCACAACCTTTGGGGATTTGAACTCAACAAAATTGGTAGTATGTATAACCCAACACCCTATTTGATGGATAATAACTTTGGGAACTGTTATAAACCAGAATGGAAAGGTTAACTGGGGCAGCAGCAGAGATCCTGCTGTTAATTTGATTAGTTGGATGGAATTTGCTAGTTTAGTACTGCTATGCTTTGTCTTTATATAAGGTTACTGAGCATATTGCAGCTGTCTGAAATGTTATTTTTTTTGTGAAGCATGATAATATAGTCTTTGGGCCACAAAGAGCTGAATTTGAAATAGCTAATCAATGTCTAGTTACTGCTGTGCAATTGTATGCAAGGGGAGGAGGAGGGGGAGGGGGAGGATGTTTGAGCAGATGGTCCCTGTATGGGAAATGGATAAGGAAGCAAAATCTATGAGAACAGACAAGACAATGTATAAATATCCTTGTGGTAAGTGCTGAGATTATGAGAACAAGAAGGTTCCGTAGACCTGGAAATCGCTAGACTCCCAAGGGTGAATAGTAATCAGAGATGGAAAGAATGTGCTGGGTGATAAGATAGCTGGTATTAGCTGATGCCAATTGCAAGGACACGAGAGTGTTAATTCAGCAGAAGGATGCCATCTGGTCGGTCAAATGTAATAAGTTCATGTAAAGTCTGGAAAATAAACACAACCAGAGCAGAATGCTAGCGATCACTTAGCAGTGATAAGAAAGAGTATATAGTGAGAGGACCTGCACTCAGGTGGCGAGCTGCAGTGAATCCTCGACAAAGAGAAAGAGATGTCACTTGGCCCTGCTCCCAGGATAAGTTAATTACTATATCCAGTAAGTTAAGGTCATCCCATAATGGCATGCTCGCATACTGTTATTGTCAATGCTCCATGTTTTGCTGGAATACTTGAACCTTCGATTAAATAAAGATTAAATTGATAAATATAGCTTGAACCCAAATTATATTTAGAGGCAAGGTACTAAATTGGCTAACACACTTACACTGTTCAGACAGGATGAGGGATGAGTCAAAGGGGTATCCTGATGATGTTAAAGATGGTATAAAAATGCAAGTCTTGTTTCTTTCTAACATCCATAGATCTCTCTCAGCAACCACTGCCCCCCACCACCACCACACCTCCCTCCCCAGAGTTATGTGCCTCTTATTTTGCTTCCACTATCCAGTACCTTGCATTTCTCCATATTGAACCTCATTTGCTAATGGATCAGACCAGTGGAAACCCTGTCAAACTCTCTTTGTAAGATCCTGGCAGCGTCCTGAGTCCATAGTTCCTCCCCTCTCCTCAAACTTGGTACCACCTGCAAATTTAACAATCTGGCATTGGGACTGCAATTCCAGGTGATTTCCATATGTAAAGAATAGGAGGGATCTCAGAGCAGATCCATGGTCACCCCACTCAATACAATATATCCCCTTATTATGACGTTTTTATAGTTTGACTCATGAGAAAAATGTGAGTTGTTGAAAATGGGGTATTTTTATTAAAGATAAGGACCTAGAAATTCCATGTTGATTTGAATGTTATTTCAGCATATAATCAGTGCAAAATGGGGAAGAAGCTGTTTACACCACTTTTCCGTCCAAAGTGAATAACCGAGTTCCTGCACTTGTTTTGTCCCTTCCTGCGACCTACCTGCCGAGTCCTGAGTGAGCTCACTTACATATACTATAATGGAGGGCTAGTGGCACTGCAGTATTCTGTTTACACAGACCTGAACTTGCTTCCGACAATTGAGGCCACCAGAAAATTTCGACCCATTCACTCCCCATTGAGAGTGAGGGCTTCTAAGGACCAGGTATAGCATCCCCTATGGGCACACCCTTATATACAATTATCATGTGTGAGGAACAGCAGAGAATGGAGCAAAGGGGACCCAGGCAGCATTTTAGGAGGATGGACACTACTAGATATCAAACCCATCCCGTAGAATATACTGGTAAAACAGGTCATACTAAGGAGTCATGTATAAGAGTGTGCTTCATCAAAGAAGCAATAGGGGAACCCTGCCACCTATTGCATGAAGACATGCAACCACGGTCATCTGCCCACTCAACCCTCTCTACCTCTATGAAGGTGATGACTGCACTCAACTTTTATGGCACCAGCTTATCTCGGGCAGCCACAGACAATGTCTGTAGCATCAACCAGGTTACAGTCCAGGATAGCATTCGTCAGCTAACTGACGCACTTTAATCAACTTTGGCAGCACAGCAAGGCTGGCTTTCCCAAAGTCCAAACTGCAATTGGCAGCACCCATGTTGCTTTGCGAGCTTCTACAGAAACCCCACTCAACAGGGAGGGCTTCCCCTCCCTGAAAGTACAGATTGTGTGTGACAACGTGCAAAGGGTCGTACACATCAATTTAAGGTACACTGAAAAATGTCACGATGCATTCATATTTCAAAATTTGGACCACCTTGACACCTTCAGGGGGAAAAAAAATCATATCAACTGATGGCTAGTGGGTGCCAAAACCTACCTCATGCTCCCATTAAGATAAAAACCCCACTAAGAGTGGCCCGAACAGCATGAGAGGACCCCTACAATGAGGCCTATGCCTCTACAAGAGTGGTCATCGAGAGGACCATTGTGGTCTTAAAGGGATGCTTTTGCTGCCTAGACAGTCAGGAGGGGCTTTGCAGTATACTTCAGATTGTGTATCACGCATAGTTGCAGCCTGCTGTGTCATGCACAACTGTGCCATACAAAAATGCCTGGACATTACTGGGGAGACAGCTCCAGCTGCTTTGCAGGCAGAGCTAAATGGAGGACAGCATCATTATGACATACATTCATAGGACTTCAGTAACCATTGCAAGGGGGAATCAGAGCACATATCACTTAAGAATTTTCTTCTGTTTAACAGTGTACTTTTGGCACCAGTGCCTTACCTTCTTCTCCCCTATTTTAAAATAAAGGAACATTTGTTCAATTCAGTACCAACCTAGAACACAATACAGTTCTCCCTTTTCACCTAAATGATGGTGCCAACATCATCGCTTAATGAATGAGTTAGCACCAAATAATTATACCTTTGCATGTACTACTCTACCCTCCAAGAATAACAAAGCACAACCTATGTTCACATTCTATTTTATTACAAAGAAGTCCAAAGTGAACACAAGCCAATCTATTCTTTTCTAACACGTTGTTTCTCCTGGATGGCTAAACATCCCTTTCTTTCACCCATTCTAGTGCTTCTCCTAGGAGCAACCTGAGGAGTATCGCAAGAGATGGTCGGATGTAAAAAAGGATCGTGGGACTAAGGTGGTCCTTCTCTCATGGAAGTTGGCTTCTGGCAGGAAGCTGCTGCTGCATCTCTGGAGCTTGTTTTGGTGTTGCCTCCAACATTCCACTGGCCTGGTGCTCTGAGATGGAAGGCTGGAGACCTGGCTTATGCTGAGGTCCTGAGAGATGACATGATCAGACAACTCCACTCCAGCCATCACCATTCCTCTAGGCCCCAGTTCTGTGTTCCCACTGACCAGCATGATGGCTGGTCTAATGGTAGCCATCAGATCCTGAAAACCCCAAGTGGCAGTAGGAACATAGGAACATAGGAACAGGAGTAGGCCATTCAGCCCCTCGTGCCTGCTCCGCCATTTGATAAGATCATGGCTGATCTGTGATCTAACTCCATGTACCTGCCTTTGGCCCATATCCCTTAATACCTTTGGTTGCCAAAAAGCTATCTATCTCAGATTTAAATTTAGCAATTGAGCTAGTATCAATTGCTGTTTGCGGAAGAGAGTTCCAAACTTCTACCACCCTTTGTGTGTAGAAATGTTTTCTAATCTCACTCCTGAAAGGTCTGGCTCTAATTTTTAGACTGTGCCCCCTACTCCTAGAATCCCCAACCAGCGGAATTAGTTTCTCTCTATCCACCCTATCTGTTCCCCTTAATATCTTTTAAACTTCGATCAGATCACCCCTTAACCTTCTAAACTCCACAGAATACAACCCCAATTTGTGTAATCTCTCCTCGTAACTTAACCCTTGAAGTCCGGGTATCATTCTAGTAAACCTACGCTGCACTCCCTCCAAGGCCAATATGTCCTTCCGAAGGTGCGGTGCCCAGAACTGCTCACAGTACTCCAGGTGCGGTCTAACCAGGGTTTTGTATAGCTGCAGCATAACTTCTGCCCCCTTGTACTCCAGTCCTCTAGATATAAAGGCCAGCATTCCATTCGCCTTATTGATTATTTTCTGCACCTGTTCATGACACTTCAATGATCTATTTACCTGAACCCCTAGGTCCCTTTGGACATCCACTGTTTTTTAACTTTTTACCATTTAGAAAGTACCCTGTTCTATCCTTTATTGATCCAAAGTGAATGACCTCACATTTGTCGACATTGAATTCCATTTGCCACAGTTTTGCCCATTCACCTAATCTATCAATATCGCTTTGTAATTTTATGTTTTCATCTACACTGCTTACAATGCCACCAATCTTTGTGTCATCGGCAAACTTAGATATGAGACTTTCAATGCCTTCATCTAATTTGTTAATAAATATTGTGAATAATTGAGGCCCCAAGACAGGTCCCTGCGGGACTCCACTTGTCACATCCTGCCAATGTGAGTACCTACCCATTATCCCTACTCTCTGTCGCTTTTCGCTCAGCCAACTTCCTAACCAAGCCCGTACTTTTCCCTCAATTCCATGGGCTTCTATCTTAGCTAACAGTCTCTTATGTGGGACCTTATCAAATGCCTTCTGGAAGTCCATATAAATAACATCCATTGACATTACCCTGTCCACTACATTAGTCACCTCTTCAAAAAATTCAATCAGGTTTGTCAGGCACGACTTACCTTTCACAAATCCATGTTGGCTCTCTCTGAATAATTGAAAATTCTCGAGGTGTTCAGACACCCTATCCTTAATTATAGACTCCACCATTTTCCCCACAACAGAAGTTAGGCTAACTGGTCTATAATTCCCTGGTTTTCCTCTCTCTCTCCTTTCTTAAAAAGCGGAGTGACATGTGCAATTTTCCAATCTAGAGGGACAGTTCCTGAATCTAGAGAACTTTGAAAGATTATAGTTAGGGCATCTGCAATGTGCTCACCTACTTCCTTTAAAACCCTGGGATGAAAACCATCTGGTCCTGGGGATTTGTTACTCTTTAGTGCTATTATTTTCTTCATTACTGTTGTTTTACTTATGTTAATTTTATTGAGTCCCGGTCCCCGATTCAACATTAGTTTTCTTGGAATTTCCGGCATGCTATCCTCTTTTTCTACTGTAAATACTGACGCAAAATAATTGTTCAACATGTCCGCCATTTCCCCATTGTCAATGGCAATATCCCCACTTTCAGTTTTGAAGGGGCCAACATTGCTCCTGACCACCCTCTTTTTCCTAATATAACAATAAAAGTTCTTCGTATTGGTTTTGATATCCCTTGCAAGTTTCTTTTCATACTCTCTTTTTGTAGCTCTATCTGTTTTGTGACCCTTTGTTGATCTTTGTATCTTTCCCATTCGCCAGGATCTGTGCCATGTTTTGCCTTTTTGTATGCCCTTTCCTTATGTCTTATACTGTCCCTTACCTCTTTAGTTGTCCATGGCTGTTTTTTTTGGCAAGTAGAGTTCTTGCCCCTCAGGGGTATAAACCGATTCTGTATCACGTTAAATGTTTCTTTAAACATTTCCCACTGATCATCAGTCGTTTTACCCATTAACAGATTTGCCCAGTTTACTGTGGACAGTCTCTGTCTCATCCCATTGAAGTCAGCCTTACCCAAGTCTAGAATCTTAGCAGCTGATTCACTTTTTTTCCCTTTCAAACACCACATTGAACTCGATCATGTTATGATCACTATTGGATAGATGTTCACGCACAGTCAAGCTGTTAACTAAATCTGGTTTGTTACTCATTACTAAATCTAGTATGGCTTGCCCCCTTGTTGCCTCTACTGCAGTAGAAAACTATCCCGAACAAACTCAAGAAATTCACTACCTTTCTGACAGTTGCTAGTCTGCTTTTCCCAATCTATGTGAAGGTTAAAGTCCCCCATTAAGACCATTATGCCTTTGTTACACGCTTGTCTAATCTATGCATTTATACAATCTACCACTTCAGAGCTTCTTCCAGGGTTCCTATACACAACTCCCACTATAGTCTTAGATCCTTTCCTATTTCTCAATTCAACCCATAAGGTCTCAGTTGGCTGTTTACCTCTCGTTATATCCTCCTTTATCATTGAAGTGATTTCATCTCTAATCACTAAGGCCACTCCTCCCCCTCTTCCATTTTCCCTGTCTCTCCTGTAGACCTTATAACCCGATATATTTAGTTCCCAATCCTGACCATCCTGCAGCCATGTCTCAGTAATAGCTATCATGTCATACCCTCCAATTTGAATTTGAACCTGTAGTTCATTTAATTTATTCCTTATACTCCGTGCATTTTTATATAGAACTCTTAGTTGGACCACACACCCTAGCCTGGCCTTCAGCTTTGATGCTGGGTTAATCGCTTTACGCCTTCTAGTTTTCACTTTATCTGTAGTGCCTAAAGTACACTTTCTTTCTGCTGCTCTACGCTTTTCCCTTTCACTTGTTCTTGAACAACTCTTTGTACTATTTGTATTGTAAATTTCCCCTAGGTCTTCCCCTCTCTTGCTGCTCTCAACTTTACTCCCTTCTGACTCCCCGTTCAGGTTCCCATCCTCCTGCCACTCTAGTTTAAACCTTCCCCAACAGCATTAGCAAACACCCCCGCGAGGACATTGGTCCCGGTCCTGCTCGGGTGTAACCTGTCCCACTTGTACAGGTCCCACCTTCCCCAGAACCGGTCCCAATGTCCCAGGAATCTAAATCCCTCCCTCCTACACCATCCCTGCAGCCATGCATTCATCTGGTCTGTTCTCCTGTTCCTATACTCACTAGCATGTGGCACTGGTAGTAATCCTGAGATCACTACCTTTGAGGTCCTGCTTTTTAATTTATCTCCTCACTCCTTAAATTCACCTTGCAAGACCTCATCCCTTTTTTTTACCTATGTCGTTGGTACCGATATGGACCACGACTACTGGCTGTTCACCCTCCCCCTCCAGAATGCCCTGCAGCCGCTCCGTGACATCCTTGACCCTAGCACCAGGGAGGCAACATACCATCCTGGAGTCACATTTGTGGCCGCAGAAACGCCTATCTGTTCCCCTTACAATTGAATCCCCTATCACTATAGCCCTGCCACTCTTCTTCCTCCCCTCCTGTGCAGCAGATCCACCCGTGGTGCCACGAACTTGCATCACACCTGTCTATTCTCTCCCCTATTGCCACTACAGCTACAGCCTGTGCTTCTGTGGAGATGAAAACTCTGACTGGTCCCTAGCTACTTCTAAGTTAGGATCTGCTGCAAATTCCAGTGAAGCTGCCACACGCCCCATTGATATGTGCAATATAGGAAAAGCTATCCTGATGTTGCTGCAAAGGAGATCTGTAGTCCCAAGAGTGACACCTGTCAGTTGCTGTACTTTCTCAGAGACTAGCCTCAGAGCCTGTAGGTATGTTCCTTGAACAGCCTTCTCTTCAGACAAGTACCATGAGTTCTGGGTTCCAAAGCCTTCTCAGCCTCCACTGGGAAGGTGGCACATCCTTACTCATTCCCCACTCCTCCATCTCCCTCAGTCGCTATGAACACTAACGCTGTCGAAATCCCTCCAGGTGAAAATACCTGCACTGGTGTGGGGGGAGTGAAGAAGTAAGTGTCACAAGGGGTAAGTTTGAGGGGATTGGGTCAGAGGAACACGAGGCAGAAAGTCTCTGCACGAACTCATGGGTGACTGAGTCCAAATTCATCTTCGTCTTCAAAATCATCCTTCTTTTCTTCCTTCTCGTGATCACAGTTCACAAGGAGGTAGATATGCCTCTGTTCCTCCATCTCAGCACCATTATCCTGCTCCTCTTCATCTTTCTGTGGCCCCTTGTTGCTGTGGTGAATCTGCAGGAAAGGAGGATACAAGCTAAAAGTAGGTGAATATTACCCTCTTAGGATTCAGGAGATTGAGAAGGGGGTGGAAGCTTGTGGCTGTGTGGTGCTTCACTGGTATGGCACAGGTAGGTGTTCAGGCACTAACCTAGTGCCAATAATATGCCCCTAACATTGCCATCTTCCACAGCAAGGGCAAAAGTGCCTAGCTATGAGCTCCATGGCCTGCTCCTCATAAGATGTGAGGTGCTTTAAGTCGACGGTGCCCCCTTCAGTGGCCTGCCTCTCAGGCATTGTGCGTCATTTGCTGTTGTGAAAATTAGGTGAAGGCTGTCAGGTGAGTTGTGTTTACCAAGTGGCATAGAAGATCTGAAGTCAGAGATATGGTGGGATCACCCTACTAAACTGGAGGAAGGAGTTTTAGAATTGTGCGTGCAAGTAATTGCTGTTAGGAGAGATGGGTGGCCATACCATAAGTTAGCGCCCTTCTTAACCAGAGTGTATTGTGAAGGGGTTAGTTGTACAGCTGTTACTCTTAGAGGGTGAAGAATGTGATGGTTCCCAAGGAAGAGAGAGTGGATTCTCCGTGAAAAATTTCACAGGGTCTGAACTGCAAACCCTCCAAGATGAAACAGCAAAGGAGGGATAGTGCTGGGTGACTGCGACAGGAAACCTACTAAAAATCTTAGTCAACCCATGAGGAGGGAGGTGGAATTTGCACTGAGTGCCAACTCTCACCCACAGGACTGCAGGCCAGTGCCACAACAAGTTCAATGACCTTAAGGGCAGGCAAGGTAATATGCCAGCCACTCTTCCTTTTCCTCCTGGGCTACCTGGGCACCAACACACCAGCACATTCTTTGCCCTCTAAAAGTAACAGCTGTACAACTTAATAATGCATTCTGGTTAAGGAGGATACTCACAGGAAATCTTACTAATAGCAATTACTTGCAGGCACGTAATATGGGAGGCAACGCCACACTGACCAGGAACAATCTCCAGAGATGCAGCCAGCAGCAGTTCACTGCCAGGAGCCAGTTGCCATGAGAGAAGGGCCACCCTAGTCCCATGAACCTTTTGTGATACTGGTTCTCGGGTTGAATCTAGCAGAAGCACTAGAATAGGTGAAAGAAAGGCACTTTTAGCATGTTTCAGGGAAGCACGATGAGATCTCGATATATACTACAACTATAAGATTATACCGCCGCCTGTAAAATCTGTGTCAAATATGTAGTTTGGGCAATTCACCTTTTGTATTAATCAAACATATATCTGATGTTTGTTAACCAACAAATTGCTGTAATCATATTTGTACCTTGGCTCATTGTACCACATGTATTTGGGACATGTATTTTTTGCTATCCTTATATGAACACATTTCTCTCTTTAATACTAAATAAGCAAGTATATTATAATAATTAACCACATAACTTAGAATCCATCAAGGTTTGCAAAAACCCTTCAAAGTCCTTTATTAAAACAAATAAAAGTATGAAAGTTGCTAGCACAGCAGATACACTGTAACCATAGATACGCAGACACGCCCACGAGATAACTGTCCATATGAGACAATAGACCCTTGTAGTTCCAAGCCTGGGATCCAGACAGAAGCACCAGATAATGGAGCTAGAAGTTGCCAAAGGTGGCCTTGAGAGGAACACTACAGGATGAGATGAGGGGCCAGTCCCGTGGGAATGGTGTAACTGGTAATTGGTCAATCCAAGGGGTATGGCATTGGGGGTTGGGGGGCTACTCCATCACCCGCTATTCATCAAAGAAAGAGATAAGGAGTAGGCCGACTCATTTTCCTTTGACCTGAAAGATGCTTGACACCCAATTGGCCACCCTATCTTTTGGCGAGATCCCTATAGGATAAAACACCTGTGTCAATAATAGCCCTTGACACCACCTCCAAAAGTGGCAAAGAGGAGCACCCCTTGCCAGCGTAAGGTTATAGAGGCTTAGCAGGAGTAACGTAACCACGACTTTGGAGGCCCACCAAACAACTATTTGACGAACGATTCAGATCAACAGAAGGGGGACTGAGGACAACAGGTCAACACCGGCCAGGGCAAAGGACATGTGAGCCGTCTAACAGAAGTAGCTCCAGGTGGAGCAGGACGGAGGGCAAAGAGTCCAAGAGGTCACCCCTGGCGGGGCTAAAGAGGCGTGTGAACCGAAGTGGATGAGGGACCCCAGGCAGGCTGGAAAGCGCTTTCTTCTAGATTCCTGAGGTGGACACAACTCTACCCAGTGCAGAACGGGGTGATATGATCTTTTACTCTGTGCCTTAAACTACTACCCCAATGCTACTTGTGTTGGTTCTTGTGTGAAATCTAATTAAGTACCTTTTTACCAAATTGGGATGTCACGTCAATTGCCGGCAGCAGGGAATAAAAATCCCTACACAACGGTGGCAAATATTATTGTATTCGACGGTTTTGCAATGTCACACATCAGGGGACCAGATTTCTTCTTTCAAAGAGATTTCTTATTTTATTTTTGTCAAACATTCACAAGCAGTTCAATGTGCATAAGGTCAAACACATGGGGGATAATTTTCACTTTTGTCGGTGAATGTCCTTGAAAAGTGTACACATATTTTTGAGGTTCCCATATAATAATGCAAAATAGATTTTGTAAAGATAAAACAAACCCTGCCAAAAAGATAACTGAAATATGCTGCAGATTGACAGAAATGTGTGATCTAGTAATAGTAGAACAGGTGGCAGAAAAACAGCACTAAAAAGATTTCCTACGGCATTGGTTATAGATAAATCTTTAAAAATGGAGAAATAAATAACGTGCTCCTCACCTAAAGCAGATAGATAAATAAAAAGATACATTTCAAAGAGATTTCTTATTTTATTTTTGTCAAACATTCACAAGCAGTTTGATGTGCATAAGATCAAACACACGGGGGATAATTTTCACCTTCACCACCTGGGCAGTAATCTGGCGTAGTGGATCATCTGCCTGAATTTCATTCCCATTAACTTCGATGGTGGGTTCTATGATGGGCAGGTAATCTGCCCGCCCAGATTACCACCCGGGAGGTGAAGGTGAAAATCTACCCCATGAAGTCTAAGAAGAACATTTGTACTGAACTAGCAAAGAGTTTAATGAATTGGTTCCTGAGGGGGAATATGCTCATTCACAACCAATTGCACATCTTTCAGAAACAGTTAACGTTTAAAGCAAGAAAGACCGAAAGAAGCACATTTCCTTGTACTGTAGTTAAATAAATATACTGCTTGACGTGCTATAGTTACATAAATAAATGTGCGTTGTTCACGTACGAACGTCACATAAATGAATAAGTCTGTGCATCTTATCTGCTTCAGGCACATGTTTTGCAATAATTTAAAAAAGATGAGAAATATATACAATAATAGGCTATCTCCCATGGTATTGCTCATGAGTGCACAGTGGAGCCAGGGGTTTTGGGGCAGATTTTGAGAAACAAACTGAATACTTCTAACAGCATGAGTTAGAATGGCCACCTGCAAGGACAGTAATTCACTAGGTACTGAGTCTGCTAATCCATAGATACCTAATCCTTTCTGTACACCTCTTAATATTTTTTTTGGCATACAAGCATCTTTCTTTCTCTCTTTCAGCCACCAGTGTCAGCTGATGTGGTTAAACAATTGTGCTATTTTTCCACAGAGATAATTTCATCAAGGCCAAGCTAACATTGCCAATAAGAAACACCAAATGAACAGGCTGTGAGATGCACAAAATAGACATTTTCTAGAAAACAACAAGTTGCAAAATAATAAAACTCTATGTGACCTGTATTAAATAAAATAAGTCATTCAATCCATGTTACAGTTCCCCGTTTTAACCAGTTTTTGTTTAAATTTGAAACACAGCTTTAAACATTAATATCTTACCTTACAGTTTTTTTCTGTTTCCTTTACAGTTAGACATACAAAGTACAATATTTTAAACAAAAATATTATATTTCCTTTCAAAAGTTTTCTGAGAGCGAGAATGATCACTGTTTCAGCTTTCTGTTTTCATGGTGAACAAGACATATAAAATTTAAGAAGATTAAATTGATTTGTATATTCCCTATTTTTCAAACATATCTGCAAAAGTTTTTAGTGTAATTAAAAGGTTTTCCTTAACTAAATGTTTAAGTTCAGAATTTTTATTCAGAGTCTTCAAACTGAAATAATGGTGCAACCCTTTTAAAATGTCACTCTTTCTGCTGGTTGCATTTGTGTTCTCTTTTAGATACACATTTATAAAGAATAAAAGAAAGACTTGCATTTATATAGCACCTTTCACAACCCCAGGACATCCCAGAGCACTTTACAGCCAATTAAGTACTTTTGAAGTGTAGTCACTGTTGTAATGTAGGAAACGCAGTGCAATGGCTCTACCCACTTATAATAGATTACAAAATGGCAAAATTTAACTTGTTACACATAGAATCATAGAAAGGTAGCATGGAAGGAGGCCATTCGGCCCATCAAGTCCGCGCCGGCTCTATGCAAGAGCAATCCAGCTAGTCCCATTCCCCCGCCATATCCCCGTAGTCCTGCAAATTTTTTCCTTTCAAGTACTTATCCAGTTCCCTTTTGAAAGCCATGATTGAATCTGCCTCCACCATCCCCCCGGCGGTGCATTGCAGATCATAACCACTCTCTGTGTAAAAAAGTTTTTCCTCATGTTACGTTTGGTTCTTTAGCCAATCACCTTAAATCTATGCCCTCTGGTTCTTCCGCCAATGGGAACAGTTTCTCTCTATTCACTCTGTCTAGACCCTTCATGATTTTGAATACCTCTATCAAATCCCCTTGCAATCTTCTCTGTTCCAAGGAGAACAACACCAGCTTCTCCAGTCTATCCACGTAACTAAAGTCCCTTATCCCTGGAATCATTCTAGTAAATCTCCTCTGCACCCTCTCTAAGGCCTTCACATCTTTCCTAAAGTGCGGTGCCCAGAACTGGACACAATATTCCAGTTGTGGTCGAACCAATGTTTTATAAAGGTTCATCATGACCGCCATACTTTTGTATTCTATGCCTCTATTTATAAAGCCCAGGATCCCTTATGCTTTTTTAATTGCTTTCTCAACCTGCCCTGCCACCTTCAATGATTTGTGCACATATACTCCCAGATCTCTCTGTTCCTGTACCCCTTTTAAAGTTGTGTCCTCTAGTTTATATTGCCTCTCCTCGTTCTTCCTACTGAAATGTATCACTTCGCATTTTTCTGCATTAAATTTCATCTGCCACGTGTCCGCCCATGCCAACAGCTTTTCTATATCATCTTGAAATCTATCACTATCCTCCTCACTGTTTACTACCCTTCCAAGTTCTGTGTCATCTGCAAATTTGGAAATTGTGCCCTGTACACCCAAGTCCAAGTCATTAATATATATCAAGAAAAGCAGTGGTCCCAGCACTGACCCCTGGGGAACACCACTGTACACCTTCCTCCAGTCCGAAAAACAACTATTCACCAGTACTCTCTGTATCCTGTCCCTTAGCCAATTCTGTATCCATTTTGCTACTGCCCCCTTTATTCCATGTGCAGAGACTTGAAAAAAATCAGGAAGAAAGGGCAGGCTGAACAGAACAAACTCTCAGAAAAGAGCAGAATACAAGCTTTGGGCTTCTGAGGAGGGGAACACTCATTAGACAGATAAACTAGAAAACAGACATTTTTATGGGTACATTTTTAATGATTTTGTTATGAATTATGTGATTTTTTGCTTGTTTGTTATGCTACAAATGTTATTTTTAGTACAATATTCTTGGGCTGCCTACCAAGATGGCAGTTGACGCGTTCGTCGAAAATAGAAATAAAACTGAAAAAATGTATTAAATGAAGATGGCTGATTCATGAATTTAAAGCAGCCGTATACAGAATAGGGAGAAATGGTGCCAAATAAGTAAATTAAAGAAAGTTGGCAATGGTGGCGATATATTAATGAAATGAATTGGGGAGAAAGTTAACAAAATTAACGAAAGATGTGGGGTTAATAAATTACACACCAGGAAAATTAACTAAAGACCTGAACTTCAGTCAACAAAATTAATGAAAGATCGAGGCTTCGTTAGATTCAAAAATAATTAAATATAGATTGGGACTATTGTGGGAAAATTAATTAAAGATTGGCATAATTGGGGGAAATTAATTAGACAAATATTGGGGCTATTATGGGGAAATTAATTAAAGAATGGAGGTATTCTGGGGAAAATTAATTGAAGATCAAGGCTATTCTAGCTAAATTTAATTAAAAATTGGGGCTTCGGTAAGGAATTTAATTAGATAGGGATTGGGACTATTCTGGGAAAAATGAATTAAATAAAGATTGGGGCCACTGAATTCTTCTCTTCTGTGTAAATAATGCCATACCTCCTTCACCCCCATTTTCCAGTAAACATTTCCTCAATCCAGTACCCATCCTGGATCATGACAACACATCAGTCCTCTTTGCTCCTCCATGACCATGTCAATAATCATCACCTGATTGAACAAGTAAGCACCAAATAAGTCAACTCTTTCCTGTACGACACCAAACTTTCACGAATACAAAGCTCAACATAATTGGATATTCTATTTATTACAACAAAAGTCCAAGATGAACACAGATCAACCTACTCTTACCTAACACCCTGCTTCCCCTTGGTACCTTTCTTTCTGGCGCTTCCCTGAGGTGCAATCTGAGGACCAGTATCCCCAGAGGCGGTTGGCTGTCCATGCTCTGTCAAAGGGTCATGGGGATTGGGTGGCCCTCTTCTTATGGCAGCTGGCTCCTGCCAATCACTATTCCAATGAACATGTAAATGAGCTAACCCAAGAAAATCTGGTGTAAGTATCTTTCCAGACCATTGGTTGGCACAATTCTTTATCGGCTGGCATAACAGCATTACGACTGATGTTGTAGAAATTTGGGGTCCATGTGTTTAGTATGCACTGATAAGCAAATTGGTTCTTGAAATTTCATACATCTCTACAGTCTTATTGATACATGCTTTTTAATAGCATACAGAAAGATTATAGATAAACTTAATACACATTGCACCAATAAAATCCATTTTACGTCATGAACGTCTTTGTAAGACTGGGAAATAGGGTGAGATTCTAACCATCTTCCAGGGGATTTGCACCTGTGACCTATGTATTGTAGTTTAGGTCCAGTATTGGAAAGTAGAATACTTACAGCAATACCTACTGGCTGCTGTCAGTACTATGCTATCAAACTTAAAAATATTTCGGTTCTTTTTAATAGCTGGAGTACTAATCTGATTTTAAAGTGCAACGTGGGTTTAAGGGGGCACACGTTAAACAGTAGGTGGCACTGTAATAGGATGTTCCATTTTATTTTATCACTAACCTGTATCACTTGGCTATGACTCTTTGCCACAGCTTTGTAGAACTCCATCTATACAAAGAGCTCCACCTGCTGTCTGAGGTTTGTAATATTCTTTGCTTTTAACATTTTAAAATTTGTATTTGTACACATTGCAAGGTATTTTTTTTTCCATCTTTTAATGCCAACCTCTCTTTTCCTTACCAGTCATGGGTCCCAGGCTGCTCATGGCATTTCTTTTATGTGCCCTGCCCAGGCTTCCAGCCCCATTGCTTCGCCTGGCTTAGCCTCCTCCACAACTTTTCACTGGTGGTGTTGGATTCCTGGTCCTGGTCCCACTTCTTTACAACAACAACAACAGCTTGCATTTATATAGCACCTTTAACGTAGTAAAACATCCCTAGGTGCTTCAGAGGAGTTGTAATCAAACAAAATTTGACACTGAGCCACATAAGGAGATATTAGGACAGGTAGCTCGTTCAAAGAGGTAGGTTTTAAAGAGCGCCTTAAAGAAGGAGAGAGAGGTAGAAAGGCGGAGAGGTTTAAGGAGGGATTTACAGAGCTTAGGGCCTAGGCAGCTGAAGGCACGTCCGCCAATGATGGAGCGATTAAAAATCGGGGATGCGCAAGAGGCCAGAATTGGAGGAGTGCAGAGATCTCAGAGGACTGTAGGGCTGGAGGAGGTTACACAGATAAGGAGGGGCGACGCCATGGAGGGATTTGAAAACAGGGATGAGAATTTTAAAATTGAGGCATTGCCGACCGGGTGCCAATGTAGGTCGGCGAGCACAGTGGTGATGGACGAACAGACTTGGCGTGAGTTAGGATACAGGCAGCGGGGTTTTGGACAAGCTCAAGTTTATGGAGGGTGCAAGGCAGGAGGCCAGCCTGGAGAGCATTGGAATAATCTAGTCTAGAGGTAACAAAGGCACGGATGAGGGTTTCAGCAGCAAATAAGCTGAGGCAGGGGCGGAGACGTGCGATGTTACGGAGGTGGAAGTAGGCAGTCTTGGTGGTGGAGAGGATATGAGATATGAAGATCCTTGGGGGACTCCAAAGGTAATGATGCGGGAGTGGGAAGAGAAGCCATTGCAGGTGATTCTCTAGCTACTACTGATATATAGGAATGGAATCAGGCGAGGGCAGTCCCACCCAGCTAGACAATGGAGGGGAGGTGTTGGAGGAGGATTGTATGGTCAACCGTGTCAAAGGCTGCAAACAGGTCAAGAAGGATGAGGAAGGATAGTTTATCACGGTCACAGTCACATAGGTTGTCATTTGTGACTTTGGTAAGGGCTGTTTCAGTACGGAGCGGAAACCTGATTGGAGGGGTTCAAACATGGAGTTGCGGGAAAGGTGGGACGGATTTGGGAGGCGACAACATCTTCAAGGACTTTGGAGAGGAAAGGGAGGCTGGAGATGGGCGGTAGTTTGCGAGGATAGAGGGGTCAAGGGTGTTTTTTTGAGAAGGAGCTGATGATTGCAGATTTGAAGGGAAGAGGACAGCCTCCGAGGAGAGGGAACTGTTAACAATATCAGCTAACATGAGGGCCAGGAAGGGACGTTGGGTGGTCAGCAGTTTGGTGGGAATAGGGTCGAGAGAGTAGGTGTAGAGAATTCCTTATTTTGTGTGATTCTTGGACACTGGATGAATAGTCAAGCAAAGAAAGTCACCCTCACTCACAGTAGTTTCGTTAATCAGAAATAATTATTTAATGATGTTATCATTCATACAAGCATTCATGAAGCAAAATCAAACCATCCATATGACTTTCCTTTATAAAATCCTGCTATACACTTAATAATTCGCAATGTTATTATATAATGACTTAACAATTCATACACACTTCAGGCAAATCATTAATACATATACAACCTTTAGAACAAGGATTTTACGCATCGGGCCTGAAGGTTGATCAGCTCTTCAGAACTCAAGGTCCTTTTCTTCTTGCGTGATGTT
This sequence comes from Heptranchias perlo, assembly GCF_035084215.1. Classification (NCBI taxonomy): domain Eukaryota; kingdom Metazoa; phylum Chordata; class Chondrichthyes; order Hexanchiformes; family Hexanchidae; genus Heptranchias; species Heptranchias perlo. Next base: position 127,504,281 of record NC_090328.1, on the reverse strand, counting down.
CAACTGCAGTGAGCATTCCTTGTGACTGCCGGGTGGTGGAGAGAAGAGAGGAGAAGAGAGGACCTGTTCTTCTCTCAAAGTCTTTTTATATTTTTTTTATCAATAGGACATAGGATTAGGGAGGGTCATACTTTTTGTCCAATCACTCTCTGTTGCTATGCCTCAATCATTAACATACCTCAATGATTGACAGTTAGGCTTTGATCATGTGATCAGAGACCCTTTTGACATAGAAAAGACCATGTGCTCGAACCATGGAATGTAAAAGGCCCCTTTACTATCTCTGTTTATGGCCTTTCATGTAGAGATAACCCCTTTCATTTCTATGCCGAGACATTCTTAATGGTCCTGTTGTCTCCAATTTTGATTGCTTCAGTGGGTTCAAATCCATTCCTTATACCATTTGACCATATGCTGGGTGCAATACTATTTGACGTTTTACAAATCCCAGTTCTTTGAACAGATTACCAGATAGGAATGAGAAGCCCGTGCATTGTTCACGCCTATCATTGCTTTCCCGATCCAAAGCCTTTGATGTATGCCCTTGTTGCCTTTTCTTACACCACCTCCTGCTGTGTTGAAAAACTTGTGTTTCCAAAAGCTGATGTGTTTTGAAAGCCTGACAATGCTTTAAACTCAATATTAACCGTCTAGCTTATCTATTTAATAATCTAGATATCTATTCGCAGTAAAATGTCTTCGATCCTGAAACTCATACTTCTCAATGCCATCAACATCACTGAGGGAAAAACAGGATTTGCGAGGACACAGTTTATCACATTACTGTGTTTGCAGGTTTTCAAATGTCTTTGTTTAAAAGTGGTTCAGATAGCCCTTTCCTTCAAATGTCCTTTGTCAAAGGGGCTTTGAACCCCACTCAGGAGGTGGGTCTCCTGGACAAGATGAGCTCAGCATAGGCATGAGGGGAGATAGGAGAGAAACTAGATTAACATGCAAGTTCAGGGCTAGAGCAGGGGGGAGCCTTAGGGGAAGTTTGGGTTGGTGGGCTAGGGGAAAGGAGAGAAATGGCAGAGGCAGCTGAACAGATGGTCTCAATCTTAGTGACAAAGAAGTCCATTAGCTCCTCGCACTTGTCGTTGGAGGTGAGGGTAAAAGGGGCAGGGGAGAGGGGTTTAAGAAGACGGTTTGTAGTGAAGAGAAGCCGGGGGTTATCTTTGCATTTCAGGATGATCTTGGAGTAGTGAGCAGTTTTGGCAGAGGAGAGCAGGACCCGATAGTGCTTTATGTGGTCCAGCCAGATCTGGCGATGAATGGCTCAACCAGTTGTCTGCCATAAACGTTCAAGTCTGCGTCCCTTGGACTTAAAGGAGCGGAGATGGGGGCTGTACCAGGGGGAATGACCTGGGTGAGAGAGAGAATAATAGTTTTAATGGGGACAAGGGCATCAACTGGTTTCCTTCCCTTGTCACAAAGCCTTTTCCAATTCCATGTGCCTTAATTTTAGCTACCAATCTCTTGTGTGGAACCTTATCTTTCTGAAAGTCTATAGGAACAACATCCATTGATCCTCATCTATCCACTACCTCAGTGACTGTCGAAGAACCCTATCGGGTTAGTTAGATATGACTTACCTTTCACAAAATATTGCTAACTCTTCCTAATTAGCTTAAAAGTGCCTACTTATTGTCCCTGATGATGGAGTCTAGCAATTTTTGCACTACATATGAACAACACATTGGCTGGTAGGTACTTAGTTGTAATTCCCTCTTTTTTTGAATAAACATTCAAAGTTTGCTACCTTCCAATCTTCTGATACTCATGGGTGCAAACCACGTGGGTTGGAGAGTTGCCAAGCTTTATTACAATTTTTCTGTTTACTAGTTCTGTGATGTTGCAAATAGGAAGTGAAGATTCAAGGGAAATATTTAGGTCAAGCAAGGTTAAGAGGGAGGGGGAAATGATTGGACTCAGGTGAGGGAGGGGGAGAAGACAAGGATGAGGAAGATGGGCAGGGAGGGTGGAGGCTGAGTGGTGTTGCCAACCATAATGTTGTGTTCACTTGGGTGGGGCTTTCGGCAGATCCACTGCACTCCTGAACCCAACTTTCTGCTTACTTTGCAGGGGTGGCACACGTTTAATGCACTATGAGCCGCAGTTTGTGTACAACGGAATGGGGGCTGGGAGCAGGGCAGAGATGTCTTGTTGCTCTGCATAGACCAATTTTGTGCTCGGGGGCAGGGGCTCCAACTTTCCTGTCCATACCTGAAAAAGATTCCATTTGCTTGGTCATTCTGCGAGAGATGCACACTGAACGAATATATAATTAGAGTTTACCGATTTACTTCACTGACGTGTTTTTGGTGGAGAGGGAATGTTTACTCGAGTATGCTAGGATTTAACAGGGATTAAGGTACTGTCCGGCTATTGGCTCACTGCAGCATCTGCTATTTTTTTTGAAGTAATTTCTACATTTCATGTGGGTCAGAGTAACAATTTTTAAATTACTGTAACACTTACCAAAATGAGCAGATTGTGAACAAAATTCAATGCAAAAGCTTTATCTAAAAACCAGTGTCTGTATACTGGACTTGTTGCTAAAACTCTGTACTTCTCCAGGTTGTGACACAGTAAATGCTATTTAGGTACTACAGGTAAATGTTGGCACTTTCAAAATGGATTTTCCCACCGATTACACGTGACACTGGAGTTTGCAATGTTTTAGTTTAGATGGAATGTGCAACCTACTCAACATTACATCGTTATTGGTCCCTGGAAGTTAGTCCACCTCATTAACCTCGACTTCCTTATACATCTGGTACAGCATTATACTCCACTATGAAAACCAAAGCAAAAATAAATCACCCAGAACTTCCATCATGCCCTAATCCTCCACTATTTTAATTTCCAACTTGAGTTGAAAACTTGCCTTCTCCACCCCAGCCCGCGCACCACGTGGTCATTCTGTTATTGGAGCGGTCACAATGGCACGATATCGTCACATCACACTCTCACAATGGGCGAATAGCAGGGGAAAGAAGGCCCAGCGCTGATACAGGCCCTGCGTCACAAAAGACCCAGCGCTGATACCGGCCCTGCGTCACAAAAGACCCAGCGCTGATACCGGCCCTGCGTCACAAAAGACCCAGCGCTGATACCGGCCCTGCGTCACAAAAGACCCAGCGCTGATACCGGCCCTGCGTCACAAAAGACCCAGCGCTGATACCGGCCTTCCGTCACAAAAGACCCAGCGATGATACCGGCCCTGCGTCACAAAAGACCCAGCGCTGATACCGGCCTTCCGTCACAAAAGACCCAGCGCTGATACCGGCCTTCCGTCACAAAAGACCCAGCGCTGATACCGGCCTTCTGTCACAAAAGACCCAGCGCTGATACCGGCCTTCCGTCACAAAAGACCCAGCGCTGATACCGGCCTTCTGTCACAAAAGACCCAGCACTGATACCGGCCTTCCGTCACACATAGACCCAGCGCTGATACCGGCCTTCTGTCACAAAAGACCCAGCGCTGATACCGGCCCTGCGTCACAAAAGACCCAGCGCTGATACCGGCCTTCCGTCACAAAAGACCCAGCGCTGATACCGGCCCTGCGTCACAAAAGACCCAGCGCTGATACCGGCCCTGCGTCACAAAAGACCCAGCGCTGATACCGGCCTTCCGTCACAAAAGACCCAGCGCTGATACCGGCCTTCCGTCACAAAAGACCCAGCGCTGATACCGGCCCTGCGTCACAAAAGACCCAGCGCTGATACCGGCCTTCCGTCACAAAAGACCCAGCGCTGATACCGGCCCTGCGTCACAAAAGACCCAGCGCCGATACCGGCCTTCCGTCACAAAAGACCCAGCGCCGATACCAGCCTTGCGTCACAAAAGACCCAGCGCCGATACCAGCCTTGCGTCACAAAAGACCCAGCGCCGATACCGGCCCTGCGTCACAAAAGACCCAGCGCCGATACCAGCCTTGCGTCACAAAAGACCCAGCGCCGATACCAGCCTTGCGTCACAAAAGACCCAGCGCCGATACCAGCCTTGCGTCACAAAAGACCCAGCGCCGATACCAGCCTTGCGTCACTAAAGACCCAGCGCCGATACCAGCCTTCCGTCACAAAAGACCCAGCGCCGATACCGGCCTTGCGTCACAAAAGACCCAGCGCCGATACCAGCCTTGCGTCACTAAAGACCCAGCGCCGATACCAGCCTTGCGTCACAAAAGACCCAGCGCCGATACCAGCCTTGCGTCACAAAAGACCCAGCGCCGATACCAGCCTTGCGTCACAAAAGACCCAGCGCCGATACCAGCCTTGCGTCACAAAAGACCCAGCGCCGATACCAGCCTTGCGTCACTAAAGACCCAGCGCCGTTACCGGCCTTCCGTCACTAAAGACCCAGCGCCGATACCGGCCCTGCGTCACAAAAGACCCAGCGCCGATACCAGCCTTGCGTCACTAAAGACCCAGCGCCGATACCGGCCTTCCGTCACAAAAGACCCAGCGCCGATACCAGCCTTGCGTCACTAAAGACCCAGCGCCGATACCAGCCTTGCGTCACTAAAGACCCAGCGCCGATACCAGCCTTGCGTCACTAAAGACCCAGCGCCGATACCAGCCTTCCGTCACAAAAGACCCAGCGCCGATACCAGCCTTGCGTCACAAAAGACCCAGCGCCGATACCAGCCTTCCGTCACAAAAGACCCAGCGTCGATACCGGCCCTGCGTCACTAAAGACCCAGCGCTGATACCAGCCTTGCGTCACAAAAGACCCAGCGCCGATACCAGCCTTGCGTCACAAAAGACCCAGCGCCGATACCAGCCTTGCGTCACTAAAGACCCAGCGCCGTTACCGGCCTTCCGTCACTAAAGACCCAGCGCCGATACCGGCCCTGCGTCACAAAAGACCCAGCGCCGATACCGGCCTTGCGTCACTAAAGACCCAGCGCCGATACCGGCCTTCCGTCACAAAAGACCCAGCGCCGATACCAGCCTTGCGTCACTAAAGACCCAGCGCCGATACCAGCCTTGCGTCACTAAAGACCCAGCGCCGATACCAGCCTTGCGTCACTAAAGACCCAGCGCCGATACCAGCCTTCCGTCACAAAAGACCCAGCGCCGATACCAGCCTTGCGTCACAAAAGACCCAGCGCCGATACCAGCCTTGCGTCACTAAAGACCCAGCGCCGATACCGGCCTTCCGTCACAAAAGACCCAGCGCCGATACCAGCCTTCCGTCACAAAAGACCCAGCGTCGATACCGGCCCTGCGTCACTAAAGACCCAGCGCTGATACCAGCCTTGCGTCACAAAAGACCCAGCGCTGATACCAGGCTTGCGTCACAAAAGACCCAGCGCCGATACCAGCCTTGCGTCACTAAAGACCCAGCGCTGATACCGGCCTTGCGTCACTAAAGACCCAGCGCTGATACCGGCCTTGCGTCACTAAAGACCCAGCGCCGATACCGGCCTTGCGTCACAAAAGACCCAGCGCCGATACCGGCCTTGCGTCACTAAAGACCCAGCGCCGATACCGGCCTTCCGTCACACAAAGACCCAGCGCTGATACCGGCCTTGCGTCACTAAAGACCCAGCGCCGATACCGGCCTTCCGTCACACAAAGACCCAGCGCTGATACCGGCCCTGCGTCACAAAAGACCCAGCGCCGATACCGGCCTTCCGTCACTAAAGACCCAGCGCCGATACCGGCCTTCCGTCACTAAAGACCCAGCGCCGATACCGGCCCTGCGTCACAAAAGACCCAGCGCCGATACCGGCCTTCCGTCACTAAAGACCCAGCGCCGATACCGGCCTTCCGTCACTAAAGACCCAGCGCCGATACCGGCCCTGCGTCACAAAAGACCCAGCGCCGATACCGGCCTTCCGTCACACAAAGACCCAGCGCCGATACCGGCCCTGCGTCACAAAAGACCCAGCGCCGATACCGGCCCTGCGTCAGCGTTCTTGCCGCGGTGTCTTGTGGGAATAATCCCTTAGGCCCGGCGCGGTGCGCGCTGGGAAGGTTCCGAGTCGCGTCCGTTGCCGAGAAACGGCAAACAAGAGGGAGAGAAGGAGAGAGAGAGAGAGGAGTAAAACCGAGAGAGAGCCGGCCGGGGGGGGGGGGCTAAACCGAGAGAGAGAGAGAGGAGTAAAACCGAGAGAGGGCCGACCGGGGGGGGCTAAACCGAGAGAGAGCCGACCCGGGGGGGGCTAAACCGAGAGAGAGCCGACCGGGGGGGGGCTAAACCGAGAGAGGGCCGACCCGGGGGGGGGGGCTAAACCGAGAGAGGGCCGACCCGGGGGGGGGGGGGGGGCTAAACCGAGAGAGGGCCGACCCGGGGGGGGCTAAACCGAGAGAGGGCCGACCCGGGGGGGGGCTAAACCGAGAGAGGGCCGACCCGGGGGGGGGGGGGCTAAACCGAGAGAGGGCCGACCGGGGGGGGGCTAAACCGAGAGAGGGCCGACCCGGGGGGGGGGGGCTAAACCGAGAGAGGGCCGACCCGGGGGGGGGGCTAAACCGAGAGAGAGCCGACCCGGGGGGGGGGCTAAACCGAGAGAGAGCCGACCCGGGGGGGGGCTAAACCGAGAGAGGGCCGACCCGGGGGGGGGGCTAAACCGAGAGAGGAGCCGACCCGGGGGGGGGGCTAAACCGAGAGAGGGCCGACCCGGGGGGGGGGCTAAACCGAGAGAGAGCCGACCCGGGGGGGGGCTAAACCGAGAGAGAGCCGACCCGGGGGGGGGGCTAAACCGAGAGAGAGCCGACCCGGGGGGGGGGCTAAACCGAGAGAGAGCCGACCCGGGGGGGGGCTAAACCGAGAGAGAGCCGACCCGGGGGGGGGCTAAACCGAGAGAGAGCCGACCCGGGGGGGGGCTAAACCGAGAGAGAGCCGACCCGGGGGGGGGGCTAAACCGAGAGAGGGCCGACCCGGGGGGGGGCTAAACCGAGAGAGAGCCGACCCGGGGGGGGGCTAAACCGAGAGAGAGCCGACCCGGGGGGGGGCTAACGCCAGGCCGAGGCAGACTGCGGTACGTTGTGAGTAAACTTTAAATCAGCCTTTAACACAGCGCAGAAACAGGAGGTCCGTGTGAATCGGCGGTGCCCGACTCTGACCCTGACCTCAGGTGGGTATCCGAGCCCGCCTCATAGCGTCAGTCAAAGTGCTCGCGGGGGGCGGGGGCACATTTCTTCGGTCAGCGGGTGTCTGACCCACGGGAACCTATCACTCCTGAGTCTCCAGTCCACCGGTGGGGTTCCTATTTTGCTCTGTGGGAGGTCACCCCCCCCCCCCCGCTCCCCCGCATGCCCCCCCCCCCCGCTCCCCATGCCCCCCCCCCCCCAGCTCCCCATTGCCCCCCCCCCCCCGCTCCCCCATGCCCCCCCCCCATGCTCCCCATGCCCCCCCCCGCACCCCTACCCCCCATGGCCCCCCCCGCACCCTCCCCCTGCACCCCCTACCCCCCATGCCCCCCCGCACCCCCTACCCCCATGCCCCCCCGCACACCCCTACCCCCATGCCCCCCCGCACCCCCTACCCCCATGCCCCCCCGCACCCCCTACCCCCATGCCCCCCGCACCCCCTACCCCCATGCCCCCCCGCACCCCCTACCCCCATGCCCCCCCGCACCCCCTACCCCCATGCCCCCCCGCACCCCTACCCCCATGCCCCCCCGCACCCCTACCCCCATGCCCCCCCGCACCCCCTACCCCCATGCCCCCCCGCACCCCCTACCCCCATGCCCCCCCGCTCCCCATGCCCAGAGAGCTCAGGCGCAGGTACCCCCTCCCTCCCTCCCTCCCTCCCTCCCTCCCCAGCACTGCCGAGGGTTCACCCGGCCAGCGGCGCAGTGCCCGGTGTGCATCCTGTTAGCCTGCGGCGAACCATCAGCTCTCTTCAGGAGGACTGTCGGCCTGCTGACTCAGATATTGGTCTACCCTGCACTGCGGGGTTAAATGGCAGCACGATGAATACAAAGCACACACAGCAATACATTTAAATTAATTGTGTGTCTGAGGTTAGCATTGCAACTGGTACAGTAACTACTATTGCAAGTCTGTCATCAAAATAGTCAAATATTTCTCAAAAGTCACCAAAAATTAAAGAAACCTAATAATGATCACAATTATTTAGAACTGATTTTCTAATGGTGAAATTGGTGGACTGTTGTATAGGAGTCCCTCTTTCAGTGAGCAATTTGATTTAGATACTAGTTTTTTGAGGTGGTCTTAGGGTTTACAGGGCCCAAAGTGAGAACTACTACTGGGGCCCTTTTGAATTGTTCATATTGCTGCAATATTTTGTAGGGACAAGTCCAGAAAATAAAAACTCAATTCCATTTATCCCAAATCCAAATTCAAGTCTCTAATAGGCTAAACTGTTGGCTCACATACTTATAGTAAATTTACCCACATTATACTTATAGTAAATTTACCCACATTATACTTATAGTAAATTTACCCACATTATACTTATAGTAAATTTACCCACATTATACTTATAGTAAATTTATCCACATTATACTTACAGTAAATTTACAGGGTATTGGAAGAAAGTGGTGGATATGATCGAATTCAATGTTAGGTTTGAAAAGGGGAAACTTAACACGGTTACTAAGATTCTAGATTTTGGTAAGGCTAACTTTAATGGGATGAGACAGAGACTGGTCAAAATTGTAATCGGGTAAAACTACTGATGAACAGTGGGAGGTGTTCAAAAAAGAATTTAGCTTAATACTGGACCAGTACTTGCCAAATAGAACAGCCATGGTGGACAAAAGAGGTGAGAGATAACATAAAACAAAAGAAAAGAGCATACAAAAGTGCAAAGAATAGTGTAGATCCAGGGGACTGGTAAAGAACAGCAAAGGAAGACAAAAAGATAGTAAGAGCAGCAAAAAGGGAATGCAAAAAGAAGCTTGTGAGGGATATCAAGATTAACACAAAAAGTTTTACGATTATATTAGAAGAAAAAGGGTAGTCAAGGGTAATGTGGGCTCTTTAAAAACAGATGTGGGTAATATTGCAAATGAAAGTAAGAAAATGGCAGACTTGTTGAATAATGACCTTGTGTTAGTCTTCTCAGTAGAGGGAGAGGATAATATACCCCACATTCCAGGGAAACTAATAGTGAATCAAGGACTGGAACTCATTAAAGTTGACATAAGGAAGAAAACAGTATTAAAAAAAATAATGGCACTAAAGGCTGATATTTCCAGGATCTGACGGTTTCCACTCCAGGGTTTTAAAGGAAGTAGGTGAGGAAATTGCGGATGCTTTAGCCATAATCTTCCAAAACCCTCTTGATTCAGGAATTGTCCCTTTTAGATTGGAAAATTGCAAATGCAACTCCATTGTTCAAGAAGGGTGAGAAAGAGAAACCAGGAAATTATAAATCTTAGTCTAACATTTGTTGTGGGGAAGTTATTGGAATCTATAATTAAGGATCGCGTGACTGAGCACTTAGAGAAATTTGAGCTGATTAGAGAGAGCCAACATGGATTTGTAAAGGGTAGGTCATGTCTAACAAACCCAATTGAAATTTTTGAGGAAGTAACTAAAGTAGTAGACAGGGGAATATCTATGGATGTAGTTTATATGGACTTCCAGAAGGCATTCGATAAGGTTCCACATATGAGACTGTTGGGTAAAATTAAAGCTTGTGGAATTGAAGGCAAATTATTGACCTGGTTAGGAGATTGGTTAGGCGGTAGAAGGTAGAGAGCAGGGATGATGGGTATGTACTCGAATTGGAAGGAAGTGACTACTGGTGTCCCTCAAGGGTCTGCTGGGGCATCAACTATTCACTATTTATTAATGACTTGGGTAACACAATAGAGAGCCATATATCCAAGTTTGTCGATGACACAAAGATTAATGGCATAATGTAAACGTGAGCATGAAGTTACAAAGAGACGTTGATAGATTAAGTGAGTGGGCAAAACTGTGACAGATGGATTCCAACACAGGTAAGTGTGAGGTCATCCATTTTGGATCAAAAAACGATAGATCTGAGTATTTTTTAAATGGTGAAAAGCTAGGAACAATGGAAGTCCAAAAAGACTTAAGGGTCCATGTACATAGATCACTAAAATGTAGTAGTCAGGTACAAAAAATAATCAAAACAACTAATGGAATGTTCCCCTTTATATCCTAGCTTTCTAATTATAAAGGCTAAGATGTTTTGCCACAGCCATACAAAGCCCTGCTTAGACAACATCTGGAGTACAGTGTACAGTTCTGGGCACTACACCTTAGAAAGGATATTTTAGCCATTGAAAGAGTGCATTGCAGATTCACCAGAATGTTACCAGGGCTCCAAGGGTTAGATTATGAGGAGAGATTACACAGACTAGGCTTGTATTCCCAGGAATAAAGAAGGTTAAGGGGAACTTGATTGAGTTTTTTAGGATTTTGAAAGGAATTGATCGGGTAGAGAGAGAGAGAAACTTTTTCTGCTGGTGGAAGAGTCTAGGACTCCTAGCCAAAAATGTTAAAGGATATGGAGTCAAAGTGGGTGGATGGAGTTAGGATACAGATCAGCCACGATCTCATTGAATGGCGGAACAGGCTGAAAGGGCTGAATGGCCTACCCCTGTTTCTATGTTCCTATGGATTAGGACTCTTTAGTTAACAGCAGTGTGCTGATAAAATCAGCTCATTCAGCCACTGGGAAATTCCTGAAAATCATAGCTACATTTTATCAGTCACAGAGACTCTCCCAGGAGTAACTGATTGGGGTTATCCCCAAGAGCCTAGGAAATTTGATTTGGCTGATTATGTGTGTACGACTGCTGACAAATTCAGAATCCTGCCTCACCAATTCCCTAATATGGATGGCAATGGAATTAAGGGAAATGTCACCACATGGATAGAGATTTAGTTAGAGGTCAGAAGCAAAGTGTAGGGATAAAATGAAGTTTCTCAGATTGGAAAGATGTGACGATTGGTGCTCCACAAGGGTTTGTGTTGGAATTATTCTTATTTTTTTTCTATTTGTTCATGGGATGTGGGTGTCGCTGGCAAGGCCAGCATTTATTGCCCATCCCTAATTGCCTTTGAGAAGGTGGTGGAGAGCCTCCTTCTTGAACTGCTGCAGTCCATGTGATGAAGGTTCTCCCACAGTGTTAGGAGTTCCAGGATTTTGACCCAGCGACAATGAAGGAACAGCGATATATTTCCAAGTTGGGATGGTGTGTGACTTGGAGGGGAACGTGCAGGTGGTGTTGTTCCCATGTGCCTGCTGCCCTTGTCCTTCTGGGTGGTAGAGGTTGTGGGTTTGGGAGGTGCTGTCGAAGAAGCCTTGGCGAGTTGCTGCAGTGCCTCCTGTGGATGGTACACACTACAGCCATGGTGCGCCGGTGGTGAAGGGAGTGAATGTTTAGGGTGGTGAATGGGGTGCCAATCAAGCGGGTTGCTTTGTCCTGGATGGTGTTGAGCTTCTTGAGTGTTGTTGGAGCTGCACTCATCCAGGCAAGTGGAGACTCGTGCTTTGTAGATGGTGGAAAGGCTTTGGGAAGTCAGGAGGTGAGTCACTTGCCGCAGAATACCCAGCCTCTGACCTGCTCTTGTAGCCACAGTATTTATATGGCTGGTCCAGTTAAGTTTTTGGTCAGTGGTGACCCCAGGATGTTGATGGTGAGGGATTCGGCGATGGTAATGCCGTTGAATGACAAGGGGAGGTGGTTAGACACTCTCTTGTTGGAGATGGTCATTACCTGGCACTTGTCTGACGCGAATGCTGCTTGCCACTTATCAGCCCAAGCCTGGATGTTGTCCAGGTTTTGCTGCAGGCAGGCACGGACTGCTTCATTATTTGAGGGGTTGCGAGTGAACTGAACACTGTGCAATCATCAGCGAACATCCCCATTTCTGACCTTATGATGGAGGGAAGGTCATTGATGAAGCAGCTGAAGATGGTTGGGCCGAGGACACTGCCCTGAGGAACTCCTGCAGCAATGTCCTGGGGCTTAGATGATTGGTCTCCAACAGCCACTACCATCTTCCTTTGTGACTCCACTGGAGAGTTTTCCCCCTGATTCCCATTGACTTCAGTTTTACTAGGGCTCCTTGGTGCCACACATGGTCACATGCTGCCTTGGTGTCAAGGGCAGTCACTCTCACCTCACCTCTGGAATTCAGCTCTTTTGTCCATGTTTGGACCAAGGCTGTAATGAGGTCTGGAGCCGAGTGGTCCTGGCGGAACCCAAACTGAGCATCGGTGAGCAGGTTATTGGTGATTCATTGCTGCTTGATAGCATTGTCGACGACACCTTCCATCACTTTGCTGATGATTGAGAGTAGACTGATGGGGCAGTAATTGGCCGGATTGGATTTGTCCTGCTTTTTGTTGACAGGACATGCCTGGGCAATTTTCCACATTGTCGGGTAGATGCCAGTGTATTATGTAGATAAATGATCTGGACTCCGTAATTAAATGAGCAGTATTGAAATTTGCTGGTGACACCAAATTGGGGAGTCTGGCACATTGTGCCCACCTTTTCTGCAACTCCCTGTTTGAATCTCTCTAATCAGTTTTGTCCCTGCTGGAGCACTGAAACCACCTCTGTAACATCATCTGTTCCTCTGCCCCTGTCTCAGATTATCTGCTGCTGAAACTTTCATCCATGTGTTTGTCATCTCCAGACTTGACTATTTCAATGCTCTCCTGACCGGCCTCCCATCCTCCACGCTCTGTAAGCTTCAGCTCATCCAAAACTCTGCTGTCCGTACGATATTCCGTACTAAGACCCGCTCAACCCCATTTACGCTATTCTACATTGGCTCCAATTTAAAATTCTCAGCCTTGTGCTTAAATCCGTTCATGGCCTTGCCCCTTTTTATCTCTGTAATCTCCTCAAACCCTACAACCCCCGAACTCTCCATTCCGTTGACTTGGAACCAGAGGACACGGCCTGCGCTTGAAACGGGGTAAATTCAAAACTAATCTGCGGAAACATTATTTTGGTGAGCGCATGATAAATCAATGGAACAAGCTCCTTAGGAAGACGGTGGAAGGAGATAGTCATGATTCATTCAAATGCAAATTAGATCATAGACTCACAGAATGATACAGCACAGAAGGAGGCCATTCAGCCCATTGTGCCTGTGCTGGCACAGATTTCTTTCAGAAAATAATATTTTGGGATATAGTATATGAGTAATTTGAGACATGACATACGGTAAATGTAACATGCTTGGGAGGAACAGGTGACTTTAGACCTATGGTTCTCAAAGTTTTCCACCACTGGGGGGGTTTCCTCACCTCATGTCTAGGTCTGTTGTAGATGAATTGATAGAGGTTGATTGCTATAACTAGTCAACAACTCCATTATCGTTGTATCATGCAACTACTAGGATGGGAGAAGGAAAACTCGATGGGCTTTGGTCTTTTTGTTGTCTGGTAATTCCTATGTTCCTATGACTGTCTTTATGAAGTAACACTATGGGCTCGATATTAGGAGGGAGGCGGGTTGGCAGCGGGGGGTCGACTGGGTGCGTGGGTAACGCGCCCAGTGAATTCAGGGTGCCCCGCACGTGATCGCAGCCTAATTGAAGGCACTTACCATGGCTTCCAGGTTTCCCGTTCCAGACCTACACAGCGGGTGCACTGCGTACCCGCGTCACAGGCTGTCAGCAGGAGGAGCCCGATTTAAAGGGGAAGTCCTCCAATGCTCCTCCTGCAGCAAAGAACCAATTTTGGATCATGGAGCAGGCCAGAGGCAAGGCTGCTCCAAGGTTCTCTGACTCCTCACTCCAGGTGCTGCTCGATGGGGTGAGGAGGAGGAGGGAAATTTTTTTATCCATCAGATGGGAGGAGGTGGCCTCCCTCTGCCACCAAGAAGGCCAGGCTGGAGGTGGCTGAGGAGGTCAGCAGCAACATCAATGTGTCCAGAACCTGGGTCCAGTGCAGGAAGCGATTTAATGACCTAACCAGGTCAGCCAAAGTGAGTATACTTACGCATTCTCCCACACTCCGTCTTCCACGTCACCTCCACCATCACACAACTCCTTCTGCTCTGCCACCACAACGCTCTTGCATCACTCCTCACATCCACTCAACCATCATCCTCACCTTGCCTGCACTTACTCACCGCCCAGTTCCCGTTTGAACACAACCACGCAACCCAATCCTCATACAATATCATGGCTATGTTGCACATTCACCCTCCCATGCATCTCTGTAACGCTCACCTCCACCTACATCAATGCATGCAGTGGGTCACCATGCAACCATCACTCAATCTCGCCTCTGTGTTTTGCCTTGATAGGAGAAGAGATGCCAGAACGCCCGGGAGAGGGCAAGGACGGAGGGGGCCCGCCATACCAGGTGGTCCTAACAGATGCGGAGCAGCAGGCTCTCGAAATAAGCCGGATGCTGGCGTGCCTATCTGTGGTGGATGCCGAGACTGGGAGTGCACAATTGGCTGGTGACAGAAATCTAACACTCCGCACTCATGATAGCGAATGATCTTAGCATCACTAGCATCTGCAGCACCTCAACATCTGTCCACATGCTTAATATTGCTTTCTGTTCTCTTGCAGGGCCATCTGCGACCGTCATGACTGTGGAGGGTGATTCCTCAGAGGACCTGCCGGCCTCTGAGGGGGCATCGTCACATCTGAGCCAGCCATCTACCAGCGCAGATACACACACCTCGGTGGGTCCCCGTCCTCACTTAGTTGGGCTTGCACATGGTGAGTCACCATGCACAAGTGAGCACGAGCAGACCCTGGTGGCAGGGGCAGCCGTGGAGAGTCCGCGTCGGTGGGAGCACTCTTCTCCAGGCTGTGCTCAGTTGGACCCAGATGCTGAACCCTGGGGGCCAACTGTGAAAAGGAGAGTCATCGAGGGCTTGCAGCACATCGCCGAGGTACTGGAACAGTTGCCACGCGCACTCTCCACAATCGCGCAGAGGATGGAGGAGTCCAACTCCTGCATGAGTGGAATACTGTCACAGGGACGTGAAGGCATCTCTGAGATAGTGTCGCGGGTAGGTGCGGGAATGTCTGCAATGGAGGAAAGGCTAGCCTCCATCGAGCTTCAAGCACGGCTCAACAATGAGTCCATTCAGGCCCTGACAACGGCCGTTCGGATTCAGGGTGAGCAACATTCTGCCGCCTTAAACAGGCTGACAGATACCTCACAACTGGCCTTCCAAGGCTTCACACAAGTCCTTCAAACTGTCGTCCAGCAGGGTGGAAGGAGTGATAGGTCCTGGGCCAGGAGAGGGATAATAGTGAAAGGGGACATGGAAGTGGGGACGCCACTCAAAAGCGCTCCGACCTCTCACCCGTTGCCCCCTCCTCAACCAGTAACCGCAATGCCTCCCTCTTCTCCAGGTGGCCGAGTTTGCCCCTGCACAGGTGCAGGTGGAGCAGTCTTTGGAGGGGCCCTCACGGATACCGAAACCCAGAGGGCGTCCGTGCATAGCATCTCATCGGTCAAGGCATGGACAAAAGCAACCTGCCACTACCTCGACTGAAGCCACAGGGGTTGCAGCAGGTAGGGGTTCCCGTAAACGTAACGTGAAGGTTTTGTGAGCACAAAGGGGATGCACAAGGGTGTAAGACAAAATGTCATGTTTTTGATTTACTTTTGTTTGTTTTGCAAAAAATCATAAAAATTTTTTATCACCACTACTGCCACGTCTTTGAAAATCTTGTCTGGTTTGTGCAATAATGCCCTTTCCTGAGGATCACCATGAAGACCCACAACTGATGCCACCCATTGGGCTCGATTTTAGGGTCGGGTTACCTGCGGGTTTCCAGCGGGGGGGGCCCCGAAAATCCCGATCTCCGGTCATGTGACCGGATCGCGACGAAATCCCGGCCACTTCCGGGTACCGCGCTGACATGCGGGGCTGCGCGCGCAAGTCGCGCTGGTGGGAATCCCGCAGGCAATTAAAGCCAGCGGGGTTCCACTTGAGAGTACTTAACTTGCTCGTTGTGGTCAGTTAATGAGCTGAAGCAGCTGTCAAAAGAGGAAGTGTGGGATTTTAGGTTCAACGCAGTCAGTTTCCCACACTGGGGGAAACAGTACCTTTCAAACCAGGCGTGTTGCAGCCAGCAGCCTGTGGCAGGTGCCAAGGTGCGCTCCACGGGGGAGAGCCCTCACCCACCCAGGAGGCCACTGCGTCACATAGGGCAACCCCTGCCCTCCACCAACCCCCGCCAAGCCAGAGGACAGACCAACACGAAACCGCAGCCCCAGTCCGAGGACCCACCCACCTACCCTGCACAACCCCTCAGACCAACACCTGCCAGATGGGTGGTGCGTTGACATCGTCGGAGGACGAACAGGATAACCAGCCCCAGCAGCCTCGCAGTCCACGCCGTCCGCCTCGGAGAGGTGGGGCCCCCCAACACGGTGCTGCGGCACACCCACCTGCACAGCAGGAGGGAGGGCAACCGCAGAGAGAGATGCGTCGCAGGAGGCACTACCCTCCGCACAGGGTGTACAGAGCGAGGCTCAGCTTCATGGACCTCTCCGAGGAGCAGTGCATACGTCGGCTCAGAGTCAATCGCCAGGTAGTCGCCGACATCTGCAGCCTCCTTAACGACGAGCTGCTCCCTGATGGACCAAGCAGCATCTTCTTACCTGTCGCCGTCAAAGTCACCACTGTCCTCAACTTCTTCGCATCCGGTTCCTTCCAGGGTGCCACCGGGGACATCACCGGGGTCTGTCAGTCCTCTGCACACAAGTGCATAAGGCAGGTCACCGATGGGTTGTTCCGCAGGGCCTCCCACTACATCAACTTCGCCATGGACGAGCGCAGCCAGATGGAGAGGGCGGTTGGATTCCATGCCATGGCCGGCTTCCCACGGGTGCAGGGTGTAATCGACTGCACCCACATCGCAATACGGGCACCTCCGCACGAGCCAGGGCTGTTCATCAACAGGAAGGGGTATCACTCCATGAACACCCAGCTCATCTGTGACCACCGCCAGAGATTCCTACACGTGTGCGCCAGATACCCCGGCAGCTGCCACGATGCCTTCGTCCTCAGGGAGTCCGCTGTCCCGCTCATCCTGCAGGCACCCAACGCCGGCAACGGCTGGCTCCTCGGCGACAAGGGGTATCCCCTCCACACGTGGCTCATGACACCTCTGAGGAACCCCATCACCGAGCCGGAGCGTCGGTACAATGACAGCCACACTGCTACCAGGTCTACAATTGAGCAGACCATAGGGCTTCTCAAGATGCGCTTCAGGTGCCTTGATCGTTCTGGGGGAGCGCTCCAATACACACCATTCAGAGTGGGACTAATGATAGTTGTCTGCTGTGCCCTGCACAACATGGCCCAACAGGGAGGGGTGCCGCTGGAGGAGGCCCCATCCACACCCGCCACCCACATTGAGGAAGGCGAGGGCGAGGAGGAGGAGGCGGAGGAGGAGGAGGAGGAGGAGGAGGAGGCGGAGGAGGAGGAGGAGGACGCGCCAGAGGATGTTGGACGACCCATGCGCCGAGCCGCGACTCACCGGGATGGTCGCCGGGCCAGGGAGGCACTCATACGTCAACGGTTCTCCTAGAGTCACACACTGCGAGGCGCTCGCATCTCCTCACCTGCACATGCGAGCGGCCATACCAGCCCCCTCCACTGAAGAGTGCTGCCAGTAATCCTGCACCCACAGCAGTGTGCCCAATGGGTGGCAGCAGGTGTTCGCCGTCATGATGGCCTCCACGGAACGCAACTATTGCACAAGCCGCGGAAGAATGGACGAGAGGTGGCAGGAGTGGTGAGAATAGACTATTTAATATCTGGAATGTGACATTATATAAGAAACAAAGTACAAAATAATAAACACCCTGGTGTATTCCCTTTGTGATTATAAGGCCTTTGCAATTCTTCTCCGGGAACCCCTACGTGGTGCTACCCCTGTGGCTCCAGCAGAGGTAGTGGCAGGTTGCTCGTCTTCTTGCCTTGACCGGGGAGATGCTTTTGGCGGACGGCCCCTGGGTTTCGGTGCCCGTGACGGCACCTCCACAGACTGCTCCTCCTGCACCGGGGCAGGGGCAGACTCGGCCACCTGGAGAGGAGGCACCATTGCGGGTACTGGTTGAGAGGTGGGCGACGGGCGGGACGTGGGGACGCCTTGAGAGGCGTCCCCGCTTCCATGTCCCCGGTCACCATCATCCCTCTCTTGGCCTCGGCCCACATCACCCCTTCCACCCTGCTGGACGGCAGTTTGGATGGCATGTGTGAGGCCTTGCAAGGCCACCCCTAGTGTATCCCTCAGCCTGTTGGTGGCGTCGGAATGTTGCTCACCCTGAATCCGTACAGACGTTGTCAGGGCCTGCATGGACTCGATCTGGAGCTGTGCGTGACGCTCGAGGGAGGCCAGCCTGTCCTCCACCGCAGACAGTCCCGCACCTACCCGCGACACTGTGTCGCCGGTACCCTCCTGTGCCTGCGCCACCAATGCCCACATGCAGGAGTTGGACTCCTCCATCGCCTGCGCTATTGTGGACAATGCGCGCGGCACCTCTGCCAGTACCTCAGCAATTAGCTGGTGGCCCTCGACGACTCTCCTTTTCACTGGTGGCCCCCTGGGTTCAGCATCTGGGTCCGGCTGAGCAGAGCCTGGAGATGAGTGCTCCCTCCGTCGCGGACCCTCCGCGGCTGCCCCTGCCACCAGGGTCTGCTCATGCTCACTCGTGCGCAGTGACTCACCAAGTGCTACCCCAACTAGTTGGCGAGGGGGACCCACCGAGGTGCGTGTCTCTGCGCTGGTGGATGGTTGGCTCTGATGTGACGATGCACCCTCAGAGACCGCCATGTCCTCTGAGGAATCGCCCTCCACGCTCGCTTGACCCAAAGACGGACCTGCAAGAGAACAGAGGGCACTTTGAGGCATGTGGACCAACTTGACAGTGCGCCTGATGGCAGGTGATGAGACGGTAACTCGCGATCATGGGTGTTGAGTGTCAGCTTTCCCTTACCGGCCGTTTCGGCAGCGACACACTCGCCATCGGCCACCGACAGGCAATGTCGCGTGCGGGCGAGGTCGAGCGCCTCCACCTCTGCGTCGGTGAGCTCCACCACTTGCGGCGGCCCACCTCCGGTGCGTGCCCTTTCCCTATTGTTCTTGCTTCTCTTCTTCTGTGAAGGCAAAACACAGATGTGTGAGTGGGTGCGTCTTGCATCGTGAGACGCATCGAGCATCGGTGTGGTTGGGTTGAGCGTGGCGCGGAACGGATGGGAGGAAGCGTGAGCCACGTGCCCATCCCATTGCATGGGGATTGGGGTGTGTGGTAGTGTTCGGGTGGGGTCAGGGACGGTGGGTACTTGCGTGCACGGCGAGGATGGTGAATGAGTGGCTGTGAGGATTGCTGATGGAGCGCAGTGGTGGCTGTGCAGGAGGGGGTTGTGATCTGCTTGGCGTGATGGTGGGGACGGGATGTGGGAGGGTGCGTTGGTGTACTCACCTTGCCAGACCTAGTCAGGTCATTGAAGCGCTTGCGGCACTGCTCCCAAGTCCTTGGGGTGTTGCCCCTGCTGCTCACCTCCGCCGCCACCTCTGCCCATGCCTTCCTGGTTGCGGCGGCAGGGAACTTGCGCCCATCTTCTGGGAAGAGTGTTTCCCTCCTCCTCCTCACGCCCTCCAGCATCAGCTGCAGTGCCAGATCTGAAAAACGGGGCGCAGCCTTTCCCCTTTGCTGAGCCATCGTCTCAAACCGCTTGCTTGTAGCAGGAGGGGCTTTGGGAGACTGCCCCTTTAACTGGAGCTCCTACATCGCGTCGACGGTACTGCGCATGCGCAGCCGGCCGGCACGCAGCTGGGGAGCGCAGAACCCGGAAGCTGGGCTTAATGGGTCCAATTATCCCGCGATCGCGTGGGGGACGCACATGATTAGCCGTCCGCGTTTTCCACGCTCCCGGAGGACCACCCGCTGGGAACCCGCAGGCCTGCTAAATTCGAGCCCATTGTGTCACTGCAGAATGGGTGTAGGTGTATTTGCATGGCTCTTTTGTGCAGACGACTGAGAGATGCCGGCGATGTTCCCGGTGGCACACTCGAAGGATGCGGAGGAGAAGTTGTTGAGGGCAGTGGTGACTTTGACAGCGACAGGTAAGAAGATGGTGCTCGGGCCAGCTGGGAGCAGCTTGGCATGAAGGAGGCTGCAGATGTCCATGACTATATGTTGAGTGACTCTGAGCCTCCGTGTGCACTGCTGCTCCGAGAGGCCCAGGAAGCTGAGCCTCGGTCTGTAGACCCTGTGGCGAGGGTAATGCCTTCTGCGATGCTTCTCTCTGCAGTTGCCCTCCCTCCTGCTGTACAGGTGGATGTGTCACAGCACTGTGTTGTGGAGCTCCACGTGTCAGAGGTGGACGGCGAGGCTGGTGATGCTGTTCGTCCTCCGAGGAGGTCATGACTGCAGCTACGGCAGCCCCCATCCGGAAGATGTGTGTTTGAGGGGGTCCGCAAGGTTAGGTAAATGTGTCTGCACAACGGGGTTGAGGTTGCAAGTTTGTGAATTTTAGTGTTAGGAGGAGGGTGGTGCAGGCCAAACTTTGTTCAAAGTGACAGGGTGGCTCCTGCAATGAGTGAGGGTCTCCCCTCCCCACCTGTCAAATGGACCTTTGCAGCTCACACAGGCTGGTGGCTGCAACATGTCCACTTCAGCTGGGAGTGTTTTCCCCCAGTATGGGAAACACGCTGAGTTTAGATGAAAATCCCACCTCCTAAAATATCCTACAAATCAGGTCTGCAAACGACCTGAAGTATCAAAATAATTGCTTTAAGTGGGATCCCGCCGACTTTAATTGCTGGTGGGAGTCCCACATGCGGGGGCTGCACGCGCATCTGAGCGTGTCACTGGGGAACCCGGAAGTGGGCGGTTGGAGCCGGGCTCCGGACCCACCCCGGGAATCCCCAATTTTCGGAACCCCCCCCCCCGGCCACGAACGCATCTGCTCAGACGTCCGAAAATCGAGCCCTATTTCTCAGCTCTTATGTTTTTCGAAATGATTTGAAAACCGTCTGGAAAATTCATTTTTAATGGTTTTATTCAGTAAAGTTTCACATTTAATTTTTACTTCAAATGAGAATCTATCTGAGATAGAGAAACACAGACAAAAAATGAGAGGTAGATGGATAATCTGACCACAAGTGTTTTCTTTTTTTTAGAATTCAAAAAAAAATTGTTTGAGAAAATGTATTTTCTTCCTCAGCAGAGAGTTGAAGTTTGTCACAAATGCGAAGAATGTGTCAGATTTCACAAGATCACAAAATAGTTATGGATGAGGAAGGCCAATTCATCTGTTTTAGTTTATCCATCCCGAAAGACCCCAACGTCTCCCATTGCAGCATCTAGTTATTTCTGAAATTATTCTAGGTTATGTGCCTCCACTACTCCATCCAGAATCCAATCCATGTACTGATCATTCTTTGTGTGAAAAAGAACATTTTGCTATCGGCTCTAAATTTGCCATTTACTAATTTGTGCTTGCATATCCTACTCTTGTAATTCAGTTTACAGTAATTTTCCAGATTTCCATACTGTTAACTTTTATGTATCTCTATAAGATCATTTCTCAAATGTCTCCTTTCAAAACTGAAAAGCCCAAGTTTCTCCAGTTTTTCATCATAACTCCGACCTCTGACACTGGGGATCAACCTTGTGGCTCTTCTCTGTATTGCCTCCAGCACTTGAATGTCTTCCTTGTGCCTCAGTGACCAGGAATAGACACAGTACTTAAGGCAGTCTGCCTAGAGCACTACATGTTTTAATCATGACTTCCCTTGACTTGTATTCTGTTATTTTGGCTATATAGTTTAGCATTCTATTTGCTTTATTGATTGTTGCTCTGCAGTGGTTGGACAGGTTGAGTAACTCGTCTACTATGATTCCTAGGTTGCTTTCAACTTCATTAAGCTAGTTTAACACCATTCATGACGTACACGTGCTGCCTGTTTTTCCTTTCTACGTGCAGTACTTTACATTTTTCCACATTAAATTTCATTTGTCATTGTTCTTCCCATTTACAATTTTGTCCAACTCATTTTGTGATTTCTGAGCAGACTCTTCCAAATCCACTGCCTGCCTCTCCTAGTTTGTAACACTCAATGAAAAATTGACCAATTTGCATTGAGTTTTTGAATCTATAGGGGTAATTTTAACCTAGCCCACCTGGCGAGAAACTGACCGAAATGGGTTGGCTGCCTGTTTTATACCCCACCCAATTTTACTTTCCATTTATTTCAATCAATCCAGTCAGTTTTCCTCCAGGAGGAATCGGTTAAAATTGCCTCCCAAGTTATTGATGTTAATTGGAAACAATTGTGGTCCCAAAAGTGATCCCTTGGGCACCCCTTTTGGTACGTCCTCCCCATCCCGACATGACTCTTCTATCAAGAACCCATGGTCTTCTACACCATCCAATTTATTATCCATCCTCAAGATTTATCCTGAATCTCCTTTTTTGTACTTGATTGGCTTTCTTACTGACACTTGAACCAGTCATTTCCTGATGGTTTCTTCTGATACTGGTAACCCACCCTCACCCTAAGGGGGAAGCTGGAGATTTACAAACATTTACCAATCTACGGAAACTTCCCTCAGCAACTGCAATTAGTCTCTAAGTTTTCTCCCAGCTATTCCTATTTGGACCACATCCCACATGGACTACTTGAATAATGGTGGCTTTAGTGGGATGAGCACAGCTTCACCTTAGCAGCTAAACATCACAAACCCTGCTGCAGAGCTCCAAATCCGTGAGAAACATCGTGGGAATTTAGCTAGTGTACACCGCACTCTTTGGCATTTCATGGAAAATGATAATTCATAAACTTGCAAAGATTATTTCACAATTTTCAGCCAAAATGTGTCCTTCATCACTCATTGATTTTACGTATAGTGTCTTAGCCAATAATGTCTTGCTGCAGCTGGACAAAATCAAACCAGAATAAAAAATAAAATACCTGCTTGAACTTTACAGTGTGTATCATAAAAAATAAATTGGGAGTTATTACAAGGTGATAATTTCATTAAAGTGTTGAATAGGTTGTTGTAACTACTTCAGTTTTGCTTGTTGTTTATAGGTAGAGACGTGCCCCCGCTTGTAAGCTCGTGCCATCAATTTGAATGAGCATAAGGTTGAGCAGACTGTACTTGGATGTTTCAGCCCACTTGCAGTGTGGTTTCAATTTCCATGCAATGTGAAGCTATGACAAAACCAATAGGCTTTTTATTGCTTTTCACTACTCCATTTCTGCTTAGAAGGAGGCGGGACCAGCTGCATGAGAAAATCAAACCCCTAATTGTACTGAGTGTAAAACAAAATAATTATATATTTAAAACATTTCCCTCATGAAGACATTTTCATTAAAAAAAGAAAAGAAAGCATACAACCTTTTAATTTTGTGATATTGCGTGCAGTTGGCTTTATTTTACAATGTTTTAAAATTTATTTTTGCAGTGCAAAATGTTGCAGCCCCCTGATACATCAGCATGTTTGTCACAACATACAAAAAGGAAAAAAAGGAAATTTGGGGAGAGCCTTACCGCTCCAAATACAGATATTGATCCTTCGCAGCTGCAAGCTAGACTAATCTCCACAGCACCAAAACAGGCAACTCCAAATCCTCTTGCTTTGAAGTTTACCCGAAACACAAAGGCACGGCAAAAAAGACTAGCAAGAGAAGAGCCCCTCAAACTGCAACCATTGGTAAGTGCTAATGCATTATATATCATTAATGTGTTAAGGCCGAAGGGAACTCTGTCTAGCTATCTTTTATTTATAAAAAAGTCATTCCTGCGGAGTAACATCACTGATGCACATTAAAATGAGAAATTGACATCACAAATCATCTGGTTTTCTTGAGCAAAATAACGTTAAAAATTATTCATTAAAATTCATGTAAATAGTTTCTAATCTGCTATAAGTGTTATAAATAGAATGTGATCTGGCCATCTAGGATCTGGTACAATGATTGTAACTGACTTGTGATTTACAATTGGACAGCTACCTCATTGATGGCACATAGGGGAGACAGTACTGCAACGTGCATGTATTAGGACGTTTTCAGAAATTTGCTTAAATCAGGATTATATGTAATTATATGAATTGTGTGTTGCTCATCAATGGACACTAAATTACTTATTTACCGGCAGGGAGACTTATCTGCCAGCTGCACATATCAAGAAATCATAGGCATTCAGCATGTCTGCGACTTCTGGATTCTTGTGGCTGACAGAAGATGCTCCTTGCTGGTAGTGTTCCTTAGTAAAATTGGCCCTTAAATGAAAGAAAAGGAAAGGTAGTTACTAAACTAATACAAGTAATATTAATGAAATATTAACATGTAATGTCGAATCCAGCTCAGTAAAAATTGAAAACTACAACACAATGATTGTGTGTAAGACCATAGATGGCTAGCAGTGAGTTACAAAGCAGAAGTTGAATTGGATGTTTTTGAAATACTAGCTCTTGTAATACTCAGGCCTATTAAGCCTCACTCATTTGGAGTGAGTGACTTATTTTGTTATAAAAATATGACTAATTTTGATGTTTCTTGCTTTTAAAAGTAAACACTGCTCTATATAAGAACATTATAAAAAGATATAACTTTTTTTCAGGCCATCTGGGTTGTCAAGCTCATCCCTCTAATATTTCAACTCATTCAGCCTATCAAACAACTACATCTTGAACTCCCCTACTGTCTTTGATTCCACTATCTTATTTGGTATATCATTTCAAATATTGATCACCTTTTGAGTGAAGATATTTTTTCTAAGATGTGTTAAATTTGCTTTTTACTAATTTAAACTTATGATTCCTTGTTTTATTTGTCTGATTTTAAAGTCATTTTCTGGGTTGATCTTATCTCTGCCAATTAATGCTCCATAGGGTAGACAGTCCAATTTGCAAAGTTAATGTGCGAATGTTTAATGCACTTGTAGTACATTCCTGTGTGTGCTATTTTTACAGAGGTAAAATAAATAAGTTAATACCCACGTAAAAATAGTGCCACGGGAATTTAGTATGAGCGCATTAAACATTTATTTACGGGCTTTGCCAAATGGGATTTCTATATCTCAAGGAGATAACCTTTTTTCTCTAGGCTACAGAGCTTTAGCTTCTTTAATCCTTTTTTATAGCTCATACCTTTTGGGATCTTCTTCACAATCAGAATTACTGAAGATATTCCGTGAGGTCTGATCAGTTCATTATTAAGTCTCAGCATAGACTTGTTTTGGCTATGTATTCTATTGGCTTTTTAAATTGCTTAATTAAATTTGCAATCTACCTCGCTGTTTGAATTTAAATTTCACTCCTTGAACAATTGCAGTCTTGAGAGGTATAAGTGTATGTACATATATAAAGATTAATTTTTCCTAAGAAAATTTAGTTTTTACTATTATGTGCCAGACGTGGCAGAATGAAGTAAGTGAAAATGGATAGTAAAGATGCTAATGAATTGAGAGTTAAATGTATACGGTATTACATAAATATTATACACCTAAACTACAATTTGGTAATGCCAAGTGTTCTGGTAAGAGATTAACAGAAAGTATTTGATATATTTTAATTTAGTTTACATTTGTTTTTAATTAATTACTTGCAACAGTACATATCTGAACAATAGTACAGAACTTTGCATTAGGTCCCCACTTCTGGGACTTGAGCGCATAATCTAGGGTGACACTTCATTGTGGTACTGAGGTAGTGCTTCAGTTTTTGAAATACTATCTTTCGGATGAGTCGCCAAACGGAGGCCTCATCTGCCTATACAGATTGACATTAAAAAATCCCACGGCACTATTTGTAGAAGAGCAGATGCGTTCTCCCGGTCTTAACCAACATTTATCCCTCAGTCAACACCTCCAAAAACAGAATAACTGGTTAATTATCTCACTGCGATATGTGGGACCCAGCTATGTAGAAATTGTCTGCTCTGTTTGCCTACAAAACAAAAGTGACTCATTAGCTGTGAAATGCTTTGGCATGTCCTGAGATCGTGAAAGTTGCTATATAAATGCAAATTCTTTAAAGGTAATTCTAAACTATTCGGAGTATTATACTTTTATGGTTTACACATCAATAAGATTCCATACAATCTACTTATTAATGTACTGTAGCTGCTTCCATATTAATTCTGTGTTAGTGCATTTCTTATTATATTAGAGAAAATTCTCTAAATGCCACTATTGTGTATCTGCAGCCTATACTGAAGATGTACCAAGATCACAAACAGCCAGAGTACATCTACGAAAAGAATAGAGAGCAATTGCTATCTGCAGGATGGCTTCCACCCAGTGTACCAAAAAAGAGCGTACGACCCGGTTCAATAGACTTAACCGCACCTTTCCAACGGCTACCAGAACTCCCAATTGACTTAACAAAGAAACAGGTTTGAGCAAAGTTGTAAAAATCTGTACTTTTTATTCTGTTTTTTTTCTTGTAAGTTAGCCTACTTTTGGTGTACCTGTCCTCAACATCTCTGCTGTCAGGAGATTAGGCAGTTGTCCTGCTTTTATATTGCTGTAATGCACCTACATGATCTGCCAAGAGATGCTGAGGACCACACATGCATTACTCTCCCCTCCAACTTTTCGTTACTCTTTTGGGAAAACAGTGAAGCCACCAATTAGAACTTCTTGGGAACTGGACAGACTAGGAATTTAACCTATGTTTGTCCTTATTTCATGGTTCAGTGCCATTGCACTGCTCTGTAAAAAAAAAATATATATAATTTAATCTTTTTCAATAGTAGCTTATGGTTGATTATAGCAAAATAATTGTTTTTCAATATATAATGATTGGGCCTTCAGAAGCAAATTGTTGAACTTTCTTATTCCCTACTTTTATCAATGATTTATTTTCTTCTGGATATCTGAGAAACAAATCCCTGAATGATGAAGGTAATAGACTTGATATTCATTTGGATGTTAAAAGGATAATGTGAACCTTTATTTAAAATAATATATTCATTATATAATTCAGTATTGTGAATGTGTGTTTTGGAGATATATATGACAAAGAAGCTATTTAGGGAGCAAATGTAACTCGTCAGTACTTTGAACAAAATCACTTCAGAGTATCATCGTTTTGCATTATTAGTTAGCGTTTTAGCACTGGAGCATGGAACAAGCAAAAAGTACTGTAAAAAGAAAGGGGACTGGGAGTTCTAGCAGAGAACAGACAGAAATTTCTAGGTATAAATATTATGGGCATATAAATCTCTGGCAAATAGTGCAGTCTGTAAAATGGAAATGTGACTCAAAATAAAGACAAAAGCAACTGACAGGAAGTTTCTTTGAAGAAGAAAATAAAAATAACTAGCAACTTCAGAACCTATGGAATGAGAAAATTCATTTGGCCTGTGGAGCCTACTCCTTCCATAAACTAAGTATAATTTATCCTATTGTGAACTTTAGTGGACCCTAAGGAATGTTCTGAGCTGCAAAGACATTCATCCAGAATCGGTATATTCATCCTTCCTCTCCCACCCCCATCATTTTATTTTTGATTTTGGGAAGTGGTCAATGCTGATAAGGCACATAAATAGCCTGTTTACATCTACATCCTCTGTGTTTCTCAACATTTAAAGACCTTGATCATGTTTCCCCCTCCCCCATCTTTCCTGCAATGAAAGCAAGATGTCCTGATAACGTTCAGTCCTAAGCACCAGAGGTTGGCCTTGTTGCTATCCTTTGAACCCTCTCCAATGAATCAGTGTCAAGGTGAGGTACCCAGAACTGCATATAATGTGACCTCGTCAGTGATCTGTACTAGAATAGCTTATTTCAACTTGTAGTGAGTTGCCCTCAGGATGTATCCAAATATTTGATTTGCTTTATTGATTGCAGCTTCAGTGTAAAACTTAAATAGAATTTCTAAGTTAGGAGCAATTTGCTCCTTTGTCAAAAATATAACTTTAGAGGATGACCTAAAGATAGACAAAATGAGACTTATGCCTTTATATTCAGTATGCTATTGTATGGAACTATTTTTATTTTAAACATATTATTTATATTACACAGATTGAACTGGATACATGTACAATTCCATCTCCACCACCACTGAAACAACCCAGTACTGCTTTGTGTAGGACAAGTTCATGCATGAGAGTGCTTTTACCTCCAGAACTGGCATATAGTTCAGCAGATGATGTCATCCAGGAAAACATACAAGATCCTTTAAAAATTGTTTCAATAATTCGGAAGAATAAACATCTGGGATTTTTATACATGAACTATAGTGCTCCCAAATATTCAATTAAATATGATTTTTATAATTTGAGGTACAGTCTTTAATTTTTAAAATTGTTGGTTTTGTATTTGCAGTAACTAAATCTATCTATATATTCCTGTAACTATACAAAAAAGTTGGTGAAATATGATCACATGATCTTTCCAATTGAGTGATACATTTTAACAATCCCTTTGGCCAGTATCTAGTTCACTTGATGGCATTCTCATCTCTTGAGTCAGAAGGTTGTGAGTTGAAGCCCCTGGATCAAGATGTGAGCACATGAATCTAGGCTGATGCATCAATGCAAATATGAGTGCTGTATTGTTGAGGTGCCGTCCTTTGGATACAACATTAAGCCGGAGGCACCCATTTTATGCACTTAAGGTCCCACAAAGTGTAATGTGATGAATGACCAGTTAATCTCTTTTCGGTGCTGTTACTTGGTAGAAGGACTATCGACAGGAGGCTGCTAAAGGTAGCCTTGTTCCCTTTCTGGGGGTGGGGTGAGGGGATCCGGCACCTCCTCCAGGCCAGCAGACGTCCATACACATTTCAGTCTCTTTGGTCTCGAGACATCCCAGTGGCCCTGATAATACATTGTGCATTAGATGGCATAACATCCCCATTGTTACAGAAAAGCGTGTCCTGTAACTCACAGTGAACAACGCTGTGGAAAATCTGCTAGTAATATAGTAAATATGAATGAAAGTTCAACTAGTGAGCTTACAATAAACAAATGTTCTAGTTTTGTGTCACAAAATATCAGTTAGTGTGCTTTATGTAGTTAGTCCTGCAAGCTCCAATGTCTGATTTGCATGAAACCCATAATACTGTAGATTTCAAAGTTTCCAAGTTAATCCATTGAATGTTATAGGTAACCCTTTAATTTGTAGACATGAATTTGAACACTTGATTTTAGCAAAGAGGAACATTATTTTTTTTCCCATTATCTGATCTTTCTTCTCAAAAACCTCACCTTCGACCCTTCTTTCCCCGATAACTACTGCTCCATCTTCCTTCCTCGCCAAGGTCCTTGAATGTATTGTTGCCTCCAAACTTCATGCCTAGTTCTCCTGCAGCTCCCTATTTGAATCCCTCCAACAGCCCTAACCAAAATCACAAATTATGTTATTTGTGGCTATGATGATTGTGCATTATCCTTCGTTGTGCTTCTCAACATCTCTGCAGCCTTCAACATGGTTGACCACACTGTCCTTATAGGATTATCCTTGCTTGGTTCCATTCTTACCTATCCAACTGAAGCAAGTGTCCACCTAGCAACAGTTTTTTTTTTTCCCACCTCTAGAGTCCCCAAGGATCCATCGTCCACAGGGATGGGGTCATCTTCCAGATGTACGCCAATGACATCCAGCTCTACCTCTCCACCACTTCTTTCGACCCCTCCACTGCCTTTATGGTATCAGACTGCTTACCTATTATCCAGTTTTGGATGAGTTTTAACTTTCTTCAGCTAAACATTGGAAGACTAAAACCATCATCTTCACCGCCGTCAAAAAATCTGCTCCTTTGCCACTGAATATATTACCTTCTCTGGCTACTGTCTCAGACTGAACCAGACTGTTTGCAACCTTGGCATCCTATTCAACTCCAAGCTGAGCTTCCGCCTCCATATACTTTTCATCACAAGGTCCGCCTACTTCTAACTCCATAATATCGCCTGCCTCTGC
Source organism: Heptranchias perlo (assembly GCF_035084215.1). Lineage (NCBI taxonomy): Eukaryota > Metazoa > Chordata > Chondrichthyes > Hexanchiformes > Hexanchidae > Heptranchias > Heptranchias perlo. The sequence goes on along the minus strand of NC_090328.1, from coordinate 127,474,433 downwards.
CCCTACCTCAGCCATCCACTGTTGAATCCCTCCTCTATTCCTTCGTAATGTCCAGACTTGATCATTCCAATGCTCTCCATGCCGGTTTCTTGCTCTCCACCCCCATAAACTCTAGCTGGCCCAGAATCTTCTGTTCATGCCCTATCCTGCAGCAAGCCCTGCTTGCACAACACCACCACCCCCTCCCCCCATCCTTGCTCACCTACATTGGTTCACAGTCTCCTAATTCTTCAGATTTAAAATTCTTGTCCTTGTCTTTAATTCCCTCTATGGCATTGTCATCCCTCCATATCTCCATACAACTCACCCCCAGCAAAGCCTCCGTTCCTCTGACCCTGGCCTCGTGAGCATGCCCCCTCCCTTCACCCCACCACTGGTAGTTGTGCTTTTAGCCCCCTATGTCCCACTTCTGGATTGGGTGCCCCACCGCAGATCGCTGGTTGGGATGGGATGAAAATTGGCCAGCTATCACATAGAGCTGGCTGGCATGGTGAATCTGGAGGCGGTAGAGGTGATCCCAGGGCAGCAGACTGGAAATTTTTTGCAGGCTCAGGCGGTGCACACTTGATCATCCTAGGCCCACAAAAATAAAAACTGAAAATTCCTTGGCCTCTTTTTGAGCAGCCGCCAATGGTCCCTTTAAAGACTGCTGGTTAGGCCACTCAAGACCTGATACAACTAGGCAGAGCATGTTTCGCGCAACCTCTGCCCATTTATACCTGAATTTTGCATTTGGGGTCCTGCAATTGACGTAGGATCCTGTTTGCATATTTAAGGAGCCTAATGCCTGTTTCAGATGTCGCCCGAGTCAATACGGCATCCAACGCACTTCTGGTCCATATTGGGCGTGACAGATCATGATGCAAAATTCGGAAGCCTAACGCCCGTTTTACGGGGACAAAACGGGCGGCTGTAAGTTGAATTTCTCCCCCTAGGTTTTACAACAGTGTCATAAATATCTGTATTGGAAAGAAAACAGCTTTAGTAAATCACTATTTCACTAATGATTGGCTGGCTGAATTTCATAATGTTTATTAACTTATTCTAATTGAGTCTCAGTACTGTTGAATGGTGAAAGGAGCTTGAAGAAGGGAGAACTAAGACTTTCAATACACCTAACTTTCCTGACAGGATAGCTGAAGTGCTTTCCATTGGAAGCCTGGAATATTGAAAAGAGAATCTCTTATGGACTTTTTCATATATCTTCTGAGAACCAGTTGTATAGCAGTATTGTCAGAGGCTTAAGAAGTGGGTTCAGTCAGAATGACACCTGAAAAATCAGGAAATATAAAATAATATGTAAAAACAAGGGAATAGTTGTGAAAGGAATGTAAAAAAAAAAGATATTAAAAACTGAAAATACTGTAGGTGCACAGCAGGTTGATTAGCATCTGAAAGTGAAGCATGGATTAATGCTTTGGAGTTCTGGTGAATGGTTCCATCTGAAAATTTAGCCCATCCTTCTTCAATGCCAGTGGAGCTGCTGTACACTTGCAGATTTTTAATTAAGGACTCCAGCATTCGTGATTTTTCTTTCAATGTAAATGATCAATGTAAATCATAATAATTGGGGAGATCTGAAATGTCAACCAAAGAATCAATTGCTAGTATCATGCTGAACCCAATGTGTATATTTTTTAGTGTTGTTGCCTATGAGGATATCAACACGAATGACTATTATACTATCAGCCAGCATGGAGTTCTGCACATGAGAAGTGAAGAAATTGATTTCATAGAACTGGACCGCTGGGAACAAGAATATTTGTATCACAAGAAACTTATTCGGATTCCAGTGTTTTCACTTTTTCGTAAATGGAAGGCCTTTGCAGTCTGGCGAAAAAATGTACGTTCCAAGAAAATCAATATCTGTCGCAGAGAATTGCAGGACAACCTGTTCATAGTGAATCCAGTGAGTATCAAATCAAGCTTTTTATATAGGGTAATTACCCAATCATTTTCTTTTCGAAGCATTTGTAGTCTAGATATGCTCAGTGTATGTTGAGATGCAGTCTATTGCACATTAATGTAAAATAATGCAGTGTTCATATTAGAGTTGGCCAGTTGTAATTACACTGAATTACATAGAATTTTATAACACACAAACAGGCCATTCGGTCCAACAGGCCTATGCCGGTATTTATCCTCCACCTTAGCCTCCTCCTACCTTACTTCATCTTACCCTATCAACCTATCCTTCTATTCGTTTCTCCCTCATGTACTTATCTAGCTTCCACTTAAATGTATTTATACTATTCGCCTCAACCACTCCATGTGGTAGCGAGTTCCACATTCTAACCACCCTGAGTAAAGAAGTTTCTCCTGAATTCCTTATTGGATTTATTAGTGACTATCTTATATTTTTGGCTTCTAATTTTGGACTCTCCCACAAGTGGAAAAATCTCTCTACGTCTACCCTATCGAACCCCTTCATAATTTTAAAGACTTCTATCAGGTCACCCCTAAGTCTTTTTTCTTGAGAAAAGAGCCCCAGCCTGTTCAGTCTTTCCTGATGGTATAACCTCTCAGTTCTGGTATCATCCTCGTAAATCTTTTTTTTCACTTTCTCCAGTGCTTCCATATATCCTTTTTGTAATTATGGAGACCAGAACTGTACACAGTACTCTTAAGTATGGCCTAACCAAGGTTCTGTACATGTTTCACATAACTTCTCTGCTTTTGAATTCTATTCCTCTAGAAATGCTTTGGTTGTACTTTTTTATGGCTTTGTTAATCTGCTTTGTTGCTTTTAATGTTTTGTGAATTTGTACCCCTAGATCTCTTTGTGCCTCTACCCCATTTAGACTTTTATTTTCCAAGGAGTAGTTGGCCTCCTGATTCCTCCCAGCAAAATTCAACACCTCACACTTATCTATATTGAAATTCATTTGCCATTTACATCCCATTCTGCAAGTTTTCTAATGTCGTCTTGTATTTTGTCGCAGTCTTCCTCAGTATTAACCATATTCGCCAATTTGGCATCATCTGCAAATTTTGATATTGTTCTTCCGATTCCCGAGTCCAAATCATTTATGTAGATAGTGAACAACAGCACCGATCCCTGTGGAGCACCACTTCCACTTCCCACCTTCCATCCGTCTCGGTAACTATCTTTTTTCTTGTTTGTAGCCAGTTTACTATCCATTCTGCTACTTGTTCCCGACTCCAGATGTGAGGTGCATTTATCACCATGTATTCTAAATTTTATTTATTTTGCTATTTTCTCTTTTTTTTTCCTCACTAATTTTCTCCCATTGCCTTCTTTCCTGACTGCGTTGATAACTTGCTGGATAAGGTCCCACAGCAATAGTCAGCTTCTAATACCTTGCCCAAGTGGCCATTATTCATGTGTGAGTCTGGGCAGTATGTGTCAGCAGGCTAGCCTGATCTTGTCTTCAACTGACATCCACTCACGCTGCATAGAACATAAGAAAGAGGATCAGGAGCAGGAGTAGGCCGTATGGCCCCTCGAGCCTGCTCCACCATTCAATAAGATCATGGCTGATCTTCGACCTCAACTCCACTTTTCAGCCTGATCTTCATATCCCTTGATCCCCCTAGAGTTCAAAAATCTATCTCTCTCAGCCTTGAATATACTCAACAACACAGTATCCATAGCCCTCTGGGGTAGAGAATTCCAAAGATTCACAACCCTCTGAGTGATGAAATTCCTCTTCATCTCAATCTTAAATGGCCAACACCTTATCCTGAGACTATGCCCCTTAGTTCTAGACTCTCCAGCCAGGGGAAACAGCCTCTCAGCATCTACCCTGTTAAGCCCTCTCAGAATCTTATATGTTTCAATGAAATCACCCCTCATTCTTCTAAACTCCAGAGAGTATTGGCCCATTCTACTCAATCTCTCCTTATAGGACAACCCTCTCATCCCAGGAATCAATCCAGTGAATCTTTGTTGCAACGCCTCTAAGGCAAGTGTATCCTTCCTTAGATAAGGAGACCAAAACTGTACACAGTACTCCAGGTGAGTTCTCACCAAAGCCCTGTACAATTGTAGTAAGACTTCCTTTCTCTTGTACTCCAACCCCCTTGCAATAAAGGCCAACATGCCATGCCTTCCTAATTGCTTGCTGTACCTGCATGCTAACCTTTTGTATTTCTTGTACGAGGATACCCAAATCTCTCTGAACACCAACATCTAATAGTTTCTCATCATTTAAAAAATATTCTGTTTTTCTATTCTTCCTACCATTGTGAATAACCTCACATTTCCCTACATCATACTCCATCTGCCACCTTCTTGCCCACTCACTTAATCTGTCTATATTCCTTTGCAGACTCTTTGTGTTCTCCTCACAGCTTACTTTCCCACCTAGCTTTGTACCGTCAGTAAACATGGATACATTACACTCAGTCCCTTCATCTATGTCATTAATATAGATTGTAAATAGCTGAGGCCCAAGCACCGATCCTTGCGGCACCCCACTAGTTACAGCCTGCCAACCTGAGAATGACCCGTTTATCCCTACTCTCTTTTCTGTCCGTTAACCAATCCTCTATCCATGCTAATATATTACCCTCAACCCCATGAGCCCTTATCTTGTGTAACAACCTTTTATGTGGCACCTTATCGAATGCCTTTTGAAAATCCAAACATACTACAGCCAATGATTCCCCTTTATCTACCCTGCTACTTACATCCTCAAAAAACTCTTAATAAATTTGTCAAACACGATTTCCCTTTCATAAAACCACGTTGACTCTGCCTAATCATATTATGATTCTTTAATATTATTATTCCTTCATGTTATGATTCCTTAATAATGGATTCCAGCATTTTCCCAACAACTGATGTTAGGCTAACCGGCCTGTAGCTCACTGTTATTTCTTTCCCTCCTTTCTTGAATAGCTGAGTTACATTTGCTACCTTCTAATCTGCTTGGACTGTTCTAGAATCTAAAGAATTTTGAAAGATCACTACCAATGCATCCACTATCTCTGCAGCCACCTCTTTTAGAACCCTCTGATGTAGGCCATCAGGTCCAGGAGATTTATCGACATTTAATCCCATTAGCTTCTCCAGTACTCTTTCTCTACTGATATTAATTACCTTAAGTTCCTCACTCTCATTAGCCCCTTGGTTCCCCACTAGTGATCAGGAGCACGAACCCTAGTCAATTTTTCCCTCCCTGACCTATCAAAAATATACATTTTTGCGACGCCCTTGTGTCAAAATTCTTTACAGGACAGAGGAAAAAGTGGACAAGGATCAGGAGGTAGACAGGAAAACAGAAAGGTTGTGGGTCATTATAGCACTCCTACATCTGTCCTGGCTGAGAGGAGCTTACTCAGCATAGATCAATAATAGAACATGGGCATCTCCTGATCTGTATGACTCAGAAACTCAATGGGTCGTCTGACTAAGCTATTGAGGGATTTGTAGTACAGTTCTAATTACATCCTTTGGATGTAGTTGAGAACCCAACTGACTCAACCAAGACTATTGCAGGAATTTTAACCTCCAAGAACGGGGCAGGTGGGAAGTTAAAATAATAGATTTTTGTAGCTCAACCGCAACCCAGCTCCATTTCCTCTGGTGGGAGAGTCCAGAACAAGGGGACATAACCTTAAAATTAGAGCTCGGCCATTTAGGGGTGATGTCAGAAAACACTTCTTCACACAAAGGGTACTGGAAATCTGGAACTCTCTTCCCCCAAAAAGCTGCTGAGGCGAGGTTAGTTGAAAATTTCAAAACTGAGATTGATAGATTTTTGATAGGTAAGGGTTACGGAACCAAGGTGGGTAGATGGAGTTAAGATACTAATCAGCCGTGATCTAACTGAATGGTGGAACAGGCTCGAGGGGCTGAATGGCATACTCCTGTTCCTATGTTCCGACTATTGGTCACAGGTAATGTTTATAGTATTGGGTTATTCTCACACTCTTTCCTCTCTCTTGCAACCTTTCTTGTATTTCTATATATTTTTCATATACTAAACTACTATGGTAATTGCTATTCTGAAATTTCATAGGAACATAGGAACAGGAGTAAGCCATTCAGCCCCTCGTGCCTGCTCCGCCATTTGATAAGATCATGGCTGATCTGTGATCTAACTCCATATACCTGCCTTTGGCCCATATCCCTTAATACCTTTGGTTGCCAAAAAGCTATCTATCTCAGATTTAAATTTAGCAATTGAGCTAGTATCAATTGCCGTTTGCGGAAGAGAGTTCCAAACTTCTACCACCCTTTGTGTGTAGAAATGTTTTCTAATCTCGCTCCTGAAAGGTCTGGCTCTAATTTTTAGACTGTGCCCCCCTACTCCTAAAATCTCCAACCAGCGGAAATAGTTTCTCTCTATCCACCCTATCCGTTCCCCTTAATATCAATATTTCCTTTATTGTTCCTCTGACATTCCAAATATATTGTCCTATACAATCTTCGTCGCACTGCTTCCTCATTATGTTGAAGTCTGGACTTAAGGCACCGCTCCAATTGTAACATATTCATTCTCTGGAATTGTGAACTATGGAATACTTACCACCCTCAGCCATCCCTTACTCCTAAAAAATTGACAGGTTTCTTAAGCCAAAGCTGTGTATTATCTAACCACTAATTCTTGATCTGCCTTGTCTTCTCTCCTATTGTTTTCAACCTTGTTTGTATCCTGCATTTGGCCCTTCATCAAGTCCCAATTTTAAAAAAGAGAAGTTCAGTCACTGTCAACGTAAGCAACATGATCCATCCTTGGTCCCCTCCTTTTCCTCATCTACCTGCTGCCCATTGGTGACATCATTCAAAGACATGGGGCAGCTTCCACATGTATGCTGGTGACACCCTGTTCTATCTGTCTCACCCCCTCTACTGCCTCTGCTGTCAGACTGCTTGTCCAACAGTCTTCGATGAGCTACAATTTCCTCCAGCTAAACTGAAGACAACTGTTTGCAACCTTGGTATTCTATTTGACCCAACCTGACCTCCTTACTGCATATTCCATGAGTATGGTAGCATAGTGGCCATGTTACTGGATATGTAATCCAGAGACCTAGACTAATAACACAGAAAAAGTGAGTTCAAATCTCACCATGGCAGTTTGAGAATTTGAATTTAGTTTTAATAATAATCTTGAAATAAAAGGCAGTTATCAGTAAAAATGTCACCATGAAGCTATCAGATTGTCGTAAAAACCCAATTGGTTCGCGAATATCCGTACTGTCTTTACCCTGTCTGGCCTCTTTGTGACTTCAGTCCCACACCAACGTGGTTGACTTATAACTAGCAAGCCACTCAGTTATATCAAACCGCTACAAAGAATAATAAGAATTAAAAAAAAACAAATGGGACAGAAGACTGCGGCCTAGGCATTGAGGTAGGACATGACAAAGGCACACTCAGCCCAGCCGATCCTGCAAAGCCCTCCTCACTAACATTTGGGGACTGGTGCCAATGTTGGGAGAGCTGTCCCATAGCCTGGTCATACTCACAATCATGCTCATCAGCCAATGCCCCAGACTCCTCCATCATCATACCAGAGGTGGGGGCACAGTAGTATACACTTAGGTAGGAGTGGCCCTGGGAGTCATCAACATTGACTCTGGCCCCCATAGTTTAATCTCTGAAATCTTTGTTCTTCTGACTCTGGCCTCTTGTGCATTCTCCTCCTCCTTTTGCACCACCATTGGTGGCCCTACCTTCAGCCGTCCAGGCTTTATGCTCTGGAACTCCTTCCTTAAACTTCATCATCTCTCCGCCTCCCTGTCCTCCTTTTGAGACCATTCTTAAAACCCACCTCTTTGACCAAGCTTTTGTTACCCCTCCTAATATCTTCTTCTTCGACTCGGCATCCATATTCCTCCTTGTACCTTTGTGAAGTTACTTCAGATGTTTCTCTATGTTAAACACACTATATAAATGCAAGTCGTTGTTGTCGATAACTGTATTAATGATTGTATTCATGCAATGTACAGTAACATACAACAACGGGTAATAAAGGCATCTTCAAATGTCAAATTGAGAGCATAACAAGGACGTTTCGAGTTGGGAAGGTATATTGTTTATATTTTTGCAGTATGGGTATAGGAAAAAATTGATCTCTTCATACCTTTTACGTAAATGTTTTAATTCAGTTACCCTTGTGAAAATACATGAAAAAAAATTGCAAAACTCCCAGTAAAAAAAAATCTAATTAAGCTGTCCAGTATATAACGACATGGAAAACTTTAAAGTAATATCTGTTAGTCTTATTGTGGGCTTGGAACAAAATATCTTGTGCTTTTCTTCCATAAAGTCATTGAGGCCTGCGCTTCTCAACATCAGAGACATGTGTTACCGCATTGGTGATATGGCACTATGTAGAATTAATAAAAGGCACACATACACCCTGGAAGAGTTCAAGGCAGTTCAATTCCAAGAACTTGAGGAGGTAATGTATCACACATTTGAAATGTTATTTCTAAAGTAGTTAATGCTAACATATGTGGACACTATCTTTTGCAGTCCAGACCATGAGTTCCAGATACATTGTTGCCTCTCAGGGACTAAGGTAAGGGACGTTTTGGAAGACTAGAAAAGATTCTCGAAAGGGAGGGAGAACAGTCAGGCATTGCAGTCCATGTGGGAACCAACGATGTAGAAAAGGAAAGGCCTGAAGACCTGCAAAAGGAGTTTGGATGATTAGGACCAGGACTCAAGGGTGGCAATCTTCAAATTACTCCCCAACCACGTGCTAAAATAGGGAAGGATGGGACTATTGGGAAGGCAAACACATGGCTAATGGGTTGATGTCAGAAGAGGGTTTCCGTTATGTCTGGAATTGGCATCACTTCTGGGGAAGATGGGATCTATTCCTCAAGAATGGGCTACATCTGAATAGGAAGGGAGCTAATGTACTGGCAAATCAGATAAATGTGGAAGTGAAGAAAGAATGAATGTGCACTTGTATAGCATCTTTCAATGCCTCAGGAATCCCCAAAGCAGTGCACAGCCAATGAAATACTTTTGAATTTAGTTACTGTTGGACAGGGAAACACGGCATGGCCTTACAAGCAGCAATGAGATAATGACCAGATAATCTATTTTGTTGATTTTGGTTGAGGGATAAATGTTGGTCAGGAGACCGTGAGAACTCCTCTGCTCTTCTTCAAAATAGTGCAGTGGGATCTTTTACATCCACATGAAAGTGCAGACAGAGCCTCGGTTTAACGTCTCATTCAGAAGCCGGCACCTCTAACAGTGCATTCCAGCAGTACTACGATTTGAACCCACAACCTTCTGATGCAGAAGCAAGAGTGCTACCACTGACCCAAGGCTGAAAAGTCATTAAAACGAGGAGGAAAAAGGGCAGGGAAAAGAACAACAAACAGCTCAACAGCGGAAGCAACATGCGATAGACAGAGCTAAGCGATTCCACAACCAACAGATCAGATCAAAGCTCTGCAGTCCTGCCACATCCAGTCGTGAATGGTGGTGGACAATTAAACAACTAATGAGAGGAGGAGGCTCTGCAAACATTGCCATCCTCAATGATGGCGGAGTCCAGCACGTGAGTGCAAAAGACAAGGCTGAAGCATTTGCAACCATCTTCAGCCAGAAGTTCCGAGTGGACGATCCATCTCGGCCTCCTCCCAATATCCCCACTATCACAGAAGCCAGTCTTCAGCCAATTCGATTCACTCCACGTGATATCAAGAAACGGCTGAGTGCACTGGATACAGCAAAGGCTATGGGCCCCAACAACATCCCGGCTGTAGTGCTGAAGACTTGTGCTCCAGAACTAGCTGCGCCTCTAGCTGAGCTGTTTCAGTACAGCTACAACACTGGCATCTACCCGACAATGTGGAAAATTACCCTGATATGTCCTGTCCACAAAAAGCAGGACAAATCCAATCCGGCCAATTACTGCCCCATCAGTCTACTCTCAATCATCAGCAAAGTGATGGAAGGTGTCGTCAACAGTGCTATCAAGCGGCACTTACTCACCAATAACCTGCTCACCGATGCTCAGTTTGGGTTCCGCCAGGACCACTCGGCTCCAGACCTGGACAAAAGAGCTGAATTCCAGAGGTGAGGTGAGAGTGACTGCCCTTGACATCAAGGCAGCATTTGACCGAGTGTGGCACCAAGGAGCCCTAGTAAAATTGAAGTCAATGGGAATCAGGTGGAAAACTCTCTAGTGGCTGGAGTCATACCTAGCACAAAGAAAGATGGTAGTGGTTGTTGGAGGCCAATCATCTCAGCCCCAGGACATTGCTGCAGGAGTTCCTCAGGGCAGTGTCCTAAGCCCAACCATCTCCAGCTGCTTCATCAATGACCTTGCCTCCATCATAAGGTCAGAAATGGGGATGTTCGCTGATGATTGCAGTGTTCAGTTCCATTCGCAACCCCTCAAATAATGAAGCAGTCCGAGCCCGCATGCAACAAGACCTGGACAACATCCAGGCTTGGACTCATAAGTGGCAAGTAACATTCGCGCCAGACAAGTGCCAGGCAATGACCATCTCCAACAAGAGAGTATCTAACCACATCCCCTTGACATTCCCATCATCGAATCCCCCACCATCAAGATCCTGGGGGTCACCATTGACCAGAAACGTAACTGGACCAGCCATATAAATACTGTGGCTACAAAAGCATGTCAGAGGCTGGGTATTCTGCGACGAGTGACTCACCTCCTGACTCCCCAAAGCCCTTCCACCATCTACAAGGCACAAGCCAGGAGTGTGATGGAATACTCTCCACTTGCCTGGATGAGTGCAGCTCCAACAACACTCAAGTAGCTCAACACCATCCAGGACAAAGCAGCCCGCTTGATTGGCACCCCATCCACCACCCTAAACATTCACTCCCTTCACCACTGGCGCACAGTGGCTGCAGTGTGTACCATCCACAGGATGCACTGCAGCAACTCGCCAAGGCTTCTTCGACAGCACCTCCCAAACCCGCGACCTCTACCACCTAGAAGTACAAGAGCAGCAGGTACATGGGAACAATACCACCTGCACGTTCCCCTCCAAGTCACACACCATCCCGACTTGGAAATATATCGCCGTTCCTTCATTGTCGCTGGGTCAAAATCCTGGAACTCCCTTCCTAACAGCATTGTGGGAGAACCTTCACCACACGGACTGCAGCGGTTCACGAAGGCGGCTCACCACCACCTTCTCAAGGGCAATTAGGGATGGGCAATAAATGCTGGCCTCACCAGCGACGCCCACATCCCATGAACGAATAAAAAAAAAACAGAAATAGCAAGTAGAGAAGGTAGGAATAGATGAGGTTAATATATATAAATATAAAAATTATTTAGAAGAAAGGATAGCGTACAGAAGGAATAAAGGGAGTAGAGGAGGAAAATCAAATCAACCAGTTATAAATAAGGAAAAGACTGAGATAAAGAATGAGGTGTTAGCGTGGACAAAAAAAAAATTGAGGGATAAAGTTTAGCATTAAATGCAAATATAAAAACAGATAAAATGTGTGTATTAAAATGCTCAGAGTGTGAGAAATAAACTGAGGGAATTATAAGCAATTGCACTGATTTTCATCTCTTTACTGCTTAAATATGCTCAAAAACAGCGCTGTGGTCGTCGGAAAATAAAACTGCTGTTTGTACCACCCACTACCACTGCTTTTACAGCTGGTTAGATTTTCCAGGGACATTAATCTGGCAGCCAGAGTTTCCATCTGAAATAGATGAGAGCCTTGCAAATAAATTCATATTGGAGTCAAGTTATGTAATTTCAACACTAGTACTATTTTCTGATCTCACTGTCTGATTAACAACAGTTCCTGCACCCACCCCAAACCATGGGCGGCCATTTCAAATGTTATTTAAAGGGATCCTCGGCTGTTCTCAGGTAAAGTTGTATAGAACTTTTGGAGACATTTGTCCTGCAGTAACTTGTGTGTTTTCTGACCTTAAAGGATTTGAATGTGCTTGTAGTTGCTACTGTAGGTTCTGACCTGTTAAGGGGATTCTGGAATTGTAGCTGTTTCTTGTTGATGGGTGTCCTTCGAGGAATCCCACCCCTGTGAGGAGGAGGAAGGAGTAAACAGAACTGTAGCTGAAGGGAGAGCAAATAGAAAGAGGCATGCTCAGAGAAATCTTTATCCTCCCAACAGAGACCATGGCCCCGATATTAGAGTGGAGGCGAGATGGCAGCGGGGGGGGGGGGGGGTGGGGTGATTGGGCGCGTGGGTAATCTACCCAATATAAAATGTCCATTTCCCATGTGATCACGAGTCAATTGGAGCCACTTAACGTGGCTTCCGGGTTTGCCGTCCGAAAGCTGCGCAGCGGGCGGACTGCGCACCCACATCTCAAGCTGTCAGCAGGATGAGCCCTATTTAAAGGGGCAGTCCTTCAGTGGCTGCTCCTGGAGCAAACACCCACTGATCACAATGGAGCAGCACAGGGGCAAGGCTGCTCCAAGATTCAATGATGCCTCACTCCAGGTGCTACTAGATGGGGTGAGGAGGAGGAGGGATGTCTTCTACCCGGCGGACGGGAGGAAGTGGCCTGCCTCGGTCACCAAGAAGGCCTGGCTCGAGGTGGCAGATGAGGTCACCAACAGCAGCAACGTCTCCCACACATGGATCCAGTGCAGGAAGCGCTTCAATGACCTAACTAGGTCAGCCAAAGTGAGTACACTTACTGATTCTCCCACATTCCGTCTATCACATGACCGCCCCCACCCCCCCCCCCCAACTCATTCTGCACTGCAAACACTACTCTATCACATCACTCCCCACACCCGCTTAAGGCTCATCCTCAACTTACCTGCACTTACTCACCTCCCCATTCGTCACCCTACCACTCAACTCAATCCTCATACAATGTCATGGCTGTGTCTCATACTCACCCTCTGATGCATCTCTTTCACGATTAGCCGCACCCAAACCAATGCATTCATCGGTTGACCACGTCACTATCACTCGCTCACGCGCCTGCACTTTCTCCCCTTACAGGAGAAGAGAGCTCCGAATGTACGGGAGAGGGCGAGGTCCAGAGGGGGCCGCTACAAATAGTCGTCCTCACAGACGCGGGGCAGGAGGCGCTGGACCTCAGCCGAATCCTCGAGTGCCTGTCCGTCGGGAACGCCGAGACTGGCACCCGACAAATGTCTGGTGACAGAACATTAACATTCAGTAAACATAATGGGGGTGATTTTAGGAGGCAATTGTGGATGCGTTGGGGGCGGCGATCCGAAAATCATGGAAATCCCCTTTTGGTTCGGAAGCCGGCTCCAACCTGCCGACTTCCGAGCGTTGCCCAGGGACCCACCTGTGTGCTCGCGGGTGACCCGAAAACGTAAGTCCTGCCGACAATTAATGCCGGCAGGATGACAGTTAAAGAGCGAAATGTACCTCATTGAGGTACTTAAGGCACTTTACCTGTGACAGATTCAGTACTTAGAAAGATTTTTAACGTTCCTGGGCAGCTTGCCCACGGCTTCTGATTCGCGCCTGGTGAAACCAGCCATGAAGGGTCGGATCAGGGAACAAGAAACAAAATAAATTAAATAAAAAAACCATGGAAGGAAGTGAAAACACTAAATGAACCTATCTTTGAACTCTGCTCCGATGTCCGATATCTCCCGCTCCGACGTCCACCTCTTCACCCCCCGATCTTCCCCCTCCCCCCACCGGTCTTCCGTTCCAGCACTGGGTGACGTCTCGCACGCTCTCTTTCTCGCCCCCACCCCTCGTGTCAATCAGGCTGGCTGCTGGGTGCGAAACATGTGATCGCGTTGGAAACAGTAAGTTTTCTTCATGCGGGTTTCAGCACCTCAGTATGCTCATCGCAACATGGCACATCTGTGATGATGCTTAATATCGCCTTCTGTTCCCTTACAGGGCTTTCAGCGATCGCTGTGACGGCAGAGGGCAATTCCTCAGAAGGCCTGCTGGCCTCTGAGGGTGCACCGTCACATCTTAGCGAGCCATCCACCAGCGCATATACTCACAGCTTGGTCAGTCCGAATCCTCAGTTAGTTGGGTGGGCACCTGGTGAGTTACCACACACGTGAGCATGAGCAGACACTGGTGGCAGGGGCAGCTGCGGAGAGTCTGCGTCGGTGGGAGCACTCCAGGCTCTGCTCTGCTGGACAAAGATGCTGAACCCTGGGGGCCATCCTTTAAAAGGAGAATGATCGAGGGACAGCAGCACATTTGTAAGGTACCAGAACAGGTGCTACGTGCACTCTCTACAACAGCGCATAGGATGGAGGAGTCCAACTCCTGCATGAGTGGAATGGTGGCAAAGGTATGGGAGGAAATCTCTGAGATAGTGTCGCAGGGACATGAGCAACTCTCTGAGATACTGTCACAGGTAAGTGCGGGAATGTCTGCGATGGAGAGAAGGCTAGCCTCCATTGAGCTTCAAGCACAGCTCACAAATGAGTCCATTCAGGCTCTGTCAATGGCCTTTCGGACTCAGAGTGAACAACATTCTGCTGCCTTAAACAGGCAGGCAGATACACTAGCACTGGCCTTACAAGGCTTCAAACATGTCCTCCAAACTGTTGTCCAGCAGAGTGGGAGGAATGATGTGGGCCTGGCCCAGGGAGGGATGATGCGCAAAGGGACATGGAAGTGGGGACGCCACTCGAAGCGCTCCCATGCCTCACCCATTGCCCCCTCCTCAACCAGTACCCACAATGTTGCCTCCTGTCCAGGTGGCCGAGTCTGCCCCTGCACATGTCTTTGGAGAGGCCCTCACAGGCACCAAAACCCAGACGGCATAGGCCCAAAGCATCTAAGCGGTCAGGGCATGAACAAGAGCAACCTGCCACTACCTCTGCTGCAGCCACAGGGGATGCACCACGTAGGAGTAGTTGGATGAGACAGGTGAAGGTTTTGTAGGGGAACCATTCACATATCAGTGACTCCCTGGCCTCACGAGCAGCCAGGTGAACTGCTGCTATGCCCATGGGTTCCTCCTGTCCCTCCTGCTCCTCCTTCTCCTCCTCCGCCTCCTCCTCCATGTGGGTGGCAGATGTGGATGGGACCTCCTCATGCGGCGCCCCTCACTGTTGTTGCCCGCTGTGCTCTTCTGCAGGTGCCTGTGGCGCAGCACTGTATTGTGGAGCTCCACGTGGCGGAGGTGGACGCCGTGATTGACGAGGCTGGTGATGTTGCTCGTCCTTGGATGTAGTCGTGAATGCAGCCATGTCGCTCCCCCCATCCTGAAGGTGTGAGTTTGAGGGGATCCGCAAAGTCGTTAAATGTGTTTGAACAGCAGAATTTTGAGTGGAAAGTAAGAATTTTCAGTGAAAACACAAAGATCTTGCAGCCAAAACTTTGTCTGACAGAACTGAGTGCCCTGCTGCAATAAGTGACCTTTTCTCCCTATTTGTCAAATAAGAATTTGAATGTCTCACTGGCTGTTGGCTGAAACACGTCTGTTGCAACATGGAGTGTTTCCCACAGCACGGGAAACACGCTGAGGATGCTTCAAAATCGCACCCCTGCCTCAATGTGGAGAAAATTAAATAGTTCAACTACTTAAACTGTCTTAACAACTGTGTACAGTATCATTCTGCTGGCTTTAATTGTCGGTGGGACTTCTGCATTCGGGAGGCACGCGCGCACCCAGACGTGTCAATGGGAACCTGAAAGTCTGCAGGTTGGAGCCGGGCTCCGAACCCGAACAGGATTGCCCTGATTTTCGGAGCCCCCTTCCCCACCCCCCCCCCCCCCCCCCCCAAAGCACCTGCAATTTCCCAGGAAAACTGAGCCCTATAAGTCCAGAACAACATACCTGCAGTTTGTTTTTTTTTGATTCGTTCACGGGATGTGGGCGTCGCTGGCAAGGCCAGCATTTATTGCCCATCCCTAATTGCCCTCGAGAAGGTGGTGGTGAGCCGCCGCCTTGAACCGCTGCAGTCCGTGTGGTGACGGTTCATCCACAATGCTGTTAGGAAGGGAGTTCCAGGATTTTGACCCAGCGACAATTAAGGAACGGCGATATATTTCCAAGTCGGGATGGTGTGTGACTTGGAGGGGAACGTGCAGGTGGTGTTGTTCCCATGTGCCTGCTGCTCTTGTCCTTCTAGGTGGTAGAGGTCGCGGGTTTAGGAGGTGCTGTCGAAGAAGCCTTGGCGAGTTGCTGCAGTGCATCCTGCTTTGTCTTGGATGGTGTCGAGCTTCTTGAGTGTTGTTGGAGCTGCACTCATCCAAGCAAGTGGAGAATATTCCATCACACTCCTGACTTGTGCCTTGTAGATGGTGGAAAGGCTCTGTGGAGTCAGGAGGTGAGTCACTCGCCGCAGAATACCCAGCCTCTGACCTGCTGTCATAGCCACAGTATTTATATGGCTGGTCCAGTTAAGTTTCTGGTCAATGGTGACCCCCAGGACGTTGATGGTGGGGGATTCGGCGATGGTAATGCCGTAGAATGTCAAGGGGAGGTCGTTAGACTCTCTCTTGTTGGAGATGGTCATTGCCTGGCACTTATCTGGCACGAATGTTACTTCCCACCTATGAGCCCAAGCCTGGATGTTGTCCAGGTCTTGCTGCATGCAGGCTCGGACTGCTTCATTATTTGAGGGGTTGCGAATGGAACTGAACACTGTGCAGTCATCAGCGAACATCCCCATTTCTGACCTTATGATGGAGGGAAGGTCATTGATGAAGCAGCTGAAGATGGTTGGGCCTAGGACACTGCCCTGAGGAACTCCTGCAGCAATGTCCTGGGGCTGAGATGGTTGGCCTCCAACAACGACTACCATCTTCCTTTGTGCTAGGTATGACTCCAGCCACTGGAGAGTTTTCGCCCTGATTCCCATTGACTTCAATTTTACTAGGGCTCCTTGGTGCCACACTCGGTCAAATGCTGCCTTGATGTCAAGGGCAGTCACTCTCACCTCACCTCTGGAATTCAGCTCTTTTGTCCATGTTTGGACCAAAGCTGTAATGAGATCTGTAGCTGAGTGGTCGTGGCGGAATCCAAACTGAGCATCGGTGAGCAGGTTATTGGTGAGTAAGTGCCGCTTGATAGCACTGTCGATGACACCTTCCATCACTTTGCTGATGATTGAGAGTAGACTGATGGGGCGGTAATTGGCCGGATTGGATTTGTCCTGCTTTTTGTGGACAGGACATACCTGGGCAATTTTCCACATTGTCGGGTAGATGCCAGTTTTGTAGCTGTACTGGAACAGCTTGGCTAGAGGCACAGCAATTTATGGAGCACAAGACTTCAGCACTACAGCTGGGATGTTGTCGGGGCCCATAGCCTTTGCTGTATCCAGCCGTTTCTTGATATCACGTGGAGTGAATCGAATTGGCCGAAGACTGGCTTCCGTGATGGTGGGGATAGTGGGAGGAGGCCGAAATGGATCATTTACTCAGCACTTCTGGCTGATGTTGCTGATATCCCATGGCAGTATGGAAGGAGCTCCAGGATTTTGACCAAGACAATATTGAAGAATTTTAAGGGATATGGAATTAGGAGAAGCATAGCAGAATTGGATTAAAAACTGGTTAGAAGGGAGGAAACAGAGTAGGATTGAAGGACAGTTTCTTAGTGCGGTTGAAAGTGGGTCGTGGTGTCCCACAGAGTTCTGTTCTGGGACCGCTGCAGTTCAATGTACACATAGAATCATAGAAACTGGGAGCAGGAGTAGGCCTTTCGGCCCTTTTGAGCCTGCTCTGCCATTCAATATGATCATGGCTGATCCTCTATCTCATATTCCCGCTCTCTCCCCATACCCATTGACGCATTTTGAGTCTAGAAATCTATCTAGCTCCTTAAATATATTCAGTAACTTGGCCTCCACAGCCTTCTGTGGAAAAGAATTCCACAGGTTCACCACCCTCTGAGTGAAGAAATTTCTCCTCATCTCAGTCCTAAATGTCCTACCCCATATCCTGAGACTGTGACCCCTCATTCTGGACCCCCCTAGCCAGGGGAAACATCCTCCCTGCATCCAGTCTGCCTAGCCCTGTCAGTATTTTTTGCACATAGAATTAGAGGCATAGAACTTGAGGGAGCAGTGTCAAACTGTGTAGACGATACTGAAATAGGAGGTATAGTAAATAATTCTCAAATGGAAGCTGTAAAGGCACGTTGATAAGATGATGGAATGGGAAAAAAATGGCAGATGGAATTAAGTATTAGTAAGTGTGAGATGATTTTAAAAAATGAAAGTAATAATTATACTTTGGGGGAAGTTTGGGCGATGTGGAAGAGCAGAGAGATTTGGGGGTTCAGGTGTACAAGACATTAAAAGCAGAACGTCAAGTAGATAAGGCTGTAAAAAACCTAATTGAATATTGGGTTTTATAGTAAAAGGTATAGAATATGGAGGTCGAGATGTAATGCTGAATCTATATAAAAACCTTAGTAAGACCATAGTTGGAGTACTGTATGTAGTTTTGGGCTACACATGATTGGGAAGGATGTTGAGGAAGTAGAGAATGCAGAGATTCACTAGGATGCTGCCTGATATGAGGAAATACAAATACGAAAAATGACTTGCAAAATTGGGGCTGTTTTCGTTACAACAGTGAGATTATGGGGTCATTTAATGAAAGAGTTTAAAATTATGAAGGGATAGAGCAGGGTAGTTAGAAACAGACTGAGTGAGAAAGGAATAGAGGGACATTGGAGTAGGATGGGAAGAAGTAATTAGAGTGGGAGGAGGCTTGCGCGGCATATAAACACCAGCATGGACCACATGGGCCTAATACATATTTTTTTTCCTGTAGATTCTGGGGTAGAGTTTCCCCTTTGGGCGCAATTGGGAAATTGTGCCCAAAACGTGCTTGAATTTGAGCTGGTTAGGTTAAACTTCAAGTTTCCGATAAAATTCATTTGCATAATCTTCCATGAACCAGCACAATCGGGCAGTATAATAGAACCTAATCGTTTATTCTTTCTTCTTTCCACTAAAAAGTATTCATTGATGTATTTAAGAGTGGTAACCTGGTACAGTTTTATTAACACAGCTGAAAATGGGTTTATCACAAAAAATAAGCATTTTTAATAAGGGTGCCCAGTCCTCCTCCTGTGAGTAACCTGATTTAAAATCACTGAACATGACTTAAAAAAACTATATTGAACCATTCAATAATTTCATTGGCGTACACTAGTCAGTTTCTTATTAAGTTAAACATTTTTTGATATAAAAAAACTTTTAAAACGTGCCTGCTACTGCCTGTGTGCCTAAGAAAATGAATGCAATTTGAAGAGCCTGCACAACCAGTGCAATCATCGGACTCTCGCAATGTCGACCTAGGGGGTTTGGCCAGTTTTGTGGGCAAGGCTTTATCCAGGCGAATTGAATCTTAAACCAGCGTAAAAGATCGCGGAAAACACAAATGTAAGTGGTTTTGGACATAACTCACTTACGTTTAAAATTCCCCGATCTGATTCGGCCGATTACGTTTGGATTGCGCTGATATTAATAGCATAAACAAGCGGAAAGTCTACCCTCTATGTTTAAGGGGAGTAGAACCTGGGGACGTAGATATAAGATTAAGTGTAAGAGATTTAGGATAGAGAGCAAAAGAAACTTTTTTTATACAGAGGGTTGTGAGGCTGTGACTATCAGAGTTAGTGATTGAAGCAGAGATCATGTCAACATTTAATAGGTTAGGTGGATGGTTGAAGGAAAGGGGATGAAGGGATTTAGGAACAGGGCGGGCACACCGGATTAGGACTACTGCTCATGTGGAGGATTAACACCAACATGGACTGGTTGGGCAGAATGGCCTGTTTCCATGTTGTAATTTGTATGTAAGTTTAAGTGCACAATATTATTCACTTTCAGTTGGTGTTGAAAATTTGAGGCATAGCCATGTAGTAAAGGACTGATTTCAAGTGATGTTTGATTATACATACAAGTAATCTTGGAATCCACTAAAGCATGTGTTGTTTTGGTTCTACAGGGTTCTGAGCGTCTGTCCCAGTTCAGGAAAATTGCACAACAAACGGTTAAGATTGCCTGCTGCACAGCCTTACTGGAAGCTGGATTTATACCAGATGACTATTTGTCTGAGATGCAGAGTGCAGGTACTGATTGGCATATAATGTGCAAGTGAGTTTATACGTGCAACTGAATGTGCAATGTATTTGAAGTCCACAGCCTACTTAAATTGCAATCCTTACTTATAAAATGTGAGAATATGTTGGCAATGAATAATTTTGGCAAGTCCTACCTGTGTTTGTTTTCCGTGGTTTTATTTAAAATAGTCTATGATTCAGACTCTACATCTATTCCATTAATAAACTATTTTGCATTCTCTTACGAAAAATTTCATAGGAAACTTGCTGCTACTTTTGGGATAAATGTTCATTTGTTTATATAACTTTGAAAAACATAACTTGCCTTTGCACCGTATGACTTTTCTGATTAGTTTATGTGTATTGCTGCAAAAAAAAAATTGTATTGACTTACAGAAATTAGTGAGGTCAATATCATGCGTTCCACTATTGCCACTGAGATCCTTGTAGAGACATCTGACAAAATGAACTATACAGGACAAGCAAACAAGAGGTCTCACTGCAGGAGATTAACCTGGTTAGTGCTAACTTTTAAAAACTTTGTTAGGCACTTTTAATTATCATTAACCAGTCAAGCTAAATTTTGCTCTCTATTTCTACCGCTTCTCCTCTCTAGTTTCATCCGCCTTACTGATTACCTCATAGTCAATACATTGCACGTCCTCACAGTGAATTCCATCACAACCTTATACAGTCACCTAACAGAGAAGCTGAAGCACACTCCAGAGGCAGAGCTCATTAGAATCTGGAGCACTGAGGAACACGAAAAGGAAGCAGAGTTGGAAAAAAAGGTAGACGTTCAAAATATTTGTAACAATTGTCTTTAGGAGTGGAAAAATTATAAGATTATATCTTTTTAAATATTATCCTTTGTGACATTGATCTAATTGTAAATGTTCATTCTGAAATTTCATTTTGACATTTCAAACTATTTTCCATGACACAAGCATCAGGTGTGGGGACCTCCAATGACTACTAAGTTTCTACATTTCATTGTGATACTTATCATTACTAAATATACTCTGATATAAAAAGGCACAGGGACGATATCACCTCATGAGATTAAAGTCCTGTGACAACCACATGCTATAATTACATTTATAGCCAAATAATTATTTGTTTAGAAATTTTTAGAACAGATTTATTTGTGCATAGTAGTATAATGCTAAAATAGTTTCATCTATTTATGTATTTATCTTGTTTTTCTTAGTCAAATGCACAAGTCATTACAGCCGTCATTCCCCGGGATGAAGATCTCGAGAATGAAGATCTCGAGAATGAAGATCTCGAGGATGAAGATCGCGAGGATGAAGATCTCATTGAAGAACAGCAAGTTTTTGTACCAATGTTTCTTGTAGAAATGATATTAACTCTTCAAGAATTGCTTTTTCGCCCGACCTTGGGTGAATTTGAGGTTTGTCGAGAATATTTAATTGTAGTTTTTTCTCAGCTATGTAATTTCATCATTTTGCTAATATTACTTTTTTAGTCACCTGAGAGACATAAATCTTTCCTTAACAGTTTATCTTCACAATGAATTTGTCACTTCACTTGCTTTAGGCAACTCCCCAGCTGCAGAGTCAACCTTCAGCTATTAGTATAGTTTCACTAATTTTAGAAGTATCCATAAAAACGTTGTTTCTTTGCTGATTTTTTTCCTTTACTAGTTTAGAGTCCCTTACTACTTTGCCCAAGTAGCCATTCTTCATATGTGAGCGCAGACAGTGAGTGTCTGCAGATTTTTGGGTTATGAGGGGTACCCAACCTTAGTTAAGTTCCATTCTCACCTGATTTCCATTACAAATATTTTCCAGCAAGGATCACTGGATGGTGATCAGGGGAAACTATAGTCAGTTTTCCCCTCTGCAGGGCACTAAGGCTAATTGTGCCCCAGATGCTGCAGCAAGAATATGGGATTGATCCTGCTATCTTCCTGTATGGTTCTTTACCACATTTAGCCATAACTCGAACCATTAAATTTTGATTTCCTCTCAGGTTAAAGGGATAAATTAAAAATGTTTATATCATGGTTAATTAATTATCTTAATCTTGTACTGTAATAACAAGAAGTAGCATTTATATAGTGCTTTTAATGTAGAAAAATGACCCAAGACGCTTCACAGTGTATGAAAGGAATAGATCCAAAATATTGTGGTGGGGGTGGGAAGGGGGTGGCGTTAAGTGAGATGACCAAACGCTTGGTTGCAGCAATAGAATTTAATGACAGTTTTAAGGATGCAGAGAAGTAGAGAGGCTGAAGGAATGAGACTTCACATTAGTAAAAGTTAATTTTCAGTGCCAGAGTGGTTGTTTGGCAGTAATTAAGACTGACCACACCGTTAAAAGGGCACTTGGACTGGAATGGACAAGCCCTAAATTCTTGTGGCGTGTTTAGTCTATATCTACTGCGTAAGTACAGGAACTTCACGCCGTTCAATGTATTTGAATGGTGAGTCAGACAGCCAGATGCCGTTTTCCCTAAGTTGACAGCGGGGCAGTGCCTCTCGGACAGTAACTTTCAGATTTCCTCGTTTAACTGCGGTTGTGCGCTCGCCTGTAGTTGCTGTCTGATTTGCAAATAAATAACGGTGAGCCCTGTTAGCCTCACTGTTATTTTCACAGTAAATTCTGGGCTTAAGTATTCAACTCCATCTTGGCGGTGGATTGAAATATACTCCAGATAATAATAAGTTGAAGTTTCTACCCTACAGAGGGAAATCTGAAGATAAAACCACCTGGCCTGCACCTGATAGTGATACTGGGTGATCTCTCGGAGCAAATAGCCTGTTCAATATCTCAGCTGAGAAATGGTTTGCGAAATGGGGAGAGGGCCAAAAAAATGAAAGCAAAAAGACTATATGGGAGAATAAACAAACTGTGACTACCACCCGAAAAATTACTAAGAAACAAGGGGGGTTAAATTCGATAACCCTGAATCCGGTCGCGGTGCGCGATTAACCTGCGCCTGGTCGTTCCGATGGGTGCTGCCTCCTCATTTACCTGGTTGCAGCATAAGCAGCGAGGCCGAGCTGCATTTTTCGGTGTTCTCACCAGCAGGGGGGCCCAGATATCGTGTGAGTTGCTCACCTCTCTTAAAGGCAGCCTACATCTCTTATTTGCAAAAAATAAGTTACAGGTCCGTACAGAGTCTGAATAGAGATCAGACATCGCACACACAGAACACAGATGCAGGTCCCGTCCCTATGTTTACCAACTATTGAATTATGTTAAAATATTGAATAAAGGTTGCGCACTACTAAATCCCACATCCTCCAATCTGCACGCCAGACCTCACCAATCTGCCGATCTGAGTTTGTACCAGGCCTGCAAGAGAGCGTGCACCAAGGTTCTCTGATGATGCACTAGAGGCCTTGGTGGACAGAAGGAGGGGCATCCTTTATCCGCAAGGGGGCAAGAGGCCCTCCAGACATATGCTGAAGAGGCAGGGGGAGGCAGTAGGAGACAAAGTCATTGCCAGGCGCACAGCACCACGAACATGGATGCAATGCAGGAAGAAGTTCAATGCTTTGACACAAGTGGTCAAGGTGAGTGTGGTCAACTGTCAAGTGGCATCTCCTACTAACTGCACCACTATCTGCATCCACTGCTCCACGCACTACACCCCCCATCACCCACATACCAGCCATCTCTTTCCATCAGTACTCAACTCTTCCAATTAGATGCTTCCTATCACCCTGACACATTACCACTGTTGCAAGCCGCAAACTCTCAACTCTCGGGTCACATACACTGGCAGCTATTCAACCATGACAGGCACATCACCCAAACATCCTGCAGGACACCCACTGACACACGTCTCGCTTTCTTGCAGGAGAAGGTGGCGCATAACAGGAGGCAGCAAGTGGCAGTGGCATTTAGTCTCTCGAGCCTGTTCCGCCATTCAACGAGATAATGGTTGATCTGTGACCTAACTCCATATACCCGCCTTAGCCCCATATTCTTTAATACCTTTGGTTAACAAAAATTTATCAATCTCAGGTTTAAAATTAACAATTGAGCTAGCACCAACTGCCATTTGCAGAAGAGCATTCCAGACGTCCACCACCCTTTGTGTATGGAAGCGTTGCCTAACTTCACTCCTGCAAGTCCTGGCTCTAATTTTTAGGCTATGTCCTCTAGTCCTAGTATTCAAGTATAGGAGACCTCCAAAAACAGATGCAAATGCATCAGCAGCCAGAAGCAATAATCCAGCAATTAACCTGTAAATCCTGCATCTTTTAAATTGTCCCTTTAAGTAGTGCTGGTGGGAATCTTCCAGACTGCCCAAGACATGTTCAGCTGTTCATGGTTAAGACAATGCGTTGGCTGGAGCGTTGAGCGCCGCCAACATGGTATCTATCCCTCTAAATCAGCTAACGCATATTCTCCATACTTTACATGGTACCGGCATTTGTTATCTGCGTGTGCTCAAAAGCCTTTAACAAGATGGCGTCCGGCGCATGTCATGCTAGAAGCTTGCGCGCTCATTTCAGACACCATTTTGGGACCATAGGAGGCTGCATGGCACCTGAAAAACGGGAGCTACACGGCAGAATTTCTCGCCCAAGAAATTCAATTTAAGAAGTTAATCCATTCAAATTGCTTTGGAAGTTACAGTCTAAATCTTAGAAGTTTTTTTTATGCTAATTAACCCATTAGATTTAATTCATGGCTTTTCAATAAGGTAGACTATAGGAGTGACTAAAGTGACACAATATTGAATACAGAGAGGTGTCAAATGAAGGACAAGAACCTCCCAAATGAAAGGAAGAGAAGGGAAGGAAGGAGGAACAGGTTGCTGTTGTGTGCATTCAGATAGCTGGTTCAGAGTGGCATTGATGGAGCAGGTCAGCTATCTGCCCTTGCAACTAAAGGTAATCCAGAAATTGGGTAGGCCACAAATGAGAAAATGGGGAGAAAAAAATTAAATGGTAAATATTCTCAAAAAAGGAAATAACAATATTTTAGAAATATTCTAAGACTTATAATGGGAAAACCCAGACTTTTACTCAGGTCAGGATTATTTAACCATGGTTTGTGTGGTTTCTTTGTCAGGTTGGGATTTCTGAATTTGTTCATCGAATCCAGGGAATTGTTCTCTCAGTAGCCAATCTAGTGTCTGATTCATACTTTAATGCCTTTACCCGTCCAATTATCAACAAAAAAATTGAAGAAAAAACTTGTGGTGAGGGACCAAACCTGGCAGCCATCCTTGAAGATGACAAGCATTTGGTGGAAACCATCGAAAACATAGTGGTATGATTTATCTTGAGCATTAACAGATTTGGTAGTTAAACATTGGAAGTTAGTTCCTAGAAGCTCCACATTTTGTGAAGTAAAATATGATTGAAAGTGCAGTCCTTAATTCTTGGATTACTTAGCTATTAAGGATTTGATATCTTTATGGCAGGGGTCTCAGTATTACAAACCCTGCATGTCCCATTGAATGCAGAGGCTTTTTAATGTTTTGTACACAGTGCTGCCAAATGTAGCCCAGACACCTCCTCTCATGGAAGAAGGGAAAATTGGAGGGAGTGTTGTCACTGGCACACTTCCCACTGACCAATTCCGAGCAGCATTGGAATTTGGAATGGACTTTCTCTATTGGGCTGTATCTTGCAGAGACCACAACTGAGAACAATGGGAGTTGGTGCCTAGGGAAAAAAATCTTCTCCAGACAAAGATAGGGGTTAAGAAAAATAGAGTTTTAACAAGCTATTTCGTGCAATTTCAGAACCATGCTATGAACATTTTTCCTGATACCAAACACAAGTCTATCTATATAGTTTGGAGACTTTGTAATCGCACTTCAAAACTACCCATGATCAATTCCTGCTCCTAGGGCTCAATTTTGAAATGGTGGCGGGTTGGCAGCGGGAGGGTGAACGTGCGCGGGGTAAACCCGAATTTTAAAAAAAACTTACCTTTTCCGACGCGATCGCGATGTAATTGATGATGATTAAAGTTGTTTCTGGGTTTCGTGCCTGGCAGCCAGCCTGATTGACAGGCTGGCTGCAGGCAGGAGCGACAATGCCGGGGAGGTGGGGGGGGGTTGCGACGGGGAGAGAAAGAGACGTCATCCGGCGCTGTAACAGAGAGTGGAGGGTGCTGAAGATTGGTGGGGAGGGGGGAAGAGAGGGAGATCGTGGGGGAGAGGGACATCGTGTGGGGGAGGGAAGAGAGGGAGATCGTGGGGGAGAGGGACATCGTGTGGGGGAGGAGAGAGGAGGAAATCAGAGAGGGTGGAAAGGTGGGTTTATTTTGTTTTTTTAACTTTGTGCAATGGTTTTTTATTTAATTTATTTTGTTTATTTTTGCCTGATCTGGCCCTTCATGCCTGGTTTCACCAGGCGTGAATCGGAAGCCGTAGGAAAGCCGCCCAGGTAAGTTTAAAATCGTTTTAACTATCTACTATGTCAGAAATAAAGTACCTTAAGTACCCCAATGAGGTACATTTGGTTCTTTAACTATCATCCTGCCGGCTTAAATTGCCGGCGGGACTTCCGCATTCGGGAAGCGCACGTGCACACAGGCGGGTCTGTGGAAAACCTGGAAGTTTGGGGTCGGCTTCCTCACCCGCTCAGGATTTTCCTGATTTTCACAGCCCCCACTAATGCGCCCGTAATTTCCTGTGAAAATCGGGCCCCTAGTGTTCTATGTAAGTATGGTCACAATCTCTACTGGGTCATATGCTACTTCTAATGCTGTGAAAACTATTTAATTTAATTGGCAGCTAAGCTGCCTCTCCTTTAACTGCCTATTAGTGCAACTAGAAACTAGGGAATGAATTGTCCCTGGTCCCCAGTGAAATTAATAGGAAATGATTCACATAAGACAATATACAATTTCATTAGGCTACCTAAACACACTCATGCATATGTTTGGGTTGGCTTGGTATTTACAAAAGAGAATAAAGTCTTTTTTTTTAAAAAAGCAAGTATTAGAACACCAGGTAACCAATGGTCTGCAGTTTCTGCTGTATTGTCCATCAGAGCTGTGGGAACTTTGACAGGTTTGCGTTGAGGCTATTTTATATTAGGGTTCGGATGCCCAAACAGCAGGACCCAAGTGCTGACTTACGACCTATGAATACTGTTCACCCCATTTTTATTTTAGTGTGCTAATGATCCTATTGAGCCCATTGGAGGTTTAGTAGGATGGAGGCACTGTTTTTTGTTGCACTGGACGGTTGCACTACTGACCCTTGAAAATTTGGACTGTGGATGACGTTGGTGATGGAGAGTTCATTTCCTTTATATTGTTGCCATCAGCGGGGGGGATATAATGCTGCTGTCCTAATGGCAAATTACCAAAGGAGAACAACATTATATCAAGAGTCTGATTCACAATGACATTTACAACAAATAGGAAGGACCAATCCAGAGGCTAAAATTTTGAACAAATAAACCAGTTATGTACATAAATATATTTAATTAAGCAGGGTAAACATGATAGACTGTTTTGTAATTAAATAGGAATTCTGCATTTTTTAAGTAAGCATTTAGTGCATGTTTGGTGCTCCAGAGAATTAACCCTACTGTGCACTTTTTTAAGTCTTTTAGCTCACTGTTGTGACACTGGAACACACAAGTATAGTAATAAAGCTACTCAAATGTCAGGAGTCGTTTTATTACTATTTTAGGGTAGAAATGACTTTCAGTGTTATAATATGCTCAAACAAAATTCTGTTCTTTGCTGTTTTAATGGAGACGTTCACCTTTTATTTTGAATGGGTCATTGTCACTGTTAAAATAGTGGAGAGAGAAATTTGATACAATTGTATTAAGCATTTGTACAGTAACGTCACCGCCAGTAATTTCTACCCTACCAACACAATACAATCAAAATAAAAACTATGCAAATGACATTAAAACTAGTAGATCCCGCCTGGCATTGGTTATGGGTAGTTTAAAGAAACACAGTTACAATTTTGTCAGAAATAAAAAATGAAGCATCTTCATGAACGCATTTCCAATTTAACTACATAATAATGATCAGAGGAATTCTTAATCCATGGTTGGTACAGTGGCCTCAATGTTAACTTGGGGTGGGATCGGTGCACGAGCAGCGTGGACCAGAGCAAGCAACAAACTCTCATGCCGAGGTCTGGTAAGATTTTAGCTCCCGGGACTCATTTCCATTTTCAGGATCGGACTCCTGCCCAAACCCAGCAAGAATCACTGGTTGGTGGGAGGGAACAGGAATTTGGGCGGCAGGAGGCCGCTGCCAGGGGCCTGCAGGTACAACCTGCACTCCTGCTCCTCTTGGCCCACAAGAAAATCAAAAAAATTAATAAAAACATACCTTACTGGGCCTCTTCTGGTCCTGGCTCCTTTTCTTGGCAGGTTTGGGGATTGGCCTGGCAGGGAAACCACCACTGCTCCCCCATTCAGGCCTCAGGTTAAAATCACAGAAGGGACCCTGATGACGCTATCTGCATAGTGGCTTGAGGTGGGTGTCCTTGTCACCTGCAATTTGAAATTGCAATCCATCAGTCCGGGGCAGGAAAGGAGTGGGTAAATCCCCAGCTCCATTTTAATGGCCCTTCCGCCTGGTTTCCGCCGGGGTGGGGGGATGGGAGGATTTAAAATTGAGGCCAATGAGTATATTAAAATACCAGCGCTATATCTGTTTTTTTTTCTTGAACTAAAAACATTATAAATTGAAAAGCACGCTTGTACAAGGCTTGATATACAACTAATGTATGCTGCATTTACGGCAGACAAATAAATGTGAACATTTTCAAAGATTTTTTCTGACCCCTTCCCTTTTATTGTGATTTGCTTCTAAATATTTCTTTAATGGTTTTCTTTTTCAGAACGCTATTTATGCAGGATTTCATACAGCAGCTCAATTTGCAGAAATGTTTGAAACGTTTCGGCTATGCTTTCAGGAAAATGAAAGCCTTGATTTGGAAATTCTTAAGAAAGAGGAACATGGTACGTTTGTCATTTTGCAATTTTTTTTGATAATTTTTGTATAAAACTAAATTGATCAGTTTTATTTAAAATTTTACTAGATCGCTGCATAAAAAGTAACCACTCACCAATGTCTTCGTAATACATCAATGTCAGTTTCTTCATTTTAACTGTACATACCTCTCGGCCTGCTTGCTGTTAAAATGTGGAATTTAGATTGGTGCTTGAGGAAGGAGTGAGATTTTCTGTACAGCTGCGAAACAAACTGTCCTGTGCGCTACTGTTTTCCTTAGTGGCACTGTTTAATGTCAGGTCATCCTTATTAAAACATGACAAAAGAGTGGTAAGGTACTGGAGCAGAGGTCGAAAACTTAATTACCTATGATCTACAATGCATTAACTCCAAACACTTATTTTCAGACAAGTAAGAATTTATTAAAAGAAACTTGTATACAAGGGAAGCTGTGTTCTGAACAATGGTCAGAACAACCTCTTCACTGAACAAAGGAAACAGTTCACATTTATACAGTTTAATTAATAACGCCTACCTGTGTAGAATATGGGCGTACATGTACATTCTTTATTAGTTCAAGTGGTTAGTCAATTAAAATAGGGAACCCACTCTTTGGTTCCTCATGACTGCCTCGTGATTTTTGAACACCGTCCTGGGAAAGTATTTTTCCCCTAAGAAACTGTCTTTATTATCAGTTCTGTACTCAGTCTCAAGGCTATATGGTCATTCATTTCTGTTAGTCAGACAGTTATCAGCATGAGAGAACTTGAAGTAATTAGACAATTGTGCTTCTGTGTGTCTTTGGTGAGAAACTAAAACATAAGCTTTCTATTATATTCAGCTGGTCAGTTAACATGGTCAACTTATCCAGCATGCATTTCTTCTTTTTATGGTTTAAGGGTATTAGGAAATTAATATGGTCAGGCATCTCTTTATGGTTTAGGTGTATTAGAAAGTTAACATGGTCAGGCATCTCTTTATGGTTTTCCACACAGAGAAGACCTTATTTGAAAACAGGAGTTAGTGATGGAATGGACCCTATTTGCCTCATCTTTCAGATCAGTGAATGAACTTTATAAATGATTTAAGTCTCCCGCGCAAATATATATCACAAAGATAAATACAAATGAGGGAGCCAGTCAGCCCGCCTAGTTCATCCTTCCATAGAAACCTGATTCCCCCATCTCGACATCTAATGGCATCTTGAATAACTTCAGTGTTTTGCCTCAACTACCCCACCTGAAAGACTATTCCAAGTAGTTATCACACTTTGTGTGAAGAAGTGCTCCCTGACAGACTTGCCTATATCTTCTATCCCATCTCTATTTCCTGGACTAATGGTGAGCAGTGCCTGTTACAGGAGATGTGGAGGAGATTGGCAAGAATAAGAGCTTATCAGTGTAGAAACTGTAATTGCAGGAATGAGTGTGTCAGTTTGAGCACTTTCATATTAAAATGGAACTGGACAAATAGTCAAGCAAAGAAAGTCACCCTCACTCACGGTAGTTTTGTTAATCAAAAGTAATTATTTAATGATGTTATAATGATATAATAAAACAGAACTTGCAAGATTAGTAAACAGTGAGGAGGATAGTGATAGACTTCAAGAGGATATAGGCAGGTTGGTGGCATGGGCGGACACGTTGCAGATGAAATTTAACACAGAAGAATGCAAAATGATACATTTTGGTAGGAAGAACAAGGAGAGGCAATATAAACTAGAGGGCACAACTCTAAAAGCGGTGCAGAAACAGAGAGATCTGGGGGTATATGTGCACAAATCGTTGAAGCTGGCAGGGCAGGTTGAGAAAGCGGTTAAAAAAACATACGGGATCCTGAGCTTTATAAATAGAGGCATAGAGTACAAAAGTATGGAAGTCATAATGAACCTTTATAAAACACTGATTCAGCCGCAACTGGAGTATTGTGTCCAGTTCTGGACACCGCACTTCAAGAAAGATGTGAAGGCCTTAGAGAGGGTGCAGAAGAGATTTACTAGAATAATTCCATGTATGAGGGACTTCAGTTATGTGGATAGACTGGAGAAGCTGAGGTTGTTCTCCTTGGAACAGAGACAGTTGCGAGGAGATTTGACAGAGGTATTCAAAATCATGAAGGGTCTAGACAGAGTAGATTGAGAGAAATTGTTCCTATTGGCAGAGGGTCAAGAACTGGAGGACATAGATTTAAGCTGATTGGCAAAAGAACCGAAGGTGACATGAGGAAAACTTTTTTACACAGAGAGTGGTTAGGATCTGGAATGCACTGCCCGAGGGAGTGGTGGAGGCAGAGTCAATCATGGCCTTCAAAAGGGAACTGGATAAGTACTTGAAAGGAAAATATTTTCAGGGCTACGGGGATAGGGCGGGCGAGTGGGACTAGCTGGATTGCTCTTGCATAGAGCCGGCGCGGACTCAATGGGCCGAATGGCCTCCTTCTGTGATTCTAATTTTTACAGCAGTACAACAACTCATAGGGGTTTATGAGGTTGCATTAACTCCCTCTGCCAGAAAGCAAAGGGATATTCTGTGTAGTCAAGAGATTTTTACTCATGGTCAGTCAGTATCACTTCGGAAGCAGAAATTGTTAGACGAAGAAAACTTTAAAATATTTAATTCTTGACTGCTTTGAAGAACATATTGGGGATGAACACACATTCTGCGCTATTGCCCACGACAAATTTCACTCCCATTGAGGAGACTGAATTTGTTCTATACGCGAGGAGGATTAAGCTTTACCAAGCACAGTAATTAGGAGTGAGTCATTTGCAGTTCCTTCAGTTGTGAAATAAATACTGTATTTAGTACCCAAGCATTGACTTCTTTGTATGTAAGTCAGCTATAAAGTATCTTTTTGAAGTAAATGTTGAATTTTATATTTGCTTTGTATAGTTGAATAGGACATATAGGGTTCGATTTTAGGAGGGAGGTGGGGGGGTCGACTGGGCGCATGGGTAATGCGGTTACCTTGAAGGCAGTTACCTTGGCTTCCGGGTTTCGCGCTGGAAAGCTGCGCAGTGGGCGCACTGCGCACCTGCATCACAGGCTGTCGGCAGGAGGAGCCCTATTTAAAGGGGAAGTCCTCCAAAGCTCCTCCTGCAGCAAAGAACCAATTTTGGATCATGGAGCAGGCCAGAGGCAAGGCTGCTCCAAGGTTCTCTGACTCCTCACTCCAGGTGCTGTTCGATGGGGTGAGGAGGAGGAGGGAAATTTTTTTCCATCGGATGTGAGGGAGTGTCCGCCCTCCACCACTAAGAAGACCTGGCTGGAGGTGGCCGAGGAGGTCAGCAGCAGTGGCAATGTGTCCAGAACCTGGGTGCAGTGCAGGAAGAGATTTAATGACCTAACAAGGTCAGCCAATGTGAGTATACTTACGCATTCTCCCACACTCTGTCTTCCACATCACCTCCACCACCACACAACTCCTTCTGCACTGCCACCACAAGGCTCTCGCATCACTCCTCACATCCACTCAACTATCATCCTCACCGTGCCTGCACGTACTCACCGCCCCAGTTCCCATTCGAACGCTACCACGCAACCCAATCCTCATACAATCTCATGGCTATGTTTCACATGCACCCTCCCATGCATCTCCCTCACGCTCAACCCCACCTGCCAATGCATGCAGCGGGTCACCATGCAACCATCACTCAATCAAGCCTCTGTTTTGCCTTGATAGGAGAAGAGATGCCAGAATGCCCGGGAGAGGGCAAGGACCGGAGGGGGCCCGCCACACCAGGTGGCATTAACCGATGCGGAGCAGCAGGCACTCGAGATAAGCCGCACGCTGGAGTGCCTGTCCGTGACGCACGCCGAGACTGGGAGTGCACAAGCGGCTGGTGACAGAAATCTAACACTCAGCACTCATGATAGCGAATGATCCAAACATCACTTGGCATCTGCAGCACCTCAACATCTGTCCACATGCTTAATATTGCTTTCTGTTCTCTTGCAGGGTCTTCTGCGACCGCTGTGACTGTGGAGGGCGATTCCTCAGAGGACCTGCCGGTCTCTGAGGGTCCATCGTCACATTTGAGCCATCCATCCACCAGCGCAGATACATACACCTCGGTGGGTCCCCGTCCTCGCTTAGTTGGGCTTGCACATGGTGAGTCACCACGCACATATGAGTACGAGCAGACCCTGGTGGCAGGGGCAGCTGTGGAGAGTTCGCATCGGTGGGAGCACTTTTCTCCAGGCTCTGCTCAGCTGGACCCAGATGCTGAACCCTGGGAGCTAGCTGTGAAAAAGAGAGTCATCGAGGGGCAGGTACTGGAACAGTTGCCACGCGCACTCTCCACAATCGCACAGAGGATGGAGGAGCCCAACTCCTGCATGCGTGGAATACTGTCACAGGGACGTGAAGGCATCTCTGAGATAGTGTCGCGGGTAGGTGCGGGAATGTCTGCGATGGAGGAAAGGCTAGCCTCCATCGAGCGTCAAGCACGGCTCAACAATGAGTCCATTCAGGCCCTGACAACGGCCATTCGGATTCAGGGTGAGCAACATTCTGCCGCCTTAAACAGGCTGACAGATACCTTACAACTGACCTTCCAAGGCTTCACACAAGTTCTCCAAACTGTCGTCCAGCAGGGTGGAAGGAGTGATGTGGGCCTGGGCCAGGAGAGGGATGATGGTGAACGGGGACGTGGAAGTGGGGACGCCACTCTAAGTGCTCCCACGTCTCACCCGTTGCCCCCCTCTCAACCTGTACCCGCAATGCTGCCTCCTCTCCAGGTGGCCGAGTCTGCCCCTGCACAGGTGCAGGTAGAGCAGTCTTTGGAGGGGCCCTCACAGGCACCGAAACCCAGAGGGTGTCCGCACAAAGCATCTCATCGGTAAGGGCATGGACAAGAGCAACCTGCCACTACCTCTGCTGAAGCCACAGGGGTAGCACCACGTAGGGGTTCCTGTAAACGTAAGGCGAAGGATTTGTCAGTACAAAGGGGATGCACAAGGGTGAAAGACGAAATGTCATATTTTTGAGTTATTTTCCTTTGTTTTACAAAAAATCATAAAACATTATTATCACTACTACTGCCACGTCTTTGAAAATCTTGTCTGGTTTGCGCAATAATGCCCTTTCCTGAGGATCACCATGAAGACCCACGTCTGATGCCACCCTTTGTGTCACTGCAGAGTGGGTGTCGGTGTATTTGCAGGGCTCTTTTGTGCAGACGACTGAGAGACGCCGGCGATGTCCCCGGTGGCACACTGAAAGGATGTGAAGGAGAAGTTGTTGAGGGCAGTGGTGACTTTGACAGCGGCAGGTAAGAAGATGGTGCTCGGGCCAGCCGGGAGCAGTTTGGCATGAAGGAGACTGCAGATGTCTGCGACTACATGTCGAGTGACTCTGAGCCTCCATGTGCACTGCTGCTCAGAGAGGTCCAGGAAGCTGAGCCTTGGTCTGTGGACCCTGTGGTGAGGGTAGTGCCCTCTGCGACGCATCTCTCTCTGTGGTTGCCCTCCCTCCTGCTGTGCAG
The DNA here is from genome assembly GCF_035084215.1 of Heptranchias perlo. Classification (NCBI taxonomy): domain Eukaryota; kingdom Metazoa; phylum Chordata; class Chondrichthyes; order Hexanchiformes; family Hexanchidae; genus Heptranchias; species Heptranchias perlo. Next base: position 127,440,053 of record NC_090328.1, on the reverse strand, counting down.
GTGGATGTGTCACAGCACTGTGTTGTGGAGCCCCACGTGTCAGAGGTGGACGACGTGGCCGGCGAGACTGGTGATGCTGTTCGTCCTCCGAGGAGATCATAACTGCAGCTATGGCGGCCCCCATCCGGAAGATGTACGTTTGAGGAGGTCCACGAGGTAGGTAAATGTGTCTGAACACCGGGGTAAGTGTGCAAGTTTGTGAATTTTATTGTTCGGAGGAGGGTGGTGCAGGCCAAACTTTGTTAAAAGTGACAGAGTGGCCTCCTGCAATGAGTGAGGGTCTCCCCCCACCACCCCACCCCCCACCTGTCAAATGGACCTTTGCAGCTGCCACAGGCAGATGGCTGCAACACGTCTGTTTCAACTGGGAGTGTTTCCCCCAGCAGGGGAAACAGTCTAAGTTGAGTTGAAAATCCCACCTCTCCTAAAATATCCTACAAATCAGGTGTGCAAACGACCTGAACTATCTACTTAATTGGTTTAAGTGGGATCCCGCCGGCTTTAATTGCCGGCGGGAGTCCCGCATGCGGGGGCTGCGTGCGCATCTAAGCGCGTCACTGGGGAACCCGGAAGCGGGCGGGTTGGAGCCGGGCTCTGGACCCGCCCCGGGAATCCCCGATTTTCGGAGCCCCCCTGCCACAAACCCGCCAGCTCAGACGTCCGAAAATCAAGCCCATAATTGTAGAGATTGCTATAATATTCTCTGACACTTTGGATGACAAGAATTCCATATCTGCTCCACAGTGTGTACCTAATTGTAGTCACAGAAGCAAAAGTTACATTTGGAAAACAGGTGCAAGTAGAGTCCCCACAATAGTGCATTTTTATCATTTGTCACATTGCTAGCAATTTGCCAATTGTATCAGTTTCTATCTTCATGACCATCAAGTATTGTAAAAAGTTTTAAAATATCGTGGGCTAGGTCTTCAATGCGGGTAACTGAGGCTTGTTTCTTTGATCTCAAATTGGAAACTGAGGCAGAAACTGATTCCAGTACTGGGAAGATAAAATTCATTTATATATTTTTGTAATATTTTTAGTCCACGTGAGTCACAAAATTTGAAAATTAAACCAGCCCTCTGACATATATGTCAGAAGCTAAAAACTAGTGGCCGGGTACAAAAAATAATTTAAAAGGCTCATGGAATGTTGACCTTTATCTCCAGGGGGCATGGAATACAAAGGAGTGGAAGTTATATTAGTTATGTAAAGCTCTGGTTAGACCCCACTTAGAGTACTACATTCAGTTCTGGGCATCGCACCTCAGGAAGGATATATTGGCCTTGGAGGGGATGCAGCGCAGATTCACCAGAATGATACCTGGGTTAAAAGGGTTAAATTATGAGAATAGGTTGCATAGACCACACTTGTAGTCCCTTGAGTATAGAAGATTTGGGGGTGATATAATTGAGGTGCTTAAGATGATTAAAGGAGTTGATAGGGTAGTTAGAGAGAAACTATTTCCTCTGATGGGGGAGTCCAGATCAAAGAATTAAAATTAGAGCTCGGCATTCAGGGGTGATGTCAGAAAGCATTTCTTCACTCAAAGGGTAGTGGAAATCAGGAACTTTCTCCCCCAAGAAGCTGTTGAGGCTGAGGGTCAATTGAAAATTTCAAAACTGAGATTGATAGATTTTTGTTAGGCAAGGGTATTAAGGGTTATGGAACCAACGCAGGTAGATGGAGTTAAGATACAGATCAGCCATGATTTAATTGAATGATGGAATTGGCTCGAGGGGCTGGACGGCCTACTACTGTTATGTTCCTAAATGTAAATATATCTTGAACACTGACTGCACTAGTTGTAGAAACTACGTAACTGTCCAGGAGGAGAATAAACCTAATTGCTATCTCTGCACAAAATTTGTGAATGACATGGTGTAGGGTAATTTATTGAACGTTGTAAATATCTATATTTGTGGCATGAAGGGAATTCTTTAATTAATGCCCAGGAGGTTGTAAATCTCTGAGAACAATGAAACTGGGGTAATTTTTCCAAGTGTTCCCTGTCTGGTTTATTTCATCATGTCTGTTCTTTCCCTTGGATTTTCTGTATGTTCATTATTTATTGCTAATTCTTTATTCTTTCATAGTTCATATTTCATAGAATCATAGAATCATACAGCACAGAAGGAGGCCATTCGGCTCATTGTGCCTGTGCCGGATCTTTGAAAGAGCTATCCAATTAGTCCCAATCCCCTTCTCTTTCCCCGTAGCCCTGCAAATGTTTCCTTTTCAAGTATTTATCCAATTCCCTTTGGAAAGTTACTATTGAATCTGCTTTCACCACTCTTTCAGGCAGTGCATTCCCAGATCATAACAACTCGCTGCATAAAACATTTTTCGCCTCATCTCCCCTAAGGTTATTTTGCCAATTACCTTTAATCTGTATCCTCTGGTTACCGACCCTCCTGTTAGTGGAAACAGTTTCTCCCTATGTGCTTTATCAAAACCCCTCAAAATTTTGAGCACCTCTATTAAATCGCCCCTTAACCTTCTCTGCTCTAAGGAGAATAATCCCAGTTTCTCCAGTCTCTCCACATAACTGAAGTCCCTCATCCCTGGTGCCATTTTAGTAAATCTCCTCTGCACCCTCTCCAAGGCCTTGACATTCCTTTTACTTTCCTTCCACTTTCCTGATATTGTGATCAGCAGACTGAGAAAATTTTATAAAATATGGTTTAATGTTGGGAAATATTTCCTTAAGTTAAAATTGCATTTGTTTTAAAATCAAATTAATTTAATATTAACATCAAAACCAAAACTGCAAAATTTTTTGCTAAATGGCATAACGTAAAATCTGGTGTTTACTGTTAATTCAGATATTCATTTCTTTTCGACTTGGTTGAAGAAATACCACAAAGAACATACTGATGCAGTTAATATTAAGCAGAATAAAAACTTAGGATTGCTGCTGATCGATAACACATCTCTCAAGAAGACACTAATTCCTTCACCTCTACTATGTCTGGAGGTAAACATTGCTTATTTGTCGAAAATCTTTCTTGTTAGGTCCTCTGTTGTAGTGTTTGGGTCAAAAGAGTTAATTAAGATAAAAAGCTATTAGCTAGGTATCTAGATGGTTAACTGGACAAGTATTTTAAAAATCCTATCTCTCTGTTTATAATGGTAACTGCTTATGTAAATTTGTCATGTTGTAATTACACTCTACTGCCAATAGTGGCACCGCAGTGCCTCCACTGGCAGGAGGGTATAATTACAGCGTGACAAGTTCACATAGGCAGTTTCCATTACAAATGTCGACACATTAGAAATGCTGGAGAGACAAGCTTGGAGTCATCTCTATGCCACGAATGAGAGTTCCAGATGTGGAGTCTTTTTGCTTTTCAATTTATTAGAGGAAATGATACTCGCACACAACACATGCAACGATGCGAAGGCTGCGGGAAACATCACATTGCAGTTGCTGAGCTCAGTAGCAGGGTGGCCAACCCATGATCTTTCTTCAACTTCGCATTACAATGGTCCGGTTATTATACCTTTAGCTCCTGGTCATTACACCATATCTTCCATGACCTTTAATCTTAGTTTACATTAACTTCCATTTACTCAGCATTCCAGAGACTCGCTATCACTATGGTAGAGTTCCACGACCTTCACTCATAAGCTGCCTGTCTAACTACATTTAGGGGAAAGGGTAAAAGCAACTCCTTATATAGTTGTATGACAGATAGATTTATCTCCCAGAAGGTCAGAACTGCACAAAAGACGAATAACTATCTTTATGATTCCAGCTTGTATCAGCCACAAAGGTTCAAAGGCCCTTGAGGGACTGAGCTGATCTGGATGTGTGTCAGACACTACCTGCTTCAGCAGTTTTCTGCAGACGCTGTCTTTTAATCACAAAAAGGGGTCCTCAGCACAAGATGTAACCCGAACACAATGTCATCTAGTATAGTTTCTCTAACAGACGTATAAATTTAGAATGGAAAAAGTTGACAGCAAATGTGCACTGCTCAATCTCCCATGACGATGGTGTACATGGAGTCAAGACCAAGTATACCTTCAGATGAAGTGGGGTTAGAGGGTAGGGGATAATGGGACAAGGGAATGTGGACGTGATTCAGTTCCCATTTTAAAAGCATACATTCTGTCTTTATTTTTATATATCCATTATCAGTTTTCTATGTCCACCTTTAAAGCGGAAACTGCCTTTGTAAACTTGTCACACTTTAATTACACCCTTCTGCCAGTTGTGGCATTGCAGCGCCTCTACTGAGGTTAGTGTGTAATTACAGCATGGCAAACTTACGGAGACACTTTTCACTATGCATATGGACATAGAAACTTATAATAGAAAAAACTGACAGGAAGTGTATAATAATTTTAATATATAATATATCTTTACATTAATCAGTACAATACAAATACTAGTCTTTCTCACTATGCTTCTTAATGTTAGACAAATAATTGTGGCTCTAGTAAGTCCAGCTTGTCAAAAGTGACTATAAAAAATAATTTTCACATACAATTGGCAGTGATGTATAATTTTATATTTCATATTTGGTGGTGGAATAAGGGAGGATCTTTAAGTGCTTTCACAAGCTACTCGTAAATCCATTTAAATTGGTTAAGTTGAAATGTACACATCATTGGAGGGCTAATGTCTAATTTAGTAAGCCTGAAATAAATGTTAACCTGATTATTTATAATAGGACAACAGCTCAATAGTTACAATACAGTAGAAAATAAGAGGCAATGTAATACTTTTGTTGATAATATTTGTCGCACTGTTTTGAATTTCTTTTGCTTAGGTTATTAATGAGATACTTCCAGTTCTTGCCAAGAAGAAGACCGATGCTATTATTCATGAAGCACAGGATGCTGAGTATAAACTCGAAATTATTCCAACTACTACCATGGAGTTTGTGAATAATTTGCTATTCCTTGATGAGATGCAGGAAAGGGTATGCTGGAAAAATTTTCATAATATATCCTGTAACGATAACACACTGGTAAAGTCCTAACCCTCTCCACCCCAACTTTTCCTCTTTTTACTATCACATATCCTTCTTCAGTAAGGAGAAGAGGAAGGTCTCACTGCACTGTTCTTCACAACTGCTAGGCCAAATCTGGGCACAGGTAGAAAAGGATAACATTGTGTGATTCCATGTTTGGAAAATAAAAATAGTTTAATGATAATTAGGGATGATTTCCATTGTATGCCATCTGTAGTGAAATCGTAAACTTGTTTTTGAAGATCAGGTTTACAATTTCAGTGCATGTAATGGAGAGAGGAAATGCTCACCCAATGCATAAGAATGCACCTAGAATTCACTTCTTTAAACGAAATAAAACATATAATAATTTCACATATCAATGTATGGGTTCGCCTATTTAATTATGAAGTCAGTCTTAAATAAGGGATAGCTATGGGGCCTTGTTCAATAAACATCAGTTTGCTAAGGAGGACTGACTAGATAAAGTATGATAGCTGAAATCATTGAGGTAGGTGTGGCCTTAGATAACTATTATATGTATTTTTTGTTTGAAGCATGATTTACTGAATTGAAAGGTAGAGTTCATATTTGTTAGACTATGTATTGGGAGAGGGCCTTATTGCGTTTGGATGTGAAGGATAATTTAGATGCAGTGCACAGGGGAAGGTTAGGTGGGAGGATCCCATGTATTTAAGAGGGTCTGCTCACAATGGGCGTGCATCCGCCTGCCCGATTTGCCTTTATTCACTGCACCCATGTGATCCTTTATGCCCAAATGCTATAACAGAAAAAATGGGCCTATAGTGTGCTGATAATGCAACTGTCTAGTTTTCTGTGTACTGGAGTTCCCTTGTCATGATAGCACAGAGAGGAATTACTGACTTCTTGTAGTTGTGCGGTGCATGACACCATTTATTCCTCAGAGATCCCCTAAGGGTAGTGATTGCTTCAATTATCATGGGAAGTGCAGTGCAGATGGTTGACTATCTCGATACGTCATTGTGAACCCCAGTGTAGAACTGAGTCACGGGTTCCTGCTGACACTAAACCTTCTCAGGCACTGCTCCTTTGTGAGGTAGCATCTATTATGGTAATTTGATGTGCCTCCTATGCCCTCTGAGCTCCCAGGCTACCCTTTTTTCAAGCTCTCGCTTATGGCTGTGACATTTGCTGCTTGTGCTGTGGGGATGAAAAAAAAAACGCTATCCTATTCACTTCTGAACAGAGGTAAATTTTGAAATTTATGTAGTGGATGCAAGCAAAGAAGGTATAAGATTTATTTTCTGGAAGTGGGTGAGAGAGAGATTATGTTCCTCCTAAAATATTGATTTTTGACACTTAATTTGGTGCATTTTGAGCGCATATGTGATTTTGGGATGGAATGATTGATATCTGTTTGATGGAAGATGAACCAGCTCAATTCTGAATTGTAAACGTTAGGTAGTTTTGAAGAAATCTCAGTTTTATATAATCTTCCAAGAACTCCTGTTTCCCATGTATACATATTCAAACTAGAAGTTGAAATATTTGCAGAGATTACCAATACCCATCAGTGCCAGCTTGCTTCACTTGATAGCACACTTGCCTTTAAGTCAGAAGGTTGTGTTTTGAAGCCCTTTTCCAGAACTTGAGCATGTCATCTGGACTGTAACACCTCACTGAAGTCCTGAGGGAGTGTTGTATTGTTGGAGCTGCTGTCTTTTACATGAGGCATTAAACGGAGACTCTGTCTTTTCCGGTGGTTTGGATGGACTTAAAAGAAGAGCAGGGAGTTCTCCTGATGTTCTGGACAGCATTTCTCCATCAACTAACACCTCCAAGAACAGATTAGCTTTCATTTATCTGATTTTCTGTTTTTGGGACTTTGCTGTGCACAAATTGGCTGACTGCACTTCAATAATAATACACTGGTTGTAAAAGAGCTTTGTGATGTGAAAGGTACAATGTGACTTCAAGGTCTTTCTTCAGCTAATTCTGGAGGTTACTTTTCTGTCTACTGTATGCGCATAGTTGGACCACGAGATTGATGGCTTCTCGGTGGCTCATTTCTGGAATGATTCCATATTTTTTCCATGGATCATTGCTTGTTGTAATCCCTAGCGATTGTCAGTGATCCAGTTTTTTTTCCCCAAGGTTATGGATGAAGTTGTGGAAATGCCATGTACTTGTTAATGATTGTGGGTCTTTTCATGATTCAAGGTTATTGTGTAAGGGAATCTTAAGTGATCTTTGTGATTCCAAATCATGGAAAACCCCATGAGTAGAAGGTGCTGGGATCACCAGCAGCAGCCCGTATTGCAGGGAATACAGTCATATCACTTTCACCTTTTGGATTTTTGTGAAACATTTCAAGTTGGATTTGTGATTCTGACAAACCTGGGAGCACGGCATTTACTGGTACGTGCATCGGCCACTATCCTTCACAGTGACATGGTTTTGCTGGTGACTAAAACCAGCTGTGGCACATAGGCTGTAATACAACACAATGGGAACTTAGATTGTTTAACTACTGGTAGAGCACGAAACATGGAACTCAACTGGATACATGCTAAGGGCTGCAAAAAAGGCACACAAGGGTGGTAGTTGGCCCATGGATCTAACAATAAGTAACCATGTGATAAAAGGCTTAATGATAACTTTAGTAACACAACTACTGACTTTTTTTTAGATTGAAGTCTTGGATGAAGAATCAAGTATTGTTGTACAGATGTATCAGCTCGTCGATAAGTATAAGATTTCTACACCTCCTGAGGATCTTGCTGTATTTGCAACTCTGAAACCTTCAATATTTGCAGTTCGCACTGTAATTGACAGAGCTGTAAATGAAAGAGACAGCAATATTAACAAATTATGTCGCTGTCTGGATAAAGACATAGCAGTGCTGAATGAGGAGGTCAGAGCAGTGAATTTGCAAGAACAGGTAGGTCAATAGTTTATATCTTCATCCTCAGCCCTTGTTCTGTATTCCATGTTTCTTTTAATTGCACTTATTAGAAAATTTCAAATAGTTGTACTTTTCCTCTCTCTTCTCACTGTTTAGGGGTAACTTGGGGACCCTTGCCCACCAGCTGTGCAATTCAAAAATTCAGGTGCTCGATGCCCATGGTTTTCTGAACATTTGGTTGGAAAATTGTGGTCAGTGCACCCAACTTTCTGACAAGCACAATTGGTGGGAGAGCCTCTCTATTGCCAGTGCAGACTTGTAAAATTACCCCATATGTTTCAAAGTTATGCAATTTGAAGTAGTTTTCTTCTCCATCTTTTCAGTTCATGGATGTGGGGTGTTTTTCAAACTAAGACAAGGATCACCTTGGTTTCTTCATTTGGATCACAAACCAGTACAGGGTCCCTGGACACACAAAAGGCTGAAATGAGAGGGCTAATTTTCTGATTTCGCACTTTTAGTGGGGAGCCTCATTGCCAAGAGCGTACTTAAGAAATTTGAGTTCATGCCCTACTGGACAATCTGACCGTATGGCTGGAGAATCGCACTGTGGCACCATTTTCCAATATGGGCAAGATTTCCTGCCAGAAATGTGAAATTCGAAAATTACCCCTGCATCCAAAAGCCTAATCTTGGTTTAAGAACTCACACATCTTTCTAGAGCTATTTAATCTAATCATATTTTCAGAGTACAGTACAGTTGTAATAATTTTGATTTCCTTATACCTATATTTTTGGGTAGCAAGGTCTCCATTCTTCTTGACTTGCTGTGAGCTAAATAAAATGTATTGACTAACCCATGATGACAGCATGTATGATGCATGGGGAGGCATGAATAACACATGTTAATGCTAATGACATCCATGTCTATATAGTCTTGGTTTATCTACTTGGTAGACTAAATGTTGAGACCAAAGTAGGGTTACACTTCACTATACTCCAGTCAACTTCCTATAAATTAAAGCGTATAGCTCCAACTCGGCACCTGGAGGACTGCAGGTGTCGGCCAATTTGTAAGAGTGAAGATTCTGCACACTTACCAAAATCAACTGCTGACAAAAGAGCAATGGTAAGATTATTGGCTTGAGAGTAGATCTTCCAATGGCCCTCGCCAGCATTGCAGGTAAGGGCCATACAAACGGGGAGTCAGGAAATCAGACAAGTGGAATATAGGCCTATTTCTTCCTTGATTACTTGTCCATGTAATTTCACAGCCTGAAAATTGTTTTAATCGATGCTTCTCACACAAAATGTGCGAAAGCCCTGAATAATATCAATTGTGTTAAGTACCTAGCGTCGCCATTTCACAAATTGTTTGCCAGGACAGTGCAGAATGCCTCCAGTGCTGATTTAAAACTGGCAATGCTGGAAAGGCATGTCTGCAATTGTGGAACATGTGCCCTTGAAGGTATTTGGCAGTATTTGTTTTTTTGCTGTTGAAGTTTGGATTATTGGAGTTCTGGTCTTTGTATTTGGTTTCTGCATTATCCTTGGACCTGTATTGCCCTAGTTTTTTCCAGTTTAGATTTTTTGGCCCTAGGACTTGCCATTTTTTTCTATTTGTTCTCCAGATGTGGACATCACTGGCAAGGTGAGGATTTATTGCCTATCCCAAGTTGCCCTTGAGAAGGTGGCGGTGGGCCTTCTTGTTGAACCACCTGTTATGATACACCTGAGTGGCCTGCTAGGCCACTTCAGAGGATAGTTAAGAGTCAACCATGTTGGTGTGGGAATGGAGTCATGTATAGACCAGACCAGTTAAGAATGGGAGATTTCCTTCCGTTAAGGACATTAGTGAACCAGTTGTTCTTACAACAATCAGACAGCTTCTTGGTCACTTTTACTGATACCAGTTTTTTATTTCTAGATTTTTATAGTGTGATTTGAACTCACTTTCTCTGATTATTAGTCTAGACATCTGGATTACTGGTGCTGTAACATAGCCACTGCACTACTGTACCTCATCTCTAGCTTTTTCAGGATTCTGACTAGTTGATGCTAAATCTGCTGCGTATTGCTTTCTTTCTGCATATTTTTGAGGAGAAAGCTGGGGACCTGAGAAAGGATCACAAGCAGGTTTGTTTACACATGAGACGGATTGCCTGCATCCACTCTTTCCCAACCATCTGTGTCTATAGATCAAGATTCAACTATTTATATATGTCTGAGGAGATATTACTTCGCTGGCTATGCTTTACTAAGGAGGCTGTCTCCTTGATCTGAACCATCAGACGAGAACAATGCAAGAAAAGCTCTACCAGTGGCTGCAAAGGTGACCATAGACTTTAACTTTTATGCAACCACATCATTCCAAGCCACCTTGTTGAAATAAATGCCAAGTCATTCAATCTGCAGTGCACTAATGCCTGCAGCAAGTGACAGAATTTGCCCTAACAAACAAAATATCTTTCATCACATTCCCCATAGAAAGCCAGCAGCAGGAGAGGGCACTGTAATTTTTCAATGTATCAGGTTTATCCAAAGTGCAGCGAATTGTAGATATCTCTACTGACAATCGCATGGCCTTCATGAATAGAAAGGAGTTCCATTCCATTGATGTACAGGTGGTCTGTGACCAAATACAGAAAATTATGCATGTGAATGAGCTATGATGGCATGGACTGGATGGGCCGAATGGCCTCCTTCCATACTGTAACCATACAATGACTCTAGTCTATTGTTATTTGAAGAGGAAGATTGGACAAATGGCTCCTTGGTGACCAAGGAGGAGGAGTGTGAAAAATTGGATGGGATAAACATAGTGAGAGAGGAAATATTAAGGGATTTGAAAGTAGATAAATCACCAGGCCCGGATGTAACGTATCCCAGGCTGTTAAGAGAGGCAAGGGAGGAAATAATGGAGGCTCTTACCATCATTTTCCAATCCTTTCTGGCTACAGGCGTGGTGCCAGAGGACTTTAGGACTGCTAATGTTGTGCCATTGTTCAAAAAGGCAGAAAGGGATAGACCAAGTAATTACAGGCTAGTCAGCCGAACCTCGGTGGTGGGCAAATTATTGGAAACAATTCTGAGGGACAGTATTAATCGTCATTTAGAAAGGCACGGATTAATCAAGTCAATCAACATGGATTTGTTAAGGGAAGGTCATGTCTGACTAACTTGATTGAATTTTTTGAGGAAGTAACAAGGAGGATCAATGAGGGTAGTGCGTTTGATGTAGTCTACATGGATTTTAGCAAGGCTTTTGACAAGGACCCACATAGCAGACTGGTCAGAAAAGTAAAAGCTCATTGGATCCAAGGGAAAGTGGCAAGTTGGATCCAATATTGGCTCAGTGGCAGGAAGCAAAGGGTAATGGTCGACGGGTGTTTTTGTGACTGGAAGGCTGTTTCCAGCGGGATTCTGCAGGGCTCAGTATTAGGTCCCCTGCTTTTTGTGGTATGTATCAATGATTTAGAATTAAATGTAGGGGGCATGATTAAGAAGTTTGCAGATGATACAGAAATTGGCCGTGTGATGGATAGTGAAGAGGAAAGCTGTAGACTGCAGGAAGCTATCAATGAACTGGTCAGGTGGGCAGAAAAGTGGCAAATGGAATTCAATCCGGAGAAGTGTGAGGTAATGCATTTGGGGAGGGCAAACAAGGCAAGGGAATATGCAATAAATGGTAGGATATTTAGAAATGTAGAGGGAGAGAGGGACCTTAGAGCGCATGTCCACAGATCCCTGAAGGTCGCATTACAGGTAGATAAGGTGGTTAAGAAGGCATACAGGATACTTTCCTTTATTCAATGAGGCGTAGAATATAAGAGCAGGGAGGTTATGCTAGAACTATATAAAACATTAGTTAGGCCACAGCTTGAGTACTGCGTTCAGTTCTGGTCTCCACACTACAGGAAGGATGTGATTGCTCTCAAGAGGGTACAGAGGAGATTTACGAGGTTGTTGTCAGGACTGAAAAATTTTAGCTATGAGGAAAGATTGGATCGGCTGGGGTTGTTTTCTTTGGAAAGAGGAGGCTGTGGGGAGATTTAATTGAGATGTATAAAATTATGAGGAGCCTAGATGGAGTATGCAGGAAGGACCTATTTCCCTTAGCAGAGAGATCAATAACCAGGTTGCATAGATTTAAAGTAATTGGTAGAAGGATTAAAGGGGAGTTGAGGATAATTTTTTTTACCCAGAGGTTGGTGGGGGTCTGGAACTCACTGCCTGAAAGGATGGTAGTGGCAGAAACCCTCATTGCATTTAAAAAGTACTTGAAGATGCACTTGAATTGCTGAAACCTACAAGGCTACGGACCAAGAGCTGGAAAGTGGGATTCGGTTGGATAGCTCTTTATCGGCCGGCATGGACACGTTGGGCCGAATGTCCTCCTTCTGTGCTGTAAATTTATATGATTCTATGATTCTATGATATCCTCTTCAGCACTGACTCATGACACCTTGGGACAACCACAAACAAGAGGTGAATGGCACTATAATGTGGCACATTTCCCACCATGATCATGGTAGAACATACCACATCGGTATGTTGAAACAGAGGCTCAGATACTTGGCAGATTGATCTATGACATGCTGAGGTCTCAGAGATCATAATAGCATATTGCGTATTGCATAACCTCCATACAGAGAGTCATTACCATGGAGAAGAAAGAAGTGGAGGCTTAGTCTCAACCTGAGGAGGGCACTGAGACTTGAAGAAATGTCTGCTAAACCCTGTTTGTATCCATGAAGAGTCTTACATCAGGCTCTGATTGGTGAAACCTTCAACTAAGTATGTGGTCTACCCAATGCACAAACAGAACTATCCACACCGGCATAGTGCTGTGGACAAATCCTTAACATTGTCCTTTTCCCTACCTCAACCATCACGGATACCAATCTACTTACCTGCTGCTTCCTTATTTCTCCTCATCATAAGTAAACTTTTTGGACAAGGCTAAGGTGTAATACATCCATTGAAGGGGTACTCAAGCTAAAGGAGTTGTTCCACTGCTACCTACACTTGCTGTGCTACACCCACGCTTTGTGCTTCACTCTGTACTCTCCCCTGCAACTCACTAACTAAATCCCCAAGAGCAGATATATCTGTAGTGGTACTTGCCACAGTTAGAGTGAGTGATCCAATTTGCTATGAAGTGTTGGGTACATTGTGGACATTGGCTTTTGGCTTGGCATCTTCCTGGACACCTATAGACATAGAATAGAAATATAAGTTAAAGTGCTGTACAATAAGATGTCCTTTCAAACACAGCCTGCATAGTAAAATGTTGTGTGTCATGCTGCTTAGGTACAATGTATGCCTGTGTATCAGTGAATGAGTAAGTAGGGGGAGAAAGAATACCATGCAAAGGATGGCACTTGACCTTAATGATGGGGAAAGCCTCTGACTGCATCCTCCACCCCTTCCTCTATGGCTTGTTGCCCCAGAATTTTAAGCATGATCTCATATTTTACTAATGGCGGATAGTTGCAAAGTCCCCCCCTTCTCAGCCCCTGGTCTGCTTTTGCTCATGTTTGCAAGCAGATGCAAAATATATAGCTACTGATACTGTGAAAAGCAGAGACAGTGACATACAAATGTACAGCTTACATACCAAGTTATGTGCATCTATGAGTATTCAGCTTGAAAGTAGCTTTTGTTGGAAGTATGCTTTGTGGTCCTAACTTACAAGATTTGTATCCAACATTTTCTGCATATATGTGCCTGTGTAAAACAGAACACAGGTTGCCCAATTGCTTTGCATTGCTGCCTCATTGAAGCTGTACCAGGTTGCGAGTAAACCCTTTGTGGTATGCATACTATAGCTATGTACTTTGAGTAGGCAAATGCTAGGTACTTTTACCATGGCAGTTTTCCTGAACCTTTACCTTGACAATCTTCCTGAGGCATCTGATTAACTGCCATGACCTACAAATGTGGAAGACTGTGCTGATTCATTCTGTCCCCTCAATCCACATTACTGTCCTGATAGGAAGGTGTCCCTTAGCCCCAAAGACAGCAGCCTTCCTTTCCTGCACCTCCTGCAACAGCACTTCTAGGGCAGCATCTTCAAATGGTACAGTCCTGTTCCTCACTTGTCTCCTCTTCATGATGGCAAGAAGAATTTTCAAATGTGCATTCACAGAATGCAGCTCCCTTTAAATCGTAGCAGCAAGTTTATAAGACCAAGTTTTTAAGTTTTCTTTTACTTAATGCAGCTCCCCTTTAATTGGTAGCAGCAGTTATCCTGTTCCCACACTCGGAGAGCTCCTTGTACCTGGCCCAATTTGTGCACGGAGCTCACAGGAAGGATTGCAACAAGCTGACATTCAGAAATCTGTGGTAGATGCAGGCTCAGCATTTGTGTTAATGAGGCAGGAGGGACATTCACAGCTTCCCGCTTCATTTTGCTGCAGTCATAACTATTTGACCGATGAAAACTGCATAGACCTGTAGCTGGGATCCCTGCAGATCGGAGGACTTTTAAAAAATGTATTCGTTCACGGGATGTGGACGTCGCTGGCAAGGCCAGCATTTATTGCCCATCCCTAATTTCCTTTGAGAAGGTGGTGGTGAGCCGCCTTCTTGAACCGCTGCAGTCCGTGTGGTGAAGGTTCTCCCACAGTGCTGTTAGGTAGGGAGTTCCAGGATTTTGACCCAGTGACGATGAAGGAACGGCGATATATTTCCAAGTCTGGATGGTGTGTGACTTGGAGGGGAACGTGAAGGTAGTGGTGTTCCTATATGCCTGCTGCCCTTGTCCTTCTAGGTGGTAGAGGTCAAGGGTTTGGGAGATGCTGTCGAAGAAGCCTTGGCGAGTTGCTGAAGTGCATCCTGTGGATGGTACACACTGCAGTCACGGTGTGCTGGTGGTGAAGGGAGTGAATGTTTAGGGTGGTGGATGGGGTGCCAATCAAGCGGGCTGCTTTGTCCTGGATGGTGTTGAGCTTCTTGAGTGTTGTTGGAGCTGCACTCATCCAAGCAAGTGGAGAGTATTCCATCACACTCCTGACTTGTGCCTTGTAGATGGTGGAATGTCAGACTGGAGAGGCCTAATAGGACTGCAGTTGTGCTGAGATTTCCTCCCCCCATTTTCAAGTGCAAGAGGATGCTCGTGGACCATGCAGATGACCCAAGACAATGAAATTGCGGGAGCCGCTTCGTCACAGATGTGGCACACTTCAGTGCACAGTGCCTGTCAAGCATCCATTAGGTGCCCACGTAGGACCATTTATCGTATTGTGTTTTGGCTTCCCTCTGTTCAAATTTTTGGGTTGCCTTTATGTTGAACAATGCATTTCATCAGATTGTGTCTTCGGTGGAAGGATGCAGTTTTCTTCCTGGATTTCGTGCCCACAGAATGGTGTTGGGTTATCTCAAATCCTGATTTTCTGTTTCCAATACTTTTATAAAAGAAACAGTAGCAAGGAATGATTTAGTTCCTTCAGACAACTCATTTTTTATTTTACCACCATCCTGAATTTTCTGAGCTTATTGACGGAATAGACACTGATTCCAACCTTCTGACAGATACAGGGAAGCAGAGCCAGGCTTTGCTTGTACCTCTCTGAAAGATGTTTTGATTAGTTACTCTATCCTCAGGAACATTGGTGCCGACAGAGACTGTGTTATTTATAAAAATAGCTTGTGGCATCGGGTATCCCAGTCTGCAACCTTACATGCCCTCAAGTGCTTCCCAGCCCACCTGCTCACCTGCCTGCTCACCCTGAACGGTACATGTCCTGTCTTGCCCGCTTGTTCTGAGTGCCCCCTGGCATGCCTTCTTGCTGCCTGCTGATTCCAAATGGTTCCCAGCCCACCTGCTCTCTTGCCTGTCCAGAGTTCTGACCGGCGCACCTGCTTGCATCCCAACATGACTGTTTACTCACCCGGCCAGCTCAAGTGCTTCCCGAGCAGAGGAGGACACAGAGTAAAACAGAAATGAAGGAGATTAAGAAACAAGGGCAAGTGTAGAAAGAGAGAGGAGAGACTTTTTTGCAGACTTACCAATATCGGTATCCTTGGCTGCAAGGATACGAGACACTGAGGGTTTTTTGGTGGGGGTCAGCTTCAAAGATCTGGAGAACTAATGAACCAGATGGCCTTTGATGGTATTTGTTGTCACGGATGGACATGTTGCTTGACCACGTTTTACTCCTTCTATCCCCTGGCACCTCTGGCCTATTCTCCATCTAAAATCATTTTCACAATCTATTTAGTTGTGCCTTCTCTGTGCTGCATCTTGTCCATGGCCCAACGCTTCTGTTTCTTGCCATTGTCAGCCCTCCGCACTCGTGAGTACTGCCAGACCTCAGCCCCCAAAGCCCTTCCAAGTCCCAGACTGCAGAGTCACCAAGTGTTGTCAGATGTCAGTGTTTCCATACCCCATCCCGCACGATTAGTCCCCAGGCCAGCCCACCCGCCCCACTCCCTCCCAGAATATGGCCCATTTTGACTACTCCCTCCCATACCCTTCTCCCAACTCCTTGCTTCCTCCTTCACTGGCTGTGAAGCACTTTGCTACATTCTGAGGTCGTGAAAGGAATTATTATAAATGCAAATTATTTCTTCTCTTTTGAGTTCATTTTGCTCTAGCCTCATCTGCACCTTCTCTCTCAAATGTCGATTATGTATGCACTCCTTCACCCTAGATTATTCTCTGCACTTCCTAGCAACTGAGTTGTTGGCAGAGGCCTGGGATTATGTCACTGTCATCTGGGGAAGAGAAATTAAATAAAATGAAGCAATAGAAAAAAATGTAATGATAACAGATCTTTAAGGCAGGAATACATGTACCACCATTCATCTTATTTAATGAATGGAATTCCTTTTAGTAGTTATAGATAATGCACATAATTTTATTGATCTATTTTCATTGTCATTATGTTTGATAGGATCCTCAGCTTCTAGATATCAATTCTGACAAACTAAAAGTGAAAACCACGCTGGAAGACATGCAGACTGTGATGGATGGACTACACAAACGTGCATTTGAGTATAAATCTTATCAGAAAAACTTCAAGGTAATTGGCTTTAGCTGTATTTCAGTGATTTCACGTAGATTTTCAGTAATTGCAAGAGATGAAAAGCTATAGTTATGAGGAGAGACTTGAGACATTAGGACTATTTCCATTGGCGCACAGAAGGCTGAGATTTTTAAAATTATGAAATGATTAAATGTTTTGATTCATTGAATAGGAAAAGACTATTTCATCTGGCTGGGCAGTCAGTAACGAGGGACTATCAATTTAAAAGTACAACTAAAAGAACGAAGATACAGGTTACGAGAAATTTCTTTACATAGAGAATTGTTGGAGCAGGGAGTAGTTGAGTCAGAAACCATTGCATCTTTTAAGAGAAAATTGGATAATTATTTGAAGCAGAGAATAATAGGGTTATGGGGGTGGAGGGGTGGTGGTGGTGGGTGGAGAGCGGGGTAGAAGAATTACTTTTGGATTGTTCTAGCAATTGAGCCAGCACAAACATGATGGCTAAATAGCATCCTCCTGTGATGTAAATTTATATTGTTCTCTAGGTCTTTTTAGTCTGATATTAGAGCAGTGGAGCGCATCTTATGTAGAAGTGAACTGTTGCCACAAGGATAACAGAAGTAAGCAAGTATGTATAGTGTTCAAAACTGAAAGCCAATTCTGAGTATCAAAGGGCCATAATGCTCCAATTCTAACCCCAAAATTTCAATCAATGTTTGTTTTGTTGCACCTTTGTGTTTTGATTTTTTAAAGTCTTTTCAATCCATTTAGCGCTCATGTCGGTGGCACCTTGTTTTTGTTCAATTAGTAGGCAGTATTAAGTTCTATTAAATACTGGGAACAAGATGCTGGCCTTAATGGGTTAAATGCATGTTTCTTGCTAAATTATGTCAGAGATATTTGCCTTCACTGAGCGTTGCCAGCAGAGGGACGTCAGCAGGCAGCAGCTTTCACTGAGTGATGCCAGTGGACAATAGTATTCACTGAATGACATCAGTGGGCAATAGCCTTCATCGAATGATGTTCCTGGGCAATAGCCTTTACTGAATTACATCTGTAGGCAATAGTTTTCATTGAACGATATCAGTAGGCAGTAGTCTTCACTGAGCAGTTATTATTTGTGAATGCACAAGTGGTACAATAAAGATTGGAAAGTAATTCAGAATACATACTATAAAGTAGGGAGATAAACTATACGTCAAAAGTGTCAAAGGGCTTAAGTAGGCATCATACATGCTTTAGCCATGCAATAGGCATGGATGTTAGGGAACTTGGGGAAATAAATAGTGATGTCTTGAGGAGTGTACATATTACAGAGAGGGAGGTGCTGGAAGTCTTAACGCGCATCAAGGTAGATAAATCTCCGGGACCTGATGAAATGTATCCCAGGACGTTATGGGAGGTTAGGGAGGAAATTGCGGGTCCCCTTGCAGAGATATTTGAATCATCGACAGCTACAGGTGAGGTGCCTGAAGATTGGAGGGTAGCAAATGTTGTGCCTTTGTTTAAGATGGGCGGCAGGGAATAGCCTGACATCTGTAGTGGGTAAGTTGTTAGAGGGTATTCTGAGAGACAGGATCTGCAGGCATTTGGAGAGGCAGGGACTGATCAGGAACAGTCAGCATGGTTTTGTGAGAGGAAAATCACGTCTCACGAATTTGATTAAGTTTTTTGAAGGGGTAACCAAGAAGATAGATGAGGGCTGTGCAGTAGACGTGGTCTACATGAACTTTAGCAAAGCCTTTGACAAGGTACCGCATGGTAGGTTGTTACATAAGGTTAAATCTCACGGGATCCAAGGTGAGGTAGCCAATTGGATACAGAATTGGATTGACGACAGAAGACAGAGGGTGGTTGTAGAGGGTTGTTTTTCAAACTGGAGGCCTGTGACCAGCGGTGTGCCTCAGGGATCGGTGCTGGGTCCGCTGTTATTTGTTATTTATATTAATGATTTGGATGAGAATTTAGGAGGCATGGTTAGTAAGTTTGCAGATGACACCAAGATTGGTGGCATTGTGGACAGTGAAGAAAGTTATCTAGGATTGCAACGGGATCTTGATAAATTGGGCCAGTGGGCCGATGAATGGCAGATGGAGTTTAATTTAGATAAATGTGAGGTGATGCATTTTGGTAGATCGAATCTGGCCAGGACCTACTCCGTTAATGGTAGGGCGTTGGGGAGAGTTATAGAACAAAGAGATCTAGGAGTACAGGTTCATAGCTTCTTGAAAGTGGAGTCACAGGTGGAAAGGGTGGTGAAGAAGGTATTCAGCATGCTTGGTTTCATGGTTCAGAACATTGAATTCAGGAGTTGGGATGTCTTGTTGAAGTTGTACAAGACATTAGTTCGGCCACACTTGGAATACTGTGTACAGTTCTGGTCACCCTATTATAGAAAGGATATTATTAAACTAGAAAGAGTGCAGAAAAGATTTACTAGGATGCTACCGGAACTTGATGGTTTGACTTATAGGGAGAGGCTGGATAGACTGAGACTTTTTTCCCTGGAGAGTAGGAGGTTAAGGGGTGATCTTATAGAAGTCTATAAAATAATGAGGGGCATAGATAAGGTAGATAGTCAAAATCTTTTCCCAAAGGTAGGGGAGTCTATAACGAGGGGGCATAGATTTAAGGTGAGAGGGGAGAGATACAAAAGGGTCCAGAGGGGCAATTTTTTCACTCAAAGGGTGGTGAGTGTCTGGAACGAGCTGCCAGAGGCAGTAGTAGAGGCGGGTACAATTTTGTCTTTTAAAAAGCATTTGGACCGTTACATGGGTAAGATGGGTATAGAGGGATATGGGCCAAGTGCAGGCAATTGGGACTAGTTTAGTGGTAATCTGGGCGACATGGACATGTTGGGCCGAAGGGCCTGTTTCCATGTTGTAAACTTCTATGATTCTATGATTCTAATAACCTTGGGGGGTCAGCATTTTGGAATCGGGAAAGTCCTTTTGGTAGACTTGGTAGACTAGCATGAATTGTGCAGCCATTCAGTAGATGTAAACAATGAGGAGAATAGTAACAGACTTCAGCAGGACATAGACAGACTGGTGAAATGGGCAGACACATGGCAGATGAAATTTAACACAGAGAAGTGTGAAGTGACACCTTTTGGTAGGAAGAATGAGGAGAGGCAATGCAAACTATAATTTTAAAGGGGTGCAGCAACAGAGAGACCTGTGGGGTGTATGTACACAAATCTTTGAAGGTGGCAGGACAAGTTGCTGTTAAAAAAGCATATGGGATCCTGGGCTTTATTAATAGGGGCATAGAGTACAAAAGCAAGGAAGTTGTGCTAAACCTTTATAAAACACTGGTTCGGCCTCATCTGGAGTATTGTGTTCAATTCTGGGCAACATACTTTAGGAAGGATGTCAAGGCCTTAGAGTGAGTGCAGAAGAGATTTACTAGAATGGTACCAGGGATGAGGGACTTCAATTATGTGGCGAGACTGGAGAAGCTGGGGTTGTTCTCCTTAGAGCAGAGGAGATTTGATAGAGGTGTTCGTGAAGGGTTTTGATAGAGTAAATAAGGAGAAACTGTTTCCAGCGGCAGAAGGGTCGGTAACCAGAGGACACAGATTTAAGGTGATTGGCAAGAGAACTAGAGGCGACATGAGAAAAAAAATTATGCAGCGAGTTGTTGTGATCTGCAATGCACAGTCTGAAAGGGTGATGGAAGCAGATTCAGTAGTAACTTGCAAAAGAGAATTGGATAAATACTTAAAGGGAAAACATTTTCAGGGCTATGGGAAAGAGCAGAGAAGTTTGACTAATTAGATAGCTCTACCAAAGAGCAGGCACAGGCACGATGGGCTGAATGGCCTCCTTCTGTGTTGTATCATTGTATGATTCTATGTATGGCATCCTCAACTGTACTGCAGCTATACAGAGGGCTGTTCCTGAGTCCCCAGGTGTGGTCATTTGCAGCACTGTTAGACTTATAGCATTTGAGGGTTATGACCCCTTCTACAGTCTTAAGTGATTTTGATTCAAGACCTTCAGTGACACACTCTACAACATAAAGCTCCTTCATCAGCATTATTCAGTTGATGAAAACAGATCATACATTAGTGATCTGGGAAATACCAATGGTCCTAACCTGGTCTTAGCTGTCAGCTTCTCTCTTCCCGGGGGCACACTCGATTAAAATACTCGCCCTTTCGCTTTTTATGCTTTAAAACCACAAGCGTACGTGACTACCGATTTCCTGTTACCGGTTAACTTGGTACATTTGCACATAATATTATGTCAAGAAGAGAAAGACCAGGAACTAATCGACAATTACATCTATCACAGCATTTAGCAGAGGTTACTGGTACCCATTTTTTTGGTTTTGTGGTTAGCTTGCCCAAGCCATAAGCAGGACCATGAAGTTATTATTGTATTCATATCCAGACATTGTGGTTTTACCTTGTCTGGCTCGTTACTGTTTTGTTTACTGTAGAATTTCCGAGAATTTCTAACAGTTACTATTAGCCCTTAAAGTTTTGCTGTCCTTCAAAACACCTTACATCCCCACATCTAAAACGGTTGAGCAGGTATGGCATGACAGCTCGCAGCCAGGCAGTCTGTCATCAGGCTGCGTGATGATGAAGGAATTTCTTGTAGAAGGAGCAGCTCGTCCCCATTCGGTTCGCAATAACAAGGCAGTGTCCACTGTCTTCGATAAGCTGGGCTTAAATCTCCACTTTTTGCAAGAGTCACTGATGGCTGCCATATCTTGGTTTAAGTTGTCCTCAATCTTTTTGAAGTTTTTTGAAGCCAGGCAGGTGTCATCTGCGTATTTGAATGGCCTGCAGATTGTTAGATTCAGATCATTTGTAAATATGTTAAAAAGAGTTGGAACAGGAGCAGATTCCAGGGGGAATCGTTCTTCCGGATCCTTCATGCGCTCGACTTATGACCTAGCACCTGGAATTGTCTGTCTCAAAACGTCATCTCCATAGCTATAACGATCCGGTGTCATAACATCTTTGATACCTTGACCAGTAGGTCAGTATGGTGCTATAAAATCAAGAAACACAGCCTGTATTCTTCTTCTGTTGGAGCAATGTCAGCTGTTAACAACCTTCACTGAGCAATATCATCTGGCAATAGCTTTCACTGAATGCCACTGGTGGGCAGTCGCCTTCACTGAGTGATATTTATGGACAATAGCTTCACTGAGCAAAATTTGTTAGTGGTAGCCTTCACTGAGCAATACGAGCAGACAGTAGCATCAGTAAGAAACACTAATAGGCAATAGAATAGAGGCTTTAGGCTGCTGATGCCACAAGCATAGGTTATGTCTGTATAAAGCCGTGAAACAAAAACTATTTTCAAAACAAATTAGGTCAAAAGATATATGAGACGTATAATGAGAGAAATAATGAGACAGATCCATATTGCAGATTTATTTGTGCGTTATTGATAAATTATATGCAAGGTCACACTGGGGTAGAAATTTACCTTGCTGCCCGGGCTTAAAACTGATGTTGCGGATTAGCTGCCTGTGATGGAAACTGCCTGATTTTCAATGGAAATGAAAATTGGGTGGTTTCTATAGTGGGCAGCAGATCCGCGACACCAATTTTACATCCAGGCGGCAACTTGAAAATCTACCCCAATTTTTGGGGTATATGGAAATAAAAAGGGAGAGATTTAAACTGGGCTACCGATCCACTATCACCCGTTTTACACTAATGCACTAAGTCAAAATTACTCTTATTGTGTTGATAGTGCTTCAAAAACATCAGAAATATACTTAATATTTGTATTTTTGGTTAAGAAAACTCCATTATCTATTATCCTAAACCATGAACTATTAGAACTAATTTTCTTGTGATGAGATGATTTATATCACAATGGTCCAAGACTTTAATAAATAGAAATGTTTAATAGCTTTGCAGTGAATTATGTGACAAATGTTACACAGCAGAATGATTAGCACACTACCGCTGAAGCAGTCCAGTAATCACTGTTGTTTCATTGTTACTGTTAGTCGCAATGATATTACGAGACAGCGAGGTTTGAAGAAAAACACAATGCATCTGTAAATTTCGTTTACTTAGGACATATCATTTTATGGTATCCTTTATGTGGCAACAGCAGTAATTTATATTTTTGTTTTATCTGTCTAACTTGTGACATTTTTTTTGAGCCTAGGTTGAGATATCTAAATTTGATTTGCTGGAGGAGGTGCATGCTGATCTAAAACTGAAACAGCTCCTTTGGAATTCTCTTAATGACTGGGATCTCCGTGTGGATGAATGGCTGCAGGTAGTTAAGTTATTCTTAGTTATTAAATGCAGCTAATTCAATTATTGCTATGCAGAAGGTACACAGGCAATCTGTTTAAAGTAGGGATTACTGAACTTCTCGATCAGGAACAAGTAAGTTGTGTAGCTCCTGCTCACCAAATGTGTATTATATCAAATAGCTTTTGTTGACAATTCTGTTTGAGAAGGTACCTTGCAGGTTTTGGTGAAATGCACAATTACAAAAATGGAAATCAACTGCATATCAGATCATGTTACCGTTTAAATATGAAACCCCACTGAGGTCCTGTGTGTTATGTTTATATTATGGGGCCAATTTTCTGAGGATGCACCACAGGTGGAGAGCATAGCCCATCAGCTACATATATTGGAAAATCATGGGCGCACTGCCCTGGATTCTTTGTCTATTGAAATGAATGGATGGAAAATTGCGGTCAATGTGCTCGCAATTTCTCACTAGGCAAGGTATATAGTGCATACTCAGAAAATCGTTCCCTATTTATGATTGATTCCACTTTTTTTAGTTTAAACATTTGTTTAGATAAAGAACAATTTTTTTTAAATGGAGGCCATGCTTCTCAGATAACTCAGTTGACAAGTACCTGTCTTCCCAAGCAGCGGAAGAGGCACTAGAGTTGGCCTCAGTGTCCCTGGTGGGAGGGGGGAGAGGAAAATAGGTCAGAATTTCCACTGCTGGTTACTATTCAACATTCCTGCTGGAAAATGCTTCTGAGTCATCATCAATAAGCACAGGATTATCTATGACTGTGACTCTCCTGATGATTGCATGACTTGTTTTACTATCGAGACTCACTCATGAAGAGTAGCCCTTGGTTCAGGTAGTTTACATTTTTTTTGGTTAATGTTTTTATTTGTTTAAGTTACTTTGAATGTAAGATTGTTGTGTTTATGTAATTATTTTAAGTTTAGCTATTTTGGTGAAATTTGAACTGAAAAACTCAACATAATGTGTATAAAGCATGTTATATAATACATCTCACGATGTCTGAAAATAAGTGAGTGAAAAAATATTATTGCACTGCTTATCTGAGGCAATACCTGTAAGTAATATACTTTTACTCTTCGAATCCTTAATCAAAAGATCGCAAGGGGGTTTGTTCCAAAGTATAATGGCTTTATTAAGAAGTTATAACAAGTAACAAAAGAAGTTAAAATACAAGAGTACAATCAAACGGACTAGTAAGATGAATACAACCTGACAAAGTTGATCACTGTCCCTAGACATCGAAGTGCACTTTCAAAGATCTTGATGAATTGAGCAGTCCAGCTGGAACAAACCACCTTGCGACCTTTTGATTAAGGACTCGAACAGTGAAAGTATATTAGCTAAAATACCCTTTGTCTTTTATTACTGTATTTATCTTATTTTAAACAGGGAGCATGACTTTACAGCACTTCGGTTTTATTTGAAGTGGCTTCATCCCCAGAGAATTTTGTCTGATGTCAAAATCTTGTTAGCAGGGATTCAAATTAAAAGTCTTGGGCAAAAATATGAATACATTTTTTCAGTGTTGGCTTGTTGCCTTACTGCTATCTGTCAGCAATATCTCTTGGTTTCATTTCCTACCCAAAGTCTCAATTTTTGATATATTTACACACACGCATTCACACATATATTTACAATACTAATGAGCGACAAATATAAACTTATTCAGAAAGCTTATTGATTTCCCACAGTTGACACATGGGCATGATTTTAGCTGGAAGCCGGAAACCCAGCCTGTCTTTAGATATTCATGTGGGGAACCCAGAAGCCAAATGAGGCAATCGCATTTTGCGATTGCAACTCAATTGAAGGTAAGTATTTGTGCTTCCGGGTTTCCCACGTGCCAGGCAGCCAGATTGACAGGAGTCGCGAATCGGAGAGAGGGGAGGGAGGGAGTGAGAGATTGTGGGCCCTGGAAGAATCGGAGGGGTTGGGAGAGCTGGGAGGATGTGGATTGGATGGGCCTTGGAGAAGATTGGGGGGCGGGTCCAGCATCAGGGTGGGTCCAGCATTGGGTGGGGGGAGGTAGCGGTGGGACGGGGGGGGAATCAGCCGATCGAGGGGTCATGTTGTGCCAGGTGAGCATGTTGGGCTTGGAAGAAGCACTCCTGCTCCTCCTGGCCCGCAAGCAGTGCAGTAAAGGCACTCACCTCATGGATCCGGCCCTTCCTGCCTGTTTTCACTTGACGTGAATCGGAAGCGATGGGAAACCTGAACAGTTAAGGTTAAAGTTGTTTTACTTTTGTAAAACACAAAAAATTAAGTACCTCAACTATCGCAATGAGGTACATTGCTCCTTTAAGTATTGGCCCGCCGGCTTTAAATGGGGGCGGGACTTCCGGGTGCCTGTTGCGCGTGCGCGCATCCAAACACGCCTGGGTTAAACCCAGGAATGAAAAAGAGGAAAGTAAAAAATGAGATTGAGGTTGCGCAACATGTTACCTCTTTGAGTTTAGGGTCACAATTGTGGAAGCAGAACTCGTTTCTCTTAATTTCCTATTTGACCATCCCCCCACCTCCAAAAGCAGAGGAATCTGGTGAATCCATTATTTGGAAAACTATAACCACAAGTGATGATGATGATGAATTATACCTATCCAGAGTATCGGGCACAGCAAGTAGGAACCAACTTCAGGAACTTAAGACAAGTGGGAGTGACGTTAACCCTATCCACCCAGCAGAAACCAGGCACGGAGGCAGTTAAAAGGTCCTGGGTTACTTACCTGCCCTGAAGCTGCCAGGATCTCACCATCCATGATTTTAACCTAATGTCCTGTGTAGGCGGCAAGGACACCCACCCAAAGCAGGCGGGGTTTTTCTTTACATATGCATGTGGGTCCTGATGATGCCATCGAGACCCGACTGCAATTTTAAATCAAGCCTTTGTGGGGCCGGGAGGAACAGGAGTGCTCCTCAGGGCCCCACAGGGAAAGCTTAGGAATCCC
This sequence comes from Heptranchias perlo, assembly GCF_035084215.1. Lineage (NCBI taxonomy): Eukaryota > Metazoa > Chordata > Chondrichthyes > Hexanchiformes > Hexanchidae > Heptranchias > Heptranchias perlo. Next base: position 127,414,001 of record NC_090328.1, on the reverse strand, counting down.
CTGTTCTGAACTCTTCCCCACCCCCCTCCTCCCGCACCGAACGTGAGCCCTGTGAGATGCCCCCGAAACAAAATCCTGCTACTTACTTTGTGTTGGCAGGCAGCCTCTGGGCCGTGCAATTTTTCTGCTGGAATGGCAGGAAATCGGCTGCTGGTATTTAAATAAGACCTGACCGTTAAAATCGAGTGGGTCTCATTGTGCCGTGGGCAGGCGAGAAATCAACTTTCCAGCACGGTTTCCCTCCAGAAACCCGCTGGCAGTTAAAATCCAGGCCACTGATAGATGTCAGTGTACCTGGCATTGAAATGTATGATTTGATATCATAAATTTATGTTGAAATGTTAATCATTTTAAAAAAAAACCTGATGCAGAGTTTCAGTAATTCGATTATATTTTGAAATATTTCAATATATGCTACCAAGGGATGGAAATGTTTGTTGAGGTCACAGAGTGTAGATATCTGCTGCAGTATCCTAATGGGGCCCAATTTTTAATAGGGAGTTTTTTCGGAGGGTTAAACAGCACCAGAGCACCGCTTTTAATGCTATCTGTCCATCATTTCAACAGCATCAACCTGTCAATGTGAATTGTAAATTTCTAAATTTTTTTTTTAAACAGGAGGCAAAAGTTGGATAATTTTGAAATATCCGATTTCCAAGTATGCTGATGTTTGTCAATGTCCACGTTTATGTAAAGAGCCCAGTTGTTGAAAAATTAATGTGGTTTGATTCCCACAAATTAATTGGTTGACCCAGAAAATAAAACAATGCTTAAATTTTGTTTGTCTATCCTTTTTTCCCCACAGCTTAAATTTGAAACCATTGATGCAGAAGAATTGAATGCGGAAGTAGCAAAGTACAGCAAATTTGTGAATCAACTAGAAAAAGGCCTCCCACCAAATACAGTGGTAGCTAAACTGAAAGATAATGTAGAACAGATGAAACAAAAGGTAATATGTTTTTCCACCCCCAAATTTATGGAAAGTTAGGTAATGAAAGTTTATTGTGCACTTTAGCATACCATGGTTCTTTCAGCCTGAAGTGGAATCTTGGCCTTGATTTCCTCTGCTATCCCGCCTGCTTTCTGATGGGATAGCAGCAGAAAAGGGCGGAAAATCAGGCGGTGAGGCTTACTGCCCAAGCACAATTTTCCTCCCTCACCCCTGCTGGAAAGGCTGCCAGCTGCCTCTTGCCTGCATACAGTGTGTAAATGCAGGTGAGGCAGGCTCAAGTTCATACCGCCGCTGTCTCCACCATCCCCAGTGACCACCAGGAGAATGCTGGCAGTAGACCCTGGACTAGTGGCAGTAAGTTGCCAAAGTCCTTCAGTGAACTGAGAGAGCCTAGTAGTGGCCTCCTTTTCCTCTATAACTGCCCAAAAGACATACCTATTTAGACCCCAGTCTTGGCTGAAGCTTAAAAATAACTATTAGCTTTCTCTCCTGTGCCCTTCTGTCCCCTTTAACTGGCTGGCCATCTCTTTGGGTGCTGCAATGGCAGTCCCATTGCTGCACTGCCTGGAGGCTCGTCTCCTGCAGCAGCGAGCTCCTTCTTGGTAATGGGGTTCTGGCTGGAAGCCTACCCGGCATATGAGATAACCCCGACTCAAAAAAATGGATTGTGGATTTGACAAAGTCACAGTGGCAAGTGGAAGTCCTGCTGCAAAGAAGGGAATCCAGCCCCTTTTGTTTGTTCCAAGTTTTGTGGTGATTCTCAACACCCTGTACTCAAATTTGAGATCTTTTATTTTTAGAACTCTGCCCAAACATTCAGTAATTTGAACGCTGCAGCGCACATCAGTTGGATAATTGTCCTGTTTGTTCAGATGTTGGTTTCTTTTGGCTCTCTGGGAAGATTTTTTTTTTGGTGCAGCGTGATTAGGAGGGGTAACCAGTGAGAAAGAAAAAATTTGCTGAATGCCCTCAGTGCCATAGATACTGTTTGACCTTATTTGCCACTTGCCCTTGGACAAAATTTAAAAAAAAAAATTGTGCCTCTGTAACTGTCTTTCTGTTTCTTCTCCACTCTAATTCTTTCTGTCTTCCTCTGTTTTTCTGTTTGTTTTTCACTTTTTGCTTCTTTTTTTACTTCCTCTCTATTCTTTGATACTTTAATTGCCATCTCTATGTCTCTTTGTTTGTCTCTGACTGTTTTTCTCATTCTCTTTTCCTCTTTCTGTTGAGTTTCTCCTCCCATTGTTTCTTCTCTCTTCAGCATGTTTCCCACCCTCTCTGCCTTTCGCATATATACCCTTCCTGAGCTACTTGAAGTGTATCTTTTACCTTTTTCAAAAAGCTTTTTGCACGTTACAACATGGAACCTAGGCTTGGTGCATCTCTGTTGTGGGATGAATGGTGTCACTGTCACTGTCACAGAGTATAGGAGAGAAGGAAGGTAGGGTCTGTGACTAGCAACGAGTTCAGAATCTGGGGTTGGGGCTGCAGCTGTGAGGGAGCAAGGAGACTGGCACTAAGAGGAAACAGGAAGGCTGGGCCTGGCACTGGTAAAAGTGAGCTGATTTCTTTACTTCTGCTAAACTAAAAAAAAATCCCCAATTATTTAATTTCACCTCACACTTCTCCGGTCGGATGCTTGGGCGCCAAGGCAGGTAGGCTGAGAGGCAAGGCTAGGAGTCTTGAGCTGAGTTGGGGCAACATGGGAACAAGGTCACCTCGGCCAAGGGAGCCATATCTGAAGAAGAGTGGGCTCAGGTAGCTCCTGAGATTGAACAAAATGGTAGCCAACTGGCTCTTGTTACAAGTTACCCAAAATTAAATGGAGATGAGATATAGTGATCACATGGTTGCCCAGGTTCCATTAGCCAATCAGTTGGCTGGACGTGGGCAGAAAGTGGCACAGTGTACACATAATTTTGTAAAGTTAAATAGATATATTTTTAAATCACAGCCTTAATTGCTGGTAACGAAAATATACTTTTTGGTTTATTTTTAAATTTGGCAGTCTTCCCATTGCCCACCACCCCTCCCCCACTCCGCCACAACCAGACAATATCTCTGTCGCCTTGAAGGCTGTTATATTTAGGGTTCCCCACTGAGGTAGAAATTTAAATAGTTAATTTATTTTTGGATCAATAAGCAATTAAGTTATGTGGACTATGAGGCTAATACAAAAGTAGTAATAGTGCCTCGGCATTTGAATGAATTTGCCAAATAAGGGAGTACACCATGTTGTATAAGGGGGAGATAATTGATAAACTAGTCAGACTGAGAGAGGATAAAACCCCTGGCCCGGATGGATTGCATCCACGCATTTTGAAAGAAGCAAGGGAAGAGATAGCAGAGGCATTATTATATATTTATAAAAAATTATTATAAAAGGGAATAGTGCCAGAGGACTGGTGGACAGCTAATGTTATTCCTATATTTAAAAAGGGAGATAGAACAAGTCCAGGGAACTATAGACCAGTTAGCTTAAAGTTGGTGGTCGTAAAGATAATGGAATCCTTACTCAAAGATGTAATAGAAAAATATCTAGAAAGGAAAAATATAATGGGCTGGATTTTGCTCTGAGCAATGAATCAATGGCGCCCATCGTTCAGTAGACTTGCCCATAGACTTTTCATGGGCTTTCACATGGCAGGTTCCTCTCATGGGACCATCAATCCAGCTCGACACTGTCTCCCGGGCATCTGGGACCTGTGTGAATGGGGCAAGCAACTGTCTATCCCCTCAACCAATCAGATTGAAGCATGATTGACATAAACCATGCATGGTCAGAACCAGGAAGTGTTAGAATAGTAAATCCAATGTCTAATCAGGTACAGAAAGCAAAATAAAGAGAGCGTAAGAAATATTGAATTAAGTGGCAGAGATAAAAGAGACAGAAAAAGTAAAAAAATAAAAATTTTAATTTAAAAAAAAATGTCCAACAACAATTAAAAGTTGAAGGAATGAGACTCGACGCTTGTAAAAGTAAAATTTCAGTGCCAAAGAGGTTGATTGGCAGTCAGTAAGACTTACCACGCCATTAAAAGTTTGCTTAGACTTAAAAAAAAAACTTGAAGTACCTTTTTTGGCGAGTTACTTCGTATCCATCAGGGCAGTAGAGGAACTTCACGCTGTTGCATTTATTTTAACGGTGAGTCAGCCGGTGAGATGCCGTTCTCGCGCAGCTTGTAGAGGAACTTCCGGATTTCTGCATTTACATACACATGTACAGTCGTCGGAAGTTGCTGTACCCAATGCACTGAAATAACGGTGAGCCCTGCTACTCTTGCTGTTATTTTCTGAGTAAAATCTGCCTATTAAAGATTAGTCAGCACGGATTTCAAAAGGGAAAGTCATGCTTGACCAACCTTATTGAATTCTTTGAAGGAGTAACAGAAAGAGTAGATAAGGGTAATGTAGTAGATGTAATATATTTGGATTTTCAACCTTCGATAAGGAACAGCATAACAGACTCATGTCTAAGGTCAGAGCACGTGGAGTCAGGGGACAGAATGGTTAGCAAGCTGTCTACAAAACAGAAAACAGAGTAGGAGTTAAAGGTATTTACTCAGACTGGAGGAAGTGAAAAGTGGTGTTCAACAGGGATCAGTGCTGGGACCACTGTTGTTCACCATTTACATAAACGATTTGGACTTGGGAATCGGAAGCACAATTTCAAAATTTGCGGATGACACCAAATTGGGGAAATACTTAATACAGTGCAAGACTGCGAAAAAATACAAGAAGACGTTAATAAACTTGCAGAATGGGTGTGTAAATGGAAAATAAATTTCAATATAGATAAGTGTGAGGTGGTGCATTTTGGTAGGAGAAATAAGGAGGCCACACACTGCTTGGAAAATAAGAGTCTGAATGGGGTGGGGGAGCAAAGAGATCTAGGGATACAGATTCACAAATCATTAAAAGTAGCAATGCTGGTTAACAAGGCCATAAAAAAATGCAAACAAAGCAATGGGGTTCATTTCGAGAACAGTAGAATTGCAAAGCAGAGACGTTCTGTTAAACTTGTATAGAACCTTGGTTAGACCACACTTAGAATACTGTGCACAGTTCTGATCTTCATTTTACTAACAGGATATAGAGGCAATGGAGAAGGTGGGAAAAAAAATTACAAGGATGATACCAGAACTGAGAGGTTATAACCATCAGGAAAGGCTGAACACGCTGGGCATCTTTTCTCTAGAAAAGAGAAGACTGAGGGGTGACCTAATAACGGTCTTTAAAATTATGACGAGGTTTGATAGGATAGACATAGAGAAAATGTTTCCACTTGTCGGGGAATCCAAAACTAGGGGTCATAAATATAAGATAGTCACTAATGCGTTGAATAAGGAATCCAGGAGAAACTTCTTTACCCAGAGAGTGGTTTGAATGTGGAACTTGCTACCACACGGAGTAATTGAAGCAAACAGCATAGATGCATTTAAGGAAAAGCTAGATAAGTACATGAAGGAGAAAAGAATGAAAGGTTATACTGATAAGGTTAGATGAAGTAGGGTGGGAGGAGGCTCGTGTGGGGCATAAACACTGGTTTAGACCAGTTGGGCCGAATGGCCTGATCCTGTGCTGTAAAAGTTATGTAATTCTATGTAAATATATTCAACATTTTAATTCATTGTGATGTTGCAGCTTCCTGTAATCACTGATCTAAGGAACCCCTGCCTGAAGCACAGACACTGGGAAATAATGGAACACACTATTGGTGCTAAATTGCTTGATGCTCACGAACCTATAACTCTGGCTCGACTAATAGAACTTAACGTTTTTGACCATGCTGAGGAAATTCAGAATGTGTCAGGCCAGGCCTCCGGTGAATCTGCTTTGGAAGCAATTTTGAAAAAGGTGAGAGATTTGTTTATTGAACTGCTTTACCATTAATAAATGGAGACCAGTGGATTCACTCAGTGCATCACAGCCAGTAATCTAGCCAAGGTTTATTTCTCAGATAAGTCATGATGAACCTTTATTGCCAGAAATTACTGGATTGCCACCTAGATAGAGTAGGTGCTTGTATTATGAGGAGGTTACTGATTTTTTTTACAGTACAATTTTTTTCAGTTAAGTCACTTCAGAACTATCAGGTTTGTGAGGTGAGACCTCACAAGATATTGTTATTTTAGGATAATTAATTTTTCATATTCATTATCCTTTGTGTTTGCTACTACTGAGTCTGAGAATTTAACTGTCTCTGGGTTTGGATACAAATTGGCTAATGGTCCGGTGAAGAAATATTGTGGGAGTTGAGGGGCGAATATCCATGTTTGCAGATGATACTGAACTAGGAGGTGTATAGTAAAGTGCGAAGAAGAGATCAGAAAATCTGGACAGTAAAGCATATAGGCACAGGATCAAACTGGTGAAAGGGAAATTTATGACTGACACTGGGAAGTTGTTCTTCAGTTGTTCTATCGATCTCAGTCTTAAAAACTCCAATTGCCCTCACATCAACAGCATTTTGGAGGAGGGGATTTTAGATTTCTACAACCTTTTGTGTGAAAAAGTACTTCCTGAGTTTGCTCCTGAATGTCTTAGCTCTAATTTTAAGATTATGTCCCCTCATTCTTGATTCCCCCGCCAGAGGAAATAGTTTCTCTGGGCGCTAAATTGGGCCTCTCCAACATCCAAGATGGTGCCTTGGATGCGCACGCATGTTTCCTGTGTGACATGCGCCAGAACGCCATCTTGGTATAGGAGTTAGCACAGATAACGAATGCTGGAATCATGTAAAGTAGGGAGAAAATGGCTTCAATCAGTGTGCAACGCTGATTTAAAGTGATAAGTCCCAAAATGGTGTCTGACGCTCAACTCGATGCACAGTCTTAACCCCGACCATCTGAACATGTCTTAGAGTGCCTGGAGGACCCCCCCACCAGCGCTACTTAAAGGGACTATGCAGGATTTACAGGTTAGTGGCTGGATTATTGCTTCTGGCTGGCGAGACATTTGTAACTGTTTTTGGAGGTCTCTTCGACTTCAATACTAGGACGCGGGGACATAGCCTAACATTTAGAGCCAGGACGTGCAGGAGTGAAGTTAGGAAATGCTTCTACATGGAAAGGGTGGGAGACATTTGGAACGCTCTTCTGCAGACGGCAGTTGATGCTAGCTCACTTGTGAATGTTAAATCTGAGATTGTTAGATTTCTGTGACCAAGGGTATTAAGGGGTATGGGGCTAAGACGGGTATATGGAGTTAGGTCACAGGTCGACCATGATCTCATTGAATGGCGGAACAGGCTCGAGGGACTATATGCCACTGCCGCTTGCTGCCTCTTGATATGCGCCATCTTTTCTCGCAAGAAAGCGGGACGTGTGTCTGGGTGATGTGCCTGTCATGGTGTGGCCTGTGAGTTGTGGGTGGGCGGCTTGAAACAGTGGTGATGTGTAAGGGTGAGCGGAAGCATTCGATTGGAAGAGTTGAGTAATGATGGAAAGAGTTTGTTGGTATGTGGGTGATGGGGGATGTAGTGCGTGGAGCAGTGGATGCAGCTAGTTGGTAGGAGACGCCACTTGACAGTTGACCTCACTCACCTTGACCACTCATGTCAAGGCATTGAACTTCTTCCCGCACTGCAGCCATGTTCATGATGCTGCGCGCCTGGCATTGACTTTGTCCCCCGCTGCCTCCCACTGCCTTTTGAGTATATGTCTGGAGGGCCTCTTGCTCCCCCCCCCCCCCCCCCAACCCCCACTGCGGATTCTGTCCACCTCTTGCACCCAAGGTCTCTAGTGCATCAGCAGAGAACCTTGGTGCATGCACTCTCGCAGGCCTGGTACCAACTCAAATCAGCCGATTGGTGAGGTTTGGCATGCAGATTGTAGGATGTGGGATTTAGTAGTGCGCAACCTTTATTCAATGTTTTACCGTAACTCATCAGTGTGTAAACATAGGGAATAGGGATGGGACCCATCTGTGTTTTACGTAAAACAATGTCTGATCTCCGTTCAGACTCCGTGCAGACAGTAGACTGTTATTTTTAGCAAATAACAGGTACCAGCTAACTTTAAGAGATTTCTAAGAAACACCCTCCCTTTAAGAGATAGCGCTCCCTCTGTTGGTGGAAAGTGCAAATTGCATTGATTCCATGTGCAAAGCCTGGAAAGGAACGCTGATTGCAGGTAAGTCCTCGGGTGGATCGAAACTTGCGTCCTGCCTGCGCAGGGGCCATTGGGCGCGGGGTAATAGCACATCACGCTACCTGCGTCCAAAAACGACCCCTATTGAAGTTTTCCCCCTCTGTATCTACCTTATCGAACGCTTTTAACATTTTAAACGCCTCGATCAGATCACCTTCAATTTTCTATGCTCAAGGAAATACAAACCAAGATTATGCAACCTGTGCATAATTTAACCCTCTAAGCCTCAGTATCATTAAAACAGGTGGGAACTTCATTTTAGCATTCTTTTGGGGGAGGGGCGTATTGCACACCATTTCCTGATGTTCAGGTATGCCGGACATCATTTCCAGCATTGCTGGAGATTCAGCTGTGGTGGTAGCTAATTTAAAAGCCACAAGCAAATTGAATAGATATTTTTCAGTCATTTCTTAACATCTGTGATGATTTTATTTTGAATTTTTTTTCTGCTGGCACTTTGGTTTTCTTGAGCCTTTTCACCAACTGTTCTAATTGATTTTTTTTTTTGCCCCAGCACCATTACTGGCACCAGTTGTTAAGGCTGTTAATGGGTTCTGAGCCTTTCCTCAGGGCTTTCTGAATTTTTGTCCTCCTATTCTGATACCCCCCTTTAATTGTCCCTTTACTTTGAAATTTCATTTACATGCTGCCTGCACCTTTCCGAGTATGCACTTGAAACTATGATCTGACCTTGGAAAATTGGGTCTTAGTGAAGTCTGTCTAAAACCTGCCGCTAGCCATTTGGTCTAAACTGTACCAATAATGGAAAATATCGGTTCTGTATCTATACTAGAATGATTTAAATTAAACACATTCCCAAATAAATTGCACTAAGGTACCTTACTGTATCTCCAGCACAAACTTGAGTAGCTTCTATCCTTTCAGAAGAGCTTAACAAAATTTTCAGTGTGTTTAGCTGTAGGCCAGTATTGGTTGTAATAGAGATCTTTAAGATTATGAAAGGGTTTGATAGGGTAGACATAGAGAAGATGTTTCCACTTGCAGGGGAGACCCAGAATTAGGGGCCATAAATATAAGATAGTCACTAATAAATCCAATAAGGAATTCAGGAGAAACTTCTTTACCCAGAGAGTGGTTGGAATGTGGAACTCACTACCACAAGGAGCAGTTGAGGTGACTAGCATAGCTGCATTTAAGGGGAAGCTAGATAAACACATGAGGGAGAAAGGAATAGAAGGATATGCTGATAGGGTAGATGAAGTAGGGAGGGAGGAGGCTCATGTGGAGCATAAGCACCGGCTTGGACCTGTTCGGCCGAATGGCCTGTTTCTGTGCTGTACATTCTGTGTAATTCCAGATATATTCATCGAGATCTATTTTCACTTTCTTAAGTGAATTTGAATAGCAGACCTATTTCAATGAGGGTAAATGTAAAGAAGTGCATACTGGAACATGATCAAGGGTTGCTGATCATCAACGGTGGAACAGTGAAAGGATATATTCATTTGGGAGTGCAAAACAATATTTCAGTTTAATTGAATCAGTACCTAGATGATTGCTATTTCAAAGTATATACTTTTGTTTGATGTGATGTCTGTAATGTAATTTTATTATTAATTCATTATCATTGATAGTGTTTTATAAATGTTTTATTTTTAGGTGGAAGATGGATGGAAAATTACTGAGTTTACTGTGCTTCCTCATCGTGATGCCAAAGATATTTTTATTCTTGGTGGCACTGAAGAAATTCAGGTAAAGATGATTATCCAGTGAACTGTGTCAATAAATCGTCCCATTTTTGTCATCTGCAGAGCCAAACCAACATCAATTGCTCCTGGCATTCATTTCCTCTGCCACCTCTTCCCACTGATGACGGAGATGTTGCCAGGAGGGCTTTTTGAGGGCTTAAATGTGAGGTTATGCACTTTGGCAGGAAAAATCAGAGAGCAAGTTATTATCTTAATAGCGAGAAACTGGAAAGTACTGCAGTACAAAGGGATCTGGGGGTCCTAGTGCAAGAAAATCAAAAAGTTAGTATGCAGGTGCAGCAGGTGATCTAGAAGGCCAACGGAATGTTGGCTTTTATTGCTAGGGGGATAGAATATAAAAACAGGGAGGTATTGCTGCAGTTATATAAGGTATTGGTGAGACCGCACCTGGAATACTGCATACAGTTTTGGTGTCCATACTTAAGAAAAGACATACTTGCTTTCGAGGCAGTACAAAGAAGGTTCACTCGGTTAATCCCGGGGATGAGGGGGTGGACATATGAGGAGAGGTTAAGTAGATTGGGACTCTGCTCATTGGAGTTCAGAAGAATGAGTGGCGATCTTATTGAAACATATAAGATTGTGAAGGGGCTTGTTCGGGTGGATGCGGTAAGGATGTTTCCAAGGATGGGTGAAACTAGAACTAGGGGGCATAATCTTAGAATAAGGGGCTGCTCTTTCAAAACTGAGATGAGGAGAAACTTCTTCACTCAGAGGGTAGTAGGTCTGTGGAATTTGCTGCCCCAGGAAGCTGTGGAAGCTACATCATTAAATAAATTTAAAACAGAAATAGACAGTTTCCTAGAAGTGAAGGGAATTAGGGGTTACGGGGAGCGGGCAGGAAATTGGACATGAATTTAGATTTGAGGTTAGGATCAGATCAGCCATGATCTTATTGAATGGCGGAGCAGGCTCAAGGGGCCGATTGGCCTACTCCTGCTCCTATTTCTTATGTTCTTATGTTCTTATCCCTGCGGGAAGAGGATCACCTTCCTCCTGTCCACTGCCTGCACCAGGGCCTCCCAAGGCAGAATCAGAGAACTTGTGTCCTCTCAGTACTTGCCACAGCTACTTCTCTCCTACCAAGTGTTTCCATCCCTCTGCCAAAGTGCACCTCCCTTTTAAGAGGTGCTGGCTGACTTTAAGTGGCGTCAGAGAGGCCCGACATCCACCCTCCCAAACAGGTGTGCAGCCAATGAATAGTATGGGTAGCGCTGGCTGCACGCCTGAATGATGATCATGAGCAGACAGCGTGAACATTACGTGCTGCCTGGGACAACATGTACAGGCACGTGCAGTGCGTACCCGTTTTCGGGTGGGATCGAATTTCTAGGCCCATGTGTGAGTAACTATGAGGACTTTGCTTTCACCAATCGCTGTATGTCAGTGAAACAATGTGCTATTTCACCACACCACTTGAGAAGATTTTTAAAAATGTTCTCCCGATATGCAATGCTATTGGAATGGAACACAATTGCTTTAAAAGTGTGCAGTATCCAAAGAGATCTAATTTACTATCACTTGCTATTGTAGGCTGCATTTTTAAAACATGGGTCAAGTCCCACTCCAGAGATTTGAGCACATAATCTGGACTTGCACTTCAGTGCAGTACTGAGGGAGTGCTGCATTTTCGGAGGTGCCATCTTTCGGATGACATATTAATCCGAGGCCCTGTCTGCCCTCTCAGGTGGACGTAAAAGACCCTTTGGCGTTATGCGAAGAAGAGCAGGAGAGTTCTCCTGGTGTCCTGGTCAACCTTTATCCCTCAACCAACATCACTACAACATATTATCTGGTCATTTATCTCATTGTTGTTTGTGGGACTTTACTGTACACAAATTGACTGGGGCATTTGCCTACATTATAACAGTGACTGCACTTCAAAAGTACTTCCTTGGCTGTGAAGCGATTTGGGATGTCTTGAGTTTGTGATAGGCGCTATATGGATGCAAGTTCTTTCTTTCTGTACTGGTTAATCTCCCACGGCATTGCACACGAGGTGGGGTGGGAGGGGTGGTAGGCGCAGGGTGGTAATTTTGACTGTGCAAAAATTTAAAATGGATGATAGAGAATCAGCAGTCCATTATACATTATCATACAAAGTCAAAATTACTCCCAGGGAGTCAAGACCTAGTATAGTCTTTAGGGGAAGTAGAGTTAGAGGACAGGGGATTGGATCAGGGCAAACAAATATAATTCAGTCCCCATTTTAAAGTCATACATTCTGTCCTTATTTTTATATTTGATTTGATATTATTTTTACTTGAATAGCAAAGCAGGGGTAGGGGTTGAGAGTCAGTTTAAAGACCTTTCCACATAAAAAAAGGTCTTTGTTACGGAAAAACCCAGAGCATGATCTGTTGGATGTTAAAGCAGTAGAAGAAATGGTTCGTCTCATGTGCTGTTAGGGACTGAAGGGAAGAAGACAGGCTGAAGAGCAGGTGGACGCAAAACTGGGGTGCAACAGCGCTACCACTGGTAGGAGGGCGTATTATAGCATAGCAAGTTTACATAAGTTGTTTCCATTATAAATATGGACCTAGGAATTTGTAATAGATAATGATGACACAAAACTGTGTCAGAAACATGACAACAGGCACTAATGTTTTATAGACAGGAAGTGCATGCAGATGTAAGATTTTGAATGTAATAGATATGAGTATACAGACATGCATTTCTCGCAGCAATCAACAACAACAACAACGTGCGTTTATATAGCGACTTTAACATAGTAAAATGTCCCAAGGTGCTTTACAAGAGCAATTATCAAACAAAATTTGACACCGAGCCACATAAAGTGACCAAAAGTTTGGTCAAAGAGTTTGGTTTTAAGGAGCATCTTAAAGGAGGAGAGAGAGGTAGAGAGGTGGAGAGGTTTAGGGAGGGAATTCCAGAACTTAGGGCCTCGGCAGCTGAAGGCACGGCTGGCAATGGTGGAGTGATTTAAAATTGGGGATGCAAGAATTGGAGGAGCGCAGAGACCTCGGGGTTGTAGGGCAGGAGGAGGTTACAGATATAGGGAGGGGCAAAGGGATTTGAAAACAAGGATGAGAATTTTAAAATTGAGGCTTTCCTGGACCAGGAGCCAATACAGGTCAGCGAGCACAGGGGTGATGGGTGAATGGGACTTGGTGCGAGTTAGGATACAGGCAGCAGAGTTCAGAGTCAATTTTTAGGAAGGTGCACATGAAGAAGTTGTACAATTGTGCATACTCTTTAAAATATATATACCATTCTTTATCAAGTTTTCCCAGGCCAAGAAGCTCGACACCATCCAAGATAAAGCAGCCCGCTTGATTGGCACCCCATCCACCACCCTAAACATTCACTCCCTTCACCACCGGCGCACTGTGGCTGCAGTGTGCACCATCCACAGGATGCACTGCAGCAACTCGCCAAGGCTTCTTCGACAGCACCTCCCAAACCCGCGACCTCTACCACCTAGAAGGACAAGAGCAGCAGGCGCATGGGAACAACACCACCTGCACGTTCCCCTCCAAGTCACACACCATCCCGACTTGGAAATATATCGCCGTTCCTTCATTGTCGCTGGGTCAAAATCCTGGAACTCCCTTCCTAACAGCACTGTGGGAGAACCGTCACCACATGGACTGCAGTGGTTCAAGAAGGCGGCTCACCACCACCTTCTCGAGGGCAATTAGGGATGGGCAATAAATGCCGGCCTTGCCAGCGACGCCCACATCCCGTGAACGAATAAAAAAAAAAATTCCCACCTAATAGCAAGCAACCTGCTCCCAGACTTCTGCTGAAACCAATTTTCATCAGGTCACAAAGAGTTGTATCTAATTCACCTGCAGATTTTCCTTCCCTCCCTTTTAGGAAGCACCTGAACTCTGAATGACGCATTGCTGAGGTTGAGAACTTGCCATTGTGTAAATTACAGCTATGAATTTGCTTCGTATCATTTTGTTGCATAGAATGCTAGAGACTTTTCAGATGTTGTCTTCTTACAGAATCCTTAATACTACTGTGTGATTCACATGTTAATTAATGTTTACTCCACAAGATAGACAGATTGATGAAATGGGCAGGCACATGGCAGATGAAAAATTTGAAGAGATACATTTTGGTAGGAAGAATGAGGAGAGGCAATATAAACTAAATGATACAACTTTAAAGGGGGTACAGGAACAGAGAGTTCTGGGGGTGTTTGTACACAAATCTTTGAAGGTGGCAGGACAAGTTGATAAGGCTGTAAAAAAAGCATATGGGATCCTTGGATTTATAAATAGTGGCATAGAGTACAAAAGCAAGGAAATTATGCTAAACCTTTATTAAACACTGGTTAGGCCTCAGCAGGAGTATTGTGTTACATTCTGGGCACCACACTTTCGGAAAGATGTCAAGGCCTTAGCGAGGGTGCAGAAGAGATTTATTAGAATGGTACTGGGGATGAGAGACTTCAGTTATGTGGAGAGACTGGAGAAGCTGGGGTTGTTCTCAGAGCAGAGAAGGTTAAGAGGAGATTTGATAGAGGTTTTCAAAATCATGAAGAGTTTTGATAGAGTAAATAAGGAGAAACTGTTTCCAGTGGCAGAAGAGTTGATAACCAGAGGACACAGATTTAAGGTGATTGGCAAAAGAACCAGAGGCGACATGAAGAAAAAAATTTTTACGCTGCGATCTGGAATGCACTGCCTGAAAGGGTGGTGGAAGCAGATTCAATAGTAACTTTCAAAAGGGAATTGGATAAATACTTGAAGGGAATAAATTTGGAGGGCTATGGGGAAAGAGTAGGGATGTGGGCTAATTGGATAGCTTTACCATAGAGCTGGCACAGGCATGATGGGCCGAATGGCCTCTTTCTGTGCTGTATCATTCTATGATTCCCAACACAATTGAAAGTGGGCAAAAGATGGCATGCCTAAAATTTTTCAGGTAACCTAATTTGGGGCCGATTAAGATTATCACACAATTGTATATTTTCTTCTTGCACATCTTCCTGCGATTGATATCTAAAGGAAATACATGTCAGCATGTAATTATATTATGTACTTCAAAAAAACACACTCAGAAAAATTCTAATCTTTATTGAGACTCCCGGAAATGAATGCTGGAAAACAAATCAAAGGAATAGAAAGTAAAAATAAAGACTTCTGAAATTTTACACTTTTAGAGCTCGCTGATGCATTTGCTGAAGGATTGAATCAAAAAGTGATGGCTGGAGGTAGATAGTCCTGTGGTATTCAAACTTCAGTGCCCAATAAATATGAGTGTTCTACATCCTAGTTCAAGTTTTCAGTTGAATAATTTAAAAATAAAATTGTTTGTTACAGGCATTGCTGGATGACAGCATTATCAATGTATCAACCATAGCCTCCTCACGCTATGTTGGGCCTATTAAAGGTCGTGTTGATGAGTGGCAAAGGCTTCTCTCACTATTCAGTGAAACTTTGGTGAGTGTTACAATTTTTATAGTGGTTAGATTAGGAAAAGTTTCAGCTTTACGGATAGGTACTTTGTTATGCTCTGATGTTTACCATGAAGAATTCTAAGACTTACTGAAGTGTCAGTATGTGTCTATAATGCACATTGTGTAAAACATTTTTTTAAAAATGCTATATTTTGTATTTTCTTGTGTGCAATATTTATGTGCAGTATTATAAAATGCTTAATTCTCCATAGAAATGAAGCGGGGAATTTTCTGTGTGTCTGTAATTTTGACACCAGTTAACACCAGTGATAAAATATCAAACTTGACATAAAAGTTTGTCTATTTGTTAATGAAATGCTATACATTTAACTAATACACCACTTATTAGAGGACAGATCCAATGAATTGAAGCAATGCTACATTCTTCAGGATAATGCATCTTCCACAACAACCCTAAAATGAACCAAATCTAATACTTGAATTTACATGCCATCATGTCGAAATGTCTCAGTGTTTCACGCAATGGCCTAAAAATTTGGGAGTGCCCATTTTTGGACATTATTTCTTTAACATACCCTGAGTGGCAACAGAACGCGTCTAAAGGATTTGACATCCTCAACTTCTCTATTCAGCAGTTCACATCTGCCACAGCTGTGCTCCTTCCTGATCAAAGGAAGCTCCCTGTGTAGCCTTCTCTGCAGGTTCAGCCAGAACAAACTGGCCGGCATACCACTTTAACTCTGAATGGTGTCTGAAAATCAGAGGTTGATAAGAAAGATGAGGATGAAGTGCTTGTCTTCACTGACAAGCTGGTAAGGTTTTTCAACGCACTCAATGCCAGCGTAATAGAAACATGGAATTCTCTCCTCCGGGAGGCTGTGGATGTTGGGACAATTAGAGCTTTCAAGAGTGAGATCGATAGGTTTTTGTAAGGTAAAGCTATCAAGGGATATGGAGCTAAGGTAAATGGAGTGGAGATACAGATCAGCCATGGTCTAATTGAATGGCAGAGTAGGCTTGAGGGACTGAATGGCCTCCCCCTCTTCCTATGTTCCTAGTCCAGGTGTGTCAGTTCTGGATGCCTCTCTTCCAGGCATTTTGTTCATGATCTTACAGAAGTTCTAATGTTTTACCTTTGAGATTTATCCTGCATCTCTGTTTCTGGACCATCTGGGAGTTTGGGCAGACATCTGGGAATAGCCCAGGTTATTTCCAAGATAGAGGGACCTACTGGGTACAGAATGGCACTGCTGCCCTGTCACGCATCCAACTGAACGCTGATTCAGGTGCCTTCTCAGCATAGGAGGTGAATGCCTGGCTGGAGAAGTGGTGCAGGAGTGAGGGCTTCAGATTCCTGGGGCAATGGGAACAGTTCTGGGGCAGGAGGGACCTGAACAGGGCTGGGGACCAATCTCCTCACAGGGCGATTAACTGGTGCTGTGGGGAAGGGTTTAAACTAATTTGGCAGGGGGAGAGGAACCAGGACATAGCAGCAGAGAGGAGACACAAGGTGCATAGGAAACTAGGAAGGACAAACAGCAACAAAATAAAGAATAGTGTAGAAAGAGCAGGAATTAGATGGAGGAAAAAATCAAAGCCGACCAGCTGGAATGCATGCGTGTTAATGCGAGGAGTGTTACAAATAAGGTTGATGCACATGGGGTTATGATATAGTGGCTATAATGAAGACCTAGCTTAAACATGGGCAGGAAAGGGAACTAAACATTCCTGGCTACAATGTATTCAGGAGGGATAGGGAAGGAAAAAAGAAAGGCGGTGGTGGGGGGTGGGGGGGTGGGGGCGGTGGTGGCAGTGTTGATTAAGGATAATATTGCAGTTCTACAGAGGGACGATATACAAGAGGGTTCAAAGACTGAATCTATTTGGTTAGAGTTAAGGATCAGAAAAGGAGCTGTTACATTGCTGTGTGTTTACTGTAGACCTCCAAATAGTGAGTAGGAGATGGAGGAGCAAATCAGTAGGCAAGTTTTAGAGAAATTTAAAAATAATAAGAGCAGTGATAGTAGGGGACTTCAATTACCCTAATATAGACTGAGGAAAAAAAGTGTAAAGGAGCAAGGAGGGTGAAGAATTCCTAAAATGTGTACAGGAGAACTTTCTTAATCAGTATGTTCCTATTCCAACTAGGAAAGAAGCAGTGCTGGATCTAGTTCTAAGGAATGAAGTAGGGGCAAGTGGAGTGTGTTTCAGTGGGAGAACATCTGGGTAATAGTGATCATAATATAATTAGACTTAAAGTAGTTACAGAAAGGGACAAAGAAAAATCAAAGGTGAAAATACCCAACTGGAAGAGAGCCAATTTCAGTAATTTGAGAAGGGATCTAGCACAGATGGACTGGAAACAAAGATCGGCCAAGAAAACAGTAAATGAGCAATAGCAGGCCTTCAAGGCGGAGATAGTTCAGGTACAAATCAAGCATATTCCCATAAGGAGGAAAGATGGGGCATCCAAAGCTAGAGGTTCCTAGATGACAAAGGAAATAGAGGTTAAAATAAATCAGAAAAAGGTGTATGACAAATGTCAGGGACAGAATACAGAAGAAAACCAGGCAGAATATAGAGAACGCAGGGGGAAATTGAAAAGGGATATAAGAGAGGCAAAGAGAGAGTATGAGAAAAGATTAGCAGGTCACATAAAAGGGAACCCAAAAATTTTCTATAAACATGTAAAAAGTAAAAGGATCGTTAAAGGAATGGTGGGGCTGATTAGGGACAAAAAAGGAAATCACCTTGTGGAGGCAGAGGGCATGACTGAGGTATTGAATGAGTACTTTGCATCTGTCTTCCCAAAAGAAGAGGATGACGTTAATGTTGCAGTAGAGGAGGAGGGTGTAGAGATATTGGATAGGATAAAGTTGATAGAAAGGAAGTGCTAAATAGGTTGGCATCACTCAAAGTTTACAAGTCAGCTGGTCCAGATGGGATACATCCTCGCTTGCTGATAGAAGCAAGGGTGGAGATAGCAGAAGCTCTGACCACAATTTTTCAATCCTCCTTGGATATGGGAGTGGTGCCAGAGGACTGGAAGATTGTAAATGTTATACCCCTGTTCATAAAAAGGGAGAGGGATAAAACTGGTAACTACAGGCCAGTCAGTCTAACGCCAGTGGTGAGAAAACTATTAGAGACCATGGTCAAGGTCAAAATTAATTCTCACTTGGAGAAGCATGGGTTAATAAGGGACAGCCAGTACCCATTTGTTAAAGGCAAATTGTGTCTGACTAACCTGATTGAATTCTTTGATAAAGTAACAGAGTGGGTTGATGAAGGTAGTGCAGTAGATGTGTATATGGACTTTCAAAAGGCATTTGATAAAGTACCACATAACAGACATTCGGAAAATAGAAGCACATGGGATTAAAGGGTCGGTGGCAACTTGGGTACGTAATTGGCTAAGGAAGACGAGGCAGAGAGTAGTGGTGAATGGATGTTTTTCTGACTGGAGAGAAGTATGCAGTGGGGTTCCCCAAGGGTCAGCATTAGGACCATTGTTTTTCTTGTTATATATAAATGACCTGGACTTGGGTATAGGGAGTACAATTTTGAAGTTTGCAGATGATACAAGAGGCCATAGATTTAAAATAATTGGCAAAAGAGCTAGTGGGGAAATGAGGAGACATTTTTTCTCACAGGTTGTTATCATCTGGAATGCTTTTCCTGAAAGGATGGTGGAAGCAGATTCCAGAGGAACTTTCAATAGGCAATTGGACATGTACTTGAAGAGGACTAATTTGCAGGGTTATGGGGAAAAAGCTGGGGTGCGGGACTAAATTGGATAGTTCTTTCAAAGAGCCGGCACAGGCACGATGGGCCGAATGGCCTCTTTCTGTGCTGTAAGATTTTATGATTCTAAGAGACTGAGTGTGCATCACACATCATGAGGTCAAACAGTTGGACTCCTGGAATGGGCTGGCCTTTGCATGTACCTTGACACATCAGTCCCTATGCCTGATTGAGAATATTCTCCAGATCCCATCTCTACAGCAGCAGATCACTATGGGCATTCTTAATATACGTGTAGGTCTATTGTTTAGAGAATCTTGTTTCTTCGGATTACTTGGCTGTGTTTGCCAGCCATGCTATTAGTAATGTCCTTCAATGGTATGTGATTGTTGATACACAAGTGGCAGAATCACTAGAATGCATCTGGCATATCAGCAAATTCAGTTTGCTGGTGGTATGTTTAGTCCTGCAGTGTTTTCAGACTCTAATGCAGGGTAAATCAGTGAGTTTCTGGGAGGACAACATGACAATCATACGGTATGTCAACAAACAGGGCACCATCCATTTTCTGTCTCCCTATCAAGTCACAGCATTATTTGCTTTTTGGCGCCGTGACATTCTTCATTTAAATTCTCATCTGGGTGGACAGAATGATAGCTGTTGCTCTCAGTCACTTGGCAATCCACCCTCTTGAATGGAAGATCCACATGGAAGTAGTCCAAAATACATTCTAGACTTGGGAGCGAAACTAACAAGACTGAATTGGTCACCCATTTTACACCCTGGCTGGTTTTGCTCACCATTGAAGTCAAAGTGAACCTGCTGCCAGTCCATTCCAGCAGTGTGTATAGGATCGTCTGTGGAAGATTGAAGGCAAGCCTACAAAAAGAGGTTATTTTTCTTTCTTCCTGATTGTTTGCCTTCAACAGACAAGTAGGAGTTGCTCTCTACCAGAGGGGGAAGTATGTTGTGTTAGGAAATGTGCATCCTGCATGCTAACATTATCCTCCCTCAAGTGCTGTACATAAAATATCTGTCTGCACCCTTACATTTTCTCCTGTTTTTGGCAGCGTATTAACTCTGTTGTCTCTCCCTGCAGTAAAAGATTAATCACTGTTTATTGATTTTCCATTTTCTTCAAAACAGTTTCAGGTCCTCTTATGCACATTTTAGCCCGCAGTTTTTTGAGGTATACTTGAAATTTTAGTTTGCAGTATTCTCACTTTTTTTAAAGCCGTTGTATTATTGCCTGGCAGTCTACCTTGATTGCACCAGTTCCAGTCAATTTGCTGGCTCACCCCAACTCCAGGCTTACTTTGCGCCCCCCCCCACCCCCAAATTCCTATTCACTGTTCCACTGCCTTCCCACTCTCCTGCCATTGCCCCAGGCTTGATTGCTTCCTGGATAAGCCCACAGCTTCCCTCTGTGCCTCTCTCTGCATTCTCCAAAGGGCCCATCAAGGCACTCGTCACTGCCTCTTTACGAGCAGAAACCCTAACTGCCTCATCCTACTCTCTCACCGACCTTCCCATCCAGCGCGTCCACTGGGAGCTGATCTTACGAATCTCCGTCCCGTCCCACTCATCCCTCCCACCACTGACATTGTGGACTTTGCCAATGGATCAACAATCACTGCCCCTGTCAGCACCTCCCTCCAGAGAATGTCTGTTCACTTGCGAACAAGTCCCTTGTGATCCGTGACCTTATTGTGGATGATTGCATTAACATCATGGCCTTGATCGAAACTTGGCTCATGGGTGATGACATCTTGCAACTTACTGAAGCTGCCCCGCCTGGCTATACCTTCCACAACTTGCCCCGCTCAAACTGCTGCCGTGGCGGTGTGGCCCTTATCACCAAATCTCACCTTGATCTGTCCCCCCTACTCCTCTGGCACCTTCTCCTCCTTTGAGCACCTCACTCTGTTCCAACCCTCTCACCTTTCTTCAAGATCCTTGTTCTCTACTGCAAGCCCAAGCCAAATTTCTCACTGAAATATCCTCACTGCTTTCCTACCTCAGCATTTGCACCATGTGACTTTTCAACCTCAATGATGCAACTTCCATTTCAACTCACCTTGCCCCCTCTCCTCTGAGTTGACTGCCCTCCTGTCCTCTCTTAACCTCTCCCCCAATGTAAACACTCCAACTCATATTCACGGCCACCTCCTCGACCTTGCCATCTCACATGGTCTTTCCATTCCTAACCTGTCAATCATAAACAAGGCCATCTTTGATCACTTCCTTGTATTACTCACCATTCACATCCCCCAACCCGTTTCCAATCTCTGGCTAACCCCCTCCCCCCCCCCCCCCCCCCCCACCGCCACAAGTCACACAATGGCAGTTTCAAACTCCTATTGTCCCTTTGTTCACCACGATCCGCTCAATCACACCCTCAACTCTGCCTTTGGTGCCCTTGTCCCCAGTAAAACCCATACTCTTTCCCATCCTGGTCGTTCCTCCTGGTACGGCCCCCATCTTCGTTCCCTTAAGTCCAAAGGACACAGGGCTGAACGTATATGGCACACAAGCAACGTTAAACTGAGGCCCCGACTGCCCTCTCAGGTAGATATAAAAGATCCCATGATACTATTCGAAGGAGAGCAGGGGAGTTCTCTCCGATGACCTGACCAGTATTTATTCCTGAACCCCCATCGCCAAAACAGATTATCTGGTCATTATTCTCATTGCTGTTTGTGGGAGCTTGCTGTGCGCAAATTGGCTGCCACGTTTCCTACATTACAACTGTGATTAAACTTCAAAAGTACTTCATTGGCTGTAAAGCGCTTTGAGATGTCCAGAGATTGTGAAAAGCGCTATATAAATGCAAGTTCTTTCTTTGTAACTGGTTTAGCCATTCATTGCCAAGTCTGGCTGGACCTCATCGAGCACAATTGGGTTCTGCTGTCCTCTGCTCACTACTGCAAGATCATCCTGAAATGCAAAAATAACCCCTGGCTTCTTTTCTCCACTACCAACTGTCACTTTAATTCCCTCTATCTTGTCACCCTCACCTCCAACAAAAAGTGCAAGGATCTCATGGACTTCTTTGTCTTAAGATTGAGACCGTCCATTCAGCTTCCCCTAGCCCACCAAACCATACTTCCCCCAAGGTTCCCACCTGCCTTAGCAATGAAATCGCCTCTTTCTCTTTCTCTAGTTTCTTTCCTATCTCCCTTCCTGCCCTCTTTGAGCTCATCTTGTCCATCTGACCCATCTACTGCTCCCTCGCCCCTATTCCCACAAAACTGCTGACCACCCAACTTCCCTTCCTGGTCTCATACCAGCTGATGTTGTATACAGTTCCCTCTTCTCAGGTGCTGTCCTTCTCCTTTTCAAATCTGCCATCATCACTCCCCAACTCAAAAAGTCCACCCTTGACTCCTCTATCCTTGCAGACTACTGCTCCATCTCCAACCCCCCTTTCCTCTCCAAAGTCCTTCAAAGTGATGTTGCCTCCCAAATCTGTGCCCATTTTTCCTGTAACTCCACGTTTGAACCTCTCCAATCAGGTTTCTGCCACTGCCACAGCACGGAAATGGCTATAATCGTCGCAAATGACATCCTCTGTGATCGTGGTGCACTATACTTCCTCATCCTTCTCGACCTATCTGCAACCTTGACATGGTTGACCACACATTTCTCCTCTCACCTCTCTTCCATTGTCCAGCTGAGTAGGACTGCCCTCGCCTGGTTCCACTTATCAATCCAGTTATAGCCAGAGAATTTCCTGCAATTGCGTCTCTTCCTGCCCCTGTACCATTACCTCTGGTGTCCTGCAAGGATCTATCCTTGGCCCCCTCCTATTTCTCATCTACATGCTGCCCCTTGACAACATTATCCAAACACATGATTTCAGGCTCCACATGTATGCTGATGACACCCAGCTCTACCTCGCCACCACCTCTCTCGACACTTCCACTGCTTCTGTGTTTTCAGACTGCTTGTCTGACATCCAGTCCTAGATGAGCTGCAGTTTCCTCCAATTAAATATTGGGAAGACCGAAGCCATTGTCCGACCCCCATCACAAACTCCGGTCCCTAGTCACCAATTCCATCCCCTTCCCTAGCTGCTGTCTCAGGCTGAATCAGACTGTTTGCAACCTCTCTGTCCTATTTGACCCTGAGCTGAGTTTCCAACCCCATAATCTTCTCCATCACAAAACCGGCTTTTTCCATCTCCATGATATCACCCATCTCTGCCTTTGCCTCAATTTATCTGCTGCTGAAACCATCATCCATGCTTTTGTTATCTCCGAACTCGACTATTCCAATGCTCTCTCTGTAAAGGGAATAGGGAGGATTCTGGAGGTTGTAGTGTTAATGAATCATAAGTCAAATCATGTTCCACATTGACTCACATAGATGGAGAGGCGACACACTCAACCTCCTCTGATAGTTCTTACAATAGGTCATTTTTATTTTGAATACTATTTTTTAGGGCAACTCATAGAAGAATTCTGTGTAGAAGGGAATGAATTCAACATCATGCAGAAGCACTAAATTTCCTCGTAGCACCATAATACCTGCTGTTGATGAAGTTTAGTGACCAGAGACGGATACTGATTGTCACAGTTTACTACCTTAACCTACCTTAACCTACTCTTGGCTCTTATAAGTAATACCCTAGTTACCAATGCCAATATGGTGATCAGAAACTTTGAAGACGAGGTGCATCCAGAAGATCCTGTTTCATTGACACTGAGGTATTAATCAATTGGGAGAGGCAGTGGCCAGGAATCAAAAGGGCAGAATGCTTCTCCCTTAATCCACACACCAGAAAACAAGCCAATTAGTTCAACAGCAGGCCTGTGCAACAGATGCTGTGTTGGTATGATTGTTCTGTAACTGTCTTGCTGAATTAAATTTCTTGCCTTGGCAATGGAGATTGCTATAACATTAATCTCCTAACCATCCTGTCCAATGATACGTCACCATCTGCTGGTGCAAACAGTTAGAATTTTTCATGTTGCATGATCGTTTGAGGTACAATCCTCTATTCATTCAAAGCAAAAGCCCCTTCTCAATGGCAAGGTTATAGAGAGTATAGCAGAGCAGAATTATTCCACATGTTGGTTCATATTATAAATTTTTATCTTATCACAGGACGAGTGGCTAATGTGTCAGCGAAACTGGTTGTACTTAGAGAGTATCTTCTGTGCTCCAGACATTCAACGTCAGCTGCCTGCAGAGGCAAGGATGTTCACTCAGGTGGATAAATCCTGGAAGGAAATCATGAGAAAAGTAAACCGCCTACCCAATGCCCTGAGAGCAGCTACTCAACCAGGTATGTAAAATATGCAAACATTAATAGTTTTCCTACAGTTCGGTTCGTTGTCTGAAGAACAGGGTGTTTTTCTTAAGCAAACTGATATATTTGAAGACTGTTAGTTCCTTCTGGTTGAAATATTTCCACAGCCTATCTGTGGTTGGTTTGTTTGCTGTTTTACTTTGTTCTGAGATGTATAGATATTACACAGGTAACAATAGGAATCCACAATCGAATAGTGCAGTCTTCAGTTTAGGCATTATTCTGGTTTTAAATAATTCAATCAAAACTACATATTTTTTCTAATTATTAATACTTATAACAATATTATTTTAACTGATGTGAATTCTGACTGTATAGGATTTGGAAATGGCCAGCAATGCTAATTTGCTCCTTCCTGTCTTTCCCTCTCTACGTTTTACATTATAGTAATAAGTGACAAACTATACAATCACTGATTGGCTGAAAGATTCTAATAATGTGTTTGTATAGATGTCGAAGCATACAATCGATTGACTTGTAGATTGTTGCAGACTCTGACCTGTAACTATCTCCCCTTAAATATTTTTATCTACTGAAAGTTACCACCTGTTGAGTTTGTATTCATTAAAGTACCACAAAACATGATTTTAAAAAAAAATTGAGATTCATGTAATAGGAAATGCTCAGGTGTAAGTGCTTGTAGAACAAACAACAACAAATTTCACACCAATACATAACCACACATTATGTATCTAGTATTATATCTTTTATATCTTTTCTACCTTTCATTCTTTTGGATTTTTGGAACCGTATCTTAGATCACTCTCACAGGAGAGTCCCAATCTCCCTGTGCCTTCAAGAGTATCTTCACTAGCTTTAACATCTAGCTGAGCTTTCAGTAATGTAGCCAGGATACCAAAGAGAACAACCAACTTGTTTATTATGTTAGCCACTGGAATTATCCAATACCACTGTCTCTCCCATCTGTGAGAGAGTTTAGGACAGAAACAGAGAGAGAGAGAAAACAAAAAGGAATACAATCCCCTCACACCCTGAGTTGGAATACAATCCTCTCACACTCTGGTATCAGGCTATAGTTCCCTCTCCCCTTGGGGAAAGGGAATGAGTTACTGAGTGAGAGAAAGTGTGAGCGAGTGGGAGTCTGCAAGAGAATTGAGTGAGTGCATGAGGTTGAGTGTCAGTGAGTGAATATGAGAATGTGTGACTGAATGAGAGTGAATGAGTGGGAGAGAAGATGAATATGACAGTAAAAGGGGTGAGTTACTAAGAGAGAGAGGGTGCAAGCGAATGAATCAGTGACTGAGTGAGTAAGAGCATGACAGAATGAGTGAGGGAAAGTGTGATTGTGTGAGTGATTGAGTAAAGGGGTGAGAGTCAGAGGGTGAATTGCTAAGTGAGAGTGACCAAGTAAGACTATGAATAAGAGTGTGAATGAGTGTGAATTAATAAAAGAGTGCGTGTGAGTCAGTGAATGAGCGAGTGAACGTGAGAAAGTGTGTGTCAGTGAGTGATTGCGGGAGAACGATTGCGAGTAATTCAGGGGATATGTGGCAGCCTGCAGTAGGCTCAGACCTCGGCGCTCGCATTCTCACATAGCCCACTCATCCTCCTGGAGTCTGAAAGAAACGGATAGGAAGGTAGATTAGTAGGGTGAGGGGAGGTGGGAAATCGGTTGTGGGTGAGGGGACTTTTTGTCTATTGCCACTTTGCTCTTGGAGAGCAAGTAGATGGTGGATTAAAAGTAAAGTAAGAGGTAGCTGAGCAAGGGAGAGAGGTAGATAAAGGAAAAAGGGCTTGAACAAGTACTTCAAAGGAGTAGAGAGTGAAGGGTACAGGGATGGTGAACTGGTAGAGAAACACAATGGAAGCATGAGTGATTGAGGGACGAGATGGGTAGGAAGCTGCTGACACGCACATTTTTCCTGCAACCCCTACCCCGAATACGGCCTGTAGCTGTTGGTGGCTCCTTTCCCTGCCACACCATGTCATACCAACCACCAACTCCCACTTGAAAGGAAAGAAACAAAGAAAAAGACAGCGAGAGAATCAGAAGAGGACAGAGAAAATGAAAAAAGAGCTAAGGGGAGAGAAGCAGAAGAGAGAGGCAAAGACAGAACCAGAGGAGGAGAGACAGAAAATGAAACAGCAATATGATGACAACAGAGACTGGACTTTTTTTTGCAAAATGTGTGTAAACTATTGTATGTAGTATCATATATATATAAATGATATAATAAAAGTACATGTATTAAGAACATTTGAGAGTCAGTTTTTGTGGTGATTTCAATGGAAGCATGATGTTTCATACGTGACAATTGGAAAGGGTAGGTTGGGGAATTATACTGAAATGAAAGGGAGGAATGAAATGTACGGGGAAGAAACAGTAAGGCTCTGGAGAGTGATAGTGGGGAGTGGAAAAGAGGTTGTGGTGGCAAGTGGTTGCTAAATTTTGAGTGACAGCAAGTGTTGTAAAGTTGGAAAAGGAAATTTAAAAGCTTCCAGACAATTTGGTGGTGGCAAGGTGAAAGAGCAGAACATCAAGGGAGTGCTCCTCTTGGCCCCACAAGGAAAGTTAAGGCTTTCCCTGCCCAGGAATCCTCCCTACTCTCCCACAAAACCATCCCAGAACCTCCTTCCCCACACTCACCTGCATGCCGACGGGCAGCCGTAGGCCACCCGATTTCCCAGAGGCCGGCAGCTGCTTGCCGCCCACTTCCCAACAGTTGTTAAAATTGGGGACCCTCTCTTGGAAGTTCGAAACTGGCTTTCAGATTTGAACGGCTGTAGCTCCTTGAATAGTCTCGAAAATGACTATTGGGACATCCTGGTTTTAAATAACTATTGATTACATTTCATAATAACTGCCTGCCATACACATAACTGAACAGGTCACACAGTCTATGTTTGTTTGTTTGTTCCTCCCTCAAGCTTTGCAGAGAACCAACAAAACTTGCAAATTTGTATCAAGTTAAACTCGGGACAAGATTCTGCCTGTATCTAGTTTTTTGTAAACAACTTAGGACTAGTGACTAGGAATGGTAGTCTAGTGGTTTTGGTACAGGACTAACAACCTAGCAATTATGAGTTCATAATCCCTATATGGCAAGTTGTGAAATTGAATTCAATAAATATAATTTGTGGGTTGGCCACAGAAAAAATTTCCATGAAAGCTGCTGCATGGTTGTAAAAACCTAACCAGTTCATTAATGTCCTTTAGGTAATGGATTTGCCAACTCTAACTGTTCTGGCCTATAGACCAGACCCCTCAGGTAATGAAGCAGTCCGTGCCCGCATGCAGCAAGACCTGGACCACATCCAGGCTTGGGCTAATAAGTGGCAAGTAACATTCGCGCCAGACAAGTGCCAGGCAATGACCATCTCCAACAAGAGAGAGTCTAACCACCTCCCCTTGACATTCAACGGCATTACCATCGCCGAATCCCTCACCATCAACATCCTGGAGGTCACCATTGACCAGAAACTTAACTGGACCAGCCATATAAATACTATGGCTACAAGAGCAGGTCAGAGGCTGGGTATTCTGCGACAAGTGACTCACCTCCTGACTCCCCAAAGACTTTCCACCATCTACAAGGCACATGTCAGGAGTGTGATGGATGAGTGCAGCTCCAACAACACTCAAGAAGCTCGACATCATCCAGGACAAAGCAGCCTGCTTGATTGGCACTCCATCCACCACCCTAAACATTCACTCCCTTCACCACCGGTGCACTGTGGCTGCAGTGTGTACCATCCACAGGATGCACTGCAGCAACTCGCCAAGGCTTCTTCAATAGTACCTCCCAAACTCTCGAGCTCTACCACCTAGAAGGACAAGAGCAGCAGGCACGTGGGAACAACACCACCTGCACGTTCCCCTCCAAGTCACACACCATCCCGACTTGGAAATATATCGCCGTTCCTTCATCGTTGCTGGGTCAAAATCCTGGAACTCCCTACCGAACAGTACTGTGGGAGAACCTTCACCACACGGACTGCAGCGGTTCAAGAAGGCGGCTCACCACCACCTTCTCAAGGGCAATTAGGGA
This sequence comes from Heptranchias perlo, assembly GCF_035084215.1. NCBI lineage: Eukaryota > Metazoa > Chordata > Chondrichthyes > Hexanchiformes > Hexanchidae > Heptranchias > Heptranchias perlo. The sequence continues at coordinate 127,385,705 of NC_090328.1, read as the reverse complement.
TGAGCAATAAATGCTGGCCTTGCCAGTGACACCCACATCCCATGAACGAATATAAAGAAAAACATGTAGCTCCAGTCTCACACTATGCAATTGACTTTTAATGACCTCATGGTAACTAAGGATGATCAATAAATACTGCCATGCTAGTGTTGCCCACATCCCAAGAAACAAACAAAGAAAATAAACTTCTACAAAGCAAAAACAAGAAAGAACTGTTTCATTTATGGCTATTTCTCACTATTTTCCTATCAAAACCACTGATTAAGAACTTTAAATTAGTTAGGAGAATCTTCGAGAATCTCTGATGGCACTTTTAAGATTTCTGAGATAAACAGAAGAGTGAAAATAAACATCCGTACTTGTGTATATATTTTGGAGGAAGTTATATGGGTGAATATACGCATTAGCAGTTGACTCTTACCAATCATTAAATTGCTGCTGCACATGTAAGGGCCGATTTAGTGATCCCAGCTAAAATGTCACTGAGACCACTATGCAAGGTCCAAATTGCCTGCCTTCTAGATATCTCAAGGCCAGCTCATGAATACAGTTGAAATATGCTTCCTGTGCTATTTGGAGCTTGTGCATGGAGCCTAACTAAGAAGGGCCTACAAAATATCACACGAATGCAGCTCTTAAAGGCTACTAAATTAAAAGGTAAGGGACCACACATAGAACTCAAAAATGATTTTAAAACATTTACAGCCTCATGGAAAACTCTTTGGGGCAGAAGGGATAGGAGAGAACAAAAGAGCGTAAAATCCAGTGTGGAGGCATGAAATGGAAGTCTGGGCAATTGGCAAGGTGGTGCTCACCTGGCCCCCTGTTGAGATGGTGTGAGGATAGTTACTCTGTTCAGCACTCCAGAGCACCCTCCTCAAAAAATGGTGCACAAGGAATAAGAGCAAACCTAGGGCAAAAGCTGCAGAATAATGCATGGCGTTTGTTTCAATATTTTTGCATCAATTTGGAGTCTTAATGATGACCTTGGTAAAAGAGATAGGTTTTAAGGGGTTTCTTAAAGGAGGAGAGCGAGGTAGAGAGACAGAGAGGTTTCGTGCGGGAATTCGAGAGCTTAGGGCCTAGACACCTGAAGGCATAGCCGCCAATGGTGGAGCAATGAAAATCGTGGATGTGCAAGAGGCCAGAATTGGAGGAGAGCAGAGATCCTGGAGGGTTGTAGGGCTGGAGGAGGTTACAGAGATAAGGAGGGGCGAGGCCATGGCAGTATTTGAATACAAAGATGAGAATTTTAAAATCGAGGCATTGCCGGACCGGGAACCAATTGGTGATGGGTGAACGGGACTTGATACGAGTTAGGATACGGGCAGTAGAGTTTTGGATGAGCTCAAGTTTACGGAAGGTATAAGGTGGGAGGATGGCCAGGAAAGCATTAGAATAGTCAAGTCTGGAGGTAACAAAGGAATGGATGAGAGTTTCAGCAGCAGATGAGCTGAGGCAGGAGTGGAGACATCTGCTCTCCCGATGTGCTACACTGCTGAATCTACCTTGCAATGTACATTAATACTGGATGATGTAGTGTTTTTTTTATTCGTTCATGGGATGTGGGCGTCGCTGACGAGGCCGGCATTTATTGCCCATCCCTAATTGCCCTTGAGAAGGTGGTGGTGAGCTGCCTTCTTGAACCGCTGCAGTCCATGTGGTGACGGTTCTCCCACAGTGCTGTAGGGAAGGGAGTTCCAGGATTTTGACCCAGCAACGATGAAGGAACGGTTATATATTTCCAAGTCGGGATGGTGTGTGACTTGGAGGGGAACGTGCAGGTGGTGTTGTTCCCACATGCCTGCTGCTCTTGTCCTTCTAGGTGGTAGAGGTCGCGGGTTTGGGAGGTGCTGTCGAAGAAGCCTTGGCGAGTTACTGCAGTGCATCCTGTGGATGGTGCACACTGCAGCCACAGTGCGCCGGTGGTGAAGGGAGTGAATGTTTTGGGTGGTGGATGGGGTGCCAATCAAGCGGGCTGCTTTATCTTGGATGGTGTTGAGCTTCTTGAGTGTTGTTGGAGCTGCACTCATGTGCAAGTGTGCTTAAAGCTGGCCTGTTGTATTTCGCAAAGTACAAATAGCAATGTGTACCCATCATACTATGAGATTTCTTCATTTGATAAACAAGAAACTGCATATGCTGGAAATCTGAAACAAAAACAGAACATTCTGTAAACACTCAACAGGTCAGACAGCATCTGTCGAGAGAGCAGGTCTGTTCTTTTCACAGATGCAGTCTGACCTCAGTGTTTCCACTATTTTTTTGTTTTTGTTTCTTCATTTTATGTTTGTTTATTGTGTGAGATATTATTGTGTAATTTCTATTTCTTGAATAGGTGTGTTGGAGTCTTTCCTGACTAACAATGGATTATTAGACCAGATTCTAAAGTGTCTAGAGGCCTATCTTGAATCTAAACGAGTGATCTTCCCCAGGTTTGTGGTCTTATACTAGTGCATGTTATTGTAATTGATTTATAGCAGAAAGCAGAAGGGGTATTTTTAAAAGAAATTTGAATTATTTATGTCCTGTCATGCCAGCAGCAGGCAGGCAGAAAATCTCTTCCCAGAATGGTATCAATGCTGCTTGGTAAGCAGCCCTGAGGAGGTGCATGGGAGAAGTGTATTTTTTTCCCCGTTAATGTTCTTTCCATCTCTGCTGAGAGTTGCTGACTTATGCTGGGAGATGTTTGTGTGGGTGCCAGCCACACTGTAGTATGTCGCCCAAATGGCCATTTCATATTTATGAGCCTAGTTCATGAATGTCAGCAAGCTGCGTTACCATGGAAGACATCATCCCTCAGCCTTATCATATCCTCATCTGACACACATGGCCCTTCCAGCAGGAATGGGAATCACTGTTGGTGTCAATCATTGTTCCCCTTCCACCATCCTGGCTGAAGATAGCTACAGTACCACAGCACGGAGCTGAGCATCAACCTGGGACCTTCTTGGTGTATATGGCTCACTTCCAAACTAGGAACTGCACATATCAGCTTGTCATCAGGGGAGCTCTGAGAGAAGTATTCTTGTGAGGATGTGAGAATCATGAGGCTATTATCTTTGCTTATTTCTTCACCTGGATGGAACAACTGAGATCAGAAATTCACCGTTTGGGCAACTGAGACACTGAACTGCTGGATAGAAATTAGAGTTTAACAATGACGTGGAAAATTCAAATTGTGTATTGACATTCAACTAAACCAAAGTACAGGATTTATAAAATTCATTGTAATGAAGGTGGTAGATTGTAAAGCTGAACAAGATAAGCTACAGTAGGATTTGCAAATACTTGGGAATTTGGCAGACAGGTGGCAGATGAAATTCAATGTAGAGAAATGCAAAGCGCTTCATATGGAGACAAAAAATCCAGGAAGGGACTATTACTTAAATGGAAAGAAAATAATGTGCATGAAAAATGAAAGATCTGGGGGTCCTGACTGACAACAAATTGAAGCTATTGCAGATATGTTCGGTGGCGGAGAGTAAATCAAATCAGATGTTGGGATGTATTAAAAGGTCAATATTGAGCAGAAATAGGGAGGTAATCTGGCTACTTTATAAATCAAAAGTGCGACCGCACTTAGAATTCTACGTACAGTTCTGGTCACCACAGTACAAAAAAGATATTGCAGCTATAGAAGGGATACACACGGACTGCAGCGGTTCAAGAAGGCGGCTCACCACCACCTTCTCGAGGGCAATTAGGGATGGGCAATAAATGCCGGCCTTGCCAGCGACGCCCACATCCCGTGAACGAATAATAAAAAAACACAAGAGAGCAACCGGAATGCTTGAAGGGATAGGATTATGAGCAGCAATTATGTAAATTGGGCATGCTCTCACTGGAAAAGAGAAGGTTTATATAATTGCTGTGTTTAGGATTCTAAAGGGATTGATAATGTAGACCATGACAAGCTATTCCACCCTGTCCAGAACAGTAGAACCAAAGGACACAACCTATGCTTTAAGGAGGGTAAATTCAAAACTAATCTGCGGATGCAATGTTTCCGTGAGCGAGTGATCAATCTGTGGAACAGGCTCCCAAGGGAGATTGTGGAAATAGTTAGTATTGATTCATTCAAATGCAAATTAGATAGAATTACATATTACATAGAATTACATAGAGTCTACAACACAGAAACAGGTCATTCGGTCCAACTGGTCTATGCCAGCATTTATGCTCCACATGAGCCTCGTCCCACTCCCCTACGTCTAACCCTATTAGCATATCCTTCTACTCCTTTCTCCCTCATGTACTTAACTAGTTTCCCCTTAAATGCAGCCATGCTATTCCCCTCAACTACTCCAAGGAGTAGTGAGTTCCACATTCTTACCATTCTTTGGGTAAAGAAGTTTCTCCTGAATTCCTTATTGGATTTATTAGTGACTATCTAGTTTTGGTCTCCCCCTCAAGTGGAAATATCTTCTCTACATTTACCCTTTCGAACCCCTTCATAATTTTTAAGACCTCGATTAGGTCACCCCTCAGCTATCTCTTTTCTAGAGAAAAGCGCCCCAGCTTGTTCCGCCTTTCTTGATAAGTATATCCTCTCAGTTCTGGTATCATCCTTGTGAATCTTTTTTGCACCTTGTGGAGACCAGAATGGTGCACAGTACTCTTTATGATCCAATCAAGGTTCGATATTATTACTTTCAGAAAACAACATTTTGGGTCACGGTAAATGTGTAGTTTGAGGCATGTAATGTGGTAAGTGTTGCATGCTTGGGAAGAACAGGTGAGTTTGGGCCTATGGTTACCAAAGCTCTCCACCACTAGCGATTGATTGCTATGATTAGTCAACAATTCCATTATTGTTGTTTCATGTGATTACCAGGATTGTAGAAAGTGAACTAGATGGATCTTGATTTTTTTTGTCTAGCAGCTCCTTTGTGCCTATTGTAGGATTGCTATGAAACATCTTTCTTTTCTTGTCAATTTTGTTCTCGACCCCCCTCCTGTCTTGAAGGCGCAAACTTCTTGCTGATGCAACAACAACTTGCATTTATATCATGCCTTAAATTTAGTAAAACGTCAGTTCCATGCGGGCCACGTGCCACTGGTACCTCAATTACTTGGCCATTCCTTTTGCGAGAACTCAACAGTGAATGTCAGCTGAATGATCATCGATGTGGGATTTTACAGCCAAGACCAATCTTTTCATAACCTGACATTTACACAAGAGCACTTCCTGCAGGCGCCGCTGATAGTGATTAAGAGTAGGACCCCCTTCCCGATCTTTCCTTCTCTGATACAGGGGTGCTGAGGCTAATTGTAGTTCCCGGACAAGATTAATTAATTGATCACAGATCAACACTCTGATCTTCCTGTCTGTATGGCTCAGCTGTTCACTGTTTGAACCAACTGAACCCAAAGGGCATGCCTACTATGAACCTATAAAGCGTTTCACCATCAGTATTTCTTTTTAAAATTAAATCGTTAACAAAGAATAGTTTCAATAATTTGATTTTCTGCATATTTCTATTTCAAACAATCATAAATGACAATATCCAAAAGCGACCGGCTTTAAATATTTTGCTACATGAAGGAACTGCAACAGTTCAAATGACAAGATAGCTGAACTGCTGTGAGCTGATGTTTATAAGATAGGTTTGGATGAAAAAAGCCCTTCAGCACAATTAAGAGAGAAAGAAAAACTTGCTTTTATATAGCGTGTTATAAATTTTGGGTCTGCTCCTGATATTCTTGTGGGTTCAACATCAGTGCTGTCTCCTGTAATTGAATCTTATGTACCTTACAACCCAGGGTTTATCTTTACTGCCCAATATATAGCCATAATAATAGTGCGACCTGAGGTTGTAACAATGAAAACCTTTTAGGGTAGATCTTGACGTTGTGCGTTAGTCTAAAATGGATGATAGCGAGTCGGCAGACCGTTTTACATCTCTCCCAATTTTTATTTCCATTGACGTCAGTGGGGAGAGATGTAAAACGGGCTGCCAATTTGCTATCCCCTGTTTTACACTATCGTACAAAGTCAAGATCTACCCCCTTATTATGTGAACTGAATGCTGCAATCTTAAATCTGTGCTTCTCCAACGTTCCAAAAGATGAATTGATTAATATTTTACCAAGAAGAGGCCAAATGCAAATCAGCCAGTGGTTTATTTTACAATTATTAAATGAATAAATAGAATAATACCTGTAGTAAATGTCACTGTACTTCAACTTAGCTCTCGATTTTAACTCCTCCCACCTGGTTTCTGCCTGGCAGTTAAAATGGAGTGGGGGACTTACCCACTCCTTTCTCGCTCTGATCTGACCGACTGCAATTTTAAAAAGCGGGTGGCAAGGACACCCACCCGAAGCAATATAAAATATGCACGTTGGGTTCTTGTAACACCATCTGCGATTTTAACCTGAGGCCTGAGCGGGGAAACAGTGGTGGCTTCCCTGCCAGGCCAAACCCACTGGGATCAAGATTCGGGGCCAGAGGAGTTATTTTTTAGTTTTCCTGTCGGCCAGGAGGAGCAGGAGTGCCCCCCCCCCCCCCCAAGACCAGGATTTCCCCCCTGCTTATCCACTTTACCTTAGCGTCGGGGACGGTTCCCTCTGGTCCCCAAGGGCTGCCTCCAACCTGCACGATTTTAACAGCCGAGCAGCTGCTTCCTACCAACTTCCTGGCCTTTTTGGTCAGGAAGTGGTATGCAAGTGATGCTCAGCCGTTAAAATCAGCTGAGCCTGCCTACTGCCGCTTCGATTGGACATGCTGCTCACTTTGCTTTGTTCCCGACTGAGAGTGAAAATCGAAGCCTTAATTTCAGAATCACTCGTAACAAAGAAATTAAAGAATTGCCACACTGCCCTTGTTAATGGTCTAAGTTAACTTTTCTGATCAAGTCTTGTCATTACAAGCATAAGTATCCTTTTAATGACATGAACATTGTTAATTACTGCCAATCAAACTCTCTGGCACTGAAAATTAACCATTACAAGTGTAGAATCTCATTCCTTCAGGTATTAGTTGTTGGAGATTTAAAAAATGTGAAATAAGAAAAAAAAATTCTTGTTTTTATTTTCCTTTCTTTCTCTCTCTCTGAATTCAATCCTTCTTTCCCTCTCTTTATTTCTCTTTCTGTACCTGATTTGACATTGAATTCACCTACTCTAATTCACACTTCCTTCTCAGTCCTCCCGCTGTTTATTTCTCAGTCCTTCAATCTGATTGGTTAAGGAGATACCCAGTTGCTTGCCTTGTTCACTCAGGTCCCAGATGCCCTGTTTCCCTCGCTGTGACGTTATCACCTTGTGATTTCAGCAACTTAATGGGAAAAAATGTTTTGAGCTGAAGGTTGCACTGACAAGTCTAACTAATGGCAGACACCGTTTGATGCCCCACTCCAGCAAATTCTGGCCCAATGTCTCTTAGGTTCTCAGATATTCTAAAGTGCTTTACAGCCAATGAATGACTTTTGAAGTGTAGCCACTGTTGTCCTGTGAGCAAAAAATTATTTCACCCTTTCTGAATACCAACTCTTCCGTCTTGTGATTTACAGCATCTAATTGTTTCTTAATTGAGTCCATCGTCCTGTCTTAACCAATTCTTGGCAAGCTGTTGATGACCCTCTATGCAAAGAAATACTTAATGACATCTGTCTGAAATTTGCCCTTCACAACCCTGAACCTAGGCCCTTTTGTCCTCCTGGCTGACCATATCAGAAAGTAATGCTTTGGGTTCACTTTCTCTATGTCATTAAGGTATTTTGTATATCTCTATCAGGTACCTCTTCTAAGCTGAAGGGAGATCATTTTGACTTTGGGTGATAGTGTAAAATGGACGATATCAATTCAGCCACCCGTTATACATCTCTCCCGATTTTCAAGTCCATCGATGGAAATGAAAATCGGGAGAGATGTATAAGGGGCAGCTGAATGGATATCGCCCATTTTACACTATCGCCCAAAGTCAAAATTACCCCCAAGAACCCTATTTTATCAAGTCATTCCTCTTAGCTCTTTCCTCTGACATTGTGGGGGGAGGGGGCGATTTCCATTTCATTATTATCTCATTTGTGCTCAAAAATAAAGCGGCTGCTCGTCCTGCCCACTTACCGCTGCTTTTATGGCTGCTCCAATTTTCTAATGGACATTAATCCTGGAGGCCAAAGCTTCCATCTGAAACAGGCGGGATCCTCATGAATGCATGCAAATAAGGGTCAAGTGATGTCATTTAGATCCCAATGCCATTTTGTGCCTCACTGCCTGACTACCACCAGCCCGCCAACCATGAGTTGTACAAGTCCAGAGGCAGCCATTTTGAGCAGTATTTAAAGGTATATCCTCAGCTGTCTAGAGCTTTTGGAGGCATTTTTCTTGCAGCGGCCTGTGGGTTTTTTCGACCTTAAAGAATTTAGAAGTGCTAAATTGTCCTACCAGCATCTCCACTGCTGCATCCAGAAACCATGGGGCCCTGCTGGCACTCATGTTACCTGCTTCTCTCTGTTCCCCACAAAAATTCACCTCTTTAAGCTGCTGCTGCAGGCCCTTAAGAACGTGCCACAGCAACCAATTTCCCACCTCCTAATCAGCGAGCTGCTAAAGGGGAGTGTGTTTTGTGCCGGCAGCTCACCTGAAACGTGCTCATGAGGTGCGATCTGGAGATTTGGATGGGGCCCCCATCAACTCCTTCGTGTGTCACTGCTGTCTCCCTTGTCCGCTTATTGCTCAGAGATTAAAACAGTCCCCAAGTGATCAACCTCACTGCTCTTCTTTGCACTGCCTCTAGGACTTGGGCGGACGTTTTATGTTACAGTACTCCAGATGTAATCTAACCTGGGCACTATACAGCTTCTGTATAACTAATGGAGTTTTGAAATCCAGTGATTTGGCAGTGTAACCTAACATCCTATTTTCTTTATTTATTCCTTCCTCATGCTGTTTGTATATAGTGAGTGAACACCCTAGCTTTCTTTCATCTTCTTCAGCGGAACTTTATAGAGATATCCAAGATTCTTACCTTTGCTTCCTTCCCTTCAGTGAATTACTAATCCCCATCCATGCCCTGTCAGTTTTGTCAGTCTTGTGACTTGATAGTCACTGACCTCAGTTTGTAAAGGTGTCTTTCATGCAGTACTTTATCAAAAACCATTTGGAAGTCTAGGTACACCATGTCATATGGCTTCCTTCCGCCAAACTGGGATGTCACCTCCTCCAAAGTCCATCAGATTGGTTAAACAAGGTCTACCCTTTGTACAGCTATGTTGGAAGTCATGCACCTGCAAGATCACATCGTGTGTGTCTCGAGGCTCCATACTTGACCCCTTCATTTCTTGTCTACATGCTGTTTGACAACATGTACACCAATGTGCACAGCATCCGAAACAAAACAGGGGAACGGGAGGCAATAATTCATAGCAAGGAGCCAGATGTGGTAGGAATAACTGAAACATGGCCACATAAGGAACAGGACAGGTAGTTAAATATTGCAGAATGTAACATATTTACAAAAGATAGGGAAGGAAGAAAGTGGGGGTGGGGTAGCTGTACTAATTTGAGACAACATAATGGCAATAGAAAAAATGGACATAAATAACATGGATTGAGACATAGGATAAGAAGGGATCGATCACGTTAATAGGTATATTCTACAGACCAGCAAATAGTGGAAGAGAAGTGGGGGATGAAGTATGTAAACAGATCTATGAAATGAGTAAAAACATTGAATAATAATCATGGGAGATTTCAACTACCCCCAAATAAACTGGCAAGAAGAGGTAGGGAAAAGAGAATGGAGTTTTTCAGTGCTTACAGGACTCCTTTCTTACACAATATGTGAGACACCCAACAAGAGAGGAATCACTGCTGGATCTAGTAATGGGAAATGAACCAGAGCTGATAAGAAAAGTAAGCGTAGAGGAATATCTATGCAATAGCAATCATAACATAAGATGGTTTAAAATAATGATTGAAAAAGACGTGAGTAAGACAAAGGCCAAAGTAATAGATTGGGAAAAAGCTAATTTTGAGGGAATGAGAATGGAACTAGGGAAGGTAAATTGAAAAAAAAAATTGACAGACAAAGTGATAGAATAGCAGTGGGAAATATTTAAAACAGTGATCAATAGAGTTCAGGAGAAATATATTCATCTAAAAAGTAAGAACAAACTAACCAATAATGAAACACCATGGATGAATAAAGAGGTAAGGATAAAATTGAAACTAAAGAAAAAGGCATACTCTAAGTACATAGACAATAAAGGAGAGGATGACCAAAGGGAAAACGAAGAAGTTAGGAAAGAAGTCAAGAAAACAATTAAGAAAGCGAAGAGGAAATTAAATTATCAGGGAATATAAAAATAAATAGTAAAGAATTCTACAGACACATAAATAGCAAAATAAAAATCAGAATAGGGATAGGGTCACTAAGGGATGCACAAGATAAACTCACAGGTAATGATAACGAAATGGCAGAAATATTGAATAGTTACTTTGCCTCAGTATTTACCAGGGAGATTAACAAGCTGGGCACGACATTAGAAGAAGAGATCAAAAAAGATATAAAAACATTTAAGATAGAAAGGGGGGAGACAATTGATAAACTAATCAAATTTAGAGAGGATAAAACCCCAGGTCTGGATGGATTACATCTGCGAATGTTAAAAGAAGTTAGGGAGGTGATAACAGAGGCGCTATAAAAATTCATTAGAAAAGGGAATAGTGCCAGAGGACTGGCAGACAGGTAATGTTATTCCTATATTTGAAAGGGAGATAGAACAAGTCTAGGGAACTATAGACCAGTTAGGTTAACGTCGGTGGTAGGAAAGATAATGGCATCTTTACTCAAAGGCGTAATAGAAAAACATCTAGAAAACAAAAATATAGTAAAGAATAGTCAGCACGGATTTCAGAAGGGGAAGTCATGCTTTACCAACCTTATTGAATTCTTTGAAGAAGGAACAGAAAGGGTAGACAAGGGTAATGCAATAGCTGTAATATATTTGGATTTTCAAAAGGTCTTCGATAAGGTACTGCATTGTAGACTCAAGACTAAGGTCAGAGCATGTGGAGTCAGACAGGTAGCAGAATGGATAGCAAATTGGCTACAAAACAGAGAGTGGAGGTTAAGGGTAGCTACTCAGACTGGCAAAAGGTGGGAAGTGATGTTCTACAGGGAACGGTGCTGGGACCATTGAGTTTGCAATGTACATTAACAATTTGGATTTGGGAATCGGAAGTACAATTTCAATATTTGCGGATGACACCAAATTGGGGGGAAAAATCCGTCAAAATGCAAGAGGACATTAATAAACTTGCAGAATGGGCATGTAATTGGCAAATGAATTTCAATATAGATAAGTGTGAGGTGGTGCATTTTGGTAGGAAGAATAATAAGGCCACACATTGCTTGGATAGATAGAGGAGCAAAGAGATCTAGGGGTACAGATACTCAAATTACTAAAAGTAGTGATGCAGGTTAATAAGGCCATAAAAAAAAGGCAAATCAAGCACCAGGGTTCATTTCTGGAGGGATAGAATTGGAAAGCAGTGAAGTTATGTTAAACGTGTATAGAACCTTGGTTAGACCACACTTGGAGTACTGTGCACAGTTCTGGTCACCATATTATAGAAAGGATATAGAGGCACCGGAAAGGGTTCAAAAAAGATTCACAAGGATGATACCAGAACTGAGAGGATATCCTTATCAGGAAAGGCTGAACTGGCTGGAGCTCTTTTCTCTCGGACAGAGAAGACTGAGTGAGGGGTGACCTGATAGAGGTCTTTAAGATAATGAAAGGGTTTGATAGGGCAGATGTAGAGAAAATGGTTCCACCTGTGGGGAGTCCAAAACTAGAAGTCATAAATGTAAAATAGTTGCTAATAAATTCAATAGGGAATTCAGGAGAAATTTCTTTACCCAACGAGTGGTTAGAATGTGGAACGCACAAGGAATAGTTGAGGCAAATAGCATAGATGCATTTATGGGGAAGTTAGATAAGCATATGAGGAAGAAAGGAGCAGAAGGATATGCTGATAGGGTTAGATGTAGGGGAGTGGGACGAGGTTCGTGTGGAGCATAAATGCTGGCATAGACCAGCCAGGCCGAATGTTTCAATGTAACATTATTCTTAGGCATGAGATTGACTGATGACAGTCAATCTCATGCCTAACCACCCTAAACATTCACTCCCTTCACCACCGGCGCACTGTGGCTGCAGTGTGCACCATCCACAGGATGCACTGCAGCAACTCGCCAAGGCTTCTTCGACAGCACCTCCCAAACCCGCGACCTCTACCACCTAGAAGGACAAGGGCAGCAGGCGCATGGGAACACCACCACCTGCACGTTCCCCTCCAAGTCACACACCATCCCGACTTGGAAATATATCGCCGTTCCTTCATTGTCGCTGGGTCAAAATCCTGGAACTCCCTTCCTAACAGCACTGTGGGAGAACCGTCACCACACGGACTGCAGCGGTTCAAGAAGGCGGCTCACCACCACCTTCTCGAGGGCAATTAGGGATGGGCAATAAATGCCGGCCTTGCCAGCGACGCCCACATCCCGTGAACGAATAAAAAAAAACATCCAGCTTCTCTACCACCATTGTTTAGCTGACATCAACAACAAGTTGCTGTACCAGCATCTCCACTGCTTCATTTGAAAACCATGGCCCTGTTGAAACTCATGTTGCCTGCTGTTGCACAGTGTTGCTTCTCTCTGGCTTTTCCTCTCCCTCTCCCTTCATAAACCTCCTCAAAACCTATCTTTTTAATCATATTTTGGTCAGCACCCCAATCTTTTTCCCTCCACTTCTAAATGTGCAATTATTTTAGCCTTTGTAAAGTGCTTTGGGATGATTTATTGCTATACAAGTGCAAGTTGTTGTTATTTTCACACAGGTTTTGTTTGTGATTTATTTTGTTTCTGATTTATGATTCCATTAGTTTTCTGATTGTTGAGAGTAAACCAATAGGCCTGTAATTTCTAAGTATGCCTTTTTTGAATATGAGAGCTATAATTAATTGCCTATTTCCATCCTCCTGAACCCACTCCCTGTGCTCATTGGCTCCATCAATTGAGGAAGCCCACACAATGTGCGTTTTTCTAGGTTTCCTGCAGCTCTTCCGCTGAAGTTACAATGTGTGATTGGGAGAACCCCCGTGGAAATTTACTCCCAATATTTAAAAAATATAATCGAAATGGAAAAAGCGCAAAAAGGATGTTTGTAGTTCTTGATTGTTTGATTCTTAAAATGGATCCTAATAATAGAATAATCTTTTGAAATAATAACATCTTAAACTGAATCAGAGGTTACTTATATTGGTTGAATAGAAAACTGTTAATATTATTACTGTTATTATTTTATCTTTTCCCATTAACAAACCCTGATATGATTCATTACGCCTATCCTTTTTAAAAAAAAAACTTAAATTAAACAAACCTAGGCAACTCTTGATGAAAGTTGTTCTTCGTAAAGGTGAACTGCCCTCTTTTTTTGATCATTGTAAAAATGTCTCTTTTACAAAATATGCTTTTGATATTAAGTTCTAGATGAATTAATATCTGATCCCTTCTGTCTGAATCTGGTTCTTAGGTTTTACTTCCTGTCTAATGACGAGCTGCTGGAGATTCTGGCTCAGACACGCAACCCACAAGCTGTTCAGCCACATCTACGCAAGTGCTTTGATGCAATTTCGAAACTGGAGTTTGCACTTGCTGCCCAGGGTGAGGAAAAAGTAACTGAGGGAGAACCTGAGAAGGTGTACACCAATGATATCTTGGCTATGATCTCTCCTGAAGGAGAAAAGGTAAGGATGGTTTTATTGGTAATAGCTGGCACTGTAGAGGACATTTTAGAATATAATTTTTTGGGAAAAAAATACTTCAGAAATAAAAATAAGTTTTCCTGTTCATCTCAATCTGATCACAGTGTGTAGAAATGGTCTTTTAACAAGCTCATGAATGTGCATTAAAGCTTTATTCATGACAAGACATTCTATGCCACAGAGTGAGCTTGTGCCCTTGATTCACCGAATGCAGAGTCTTCATCCTCATCCATATTGCCACGTAGGAATGAACAGAGGTAACCTGTTCAGAGGGAAATTGGAGTGTATGTAACTTTAAACCTTATAGCGACCCATTACTGAGCTTTATATTGGAAGAAGGTTGCCCTCTTCTGTAGCAGAACATTGAATGTCATGGGGAGATTTGAAAAAAGAAAAGTGAGAAAATGCAAAATAACTTCTTTAAAAAAAAAAGTCAGATCAAAAATAATCAAGCTTATTGAAAAGAATTAGTGCTTTAAAATGAGTGAGAAGCCATAATAAATCGGTTGGCTATAAGTGAGCTCTAATTTAGAATTTCTTTGGGAGGGGCAAAGAGCCCTGGCTGATATGTAATATTAATAGAACCATTGCTTAATTAAAATATCCATTTTGTTTCTGCTCTACAGGTCAGTTTGGGAAAGGGACTTAAGGCAAGAGGAAATGTAGAAGATTGGCTTGGAAAGGTAGAGGAAGCTATGTTTTCATCTCTCCGACGTTTGTGCAAAGCTTCAATTGCTGATTATCAAACCCAATCCAGAGAGGTATGGGTGGTGTGCGGACATCCTTCTCAGGTATATGATCATTTCCTCTCTTTAATCTTCCTTTTAGGAAGGTGGTGGCTCATGCTAATGTATGGTTCTATGGATGGCAACAAGCCTGGTATTTTGTCCAAGTGGCCATTTTTCATGTATCAGACTGCGAGCGTAGGCAGATTCTCTGACTATTGAGGCTGCCATAGCTAATCCTTATGCTGTCCTCACTCCATGTCTACATACGTGCAGGGTTTCTGGGTAGTGTTCAGAACTCAGAACTTTGGCTGCTTTTTTGCCCCCTCTGCCCTAGCTCAAGGATGTGGTGACCAATTGTGGTGCACTACAGTTGTTTCTTAAGACCAGTTTACTTAGCACAGATCTGGAATTGAACCTGGGACCTTCCTGATATGTAAGTGATGAATTTACATACCAACATATGGGCAAGAAAAAATACCTTGTTGAACAATAGTAGGATGATATGCTAATTTACAGGTCTCAAGCATTTTGGGAGGTTACTTACTGTTAAGTGCATTTTCCTACTGCCAAAGTGGGAATATCACAAATTTTGATAAACATAATTTTAGCTTCCACCTGGTGACACCCAATGAAAAGTTGTTGGAATCATTTGTATTCTGCTGCCCCAACAAGGCATTTTCGGTATGCAAACACTCTAATGAATTTGACATCATATATTGGTGGGTGTAGAAACAGTGCAAAATGGAGTTGAGTAGGAGACCACATGTTATAGAATTAGAATGATTCAATTTTGCCGAAGAGTTGTCAAAATTGAGATTCAATCAATCTAACCTACAATAAACTTGTAAACTTTGATTTTGAGAACAGTCAACAAAATATCTAAAATTAAATGAACGTCAATGTGATGAATGCCTTGATGACCTCAGAAGTTTGGCAAAAAAGATGATTTATTTCATTGTTGAAATGTCCAAAGCGCACTGAGGAGGATCTCTCGCACTGAAAAAAAATCAAAGTGGGAATTAAGGCTTTGTGTTCAAGTTACTCTCCATGGAGAATATTCATCTCCAGAATTCCAGCAGTCTGGTAAGTGTGAAAGACAGCCGACTGGAATGTACGTGGAGTTTTTCCTGGAATATCATAGTATCGTAGTAGGTACAGCATAAGAGGAGGCCATTCGGCCCATTGTGCCTGTGCCGGCTCTTCAAAAGAACTGTCTAATTAGTCCCATTCCCCATAGCTCTGTAAATTTTTTCCCTTCTATTTATCCAATTCCCTTTTGAAAGTTACTATTGTATCTGCTTCCATCACCCTTTCAAGCAGTGCATTCCAGATGATTACAACTTGCTACTTAAAAAAATGTTTCCTCATGTCGCCTCTGGCTCTTTTGACGATCACCTTAAATCTGCGTCCTCTGGTTACCGACCCTTCTGCCACTGGAAACAGTTTCTCCTTATTTACTCTGTCGAAACTATTCATGATTTTGAATACCTCTATCAAATCTCCCCTTAATCTTCTCTGTTCTAAGGAGAACATCCCAGCTTCTCCAGTCTCTCCACATACTGAAGTCCCTCATCTCTGGCACCATTCTAGTAAATCTTTAGAGAAATGACAGAGCAAGCCAACTGTCCACGCCTGGGGGTGGGGAAGCTATGCATGCGCCAGCAGTGGGCCTGAGTATTTTTTGGGACCGGAAAGAACTCCACAACAATAAAAGGTGAAAAACATTTTGGGCCAATTTTTGAGTGGCCTCCAGCAATCCCTTTAAGGATGCTCCATCCATTTGTACTTCAAAATTGCAATCAGGGTCCTACATAAGTCATAAGACACGGATTTACATATTAACAGTGGCCTCCTGTCTGTAACAGGTGCACACTCTGGTTGCTCATCTAAAGGCCTCTGTCAAGATGGTGGCTGGATCACCAGCGTAAATGGGGCGGTAAGTAAACCAATGCCATTTTCAGGCTGCAACCATCCATTTACGTCTGAAGGCTGCAGTTAACATTGCTGCGTAGAGTGGCATTTGTGAGGTCTTGGCAAAAGTCTCCCGTTTGTTGTCTTGGCCTCAGCTGGTAATAGTACATGGGTTGAAGGCTTGAAACAGATACAGTTTGCTGTAGGTGCTATATTCTTCTCTTTATTGCTTGTATGTAGAGGAAAATGGTTATTTGAGTAAGCCACTTTCGATAGTTGAGATAACAATTGTCAGTGATTACAGTTAAATTCCAATTGAAGATTTTATTATTCTGCTCCTTTAAGTATTTGTGCCGTGATGGTGGATAATTCTGTGTAGAATGCTGGGTGCTTTTTTGCTCTGTAATGTTGGAAAATCCATCAAAAGATCCCTTCTGCTACAACTGGAAACATAGCCCATGTAGTTTTATCTGACAACGAACTATGTTTCACAGGTTAAGTAGGGTAAGTATTTAATTTGTGTTATGTTGAAGGAGGGGAGAAGATAAATAATTGCAGTGTGAAAGTTGAATGAATTCCCCATTTACTTTACACGTTTGCCTCTGCTGACAAACTTGCAGTTGGAGGCACAAACTTCCCTTGGAGAGGGAATGTCCTGGTTTATCTGGTGTCCACAGTGCAAAGATAAACAGCTGCCAGTTGGGTCTGCCAACTTGGGGGTCAAAATTCTTGCCTTGATAAGTTTTACAAAGATGAAGGCATGAGTTAAAGGTGGCAATTCACCACTTTTACTCACATCGACTTAACTTGCTAAAATCAGCAAAGACAGGATTTTCAACCACTTGAGTCTGTCTCTTGTAGGCCTACCTCTCAGCACCTCTATACAGGCCAGCAATGCATTCTAATTTAGAAGGTTGTCAATTTTAGCCACACACCAGAGCCCCGATTTTAACTTGGAGACAGGAACGGAGCATGTGAGGGAGGCATTGTGCGATGAGACCTCAACATCGTGTGACATGGAGGCCTGGCAGATTTTACCGGGCAGGCCTCATTTAAATAATGCTGCAAGGTTTCTCGGCCGATTCACAGGTCTGTGAGTGTGCCGCCCACCTGCATGATGCAATTTCCCGGCCACTATTTAAAGCCTCAGTCCACCTCTTCAAGGGAGGCCCAACGGATTTCATTACCTTGATTGAAAAGGATGGCTAAAAATCATTACTCTGGCTGGAAAGAGAGGGAGGGTGGCTCTCCGATGCTTCCCTAGATGTATTGATAAGTGCATTGAGGGCCAGGAGGGATATGTTGTTCCCCACAAGTGGAAAGAAGAAACCTGCTGCCACCATGAAGAAGGTTTGGATTGAGGTGGCTGAAGAAATCAGCATCAAGAGCATCAAGCCAAGGCCCTGGATCTAGTGCAGGAAACGTTTCAATGACTTGACCAGTTCAGAAAAGGTCAGCACACATTCTTCTTTACCCATCTCCTGCAATGCACTTCATTCCACTCTCCCTTGTCCCTCATACACCATTCATACCAATTCTTGTCCCTGCATCACTTTCCTCACCACCAATCACAACGGTTCACTGCACCACCTCTTATCCTCACTCCTTACACATACTCACCTCCCACTTCCTCCTTCCACTGCTGTGCCAAATAATTCCATTCTTATCTCATATGAGCTGCTCAACCTGCACCTACTCTCAGCAGACCTCCTCAATTCATACTGTGGCCGCTTTCCTCAAATGCATGACATCCCCACTCCTATGCCATCTGTGTGATTCTCCCTTTTACCTTATGTGCTACATGCAGAAGAAGCACATATGCTTGCTAGCCACACATAATACTGCCACACACCTTTTACAGAAGAAGAGAGTGCAGAATTCCAGGGAGAAGATCAGGACTGTGGAAGTGACCCAGATGGAGGAGGAGACCCTTAATGTAAGCTGGACCAGTAACACCCTCAACATTGGTGATAGCGAGATTGGCAGATCCGCAGAGCAGGGTGACTGATTTGAACTTACACCCACTCATTGCCCACAACCAACTGTACCTTCAGCGTACTTCAACACATCAGTCAGTATGGATAAGTGCTGCACGTGCACATTTACATTTTATAACTACTATTACTAAATCTTCACCCTTCTTTTCTCCAGGGACCTCGCGTGAAGAGCACGAGCCCCTGCCCACAGAGGAAGACGACTCCTCGGAGGAACTTATTCCTCCTGAGGACACATCATTACATGCATTGCAGGCACCGGACACTGGCACATAGAGTGGGCGTGTTAGTCAAATAGATGGGCCAGCACCGGATGAGTCTCACTGCATAAGTGAGCAGGAGCAGATAGTGGTGGTAGGGTCAGCCGAGGAGAATAAGCACTGTAGGGCCAAGCTCTGTTCAGCCAGAGAGAGATGTACAACTCCAGGGGCCAGCCATGAAAAGGAGAATACTTGAGGCACTGGAATAAATATGTGAGGTGTTGGCAGCCCAGCCAGGAGGATAGAGGAGTCCACTTCCACCAAGTCTGGTGTGCTTTTGCTGGGGTTCTCAACTCTGCAATCTACCCTGGAGCGTGTTGTCGCCTCCATGGACATTGCAGCTGGTCCCTCAAATCAGGAGTTAATGGTACCAGCCTTTGCGGCCTTGACATAGACTCAAATGGCAGCAATACAGACTTTGGGCTCCAGCGTCTATTCCACCTTAGAGAAGTAGACCAGGGCTTCCAAGACGTGACTTATCTTCTCCAGTCTGCTCTCCCGCAAACCAGAAGGACGGAGGTGCAGTTGCTCCAAGGGAGGGAGGGTGGCGGAATGGACGCTGCCTGCTGCTGCCTTCTCTGTGACCCTCTTGCAGCTCCTTCTTCAGCACACCTTTGCTGCAGCCTCTCCTCTTCCTCATCCTCCTCTACTTCACTCAAATAGAATGTAGCTAAAGCAGCACCAATAATCGGCTTCTCCTATTGTTTTAGAAGTATTCTCCAAATTATAAGCAAAACCAAACAGGCTGCTTAAATATGCCAATCAAGGGTCTATGCCGATTTCAAAATTCAGGTACAAATGGGCAGAACGTGTACTGTGCGCGCTCTACCTAGTTGCACCAGGTGTCAAGCGGCTTATCCAGTGGCCCTTAGAGGGACCGCTGGAGGCTGCTGAGAAAAACGGCGCAGAAAATTTTGAGATTTTATTTTTATGGATCCAGGAGAAGCAGAAGTGCTCCCCCTGAGCCCATGAAATTACTCTGGCGTGCTGTCAACCTGTTCGAAGTCTCCTCACCCCAGACCCGACCTGCTGGCTGGCTGGCTCAGTGTAGGAGCTGGCTGAATGCCTGTTTGGCGCCCGCAGCTGGCCAGCTGGATTTAAATGAGGCCCGATCCCGAATTTGACATTTTGGGCGCAAATCAAATTTCTAAGCCGCAGTCTTTCAGATGCGAAAGTTAAACTGATACCATGGGCCCGATTTTACCAGGGGTGCGGGTTCCCGACGGATGGGCAAGCGGGCGGGTTGGTAACGCGCCCGGTGAAATTAGTGGGTTTCCCACGCGATCGTAGCAGGCAACTCACTAATTGGAGCCACTTACCTGCTCCTCCATGTTCCCCGCTGCTGGTCTGCGCGTTGGGCGGGCTGCGCATGCGCAGTAAGATCTGTCAGCTGGAGGAGCTCTATTTAAAGGGGCAGTCCTCCACTGACAGATGCTGCAACAAATTGCAAAAATTACAGCATGGAGCAGCCCAGGGGGAAGGCTGCTCCCAGTTTAATGATGCCTCACCCCAGATATCAATACATGGGGTGAGGAGGAGGGGGAGGACAGAGATCTTCCACCCGGCAGGCGGGAGGAAGCGGCCCGCCTCCGCCACCAGGAAGGCCTGGGCTCGAGGTAGCAGAGGGGGTCACCTGCGCCACCAACATATCGCCACCTGCACACAGTTCAGGAGGCGATCCAATGACCTCAGTAGGTCAGCCACAGTGAGTACACGTAGTCTTTCCCCTACACTCCGTCTGCCACATCACTGCCCCCGTCCCACATCTCCTTCGGCACTGCCAACACTACTCTGTCACATCACCCCTCATACCCACTCAAACCCCATCCTCATCTTACCTGCACCTACTCACCTCTCCAGTACTCACCCCGCCACTACCACGCAACCCGATCCTCATACAATCTCATGGCTCTATCCCATACTCACCCTCTCATGCATCTCTCTCACGGCCAGCCTCACTCAACCTGCCACCACCTGTGCTGCAGCCACAGGGCATGCATCACATATATGCAGTAGGCAGCGTAAGGCAAACGTGTCGCGAGCATGAAGGGGATGCACAAGGGTGTTTGAGGGTTTGTCATGGTTGTTACTTATATTGAATTTCTGAACAACTCACATCACACATTATATTGGCACCACTACTGCCATGTCTTCGCGAATCCTGTCCGGTTTGTGCAATAATGCCCGCTCCTGGGTATCACTATGAGGACCCACCACTGATGCCACCCATTGTGTCACTGCAGAGTGGGTGTAGGTGTATTTGCAGGGCTCTTCTGCGCAGACAACTGAGAGACATCGGCGATGTCCCCGGTTGCACCCTGGAAGGCTGCCGAGGAGAGGTTCGGGAGGGCAGTGGTGACTTTGACAGCGACAGGTAGGAAGATGGTGCACGGGCCAGCCAGGAGCAGCTCAGCATGAAAGCGGCTGCAGATGTCCAGGACTACATGTCGAGTGACTCTGAGCCTCCGTGTGCACTGCTGCTCAGAGAGGTCCAGGAGGCTGAGCCTCGGTCTGTGGAACCTGTGGCGAGGGTAGTGCCCTCTGCGACGCATCTCTCTTTGCGGTAGCCCTCCCTCCTGCTGTACAGGTGGATGTGTCACAGCGCTCTGTTGTGGAGCTCCACGTGTCAGAGGTGGACGGCGTGGCTGGCGAGGCTGGTGATGCTGTTCGCCCTCCGAGGAGGTCATGACTGCAGCTACGGCGGCCCCCATCCGCAAGATGTACATCTGAGGGGGTCCGCAAGGTAGGTACATGTCTCCGGACCCCAGGGTAAGTGTGCAGGTTGGTGACTTTGACTGTCAGGAGGAGGGTGGTGGAGGCCAAACTTTGTCCCAAGTGACAGAGTGGCCTCCTGCAATGGGTGAGGGTCTCCCCCCCTACCTGTCAAATGGACCTTTGCAGCTGCCACAGGCTGACAGCTGCAACACGTCCATTCGATCTGGGACTGTTTCCCCCAGTGTGGGAAACAGTCCCATGTTGTTCACAAATCACACACAGTCCCTTAATCAGGTCAGTTAGTGACCTGAAATAGGTAAATAAATACCTTCAAGTGGCATCCCGCTGGCTTTAATTGCCTGCGGGATTCCCACCAGCGGGGGCTGCGCGCGCACGCTGGCGCGTCAGCGGGGAACCCGGAAGTGGGCGGGATCGAGGCGGGATCCGTTCGGGATCCTGGATTTTCCGATTTTCGAAGCCCCCCCGCCGAGAACGCACCCGATAGCGGGTGCTAAAATCGGGCCCCATGTCTTCCTGTTCTGTTAGTTCTGTTGGACATTAAAGATCTCATGGTAGAATTTCCAAACTGGGAGAATTCACAGATGAATGCTTAACATGTGCATACTACATTCTGTATGTGCTGTTGTTACACAGGTGTTGACTGCCTTAAACATAAATGCCCGTATACACAGAAATGTAGTAGGAGTGTATTAAGTGTTCGCATGTGAACTTCATAGCACACAAGTTCTGCCTTAACATGTTACTATTCATAGAAGAACAGGGAGTTTGCCCAGTGTCCTGGACACCATTCCTCCCTCAAGCAATACTACCAGAAACAAATTAACTTATTATTCATCTCATTGCTGTTTGTGCAATCTTATTGTATGCAAAATGGCTGATGTATTTGCCTATATGATAACAGTCATCACACTTCAAAATAATTAATTGAATGTGAAGCTTCTTGGGACATTTCTGAGAGTCATTATAAAGCAATATATGAATGTTAGTCTTTCTCTTTGTGGCCCGTGGAGACCTTCCTTCCTAGGATTAGGAACGATCCAGCCAGATTAGCAAAACTGGGAATGTTGCATTGTATAAGGTGGGGGCAAGGGGCCAGATTCAGAAGCAAGGAAACCATGTAATATTACAGAATTATTTCCAATAAAATTGATTCTGTTTTATAAATGGTAAAAGAACCTATGATGGATGTTTTAGCAGCAAAACAGGTGATATTGTGATTCTAGCACTAGCAATCTTTAAAATACCTTGGATTTTTTTTAAAGATTCTTCTGGTTTTTGTTATAAATAAATTGAAAACAGAGACGAAAGCTCCTCTTTTCAGGTTATTTAACTTGTTTTTGTTTCTGTTATCACAGGTTATATTGACCATTTCCCAGCTAATGTGGTGTCGTGATTTGCATCATTGTCTGGAGGGTGACGACCATGACCACATTGTATCCATGGCTGAATTTGAAAAAACTAACTTTGAGGTGACTCATAGTTGTATTTATGATATTTTTAGATAACACGATAGCATCAGGTTCCAAATTGCTGTTTAAAGTTGAATTTACAAGAAATTACATTTCTAATTCCTTTTGTTACAATTGCTTCAAATTCTGAAAGTTGCCATGCTTTCTGATTTGTTCATCATTCAATAGGAATCACAGAAGGGGGCAAAATCACTCCGAGACACTGGCCTCGATATTACCTGCCCCACGACGGGCAGGTGAGGGTCGCCCTCCCCTCCCACCGATTGCAGGCCCATTTCCCCCCCTCCCCCCCCGTTAGCCGGCTGACCTCCTCCCCCACCCCCCCCGATTGCCAACCACTGCCCCACCCCCCTTCCCATTGCCAACCTTCTCCTCCCCCTCCCGATTGCCAACCTCACCCCCTCCCTACTGCCGAACTCCCTCTCCCCCCCCCCCCCCCCCCCCCCACCCACCCCACCATTATTGCCAACCAGGGACTGTCCCAAGCACCCCAGGCTGCAGCCTCCTGCCGCTGGTGTTCCCACCTGCCCGCCGGCTAGGCTGTCCATCTGGCCGGCTGCCGGGCAGGAGGAGGAACTACAAGATGTTAATGAGGCCCTGCCGTTAAGAAGTGACAGAAAGTGTAGACAAGGGTAATGTAGTAGATGTAATATATTTGGATTTTCCGTCACCGGCCTTGCTGGGTTCTTCAGCTGTTTTCGACCACACCTGCTCCCTTTTATTCTCTGTATTCTGTTGCAGTATTCTCTACTTTCTTTTAAGTTGGAAAAAAATATTACTTTTTGCCATTTATTGTCTGTTTTGCTTCTGTACATTCAGCCAAGTGTGTTTCATACATTCTGGGATCTGTTCTCTATTGACATTGTTTTTAGTTTACTTTTGCAAAGTTCACAAAGTTTTGGTTTCACTTTTTACCCATTTATCAATTTATAACCCAGCTGATACTTGTCCTGCCTCAATTTCAGGTCCCAAAGCCTGCTCTAATGGCCCTGAATTTCCTGAGGTTCTCTCGATCTTCTGCTGTAATTTCGGCAGCAGATTGGCAGAATCCCTGGAGAAACATCATAAATGGCTAAAAAGTGGCTTTTTACACTATTCTCCTACCATAGAACTTGTGCGGAAATATCAGGCGGTGGCTTGGCTCCCATTGACTCCTCTTTGGATTTTGGTGGCAGTAGTTGTGGGATTTAAAACCTGCAGCAAATGTTCATAGATATTTGCGATTGACTGATACAACACTTGTATTCACTTTCTTCCTTTGTCTCTTCATTTTTGGTAAGTGTGATGCCTGCTTCAACCTCAGTACAGGGCTCAGTTCCAATGCCTCATTTGCTGGAAGCAAAACAAGATTATTAAAGCTTCATTCCTTTAGGCACAAAGATACCTTGGGTTGAGGTTCTACAAAGAACCATTACTTAATTTCTAAGTCAAATAGCGAATTGCTCAATCACTTCCTCACCTCTTGTCCCCAATAAAACCCTTTCAAAGAGCTGGCACAGGCATGATGGGCCAAATGGCCCTCTTCTCTGCTGTATCATTTTATAATTCTGCTCTCTCCTACCCTGGTCATTCCCCTTGGTATGACACCCATCTTCATTTCCTTATGTCCAAGGGACACAGAATTGAACGTATTTGCTGCACAACTGGTTTAGTCATTCATCATCCAGACCACTAGCCCAGATGTGACTAGTGGTGTCCCCCACATCAAGCACGATCGACACTGCTTTCCTCTGTCAAAACTGCTCACTACTCCAGGATCATCCTGGAATGCAAAGATAACCCCTGGCTTCTTTTCTCCACTACCTTCAACCCCTCTCCCCTGCCCCCTCCACCCTTACCTTCAACATCAAGTGCGAGGAGCTCATGGACTTTTTTGTTACTGTGATTCAGACCATCTGTTCAGCTGCCTCTGTCGCATCCTTCCCTTCCTCTTGCCCACTATGCCCTAGCCCTGAACACTCATTTTTCTCTAGTTTTTCCCCTATCTTCTCTCATGCCCTCTCCGAGCTCATCTTGTCCACGAGACCCACCTCTTGCTTTCTCGTCCCTTTTGCCACTAGACCGTTGACCACCCAACTTCCCTTCTTGGCCCCTATGCCAGCTGATATTGTAAATGGTTCCATCCTCTCAGAAACTAACACCTCCCTTTCAAATCTGGCGTCACCACCCCCTCAAAAAAAACCTACCCTTGCAAACTACCACCCCATCTCCAACCTCCCTTTCCTCCCCAAAGGCCTTGAACGTGTTGTCGTCTCTCAAATCCATGCCCGACTTTCCCACAACTCCATGTTTGAACTCTCCAATCAGCTTTCCACCCCTGCCACAGGACTGAAACGGCTCTTAATTAAAGTCACAAATGAATATCCTCTGTGACAGTGCCCGTGGCGCACTATCCCTCTCATCCTTCTTGACCTCTCTCCAGCCTTTGACACAGCTGACCACACCACCCTCCTCCAATGCGTTTCCTACATTGTGGGACTGCCCCTGCCTGGTTTTACTCTTACCCAGTGGTAGCCAGAGAATCTCCTGCAATGGCTTCTCTTCCTGTCCCCGCATTGGGATCAGACCTTCTACTCATCTCTTTAGCCAAGATATCTTCTGTTGTTCTTCAATGAAAAATTCAAACGGGAGAAGCAACATCACTTCAAAAAGTGCGTCCCTGCTTTAAACAGACCTTGGAAATCGCACCAGAAATTGCATGCAGCAGGCGGGCAAGATGCCAAATTGCCAGCGTGATCGGAATGAGACCTAGGTGTTAAAATCGCGCTGGCCTCTGCTGACAACGTCATGGGTGCTTCATGCTTGCCCCACCCCCTACCTACTTGATTTGTGCCCTGAGTTAAAATTGGCCATTTACTTTTCTGCAATAAAAGCACAGAAAACAGTTGGAAACTTTAGTTAACATATATTTGCAAAGTTCTGCATTCTGTCCTTATGAATGTAGAAAGAATTGTGTGCAGACCTCAAGGGAACAACTCATTCTGAGTTCCCATTGTGTCAGTGCTGCTTTGGGCACTGGCTCGTGTGCAGGAGGAGGTTTTCATATTCCCCCTTTGTTCATCCTCATCCTCTTCTTGGGGCCTGCTTTGTTGTAAATTCTCTCTGACAAGCATGAATATGCCTCTTTCAAAGACAATATTGTGCCGCATACAATATACTACAGTTATTCTGCCAACTTGCTGCAGTTCAAACTCAAAGGCATCACCAGAGTTGTCCAAGTATCAGAAATGTTGTTTTAGGAGACCAAAGGACTGCTGTATTATATCTCCGAATCCCAAAAGCGCGTTATTGTCAGCCTTTCGTATGCGTTCTCAGGGTTCTACAGAGCTGTCATTGGTCATGTTTGGAGCTAGTAACCTTTGGCTCTCAAGAGGTGACCTTACATTTTGTATTCCCCTTGTACAGTTGGAGATCCCTTAATTTCTCCAAAATGTATGTGAATACTCCCTGCAAAACATACATTCATTTGCATGTGCCAGTACTCATCTAAATGTTACGAGAATAGTAACACAATGGGGGTAATTTTAACTTTTGTTGATAGTGAAGAATGGGTGATATTGAATCGGCCGCCGACTATGCACCTTGCCCAGTATTGCTTTACATTGACTTCAAGTGCCTACAGGTGCACGAATTGCAGTCTTGTACTCATGAAATATCACGCGACTGAACAAACTATATCTGACTTTCTCGCTAATGCTCTATGCTTGTGTTGAACTTGATGTATGCAGATACATGGCAAAAGAGAGCACTTATTACCTCTTTCATGCAGCGGTGAATTACATGTTGGCTGATCTGTCTAATGTCTTGTGCTATTGCTAGAAAGGACTCAGTGGTATAGATATTTAGTGGGGTGACCACTTTCACTACCATTGAAAGTACCATTTGAATGTTGCTCTTTAACTCCATGTCTGTTTGCAGAAGATGACACAGATCTGAGGTTACATCCCTATCTATGTGCAGCCTCTTTGCACATTGTTCCAGCTAGGTGTTGGGGGTACTCATTGCTATATTGGATAGTATCAAGTCCTGAAGGTCCACTTTCTATGCTTTTGAACATCCTGAGAAATGGTCTCTTGCTTTCCTGCTCCTCCTACTCCAAAGTGCCGAACAAAGAGTGACCTGAAGCTACATCAATGCTTTTGTGTTCAGTAAAAGATTCCATCTTGGGGAATATGCAATTTCCTGCTTGGTTAACCATCAAATTCTGCTGGCTCACTCTGCGTGCTTCAATCGTACAAAACCAATGTGATGTTAAAATCAAGTAGATCATAAGTAAATTTCCATGTTTCTTGTTGATTAGCACTTAACAAATTTCATGTTAGGTCAGTGCACTACATCAGCTTACTCCCAAAAGTAACTTTAGGAACATGAGCAAACTGAAAGTGCACTCCATCAATCCTAGCTCATAATAATTATCGCACCTAAACCCATAACTAGTGCTTGCACAGGATTTAATCCTTAGAGCAAATTTAAACATCAAGTCTAAAAGTTTAGTCCAGTAATAGTATGGAATACTAATGAAAACTGGAGTTGTTGCATTATTCTAAAGAAAAAAATATATTCAGGAACGTAAATAGATTCAATGCACCTTTTTTTGTACAATAAACCTCGTTATTAGTACCACTGCATTTTTAAAAAGGCTGACATTTTTATTTTATGCATTAAAAATAGGTGTGAGTACGCTATTATGAAACAATAATGTGGCTTTGAAAAGCTAATA
This sequence comes from Heptranchias perlo, assembly GCF_035084215.1. Classification (NCBI taxonomy): domain Eukaryota; kingdom Metazoa; phylum Chordata; class Chondrichthyes; order Hexanchiformes; family Hexanchidae; genus Heptranchias; species Heptranchias perlo. Next base: position 127,358,102 of record NC_090328.1, on the reverse strand, counting down.
AGTATGTACTTTGTGAAGGATTTCAACAATTTGCACCAATGAACACTGTTTTTGGTATCTTCTATGTAATGGTATTATTTCTCTTTATAGAGACTGAATGCTCTAGCTGCTTTGGTTCGAGGCAAGCTCTTAAATCTGCACCGAAGTATTGTAACTGCACTCATAACCACTGATGTTCATGCAAGAGACATTGTTACTGAACTTGTCAAAGAAAAGGTATTTAGCACTACAAAGAAGTTTTATTGGTATGATTGGTATGGTACCTAGTCGTTGAAAGTAGTATAACCCATCATTCTGGTCTTTTTCAGTTTTCTCAACAGTAATATTAAACACCAGTAAAAAAAAAAATAGATTAAGAATAACATCTACTTCTCAATTCATTACATTAATGAACACAGATAATGTCATGAACTGCAAGTAGTTTACAACAGCAAGCTCAAATAATTTATGTTTGTCATTTAACGTCCAAAAATACATTGCTATCTGCATCAAATTTGCAAAGAAGACTTATTGTTTATAATATGTGCCACATAGTAAATGTTCAATATGATTATTGTTCTTACTGTTGCGTGCTATGTTTTGTTGCCACTTAATGATACCATGTAATGTAGGACATGAAGGAATGGATCTGATGACCTAGCGTGAAGAAATGTCTTATATAAAAATTAACATCACAATGAAATGAGTAAAGAATATAGAATAATAATCATGGGAGATTTTAACTATCCCCAAATAAGCTGGCAAGAAGAGGTAGATTTTTATTCGTTCATGGGATGTGGGCGTCGCTGGCAAGGCCAGCATTTATTGTCCATTCCTAATTGCCCTTGAGAAGGTGGTGGTGAGCCGCCATCTTGAACCGCTGCAGTCCATGTGGTGATGGTTCTCCCACAGTGCTGTTAGGAAGGGAGTTCCAGGATTTTGACCCAGCGACGATGAAGGAACGACGATATATTTCCAAGTCTGGATGGTGTGTGACTTGGAGGGGAACGTGCAGGTGGTGTTGGTCCCATGTGCCTGCTGCTCTTGTCCTTCTAGTTGGCAGAGGTTGTGGGTTTGGGAGGTGCTGTCGAAGAAGCGTCGGTGAGTTGCTGCAGTGCATCCTGTGGATGGTACACACTGCAGCCACAGTGCGCCCGTGGTGAAGGGAATGAATGTTTAGGGTGGTGGATGTGGTGCCAATCAAGGGGGCTGCTTTGTCCTGGATGGTGTCGAGCTTCTTGAGTGTTGTTGGAGCTGCACTCATCCAGGCAAGTGGAGAGTATTCCATCACACTCCTGACTTGTGCCTTGTAGATGGTGGAAAGGCTTTGGGGAGTCAGGAGGTGAGTCACTCATCGCAGAATACCCAGCCTCTGACCTGCTCTTGTAGCCACAGTATTTATATGGCTGGTCCAGTTAAGTTTCTGGTCAATGGTGACCCCCAGGATGTTGACGGTGGGGGATTCGGCGATGGTAATGCCGTTGAATGTCATGGGGAGGTGGTTAGATTCTCTCTTGTTGGAGATGGTCATTTCCTGGCACTTGTCTGGTGCGAATGTTACTTGCCACTCACGAGCCCAAGCCTGGATGTTGTCCAGGTCTTGCTGCATGCAGGCACGGACTGCTTCATTATCTGAGGGGTTTGCGAATGGAACTGAACACTGTGCAATCATCAACGAACATCCCCATTTCTGACCCTATGATGGAGGGAAGGTCCAGGGTACAGGGAATGGAGTTTTTACAATGCGTGCAGGACTCCTTTCTTACCCAGTGGGTAAAAAGCCCAACAAGAGAGGAAGCGCTGCTCGATCTAGTAATGGGGAATGAAGCAGAACAGATAAGAGACGTAAGCATAGGGGAACATCTAGGCAATACTGACCACTAAATAATAAGGTTTAAGATAAAGATTGAGAAGGACATAAGTAAGACAAAGACCAAAATAATAAATTGAAAGAAAGAATTGAAAGATTTTCAGGGGGTGAGAATGGAACTAGGGAAAATAAACTGGAAAAATTTACTGAAGAATAGAATAATAATCATGGGAGATAATCATGGGATCTAAAGAAATAGAACAGCAGTGGGAATCATTTAAAATGATGATCAATAGAGACCAAAATAAATAAAGTCCTGGAGAAAAAGCAAGAACAAACTAGCTAGTAATGATACACCATGGATGAATAAAGAAATAAGGGCAAAATTGAAACTAAAGAAAAAGACATACACTGAGTACGTAGACATCAAAGGCGAGGATGACAAAAGGAAATTTGAAAAGGTTAGGAAAGAAGTTAAAAAAAAACAATTAGGAAGCAAAGAGAAACTACAAAATTAAATTATCAAGGAATATAAAAAGAAATAGTAAAGTATTCTACAGACACACAAATAACAAGTAATTCAGGATAGGGATAGGGCCACTAAGGGATACACATGATTAACTCACAGGTAATGACAGTAAAATGGCAGAAATATTAAATAATTACTTTGCCTCAGTATTTACCAGGGATACTAACATGGGCATGACATTAGAAGAAGAGATCAAAAAAGATATAAAGACATTTAAGATGGAAAGGGAGGAGATAATTGATAAACTAATCAAACTTAGAGAGGATAAAACCTCTGGTCTGGATGGATTGCATGCATGCAAACTAAAAGAAGTGTAGGGAATTCCTTATTTTGTGTGATTCTTGGACACTGGACAAATAGTCAAGCAAAGGAAGTCACCCTCACGGTAGTTTTGTTAATCAAAAGTAATTATTTAATGATGTTATTCATACGAGCATTCATGAATCAAAATCAAACCATACATATGACTTTCCTTTATAAAATCCTGCTATACACTTAATAATTTACAACGTTATTATGTAATGACTTAACAATTCATACACACATCAGGCAAATCATTAATACATATACAACCTTTAAACCAAGGATTTTACGCATCGGGCCTGAAGGTTGATCAGCTCTTCAGAACTCAAGGTCCTCTTCTTCTTGCGTGATGTTCAACTGCAGTGTGCGTTCCTTGTGACTGCCGGGTGGTGGGGAGAAGAGAAGAGAGGACCTGCTCTTCTCTCAAAGTGTTTTTATATTGTTTTTTATCAATAGGACATAGGATTGGGGAGGGTCATTCTTTTTGCCAATCGCTCCCTGTTGCTATGCCTCAATCATTAACATACTTCAATGATTGACAGTTTAGGCTTTGATCATGTGACTGGAGACCCTTTGTTGTAGAAAGACCATGGCCCCGATATTAGCGTGGAGGCAGGATGGCGGGGGGGGGGGGCCGGGGGGAGAGGGGGCGGGGTGAATGGGTGAGCAGGTAAAACCCGCCCAATAAAAAATGTCCGTTTTCCACGTGATCGCGATTCAGTTGTTGCCACTTAATGTGGCTTCCACGTTTGCCGTCCAAAAGCTGCACAACAGGCAGACTGCACACCTGCATCACAGGCTGTCAGCTGGAGGAGCTCTATTTAAAGGGCCATAGTTCCAATGGCTTTTCCTGGAGCAAACACCCACACATTCACATTGTAGCAGCACATGGGCAAGGCTGCTCCAAGATTCAATGATGCCTCACTCCAGATGCTACTGGATGGGGTGAGGAGGAGAAGGGATCTGTTTTACCCAGCAGCTGGGAGGAAGTGGCCTGCCTCTGCCAGCAAGAAGGCCTGGCTCGAGGTGGTAGAGGAGGTCACGAGCAGCAGCAACATCTCCCGCACCTGGATCCAGTGGAGGAAGCGCTTCAATGACCTAACATGGTCAGCCAAAGTGAGTACATTCCGTCTTCCCATCCCCCAACTCATTCTGCACTGCCAACACTACTCCATCACATCACTCCCCACACCCACTTAAGGCTCATCCTCAACTTACCTGCACTTCCTCAGCACCTCCTCACCTTCCCATTAATCAACCCACCACTACCACACATCCCAATCCTAATACAGTGACATGGCTCTGTCTCATACTCACCCTCTGAAGCATCTCTTTCATGGTCAGCCTCACTCAAACCAGTGCATTCATTGGTTGGCCACGTCACCATCACTCACTCACGCGTCTGTACTTTCTCTCCTTATCGGAGAAGAGAGTGCAAAATGCACGGGAGAGGGCGAGGACTGGAGGGGGGCTGCAACAAATCATCATCCTAACAGAGGCGGAGAAGGAGGCGCTGGAGCTCAGCCGAACCCTCGAGTGCCTGTCCGTCGGGGACGCCGAAACTGGCACCCGACAAACATCTGGTGACATAACTTTAACATTCAGCACACACAATATGAATTAATGTTAACACGCCTTGCCATCTTCAGCATCTCAGTGTGCTCATCGCAACATGACACATCTGTGATGATGCTTAATATCACCTTCTGTTCTCTTACAGGGCTTTCAGCGATCGCTGTGACGGCAGAGGGCAATTCCTCAGAGAACCTGCCGGCCTCTGAGGGTGCACCGTCACATCATAGTGAGCCATCCACCAGTGCAGATATTCACACCTCAGTGGGTCCTAGTCCTCAGTTAGTTGGGTTGGCACTTGGTGAGTTACCATGCACATATAAGCACGAGCAGACACTGGTGGCAGCAGCAGCTGTGGAGAGTCTGCGTCGGTGGGCGCACTCCTCTCCAGCTTTGCTCAGCTGGACGCAGATGCTGAACCCCGGGGACCATCCTTTAAAAGGAGAATGATCGAGAGACTGCAGCACATTTGCGAGGTGCTGGAACAGGTGCCACGCGCACTCTCCACAATAGCACAGAGGATGGAGGAGTCCAGCTCCTGCATGAGTGGAATGGTGGCACAGATACGGGAGGGAATCTCAGAGACAATGTCACAGGGACGTGAGCAACTCTGTGTAATAGTGTCACAGGGGATGAGCAACTCTCTGAGATACTGTCATGGGTAAGTGCGGGAATGTCTGCGATGGAGAGGCAAGCCTCCATTGAGCTTCAAGCACGGCTCACAAATGAGTCCATTCAGGCCCTGACAATGGCCGTTCGGACTCACAGTAAACAACATTCTGCCGCCTTTAACAGGCAGACAGATACACTAGCACTGGCCGTACAAGGCTTCACACATGTCCTCCAAACTGTTGTCCAGCAGAGTGGTAGGAGTGATGTCGGCCTGGCCCGGTGGGGTGATGGCAAAAGAGGATATGGAAGTGGGGACACCATTCAAAGCGCTCCCATGTTTTACCCATTGCCCCGCTCTCAATCAGTACCAGCAATGCTGCCTCCTCTCCAGGTGGCTGAGTCTGTCCCTGCACAGGTGCAGGTGGGGCAGTCTTTTGAGGGGCCCACACGGGCTCCAAAACTCAGAGGGCGTAGGCCCAAAGCATCTAAGCAGCCAGGGCATGAACAAGAGCAACCTGCCACTACCTCTGCTGCAGCCACAGGGGATACACCACATAGAAGTAGTCAGAAGAGAAAGGTGAAGGTTTTGCAAGCACGAAGGGGATGCACAAGAGTGTTTGACGGTTGGTCATGTTTTTCATTTATATTAGCTTTTTGTTAAACTGACATTAAACATTATGATTGTCACCACTACTGCCACATCTTGGCCATTCTTGACTGGCTTTTGTGATAGGGCCCTTTCATGAGGTTCACCATGAATGGCGCCACTTGATGCCAACCATTGGGTCACTTTACAGTGGCTGTATTTGTAGTTGCAGGACTGTTTTGTGCAGGGAGGGGTGGGGGGCTGGTGTGGGCGCTGCTCTTTCCAGATGGCGTGAGGACTGGACTCTTCACACTTTCTGATTTTAGGAGAACCGTTCACATATCAGTGACTCCCTGGCCTCACGAGCAGCCAGGTGAGCTGTTGCTCTGCCCTTGGATTCCTCCTGCTTCTCCTCCTCCTCCGCCTCCTCCTCCTCCTCGATGTGGATGGCAGATGTGGATGGGATCTCCTCAAGTGGCACCCCTCTCTGTTGTGCCATGTTGTGTGGGGCACAACACACGACTATAATGCGTCCCATTCTGTCTGGTGCGTATTGAAGTGCTCCCCCAGAATGATCAAGGCACCTAAATCGAATCTTGAACAGCCCTATAGCATGCTTAATTGTATACCTGGTGGCGATGTGGCTGTCGTTATATCGACGCTGTTGCTCGGTGATGAGGTTCCTCAGAGGTGTCATGAGCCATGTGTGCAGGGATATCCCTTGTCCCCGAGGAGCCAGCCCTTAAGGGTGTTCAGTGCGTGGAAGAGGGGTGGGATGTTGGATTCCCTGAAGATGAAGGAATCGTGGCAGCTACCAGGGAATCTGGCGCACACGTGCAGGAATTTTTTGCGGTGGTCACAAACGAGCTGAGTGCTGATGGAGCGATATCCCTTTCTGTTGATGAACAGTCCTGAACCGTGTGGAGGTGCTCATAAGGCTATATGGGTGCAATCGATTGCACCCTGCACCCGTTGGAAGCCAGCCACATAGTGGAATCCCACTGCCCTTTCCGTCTGGCTGAGGTGGTCCATGGGGAAGTTGACATACTGCGAGGCCCTGCGAAACAAGCCGTCAATGAACTGCCTTATGCAATTGTGTGCAGATGACTGAGAGACCCCGGCGATGTCCCCGGTGGCACCGTGGAATGATCCGGAGGCGAAGAAGTTGAGGGCAGTAGTGACTTTGACAGTGACAGATAAGGAGATGCTTCTTGGCCCAGCCAGGAGCAGCTCGGCATGAAGGAGGCTGGAGGTGTCTGCGACTACCTGGTAACTGTCTCTGAGCCTCCGTGTGCACTGCTCCTCAGAGAGGTCCAGGAAGTTGAGCCTCAGTCTGTAGACTCTGTGGTGAGGGTGGTGCCTCCTGCGATGTCGTTCTCTCTGTTGTTGCCCTCTGTGCTCTTGTGCAGGTGTCTGTGATGCAGCACTGTGTTGTGGAGCTCCAAGTGGCGAAGGTGGAAGCCGTGCCTGGCGAGGCTGGTGATGTTGCTCGTACTCTGATGTAGTGGTGAATGCAGCCGTGGCGCCCCCAGGTGTGAGTTTGAGGGGGTCCGCAAAGCAGTTAAATATGTGTGAACAGAAGAATTTTGAGTGGAAAGTAAGAATTTTCAGTGAAAACACAAAGATCTTGCAGCCAAAACTTTGAAAGAACTGAGTGCCCTGCTGCAATAAGTGACCTTTTCTCCCCATCTGTCAAATTAGCATTTGAATCTCCCACTGGCTGCTGGCTGAAACACAACGTGTTCCCCACAGCACGGGAAACACGTTGAGGATGCTTCAAATCGCACCCCTGCCTCAATGTGGAGAAAGTTAAGTAGTTCAAATACTTAAACTACCTCAACAACTGTGTCAAGTATCATCCTGCCGGCTTTAATTGTCGGTCAGACTTCTGCATTCGGCTGGCGCGCACGCACCCAGACTTGTCAATCGGGAACCCGGAAGCCTGCGGGTTGGAGCCAGGCTCCGAAACTGAACGGGATTTCCCCGATTCTCGGTCCCCCTGCCCCCAATGCACCCGCAATTTTACAGGAAAATTGAGCCCCATGTGTTCGAAGAATGGGCTGTAAAAGGCACCTTTCATTTCTATGCCCAGACATTCTTAATGGTCCTGATGCCTCCAATTTTGATTGCTTCAATGGCTTCAAATCCATTCCTTATACCATTTGACCATATGCTGGGTGCAATACTATTTGATGTTTAACAAATCCCAGTTCTTTTGAACAGATTACCAGATAGGAATGAGAGGCCCATGCTTTTTTCACACCTATCATTGCTTTCCTGATCTGAAGCCTTTGATATATGCCCTTGTTGCCTTTTCTTATATTACCCCCGGCTGTGTTGAAAAGCTTGTGCTTCCAAAAGCCTATGTGTTTTGAAAACCTGACAATGCTTTAAGCTCAATATTATCTATCTAGCTTATTTATTTAATAATCTAGATATCTATTTGCAGTACAATGTCTTCAATCCCAAAACTCAGACTTCTCCAATGCCATCAGCATCAGTGAGGCAAAAACAGGATTTGCGAGAACACAGTTTACCACATACTGTGTCTGCAGGTTTTCAAATGTCTTTGTTTAAAAGGGGTTCAGTTAACCCTTTCCTTCAAATATCTTTTGTTAAAGGGGTTTTGAAGCCCACAAAAGTTGGGGAAGAGATAGCAGAGGCACTATTAAATATATATAAAAATTCATCAGAAAAGGGAATAGTGCCAGAGGACTGGTGGACAGTTAAAGTGATTCCTATATTTAAAAAGGGAGGTAGAACCAGTCCAGGGATCTATAGACCAATTAGCTAAACGTCGGTGATAGGAAAGATAATGGAATCCTTACTCAAAGATGTAATAGAAAAACATCTAGAAACTGAAGATATAATAAAAAATAGTCAGCACGGATTTTGGGAGGGAACGTCATGCTTTACCATCCTTGTTGAATTCTTTGACGAAGTAACAAAAAGGGTAGGCAAGAGTAATGTAGCAGATGTAATATATTTGGATTATCAAAAGGCCTTCGATAAGGTACCGCATAGTAGACTCATGACTAAGGTCAGAGCATGTGGAGTCAGGGGACAAGTAGCAGAATGGATAGCAAGCTGGCTACAAAACAGAAAACAGAGTAGGGGTTAAAGGTAGTTACTCAGCCTGGCAAAAGGTGGGAAGTGGTGTTCCACAAGGATCAGTCCTTGGACCACTGTTGTTCACCATTTACACAAACTATTTGGATCTGGGAATCGGAATTGCCATAGAATTACATAGAATGTACAGCACAGAAACAGGCCATTCAGCTCACAAGTCCATGCTGGTGTTTATCCTCCACACGAGCCTTCTCCCTCCCAACTTCATCCAACCCTATCAGCATATCTTTCTATTTCTTTCTCCCTCATGTGTTTATCTAGCTTCCCTTTAAATGCATCCATGCTAGTCGCCTCAACTACTCCTTGTGGTAGCGAGTTCCACATCCCAACCACTCTCTGGGTAAAAAGGTTTCTCCTGAATTCCCTATTGGATTTATTAGTGATTATCTTATATTTATGGCCCCTTGTTCTGGTCTCCCCCAAAAGTGGAAACTTCCTCCCTACGTCCACCCTATCAAACCCTTTCACAATCTTAAAGACCTCTATCTGGTCACCCCTCAGTCTTCTCTTTTCTAGATAAAGAGCCACTGCTTGCTCAATCTTGATAGGTATAACTCCCAGTTCTGGTATCATCCTAGTAAATTGTTTTTGCATCTTCTCCAGTGCCTCTGTATCCTTTTTATAATGTGGAGACCAGAACTGTTCACAGTACTCCAAGTATGGTCTAACCAAGCTTAACATAACTTCTCGGCTTTTCAATACTATCCCTCTAGAAATGAACCCCAGTGCTTGGTTTACCTTTTTTATAGCCTTATTAACCTGCATCGTTACTTTTAGTGATTTGTGTATCTGTAGCCCCAGATCCCTCTGCTCCTCTACCCCATTTAGACTCTTATTATCCAAGCAGTATGTGGCCCACTTATTCTTCCTACCAAAACGTAATACCTCACACTTAGCTATATTGAAATTAATTTGCCAATTACGTGCACATTCTGCAAGTTTATTAATGTCTTCCTGTATTTTGTCGCAGTCCTCCTGAGCCATTCTGCCGCAGGTGGTGGGAATCTAACTGAAACTGGCGGTTTCTCACCAGATACCAGCTGGCAGTTAAAATCCCCCTTATATTTTGATTTTACATTTAATGTCACTTGAAAATGGGATACCAAGCCATTTAACAATGTGAAAGGAATTTGTTTAAGTTGATAGTTTTTCTGTTAGTAATATTCAGTGTTTAACGTTTGTGTAGGTGGATACAGTAAATAATTTTGAGTGGCAGAGGCAGCTGCGCTATTACTGGGATCTTGACACGGATAACTGTGTGGCTATGATGGCCTTATCTAATTACACATATGGCTATGAGTATCTGGGAGCATCGCCTCGCCTGGTCATTACACCACTTACTGTAAGTATATTCAGCTAAGATGATAGTTACCCAAAATTTAAAATGGAGAGCAAATGATAGAAAGAGCACTAATAGTAAAATGGCTGGATATTTTTGCTGGCAGTAGTGGGCGCAGTGTGAAAATTAAGCTGGTATCAGTGGTAAAAGTAGAACCATCATTACGCTTTCAAACTCCCCCTTTGGTACTGGTAGCAAGGAGATAATGTTGAATCTTGAGTGTGTGCTCCATCACTTAATATGAAGTTGTGATAGATTTATCTTATCCTGAACTATAATTTAAAAAATGTGCAAAACCTCTTCCATTAGGCAAGTCTGAAGTCCTCGGCATAGCAAGGCAAGACTCCAGTACTGTGTTGAGATTTCATTCAGTGGGCCAACAATTTATTTATTTAAAGTCTGAAATTGCCTGCAGTGATTGGACAGACTTTCTATTTTCTCCACTCTGCCAATGTTGACTGCGAATAATAACCTAAAGTTATTTGCATATTTGAATAAGAGAATTACTGCCAGCAGGGAAAAATACAAAACTACAAATCAAGAATAGTTTGTCTGTACTGCTGGCAAGAAATCATGCTGCCCACCAGGATGACTATCCAACCTATTTTGTTAATGAAAAACGTATTAATTCTATATTAATCTTTTTGTGCAATGTATGTAATATGTTCAGAAATGTACCTGATTAAGTTGTCTTTGGTATCTTAGGACCGCTGTTACCTCTGCCTCATGGGAGCACTACAGCTAGATCTAGGAGGAGCTCCAGCTGGCCCTGCTGGTACTGGTAAAACAGAAACTACCAAAGATCTTGCTAAGGCTCTGGCCATCCAGTGTGTGGTCTTTAATTGCTCTGAAGGCTTAGATTATAAGGTGAGTTAATGATCAGCAAAGATCAGGAATTTCATTGACTATGAAAACAGAATACCCCAATTTTTTAAGCATACATCATAATGCATTCAGAAGAGGATGTAACAATGGAAATTATATTAGATTTAACAAGGAACAAGACATAAACTTTTCATTCACAAAGTCATTTTTCTTTTGGTGAACAGCCTTCATACTATGTAGTAAGTTTATATTGTGAATGCACAATAACTAAGTTTATGTTCTGCAGATGATGGGACGTTTCTTCAGTGGTTTGGCTCAGTCAGGAGCCTGGTGCTGCTTTGATGAGTTCAATCGGATTGATATTGAAGTACTTTCTGTCATTGCTCAGCAGCTCATCACCATCAGAAATGCGAAAGCAGCAAAGGTAGCACATTATTCTGATACTAGTCAAGCTTGATAATTAGCAGATCACAATTTTGCCTGATAATATAGGGGTGATTTTCCACGGGGGCTCTTCCGATCATCTGCCGTCATTTTGGCAGAAGAGCCACAAAAACTTTGGAGAAGCAGCGTGTACAGTATTTACACCATTTTCCCAGGATTTCTGCAGCTCTTCCACTGAAATTATGGTGGATGAGTGGGAGAACCCCACAGAAATTCACTCCTATAGTCTTCAGCAAGTAAAAGATGTTAAAAGGTCATATATGACTTAATGTCTGCTTCTGTAATGTGCAGGACATAGCATGTAAAATCTGTCAGATCACATGCATCTGATACTGAATGGTTCATATATGTCTTGCATCAACTCTTGTGTGAATATTCTGTAAACTGGCTTTCATGTTCACTGTAGCAGAGTCAAGTGATGAAAGCAGGACACAGTGCATTGGTGATAGACAAAAAGGAGAATTTTTCGAACACTTTAAATAGGTATATGTAAACTCTTTGTTTACGGTTCAGTCTTTAATCAAAAAGGCTGCAAGTCTTGGTACAAGCACAAGGTTTTATTAAGAGTTACTGTACAAGATAAGTAGCAAAAGATGTTAAAATACAATAGCACAATTATAAGATGTTGGGATACAACTGACAAGGGTCCTGAGGTGATCAAACTCAACCCTGTGATAAGATATTGAGCTGTCCAGGCGTACCGAGAATATTCTAACTAGTATGCTTTAAGTCTCGATTTATATATGTTACAACCACCCATCAGTTCTTATAGGACCTTGAGCCCCCCTCCTCCCTTTTTGGGCCCACACATCAATCAATCTGTTAACTCCTGCACATTCAACAAAAATAGAGACTGGCAACTAATAGTTTCCCATGTCATGACACACTGAAAACATTAGATAATAATGAAGACATGGGGGGTAATTTCCATCCCCAAGAACGGGTGGGTGGGGTTCGTGGGCAGTAAAAATAGTGGATTTTTGGAACGGGGGCACATCCCGGCTCCAACGTATCCACTTCCAGGTTTGACCCAGACGCATTTATGGATGCGCGCACGTGCAACAGACACCTGGAAGTCCAGACCCCACTTAAAGCCGGCGGGCCAATACTTAAAGGGGCAATGTACCTCATTGAAATAGTTGAGGTACTTAATTATTTGTGTATTACGAAAGTAAAACAAACTTTAACCTTACCTGTTCGGGTTTCCCATCGCTTGCGATTCACATCAAGTGAAAGGAGGTTGGAAGGGCTGGATCCATGAGGTGAGTGCCTTTCTTGCACAGCTTATGGACCAGGAGGAGCAGGAGTGCTTCTTCCAGGCCCAACAACCTCACCTGGCATGACATGACCCTGCGATTGGCCAATTTCCCTCCCCTGATGCCGGATCCCCCCCCCACGATGCTGGACCCCTTCCTCCCAATGCTGGACCTCCCTTCCCCCAAATGGTGGCCCCCCCACCGATGGTGGACCCTCCTATCTCCGACTCTTCACCCGACCTCCAATCTCTTCTCTGATCTTCAACCTCTTCAACCGACCTCTGATCTCGTCAACCATTTCGACCGACCTCTAATCTCGTCTTCCGATCTTCAACCGACCTCCGACCTCCGATCTCTGCAGCCTCTTCGACCAACCTCCAGTCTCTGCAACCTCTTCGATCTCCTCTGATCTCTTCCCAGCATCACCCCCCCACTCCCCGATCTCCTCCCGGCATCAGCCTCCACGGCCCACAATCCCTTCCTCCCTATTCTTCAATCCCTGGCCTTCCCACCAGTCAGCCTGCCTGTTAATCAGGCTGGCTGCTGGGCGTGAAGCCCAGAAGTAAAATTTATTGACCTTAACACGGCAACTCAACTTCTGGGTTTCGCGTCCAATTACCCTCCCCCCACTCCCTTTCCCCTCCATGCTAAAATTATGCCCCTGGTGTTTCATGACGCACTATTATGACAAGATTTAAGCAGTCTTTAGCTGAAGGTTGACAATTACGTGGACACAGTTTTGTTGAGGCTCTTAACAATCTGAACAGCCTGAAAAATACTGTTTCTTACAGTATACTAGCCATACAATCCCAATGAATCTTCAAGGTAGAAAAAGCCATAAAAATTACACATGGTTTCGTGGTTTTATATGGAGGCACATTGAATACACAACCAGGAAGGCGATGCACAACACTACGAAGATATTGGTTAGGCCACAGTTGAAGTACTATTTTCAATTTTGGGCATCACATTATAGAAAAAGATATCGGAGCCATGGGAAAGGCGCAACGTAGATTTAGTGGGTGATACAGGAATGCGAGGATACAGTTATGAAGAGATACTGGAAAATTAGAACTGTATTCACGACAGCCAAGAAGGTTAAGGGGAAATATAATAAATGTAATGTTTTGAAAGGATTTGAGAAGATATGTAGTGTAAGCTTATTTTCACTAGTGAATGAATTGTTAAGAAATGTGCATGAATTTAGGATTAGTATTAAAAGTTTAGTGGGGGAAGTTAGAAGAAATGTTTTCAAGAAAAGGGTTATTAGGATATGGAACAAATTAATGTAAGTGGCTATTGAAGCCAAGTCAATCCTAGTATTTAAGAGGGAATAGATAAACACTTGAACTGGAAAAATAGTAAAGATTCAAGAGAAAGAATAGGAAAATAGCATTAGAGTAGATAGGTAAATAGTACTGATGTGGAGCTAGCACTGGCACTGCCACAGTGCGCTGAATGGTCTCCTTCAGTGATGAAATTTCTGATTCTATGAGGCAAATATGTCAATTAGAGTAGTAATGACAGTCCTTCTCAGGTTGGATTTGAGGCATAGGCATATTTCTTGGACAAAGAATAGGGAGCTTTGTTATGCATTAATGCTACATGCTGCCTGACCTGAGAATGTTTAAGAACATAAGAAAGCATAGATGAGAAATAGCCCAGCAAGGTCCACTTACCATGTAGTTTACCCAATCATGATCTCTGCCATCCCTATTTAATCTGAGTTCTTCAAATTTCTCCGAAAGGTTGCCAAGCTAAATTTCAGAATGTCTATCAATCTTTACACCTCCAACATTCAACACTGCCTGGTATCTTTCTCAGATGACCTTCCCTTTTTCATATTAACACAGGAAAAAACATGTTCTTTGGAGTATTTATTACCTATATAAAGTTGGCATCCATTCCTAAGTAGGTGGTTGCCATGTTGAAACTGGGTGCATGGAGTGACGAAATGGGACATTTCCTAGCACTGAGCCTTCACTTAGATGTATACTGAATATAAAAATTTGTTCCACTAAAAAAAAAGTTCTCCTGGTTGATCATAAAGGAATCATATTATCAGCCACATTTGGCCAAACAAAACTTTTTCACATGTATCAGTGTTTGTTATCCTGTTGAAATGAAGTTCTGGAATTTTTATTTGATTTGATTTTGTACAATGCAGCTGGATGCTGTATTGTCCCACAATCTACCTGTTTACTGAAACTTTTGTCATAAATTTATAAAAAGTTTTACAATCATTAACTGTAAGGTTTATGTTAACCTGTACTTTCCCCACCCTGTAAGTCTCTTAAAATACCATAGTAGTGAGTTACAAATTGCACAGCTTGGTAGTGTTATGCATTGCTATAATAATATTTATCACAACTTAATAGTAGAATATAGATTTGCCTCCATGATTGTGCAAGTGTAACATTGGCAACCGTCTGGTAACAGGTTGCTTGCCTACATTTGTAGCAGCTGAATTGTCCATGCTGTGAGAGAGAAACCAAAGATGTTTTTAAAAAAACACAATTTTATTTTAAAAAAACACATGGGGGGTAAAATTCAACTTGGGTGGGATCACAAAACAAGCAAAAGCAGATCGGCCGCCCGTTATACCCGTTTTGCGTCCCTACCAGAGTTGAATTTTACCCTCATGATCTGTGGACTGTGTTGAATTAGCCAGTCTTTGCTGTAGAAGTTGTGATGATACATTTGGCCTCTGTGTCCCTACATTAGATGAGGGGAAAATAATAGCCCGATTCCACTGTTGTGTTGGCCTGGGCTCAGTGGTTGCGTTTCTTACCTTTGAGTCAGAAGTTCATGGGTTCAAGTTCTACCCCAGAGACTTGAGCACATGAACTAGGCTGACACTTCAGTGCAGTACTGAGGGAGAGCTGCACTGTCAGAGGTGCCGTCTTTTGGATGAGATGTTAAACCTTGGTCTCAGTTTGATATAAAAGATCCCATGGCACTACTTGAAGAAAAGCAGGTGATTTCCCTCTGTGTCTTGGCCAACATTTATCCCTCAACCAACACCATGAAAACAGATTATCTGGTCATTTACTTGAGTGTTGTTTGAGGGACCTTACTGTGCGCAAATTGGCTGCCACATTTACGTACAAGCCAAATTGTAACCTACATTTCCCTACATTACAACAGTGAATACATTTCAAACGTATTTAGTGGGCTGTGGGGACATCCTGAGGATGTGAAAAGCATGATATAAATGCAAGTTTTTTTTCCCCTTTTTCTTGATTGCTGTCTGTTGATCCTTATTAGAAATGATATGTTGATAGGGTAAGATGAAGTAGGGTGGGAGGAGGCTTGTGTGGAGCATAAACACCGTCATAGACTTGTTGGGCCTAATGGCCTGTTTCTGTGCTGTAAATTCTATGTAATTCTCTGTAAGTGTTCCACGTGTGAACGTTGGCTGAGGAAATAATTGGGCCTGATTGCAATGCAGTCCATGTTTAAATAGCCTGCTAACCTTTTTTGGCGAGTTTCAGAGATGTAGAATGAGGGTTGCTCAATTGCTATTGAGGTTTCTGAACCCTGTACAACCAATCATAAGTTGCCACCTTCGAGAAAGGATGATATAAGGGAAAACAATCAGAAGAGAAAATTGAAAGTAAAGTAAGTGTTATATAAGTTTTTTTTTTGTTCTTTTTTTCTGCAGCTCTCCCGTTTCATGTTTGAAGGTAGAGAAATCAAGTTGGTTATGTCTTGCGCAGCATTCATCACTATGAACCCTGGTTATGCTGGAAGAACAGAACTACCAGACAACTTAAAGGCTCTTTTTAGACCGATTGCAATGATGGTTCCGAACTACGCCCTTATTGCTGAGGTAATTGAATTGTTGAGATACTTTTCTTTTATGCTTTTTCCTTTTTCATTGGTCAACATAGTTGCAATAATAGGATCAGTACCATTAAATCATCTGCACTGATGGAACATTTTCTTTAACTTCGATCAGTTTCTGCTGAATTGTTTTTCATAATTATTTGAAGGCAAGCAAGAGGACAAATTTCAAAAATTTTATTCAGGTAAAGTGCTTTTAGCAAGTGAGACCATGTGTGTGACAGAGAGAGAAAATAGGTTACAGATCTTTTGTAACTTTTCTTTTGTGTTCTATAAACTTCAGAAAGTGCATTAAGCTGAAACAGAGACCTAGAAATTGAACCATGCCCGAATTGGGGCACGATAAGAGTGCAGCACACGGGTCAAAAGTGATTGGAGGCAAGACCGTGAGAATTTGGTCCGCCGGCCTCATTTGCTCATTACCTTCAAGCTGCAGGCACCAATCGCGGCCCAGGGGCAGCTCGGTAGCCCAGGGAAGCACTGGGATCTTAAGCAGAGTCTAGGTTGGGGGTGTGGGGGTGTGGCAATTGGGAGGAGGTGAGCGTTGGCTGGCAGCAGCCCACGGATTTAATGTGGAGCTGGGAGGAGCACTTCTGCTCCTCCCAGCTCCACAATAAGATAGGTAAAAATATTCATCTGACCTTTCTGGTGGCAGTCTGCAGCGGTCACTTTAAGCACCTCAAGAAACTGACCTCAGCAGGCACGGCATATGGAAAGGTCGTAACGCCCTGGACTTTTAAGGAGGATCCTTCACCAATATGGTAGGCAGCATACTTCTGGCGCAGAATGAGTGCCACCCAACACCTGTCATATTGGCCACTGAGGTGCCCGTTTTGTGCCTGTAAACCAGGCACAGTGTGATCCAATTACTAGGCCAGAATGTGTTTCTCATGGTAATTTGAATTCCTTTTACATTTTAAGGTTGGTAGATTGTGGGGACGGTAGCATAGTGGTTATGTTACTGGACTAGTAATCCAGCGGCCTGGACTAAAATCCAGAGTCATGAGTTCAAATCCCGCCACGGCAGCTGGCGAATTTAAATTTAATTAATTAAATTCAATTAATTAAATAAAAATCTGGAATTAAAATACTGATGGCCATGAAACTACCGGATTGTCGTAAAAACCCATCTGGTTCACTAATGTCCTTTAGGGAAGGAAACCTGCCGTCCTTACCCGGTCTGGCCTAAATGTGATTCCAGACCCACAGCAATGTGGTTGATTCTTAATTGCCCTCTGAAATGGCCTAGCAAGCCACTCAGTTGTAAAATCTCGCTACGAAAAGTCATAATAAGAATAAAACCGGACGGACCACCCGGCATCGGACCACTGGGCACCGGACACGACAACGGCAAACCAAGCCCAGTCGACCCTGCAAGGTCCTCCTTACTAACATCTGGGGACTTGTGCCAAAATTGGGAGAGCTGTCCCACAGACTAGTCATACTCTCAGAATCATACCTTTCAGCCAACGTCCCAGACTCTTCCATCACCATCCCTGGGTATGTCCTGTCCCACCGGCAGGACAGACCCACCAGAGGTGGCGGTACAGTGATATACAGTCAGGAGGGAGTGGCCCTGGGAGTCTTCAACATTGACTCTGGACCCCATGAAATCTCATGGCATCAGGTCAAACATGGGCAAGGAAACCTCCTGCTGATTACCACCGACCGTCCTCCCTCAGCTGATGAATCAGTCCTCCTCCATGTTGAGCACCACTTGGAGGAAGCACTGAAGGGCACAAAATGTACTCTGGGTGGGGACTTCAATGTCCATCACCAAGAGTGGCTCGGTAGCAGAGTGCCAGACTGGGCCTGCGGCAGGTGGTGAGCGAACTAACACGAGGGAAAAACTTACTTGACCTCGTCCTTACCAATCTACCTGTCGCAAATACATCTGTCCATGACAGTATTGGTAGGAGTGAGCACTGCACAGTCCTCGTGGAGATGAAGTCCCGTCTTCGCACTGAGGACACCATCCAACGTGTTGTGTGGCACTACCACCGTGCTAAATGGGATAGATTCAGAATGGATCTAGCAGCTCAAAACTGGTTGCATGCATGCTAAACAGCAGAAGCAACATGCTATAGACAGAGCTAAGCGATTCCACAACCAACGGATCAGATCAAAGCTCTGCAGTCCTGCCACATCCAGTCGTGAATGGTGGTGGACAATTAAACAACTAACGGGAGGAGGAGGCTCTGCAAACATCCCCATCCTCAATGATGGCGGAGTCCAGCACGTGAATGCAAAAGACAAGGCTGAAGTGTTTGCAACCATCTTCAGCCAGAAGTGTCGAGTGGATGATCCATCTCGGCCTCCTCCCGATATCCCCACCATCACGGAAGCCAGTCTTCAGCCAATTTGATTCACTCCACGTGATATCAAGAAACGGCTGAGTGCACTGGATACAGCAAAGGCTATGGGCCTCGACAACATCCCGGCTGTCGTGCTGAAGACTTGTGCTCCAGAACTAGCTGTGCCTCTAGCCATGCTGTTCCAGTACAGCGACAACACTGGCATCTACCCGACAATGTGGAAAATTGCCCAGGTATGTCCTGTCCACAAAAAGCAGGACCAATCCAATCCGGCCAATTACCGCCCCATCAGTCTACTCTCAATCATCAGCAAAGTGATGGAAGGTGTCGTCGACAGTGCTATCAAGCGGCACTTACTCACCAATAACCTGCTCACCGATGCTCAGTTTGGGTTCCGCCAGGACCACTCGGCTCCAGACCTCATTACAGCCCTGGTCCAAACATGGACAAAAGAGCTGTATTCCAGAGGTGAGGTGAGAGTGACTGCCCTTGACATCAAGGCAGCATTTGACCGAGTGTGGCACCAAGGAGCCCGAGTAAAATTGAAGTCAATGGGAATCAGGGGGAAAACTCTCCAGTGGCTGGAGTCATACCTGTCACAAAGGAAGATGGTAGTGGTTGTTGGAGGCCAATCATCTCAGCCCCAGGACATTGCTGCAGGAGTTTCTCAGGGCAGTGTCCTAGGCCCAACCATCTTCAGCTGCTTCATCAATGACCTTCCCTCCATCATAAGGTCAGAAATGGGGATGTTCGCTGATGACTACACAGTGTTCAGTTCCATTCGCAACCCCTCAAATAATGAAGCAGTCCGAGCCCGCATGCAGCAAGACCTGGACAACATCCAGGCTTGGGCTCATGAGTGGGAAGTAACATTCGCGCCAGATAAGTGCCAGGCAATGACCATCTCCAACAAGAGAGAGTCTAACCACCTCCCCTTGACATTCAACGGCATTACCATCGCCGAATCCCCCACCATCAACATCCTGGGGGTCACCATTGACCAGAAACTTAACTGGACCAGCCATATAAATACTGTGGCTATGAGAGCAGGTCAGAGGCTGGGTATTCTGCGGCGATTGACTCACCTCCTGACTCCCCAAAGCCTTTCCACCATCTACAAGGCACAAGTCAGGAGTGTGATGGAATACTCTCCACTTGCCTGGATGAGTGCAGCTCCAACAACACTCAAGAAGCTCGACACCATCCAAGAGAAAGCAGCCCGCTTGATTGGCACCCCATCCACCACCCTAAACATTCACTCCCTTCACCACCGGCGCACAGTGGCTGCAGTGTGCACCATCCACAGGATGCACTGCAGCAACTCGCCAAGGCTTCTTCGACAGCACCTCCCAAACCCGCGACCTCTACCACCTAGAAGGACAAGAGCAGCAGGTACATGGGAACAACACCACCTGCACGTTCCCCTCCAAGTCACACACCATCCCGACTTGGAAATATATCGCCGTTCCTTCATTGTCGCTGGGTCAAAATCCTGGAAATCCCTTCCTAACAGCACTGTGGGAGAACCGTCACCACACGGACTGCAGCGGTTCAAGAAGGTGGCTCACCACCACCTTCTCAAGGGCAATTAGGGATGGGCAATAAATGCTGGCCTCGCCAGCGACGCCCACAATCCGTGAACGAATAAAAAAAAAAGCACAGACCAGAGATTGAACCTATCTCAGAGCTTCTAACTGATGGTATGGCTCTTGCTTGGCCCAGCTTAATGAAGTTAGGGTTTCATGAGTTCATGGTCACTACATTGCAATATAATTATCCAGAAAACCTGTACTGTGAAAGCATATATTGACAAGTCAATTTTTTTTCCACTGGCGCCAGCGCCTCAGATTTCACTTGAATACTAAACAACATTAGCTAGGCCTTTCAGCAATGTATACTGCTCACCAATCCTTTAATGAGAAGAGCTTGGAGTCTATAACATTTTGTTTCTCAGCTGGTCAAAATTGTTAACATGAAGTAATTTAGTAAATAAATATATGCGGATCTTGCGCTATTGTTTATGCATTCCTTGGAACATAGGAACAGGGGTAGGCCATTCAGCCCATCGAGCCTGTTCCGCCATTAAATTAGATCATGGCTGATCTGTATCTTAACTCCATTTACCTGCCTTGGTTCCATATCCTTTAATACCCTTACCTAACAAAAATCTATCAATTTCAGTTTTGAAATTTTCAATTGACCTAGCACTAACAACTTTTTGAGGGAGAGTTTTCCAGATTTCCACTACACTTTGTCCCTTTGTGTGAAGAAGTGCTTCCCGACCTCATCTCTGAATGGGCTAATTCTGTTCTTAGGGTTATGCTCTCTTGTTCTGGACTCCCCCTCCAGAAGAAATAGTTTCTCTCCATCTACCCTATCCTTTAATCATCTTAAACACCTCAATTATATCACCCCTCAATCTTCTATACTCAACGGAATAAAAGCGTAGTCTGTGCAACCTGTCTTCATAATTTAACCCTTTTAGCCCCGGTATAAGTCTAGTGAATCTGCACTGCACCCCCTCCAAGGCCAATATATCTTCCTGAGGTGCGGTGCCCAGAACTGAACGCCGTACTCCAAATGTGATCTAACCGGAGCCTTGCCTTATACAACTGTAGCATAACTTCCAACCATTTGTATTCCAGCCCCTCTGAGAAAAAGGCTAACGTTCCATTAGCCTTTTTAATTATTTTTGTACCTGTCCATTAGTTTTTAGTGATTTCTGTACATGGACCCCTAAATCTCTCTGCTCCTCCACAGTTCCGAGCATCTTACCATTTGGAAAATACTCTGATCTATCTTTCTTAGGTCCGAAGTGGATGACCTCACACTTCACCACATTGAACTCCATCTGCCACAGTTTTGCCCACTTATTTAATCTATCAATGTTCCTTTGCAACTTTTTGCTCCCATCTATACTACCTACTTACTGTGCCACCTAACTTAGTGTCGTCAACAAACTTGGATATATGGCTCTCTATTTCTTTATCTAAGTCATTGATAAACATAGTGAAAAATTGAAGCCCCAGCACAGATCCCCGGGGGATCCCTGCCTTCCAGTTATTTGTTTTTTTGTATATTATAGGTCATTCTGTATTCGGAGGGTTTCGAATCCAGTAAGGTTTTGGCCAGAAAGATGACTCAGATGTACAAATTATGTAGTGAGCAGCTGTCCCAGCAGGATCACTATGACTTTGGTATGAGAGCAGTCAAGTCCGTGCTTGTCATGGCTGGGTAAGCAAACAAATTCAAAATGTTTAATTTTGACTTTTTTTAAAAAAATGGAAAAAATAGACTTACGGGGGTAGATTTTCAACTTGCTGCCTGGGCATACAACTTGGTGGTTCAGATTGGCCAATCATTAAAGGAACCGCCCGATTTTGATTAAAATAGATTGGAATGAAAACCGGGTGGTTTCTATAATGGTCGGCCAATCTGCACCACCAGTTTTGTGCCACAGGCAGCAAGTTGAAAATCTACCTCATGGGCTTTCAGAATGAAGCTGAATTTGGGTTCTGGAAATGAATGGGCAATGTGTTAAGTCAATGTTATGATATTAGTCTTAAGGAACACAGAAGCGGTGCTCTTTTAGACCAGAAAGTATCAATAAAACATGTATTTCTTTGTCTTTTGACACATCATAATATTTGACATTAATATGCTCAAAGTGCACTGACAATCCAAAGATGCCAGATAAAAAACTTATTTAAAAAATCCTTGTTTTTAAAGCACCCTACCCCAGAAAAAGTGATTATAATTGACTGCAAAATTATTTATTTTACACAATCATTTTGCTAACACAAAAATTTAATTAGCATTCAGGTGCTGTTGACTGCAGGTCGAGACAATGCAGTGCTGGAAGTATAACTAAGCTCAAAGCAGGTCCTGCTCTCAACTGGCATACCTGTAACATGAATCTTTACAACTTTTACCCAATTTAATGATTTTAAAAGCAATTATCAAAACTTTTGTGTTTTTCAACTCTGTTTAACTAAATGGGAGTGTTAAGGATTTGGCCTGAAACCACAAAAATTCTTTGACTGATTTGCTTAATCCATGAAAAATTTAACATACCTTATTGAGGAACCGCAAGGAAGTTGCTGGAGTTGTTATTGTCTGGAATAGTTGATGGTAACAGGTGAAGAGAAAGGCAGGAACATAGATAAATAATGTGTCGGGTTGGATGTGCAACCCAAATGGAGAAGACACATAGGCCCCGATATTTACGGGGAACGGGCAGGGGCAGAGGTTTAGCTGCCAGGAAACCCGGAAATATGGATTGAGATGGAGAGGCCGGCTGGCTGTCGGGCGGGTAGGCTTGTGGCACCAGGCCGCAGCTGGGGAGAGCAGCAGAGGGAGGGAAAGATCGCTGGTCGGACATCAGGTCGGCGGGGGTGGGGGGGGGGGGTTGAATTGGAGACAGTGGGTCAGACAACAGTGGGGTGAGTCGGAGATACTGGGAAGGGATCACCAGGCGGCGATCAGGAGGGGATGGGGTGGGGGAGATCGGCAATCGGGAGGGCTGGGGGGAGGTTGGCAATTGGGATGGCTGGGCTGGGGATCCTGAGGGGGCCGAAGGCTTCCTTGAGGGGCCTGTGGGGAGCATTCCTGCTCCTCCTGGCCCACAAAGAGTGCTGAAAGAGTCACTTACATTGGGGAGGCGGCAGCTCGTGCCTTGGATCAGCTGCCGGGAATCCCACGATTTTTAATGGGAGCCTCGTCCATAGCCTGATTCCTGCACTTCAAAGTTTAAAGGGGCGGGAATGAGGTCAGGTTGCTTGATCCTGATATTTTAACACTGACCCCCTCCTCTCCCGCCCGTTGGTGGTAGTGGTTTGTGGGGGGGGCGGTGTTAAAATTGAGACCATTGTTTTTGATGATGTATAATTAGTTGCATTTATAAGCTTTGGAGACAATTTCATATTCCCATTACACTTTTTCTGCTTAGGTCACTGAAGAGGGAGAACCCTGAATTGGATGAGGATGTTGTGTTGATTAGAGCCTTAAGAGATTCTAACCTACCAAAATTTCTGTCAGATGATACACAGCTTTTCAGGTACATTGCGGGTCCTTTATTTTAAAATTATCATTATTATGTAATCCAACACTATCCTTTTTTAGTCTGTTCACATCCTTTTGGGATGCTGCCCCTATTTCATTTAAAACTTAAAAATTCCAAATTGGATTTGTTCTTCAGAAGATTTCAGTAAAATTGACCGCACAGGTGCAATAATAAGATATAAAGTATCTTTAGTTTATTGAATGATATATTTGTTTCAGAATGATTTGACGATAGACTATGGTGAAGTTTTTCTTTTTTCCCTTTAGTGGAATCCTGTCAGACTTATTTCCGGGAGTTGTTATTCCAGATCATGATTATGGTTCATTCCAGCAAACGACTATTGAAGTCATGCTTAACCGTGGCCTGCAACCTGTCCCTACTATGATTGTAAAGGTCATACAGTTGTACGAAACCATGATTGTACGCCATGGTGTTATGCTGGTTGGGCCTACTGGAAGTGGCAAAACTACTGTTTACCAGATTCTGGCAGAAACTCTTGGAACTTTGCATAGTGCTGGTGAGATAGACCCATCATATCAGCCTGTGAAAACGTATGTGCTAAACCCCAAATCAATCACGATGGGTGAACTGTATGGTGAAATAAATAGCTTGACACTGGAATGGAACGATGGGCTAATGGCACTTAGTGTCCGTGCAGCTGTGAATGATGAAACTGAAGAACACAAATGGATTATCAGTGATGGTCCCGTTGATGCACTGTGGATTGAGAATATGAATACAGTACTTGATGATAACAAGATGCTATGTCTCGCAAACAGTGAACGGATTAAACTCACACCATATATTCATATGGTCTTTGAGGTAGGTGATTCCAAACCTATTGACTATACATGTCTCAAGACTGTGGCACCACACCAGTGGGACCCTTGTGGAATTGCAACGTCAAAGTTTCTTACCTGCAATGGTTTAACAATCTCTCAGAGATTAACCATGTGAATGTTTTTTTCATTAGTATCAGCAGTGAGTAAGTGAACTGGTGACCATATTTTAAAATCTGTAAAAATATTTATTAATAGTTCAATTTTTAAATTGAACTCCTATTGAATGAAAAGATGTTTTCATTATCGTAGCCTAGAAATTTCTGTTGGTCATATCAACAAACACTTAATATATTCATAAGATATTCCTCTTTGCTATTTCAGTGGAGGCATTAACCCATTCATTTTATTTTAAAATACATTGTAATGTCTGCATGTGGCTTTATCAAAATGGTCAGTAAAATGTATTTTTCATTTGTGATGTTTGTTACATACCTTTAAAGTGTATCATATAATATATTTAAATTGTTGTGGCAAGCATGTAAAAATTGATATTAATCACAAATCCTAAAACCTGTTATTGTAGTCACATTGTTATTAATACATTCTGATTGTTGTATAACACAGCAGTTTAATCAATAGCAGAAATATATGGCTAATTTATGACAAAATATTTCTGTTATCTTCCAGGTACAAGACCTGAAGGTGGCCTCTCCTGCCACTGTTAGCAGGTGTGGAATGGTTTACATTGATGCAGAGGAACTCAAATGGATGCCATATGTACAAACATGGATGGCTAGCATTTCAGATAGCGTAAGCTACAATATTTATAAATTGTCATTTAAGTATGGTGGAATGAAGTTGGCCTTTTCAAAAAAATTAATCCTACATTATGTTTTCACTTAACCTACCTGGTCCCTAACGTCAGCTCTGCCTGCACTGTTAGCTCTGTTGAATGTAAATTCTAACTCACTCCTGCCAGCTTCAAGTGTCACGGTTGGCTATTTTGTGTCTAGGCCATTATCAGCTGAATCAGGTAGATTCTTTAAAAGTCATTTGGATGTACAGAACCATGTTCTCAATGAATACTTTGCGTCTGTCTTCACAAAAGAGGGAGCCGATGCAGACGTTGTAGTTAAGGAGGAGGAGTGTGAAATAATGGATGGGATAAACATAGTGAGAGAGGAAATATTAAGGGGTTTAGCATCTTTGAAAGTAGATAAATCACCAGATCCGAATGAAATGTATCCCAGCTGCTAAGAGAAGTAAGGGAGGAAATAGCGGAAGCTCTGACCTTCATTTTCCAATCCTCTCTGGCTATAGGTGTGGTGCCGGAGGACTGGAGGACTGCTAACATTGTACCGTTGTTTAAAAAGGGAGAAAGGGATTGACCGAGTAATTATAGGCCAGTCAGCCTAACCTCGGTGGTGGGCAAATTATTGGAAACAATTCTGAGGGCCAGTGTTAATCGTCATTTAGAAAGGGACAGATTAATCGAGTACAATTAGCATGGATTTGTTAAGGGAAGGTCGTGTCTGACGAACTTGATTGAATTTTTTGGCGGTAACAAGGAGGGTCGATGAGGGTAGTGCGTTTGATGTCGTCTACATAGACTTTAGCAAGGCTTTTGATAAGGTCCCACATGGCAGACTGATCAGAAAAGTAAAAGCCCATGGGATCCAAGGGAAAGTGGCAAGTTGGTCCAGAATTGGCTCAGTGGCTGGAAGCAAAGGGTAATAGTCGACGGGTGTTTTTATGACTGGAAGGCTGTTTCCAGTGGGGTTCCACAGGGTGCAATACTAGGTCCATTGCATTCTGTGGTATATATCAATGATTTAGACTTAAATGTAGGGGGCTTGATCAAGAAGTTTGCAGATGATACAAAAGTTGGCCGTGTGATTGATAGTGAGGAAGAAAGCTGTAGTCCGCAGGAAGATATCAGTGGACTGGTCAGGTGGGCAGAAAAGTGGCAAATGGAATTCAATCCAGAGAAGTGTGAGGTAATGCATTTGGGGATGGCAAACAAGGTAAGGGAATACACAATAAATGGTAGGATACTGAGAAGTGTAGAGGGAGAGAGAGAGACCTTAGAGTGCATATCCACAGATTCCTGAAGGTAGCAGGACAGGTGGATAAGGTGGTTAAGAAGGCATATGGGATACTTTCCTTTATTAGTCGTGGCATAGAATATAAGAGCAGGGAGGTTATGCTAGAACTGTATAAAACACTAGTTAGGCCACAGCTAGAGTACTGCATACAGTTTTGGTCACCACGTTACAAGTAGGATGTGATTGCACTAGAGAGGGTACCGAGGAGATTTACAAGGATGTTGTCAGGACTGAAAAATTTTAGCTATGAGGAAAGATTGGATAGGCTGGGGTTATTTTCTTTGGAAAGAGGAGGCTGAGGGGACATTTAATTGAGCTGTGTAAAATTATTTTTTTTATTCATTCATGGGATGTGGGCGTCGCTGGCAAGGCCAGCATTTATTGCCCATCCCTAATTGCCCTTGAGAAGGTGGTGGTGGGCCACCATCTTGAACCACTGCAGTCCGTGTGGCGAAGGTTCTCCCACAGTGCTGTTAGGTAGAGAGTTCCAGGATTTTGACCCAGCGATGATGAAGGAAAGGTGATATATTTCCAAGTTGGGATGGTAAATGACTTGCAGGGGAACGTGCAGGTGGTGTTGTTCCCATGTGCCTGCTGTCCTTGTCCTTCTAGATGGTAGAGGTCGCAGGATTTGGGAGGTTCTGTCGAAGAAGCCTTGGCGAGTTGCTGCAGTGCATCCTGTGGATGGTGCACACTGCAGCCACAGTGTGCCAGTGGTGAAGGGAGTGAATGTTTAGGGTGTTGGATGGGGTGCCAATCAAGCGGGCTGCTTTGTCCTGGATGTTGTCGAGCTTCTTGAGTGTTGTTGGAGCTGCACTCATCCAAGCAAGTGGAGAGTATTCCATCACACTCCTGACTTGTGCCTTGAAGATGGTGGAAAGGCTTTGGGGAGTCAGGAGGTGAGTCACTCGCTGCAGAATACCCAGCCTCTGACCTGCTCTTGTAGCCACAGTATTTAAGTGGCTGGACCAGTTAAGTTTCTACAGTTATGAGTGGCCTGAATAGAATGGTTAGGAAGGACCTACTTCCCTTAGCAGGGAGGTCAATAACCGGGGTGGGGGGGCATAGATTTAAAGTAATTGATAGAGGGATGAGAGGGGAGTTGAGGAGAATCTTTTCACCCAGAGGGCGGTGGGGGTCTGGAACTCAATGCCTGAAAGGGTGGTAGCGGCAGAAATCCTCATCGCTATTAAAAAGTACTTGGATATGCACTTGAAGTGCCGTAACCTACAAGGCGACAGACCAAGAGCTGGAATGTAGGATTAGGCTGTATGGCTCTTTTTCGGTCGGCACAGGCAAGATGGGCTGAATGGCCTCCTTCTGTGCCGTAAATTTCTATGATTCCAGGTAGAAGTAGGTGGTCTCGGTGATGGAGAGGATATGGAGTTGGATGCTCAGCTCTGGGTCAAACAGGACGCCGAGGTTATGAACAGTTCAGTTTAGCCTCAGACAGTCGACAGGGAAAGAGATGGAGTCGGTGGCTAGGGAACGGGTTTGAAGACAGTGGCTTGGTAAAACATGTGTTTGCAATTATCCTTGTTTTGCTCCTTTTTGCAATGGGCTTTAGCATCAATAGCTACATTAAAATAATTCACACTATTATAATTGACTTTAAAATGGTTCCGCTATTAGTGTTTATTTTGATTATTTATATTATTGTATTCAGCATGGGCTGTATAAATAGTTATAAAGTAACACAGTGTAACCTAGTAATTCCACAAAATGTCTCTGGATCGTAAGGATGCTGTTTCTGAAATGAAAAGAAATCAGTGGCATTCCAAATAAATATTTAATTTCTGTTCAGATACCTTATGAACCACGCCAGCACCTGATGCAACTTTTTCAAAACTGTGTTGAACATGGGTTGAACTTCGCTAACAAGAAATGCACACAGGCCATCTCTCAGGTCGACATTAGTAAGGTCACTACTCTCTGCTGTCTCCTTGAATCTTTACTGCTGGGAAGGGGAGGTCCAGACCTCTACATGGTAAGTGAGATAATGTCTGAAATATACTGTATGGGTAGCTTAACAAGGCTGTATCGCTGGTATGGAGCCTTGCTATAGATGCAAGCACCAGTCATAGATACAACTATAATGCTAGTATGTTGGGACTTTTACATATACGGCCTAGAAAATATTTTGCTTTTGTTAATGTTATGTTATTAGTAAAAGGTTAGATTCCCTTTACAAAGGATCGACTCCCAAAGGTACGTTTTTTTAACCATACATTTAGCATGTTGATTAGAAAACAATGTGAAGTCATTGCATACTTCATGTAGCAGTTTGCACCATGGTGCCTGGATGGTTTTCAATCGTTATGCCCAGTGGGAGGCTTAGCTAAACAGATATACGGGTACCAAAAGTTTCCACACCAAGAGGACAGCTTTTCATTGAAGGTGATAACTTTGACAGCGCAGTGGACCAGTCTTTCACACCCAAAGTTGAAGGAGCAATCAGAGGACAGTCTTTGGTTTCTCTCTTTCCTCTGGAGGGGCATCCAAATTAGTGAGAGTGTGCCTGAGTTAGAAATACACACAGGCTTAAGTACAGCAGAGTGAACCCATGCTGCTTGTATCCTAAAGTGAATACCAGTTAACTTAAAAGTAAGTTTCTGATGACAGGGACACATCAGGGGTTAAATTGGTTAACTCCCATAACCAGGTGCAGGTATCGCGATCCGCGATTAACCTGTGCCCGGTGCTTCCTGCACAAACTGGATGAGACATTCGTCCAGCCTGAGGACTTACCTAACTACCTAAAAACTAGGCCAGACACGACGATTCAAGGAAATACACACTTTCCCTAGCAGGGGGAGCCCCAATCTCTTAAAGGGAGGATATCTCTTAAAATCTCTTAAAGGTAGTCGGTACCTGTTATTTGCTGAAATTAAGAGTCTGTTGTCTACACGGAGTCTGAACGGAGATCAGACATCGCACACATAAAACACAGATGCAGGTCCCGTCCCTATGTTTACAAACTGATGAGTTATGTTAAAACATTGAATAAAGGTTGCACAATACTAAATCCCACATCCTCCAATCTGCATGCCAGACCTCACCAATCTGCCGATCTGAGTTTGTACCAGGCCTGTGAGAGTGCGTGCACCAAGGTTCTCTGATGAGGCAATAGAGGCCTCGGTGCAAGAGGTGGATGGAAGGAGGGGCATCCTATATCCACGGGGGTGGGGGTGGGGGTGGGGGGCGGGGTGGTGGCAAGAGGCCCTCCAGACAAATGCCCAAAAGGCAGTGGGGGGGAGTGGGGGACAAAGTCAATGCCAGGCGCACAGCATCATGAACATGGATGCAGTGCAGGAAGAAGTTCAATGCTTTGACATGAGTGGTCAAGGTGAATAAGGTCAACTGTCAAGTGGCGTCTCCTACCAACTGCACCACGCACCACACCCCCCATCACCCATATGCCAACAAACTCTTTCCATCAGTACTCAACCCTTCCATTCAGATGCCTCCTCTTACCCTTACACATTACCACTGTTGCAAGCCGCCCACCCACAATTCACAGGTCACACTGGCAGCTATTCAACCATGACAGGCACATCACCCAGACACACGTCCCGCTTTCTTGTAGGAGAAGGTGGCGCATAACAGGAGGCAGCAAGTGGCGGTGGCATTTAACCCCTCGAGCCTGTTCCACCGTTCAATGAGATCATGGTGGACCTGTGACCTAACCCCATTTCCCTTAATACCGTTGGTTCACAGAAATCTATCAATCTCAGATTTAGAATTCACAATTGAGCTAGCATCAGCTGCCGTTTTGAAGGAGACCGTTCCAAACTTCTCCCACCCCTTGCGTGCAGAAGAGTTTCCTAATTTCACTTCTGCATGTCCCAGCTCGAAATGTTCGGCTATGTCCCCAGGTCCTAGGATTCAAGTCTAGGAGACCTCCAAAAACAGTTACAAATGCATCAGCAGCCGAAAGCAATGATCTGGCAACTAACCTGTAACTCCTGCATGGTCCCTTTAAATAGTGCTGGTTGGGGGTAGGGGGGGTCCTCCAGGCCGTCTAAGACATGAAGACATGTTCAGATGGTCATGGTTAAGACTGTGCGTTGCATTGAGTTGAGCATTAAGTTCCAAAATAGTGTCTATCACATTAAATCAGCATTACGCACTGTACACATTTTCTCCCTACTTTCCATGCTGCCGGCGTTCGCTCTCTGCGCATGTGCTAATACCCATACCAAGATGGTGTCCAGCGCAAGTCACGCTAGAAAAGTGCGTGCGCCGCCAAGATGCCATCTTGGCACTTCAATAGGCCACATAGTGGCGAAACAACGGGCGCTGCACAGCCCAATTTTTAAACCATGAATTGTTATTTTATGGTATAAGAGCAGTAGGAATTGGCTGTATCTCACTGGGAAACTATATTCTGTTTATTCATTTATTTCATGTAAAACAAAGCAATACGTTGGTTCATAGTTAGTCTTGTCTCCCTAGGGTGCTTTTCAGTCCACCTTCCATAAAGACAGGAGGATGTGCTTAATGGCACATGCAAGATCATAGTATCCAGTACATACAGTAAGGAGTCAATGTTATGATCTTCGTTTAAAGCTATTATTTAGCTAGATATTGGGCAGCAAAAATGTACTCCTGATTGTAGGGAGTGATCAGTGTCACTGAACCACTGAAACAATATCTACTGTAGATCTGTAACAAATACTACAGTACGGATTCTCTGACCCATATTTTCCTTTAGTGAAATTCTGCGCTGCCAACATGAGCCTTGCAAAATTACCCCATTTTGTATAATCCAGTATGACAACTTATGTATTTGCAGTGCATTGCTAGTTATTGAGAGATTGTACTCCTTCATTTGAAGAAATACAATGAATTTTATTTGTTCATATTAATCACATTTCTTCAAAAAATCTTCAGTTTTCATAACTCTTCAACTTTTTCTTTAAGCCATGACTAAAATTGGATTTGAAATGTTATTGATGACAGATGGCTGTGACCAGTAGTTCTCCAAAGCATGACATTAGTTCATGTAGATCTGCTTGGATTTCTTGGCCTGCATCAACTGACAGATGAATCAAAGGAGGTGCCACTGGCCACAGTTGGTCCCACCCTGACTCGGAGCGACCTTGCTTTGACTATGGCTGCATCACCCAGTCAGCACTGTTGCTAAGCAAATGGCACCGATTTCTCTGACTTCTGGTAATGCCACTGGGATTTTGGTTGCTACCGGCACCATCCTTCCGAAAAAAGGAAATGCTTTGAGCATTGCCCCAGTAAGTACTGATCACACTAGCATTACAGCACTGACAACACTTCAGCAGTGACTGACACCAACCATTGCTCCATTGTATCACGGAAAGTTTTGACTGTCACTGCACCACTCTCTGTTTCTACATTGGTCAAGACCTTTGAGGAGTACAGAAAGTTAAGCGAGAAGGCCCGACATGAACTAAAGCGTGCTACTCCTGCTAATACTGCTCTGGTCTCTGACTCAGCCTGAACTGGGAAATTACAGGCTCATTAGTTTGACTTTGGTTAAAGGCAAATTGCTAGAAGGATTCATTAGTGATGCACTGTACAACCACCATGCCAGAGAGACTGTTAACATGGCTTCTGGAAAAAAAGGGTCATGTCTCACCAACCTGACTGAATTTTTTGAGGAAGTCACTAGGTTGGCAGTTGTAGGTAGCCTGGTCAATATTGCTTATTATGATGTTCAAAAAGCCTTTAGGAACATAGGAACAGGAGTAGGCCATTCAGCCCCTCGTGCCTGCTCCGCCATTTGATAAGATCATGGCTGATCTGTGATCTAACTCCATGTACCTGCCTTTGGCCCATATCCCTTAATACCTTTGGTTGCCAAAAAAGCTATCTATCTCAGATTTAAATTTAGCAATTGAGCTAGTATCAATTGCCGTTTGCGGAAGAGAGTTCCAAACTTCTACCACCCTTTGTGTGTAGAAATGTTTTCTAATCTCACTCCTGAAAGGTCTGGCTCTAATTTTTAGACTGTGCCACCTACTTCTAGAATCCCCAACCAGCGGAAATAGTTTCTCTCTATCCACTTATCTGTTCCCCTTAATATCTTATAAACTTTGATCAGATCACCCCTTAACCTTCTAAACTCTACAAAATACAACCCCAATTTGTGTAATCTCTCCTCGTAACTTAACCTTTGAAGTCCGGGTATCATTCTAGTAAACCTACGCTGCACTCCCTCCAAGGCCAACATGTCCTTCCGAAGGTGCGGTGCCCAGAACTGCTCACAGTACTCCAGGTGCGGTCTAACCAGGGTTTTGTATAGCTGCAGCATAACTTCTGCCCCCTTGTACTCTGGTCCTCTAGATATAAAGGCCAGCATTCCATTTGCCTTCTTGATTATTTTCTGCACCTGTTCATGACACTTCAATGATCTATGCACCTGAACCCCTAAGTCCCTTTGGACATCCACTGTTTTTAACTTTTTACCATTTAGAAAGTACCCTGTTCTATCCTTTTTTGATCCAAAGTGGATCACCTCACATTTGTCTACATTGAATTCCATTTGCCACAGTTTTGCCCATTCACCTAATCTATCAATATCGCTTTGTAATTTTATGTTTTCATCGACACTGCTTACAATGCCACCAATCTTTGTGTCATCGGCAAACTTAGATATGAGACTTTCTATGCCTTCATCTAAGTCGTTAATAAATATTGTGAATAATTGAGGCCCCAAGACAGATCCCTGCGGGACTCCACTAGTCACATCCTGCCAATTTAAATCTGAGATGGATAGCTTTTTGGCAACCAAAGGTATTAAGGGATATGGGCCAAAGGCAGGTATATGGAGTTAGATCACAGATCAGCCATGATCTTATCAAATGGCGGAGCAGGCACGAGGGGCTGAATGGCCTACTCCTGTTCCTATGTTCCTAATGTGAGTACTTACCTGTTATCCCCATTCTCCGTAACCTTTCGCGCAGCCAACTTCCTAACCAAGCCCGTACTTTTCCCTCGATTCCATGGGCTTCTATCTTAGCTAACAGTCTCTTCTGTGGGACTTTATCAAATGTCTTCTGGAAGTCCACATAAATAACATCCATTGACATTCCCCTGTCCACTACTTTAGTCACCTCTTCAAAAAATTCAATCAGGTTTGTCAGGCACGACCTACCTTTCACAAATCCATGCTGGCTCTCTCTGATTAACTGAAAATTCTCAAAGTGTTCAGTCACCCTATCCTTAATTATAGGCTCCAGCATTTTCCCCACAACAGAAGTTAGGCTAACTGGTCTATAATTCCCTGGTTTCCCTCTCTCTCCTTTCTTAAAAAGCGGAGTGACATGTGCAATTTTCCGATCTAGAGGGACAGTTCCTGAATCTAGAGAACTTTGAAAGATTATAGTTCGGGCATCCGCAATGTGCTCACCTACTTCCTTTAAAACCCTGGGATGGAAACCATCTGGTCCTGGGGATTTGTCACTCTTTAGTGCTGTTATTTTCTTCATTACTGTTGTTTTACTTATGTTAATTTTATTGAGTCCCTGTCTCCAATTCAATATTAGTTTTCTTGGGATTTCCGGCATGCTATCCTCTTTCTCCACTAAATACTGACGCAAAGTAATTGTTCAACATGTCCGCCATTTCCCCATTGTCAATGACAATATCCCCACTTTCAGTTTTGAAGGGGCCAACATTGCTCCTGACCACCCTCTTTTTGATATCCCTTGCAAGTTTCTTTTCATACTCTTTTTGTAGCTCTTACTATCTGTTTTGTGACCCTTTGTTGATCTTTGTATCTTTCACATTCGTCAGGATCTGTGCCATTTTTTGCCTTTTTGTATGCCCTTTCCTTATGTCTTATACTGTCCCTTACCTCTTTAGTTGTCCATGGCTAGTTTTTTTTGGCAAGTAGTGTTCTTGCCCCTCAGGGGTATAAACCGATTCTGTATCACGTTAAATGTTTCTTTAAACATTTCCCACTGATCATCAGTCGTTTTACCCATTAACAGATTTGCCCAGTTTGCTGTGGACAGTCTCTGTCTCATCCCACCCAAGTCTAGAATCTTAGAACATTGAACTCGATCATGTTATGATCGCTATTGGATAGATGTTCACGCACAGTTAAGCTGTTAACTAAATCTGGTTCATTACTCATTGCTAAATCTAGTGTGGCTTGCCCCCTTGTTGCCTCTGGGACATACTGCTGTAGAAAACTATCCCGGACACACTCAAGAAATTTACTACCTTTCTGACAGTTGCTAGTCTGCTTTTCTCAATCTATGTGAAGGTTAAAGTCCCCCATTAAGACCACTATGCCTTTATTACACGCTTGTCTAATCTCTGCATTTATACAATCTAGCACTTCAGAGCTGCTGCCAGAGGTCCTATACACAACTCCCACTATAGTCTTAGATCCTTTCCTATTTCTCAATTCAACCCATAAGGTCTTTGTTGGCTGCTTACCTCTCGTTATATCCTCCTTTATCATTGAAGTGATTTCATCCCTAATCACTGAGGCTACTCTTCCCCCCTCCCATTTTCCCTATCTCTCCTATAGACCTTATAACCCGATATATTTAGTTCCCAATCCTGACCATCCTGCAGCCATGTCTCAGTAATAGCTATCATGTCATACCCTCCAATTTGAATTTGAACCTGTAGTTCATTTAATTTATTCCTTATACTCCGTGCATTTGTATATAGAACTCTTAGTTGGGCCACACACCCTAGCCTGACCTTCAGCTTTGATGCTGGGTTAATCGCTTTACGCCTTCTCGTTTTCACTTTATCTGTAGTGCCTAAAGTACACTTTCTTTCTGCTGCTCTACGCTTTTCCCTTTCACTTGTTCTTGAACAACTGTTTGTACTATTTGTATTGTAAATTTCCCCTGGGTCTTCCCCTCTCTTGCTGCTCTCATCTTGACTCCCTTCTGACTCCCCGCTCAGGTTCCCATCCCCCTGCCACTCTAGTTTAAACCTTCCCCAACAGCAGTAGCAAACACCCTCACGAGGACATTGGTCCCGATCCTGCTCTGGTGTAACCCATCCCGCTTGTACAGGTCCCACCTTCCCCAGAACCGGTCCCAATGTCCCAGGAATCTAAATCCCTCCCTCCTATCCCATCCCTGCAGCCACGCATTCATCCGGTCTATTCTCCTGTTCCTATACTCACTAGCACGTGGCACTGCTAGTAATCCTGAGATCACTACCTTTGAGGCCCTGCTTTTTAATTTATCTCCTAA
Organism: Heptranchias perlo; assembly: GCF_035084215.1. Lineage (NCBI taxonomy): Eukaryota > Metazoa > Chordata > Chondrichthyes > Hexanchiformes > Hexanchidae > Heptranchias > Heptranchias perlo. The sequence goes on along the minus strand of NC_090328.1, from coordinate 127,322,405 downwards.
GTCCTTAAATTCACCTTGCCAGACCTCATCCCTTTTTTTTTAACCTATGTCCTTGGTACCGATATGGACCACAACTACTGGCTGTTCACCTTCCCGCTCCAGAATGCCCTGCAGCCTCTCCACGACATCCTTGACCCTAGCACCAGGGAGGCAACATACCATCCTGGAGTCACGTTTGCATTTTTGACAAGGTGCCACACAATAGGCTAATAAATATTGGTTGAGTCCTGTGGGATTAGCAGGCACATTTTGGATCGGATAAGGAATTGGTTGCATTCTCACAGACAGAAGGTAGTTATTAAAGGATCTGCATGGGGACTGGTTACTAGTGGAGTTCTGCAGAGATCGGTGTTGGGAACATTACTCTTCATCTTTATCAATGATTTGGATGAAAGCATCTGGGGAATTGTTTGCATGTTCGCAGATGATGCACAGATATGTGCGGGGGTGTATGGACCTTAGATGAGAAAAATAGATTACAGGCAGATCTACATGCAATGTGGGGGAATAGCCTGCATCTGCCCCTAAATATAGTGTTATGCACATGGGTAGCGTCAATGCCAAGCATGTATACACCATGCAGGGTTGCATGTCCAAAGCTACTGAGCAAAAGAAAGCCTAGGTGTTACAGTGCATGAATCTCTGAAAATCCACCAACCAGTGCTGCAAGACTATTATAAAAGCAAATAGAGTGTTAAGATGTATTGCCAGGACAAGAAATGCTATATTTTCTATCGAAGGCCTTTGTTAAGCTTTATTTCGGGTTAGGGTTAGGCTATGTCATTTTGGCCCCATCACATGGTGGATGATATAGAGGCCTTTGAAAGGGTTCAGAGGAGGATCACGAGATGGATACCTAGTTCAAAGGCCCTTAGATACCACAATAGGCTTAGAGGACTGGCTGAGGCTTTTTATTTTAGAATATATAGACTTTGAGGTGATTTAATTGAGTTCTTCAAAATCATAAAAGGATTAGATTTAACCCCTGTGAATAGGCTATTTGAGTTAGGTAAATTAGTGAGGACCAGGGGACTTGAGTGTAAGTTATGTAAGTATAGAACTAGATTAGATGGTGGGGTGAACTTCTTTTCACAGAGAATCACTGAGCTATGGAACAAATTGCCAGCACGTGCAGCGAATGCGGATTTGCTGCAAAAGGGAGCTGGATGAGTTCCCAAGTGTGGCAGACATAACTACATAAAGAAGGTAGGTGAGTTTTGGGGGGATGTGTTTCCCAGTCACCACAGTCTCCTGGAACTTGGAGATCACCTTTATGAGTTGGAGAAGAATTTCCAAGGGTTTTTTGCCGTTAAATTGGCCTAAGATTTTTTCTCTTTTTTTTTTGACTTTCCCAAGAGATTGTGTGACTGGTGGGCGTGGGGAGCAGATGGGGGTCATGGTGTGCAGGAATCACACCATGACAGTATAGGACAGGTTTGATGGACCAGCTGGCCTTTTTCTGTCCTTTGTTTTTGTATGTTCATACTTTGAAACTTGCTACATTATTGAATTGTTTTTAAAATGTGTTATAGAAATGAATTCCAAAATATGGTAACAGCTCAGAGGATTGATTTTGACAGTTAACCAACTGTACAAGTTGCATTCTGTTTTAGAATTGTGTTAGTGGGCATATAATAATTCAGTGGTAATTGTAACTGAGTTAAAGTAAATAGCTTGAAATGTGCTACAAGCTTCATGCTTCAAGATAGAGAAAAATTCTGAATCTGAATGAAAGTTATTAGCTTGTTTCACTCTTTAAAACTAACAATATAATCTTATCATTTTTTTAAAGGACGCTTCGCAATTGAATAGTGTTATTTCTCAGACATTTGTCTTCTGTTATATTTGGTCTGTTGGAGGAAATTTAACTGAAAACTATTGGGATGCCTTTGATTCATTTGTGCGACATCAGTTTGAGGATCATCCTGAGGCTAAGGTAAGTGGACAAATAAATTGTTTTTCGTAACTTGTCAGATATGCATTGGCTCTCAAAAGTGCTCCCCATTTCTCTCCTTAAATGGAAAGTAATTTAATCTGCTAAGTGTAAGGAGATATCCTAATTTTTTTTGTACAGTAATTTCAGCCTTCTTGATAAACAACAGTTCAGGTCTCTGCTCCAACACTGGATGATTCTTGTGTTTTAAACTAATAAGGACAGCCTGCAATGCCTCGAATAGCTCGATGAATGTTGAAGGGAGTGTTGCTTCAAACCATCCTGAGGGCTGACCTTGAGCTGCCTGAGCCATGAAAAAATATTATTGGCTGGGTACTACTGCATACACAACCATTACTGGTTTTAATCCATAGAGCCTTCTGAAAAGCTAGGTCCTAAGCAAATCAATAGAGCCATCCCAGGATGCAAGCAGGCTGACCTTTAATCAGCAAAGGATTGAAATATTGGATCTCCAGAAGTAAAAATACTGTACAATGATGAGGATGCTTCTTAATGGACAGGAGATATTGTGATTGTTTAAGAAAGATGGGAGTATTTTGTTCAGACAATGCTTCCCATGGCTGCTCCTTCTCTACTAGTTACAGAACCAGAATTATTTAACTTTTTTGTTTTCTGAATTTAATAACTGAACAAATACAGCTTTTATTATATACCTATATGCATTTTATTTCTGGAGAACAAAACGTAGGCTTCTGTGAGAGCGTCACAAAGTTTAAATGCACACTGACGGACCAGATGTGAACATCAAGCCAGATTTTAATCTCAGTTAATCTTGGTTTTAATCGCATATTTAATTGAAACCATTGTCACCGGCATTGCTAAGTATTGATGTGCCAGCTTAACTATTATAAATTCTGGCTGCCATGTTGGTTATATTGGTGTCTGTTTTGGCTTGTGTGCCAATATCTCAACCTTATTTTTACTGTTAGCAGAGGGTGATTTGTCTGCTGGGACAAAGGTTGATTATAAACTGGATAAATTAGTACAAGGAGCATTGGTGGTTATACTTGTTATAATTAACAGTATAAAACAGAGACAGTCAGAAGTTCTCACAAATCTCTTACCTGAAAACAAAAGAAAAAGTTACTTTTCAAATCACTCCCAATCTTTAGTAAAGGTAATGAGGTAGGGTTTCCGCTTTGGGCACAATAGGGAAATTGCACCCAAAAAGCGTTTGATATTGCGCTGGTTAGGTTACGCTTCAAGTTTCCACTAAAATTAATTTGTATAATCGCAAACGTAAGATTTTCCATGGACCAGCGTAATAGATCATAATAGTTGCTTTTTTTTCTTTCCATTAAAAAGTATTCCTTGATGTATTTAAGAGTGGTAACCTGGTGCAGTTTTATTAATACAGCTGAAAATAGGTTTATCACCAAAAATAAGCATTTTTAATAAGTGCCCAGTACTCCACCTGTGAGTAACCTGATATAAAATCACTGAAAATGACTTCAAAAAATATACTGAACCATTTACTAGTTTCATTGGTGTAAATTTGTCACCTACTTAGTAAATTAAATATTTTTTAAAATATGCCTACTAGTGTCTGTGCCCCTAAGAAAATCAGCCTTCCCGAACCAGCGCAATCGCGGAAACTTGCAATTTCGGCCTGGGGGAGTGTGGCCAGTTTTGTGGGCGGGGCCTGATTTGAGCGAATTGGATTTTGAACCAGTGTAATAGATTGCAGAAAAAACAAGCGCAAGTGGCTTTGGGTGTAATTCACCTACGTTTTAAATTCCCTGATCTTTTGCACTGGTTGGGAAGACTGAAGCCATTTTCTTTAGTCTCCGCTGCAAACTCCGTTCCCTAGCCACCGACTCCATCCCTCTCCCTGGCTATTGTCTGAGGCTGAACCAGACCGTTTGCAGCCTTAGCGTCCTATTTGACCCTGAGATGAACTTCCGACCACATATCTGTTCCATCACCAAGACCGCCTACTTCCACCTCTGTAACATTTCCTGTCTCCGCCCTTGCCTCAGCTCATCTGCTGCTGAAACCCTCATCCGCGCCTTTGTTACCTCTAGACTCGACTAATCCAACGTTCTCCTGGCTGGCCTCTCATCTTCCACCCTCCATAAACTTGAGCTCATCCAAACCTCTGCTGCCTGTATCCTAACTTGCAAGAAGTCCCATTCTCCCATCACCCCTGTGCTCACTGACCTACATTGGCCCCCGGTCTGGGAACGCCTTTATTTTAAAATTCTCATCCTTGTTTTCAAATCCCTCCATGGCCTTGCTCCTCCCTATCTCTGTAATTTCCTCCAGCCTTATAACCCTCTGAGATCTCTGCATTCCTCCAATTCTTGCCTCTTGCGCATCCCCGATTTTCATCGCTCCACCATTGGTGGCCGTGCTACCTGGGCCCTGAGCTCTGGAATTCCCTCCCTAAACTTCTCCACCTCTCGACCTCTCTCTCCTCCTTTAAGACGTTTCTTAAAACCTGCCACTTTGACCAAGCTGTTGGTTGCCTGTCCTAATATCTCCTTATGTGGCTGGGTGACAAATTTTGTTTGATAACACTCCTGTGAAGTGCCTTGGGACATTTTACTACGTTAAAGGCATTATATAAATGTAAATTGTTGTTGTTGTTGTTTGGCCGATTCCGGCCAGATTACATTGGAATCTGGGTGCAAAACAAGCGGAAACTCCCCACCCAGTGAATTCCTGAGTGGAATGTTTGGTGTAACTGAATGGATGGCAACCTGCTCCATCCTGAACTCTGCTTCCAAATGGCTCAGGTTTGTCTATTCCCGCTCATCCCTGGTTGCCCCCTCTCTCAGGCTTTCCCTCTCGGTATCCCATTCCTTTCCTCACTCTGTTGCCTCCTCTATCAGGCTTTCCCTCCCAGTATCCCATTCCCGCCCTTGCCCTGCTGCTTCTTCTCTTGGGTTTTCCTTCCGGTAACTCGTTCCCGTCCTCACCCTGTGCCCTTCACTCTGTGGCTTTCCCTCCCATTATCCCATTCCCTCCCTCAGCCTTCTTACTCTTCTTTCAGGCTCCCCCCCCCCTACCCAGTGTCCCATTCCTGCCCTGCCGCCTCCCTTCCATGTAACTTCCGCGATTAACACGTTAATAAAATTAATTGCTAAAAATATGAACATGTTAATCACAGAAATTAACTGTGCATAATATACAGAAGCAATACAACATCATGTGTGGAGATTTGCAGGCTTTTATCAATTAAGTACTGCAGATACATTACTTGAGGAGCTTTGAACATACTCTTTATGCTATTTTAGCTCACCAACCTCTCTTCCCCCATACCTAGATCATTGCAGCCACTGTCTTCCCACACGGTACTCAGAAATTAGAGTGATAATGTGAGAGTATTGGATACTAAGAGTGTTCCCCTGCTTTAGCAGTGAGCTGAGTGATTCAAAATTCAATTCCATTGTAACAGTTCTATTATAGTTTTCATTTTATTATCTGAATGTTTAAAATTCAATTGTTTCTTATCGAGCCAGCTAACTGATGCTAGGGTAAGATTCACAAATACGATTTTGGTGAGCTTTCTGTGGAGTATTCATTAACAATAATGCTCACAGCTTTTGAAAAGTCTTTATCATGTTTCCTTAGATACCAACATCAGGTGACCTGTGGAACTTCTACATGGACTTTGATAACAACCGACTAGACCCTTGGGACAGAATTATTCCCAGTTTTAAGTATGCCAGTGAATTGCCATTTTTTGAGATGCTTGTTCCCACAACAGACACTGTGCGTTTTGGCTATCTGATGGAAAAACTTCTTGCTGTTAAGCACTCTGTTCTATTCACTGGAACAACTGGAGTGGGCAAGGTATATTGCTTTCTGGCATATTTTCTGCATTAATTACATTAAAAACAGAATCAAAGCAACAGCGTTTATTTTAAAGCAATTTATCATTTTGGATACCGTTTTGGATACTGTTGTGGGAGATGGCTCACCAGGGGAAGGTGGCAGCGGCCAGGTTCATGGCACCGTGGATGGCTCTGCTGCACAGGAGGGCAGGAAAAAGAGTGGCAGAGCTATAGTGATAGGGGACTCGATTGTAAGGGGAATAGACAGGCGTTTCTGCGGACGCAACCGAGACTCCAGGATGGTATGTTGCCTCCCTGGTGCAAGGGTCAGGGATGTCTCGGAGCGGCTGCAGGACATTCTGGAGGAGGAGGGTGAACAGCCAGTTGTCGTGGTACATATAGGTACCAACGATATAAGTAAAAAACGGGATGAGGTCCTACAAGCTGAATTTAGGGAGTTAGGAGTTAAACTAAAAAGTAGGACCTCAAAGGTAGTAATCTCAGGATTGCTACCAGTGCCATGGGCTAGTCAGAGTAGGAATGACAGGATAGCTAGGATGAATACGTGGCTTGAGGGATTCAAATTCCTGGGCCATTGGAACCGTTTCGTGGGGAGGTGGGACCAGTACAAATTGGACGGTCTGCATCTGGGCAGGACTGGAACCAATGTCCTAGGGGGAGTGTTTGCTAGTTCTGTTGGGGAGGGTTTAAACTAATGTGGCAGGGGGATGGGAACCGATGTAGGAAGTCAGTGGGAAGTAAAGTGGTGACAGAAACAAAAGGCAGTAAAGGAGAGTGTACAAAACATGACCGGACAGATGGTCTGAGAAAGCAGGGCAAAGACCAAGGGAAGTCTAGATTAAACTGCATTTATTTCAATGCAAGAAGTCTGATGGGCAAGGCAGATGAACTCAGGGCATGGATGGGTACATGGGACTGGGATGTTATAGCTATTACTGAAACATGGCTAAGGGAGGGGCAGGACTGGCAGCTCAATGTTCCAGGGTACAGATGCTATAGGAAAGATAGAGCAGGAGGTAAGAGAGGAGGGGGAGTTGCGTTCTTGATTAGGGAGAACATCACGGCAGTAGTGAGAGGGGATATATCCGAGGGTTCGCCCACTGAGTCTATATGGGTAGAACTGAAAAATAAGAAGGGAGAGATCACTTTGATAGGATTGTACTACAGACCCCCAAATAGTCAACGGGAAATTGAGGAGCAAATATGTAAGGAGATTACAGACAGCTGCAAGAAAAATAGGGTGGTAATAGTAGGGGACTTTAACTTTTTCAACATTGACTGGGACAGCCATAGCATTAGGGGCTTGGATGGGGAGAAATTTGTTGAGTGTATTCAGGAGGAATTTCTCATTCAGTATGTGGATGGCCCGACTAGAGAGGGGGCAAAACTTGACCTCCTCTTGGGAAATAAGGAAGGGCAGGTGACAGAAGTGTTCGTGAGGGATCACTTTGGGACCAGTGATCATAATTCCATTAGTTTTAAGATAGCTATGGAGAATGATAGGTCTGGCCCAAAAGTTAAAATTCTAAATTGGGAAAAGGCCAATTTTGATGGTATTAGACAGGAACTTTCAGAAGTTGATTGGGAGAGTCTGTTGGCAGGCAAAGGGACGTCTGGTAAGTGGGAGGCTTTCAAAAGTGTGTTAACCAGGGTTCAGGGTGAGCACATGCCTTATAAAGTGAAGGGCAAGGCTGGTAGAAGTAGGGAACCTTGGATGGCTCGGGAGACTGAGGCCCTAGTCAAAAAGAAGAAGGAGGCATATGACATGCATAGGCAGCTGGGATCAAGTGGATCCCTTGAAGAGTATAGAGATTGCTGGAGTAGAGTTAAGAGAGAAATCAGGAGGGCAAAAAGGGGACATGAGATTGCTTTGGCAGATAAGGCAAAGGAGAATCCAAAGAGCTTCTACAAATACATAAAGGGCAAAAGAGTAACTAGGGAGAGAGTAGGGCCTCTTAAGGATCAACAAGGTCATCTGTATGCGGAACCACAAGAGATGGGTGAGATCCTAAATGAATATTTCACATCGGTATTTACGGTTGAGAAAGGCATGGATGTTAGGGAACTTGGGGAGTGTACATATTACAGAGAGGGAGGTGCTGGAAGTCTTAATGCGCATCAAGGTAGATAAATCTCCGGGACCTGATGAAATGTATCCCAGGACGTTATGGGAGGTTAGGGAGGAAATTGCGGGTCCCCTAGCAGAGATATTTGAATCATCGACAGCTACAGGTGAGGTGCTTGAAGATTGGAGGGTAGCAAATGTTGTGCCTTTGTTTAAGAAGGGCGGCAGGGAAAAGCCTGGGAACTACAGACCGGTGAGCCTGACATCTGTAGTGGGTAAGTTGTTAGAGGGTATTCTGAGAGACAGGATCTACAGGCATTTGGAGAGGCAGGGACTGATTAGGAACAGTCAGCATGGTTTTGAGAGAGGAAAATCATGTCTCACGAATTTGATTGAGTTTTTTGAAGGGGTAACCAAGAAGATAGATGAGGGCTGTGCAGTAGACGTGGTCTACATGGACTTTAGCAAAGCCTTTGACAAGGTACTGCATGGTAGGTTGTTACATAAGGTTAAATCTCACTGGATCCAAGGTGAGGTAGCCAATTGGATACAAAATTGGCTTGACGACAGAAGACAGAGGGTGGTTGTAGAGGGTTGTTTTTCAAACTGTGACCAGCGGTGTGCCTCAGGGATCGGTGCTGGGTCCGCTGTTATTTGTTATTTATATTAATGATTTGGATGAGAATTTAGGAGGCATGGTTAATAAGTTTGCAGATGACACCAAGATTGGTGGCATTGTGGACAGTGAAGAAGGTTATCTAGGATTGCAACGGGATCTTGATAAATTGGGCCAGTGGGCCGATGAATGGCAGATGGAGTTTAATTTAGATAAATGTGAGGTGATGCATTTTGGTAGATCGAATCAGGCCAGGACCTACTCCGTTAATGGTAGGGCGTTGGGGAGAGTTATAGAACAAAGAGATCTAGGAGTACAGGTTCATAGCTCCTTGAAAGTGGAGTCACAGGTGGATAGGGTGGTGAAGAAGGCATTCAGCATGCTTGGTTTCATTGGTCAGAACATTGAATTCAGGAGTTGGGATGTCTTGTTGAAGTTGTACAAGACATTAGTTCGGCCACACTTGGAATACTGTGTACAGTTCTGGTCACCCTATTATAGAAAGGATATTATTAAACTAGAAAGAGTGCAGAAAAGATTTACTAGGATGCTACCGGGACTTGATGGTTTGACTTATAGGGAGAGGTTGGATAGACTGAGACTTTTTTCCCTGGAGAATAGGAGGTTTAGGGGTGATCTTATAGAAGTCTATAAAATAATGAGGGGCATAGATAAGGTAGATAGTCAAAATATTTTCCCAAAGGTAGGGGAGTCCATAACGAGGGGGCATAGATTTAAGGTGAGAGGGGAGAGATACAAAAGGGTCCAGAGGGGCAATTTTTTCACTCAAAGGGTGGTGAGTGTCTGGAACGAGCTGCCAGAGGCAGTAGTGGAGGCGGGTACAATTTTGTCTTTTAAAAAGCATTTGGACAGTTACATGGGTAAGATGGGTATAGAGGGATATGGGCCAAGTGCAGGAAATTGGGACTAGCTTAGTGGTATAAACTGGGCGACATGGACATGTTGGGCCAAAGGGCCTGTTTCCATGTTGTAAACTTCTATGATTCTATTATCATCTGTAAGGATAATTGACTGAAGTGAAAAGGGTTTATCTTTTCTAAGTTTGTATAAACAAGATTATAATTTGTTAAAAGTGATTTCACAACAGGGCTATTATAGGTCATTATAACATTTACTTGCCATTATTTTCTAGTAATCAATTATCAATAAATTTCAAAGGAATCACATAAAGAAAGAACTTGCATCATGAAGTGTCTTTCATTATCTCAGGACATCCCAAAATGCTACACAGCCAGTGAAGTACTTTTGAAGTGTAGTCACTGTTATAATGTAAGCCCTGATTTTAACTCGTGACATCGGGCAGGTGGGAAGCCCCCATGACGCATTGGCATGAGACCCGGACAATATTAACTGCTGAGCCTTAGCAAACAGGGTGTCAACAACTTGCTTAGTGCAGCTGTGTACTTGCAGACTAGGAGATCCGGCTGATGGTCCCCTGTAGCAGACTGAAAGGAGCCACTGGCAATGCATGGTCCCCTGGTCCAGCAGGCAGGAGGTCCTGTTGCAGGAGGCTGCAGAGGTCTGTGACTTGGCTGAAGAAGCGCAACCGACTGCTGCACTGCTCTTCCGATAGATCCAAGCAAGTGACTCAGCCTGTACACCCTGTGTGCTGGATAGGGTCTTCTACATGCAGCTTCCCTCACCTGCTCTCTTCTGATCGGCACAGCTGCTGTTGTTGCTGGTTGCAGAGTCTGTTGAGGCTGCCTCTGCAGTTGCTGCTTCTCTTCCTCCAAGTGTTCCTCCATTCAGAAGAAACTGCCAATAACAGCACCCATAATAAGAACCGAAAGCTTTCTGAGGGTGATAAGGTAGAGAATGTGGGAAAGAATTATCTGGAAGCTGGACACTCTCCTGGCAAACGAGACAGCAAAGAGATCCTATTATCCATTGACCTGCAGTTGAGTGCCCCTTTACATACAGCTTCAGTGGCTCTGAAACACCAATCCTGTTAGGTTTTACTAGTGGGTCAAGCATGCGGTGGGACTTCCGTGATTTTGAATTAAAATTGCAAAGGGGGTCCTAATTCTGTCACAGGTCTCCAATTTTAATATAATCATGTGGCTGCAGCCTTTCCTGAAAGCGGCACGGTTAAAATGGCGGTGAGCAAGAGCATGTTGGGAATGTAGCGGGAAGTGCGCTTCAGATGGGCAGGGTTAAAATTTGGCCTGTAGGTAAATGTGGAAGCCAATTTGTGCACAACAAGGTCCCACAAGCAACAATGAGAAAAATGGCCAGATAATCTCTTTTTAATTATGTTGATTAAGGGATGAATGTTGGCCTGGACACCAGGGGAACTGCCGTACTCTTCTTCGGATAATGCTGTGGGATAGTTTACATCCTCCTGAGAGGGCAGACGTGCTATCCGACAGTGCAGCAATCCCCTAGTATCTGAGGCTCACCCTTAAGACGAGCCCTTCCCCCGATGAGCTGGAGTGTGCCTTTGCCTTTCCATTAGCTAAGGCCAGGAAATTCCTCAGAGCTGCTCCCGCTCATGCTAGAATAACTTCGCCTGAAGAGTGGCAGAAATTCCATTTATGTGCGTCAAGCGGTTTTCTGTCACACTTTTGGCAAAGTTTTGCCAGCGGAGCGGGAGTAGCTCCGAGAAATATCCTGACTTAAGTATTTTGTAGCTAGTCCAGGGATGAAATCCTTGCTACTGCATTTCTCAGTTAACAATGCCATCTGAACCCCTTAAAGGCTTACTGCTTGGAAATAACTCCCAGCTATTCCCTATTCTACATATATAAAAGGCTAAGTTTCTTGTTCTGTAAAATTGTACATTAGCTCACCCATGCTTAGTGGTGTAAAAGGAAAAGAAAACAAAGTAGCCTTGCTTTTACAATATCTATTTTGAGTGTTCTCTGAATGTTTTACTTTTAAGTTACCCGCTCTTTCTATTACATACAATTACATAGAATTTACAACACAGAAACAGGACGTTCGGCCCAACAGATCTATGCCAGTGTTTATGCTCCAAACAAACCTCCTCCCACTTTATTTACTTCATCTCACCCTATCAACATATCCTTCTATTCTTTTCTCCCTCATGTATTTATCTAGCTTCCCCTTAAGTGTATCTGTGCCATTTGCCTCAACTACTTCTTGTGGCAGCGAGTTCCACATTCTAATCACTTTCTGAGTAAAGAAGTTTCTCCCAGATTCCTTATTGGATTTATTAGTGACTATCTTATATTTATGGTCACTAGTTTTGGTCTCCCCCACAAGTGGAAACATCTCTACGTCTACATCTACCCTATTGAACCCCTTCATAATTTAAAAAACCTCTATTAGGTCACCTTTCAGTCTTCTCTTTTCTGGAGAAAAGAGCCCCAGTCTGTTCAGTCTTTCCTGACAGTTATACCCTCTCAGTTCTGGTATCATAAGAACATAAGAAATAGGAGCAGGAGTAGGCCATATGTCCCCTCGAGCCTGCCCCACCATTCATTAAGATCATGGCTGATCTTCTACTTCAACCCCACATTCCCGCCCTATCCTCATATCCCTTGATTCTCCTAGTGTCCAAAAATCGATAGATCGCAGTCTTGAATATACTCAATGACTCAGCCCTCTGAGGTAGAGAATTCCAAAGATTCACAATCCTCTGAGTGAAGAAATTTTTCATCATCTTGATCCTAAATGGCTGACCTCTTATCTTGAGACTATAAACCCTAGTTACAGATTCTCCAGCCAGGGAAAATAGCCTCTTAGCATCTAACCTCTCAAGCCCTCCAAGAATTTTATACGTTTCAATGAGATCACCTCTCATTCTTCTAAACTTCAGAGACTACAGGCCTATTCTACTCAACCTCTCCTCATAGGACAGCCTTCTCATCCCAGGAATCAATCTAATGAATCTTCATTGTTCCCCCTCTAAGGCAAGTATATCCTTCCTTAGGTAAGCAGACCAAAACTGTACACAGTACTCCAGGTGTGATCTCACCAGAGCCCTATATAATTGCAGCAAGACCCCCTTAATCTTATACTCTAACCCCCTTGCAATAAAGGTTAACATACCATTGGCCTTCCTAATTGCTTGCTGTACCTGCATGTTAACTTTCTGTGATTCGTGTACAAGGACAGTCAAATCCTTCTGAACACCAACATTTCTTAGTCTCTTACCTTTCAAAAAATATTGTGCTTTTCTATTCTTCCTACCAAGTAGATAATTTCACATTTCCCCACATTATACTCCATTTGCCACCTTCTCACCCACTGATTTAACCTGTCTATATCCCTTTGCACTCTCTTTGCATCCTCCTCACCACTTACTTTCCCACCTAGCTTTGTATCATCAGCAAACTTGGATACATAACGCTCGGTCCCCTCATCCCATGTTTACTTTCGCTAATCTCTTCCTTTTTACATATTTGTAGCAACTCTTACAATCTGTTTTTATATTTCTTGCTGGTTTACTCTCACATTCAGTTTTCTCCCTCTTTATCAATTTCTTGGTCATCCAGTGCTGATGTCTAAATCCCTTCCAATCCCTTGGCTTGCTACACTTTTTGGCAACATTGTAAGCCTCTTCTTTTAATCTAATACTATCCTTAACTTCTCTAGTTAGCCATGGTTGGATCACTGTTCCCTCTGAGATTTTATTCCTCAAGGAATGTATATTTGATGAGAATTATGAATTATTTCTTTATCATCCTTGTAAATCTTTTTTGCACTTTCTCTGGTGCTTCTACTGCTCTATTGCAGGCCATTTAACAGTCGGTAAAGTTCATTTTACACTTCATTTAATTATTTTACTAAGAAGAGGATTATTTTTCATTTTGATTGATGAATAAAACTGATTATTACCTTATATTTAGTTCTCCACTTCCGTACCAGCTCATGCAGCAAGGTTGGTGCACAGCTGATGTACTGACTTACTGCACCCCGATGCACCTGCTGAGAATTCATTGTATCGTATCAATAAGTTTTCATTGATACGTTTCATCATCATTTAATTTGTTACTAAAAGTTTGGATGCATGGAGTGATGAGCGGCAGACCATCTGTAAATTCAGTTATGTAGTCTTAGGAAAGCAAAGAATAAAGTATTAAGAAATGAACTTTATCCAGTGATTAAAATGAAGCAATCCTTTGCTTAGAAATACAGCAAAATAATTCAATGTTGTATTAAATTAATTTTATTCACTGTTAAATAACCTGAAAGTACGCGAAGATCGCTGATGCATTGACTTCCACAAGCTACTGCTCAGATGCTTCTTGATATCGAATTATTTATTAAAATCAATATCTTGCGTATTTTATCTCTTCCCAATAAGTTTGTTTTGGTGATGCTACAGCAGGTGGTATAGTCAGTAGTGTACACTGTATTCCCATTTCTAATTTCAGGAGAGAGGCATAAGCTGACCTTTCTGCCGCTGAAAGTGACAACGTACACTTCTCCCCTCAGTATTGCTTGCTGAGTGCTGCTGCTTCTACTAGATAGCAACAGGCCCCTCTCGCCTCAGCGCTGTTCCCCAAGTGATGCTGCTGCTAATAGTCAGTGCCACTCCGAGTGTTGTTGCCATTAATAAACGAGAGCAGGCCCCACTAGCATCAGTGGTGCTCTCTGAGTGCCGCTGCCACTAATTGACTGGACCGTCTCTCAGTCTGCTCTCCAGTGCTCTGTGAGTGGAAACTCTCGAGAGAAAAAGAATTCAAAGATGTATTAAATTAACTTTATTCACCACTAAATGATCTGAGAGTGTTCTACCTCCAGTATGCCAAGACGGGGATCCCTGCAGCAGCAGTGCAAGGGAGTAGTACTGAGGGGAAAGAGTTGTTTTCCTGTCCATTGGTGGTAGCACTGAGATAGGAGCAGCCCTGGGGTAGAAGGAGAGGGAAAGGGTCATGGAGATAAAATGAATGGCAATGAAGGAGAAAGGAAAGATGAGAGGTGAAATGATTGCTGTTCTTAGGATTCTAAAGGGGCTAGATAATGTAGACCATGACTAGCTATTTCACCCAGTCCGGACAGTAGAACCAGAGGATATGGCCTGCACTTGAAGGTGGGTAAATTCAAAACTAATCTGCGGGAACAATGGCCCTGATATTAATGGGGAGTTGGGGAGGGTGCGGTTGAGTCTGGAAATGTGGGAAGAACCTGGCAAGGTCAGGGTCGTGGATCGGCAGGGCCTCATTTAAATAATGTTCTGCAGACTCCCACCTGACAGCCGGCCAAATTGACAGCCTGGCCGACGGGCGGTCAATTTGGCTGGCTGTAACAAGTGGTTGGAAGCGGTCAGTAGGGAGGAAAGCAGAAGCTCCGAGCCACCATTGGGGTTGGCGGGGGTGGGGGGGTTTGTGGGGGGAAGCAGAAGGATTGGGGAACAGAGTTGGGGCTGGGGGAGGCCTGCGGGGGAGGACTTCTGCTCCTTCCTGGTCCACAAGGAGTGCTAAAAGGAGCTGATCGTTAGCACTTACTTTGGACAGTCGGTGCTTTCCGCCTTGAATCTGCTGCTGGGAATCCCCTTCAATTACAAAAGTTGTGGTGCCGATGATGTCGTCAGGCCACGATTATTGAATGTTAATTAAGGCCCAGCCTGCATTTTGCGGGATCCTCGCCGATGGCCTGATTTGTCTTTGTTAAAATTTCAACAGCCAGGAATGGGGTCCGGTTGCTCGATCCTGATATTTTAACACCCACACCGACCCTCTCCCGCCCATTGGGGGGCGCGGTTAATCGAGGCCAATATTTCAGTGAGTGTGTGGTCAATCTATGAAACAGACACCCTAAAGCGATGGTAGAAGCAGTTAGTATTGATTAATTCAAATACAAATTAGATTTCTTTCAGAAAATAACAATTTGGGACACAGTATGAGTAATTTGAGATATGACGTGGCAAGTGTAACATGCTTGGGACGTGACTTTGGATGGTTCCCAAAGCTCTCCACCACTGGAATTTCCCTCGTGTCATTTCTGGGTCTGTTGTAGACTAATTGATAGAAATTGATTGCTTATGATTAGTCAACAACTCCATAGTCGTTGTATCTGGTGGGAAGATGCGGGAAATTGCATGGACCGGAGGCTGCCCGCTGAGACTAGCTGCCCACCACTTCCACAGGGGTCCCAACGATTGGGAGGGAGTTAAAATTGCGGCAGGGCAGACCTAAAATTTGCGTGTGGTCCTCTTCTGGCCCCGATCCACTTCTTCACTGGGTTAGCCTGGCAGGAAACTCACTGTTGTTTTCTGCTCAGTCCTCCGAGTAAAAATTGCAGTCAAGTCTCGATGGTGTCATCAAGATCCAACATACTTATGTTAAATAGGACCCTGATGGCTTTGGAGCTCTGCAGACGCTTTGGATTCAGTTTTCAAGCACATTTTCCTTCTGGCCAGTAAACAGTGCAGCATTTGGTGCATTTTGCACTAAAGAATGTAATATATTCTACTGCAAAAGTTGCAAAAGGTTAAAAAGCAATTTTTCTGGGGAGCATCCCCCCCACCCAGATCTGCCTAGATGTGCACTTCTAAAATTGGCACAACACCACTGGGCTACAGTTTATTTACATTTTTTATTAGACACATTCACTTATTAGGTGAGTAATCTTTACATTTTGAAAGATTTGGTAGATACTTTCATAAACATTTTTATTCTTATTACAGTCTGTGGTTGCACGAAGCTTGCTGAATGTAATCCAAGATGAGGCTGGCTATGTCCCGGTTTACATCAACTTTTCCGCTCAAACATCATCGGCAAGGACGCAAGAGATAATTGAGTCCAAACTAGAAAAGAAAAGAAAAAATATAATTGGTACGATACAGTTATGTAAATTTTCAGAATCTATATTTGTCACATGATGGTGAATTTGTAAAATTTGAGAAAAATGTAACGGTAGTAATGTTATTTTCTCAAAATACTCGGCTCATAACTCTCATGTACAATGAATGCGCTTAATAACAGATGGGCCAGTTTTTATTGCTACTGGGTGTGTTTGGCCTAGAAATTCACATGTGCCAATTTTTGGGCGTTGGGGGCGCGCAGGGCACAATCCTTGCACCTGAATGGTGAGGTTGAAGGCACTCCTGATATTAAGCCTCAGACCTCATTTCGACGGAGCCGGCGAGCTGCACAGAGCTGCCAGCAAAGCGTAATTGAAGATCGGGCCGCTGCTGGTATCGCTGTGGCCCTCAGGTAAGTGAGGAAGGGTGAGCGATCGGGTCCGGAAGGGTGGGCGATCGGGTCCGGAAGGGTGGGCGATCGGGTCCGGGAGGCTGGGCGATCGGGTCCGGGAGGCTGGACGATCGGGTCCGGGAAGGGTGGGGGATTGCATCGGGAGGTACTGGTGGCTAGGGGAGCGATCGGCGGCTGGAGGGAGTGATTGGTTATCGGGGAGGTGGGGGGTTCGGGGCGGAGGGAGGAGAATGGTGGCCGGGTTGAGGAAGCGGCCCGCGTTCTTTTAATGTGGGGTCAGGAGGAGCACTCCTGCTCCTCCCATCTCCACATTCAAGCAAGTATGCTGTGTGAGTTCCGCACTTGGCGAGTGAAGCGCTGGGTCATTCGAAAATCAAAAATGGCTCCTGCAAGACGCGCAGGACCCTAATTTGAATAAATTATTCAGGCCTTTAAATGTTCCCAATGTGCACTCCTGCCCACCATATTGGGAGCTTAGTAGGCTGGTTAGTTCCCGAATTTCTAGGCCTATGTTTCCATAACAGGTTCTTGTGCACGTGTAGATGTAGGTATTCCATAGTGAAATTACAGTATATTTACACTCCTGCTGGTGGAGATTGTTCTCACCAGATCTTCATTCAATCGATGTAAATTAAAGTTGGACAGGACACTGTTGTGAGAAACTGTTGCTCAGGTGAGAGCCCCATTTAAGTATGCTAATGGTCGTTTAATATATTCAAATGAGCACGCACCCAGATTCCTGGCCTTCATGCTAGGAATTCAACATCTGCCCAAATAAAATGAGTATCATAGATTGCTAGTGTTGGGAACTGCCATTTTTGTGAGAATAATTTAAGGGGGCCGTGGAAAAGGAATGTTTTTACTATTTATTTGAGGCCAATGTTTTTCTTGACTGTGTCAAGAAGGTTGTCATTGCCATTTTCAGTTAGTGCAATTTGCACAGTGAATTTCCCTATGGGAATCCCATTACATTTATGTTATTTAGTTCAAGGAGACGAGCAGGTCAGAGGCTGGGTATTCTGCGGCGAGTGTCTCACCTCCTGACTCCCCAAAGCCTTTCCACCATCTACAAGGCACAAGTCAGGAGTGTGATGGAATACTCTCCACTTGCTTGGATGAGTGCAGCTCCAACAACACTCAAGAAGCTCGACACCATCCAGGACAAAGCAGCCCCCTTGATTGGCACCACATCCACCACCCTAAACATTCATTCCCTTCACCACCGGCGCACGTGGCTGCAGTGTGTACCGTCCACGGGATGCACTGCAGCAACTCGCCAAGGCTTCTTCGACAGCACCTCCCAAACCCGCGACCTCTACCACCTAGAAGGACAAGAGCAGCAGGCACATGGGAACAACACCACCTGCATGTTCCCCTCCAAGTCACACACCATCCCGACTTGGAAATATATCGCCGTTCCTTCATTGTCGCTGGGTCAAAATCCTGGAACTCCCTTCCTAACAGCACTGTGGGAGAACCGTCACCACACGGACTGCAGCGGTTCAAGAAGGCGGCTCACCACCACCTTCTCGAGGGCAATTAGGGATGGGCAATAAATGCTGGCCTTGCCAGCGACGCCCACATCCCGTGAACGAATAAAAAAAAAATAGAAATGTCAGACAGATGAGATTATTTAAGGTGCAGACAGCCCACACCATCCATTATCCTCATACCCGGACTTAACGGGACTTGTCTGAGGAAGTCTGTTTTCAAAATTATCTGGCCATTTATCTCATTTGCTGTTTGTGGGAATTTTCTGTGTCCAAATTGGCTGCTGCATTTGCTGACAGTGACTACACTACAAAAATAATTGATCAGCTATAAAGTGCTTTGGGACATCCTAAGGACAGAACGGCACTGTATATATAAAAGTTTGCTTCTTTCTTGGGTTATGTTTCATTAGAAAGGCTGCGACAGAGAAGTTCCACATGCTGCAATGTGACCTCCAGCCAGACTCTTCCATGGGCACTGCACAGCCAAATGCTGGGTCATCACAGTTCTTAACTTTTATGTCTCAGGCTCATTTCTGGATGGCACATGGGATATCAGCAAAATCAGTCAATCTGCAGTTCACTGATGTGTCAAGCAGTTGAGTGATGCCTGGTTTGCCAGAGCAAGCAATAACATCATTTTTTTTTATTCGTTCATGGGATGTGGGCGTCGCTGGTGAGGCTAGCAGTTATTGCCCATCTCTAACTGCCATTGAGAAGGTGGTGGTGAGCCGCCTTCTTGAACTGCTGCTGTCCCTGTGGTGAAGGTTCTCCCACAGTGCTATTAGGAAGGGAGTTCCAGGATTTTGACCCAGCGACAATGAAGGAACGGCGATATATTTCCAAGTCGGGATGGTGTGTGACTTAGAGTGGAACGTGCAGGTGGTGTTCTTCCCATGTGCCTGGTGCCCTTGTCCTTCTAGGTGGTGGAGGTCGCGGGTTTGGGAGGTGCTGTCGAAGAAGCCTTGGCGAGTTGCTGCAGTGCATCCTGTGGATGGTTTCACCATGGCTATCTAACAACAACATGAAAGGAACCTGCATTTTTTCAAAATGGCAGGATTTCCCAAGTGCAGGAAGTTACTGGTGGTGCCCATGTTGCCTCAGGGTTACAGCACACTACGGTTATGTCTTACAAGCAAAGACTAAGGGCCCGATATTAGGAGGGAGGTGGGTTGGCAGCGGGGGGTCGACTGGGCACGTGGGTAACCCGCCCAGTAAAATCGGAGGGTTCCCCACACAATTTCAAGTAAATTGAAGCCACTTACCTTGGTTTTCCGGGTTTCGCGCTGGAAAGCTGCGCAGCGGGCGGACCGAGCACCCGCATCATAGGCTGTCAGCTGGAGGAGTCCTATTTAAAGGGGTAGTCCTTCACTGACTGATGCTGCAGGAAGGAGCCAAAATTACAGCATGGAGCAGCCCAGGGGAAAGGCTGCTCCCAGGTTTACTGATGCCTCATTCCAGGTCCTACTGGATGGGGTGAGGAGGAGGAGGAGGAGGAGGAGGAAAGGGAAGACAGAGATCTTCTCCCCGGCGGACGGGAGGAAGTGGCCTGCCTCTGCCACTGTGAAGGCCTGGCTCGAAGTGGCAGAGGAGGTCACCAGCACCACCAACATATAACGCGCCTGCATACAGTGCAGCAGGCGCTTCAATGACCTAAGTAGGTCAGCCAAAGTGAGTACACTTACTCATTCCCCTACACTCCGTCTGCCACATCACCACTCCCACCTCACATCTCCTTCTGCACTGCCAACACTACTCTATCACATCACTCCTCACACCCACTCAAAGCTCATCCTCATCTTACCTGCGCTTACTTACCTCCCCAGTACTCATCCCACCACTACCACTCAATCCAATCCTCATAAAATCTCATGGCTCTATCTCATATTCACCCTCTGATGCATCTCTTTCTCGGTCAGCCTCTCCCAACCTGCCACTACTTGTGCTGCAGCCACACATCATGTTTGTGCAGCAGGAAGCACAAGGCAAACATGTCGTGAGCATGAAGGGGATGCACAAGGGTGTTTGAGGGTTTGTCACGGTTTTTTACTTATATTTGATTTCTGATCAACTCATATTACATATTATATTGTCACCACTACTGCCACATCTTGGCCATTCTTGACTGGCTTGTGCAATAATGCCCTTTCCTGAGGAGCACTTTGAAGACCCATACCTGATGCCACCCATTGGGCTCGATGTTACCAGGAC
The DNA here is from genome assembly GCF_035084215.1 of Heptranchias perlo. Taxonomy (NCBI): domain Eukaryota; kingdom Metazoa; phylum Chordata; class Chondrichthyes; order Hexanchiformes; family Hexanchidae; genus Heptranchias; species Heptranchias perlo. The sequence continues at coordinate 127,302,122 of NC_090328.1, read as the reverse complement.
TGCCTCACTCAACCTGCCACTGCTGCTCAGAGGTCCAGGAAGCTGAGCCTCGGTCTGTGGACCCTGTGGTGAGGGCAGTGCCCTCTGCGACGCATCTTTCTCTGCGGTTGCCCTCCCTCCTGCTGTGCAGGTGGATGTGTCACAGCACTGTTGTGGAGCTCCGCGTGTCAGATGTGGACGGCGAGGCTGGTGAGGATGGTGATGCTGTTCGCCCTCCAAGGAGGTCATGACTGCAGCTACAGCGGCCCCCATCTGGCAGGAAAGACAATACGGCATATACATCTGAGAGGGTCCGCAAGGTAGGTACATGTCTCTGGACCTCAGGGTAAGTGTGCAAGTTGGTGAATTTTCTTGTCAGGAGGAGGGTGGTGGAGGCCAAACTTTTTCCCAAGTGACAGAGTGGACTCCTGCAATGAGTGAGGGTCTCCCCAGCCCCCCCCCCCCCACCTGTCAAATGAATCTTTGCAGCTGCCACAGGCTGACAGCTGCAACACGTCCATTTGAACTGGGAGTGTTTCCCCCAGTCTGGGAAACAGTCCCAGTTGTCTATAAAATCCTACCCCTCCTCACATAATCCCTTAATCAGGTCAGTTAATGACCTGAAATAGCACAATAAATATTTTCAAGTGGCATCCCACTGGCTTCAATTGCCTGCGGGATTCCCATATGCGGGAGCTGCGCGCGCACGTCGGCGCGTCACTGGGGCCCGGAAGTGGGCGGGTTGGAGCCGGGCTCCAGACCCGCTCGTGGATTCCCCGATTTTCAGAGCCCCCCCCGCCAGGAATGCACCCGACAGCGGATGCTAAAATGAAGCCCATTGTGTCACTGCAGAGTGGGTGCAGGTGTATTTTCAGGGCTCTTTTGTGCAGACGACTGAGAGACGCCGGTGATGTCCCCGGTGGCACCCTGGAAGGATGCGGAGGAGAAGTTGTTGAGGGCATCGGTGACTTTGACAGCGACAGGTAAGAAGATGGTGCTCGGGCCAGCCGGAAGCAGCTCGGCATGAAGGAGGCTGCAGATGTCCACGACTACATGTCGAGTGTCTCTGAGCCTCCGTGTGCACTGCTGCTCAGAGAGGTCCAGGAAGCTGAGCCTCGGTTTGTGGACCCTGTGGCAAGGGTAGTGCCTTCTGCGACGCATCTCTCTCTGTGGTTGTCCTCCCTTCTGCTGTACAGGAGGATGTGTCACAGCACTGTGTTGTGGAGCTCCTCGTGTCAGAGGTGGCCGGCGAGGCTGGTGATGCTGTTCGTCCTCCGAGGAGGTCATGACTGCAGCTATGGCGGCCCCCATCCGGAAGATGTACGTTTGAGGGGGTCCGTAAGGTAGGTAAATGTGTCTGCACAACGGGATTGAGGTTGCAAGTTGGTGAATTTTAGTGTTATGAGGCCGGTAGCGCAGGCCAAACTTTGTCCAAAGCGACAGAGTGGCCTCCTGCAATGAGGGTCTCCCCCCACCACCTGTCAAATGGACCTTTGCAGCTCCCACAGGCTGGTGGCTGCAACACGTCTATTTCAACTGGGAGTGTTTCCCCCAGTACTGGAAACACGCTCAGTTTAGATGAAAATCCCACCCCTCCTAAAATAACCTCCCAGTCAGGTCTGCTAACGACCTGAAGTATCAAAATAATTGGTTTAATTAGGATCCCGCCAGCTTTAATTGCCGGTGGGAGTCCCGCATGCGTGGGCTGCACGCGCATCATTGGAGAACCTGGAAGTGGGCGGGTTGGAACCGGACTCCGGACCCATCCTGGGACTCGCGAATTTTTGGAGCCCCCCCGCCACGAACACACCCGTTCGGCCATCCTAAAATCGACCCCTAACACTCTGTCAACATTCAGCTTGTCTATGACCATCAGCACAGGGTTACCAAGATCAATGCCCATTTCATAGACAGTAGTTATGATGCCTCAATTGTAAGGCAATTCATCATGTCCCCATTACAAAGTGTTGCTTTCTCTGAGATTAAGGATATGCTCTTGAGCCATAGATAATAGCACATCTACAACACCTGTAAACAGGTGCAAGAGCAGAGTCATTATTGAACACACAGCAGCACTTGAGATGCCTTGACAGTTCAGATGACATACCGCTATAATCAGCAAGGCCCCAGGATCAGCATGATCTGCTGAATGCTACCCAACTTTGCAATCCTAATTGGCAGGAAGAGATCAATAGAACACCACTGCCAGGTGATGGTGATGAAGATGAACAGGAGCTCATCTTGGCCCCACAAGGAAAGTAAAAAACCTTACCGGTTTGGGCCTCTTCCTGCCCCAATCCTCTTCCCTGCTGTCTTCACCTGGCGGGAAAGCCAATACGGCATATATAAAAAAGTGTTCCACCGGTTTTTGGTGGGTGTCCATGTTGCCTGCTCAGTAGGTTAAAATTGCGAATGGTCGGCTCCCAGCGTCTCCAGAGCTGGTAAGTAACCTGGGCGGGTAGGGTTAAAATCGCCCCTGTTATTTGTGATTTTCTGCCAAATTTCTGCACATGAATACATTTTTGTTTCATATTTTGACTACATATTCCTACATAAATTTTATAATTTGCATTAAAAGAAAAGGTGCAACTTGATTGTTTGTGCTCGTGCATAATGTGAAAAAGCATCAGAGGGTCATAGTTTCCATGACAACCATTGTGGGTATGTGATGAGCAAGCACATTCAAAACATTTGGATTGAGGTTCAACGGATTTGTAACGAGAATTTACAATTTGTATTTACACTTTTAATTTAGAAGGAATTATTTGTGCAAATGGAGATATTTGTGCAAATGCAATTTTTAAAATTCATAAGCATACACACTGTCTGAAGACAGTTAAGATAGCGTTGCAATTGGTCCATAAATGTGCAATGCACAAATCTAAGTATTAAACTTAAAATGGATCAGTATTCATTTCATCAGAACATTTTTGGAGAATCCTTGTAGAAGTGTACTGATGGTTGAAGAGCTTCTAATAGTCTGTCAGTCAAAGTATCTTCCAATGTTGAGGTTTACAATCTCCATTAAACATTAAACTGAAATTAATTCAGATTATGCATACGTGTAAGGATAAATGCACGTAAAGATATGCCTGGAAAACATAATTATCTCATCATTGGTACAAGCAACTGTTGGCTCATCAATAATACCAGCAACTGTATTATTCAAATGATAATGTTTTCTGAAAATCATTTAAGAAGATAGCAATGCTCGATTTACAAATGATCAGGCAGTGAATTGCTTTTAATTGTCTGAAACTCATGTTGGTCTTTATAATGACAATTACCCTAGAGAGCAATATTTTTACATAAATTGAAAATACATTTGAGTTGCCTAAATTTCCTTATTTATGTTAATATTGTTACAAATTATAAGTGGGGGCTATGCATGTTGGTGTTGTATACTTGTGTTTTAATATTGTGCACTTTTGTCATGCAAGCAGTTAAAATGTAAGTTTTATTCATCCTCTTTATTTTGCACACTGAGAATTCACCCAAATTTTCCTGAATTCTATCAACACCTTGGTGCATTTACTCTCATGTAATGTGACTTTTCAGGAACCATCAAAAGTAGATGCAGTAACATGAGATCAGACCATTAGAACCATTAACATTTTCTGAGAAATCGCAAGTTCACAAGATAATTATGGAAGTCCATTTGGCTTGTCTTAATATCCATTCAGAGAGATCCTAAAATTTCAACATTGTTTGTTGAATGATTCTAGGGCTCTTGCCTCCACTACTGCATCTGGATGGTTATTCCACATGTTCAACATCCGTTGTGGAGTGAGCCGATGGCTTAGTTGGCGCGTTTCCGCCTCTGAGTCAGAATTGGTAGGGTTTGAATCCGATTCCAGGTAATCCTGGCGAGTAGAGACTGCAGCTCCAGCTCTGAAATCTGGGTTGACATCCAGCCGGACCCTCGCGTCCAGCGGGTGAGGGAAGCTCCCCCTCATTGTAAGGGTTGTGGGAGCCCATAAAGCCTTCCTCCTGTATAGGACTGTCGGCTGTTACAAGGATAGTTACGGCTGTGGAAGTAGCTTTCATATCGTAGCCTGCCAGACTGTTAATAAGCCTGCAAATCCTTCCTTCTCCAAGGGAAGAGTATGAAGATACAAAAACAACAGTACTCTGTGCAGAAAAGAATTTCTTTATATAATTCTTAAAATTGCTGTTTACTAGGTTGAACTGTCGACTACTTCTATTCGACAGTTTAATTTAATGGAACGTTCTCAGTTAACTTTTTCTATCCCCTTAACTATTTTATAAAGCTCTATAAAATCACCACTCAGATGCCTTCTTTCTATGTTAAATAGCCCAAATTCTTTAGTGTTTCTTCATAACTCATACCCCTGATTCTAGGGATCAGTCTCATAGCTCATCTCTGCACTGCTTCAACACTTGAATATTTCTGTTGTTGCTTGGCAACTCGAACTGGATACAATATTAGAGGCAGTATTCTGACCAGGAAGCTCCATTTTGATTACTATCTCCTCTGACTTTATATTCTACTGTTTTGTCTATGTAGTTCAATATCCGATTGGCTTTGTTGATTGCTGCATTGGTTGGACATGTTTAGTGTCAAGTCTACTAAGACTCCTAGATCTCTTCATTCCTAGTTACTTCAACGCCATTCATGGAGTACACATGTTGTCTACTTTTTCCTTCCTATGTGTGGCACTTTATACTTGTCTGCATTAAATTTCATCTGCGACTGTTCTGCTCATTCACATATCTTGTCCAACTCATTTTGTCATTTGTGACCTGCCTCTTCTGATTCCACTCCTCTTCTAGTTTGGTATCTTCTGCAAATTTGACCACTTTGTATTGAGTTTCATTTATGAAAATTGTAATTAGTCACGATCCCAGCATCGAGCCCTGAGCCACCCAACTCAGTAATTCTCCCCAGTCTGGCATAACTCCTTTAACAAGTACTCATTGGTCTAGAAATTGGGCCACGTAGCGTCTGTTTCTCATGGCCTCCGAAGTCCCCAAAATAGCAGGCAGGAAGTGCATGCACACTTCCGACCAGAACTGCGTCATAATAGGTAAGGACAAACAGGAGGTGTCCTTTGCCCACGCCTGAGGCAGATATTAGGCCCTTGGATTTGCAAACGACGGACCGAATGCCTGCTTGAGGTCCTCGCTGCAAAATTGGTTAGCCCTGAGGCAGCCAGCACCTTTGCAAGATGCAGTCGGGGAAACCAATCCTGCAGAATGCCTGCGACGAGAAAAGGTAAGTTACTTACCTTGATATGGATCTGGAAAGAGCAGGGGTGCACCTCCCAACCACACATGAAAACCCCACCCGATTGACGATGCTCCCGGCCCAGAGATCCCCGACCTCCGACCTGTAGGCTACCTGGCCCCAACCCCCAATCTCCTTCCTACTCTGGTCCCCCATCTCCCTCACTCCCCAGCCCTGACCGCCAGGTTCCATTCGCAACCCCTCAGATAATGAAGCAGTCCGTGCCCGCATGCAGCAAGACCTGGACAACATCCAGGCTTGGGCTCATAAGTGGCAAGTAACATTTGCGCCTGACAAGTGCCAGGCATTGACCATCTCCCACAAGAGAGAGTCTAACCACTTCCCCTTGACATTCAACGGCATTACCATCACTGAATTCCCCACCATCAACATCCTGGGAGTTACCATTGACCAGAAACTTAACTGGACCAGCCACATAAAAACTGTGGCTACAAGAGCAGGTCGGAGGCTGGGTATTCTGCGGCAAGTGACTCATCTCCTGACTCCTCAAAGCCTTTCCACCATCTACAAGGCACAAATCAGGAGTGTGATTGGAATACTGTCCATTTACCTGGATGAGTGCAGCTCCAACAACACTCAAGAAGCTCGACACCATCCAGGACAAAGCAGCTCGCTTGATTGGCACCCCATCCACCACCTTAAACATTCACTCGCTCCATCACTGGCGCACCGTGGCTGCAGTGTGTACTATCTACAAGATGCACTGCAGCCACGGTGCACTTCCCAAACCCATGACCTCTACCACATAGAAGGACATGGGTAGCAGGTGCATGGGAACACCACCACCTGCACGTTCCCCTCCAAGTCACACACCATCATGACTTGGAAATATATCGCCGTTCCTTCATCGTCGCTGGGTCAAAATCCTGGAACTCCCTACCTAACAGCACTGTGGGAGAACCTTCACCACACGGACTACAGCGGTTCAAGAAGGTAGCTCGCCACCACCTTCTCAAGGGCAATTAGGGATGGGCAATAAATGCTGGCCTTGCCAGCGACGCCTACATCCCATGAACGAATAATTTTTAAAAAGGCTCCCCGACCCCTGATCTCATCGCCCCCGCCTCCCCCCCCCCCCCTCCCGCGCCCCCCAGCCCTGAGATCACCAATACCGTGGGCTCCTGCTGGCTTACGCTACCCCCCCAGCCCACCGCCTGGCCACCAATTGCTCCCACCAAGGCCATCACTTACCTGTGGACCGCTGCGGCATTAAAAGCAGCCTGAACTTCCACCACTTAGCTGCATGGCCGCCTTCCATTGCGTTGTTAGTGTGGATATGAGGTCCAAGGCTCAATATATGGGGCTCCTTTGACCCTACCATTCATGGGCAGGGTAAGTATTCTGCGCAGGGAGTGCGGGGTGGGAATATGCTCCTAATTTCTAGGTCATTGTTTTTTACCCTTCAGCCAGTCTTTTTTTCCATTCCCAGAAGTTAACCTGTATCCCACTGCTTTGAGTTTAGTAAAATGATCTTTTGCGTGGAACTTTATCAAAAGTCTGTTGGAAGTTGAGCTTGTTTTCACAAAATGAAGAGTATGACAGTCAATGAAATATAGTGACATGAATTGCCAGCTCTGTGGAGTGATGTGAAAAACAATGCTTGTTTTGACAAAAAGCAAACTATGACTGACCTAACGGCCTGGATTCTTTTCTCGTTGACAGGTATGTGGAAGGGGTGTTCCTAGTGCTTATCAATGTGAAACCACTGCTAACCTGCCACAGTTTCTGCCCAGAACCCTCATTCGCCATGCACGGTGGTTTTGAGGCCAGAAAATTGCTCTTCATTGGCTTACCACCTCTGGGAGGGAGGGAGGGAAGTACAGTTCTGATGTAGCCTTTAAAAGGCTGCATCTAGTTACACCATGGCATTCCTTTTCAGCAAGATGCCAGAAGGTACAGGAGCCTTGGTGGTGTCAGGAGCTGTAAGGGCCCCTAGATTTCAATACAACTGTGAAGATCCAGCTGGCACAATTGAGGACCAGAAGGAACCGTCTGGGCACTGAAGCAAGAGGCCATATAAGAGAAGTATGCAGACTGTCTAGAGGGTGGTGACACAGTTAGTCATTGCAACCACCACCCCCGCCTACCCCTCCCCCCACCCAAGAACCAACACAAAATGCAGGAAGAAGTTCAATGACTTTGCAAGGGTAGCTTAAATAAGTCAAGGCTCTGCTGCCAATACACATCCTTTATCACTAATTCAGCTTCATTCACCTCCGTACCTATCATACTTTTTTTCTCTCTCAGCATCTGGGTATCAGGAAAATTTACCTCTGCAAAGGGCAACCTCTCCAAAAACTCAAGCACTTTCTTTACTCAAAACCACTCTCTCAACTCACTTTATCTGCCACAAGGACTTCTGCTAGTCTTCAAGGACATATCATTTAAAAGGACAAGGCATCTTTACCTCTCATCATCATGGTATGCATGATCTCATATGGGACAACTCTCCATGACCTGTAACATCATCTTCTCTCCTTGAAAGGAAAAAGTGGCATACAACCAGCCCCACCGAAGGAACATCATTACCGAAAACCCTGAGTTTGTAGAAAGAGGAGACATTAGACAATAGACAGATGTACAGGAGAGCCTGTAGGAGAGCTGGCACGAGAAGGTTGGTAAAGGCTGGGCAAGGTGCATCATATGTAGTTTCAGCTTCATGTGCTTTCTCAAAGTATTGCAGTGCCTTTACACTGACCTGATATTTCTTTAAGAGCAAATGTCACTGTGTGCACTGCTAAACAAGCTCTTCTTTGTTCCACGTCATGAGGGAGGGCTGCCTTGGAGGAAGAGGCCAGGCACTTCCAGATTCACAGCTGCTGCCATGTCCTCACCAATTCTGACATCTGTCCTGACATCTTAACTGCATAAGTACCAAGACAGAGACACTCCCTAATGAGAAATTAGTTTAACTGTCAGAAAGGTTGTCACTGGGTGAATCACTGAGTACTGGTAAGAATGAGGACCTGGGAGTGGAAGAGAGGGAGATTGCCCTTCCTTTATGGAGAAGGCAGAAACGACTGCCTTCGGCTGAGGAGCATATGAAACCTGATCTCAGAGGCCTCGTCTTTAAAAGAACAATAATTTGGGAGCATCGTTCCGATGTGGAAGGAGTGGAGACAATTTCTACAAATGTGGTTCAGATGTTTGATAAGTGGGAAGAATCCACTATCTGCATCTGCAACACATTGCAGGAAATTCCTCATGACCTGCCAATCATGCTGGAGACTGTGACTGCCCAGGATATTGCTGCAGCATCAAGACAACAGGAATAGCTTCTCAGACATTGGTGGCTTCAGGAATGGCAGCTAACAGTGTTGCAATAGATGCTTTAAACAAAACACTTGTAGAATCATAGAATCATGGAAAATTTACGGCACAGAAGGAGGCCATTCAGTCCATCGTGCCCGCGCCGGCCGAAAATGAGCCACCCAGCCTAATCCCACTTTCCAGCACTTGGTCCACAGCCTTGTAGGTCACAGCACTTCAAGTGCACATCCAGGTACTTTTTAAATGAGCTGAGGGTTTCTGCCTCTACCACCCTTTCAGGCCGTGAGTTCCAGACCCCCACCATCCTCTGGGTGAACATTTTTTTCCTCAGCTCCCCTCCAATCCTTCTACCAATCACTTTAAATCTACGCCCGCTGGTTACTGACCTCTCTACTGAGGGAAATAGGTCCTTCCTATCCACTCTATCTAGACCCCTCATAATTTTGTACACCTCAATAAATCACCCCTCAGCCTCATTTGTTCCAAAGAGTACAACCCCAGCCTATCCAATCTTTCCTCATAGCTAAAATTCTCCAGTCCTGGCAATATCCTCGTAAATCTCCTATGTACTCTCTTTAGTGCAATTACATCCTTCCTGTAATGTGGTGACCAGAACTGTACACAGTACTCAAGCCGTGGCCTAACCAGTGTTTTATACAGTTCTAGCATAACCTCCCTGCTCTTATATTCTATGTCTCGTCTAATAAAGGGAAGTATTCCATATGCCTTCTTAACCACCTTATCTACCTGTCCTGCTACCTTCAGGGATCTGTGGACATGCACTCCAAGGTCCCTCACTTCTTCTACACCTTTCAGTCTCCTCCCATTTATTGTGTACTCCCTTGCCTTGTTTGCCCTCCCCAAATGCATTACCTCACACTTCTCTGGATTGAACTCCATTTGCCACTTTTCTACCCACCTGACCAGTCCATTGATATCTTCCTGCAGTCTGCAGCTTTCCTCCTCATTTTCAACCACACGGCCAATTTTTGTATCATCTGTAAACTTCTTAATTATGCCCCCTACATTTAAGTCCAAATCATCAATATATATCACAAAAAGCAAGGGACCTAGTACTGAGCCCTGCAGAACCCCACTGGAAACAGCCTTCCAGTCACAAAAACACCCGTCGACCATTACCCATTGCTTCCTGCCAGTGAGCCAATTTTGGATCGAACTTGCCACTCTCCCTTGGAACCCATGGACTTGTACTTTTTTGACCAGTCTGCCATGTGGGACCTTATCAAAAACCTTGCTAAAACCCATGTAGACTACATCAAATGCACTACCCTCATTGACACTCCTTGTTACCTCCTCAAAAAATTCAATCAAGTTAGTCAGACACGACCTTCCCTTAACAAATCCATGCTGACTGTCCTTGATTACTCCGTGCCTTTCTAAGCGACGGTTTGTCCTATCCCTCAGAATTGATTCCGATAATTTACCCACCACCGAGGTTGGACTGACTGGCCTGTAATTACTCGGTCTATCCTTCACTCCCTTTTTAAACAATGGTACAATGTTAGCAGTCCTCCAATCCTCCGGCACCACGTCTGTATCCAGTGAAGATTGAGAAATGATGGTCAGAGCTTCCGCTATTTCCTCTCTTGCTTCTTTTAACAGCCTGGGATACATTTCATCCGGCTCTGGTGATTTATCCACTTTCAAAGATGCTAAACCCCTTAATATTTCCTCTCTCACTAAGTTTATCCCATCCAATATTTCAAACTCCTCCTCCTTAACTACAATGTCTGCATCGTCCCTCTCTTTTATGAAGACAGATTCAAAATATTAAGAACCATACCAACATCTTCCGCCTCCACACATAGGTTATCTTTTTGGTCTCTAATAGGCCCTGCTCTTTCCTTAGTTATCCTCTTGCTCTTAATGTATTTATAAAACACTTTTGGGGAGCACCTCAGAAAGTATGTTCGGCACCAGTGGGCTGCAAGGAGTGGGTGCAGATGTCACTGTCTCTCTGGAGAACGTCAGTGAGCCCATTTATTTAACACGCCTCAGTGCTTCCACATGAACTTCACATATGGGGCCAGCACACCTTGCTACTGCAAGTGCCAGGCTGCAGGCAGTTGCTTCCCCTGGGACAGCAGCTACCCTGAAACAAGAGTCACTTCAGGTTTCATATCCTGGGGAACCATCCCAGTCATCTGCTGCTCAACCATATCTCACTCAGGCAACACTTGTTAGGAGTAGTAGATAAGTAACTAGAGTGAGTAAATTATTTGGCATAAAATTAGTCATGGTGTTAAGAAGTAGTTGCAAAAGATAGTTTGATTTTGTTAGGACTTTCTAATGAATGTTTTTGTTTAAATTAAAGTCAGCTTGATCACATAGAGTTGTGAGTTCATTCCTGTGTATGATTTCAACTTTTGGGAATTGGATGATGGCAGGGGAAATGTAGACTTCTGTTTTATGAAAGACCTTGACAGAGTTCTTGGAAAGTGAGGGATTATGTAACGGCGTGGAGCAAGGGAGAACAAGCAGGTGATTTTATTTGGTGAATCAACATCTATTTCGTGAAATGTTTTGGTGAGCAATTGTGCTCTCCTTTCTCCAGCAGCATGCTGCTGGCTCTCCTGTTCCACCTCTTCTGCACCCTCCTCATGTTGTGAGGATGGTTGAATAAGATCTTCTTGGACTATAGACTCTGGTGAATGAACGCCTATGTTCAGGAAAGGGATACTTTCCATGATGTCTGACTCTTACCTAGCCTCTTGCATGTTGTAATTCTTCTCTTTTTCATACATTAAATTAAATGTATTCCCATTGAGAAACCTGTATCTAGAGTGAAAAGCTGTACTTTAAGCAGAGCTGAGTGAAAGTAACGCCAGAAGTCCTGGCTCAACTCCTAAACTACTAAAAGATCACTAAGCAGGCAATCTTTGGGAGCAGCACACAAAATAGCCACTGCAAAGATGCCTTGCAGCAGCACTTATCATTGCTGATACAGCGGCGGTATTATTTGGGGTAGGTTTGGGGGCAGAAATGGAGGGGAATAGGGTGGAGGGATTAGCTGGACCACCTTGACTACATTTAAATGCAGTGGAGCAGGCTTCTGGCAACCCCTAAAGGGAAGTGGCATTTTTTGTGAGGAGAATGCAGATGCATTTTTTTTGTGGCAGTTTTGAGGCAGTAGCCTTTAAATACACATTTTTACTGTGGTTAGTAGCCCAAATCTGGCCCAAAATGGGTGGTAATTCAGAGGACAATCCAGGCCAATAGGATCTGTGGACCATAGTAAGTTTTAATAAGAGACAGAGACAAAATAAATTTAGAACAGCAAGATAAATGTATAATGAAAAAAGTATAAGAAAAATAAATATTTTAATGTCAATAAGCAACTAAAGTTGAATCCTATTCAGATTAATCCTTAACTGTTTTTATTTTTGTCCATTTTCTATCTGTTATCCTTTGTAACGTCTACATTTGTACACTTGAGGGCAGTGTTGAAATTTTAGATCAATTTTAAGATCTTCATGATGAACATCTATGACTCGAGATAACTAGAATATCTGTTTTAATTATCCACTTTTGGGGATAATAAAGACCACATCACTGTCCTTTCTATTACTGTGCAGTAAACAAGGATAATGAGGCCAAAGATCCACGGTGGCAGCGATCCCGGCACTTTTTCCAGGATTGTGCCTGCTGGGTACCTCCATTGCTGACGCTGCTGAACTTTCTGGGGTCAGGCGGTTGCGTAATTAAAATTCCAATGGCGGGGTGGGGTTCATACCATTGAAGTGCAACCAGGATGCCCGCCTTACAAGGGTGGCCAGAAAGTCGGGCGAAGTTGGTCCCACTGGAATTGGGAGGTGGTGGTGGAAGGTGTGCATCAGGGCCCTCCCCCTAGAAAGAATATGAAGCTGTCCCCCAATGGCCCCATGTGTAAGGGGGCCGCTGTACAATTAAAAATAAGTACATGAGGGTTGAATTTATGCAGGGGTTCCCCAATCTCCCGCCATATTTTTGGCAGAAGATCGGCGGAAATTCTAGAGAAATGGCATAAGAACCTCTAGGGAAGTTCAGGCAATTATTTTTAGTGGTCCAAGTCTCTGTGCCGGTCTGGGCCTCCAGGTGGTCCACACTTCTGCCCTTGCTTGACTAAGTACTCCTGGTTTGACCAGAAGTACGTCTGCCAACCATATGTCAGTTCCCTCTTCTGCGCCCTGAAGCCTCAACACCTGACTTGGGGAGTTCCTATTGCCAGTCCCCCTTTCTACTACGCCGATGGCCATGTTTGGGGCAGATGAAGATTCCACACCCAACAGGCCATCAACAACTTTAGGTTGGGACATAGCATATCGAGGTCCTAGGCTGAATTTCACCAAAGTGGCTACAGATCTTCAGAACCAATCTGTTTAGTGCTTACGATGGGTTGGTTATTTTGTGTTAACCTTGTTTGGGGTGATGACCACAAACTTGTACATTCTGAAGTTAATTAAACATTGCTATAATGCATCACTATACAAGTATTCAAATGCCAATTAAACTAATTATTACGGGATGGTGATGACTGAAATAAGCCATCCAGCCAATTTGAGGAGAATGCGATTTTAAAGGGAATGCAGGAACAAAGAGACCTCAGGGTTTACGTACACAAATCTTTGAAGGTGGCAGGACAAGTTGAGAAGGCTGTTAACAAAGCATATGGTATCCTTGGCCTTACTAATAGAGGCATAGAGTACAAAAGCAAGGAAGTTATGCTAAACCTATATAAAACATTGGTTAGGCCTCAGCTGGAGTATTATGTTCAATTCTGGGCACCACACTTTAGGAAGGATGTCAAGGCCTTAGAGGATGCAGAAGAGATTTACTAGAATGGTACCGGGGATGAGGGACTTCAGTTATGTGGAGAGACTGGAGGAACTGGTGGTGTTCTCCTTAGAGCAGAGAAAGTTAAGGGGAGATTTGATGGAGGTGTTCAAAATCATGAATGGTTTTGATGGAGTAAATAAGGAGAAACTGTTTCCAGTGGCAGAAAGGTCGGTAACCGGAGGACACAGATTTAAGGTGATTGGCAAAAGAACCAGAGGCGACATGAGGAAACATTTTTTTACACAGCGAGTTCTGGAATGCACAGTCTGAAAGGGTGGCGGAAGCAGATTCAATAGTAACTTTCAAAAGGGAATTGAAGCTTAAAAATTCACAGGTCTATGGGGAAAGAGCAGGGGAGTGGGGCTAATTGGATAGCTGTTTCAACGAGCCGACACAGGCACGATGGGCTGAATGGCCTCCTCCTCTGCTGTCCCATACTATGACTATGATAGTTATGCACAGATCTAAAATCATTCTTGGTCGTTGCAAATATGTTACCAGCAACTGTGAGGATTATTGTTACCATGAGATCAATAGCATTAACTCCCTGTATGAGATGACTGTCCATACATTTTACAATCAATCATGTACTGCTGCATAGACAAAAAGAAATCTGGGGAAAAAAGGCAGAATAAAGCTGGTACTATACACAGATCCATCAGCATCTGGAATGAAAAAATAGATGTTAATTTTTCAAGTGGAGACTCTTCATCAGCACACAAAATGTGAGTACTGGCAAAATGTCACAACCTAAAATATTATCCTATCTTTTCCCTTGTACCAAACTACAAGCTATCCCTCACTCAGTTAAATTAACAATGTGAGTAGACACGTGCCATCACCAAGTTGGCTAAAGCACCACACATAGGTTCCTCCAGGCCAGCACCTATTCCAGTCACACTAAAATGCAGAGCAGACTAAAGTCCTTCAAAGCTGGGTTCCAGGATGGCACGATAGACATTTATCTCTTGAATCCTCAAGTGCAGCACACTTTTTACGTTGACAGAGTTCATACCACACGTGCTTTATTGCATAGTCAACCTTAAAGGGCTGTTCCCACATTTTGTTCAGAGGCCTTCCTGAAAAAGAGGGGGAAGTGGCAATGTGTCGTGTCATTTGGATGCTAAAGAGTACACTTGCATTTATTTCTTTCCCTGGACATATTCCATTTTCATACACTAACATGTGCTCTTGTTGGGGTGGAGACTTTGCAGATTGTGTTTGGATGTTCTGGTGCTCTTGCTCTGGTGCTAGTACTGGTTGTGATGGTACTCATGTTTTATCAGGATACATCAGTTCTTCTTAGAATTGTTGTGATGTCGGTTGATCTGCAGAAAGAAAAAGTGAAATACTTCGGAATTATATATGAAAATCCCACTTGTATATCTGTAAAGTATTTATAAATATGCTGTCAGTTAATTAAGATTCATATTTATACTGGCATCATTATGAATGCTAAGGAGTATGCAAACTAGTGGTAAACATTGTCGCCAGTAATGTTTGCGGGGTTCTTCTCATACCCCACTGTAACTTTGACAGAAATTCCAGAGAAAGGGCCATTTATTCTGTTTCTCTGGAGTTTGCGCCGATCTTCCACCAACCTTACGGCAGGAGATTGGGAAGCATCGCAGAAATTCTACCCCTGCGTTTACATGTTGTGTCTTAAATGATATGCCTCATTGTAAATTGATATAATTGATATTGAATCACTTAACCAGAATCAATGTTACCAATGTTGCCATCAATAATTTTGTAGCCATCAATTCACCATGCATATTCTGAGAAAAACAATTTCTTTTTATTCGTTCATGGGATGTGGGTGTCGCTGACAAGGCCAGCATTTATTGCCCATCCCTAAATGCCCTTGAGAAGGTGGTGGTGAACCGCCTTCTTGAACCGCTGTGAAGGTTCTCCCACAGTGCTGTTAGGTAGGGAGTTCCAAGATCGACCCAGTGACGATGAAGGAAAGGCGATATATTTCCAAGTCAGGATGGTGTGTGACTTGGAGGGGAACGTGCAGGTGGTAATAATTTTCCAAAATTCTCTGGACTCGGCAAAGGTCCCGGCAGATTGGAAAACTGCTAATGTAACACCCTTATTTAAAAAGGGTAGTAGGCAGAAGGCTGGAAATTATAGACCAGTTAGCCTAACATCTGTGGTGGGTAAAATTTTGGAGTCTATTATTAAGGAGACAGTAGCGGAACATTTGGATAAACATAATTTAATAGGACAAAGTCAGCATGGCTTTACGAAGGGGAAGTCATGTCTGACAAATTTGCTTGAGTTCTTTGAGGACATAACGTACAGGGTGGATAAAGGGGAACCAGTGGACGTAGTGTATTTAGACTTCCAGAAGGCATTCGACAAGGTGCCACATAAAAGATTATTGCTCAAGATAAAGAATCACTGGATTGGGGGTAATATTCTGGCATGGGTGGAGGATTGGTTATCTAACAGGAAGCAGAGAGTTGGGATAAATGGTTCATTCTCGGACTGGCAACCAGTAGCCAGTGGTGTTCCTCGGGTCGGTGCTGGGTCCCCAACTCTTTACAATCTATATTAACAATTGGGAGGAGGGGACCGAGTGTAACGTATCAAAGTTTGCAGATGATACAAAGATGGGAGGGAAAGTGGAGAGTGAGGAGGACATAAAAAACCTACAGGGGGATATAGACAGGCTGGGTGAGTGGGCGGAGATTTGGCAGATGCAATACAATATTGGAAAATGTGAGGTTATGCACTTTGGCAGGAAAAATCAGAGAGCAAGTTATTATCTTAATGGCGAGAAACTGGAAAGTACTGCAGTACAAAGGGATCTGGGGGTCCTAGTGCAAGAAAATCAAAAAGTTAGTATGCAGGTGCAGCAGGTGATCAAGAAGGCCAACGGAATGTTGGCTTTTATTGCTAGGGGGATAGAATATAAAAACAGGGAGGTATTGCTGCAGTTATATAAGGTATTGGTGAGACCGCACCTGGAATACTGCATACAGTTTTGGTGTCCATACTTAAGAAAAGACATACTTGCTCTCGAGGCAGTACAAAGAAGGTTCACTCGGTTAATCCCGGGGATGAGGGGGTGGACATATGAGGAGAGGTTGAGTAGATTGGGACTCTACTCATTGGAGTTCAGAAGAATGAGAGGCGATCTTATTGAAACATATAAGATTGTGAAGGGGCTTGATCGGGTGGATGCGGTAAGGATGTTCCCAAGGATGGGTGAAACTAGAACTAGGGGGCATAATCTTAGAATAAGGGGCTGCTCTTTCAAAACTGAGATGAGGAGAAACTTCTTCACTCAGAGGGTAGTAGGTCTGTGGAATTTGCTGCCCCAGGAAGCTGTGGAAGCTACATCATTAAATAAATTTAAAACAGAAATAGACAGTTTCCTAGAAGTGAAGGGAATTAGGGGTTACGGGGAGCGGGCAGGAAATTGGACATGAATTTAGATCAGCCATGATCTTATTGAATGGCGGAGCAGGCTCGAGGGGTCGATTGGCCTACTCCTGCTCCTATTTCTTATGTTCTTATGGTGTTGTTCCCATGTGCCTGCTGCCCTTGTCCTTCTAGGTAGTGGAGGTCATGGGTTTGGGAAGTGCTGTCGAAGAAGCCTTGGCGAGATGCTGCAGTGCATCCTGTGGATGGTACACACTGCAGCCACGGTGCGCTGGTGATGAAGGGAGTGAATGTTTAAGATGGTGTATGGGGTGCCAATCAAGCGGGCTGCGTTGTTCTGGATGGTGTCGATCTTCTTGAGTGTTGTTGGAGCTGTTCTCATCCAGGCAAGTGGAGAGTATTCCGTCACGCTCCTGACTTAGAATAGAATCATAGAATGGTTACAGCACAGAAGGAGGCCATTCGGCCCATCGAGCCCATGCCGGCTCTTTGTAAGAGCAATCCAGTTAGTCCCATTTCCCCATAACCCTGCAAATTTTTTCCCTTCAAGTATTTATCTAATACCTTTTTGAAAGCCATGATTGAATCTGCTTCCACCATCCTTTTAGGCAGCACATTCCAGATCATAATTATTCGTTGCGTAAAAAAGTTTGTCCTCATGTCGCCTTTGGTTCTTTTGCCTTAACTCTGAGTCCTCTGGTTCTCGATTTCACCAATGGGAACAGTTTCTCTTTATTTACTTTATCTAAACCCGTCATGATTTTGGACACTTCTATCAAGTCTCCTCTTAACCTTCTCTGCTCTAAGAACAACTCCAGCTTCTCCAGTCTCTCCACATAACTGAAGTCCCTCATCCCTGGAACCATTCTAGTAAATCTTTCCTGCACCCTCTCTAAGGCCTTCACATCCTTCCTAAAGTGCAGTGCCCAGAATTGGACACAATACTCCAATTGTGGCCGAACCAGTGTTTTGTAAAGGTTCAACATAACCTCCTTGCTTTTGTACTCTCTGCCTCTATTTATAAAGCTCCCGTATGCTTTTTTAACTGCTTTCTCAACCTGTCCTGCCACCTTCAAAGATTTGTGCACATATACCCCCAGGTCTCTCTGTTCCTGCACACCCTATAGAATTATACCATTTAATTTATATTGCCTCTCCTCGTTCTTCCTGCCAAAATGCATTACTTCCTACTGGCTAAGTAACAGGAAACACAGCAGTGGTGAATTGCTGTTCATCGGACATGTGCCTTGTAGATGGTGGAAAGGCTTTGTGGTGTCAGGAGGTGAGTCATTCGCCACAGAATACCCAGCCTCTGACCTCCTCTTGTAGCCACAGTATTTATGTGGCTGGTCCAGTTAAGTTTCTGGTCAATGGTGACCCCCAGGATGTTGATGGTGGGGGATTCGGCGATGGTAATGCCATTTAATGTCAAGGGGAGGTGGTTAGACTCTCTCTTGTTGGAGATGGTCATTGTCTGGCACGAATGTTACTTGCCACTTATCCTGGGTGTTGTCCAGGTCTTGCTGCATGCGGGCACGGATGCTTCATAATCTGAGGGGTTGCGAATGGAACAGGACACTGTACAATCATCAGTGAACATCCCCACTTCTGACCCTATGATGGAGGGAAGGTCATTGATGAAGCAGCTGAAGATGGTTGGGCCTAGGACACTGCCCTGAGGAACTCCTGCAGCGATGTTCTGCGGCTGAGATGATTGTCCTCCAACAACCACTACCATCTTCCTTTGTGCTAGGTATGACTCCAGCCATTAGATTTTAATCTCTTCTCTTCCTTGCAAGTAGGGAGAAGGTCTCAGAATAGGTGGTCCTCCTACATAAAAGTTGCAATTGAATGCAGTCATCTCCTTGGCATCTTCATGACTTGGAATCCTTTTCTAACAATCTGCTAGTTCTTATGTGATATCTTCAAGCCATTAGCCACCTTATCCCAGACTCTGCAGTTTGGTGAATTTATTGCGGTTCTAAAGATGAAAGATTAACTTCTGAATATCTTTTTCAAGATAGGTTTGACTACTTGGTTCTCTTAGTTAAATAAATCATAATTGGGACTGTTCATATGATGCTCATTGGGTACAAGTGACCTGGGCATTGCAGACTGCATTGTGCAGGATAAGACAGTTGGGAACCGATTGTGGTGCCAAGAACCAACATACATTTGCTATGGTCATTAAGGCCTCGTAAAAAGCTCAATGAGCTCCTTGCTTTGTAACATAGTCTCCGTGCTTGAGCAGCGCTGTTGGAATGCAGCACCGGTATAAAACAGGTGCTGCAAGGCTGGCTTGCTCGGCCATATTGGCTCCTGCAGCCGTAACTTTGCTGAAAATTTGGTGGAAACCCCCTTTACATATATAAATAGAATTTCTGATGGACCCCCGCTGAAGTTACAGCAGTGCAGCATGAGAAACCCTGAGAAAATTGAGTTACATTGAATTACATCGAAACAACAGCACAGAAACAGGCCGTTCGGCCCAACTGGTCTATGCTCCATTTATGCTCCACATGAGCCTCCTCCCTCCCTACTTCATCTAAACCTATCAGGATACCCTTCTATTCCTTTCTCCCTCATGTGCTTATTTAGCTTCCCCTCAAATGCATCTCTGCTATTTGCCTCAAACTACTCCTTCTGGTAGCATGTTCTACATTTTTACCACTCTTTGGGTAAAGAAGTTTCTCCTGAATTCCCTGTTGGATTTATTAGCGACTATTTTATATTTATGACCTCTAGTTTTGGACCTCCGAGTCACAGATGAGATAGTATTCATACTATTTGCTGCCTCCATCCAGGCTGTTCTCATCTACTCTTTCAGAAGGGATGCATCGCCACTCCAAAGAGGGCCACCCTTCTCTCCAATACCTCCTGCAGCAGGACCCTCCTAAGTTGCATCCTGAAAAGGTGCCGTTCACCATCCTGAACTTGGTACAGGCTTTACTACCTCTCAGTAGAACTTTTGTTGAACCACATTTAGAATACTGTGCGCAGTTCTGGTCTCGATATTACAAAAAGGATATAGAGGCACTGGCAAAGGTGCAAAAAAGATTTACAAGAATGATACCAGAACTGAGAGGTTATAACTTTCACGAATTACTGAACAGGCTGGGGCTCTTTTCTCTAGAAAAGAGAAGGCTGAGGGGTGACTTAATAGAGGTCTTTAAAATTATGAAGGAGTATGATAAGGTAGTCACAGAGAAGATGGGGGTGATTCTTAACCCCAAGAACGGGTAGATTGGGGTCGGGTGGGAGTTGAAAATTTTGGGGTTTTTGGGTCGCGACCGCAACCAGGTTTTATTTCGGGGTTTAACGTCGGCATATAAAAGTACAAGCTTCCCACTGGGAATGCAAAGTCCGAAAATTTTGCGGTTGCGACCCAAAAAAACAACTATTTTCAACTCCCACCCGCCCCCAACCCACCCGTTCTTGGGGTTTAAAATCACCTCCAAAACTAGGGGTCATAAATATAAGATAGTCACTGATAAATCCAATAAGGAGTTCAGGAGAAACTTCTTTACCCAGAGAGTAGTTAGAATGTGGAACTCGCTACCGTATGAAGTAGTTGAAGTGAACAGCATAGATGCATTTAACGGGAAGCTAGAGAAGTATATGAGGGAGAAAGGATAGAAGGATATGCTGATAGGGTTAGATAAAGTAGGGTGGGAGGAGTCTCGTGTGGACCATAAACACAGACCAGTTGGGCCGAATGACCTGTTTCTGTGCTATAAATTCTGTAGCAGTACTAAAGCTTCAAGGTGACCAGTATGCCTTTGAGAAGCTGGCCCCAGATATTGCACTCCTTTGCTTCATATACTGTGCACCGGGAGCCCTGCATTTTTTTTGCAGAGGATCTAACCTTGCATTGTACTGCAAGATCAGCTCATAGCACGATAAGTACACGCAATACTCAAAGTGCAGAATGCCCTCTGGCAAAGCACCAGAAATGCATGATCAAACCCATTGTGCAGTGGCAACTCTAAGTATACAGTTTGCCTACTGTGAGAATGTTTTTCCATAACATTTTGTGCAAGATAATAACATGCAGAGGAAAAATATTTTCGTTTTGCCAACCAGCACGTTTGCAAGATGTACAATGCAAATCAGTAACATTGTTATTATGTATGTGAGCAGACCAACTGCACCCATTCGGAATAAAAATTAGTCCTGTACACTCTATAGAAAGAATGCACGGTAACATTTTGTACGAGAGAGTCTGCTTGAGGTCAAGAAATCTTTCACGTAACAATAATATGTTGTGATCACTTAACAAAGTTTGTAATTATCAAACAATAAACATTGGAACAATTGAATAACATTTTAATGTGACTGCTTGAGGTTGTGTAAACCCATGCAAGCCAGTAGAAAGTGCAAAATTGGTTAAACCTATTAAAGGATTATAAGTAACAAACTATTGAAACCTTTCAAGGTTCAGTGAAAAGTACCAATGGCCTTGACTTAGACTGAAGTTTGTTCTTTCAGCAATCCTGCTTCATAACGAGATCGTACTTACCCTGCAAAACTGATTTAAAATGGCTTTTTTTTTCAAACAGGTGCTCCTGGGAATAAGAGAGTTATCATTTTTGTGGATGATCTAAACATGCCCAAATTGGATCGCTATGGATCTCAGCCACCTATTGAGCTTCTTCGACAATACCAGGACTTTGGTGGATTCTATGATAGAGACAAACTCTTTTGGAAGGAAATACAGGTGATGCACAAAAAAACTTTAACTTTGACACGGGTACAATAAATCTCACAGCCCAATTTTACTTATATAACCTTTCACTGGTATAAACTTGTACTTTTATTGCTGCTTTGACGTCTTCAGTTTCTACTTTTGTGGCATTAGCATTTTTTTCTTCTTCAGCAGTGAATTTTATGAATGAATGAAACCAAACCTTTCCTGAAGAAATTTACTTTAAAACCATTATCACTAACAAATAAAAAAATAAACTGTGAACAATGTTCCCTAATTGTACATATTTCATATTATATTGGGCACCAGATTAAGACAGTTTCTATCTCTTTAATAGCCCATTGGAAATTAAATGCAACAAGGCAAACAGGAGTTGGGTGGGAAAGAATTAGACCTGCAATTTGCAATGTAACAGACTTTCATAACACACACCCCTGTCCCCCCCGCCCCGACTGTGTCATGGAAGTGTAGTGGAGTGAATGCATGTGAGTGAGTGAATAAAGGGAGAAAGAAGAACAGCAAAAAGGATGATACTAGCTTTCAACTTTGGGAAGACCTGTGGTATGTGAAGAGGACATACTTAATTTGTACAATATAAATAATATTTTGTTTTCAGCGACTTCTACATGTGTAAGTAGATGAATGCAGAACCTTGCTGCCATTTTGTCCTACTCACAAGTGGTTTAGCTAATCTAGCATACATTTTTGTACCATACTAACAAACCCCTAAACGCTATTATTTTATAAAAATGGTGTGTGGTTGCAACATTCCATTGGATCAGCACCTGTTAGTACTGTCAATATATTTAACATTACGTGTCAGGCTTACTGTGTTCATCAGAATTCAATTTATATTCTATTTAAAATTGAAAGACCAATATTAAACCAAACGTGAAAAAATCAGAAGAAGAACAGTTCTTTGCAACCAAAAAATAGTAATTGGGCCACCATTAAAAACCATTGCCAGCTCATTGCCAAAACACATGATTAAGGAAACAAGTGCGTCCCCCACCTGAGAACAACAAATAGAAGAAAAGTGCTGGAACAAGTGACCACATCATAACTAAAAATAGCTTTATAATGCAGGTTATAAATAAGCGGAACCGTAGCAAATAACCCACTGAAGAGGAATGTGACACTCAGGCAAACGTGGTGAAGAAAGGAGAAGCACTGAGATTGAATAGAAGTATGCCAAGGCCCCCCCATCCCCACTGAGGCAGTCCTATTCCAATTACATATAACCCTAAATGAAGCATATTTCCAATGTGAATCAGAATAAGCACCCATCTGCTGAACCATGCACCCTCCAAACAGATTTTCATAACACACACACCCCCGTCCCCCCCACCCCGACTGTGTGTCATGGAAGTGCAGTGGAGTGAATGCATGTGAGTGAATGAATAAAGGGAGAAAGAAGAACAGGAAAAAGGATGATACTAGCTTTCAACTTTGGGAGACCTGTGGTATGGATCTTGCCCACTTCCTCCAGGCTCTCCAGCCCCAGGATTGACTGCAGTGGTTTCTTCAAAGGAAGTTAAGGGCTTAAAGTTGAGTTGCTCTCCTTCCGTGCAGGATGACTTCCTTCTGTTATGCACTGCATTGCCTTCAAAGCAGAGAAGTAGAATTAAGATGTTAGAAGCTTGAAGAGCACAGAGGGACACCCAGTCACCCATCCTGAATTAGTGCATGTAAGTAAGTAAATCAAACAATTATCATGCAGCTAGGTTTTGTTGGAACCTTACTTAATGGCCTCACCTATACAGATGTTAGTGCGACAATAGTTCCAGTTTTAAGTTGCAGTTAGGTAGTTTACCCTGCTGCAGTTTAGGCATGCATGTGAAGCAATGGAAGAGCTTTAAGGTTGGAACTGAATGCTTTACATGTGGCCTCAATGAAGGTGTCATAGGTTGATAGGAAAATCTTTGTGACATGTATGCTTTGAATAGAGAAATCATCTTGGCAAATTTTCTAATGCTTTTTAAAAATTTATTGATTCTCGAGATATGGGTGTTGCTGGCAAGGCCAGTATTTATTGTCCGTCCCTAGTTGCCCTTGTGAAGGTGTTGGTGGTCCTTCTTGAACCTCTGCAGTCCATGTGGTGAATGCTGTCAGGTAGGGAGTTCCAGGATTTTGACCCAGCGACGATGAAGGCGATATATGTCCAAGTCATGATGGTGTGTGACTTGGAGGAGAACTTTGAGTCGATTGTGTTCCTGTACACCTGATGCCCTTATCCTTCCAGGTGGTGGAGGTCTCGGGTATTGGAGATCCTGCAAAAAAAATCCTTGGCAACTTGCTGCAGTGCATCCTATTGATAGTACACAGTGCTACTATGGTACGCCGGTGGTGGAGGAAGTGGATATTTAAGCTGATGGATAGGGTGCCAATCAAGTGGACTGCTTTGTCCTGGACAGTGTCAAGCTTCTTGAGCATTGTTGCAGCTGCCCAATCCTGGCAAATGGAGAGTACTCCATCTCACCCTGACTTGTGCCTTGTAGATAGTGGAGCGACTTTGAGGAGTTAGGAGGTGAGCCACTCATCACAGAATACCCAGCCTCTAACCTTGTATAATGGGGCAGGCATTTATGCAGCTGGTTCAGTTAAATTTCTGGTGAATGTTGACCCTCAGGACGGTGGGGGATTTAGCGATGGTTGTGCTATTGAATGTCAAGGGGAGGTGTTTAGGGTCTCTTTTGTTGGAGATGGTCATTGCCTGGCACTTGTGTGGCATAAATGTTACTTGCCACTCATCAGTCCAAGCCTGGATGTTGTCCCGGTCTTGCTGTATGCGGGCATGGACTGCTTCATTATCTGAGTTGAACATTGCAATCATCAGCAAACAACCTCTCTTCTAACCTTATGATGGAGTGAAGGTCATTGATGAAGCAGCTGAACATAGTTGGGCCTAGGACACTGCTCTGTGGAACTCCTGCAGTGATGTCCTGGGGCTGAACTGATTGGCCTCCATCTCCAACAAGAGAGAGTCTAACCACCTCTCCTTGATATTCAACGGTATTACCATTGCAGAATCCCCCACCATCAACATCCTGGGGCTCACCATTGACCAGAAACTTAACTGAATCAGCTACATAAATACTGTGGCTACAAGAGCAGGTCAGAGGCTGGGTATTCTGCGGCGAGTGACTCACCTGACTCACTAAAGCCTTTCCACCATCTACAAGGCCACAAGTCAGGAGTGTGATGGAATACTCTCCACTTGCCTGGATGAGTGCAGTTCCAACAACACTCAAGAAGCTCAACACCATCCAGAACAAAGCAGCCTGCTTGATTGGCACCCTATCCACCACCCTAAACATTCACTCCCTTCACCACCGGCGCACTGTGGCTGCAGTGTGTACCATCCACAGGATGCACTGCAGCAACTCGCCAAGGCTTTTTTGAAAGCACCTCCCAAACCCGCGACCTCTACCACCTAGAAGGACAAGAGCAGCAGGTACATGGGAACAACACCACCTGCACATTCCCCTCCAAGTCACACACAATCCTGACTTGGAAATATATCGCTGTTCCTTCATTGTCACTGGGTCAAAATCCTGGAACTCCCTACCTAACAGTATTGTGGGAGAACCTTCACCACATGGACTGCAGCGGTTCAAGAAGGTGGCTCACCACCACCTTCTCAAGGGCAATTAGGGATGGACAATAAATGCTGGCATTGCCAGTGCCGCCCACATGCCATGAACGAATAAAAAAGAACACCCACAACCATCTTTCTTTGTGCTAGATATGACTCCAGCCACTGGAGAGTTTTCCCTCTGATCCCCATTGATTTCAGTTTGACTAGGGCTCCTTGGTCGAATGCTGCCTTGATGTCAAGGGCAGTCACTCTCACCTCACCTCTGGAATTCAGCTCTTTTGTCCATGTTTGGACCATGGCTGTAATGAGGTCTGGAGCCAAATGGCCCTGCTTGAAGTCAAACTGAGCATCGGTAATCAGGTTATTGGTGAGTAAGTGCCACTTGATAGCACTGTTGAAGACTCCTTCCATCACTATGCTGATGATTAAGAGTAGGCTGATGGGACAGTCTTTGGCTGCGTTGGATTTGTCCTTTTTGTGGACAAGACATATCTGGGCAATTTTCCATATTGTTGGTTAGATGCTAATGTTGTAGTTATACTGGAACAGCTTGGCAAGAAGCGTGGCTAGTTCTGGAGCATGTGTCTTCAGCATTACAACCAGGATGTTGTTGGGACCTATAGAAGCCTTTGCTGTGTTCAATGCACTCAGCCATTTCTTGATTTTACGTGGAGTAAATCAAATTGGCTGAAGACTGGCATTTGTGATGGTGGGGACCTCAGGAGGAGGCCGAGAAGGATCATCCATTCGGCACTTCTGGGTGAAGATGTTTGTGAATGCTTCATCCTTGTCTTTTGCACTCGTGGTGGGTTCCGCCATCATTAAGGACGGGGATGTTCATGGAACCTCCTCCTCCTGTTCGTTACTTAATGGTGCACCACCATTCTCTCCTTCTCCATCCCTCTTTCCTCTCTTTCCCTCCCCTCCTTCTCTCTTTCCCTCCCCTCCTCTCTCCACTCCCTCCCTCCCATCTGCCTCCTCTTCCTTTTTCTGTCTTTGTCCAATTATCTCAATGCCCTCTAACCCTGCTTGGCCCATAAAGTGTCCTTGGTCTTGACTCCCCATGTGCAATGACACAGGAGATCGACTAGTAAAAGAGGAAAAAATAAAGAGAAAGAACATGCATTAATATAGTG
Source organism: Heptranchias perlo (assembly GCF_035084215.1). NCBI lineage: Eukaryota > Metazoa > Chordata > Chondrichthyes > Hexanchiformes > Hexanchidae > Heptranchias > Heptranchias perlo. The sequence goes on along the minus strand of NC_090328.1, from coordinate 127,275,936 downwards.
CCTCAGGACATCTCAAAGTGCTTCACAGCCAATTAATTACTTTAAAAGTGTCATCACTGTTGGAAAATGCGCCAATAAATTTTTACAAAGCACAGACCCACAGCAGGAATATGATAATGACTATTTAATATGTTTTTGGTGGTGTTGGTTAGTCATTGAATGTTGGCTAGGATACTGGGAAAACTTCCCTGTTCTTTTTCAAATAGTGCAAAGAGGGGGCATTGGTTTAACATCTCATCTGAAAGACAGCACTTCCTTCAATCCGACATACCCTCAATAGTGCACTGAAGTGTCAGCCTACATATGGGCTCAAGTTCTGGCATGGTTCACAACCTTCTGACTCAGAGACAGGAGTGCTACCGCAGCCCCAAACTGACACATGGGCCCTGATATTAACAGGGAGGGTTCGGGAGAGCGCAGAAACGGGGGGAAAACCCAGCAAGGCCGGGGATGTGGAAGGTCTGCTGATCTTCCCGGCAGGGCCTCATTTAAATAAAAGAATGCAGACTCCCACCTGGCAGCCGGCCAAATTGACAGCCTGGCCGGTGGGCGGGATCAGGACTTTGCAGATGGCCTGACGGGGTGCTCAGCAGCACGGCTAGAGTCAGCACAGAAGAAGTTCCTACGTCTTGGGGCGATAACACGTGTTGCCTCTCAGCCCCTGGAATTCCCATGGGTCCCCAGCAGTTAGTGGAGGCTCTGATCGTGATCGAGATAAAGGGGGAATATTTCCGCGATCAAGGAGAGAGGGGAGGCACTGGCCACGATCGGGGTGAGGGGGGGAGGCACTGGCCACGGTTTGGAGGGGTGGGTGGGGGGGGTCTGGCTGCAATTGGGGGGAGGGGTGAGCCCAGCGCAAGAGAGGCCCAAGGCTTCCTTGTGAGACACGGAGCAGCACTCCTGCCCCTTCTGGCCCACAAGGAAACCTGAAAAATAAATTAAAAACTTACCTTCTGGGCCTTTTCTGGCCCAGGATCTGGCTCCTGGCAGATTTTGCCTGACAGGGGAACTGACACTGACACTGGACATTGCCCCCCACCCCACTTGGGCCTCAGCTTGGAATTGAAGATCGGGACCTCATGACAGCATTGGACCCGACCTGCATATTTAAAACAGGTCTCCGTTTCCTTCCTGCGGGGTCCTGCTCACCTGCTCAAAAGATGGGAACACGATGAGAAGGAAGCGGGATCGATGGGGGAAAATAACTTCTGTTATTTTGTAACAAAGTTGGAGCTTGTAACAAAGGTAATGCAGCAATCATGGGGGACTTTAATTTTCATATAGACTGGGCAAATCCAATTGGCCAAGGTAGCTTGGAGGACGAGTTCATGGAATGCGTTCGAAATGGTTTCCTAGAGCAATATGTTGTGGAGCCAACCAGGGAACAGGCTATTTTAGATCTTGTATTGTGTAATGAGACAGGGTTAATTAGTAATCTCACAGTAAAGGATCCTCTGGGAAAGAGTGATCATAATATGATAGAATTTCACATTGAGTTTGTGAGTGACGTACTTAAGTCCGAAACTAGAGTCTTAAACTTAAATAAAGCCAATTACATAGGTATGAGGGGCGAGTTGGCTAAGGTCGATTGGAAAATTAAATTAAAGGGTATGACGGTTGAAAAACAGTAGCAAACATTTAAAGAAATATTTCAATATTCTCAACAAACATACATTCCATTGAAAAATAAAAACTCCACTGGAAAAGTGGTCCACCCATGGCTAACTAAAGAAGTTAAGGATAGTATTAGATTAAAAGAAGTGGCCTATAATGTTGCCAAGAAGAGTAGTAAGCCTGAGGATTGGGAGAGTTTTAGAAACCAGTAAAGGATGACCAAAAAATTGATAAAAGGGAGAAAATAGAATATGAAAGTAAACTAGCAAGAAATATAAAAACGGATTGCAAGAGCTTCTACAAGTACGTAAAAAGAAAGAGAGTAGCAAAAGTAAACATTGGTCCCTTAGAGGCTGAGACGGATAAATTATAATGGAGAATAAGGAAATGGAAGAGACGTTAAACAAATATTTTGTATCTATCTTCACAGTAGAAGACACGAAAAGCACACCAGAAATAGTGGGGAATCAAGGGGCTAATGAGAGTGAGGAACTTAAAGCAATTATTATCAGTAGAGCAAAAAGTACTGGAGAAACTAATGGGACTAAAAGCCGATAAATCCCCTGGACCTGATGGCCTACATCCTAGGGTTCTAAAAGAGGTGGCTGCAGAGATAGTGGTTGTATTGGTTGAGATCTTCCAAAATTCCCTAGATTCTAGAACGGTCCCAGCGGATTGAAAGGTAGCAAATGTAATCCCATTATTCAAGAAAGGAGGGAGAGAGAAAACAAGGAACTACCGGCCAGTTAGCCTGACGTCAGTCGTCGGGAAAATTCTGGAATCCATTATTAAGGGAGTGGTAACAGGGCAGTTAGAACATCATAATATGATTAGGCAGAGTTATCATGGTTTTATGAAAGGGAGATCATGTTTGACAAGTTTATTAGAGTTTTTTGAGGATGTAACTAGCAGGGTAGATAAAGGGTGGATGTTGTATATTTGGATTTTTAAAAGACATTCGATAAGGTGCCCCATAAAAGGTTGTTACGCAAGATAAGGGCTCATGAGGTTGGGGATGAAATATTAGTATGGGTAGAGGATTGGTTAAAGGACAGAAAACAGACAGTAGGGATAAACGGGTCATTTTCAGGTAACTAGTGGAGTGCCGCAAGGATCAGTGCTTGGGCCTCAGCTATTTACAATTTATATGAATGACTTAGATGAAGGGACCAAGTGTAACGTATCCAAGTTTGCTGATGATGCAAAGCTAGGTGCGCGGAGGTAACCCGCCCAACAAAAATGTCCGTTTCGCACGCGATCGTTAGTCAATTGGAGCGGGGTTTGCCATCCGAAAGCTGTGCAGTGGGCAGACTGCGTACCCGCATCACAGGCTGTCAGCTGGAGGAGCTCTATTTAAAGGGGCAGTCCTCCAATGGCTTTTTTTTTATTCGTTCGTGGGATGTGGGCGTCGCTGGCGAGGCCAGCATTTATTGCCCATCCCTCATTGCCCTTGAGAAGGTGGTGGCGAGTCGCCTTCTCCTGGAGCAAACACCCACACACCACAATGGAGCAGCACAGGGGCAAGGCTGCTCCAAGGTTCAACGATGCCTCACTCCAGGTGCTAGTGGATGGGGTGAGGAGGAGGAGGGATGTGTTTTACCTGGCAGACAGGAGGAAGTGGCCTGCCTCTGCCACCAAGAGGGCCTGGCTCAAGGGGACAGAGGAGGTCACGAGCAGCAGCAACATCTCCCGGACCTGGATTCAGTGCAGGAAGCGCTTCAATGACCTAACTAGCTCAGCCAAAGTGAGTACACTTACTGATTCTCCTACACTCCGTCTTCCACATCACTGCCCCCACCCTCCAACTCATTCTGCACTGCCAACACTACTGTATCACATCACTCCCCACACCCACTTAAGGCTCATCCTCAACTTACCTGCACTTCTTCAGCACTTCCTCACCTCCCCATTAGTCGCCCCACCACTACTACCCAACCCAATCCTCATACAATGTCATGGCTCTGTCTCATACTCACTCTCTGGTGCATCTCTTTGATGATCAGCCTCACCCAAAGCAATGCATTCAGCGGTTGGCCACGTCACCATCACTCACTTATGCGTCTGTACTTTCTCAGAATGCACGGGAGAGGGCAAGGACTGGAGGGGGGCTGCAACAAATTGTCGTCCTCACAGACACAGAGCAGGAGGCGCTGTAGCTCAGCCTAGCCCTCGACTGCCTGTCCATTGGGGTTGCCGCGACTGGCATCCGATAAATGTCTGGTGACATAACTTTAACATTCAGCACACACAAAATGAATTGATAGTAACATGTCTTGCCATCTTCAGCACCTCAGTATGCTCATCGCAACATGACACATCTGTGATGATGCTTAATATTGCCTTCTGTTCTCTTACAAGGCCTTCAGCAACCACTGTGACGGTAGAGGGCGATTCCTCAGAGGACCTGCCGACCTCTGAGGGTGCATCGTCACATCTGAGCGAGCCATCCACCAGTGCAGATACTCACACCTCGGGTGGTCCTAGTCCTCAATTAGCTGGGTTGGCACCTGGTGAGTTACCATGCACATGTGAGCATGAGCAGACACTGGTGGCAGGGGCAGCTTCGGAGAGTCCGCGTCGGTAGGAGCACTCCTCTTTAGGCTTTGCTCAGCTGGACGCAGATGCTGAACCCTGGGGCCATCCTTGAAAAGGAGAATGATCGAGGGACAGCAGCACATTTGTGAGGTGCTGGAACAGGTGTCATGCACACTCTCCACCGTAGCGCAGAGGATGGAGGAGTCCAACTTCTGCATGAGTGGAATGGTGGCACAGGTACGGGAGGGAATCTCTGAGATACTGTCACAGGGACGTGAGGGAATCTCTGAGATACTGTCACGGGCAAGTGCGGGAATGTATGCGATGGAGAGAAGGCTAGCCTCCATTGAGCTTCAAGCATGGCTCACAAATGAGTCCATTCAGGCCCTGACAACAGCCGTTCGGACTCGATGAACAACATTCTTCCACCTTTAACAGGCAGACAGATACACTAGCACTGGCCTTACAAGGCTTCACACATGTCCTCCAAACTGTTGTCCAGCAGAGTGGTAGGAGTGATGTGGGCTTGGCCCAGGGGAGGGATAATGGAGAAAGTGGACATGGAAGTGGGGACGCCACTCAAAGCATCCGCACGTCTCACCCGTTGCCCCCCTCTCAACCAGTACCCGCAATGCTGCCTTCTCTCCAGGTGGCCGAGTCTGCCCCTGCACAGGTGCAGGTGGAGCAGTCTTTGGAGGGGCCCTCACAGGCACCAAAATCCAGAGGGCATAGACCCAAAACATCTAAGCGGTCAGGGTATGAACAAGAGCAATCAGCCACTACCTCTGCTGCAATCACAGTAGTCAGAAGAGAAACGCGAAGGTTTTGTAAGCACAAAGGGTGTTTGACAATTGGTCATGTTTTTTATTTGCATTAGCTTTTTGTTAAACTCTCATTAAATGTTATGATTGTCACCACTACTGCCACGTCTTAGCCATTCTTGACTGACTTTTCTAATAGGGCCCTTTCATGAGGTTCACCATGAACGGCGACACTTGATGCCACCCATTGGGTCACTTTACAGTGGGTGTATGTGTAATTGCAGGACTGTTTTGTGCAGGGAGGGGTGGGGGGGGGGTGGGCTGGTGTGGGCGCTGCTCTATCCAGGTGGTGTGAGGACTGAACTCTTCACACTGTCTGATGTTAGGAGAACCATTCACATATCAGTGACTCCCTGGCCTCACGAGCAGCCAGGTGAGCCGCTGCTCTGCCAATGGGTTGCTCCTGCTCCTCCTCTTCCTCATCCTCCTTCCCCTCCTCCTCCTCCTCAATGTGGGTGTCAGATGTGGATGGGTCCTCCTCAAGCGGCACCCCTCTCTGTTGTGCCATGTTTTGCAGTGCGCAACACACTCTATAATGCTTCCCACTCTGTCTGGTGCATATTGAAGCTGTCCCCCAGAACGATCAAGGCACGTAAATCGCATCTTGAGCAGCTTCATAGCATGCTCAATTGGAGACATAGTGGCGATGTGGCTGTTATATCAACGCTGTTGCTCGGTGATGGGGTTCCTCAGAGGTGTCATAAGCCACGTGTGCAGGGGGTATCCCTTGTCCCCGAGGAGTCAGCCCGTAAGGGGTGGGATGTTGTATTCCTGGAGGAAGAAGGAATCGTAGCAGCTGCCAGGGAATCTGGCGCACAAGTGAAGGAAGCTTTTGCGGTGGTCACAAATAAGCTGAGTATCGATGGAGTGATAGCCCTTCCTGTTGAGGTGTGCAGATGCTCGTATTGCTATAAGGGTGCAATTGGTTGCACCCTGCACCCGTGGGAAGCCAGCCACAGAGTGGAATCCCACTGCCCTCTCTGTCAGGCTGAGATCATCCATGGGGAAGTTGACATACTGCGAGGCCCTGCGAAACAAGCCATCGGTGTGACCTGCCTTATACACTTGTGTGCAGACGACTCAGAGGCCCCGGGGATGTCCCCGGTTGCATCCTGGAATGATCCTGAGGCGAAGAAATTGAGGACAGTGGTGACTTTGACAGCGACAGGTAAGGAGATGCTGCTCAGCCCAGCCGGGATCAGCTCGGCATGAAGGAGGCTGCAGATGTCTGCGACTACCTGATGACTGACTCTGAGCCTGCATATACACTGGTCCTCAGAGAGGTCCAGAAAGCTGAGCCTCAGTCTGTAGAGCCTGTGGTGAGGGTGGTGCCTCTTGCGACAGCGCTCGCTCTGTGCTGTTGTGCAGGTGCCTGTTGTGCAGCACTGTGTTGTGGAGCTCCAAGTGGCGGAGGTGGACGCCATGCCTGGCGAGGGTGGTGATGTTGCTTGTCCTCGGATGTACTGGCGAATGCAGCCATGGTGCCCCCCATCCTGACGGTGTGATTTTGAGCCGGTCCGCAAACTAGTTATATATGTTTGAACAGAAGAATTTTGAGTGGAAAGTAAGAATTTCCAGTAAAAGCACAAAGATCTTGCAGCCAAAACTTTGTCTGAAAGAACAGAGTACCCTGCTGCAATAAGTAACCTTTTCTTCCCATCTGTCAAATAAGCATTTGAGTCTCTCACTGGCTGCTGGCTGAAACACGTCTGTTGCAACATGGAGTGTTCCCACAGCACGGGAAACACGCTAAGGATGCTTCAAAATCACACCCCTGCCAAAATAAGGAGAAAATGAAGTTGTTCGACTACTTAAACTATCTCAATAACTGTGTAAAGTATCATCCCGCTGGCGTTAATTGCCGGTGGGACTTCCGCATTCGGGAGGCGATTTCCCCAATTTTCGGAACCCCCCTCCGCCCCTAACGCACCCGCAATTTCCCGGGAAAATCAAGCCCAAAGAGTCTGCAACGGGATATAGATAGGTTAAGTGACTGGGCAAGAAGCTGGCAGATGGAGTATAATGTGGGGAAATGTGAGGTCATACACTTTGGTAGGAAGAATAGAAAAACAGAATATTTTTTAAATGGTGAGAAACTATTAAATGTTGGTGTCCAGAGAGACTTGGGTGTCCTGGTACAAAAAACACAAAAAGTTAGCACGCAGATACAGCAGGCAATTAGGAAAGCAAATGGCATGTTGGCCTTTATTGCAAGGGGATTGGAGTACAAGAGTAAGGAAGTCTTATTACAATTGTACAGGGCTTTGGTGAGACCTTACCTGGAGTACTGCGTACAGTTTTAGTCTCCTTATCTAAGGAAGGATGTACTTGCTTTCGAGGCGGTGCAGTGAAGGTTCACTAGATTAATTCCTGGGATGAGTGCTTTGTCCTATGAGGAGAGGTTGAATAGAATGGGCCTATACTCTCTGGAGATTAGAAGAATGAGAGGTGATTTAATTGAAACATAAGATTCTGAGGGCGCTTGACAGGGTAGATGCTGAGAGGTTGTTTCCACTGGCTGGAGGGTCTAGAACTAGAGGGCATAGTCGCAGAATAAGGGGTCGGCCATTTAAGGCTGAGATGGGAGGAATTTCTTCACTTGGGGTTGTGTATCTTTGGAATTCTCTACCCCAGAGGGCTGTGGATACTGTGTCGTTGAGTATATTCAAGGCTGAGATAGATAGATGTATGGACTCGAGGGATATGGGGATTGTGCAGCAAAGTGGAGTTGAGATTGAAGATCAGCCATTATCTGCTTGAATGGGGGGAGCAGGCTTGAGGGGTCGTTTGGCCTACTCCTGCTCCTATTTCTTATGTTCTTAACTACTCCCCCAGCCCAGTTTCTGGCAGACGGGGGCAGTTAAAATTGGGCCCGTAGTGCCAATGTGAATAGGGGGAGGTGGCAGTTCTCTTGACTTGCCTGCCCTTGATAGATTATTGAACTTTTTATAGCACTGGTCCGGCTGCTGGATGTCAGAGAGCTGGCAGTAGAGTGACTACTCCCTTTACCAGCTTCATTCCATAACAACCCAGCAACCATCCTTCATTCCACATCTGTTCCAGATGGTCAGCATCTGAGAAATTATAGGTTTTGCACTTTAGTCTTTTTCTTGGTAGAGATTTGGCTTCTGGCATTCATGAGGAGACGGATGCCATGAAACCGCTGGACGCCTAGAAATGCTACAACCTCTGGATTCTCTGCTTTCAGAAAAGTAAAGTGAGTATTCGGTGCATTATGCCAAATGCAGCAAGAGAAATCACTTAGTTCCTTTCCCTCCACAATGCTGCTGCCACTTTAACATACTGCAGGCTTTCAGACTCCCACAACAACAAGCTTCTTCCCTCCTCCCCATTTCCGGCAAAGTATGGCGGCGGAGCAGGAGCAGCTCTGAGGAAAATCCCGACCTATGTTTAATTCAGTCTGCTGATTACTGAAAAGCTGTTAATTTTTTAATTCTTTGAGGACTTAATTCTGTGAGAGGAGATAACAGAAAAAGTGTCGCTTCTGGATGATCAGGGAGAAGGTCTGCTTATAGGAACTGCTGTGAAACCGTTGAGGGAGAATGTGATTATGTAAAAATCCGAAATTGTAACAGCATCCTTATAGAAAGGGTCACTTATGCATTACTATATTTTAAGTCTTAAAAAATCCTTTCATGTAAAAATAGGAAAACAACAAAAAATAAAATTGGTTTATGGCATTTTGAAAAAATTGGAATGGTGCAGTCAACCATCTGTGGCAAAGCCAACTGTGATCCAGTGAATTTTGTCCACTGATGACCTCGATTACCTTTATGCATAAAACTGTACAGCCTTTCAGAATTTGCTTCAAACAATTTTCATTCAGAATGCAGAAATCTAACAAATTCTCATGTACCTAAACATTTTTTTCACTCCTACTTAAGACTGATTTAATGTTATTATGGCTCATCAGTTATTGATCAATGCTAACTCATTACCACTAATGAGACAGTGTATAGATAATTGCAATGCCTTTGTTAAAGTAAACTTAGGAGGAGGAAGTGATTGTATGTTATCATTGCAGAATGTTAGTCATGTATTACATAGAATTTTACAGCACAGAAACAGGCCTTTCAGTCCAACAGGTGTTTATGTTCCACACGAGCCTCCTCCCACCTTACTTCATCTCACCCTATCAACATATCCTTCTATTCCTTTCTCCCTCATGTACTTATCTAGCTTCCCCTTAAATGCATCTATACTGCTCGCCTCAACCACTCCCAGTGATAGTGAGTTCCACATTCTCAACATTCTCTGAGTGAAGGTTTCCCCTGAATTCCTTTTTGGATTTAGTAGTGACTATCTTATATTTGTGACCCCTAGTTTTAGGATCCCCACAAGTAGAAATATCTTCTCTACGTCTATCCTATCGAACCCCTTCATAATTTTAAGGACCTCTTTTTAATTTATTTACGACTTCTATTTTAGGACGTTACAATCGCTGCTGCCTGTGCCCCTCCTGGTGGTGGACGAAATCCAGTGACACCCCGTTTCATAAGACACTTCAGCATGTTGTGCCTCCCAACCCCCTCCGAGCACAGCCTGAAACAGATTTTTCAGGTTAGTAACTATCCTTACTATAAGTTGTGAAGAAATCTGATTCATTTGTGCATCATTGGAGAGCTGATTTGCTGAGTCTGCTGCCCGTAAGGGAGCCTCACCTGCAAAAACGTGGACATACTATTCACAAGTGGCACAGCAGAGTCATGTAAGTAACCCTGCTCCCATTGATCTGCACAGTTGGAGGTCCTGCTTCAGAAGGTGAACCAAAAGTGGGTGGCCCTATTTGGGTTTGAAGGCCAACCTTATAAAAGTACAGATGCAAGCTGCATTGAGGGAGGCCTCCGAGTGAGTCAGTGCAGTCATCCAGATCCCTCATACCTGGCTGCACTTTGATTCCGTACTCTCATACTAATTATTTCATATTTGTAATCAATTTATATGGAATCTGTGGAAAAATCTCATCTGTATTTCTAACGGCAGTGCTTGTAGCCTTTATCCAGTTTGTGCTGAGCCAGGTCGCTCTGGACATGTTTATAATTTTTCTTATGTCTTCAACCATTTTTCTGTGATGCAGGCCATTTTGAATGGATTTCTGGCAGAATTTACTCAAGATGTGAAACATTGTTCCATAAGTATTGTGGAAGCAGCTGTTGAGATGTACCATCGAATGAGTGTTGACCTTCTGCCTACACCTGCCAAGTCTCATTATGTTTTCAATCTTCGGGATTTATCAAAGTGCATACAAGGTAAAATGCATCTGTCCTGCAGTCTCATCTGTCCATGTATTGCATATGTCCTTTAGGGAAGGAAACCTGCCGCCCTTACCCGGTCTGGCCTATATGTGACTCCAGACCCACAGCAATGTGGTTGATTCTTAATTGCCCTCTGAAATGGCCTAGCAAGCCACTCAGTTGTAAAATCTCACTACGAAAAGTCATAATAAGAATAAAAAACCGGACGGACCACCCGGCATCAGACCACTAGGCACCGGCCTTCATTGTCGCTGGGTCAAAATCCTGGAACTCCCTTCCTAACAGCACTGTGGGAGAACCGTCACCACACGGACTGCAGCGGTTCAAGAAGGCGGCTCACCACCACCTTCTCGAGGGCAATTAGGGATGGGCAATAAATGCCGGCCTTGCCAGCGACGCCCACATCCCGTGAACAAATAATAAAAAAAAAAATTCTATGTGCAGTACTTTGCACTTGTCTGTATTGAATTTCATCTGCCATTGATCTCGCCACATACTTGATCTAATTTTTGAGCTGCTTCCTCCAATTCCACTGCCCCTCCCATTTGTTATCATTAGCAAATTTGACCATTTTTCATTGCGGTTCTGAATCTGGGTCATTTATGTAAATGCGAAACAATAGTGGTTCCAACACCAACCCCTGCAGCGCCCCACCCAACCTAACTCCTCTAACGAGTACTCGTTGGCCTAGAAATTTGATTGCACTTCGTCCATTTTATAGGCATAAAACTGGCATCTAAGGGTGCAATACGGGCTCATTCTGCGCCGAAAGTGCACCACGTGACATATTGGATTAGGCTCTGCTGCAGGCGTGACGGAAGTATTAAAAACCTTCATTATCATAATATTTAAATAAGGGCCCTACGCTTGTTGGTTTGCCCCAGTGCCTGACTCGTTGTCAGCAAATCATGGTGCTAACAGTTGGCAGGGATTTGTAGCAGCGCTATTTAAAGGGCTAATGCATTTCATACAGATTAGATGCTGGTTTGTTCTTTTAGGCTGCTGGCTTACCTCTGGCTGGTTTTTTTTGCCTATTTTCTACCTTTTACAACTGGTTTCTGACTTCTGCGAACAACTTTTTGCTGGTGCTGGACTGTTTTTGTCTGCCTTCAAAACAGTTTCACTGCAGTCATGGGTGGTCTTGTAGGTCTGGTTATCTCAGGTTTACTACCCAAGCCACGTGCTAATTGGCATAGGGATTGGCAGATCAGAAAGGTGAATGCGTGGCTGAAAGAGTGGTGTGGGAAGGAGGGGTTCCATTTCATGGGACACTGGCACCAGTACTGGGACAGGGAGGAGCTGTACCGCTGGGACGGTCTGTATTGCTGGGACGGACTCCATCTAACCCGGAATGGGACCACAATCCTCGCAGAAAGGATAAATAGGGCAGTGTATAAGGCTTTAAACTAGCAAGATGGGGGGAGGGATCTGGTAGCAATAACAAAAGCTTAAAGATAAAAGAAACAGAACATGAGTGTAAGGGTCAGACTAGGGTAAGGAACAAATATAACACAAACAGTCAAGGAACAAATACTGTTATAAAACAGAAATATAAAAGGACTGTTAAAAATAAAGTAAAAAGAACAACTATTAAAGATGAATTAAACTGTCTGTACAGCTATGTGCACAGCATCCAAAATACAACGGGGGAACTGGAGGCAATAATACATAAAGAGGAATCAGATGTATTAGGAATAATTGAAACATGGCTAAATAAAGAACAGGACTGGCAACTAAATATTGCAGGTTATAACTTAATCAGAAAGGAAAGGGAAAGAAAAAGGGAGTGGTGGAGCAGCTGTACTAATTAGAGATAACATAATGGCAGTTGAAAAAAGGGACATAACTAGCAGAAGGATAGAAACAGAATCCATATGGATTGAAATAAAAGATAAGAAGGGATCAATCACACTAATAGGGGTATATTACAGACCACCTAATAGTAGAAAGGAGGTAGAGGAAGAAATATATAAGCAAAGATGTGAAATGAGTAAAGGATATAGAATAATAATCATGAGAGATGGTAACGGTCTCCAAATAAACTGGCAAGAAGAGGTAGATGAAGGGGTACAGGGAATGGAGTTTTTACAATGTGTGCAGTCCTCATTTCTTACCCAGTATGTAAAAAGCCCAACAAAAGAGGAAACAATGAGATATGAACCAGAACAGATAAGAGAAGTAAACATCCAGGCAATATAATAAAGTTTAAGATAAAGATTGAAAAGGACACAAGTAAGCCAAAGACCAAAGTAATACATTGGAAGAAAGCTGATTTTCAGGGGATGAGAATGAAACTAGGGAAAATAAACTGGAAAAATTTACTGATAAACAAAGAAATAGAACAGCAGTGGAAAACATTTAAAACAGTGATCAATAGAGTCCAGGAGAAATATGTATCACTAAAAAGCAAGATCAAACTAGCCAGTAATGATACACCATGGATGAATAAAGTAATAAGGGCAAAATTGAAATTAAACAAAAAGGCACACATAAAGTACAAAGACAACAAAGGAGAGGATGAAAAAAGGGAATACAAAATTAAATTATCAAGGAATATAAAATGACATAAATAACAAAAAAAAAATCAGGATAGGGAATAGGGCCACTAAGGGATACAAATGATAAACTCACAGGTAATGACAGCGAAATGGCAGAAATATTAAATAATTACTGTGCCTCAGTATTTACCAGGGAGACAAACATGGTGGGCACGACATTAGAAGAAGAGGTCAAAAAAGATATGAAGACATTTAAGATAGAAAGGGGGGAGATAATTGATAAACTAATCAAACTTAGAGAGGATAAAACCCCTGGTCCGGATGGATTACATCCACACATATTGAAAGAAGTTAGGGAAGAGATAGCAGAGGCACTGTTACATATATATAAAAATTCATTAGAAAAGGGAACAGTGCCAGAGGACTGGTGGACAGCTAATGTGATTCTTATATTTAAAAAGGGAGATAGAACCAGACCAGGGAACTATAGACCAATTAGCTTAACATCAGTGGTAGGAAAGTTAATGAAATCCTTACTCAAAGATGTAACAGAAAAACATCTCGAAATTGAAGATATAATAAAGAATAGTCAGCACGGATTTCAACAGGGAAGGTCATGCTTGATCAACCTTATTTAATTCTTTGAAGAAATAACAGAAATAGTAGACATGGCTGCTGTAGTAGATGTAATATATTTGGATTTTCAAAAGGTCTTCGATAAGCTACCGCATAGTAGGTTCATGACTAAGGTCAGAGCGTGTGGAGTTGGGACAAGTAGCAGAATGGATAGCAAGCTGGCTACAAAACAGAAAACAGAAAGTAGGGGTTAAAGGTAGTTACTCAGAGTGGCAAAAGGTAGGAAGTCGTGTTTCACAAGGATCGGTGCTGGGACCATTGTTGTTTACTGTTTACATAAATGAATGGGACTCGGGAATCGGAAGTACAATTTAAAAAATCTGTGGATGACATCAAATTGGGCGGTATGGTTAATACCGAGGAGGACTGTGACAAAATACAGGAAGACATTCATAAACTTGCAGAATGGGTGTGTAATTGGAAAATGAATTTGAATATAGATAAGTGTGAGGTATTACATTTTGATAGGACGAATAAGGGGGCCACATACTGCTTGGATAATAGTCTAAATGGGGTAGAGGAGCAGAGGGATCTAGGGGTACAGATACACAAATCACTAAAAGTAGTGACTGAGGCCATAAAAAAAAGCAAACCAAGCACTGGGGTTCATTTCTAGAGGAATAGAATTGAAAAGCAGAGCAGTTGTGTTAAACTTGTATAGAACCTTGGTTAGACCTTGGAGTACTGTGAACAGTTCTGGTCTCCATATTATAAAAAGGATATAGACACACTGGAGAAGGTGCAAATAAGATTCACTAGGATGATACCAGAATTGAGAAGTTATACCTATCAAGAAAGATTGAGCAGGCTGGGGCTCCCTTCTCTACAAAAGAGAAGACTGAGGGGTGACCGAATAGAGGTCTTTAAAATTATGAAAGGGTAGACGTAGAGAAGGTGTTTCCGCTTGTGGGGAGACCAGAACTAGGGGCCATAAAAATAATATAGTCACTGATAAATCCAAAAGGGAACTCAGGAGAAGCTTCTTTACTCAGAGAGTGGTTAGAATGTGGAGCTTGCTACTGCAAGGAGTAGTTGAGGCGACTAGCATAAATGCATTTAAGGGGAACTAGATAAACACATAAGGGAGAAAAGAATAGAGGATATGCTGATAGGGTTAGATGAAGTAGGGAGGGAGGAGGCTTGTATGGAGCATAAACGCCGGCATGGATCTGTTGAGCTGAATGGCCTGTTTCTGTGCTGTACCTTTTACGTAATTCTATATTGGGGCTGGAGGTTGAGGGCGAGCGGCAAAGAAGACAGGGGAACCAACATGGCTGAAGAAGCCAATATCCTGGACCTATTGTATATAGGCACTAAGTTCCAGCAGTGCTGTTTGCTTTACAGAGCAGCACCTCCACGTTGCCAGCCATTTAACAGCAAATTGGTGTGCTGCACTGCTTCATCACTTATGCACAGACTTTGTTTCCTGTCTCCCTATTTGCTTTGCTTTCCACTGTCTTTTGCCCTCACTGCCTTCGGAAAGATTCTGAGCCCTATTCAGTCTGTGGAAAGGGCTACCAAAATGTTTTGACTCCGTATTGCACCATTTATTTTTAAATCCCAGCTGCAGCTTTTTAAGTGTGACACATTAGAGCCTGAGGGCTAAGACAAAAATAATTACCATTACATGTCTAAATACATCTCTTAAAATCCCTTAGTCCTTAAATGGAAAGTGAATCTATCATTCTAAAAAGCAAATTACATCTGTTTGTCCTTACGTGGAAGATTGGCATATTAGTAGCCGTGATGCTGATGAGGTTGATTTGTTATCTAGCACTTAGATTTTTCTTTATCAAGAAGAATGAACAAAGGCTGAAAAAGTAAAGAGAAGGTAAATTAAGAGGTAGTGATTAGTTCACATCAAGCTTAGATTTTAAAAATCTGAAGATTGTAAGAAAGAAAGATCAAGGGAGGAAATTATTCCACAGTTTTGAAATTCTGTGAAAGAATGGAATGGAACTGGACACTGTGATGAATCTCAATTTAAACACAGTGAGAATGCAGAGAGCAGGAGAGCATGTAATAGAGTATATTTGCAGCTTAGAAGGAAGATACGAACATTCAAAGAAGTATTGACCAATTAAATAGAGAAAAAGAGAGACAAGAAAGGTTGCAGTAGAGAGAGGTTAGAGGCTAAAGGTGAGAGAGGGATCATCGTTAAATTGATAGATTTTATTGTTGAAGCTTGTCCAGGTGTGTAAGAGACATGTTTGAAATGTTTTCCAGCATGTGAGCAATAAATCTTTGACGGACTTGGGCTTTATAGAGAGTTAGGAGTTGTTGAGTGGAAAAGAAGCACTTTGCATGAAAAATGAAGCTTCTTGTAGACTGTTTTAGCAATGGAGGAGTTGAGGTCAGAAGAAGTAGTGAGGCAAAGGATATTGATAAACAAAGAAAGACTGAGGGAAAAACCATCAAACATAAAGATCGGTTGGTTAGACGTGCAAAGGAATAAAAGAAGCTAGCCCCAAAATTCCTGGGGCTGGAGTTGATCTTGTGCCAGTTGAGAGTTGGCTTGAGTCCCTTTGAGGCCTTCTAAAGGCTCCAGACCTTCACTAGAATAAGGTAATCGATCCCAGAAGACTGAACAAAAATAGATTTTTCTTTGTCCCATTTGGGCCACCAGAGAACTCTGACTCGCCTTACAATATTGGTTTGTTTTGGGCTGGGGCAGCTACCACTAATGTACTGTTACAGGCACTGGCAGCCTGCACCAGCTATGCAAATGACCCTGCATTGTCAGCAAACTGAAGCCCCAGGAATTTCCAGACCACTGTGTCTTTGAAGAACTGAAAGAAACATTGTCCCATCAAAAGGTGTAGGAGATTAAGATGCTATCATTCTAATTAAGTATTCCTTATATTTATGTAATGATCAAACACCCAAACTACATCCACCATATTATATCTATGATGCAACGTCACAGATGACGCAATAGCCAATCTTTCCGTTTCAGATGCCGATCAGCCTGCTGTAAATTTCCAGCATTTCCTGTTTCTATTGCAGATTCCCAGCATTTGTGTTTTTTTTTAAGCATTTCTTTTTTTTCCATTTCAGGAATTCTTCAGTGTAATCCTAGCACAGTAAGGACTGACAAACAAATCTTTAGGCTTTTTTGCCATGAATGTCAACGAGTCTTCCATGATCGTCTAATCAACAATGAAGACAAACTTTACTTCAATACCATGTTGTCTGAACTGGCCAGTAAGGAGTTCTACATATCCATTGCTTCAAAGTGCTCACAGATTATATGTTACACAACAGTCCTAAAGTTTAGCCATATTGTAGAGTTTATTTTGTAGCTTTTAATTGTGTATAGAATAGATGTTATTCACTTTAATGCGCAGATCGCAATTTCAACAGTCAGCTTTGTAAAATAGATTGAACACCGAATTCCATAAATGATGTAAGGAATATTACATTCAAAATCCTAATAGGTAGTCGATACGAGTCAAAGACAAATCTTATAGTTCTTTTACTGGCAAGTATACGTCGGAAAGCATGATTGAAACTTACCATTGAAGTCTAAAGTTTATAAAATGCCTAAATTAGCTCACTTTTGAACTATATTACATTACCCAATCTAAATTATGTTATCGGTTGCACAAATCAAACCAATCACAACAGAGATTCAGTGCAACACTGAGTGAAGTGTCCTTCCTGCCAAAATCATCAAAAGATGCATTAACTAACACCAGTTTAATTAAATTAACGTTTCAGGTCGATGACCTTTCGTCAGAACTGGTGAAAGATCATTGACCTGAAACATAGGCCCCGATATTTACGGGGAGGCTGAGAGGGACCGGGGGCACGTGTTTGCAGCCAGGAAACCTGGAAATGCCGGGAAGGCAGAGGTCCAGCTGAATTTAATCATAGAATCATACAGCGTAGAAGGAGGCCATTCGGCCCATCATGCATGTGCCAGCTCTTTGAAAGAGCTATCCATTCGTCTAACACCCCTGCCTTTTCCCCATTGCCCTACAAATTTTTCCTTTTCAAGTATTTATTTAATTCCTTTTTAAAAGTTACTTTTGAATCTGCTTCCACCACCCTTTCAGTCAATGTATTCCAGGTCATAACAACTCGCTGCGTAAAAAAAAATTCTCATCCCCCTCTAGTTCTTTTGCCAATTACCTTAAACCTGTGTCCTCTGGTTTCCGACCCTCCTGCTAGTGGAAACAATTTCTCCTTATGTCCTTTATCAAAACCCTTCATAATCTTGAACCCCTCTATCAAATCTCCCCTTAACTTTCTCTGCTCTAAGGAGAACAATCCCAGCTTCTCTGGTCTCCCCACATGAACTGAAGTCCCTCATCCCTGGTACCATTCTAGTAAATCAGAAGTAAAATACTACAGATGCTGGAAATCTGAAATAAAAACAGAAAATGTTGGAGAAGCTCAGCAAGTCAGGCAGCATCTGTGGAGAAAGGAACAGAGTTAACGGCCCCGATATTACCAGGGAGACGGGATGCTGTTCTTCGAGCTTACGTTGAACTTCATTGGAATAGTGTGAGAGGCCGAGGTCAGAGTAGGAGTGGGAAGTGGAATTAAAATGGCAAGCGACCGGCAGGTCAGGGTCACGCTTGCGGACAGAGTGGATGGTGTCGAGCTTCTTGAGTGTTGTTGGAGCTGCACTCATCCAGGCAAGTGGAGAGTATTCCATCACACTCCTGACTTGTGCCTTGTAGATTGTGGCAAGGCTTTGGGGAGTCAGGAGGTGAGTCACTCGCCTCAGAATACCCAGCCTCTGACCTGCTCTCGTAGCCACAGTATTTATATGGCTGGTCCAGTTAAGTTTCACCATGGACGTCCATGGTGAAAAGGAGACAGCTTGGGCCAGGGAACTGGAAACTGTTAAAGTGGCAGAGGGCGTCAGAAGAGTCGTGAATGTAGGTTGGAAGAGACTGGACAAGGGGAGAAAAAAGAGTCGAGATAGGAGGAAATAAGTTCCGTGGGGCAAGAACAGGCTGAAACAATGGGTCTCCCAGGGCAGTCCCGATTGTGGATCTTGGGAAGGAGGTAGATGCGGGCTGTGCGAGGTTGGGGAACTATGAGGGTGGAGGGAAGATCTCCAGAGGAGATGAGTTCATTGATGGTCTGGGAAACTATGGCTTGATGTTTGGCGGTGGGGTAGGAGGAGGTGTCAGAGGGTTGGCGTTCAGCCTCCGCAAGGTAGAGGTCTGTTCGCCACACAACAACAGTGCCGTCCTTGTCAGCAGTTTAATTACAATGTCAAGGTTGGACCTGAGAGAATTTTCTGTGGAATCTGCCTGGAGTCTGTCAGCAAAGTAGACCACCCAAGGTAACTGGCCATTTGAGGTTGTAGACCTGCCTCTTCAAATTGGTGGATCAATTAAAGGGCTGCCAGCAATCTCCTTGGAGCTCTGGAAAGGCAAAATTTAGGGGCAGCAGGGCTGCATGGTGAGGTTGGATACCATTTGCTGCTGAATCTGGGAACAGTCACCAGGCCTTAATTTCGCCATCAGTTAAGACTGCTACGGACCTTTAGGACCTGCAGTACTGCATAACTTTCCGGGCCCAATTTGGAACAAGCTCATATTCTTGGCTGCGAGTCCTATTTGGCATCTGCCCAACCTATTTCAAACAGTTGAACCCTTTAAAATAGCCAGGTTCAGCCAAATTGGGTGTTTGTGAAAAGTGCATTGCTGACTTACGGTGAGATGAGATGGGAAGGCAAATTGGGACCAGTACCTTAACACGAGCTGGGTTGTGGTTAATAACAGTGTAACAGAGTTATGTCGAATTTGCAAGATTACAATACAGCTCAGTGAGGTTAAGTTTACAGTTTGTATTCAAAATATCATTGGAAAATTTCCAGCATTTGGTATTCTGGCTATTTCTCTGGAATATCAGCGTACAGCATATAACCTGGTCTTTCTAGTATCTTGGATGCCTTAGTTTTGAATGGTTTTATCTTCCTCTGGGATGCTCAGTTTTACCTCTGGGGATGGCTGTGGCGAGTTGCCGTCTGTAGTTGCCTTTTTTCTTTGATCTTCTACTCGTCCTAGATTAACTAACCTTGTGCATGCATGTTTCTCTGGTATAACTATATACTATTTTACTCACTCTGCTGAAAGACTTTGGCTATGAACTAACAGCTGTGATAAATTTTACTAGTTATAGGTTGGATAAATCATATTTTACTTGTTAGGTTATCTGTTTAGCTTCTTTATAGTCTCAGCACTTTTCAATCATCTGTTTCACTGTGAAGATATTGTCAGTACATCTACATCTTCTTTTAAAGCCACAGTGACTTTCTGTGACATTCCATCCAGGTGCCCTTTCTCCTATTTTAGGAACACTCCAGCAAACATTTTCCCTGATGCTTCAGGGATTAGTACTGGGGCCATTGCTGTTTACAGTGTACATAAATGACTTGGGAGTCTTGTGAGTCTAAACAGTACAGGAAGAAGATAATATACCTGACATTCCCGGGAAACTAATAATGAATCGAGGACTGGAACTTACTAAAGTTAATATAAGCAAGAAAATAGTATTAGAGGAAATAATGGCACTAAAGACTGACAAATCCCTAGGACCTGATGGTTTCCACCCCAGGGTTTTAAAGGAAGTAGGTGAGGAAATTGCAGCTGCTTTAGCCATAATCTTCCAAAGCTCTCTTGATTCAGGAATTGTCCCATTATATTGGAAAATTGTAAATGTAACTATTATTTAAGAAAGGTGAGAGAAACCTGGAAATTATAGTCCTGTTAGTCTAACATCTGTTGTGGGGGAGTTATTGGAATCTGTAATTAAGGACAATGTGACTGAACACTTAGAGAAATTTGAGCTGATTAGAGAGAACCAACATGGATTTGTAAAGGGTAGGTCATGTTTAATGAACCTAATTGAAATTTTTGAAGAAGTAACTAAAGTAGTAGACATGGGAATGTCTATGGATTTAGTTTATATAGACTTCCAGAAGGTATTCGATTAGGATTCACATAAGAGACGGTTAGCTAAAATTAAAGCTCATGGAACTGAAGGCAAGTTATTGACCTGGTTAGGCAGTAGAAGACATAGAGCAGAGATAATGGGTATGTACTCGAATTGGAAGGAAGTGACTAGTGGTGTCCCACAAGAATCTGTGCTGGGGCATCAACTATTCACTATATTTATTAATGACATAGTGCAGAGCTACATATCCATGTTTGCCGATGACACAAAGATTCGTGGCATAGTAAGTAGTATAGACACTAACATAAAATTACAAAGAGACATTGATAGATTAAGTGAGTGGGCAAACTGTGACAGATGGATTTCAACACAGGTAATTGTGAGGTCATCCATTTTGGACCAAAAAAGGATAGATCTGAGTATTTTTTGAAATGGTGAAAAGCTAGGAACAGTGGAGGTCCAAAGAGATTTAGGGTTCAAGTACATAGATCATTAAAATGTAGTAGTCAGGTACCAAAAATAATCAAAAAGGCTAAAGGAATGGTGGCCTTTATATTCTAGCCCTCTAGTTATAAAGGGGAGGAAGTTTTCCTGCAACTATTCAAAGCACTGGTTAGACCACACCTGGAGTACTGTGTACAGTTCTGGGTACCGCACCTCAGAAGGAATATATTGGCCTTGCAAGGAGTGCAGCGCAGATTCACCAGAGTGTTACCAGAGCTCTAAGAGTTAAATTATGAGGAGCGATTACATAAACTAGACTTGTATTCCCTGAAATATTGAAAGCTAAAGGGCGATTTGATTGTGGTTTTTAGGATTTTGAAAGGAATCAATAGGGTAGATAGAGAGAAACGTTTTCTGCTGGTGGGGGAGCCAGGCCATTCAATAGAGAAGTTAGGAAACATGTCTTCACACAAAGAGTGGTCGAAATATGGGATTCTCTCCCACAACAAGCAGTCGATACTAGCTCAAGTAACAATTTTAAATCTGAGATCACTAGATTTTTGCTAACCATAGGTATTTAGGGATTTGGAGCCAAGGCGGGTAAATGGAGCTAGGATACAGATCAGTCATGATCTCATTGAATGGCGGAACAGGCTTGAGGGGCTGAATGGCCTACTTCTGTTCCTATGTTCCTACTATGTGAAGTCAAAAAGCTTTTAATTTCTGTTGTATGAAGCAAGATAATGTGCTTTCTCATATAACTGGAGGCTCCAGCTGCAATTCTGAATTCCACTTTTAAAAGCATTGGTGGTAATTATAACCTAACCTGCCCGGCGGCAAGGAGGCAGGTTCGGGTGGGCCCATTATACACCCCGCTGGATTTTACACTGCTGAGTCAACGGAGCATAAAATCAGACGGAGTATGAAATGGGCGTCCAACCGAATTCTTCCTAGTTCACTGGAGAGGTTAGGTTAAAATTACCCTCATTCATTCCAACTCAACTAATGGAAATAGTCCCAGGGTTACACGTGATTTGCAAAATATGCAGTCCATTTAAGATGAGCTCACAATCGGAAGGAACAAAGAAGCCAGCACTTTCTTTGTATTTGGGTAAAGAAACTCTTCAAAAGAATATTAAAAATACAGGAATTTTGAGTGGAGCTGAAAGTTTATTGTAACTGACTGTAAACTTGTTGATTTGTCTGTTACATTAAACTGCCGGTAACCCTCAAACAGCTTGTTGCTGATATGATGAAATGTGGTTCTAATGGTAACATTTTGAAAGGATTGCACTGTATGAAGTTATTTTTCCAATGATACATGAAATCATTTATTTGTATTTATTGTATTTTCATCCTGTTGATAACATTTTTCCTTTTTTTAAGACAAACACTTTGCAGTCCAGCTGGAGCCAAGTTATTTTGTTACCCAGCCAATTATTTTTGGAGATTTCTTGAAGGTGAAAAGACATTTCTCATCTAATTTTGTAAAATACATCTTACTGGAATCATAAGTTCGTTCGAGTGGAAAAGCTTTGGCCTAATCGGAAAACAAGTGTTGTTTAAAAGACCTATAATGTGTAACTTCTAAAGTACAGAGCTATGCTGGCATAATCACTCACACGTGGGCATTTGATTTAATGACAAAACATTAATGCCAAACCTTTTTGACTAAATGCAAGTAAAAGAGAACTTAACTGGAAATGTATGGCCTATAAACTTCTCTGTCACTGCTGACCTGTGATCAGTCAAAAGGGTATTTGAGGCAAATGAAAGATCTAAGACTTTTATGCCTCTAGCAGAAATTGCTTACTCTAATACTTTAAAACTGAAATTAGAAAGCTAAGTAAGAAAAAATAGGAAGGCTTTAATGTTATAGTGAATTTTTTTTTAAAAATCTGCTTATGTATTTAATGACTTTGGGGTTCAATGATGTTCATAAACCACTCAAACTTTCTTCTTGGGGTTCGTGATCTCACTGGATTCTTGAGGCACACTTTCAACCACTTATTATTTTCTACATATTTGGAAAAAGGAAAAGCACTTAATCATTATTGATTTGACTTTCAGATGAGCCAGTTCACACATTCAGGTCGATTTTTACTCGCTGAACATTAACGGCATTAATGGGCTCAATGGCCTCAAAATACAGTCGGTAGACTTACTTAGACTTAGTTAACGCTGTGTTCTGCCCACTGCTACTTTTACAGGGGCCTAACGCTGGGCAGCTGAAGTGCCTGTCTGCTCCAGGTAGGTCACTTTAAATATGCAAATCCAGGTCCTATGATGTACATAAGACCCCGAATGCCATTTCTGGACAGAACTGGCTGGAGCGTGCACCTGTGTTACTGAAAGTAGAGCCGAAGAGGCACCAAAAAGGTAAGTTTTTTATTATTTTGGTGGAGCTAGGAAGAGTAGGAGTACTCCTTCGGGCCCCACAAATATAATCTAGGTTGCTGTCGGTCCGGGCTCCCCCCTCCTCCCCGGTGAATGTGCCATCCCCCCTGGACATACCAAGCTACCAGCTGGGCCCTCTCTGGGCTGCCCAATATTGCTCTGGCCTGGATTTGGTGGGCCACATCAGGATACCTGTTTGTGCCGTGCAACTTGCTGGTTCTAGTCAAATGAGGCCTAGGCCTCGAAACGGCACTGGCCTTTTCGCTGCAGATCAGGCAGGCTGCCAGCTCGTTCAATCGGTCAGCTACCTAAAAGTTCAAATCGACCTTATTTATTTAATTCCAAATTAAGAAAATCCATCCTTTATAAACCAACAAAGAAGAATTAAACAAGGTTTAATTAGAAGGTGCAATCAATAACATAATAATGGTAATTTCAATCCATCTCGATAAATGCAAACATGTAATAAATTAGCAGTCCTTTTAAAGAGCAGATACTTGATAGTCATAATTATATGAAGTAGATTGATGTAAAACAGAATGTCAGAGATCTCACTTTGTTACGCTAATGATCTTGAGACAAATTATCTTGAGGCAGGATAGCTCCCGTGGAAATTCAAGACCTATGTTTTCGGAGCCTCTGGGGGTTAAATTAGAAAATGGGTGCGGGGATCGCGGTATGTGATTAACCTGTGCCCGGTCGTTGTGCTGCCTGCTGATTTAAATGATTGCCGGGTGCAGCCAGCGCTGCCTGCGCTATTCATTGGCAGCACGCTTCAGCAGGGGTCCTAATATCACGAGTGGCTTGCGCTACTTAAGGCAGCCTGCACCTCTTAAAGGGGAGGTGCATTGTGGCTGCAAGAAGTGGTGGAAGTCAATTGTGAAGTGAATCTGCGCTGCAATATTTTGAAGATTGGCTGAACATGCGAGCGAGCGTGCACCAAGGTTCTTTGCCTTGGTGCAAGAGGTGGAAAGAAGGAGGGACATCTTGTATCCACAGCGGTGGTGGTGGGGGGGGCAGTAGACCCTCCAGACATATGCTCAAGAGGCAGTGGGAGGAAATAGCAGATGAGGTCAATGCCAGGGGTATAGCTGCACGAACATGGATGCAGTGCAGGACAGAGTTCAATGATCTGACACGAGTTGTCAAGGTGGGTGAGTTCAGGCTTCAAATGGCATATCCTACCAACTGCACCACTAGCCTCATCCACTGCTCAATCCAATACACCCCTATCACCCATCTACCAACAATTTCGATCAATCAGTACTCAATCCTTCAATTTATATGCTTTACCTCATCCTCACATACTGTTGCAAGTTTCACTCCCACAACTCACAGCTGATACACACATTGGCAGCTATTCAACCATGACAGCCACATCACCCAAACATCTTGCAGGGTACTCAATGACACACTTCCCTCTTTCTTGCAGGAGAAGGTGGTGCATAATAGGAGGCAGCAAGAAAGAACTGGAGGAGCACAAGTGCCTGTACACATTTTAACCCCTATGGAGGAGACACTGCTGGCCAACATGGGAAGGGACATCGCTGGAGGCCGTGGCCACTGGCGGTGTTGGAGGTATCGATGATGAGAGCCTCTGCATACCTAATCCTCCTTCTTGCTTCCCACTTCTCCCTCATCCTACAATCTTTTCTGACTCACATGGTGTAAGCACCCACTTCTTACTTTCTCCTTTCCCCTCACCACAACCCAAGCCTTGTCCCTTTTTCATTTCAGATACCCAAGAACTGGAACCTTCCCCGTCAGACAAAGCAGAGGAAGAAGATAGTGATGATGAAGAGACACTGTCACTCAATCTTACACTTGCAGCCACCAGCTCAGATACTGACACTGCGCGTACTTTAGAGGCTAGGATAGAGGAGGGATCTGCACATGGTGAGACACCGAGCACAAGTGCACAGGTGCCAGGGCGGTGGGGAAAAGATACCACAGTTGCCAGCTCGCCAGAGGACGAGGTCGCACACTCGTTCTGCTGCAGAAGATTCAGATGAGGACTTCGATGGCCTCGGCTACAGAACAAGGCTGATGGGTGTACACAACCAAACGCTTGGTGCACTGGAAAGCCTGCCAGAAAGCCTGCGCACAATGTCAAGGAACACGGAGGAGTCCAGCTCCAACTTGGCACAGGGCTTTGTGCAGAGCTTGGAGCCCATCCTTTCTCACATGGAACAGGTGGTCACTTCCATCAGCACACCTGTGGAACCCACCGTGATGCAGCGTCTGATGACCAATGTCACAGCTTCCATCAAAGGTCTGACTGCTGCCTTGGAAGCTCAGACTGCTGCTATCGTAGCTCTGGGTACCACTGTTGAACGGGGCTTCCACGGCATCACAGCACTCCATGAATCTGTTTTCCAACAGGATTTCTGAGGCACCGTCCCGGGAGAGTGGCAGTGGCTCCATGGAAGTGGAACTTGCTGTCCTCTCTCAGGATGATAGCATTCCTGCTCCCACACCTGCCACTCCGTCAGTGCCCTTCCTGTTGTCTGTCTGTCAGCCAGCCTGCCTTGGCTGCTGCAGCCCAGGCCAAGATGTTGCAGTCTGAAGCCAAGCAATCTAGGCCCAGAGCTGCTCGAGGTCATCCTCCAAGGCCATCTGCAGTCCCCTCAATTGAAGGTCAGCAGCCTCCGCCACCCATGCTCCAGCCATTGGGGAAGCACCTCATAGAAGTACTAGGAAAGGTAAAGGAACACGAAAGACAGGCACTAAGGGAATGCATTATTGTAGCATGAGAGCATGAGAGCAGTGGCAAGGGCAGTTCCCTCAGAATGGCCAGATTGTGCAGCATGCAGCATACTACGACAAATCTTGATATTCGCTCAGCTGGTTACTGCAGGGCTCCTCCAGAGCGATCCAGGCAGCGGAAGCATTGCATGAGGATGCCTTTGCTGTGCTCTAAGAAAGCCACAGACAATGCTGTCCTTGCCCTGCTTTGAGGCTGCCGTTGTGGCTGCAACAGTTGACAATTTTCATTCACGACTTCTTTTGTGAACCGAAGATGCCTGATACACTGGTCATCAATGAAGTTGTGGTAACAGAATTTCTCCCTGAAGACGCTCCACGAATATGGCCTCCTTCTGAGTGCCCTGCTCCTCCTCCCTCTTCTAGCAGCTTGTTCTGCTCTGGGTGGCCTCTCTTCATTCTCCCAGTAATGTTAAATTCTCAGAGGAAGCCCTACCAGCCCACCTATATCTGGAAGCAACTTTTTTCAGCACTATATTTTAAATACCACTAAAAGTACTGCAAGACCAGCTGGACCACTCCCTGTAGAGTATTCCAACTTTAGCCAAGTTTAGGAAACCTCCAAAAACACGTACAATTGCACCAGCAGCCAAACGAAATAATCCAGCAACTAACCTGTAAGTACTTCATTTATTCATTCATGGGATGTGGGCGTCGCTGGGAAGGCCAGCATTTATTGCCCATCCCTAATTGCCCTTGAATAGGTGGTGGTGAGCCGCCGCCTTGAACCGCTGCAGTCCGTGTGGTGAAGGTTCTCCCACAGTGCTGTTAGGTAGGGAGTTCCAGGATTTTATCCAAGCGATGATGAAGGAACAGCGATATATTTCCAAGTCGGGATGGTGTGTGACTTGGAGGGGAACATGCAGGTGGTGTTGTTCCCATGTGCCTGCTGCCCTTGCCCTTCTTGGTGGTAGAGGTCGCGGGTTTGGGAGGTGCTGTCGAAGAAGCCTTGGCGAGTTGCTGCAGTGCATCCTGTGGATGGTACACATCGCAGCCACAGTGCGCCGGTGGTGAAGGGAGTGAATGTTTATGGTGGCGGATGGGGTGCCAACTAAGCGGACTGCTTTGTCCTGGATGGTGTCGAGCTTCTTGAGCATTGTTGGAGCTGTACTCATCCAGGCAAGTGGAGAGTATTCCATCACACTCCTGACTTGTGCCTTGTAGATGGTGGAAAGGCTTTGGGGAGTCAGGAGGTGAGTCACTCGCCGCAGAATACCCAGCCTCTGACCTGCTCTTGTAGCCACAGTATTTATGTGGCTGGTCCAGTTAAGTTTCTGGTCAATGGTAACCCCCAGGATGTTGATGGTGGGGGATTTGGCGATGGTTATGCTGTTGAATGTCAAGGGGCGGTGGTTAGACTCTCTCTTGTTGGAGATGGTCATTGCCTGGCACTTGTCTGGCGCGAATGTTAATTGCCACTTATAAGCCTAAGCCTGGATGTTATCCCTTTAAATAGCGTGATCCCTTTAAATAGCGCTGGTGAGGGGTCCTTCATGCTGTTTATCGTTGTGTTCAACAGTGCAAAGCTAAGACAAGGTGTTAGCTGGAGTGTGGAGGTGCAAAATGGCAGCGTTGGCTTCAAATCAGCGCTGCACACTAATTTGCATCACATTCTCCCTACTCTGCACGCTGCTGGTGGTCATTAGGAGCGGATGCGCAAACACCTTTACCGAGTCCTGTGCACTTCTCGTTGGAAGCGTGTGCGTTTCCAAAGCAGCAGTCAGACCTTTGATGGAAGCTGTAACATCGGTCATCAGACGCTGCATCATGGTGAGTTCCATCGGTGTGCTGATGGAGGTGACCATCTCGCTCACATCACGAGCCCCATTTTTGAGTCTTAGTTGTCCATGTAGTGCCTAAAAACGGGCACTACATGGCCCAATTTAACCCCCTATATGTATAATTAAAAGTCTTGCTTCTCGAGCATTCATTGTGTCAATCCTTTCAAAGTCATCATATCTGAAAGTACAGCCTCAAAATGCTAGACCTCAAAAATGTCACATTTCAGGGTGTCACACCTTAGGGTCAAACACCAGTCGGATAAAAATTAGTGATTAGCTGATAACTCTCCAATTGATCAAATGTGAACAAATTATTTACATTTTTTTGCATAACTACCAATCCTGAAGAGCCATATACCAGAAATTGACCACTCAAATAATTTTGTGATCTTGGTTTGATCTGTCATTTTGTTTTTATAGCCCCCTAAAATATACCCTGTTACTAATATTTGTAACCTAAGAAGCCCATTTAAAAAATAAAACTATTCAGAATAAAATGCTTATTCTTATCCTTATAGTTACTTGTACGTTTTCTGAGAAAACCTATTCCTATGTCAGAAGCCTGGGTGCTCAGTTTGGAGTTTCATGCTGTGTTGTTCTACATCCCACTCCAACCTGCTATTCCCTTGTACTGCCTCGTGCCTGATTTCTGATCCAAGCCCCCCTACCCAATTGTGCTGACTTTAATCTGACCTTTCATCTGATTGTGTGACCTCTTGGCCAAACTCCTGGCCCAATACTCTGCCTGACTGTTGCCTCCAAGCCTCTAATCTCCATCCATCCGTGCCCTTTCTGGCCTAATCCCCCCCACCCCCGCATCCAGCTCACACTTGCTTGGTGGTTATGGATGCCACTTCTGAGTCTGCTAGCTCAGTAGTTGTGATCACACTCTATCATGGGTGTTGATCCCGTGATTCCTAGGGAACAAACAAATTGCTGGAAGAGTAACGAAGGCACGGATCATGTGATTGCTCCAGACCAATCAGATTGCTAGAAGATGACTTAGACTGGGCAATAAGAAGGTGCAAATTGTCTATTAATAATATCGACAACTTTATGCTTAAAATTATCCTGCATCATCCACATATTTTTTGTTTCTTATAATGTTCAATTTTCTTGTGGGATCTTCATACACAAAATATGTTGATCATACTGACACATGGTCATGCAAAGATTTACTACAACTGAATAAAAATCTCACAAATAATAAAAAAAAACAATTTATAGTTCAAGCACGGACTAACAGTAAGGAGGAATATCAAGGCTATGATCTATTCTTAGAGTTCAAAAGACCTCGTAGTTGATATGTTCTTTAAACCACTTGATTTGATTATTAACTTGGAAACATTTCTGTATATTCTTTATTCTGTATAGTGTCATTGCTCGGTATTTTTTATTGTCTGTGCTATTATTCCAGGTGTTCGTTATTCCCTACATGATCACTCCCAGATATCTGTTCTCTGTATAATTACTGCTACATTCCCATTATTATATATGTAATCTAAACAATGAAGCCATTATTCCACATATAATCACTCCAGGGAATTTGTTATTCTATACATCCATAATATATACAATAATGTTCACACTTAATCTTTTCAGATTGGAGCAGAGAAAGTAGACCGGCTTTATGAAGATTTGACCAATTATGCGAAAGTAAAATCTGTTCTGCAGGACTACATGGAAGACTATAATATGACAAGTTCCAAAGATATGAAACTGGTTTTCTTTCAAGATGCAGTTGAACATGTTTCTAGGTACTTTATTTTATTCAGTATTAACTAGTTGATTTATATATAAATAAACAGTATAAACATACACTATATAAATTCCACCTCCCCATTTGCGGAATTCGAGGATAGTACAGATGGAGGCACCAAAACTTAGAAGCAGGATCCGCTGCTGGGTTGTCGCTCCACTAACACAGTTGCTGCAAATTCCAATACAGCAGGGGGGAGTGAATGCTTCCTCTGCCCCGCCCCATATTGTTCCAGCAGGTGTGCTGGGGCCATCCTGGGCTGTCAACAACAGCAACTTGTGTTGATATAGTGTCTTTAATATAGTAAAACGTCCCAAAGTACTTCACAGAAGCTTTATCAAACAATATTTGACACCGCGCCACATATTAGGACAGGTGAGCGTTAGGTTTTAAGGAGCATCTGAAAGGAGGAGAGAGAGGCAGAGAGGTTTAGGGAGGGAATTCCAGAGCAGAGGGCCTAGGCAGCTGAAGGCACGGCCGCCAGTGGCGGAGCGAAGAAAATCGGGGAAGGAATGCCGCCAGATATTAATTTGCTGCGAAAAGTAGGATAATAATATTGGTGATTTTAATTAACTCAAGACAGACTGAAATTAAGGTAACACATGTGGTCAAACCGCAGAACACTTTTTAGAATGCATCAGGATTTGTTTCCTAGATCAGTATGTTTCTAATTGTAAACAATTTTACAACACCAAGTTATAGTCCAGCAATTTTATTTTAAATTCACAAGCTTTCGGAGATTTTCTCCTTCCTCAGGCAAACATTTGCCTGAGGAAGGAGAAAATCTCCGAAAGCTTGTGAATTTAAAATAAAATTGCTGGACTATAACTTGGTGTTGTAAAATTGTTTACAATTGTCAACCCCAGTCCATCACCGGCATCTCCACAGTATGTTTCTAGTTCAATAAGGACAGAAATAAAAACAGAAAATGCTAGAAATACTCAGCAGGTTAGGCAACGTCTGTGGAGGGAGAAACAGAGCTAACATTTCAGATCGATGACCTTTCATTTGAACTGGATAGAAAAGTTGCTAGTTCTGGGAAATAAAATGGATCAAATGTAGGAGAAATTTTGCGAAATAGTAACAACATAGTTGGGTTCAGTGCAAGAATAGAAATGGATAATGAAGAATCAAAGATAAGGGTTCTGAACTGGAAAAAGGCAAAATTCAGGCATATGATAGAAGAGAAAATGTAACAGCGTGGATGGAAAGTTGACTGACGGATAGGAAACAGAATTAGGGTAAATGGGTATTGTTCAGGCTGGAGAGAAGGATTGGAAGTGCTGATCCCCAGGGGTCAGTGCTGGGACGACTTTTATTTTCGGTACATATAGATGTCTTGGACTTCGGCACAGGGAGCACAATATCAAAATTTGCTGACAATACAAAAGTAGGGAGTTGGAAAACAGTGAGGAGGACTGCGAAAGATTTCAAGAAGACATAGACAGATTAGCTGAATGCGCAGACAGGTGGCAGATGCAATTCAATGTGAACAAGTGTAAGATAATACATTTTGGGAGTCAAAACACTCAATGGAAAGATGCTAATGTGTGTGGATGAACAGAGATATAAGCGTCAAATATATCATTTCCCGAAGGTCCGAGTGCAAGTCATAATAAAGGAATACAGCATTTTGGGTTCCTTAAATAGAGACATAAAGGGCAAAAGCAAAGAAATAATGATGAATTTGTTCAAAATATTGGTTTAGCCACAATTAGCATTCTCTATTTAGTTTTGTACACCCCATTATAGAAAAAATATTAAAGCTATACTGAGCGTACAGCAGAG
Source organism: Heptranchias perlo (assembly GCF_035084215.1). NCBI lineage: Eukaryota > Metazoa > Chordata > Chondrichthyes > Hexanchiformes > Hexanchidae > Heptranchias > Heptranchias perlo. Next base: position 127,244,706 of record NC_090328.1, on the reverse strand, counting down.
ATTCACCAAGATGATGCCAGGGATGGGAAACTATAGGAATATGGAGAGACAATTGTGAGGTATTGGGACAATTTCCACTAGAGCAGAGGTGGCTCAGTGGAGATTTAATAAAGGTTTTTAAAATTATGAAGGGTGTTGCCAGAGTGAATTTGATTGGGGAATCAGTGATGAGGGGTCATACATCTCTGGATTACTACCTGAGCCATGTGCAAATTGGTATAGGGACAAACAGATCAGATGGCTAATTGCGTGGCTGGAAGAGTGGTGTGGGAAGCAGGGGTTTCAATTCATGGGGCACTGGCACCGGTACGGTGGAAAGAGAGAGCTGTTCTGTTGGGACGGGTTCCACTTAAACCAGAGATAAATGGGTTTGATCCAGTCGCCATTATCGAGACGTGGTGAAAGGGCGACCAAGGTTGGGAACTAAATATTCCAGGGTACTTGACTTTTAAAAAAGATAGGCAAAATGGAAAAGGGTGGGGGGGGGGGGGAATGGGGGCGGGGGGTTAGCCCTGTTAATAAAGGCAGTAGTGAGAAAGGATCTTAGCTCAGAAAATCAGGATGTAGAATCAGTATGGGTGGAGCTAAGAAATGACAAGGGGCAGAAAACACAGGTGGGAGTAGTTTATAGGCCCCCTAACAGTAGTTATGGTGTTAGACAGAGTATAAAGCAGGAAATTAGAGCAGCATGTAACAAGGGTAAAGCAATAATCGCGGGGGACTTTAATCTTCATATAGACTGGGCAAACTAAATTGGCAAAAGTAGTTTGGAGGACAAGTTCATGGAATGTGTTTGAGACAGTTTTCTAGAACAATATGTCGAGGAACCAACTATAGAACAGGCTATTTTAGATCTATTATTGTGTAATGAGGCAGGGTTAATTGGTAATCTTATAGTTAAGGAGCCTCTGGGATAGAGTGATCATCATATGATAGAATTTCATATAGAATTTGGGAGTGATATAGTTAAGTCCGAAACTAGGGTCTTAAATTTAAACAAAGCCAATTACGTAGGTATGAGAGGTGAGTTGGCTCAGGTAGATTGGGAAATTAGATTAAAAGAAATGATGGTAGATAAACAATGGCAGATATTTAAAGAATTCTCGACAAATACACATTCCCTTGAAGAATAAAAACTCCACGGGAAAAATGATCCAACCATGGCTAACTAGAGAATTTAAGGATAATATTAGATTAAAAGAAGATTCTTACAGTGTTGCCAAAAAGAGTAGTAAGCCTGAGGATTGGGAGGGTTTTAGAAATCAGCAAAGAATGACCAAGAAATTGATCAAGAGGGAGAAAATTGAATATGAGAGTAAACTCAAGAAATATAAAAACAGATTGTAAGAGCTCCTACAAGTATATCAAAAGGAAGAGATTAGCAAAAGTAAACGTGGGTCCCTTAGAGGCAGAGATGGGAGAAATTATAATGGGGAATAAGGAAATGGCAGAGACGTTAAACAAATATTTTATATCTGTCTTTACAGTGGAACACACAAAAAACATACTGAAAGTAGAGGGGAACCAAGGAGCTAATGAGAGTGAGGAACTTAAAGCAATTAAGACAAGAACACAAGAACATAATAAATAGGAGTAGGAGTAGGCCATACGGACCTCGAGCCTGCTCCGCCATTCAATAAGATCATGGCTGATCTTCTACCTCAACTCCACTTTCCTGCCCGATCCCCATATCCCTAGATTCCCTTAGTGTCCAAAAATTTATCGATCTCAGCCTTGAATATACTCAATGACTGAGCATCCACAGCCCTCTGGGGTAGAGAATTCCAAACATTCACAACCCTCAGAGTGAAGAAATTTTTCCTCATCTCGGTCCTAAATGGCTAACCCCTTAACCTGAAACTGTGCCCCCTAGATCTAGACTCTCCAAATAGGGGAAACAGCCTCAAAGCACCTATCCTGTGAAGCCCTCTAAGAATTTTATACGTTTCAATGAGAACTCCTCTCATTCTTCTAAACTCCAGAGAATATAGGCCCATTTTACTCACTGTCTCCTCATAGGACAATCCTCTGGTTCCAGGAATTAATCTAGTGAACCTTCGTTGCACGGCCTCTAAGGCAAGTATATCCTTCCTTAGGCAAGGAGGCCCACACTGTATACAGTACTCCAGGTGAGGTCTCTCCAAAACCCTGTACAATTGTAGCAAGACTTCTTTACTCATGTACTCCAACCCCCTTGCAAAAAAGGCCACATACCATTTGCCTTCCTAATTGCTTGCTGTACCTGCATGTTAACTTTGTGTTTCGTGTTCAAGGACACCCAAATTCCTCTGAACACCAACATTTAATAATTTCTTACCATTTAAAAAATAATCTGTTCTTTTATTCTTCCTAACAAAGTGAATAACCTCACATTTCCCCACATTATATTCCATCTGCCACCTTCTTGCTCACTCACTTAACTTGTCTATATCCCTCTGCAGGCACTTTGTCCTCCTCACAGCTTACTTTCCCACCTAGCTTTGTATTGTCATCAAACTTAGATACATTATACTAGGTCCATTCATCTAAGACATTAGCATAGATTGTAAATAGCTGAGGCCCCAGCACTGATCCTTGCGGCACCCCACTAGTTTTAGCCTGCCCACCTGAAAATGATCCATTTATTCCTACTCTCTGTTTCCTGTCCGTTAACCAATCCTCTGTCCATGCTAATATATTCCCCCCAACCCCATGAGCTCTTATCTTGTGTAACAACCGTTCGTGTGGCACCTTATCGAATGCCTTTTGAAAATCCAAATATACTACATCCACTGGATCCCCTTTATTTACCCTGCCAGTTGCATCCTCAAAAAACTCTAATAGATTTCTTAAAGCAATGTTGACCCTGCCTAATCATATTATGATTTGCCCTGTTACCACCTCCTTAATAATGGATTCCAGCATTTTCCTGACGACTGATGTCAGGCTAACTGGCCTGTAGTTCCCTGTTTTCTCTCTCCCTCCTTTCTTGAATAGCAGGGTTACATTTACTACCTTCCTATCCATTGGGACCGTTCTAGAATCTAGGGAATTTTGGAAGATCACAACCAATGCATCCACTATCTCTGCAGCTACCTCTTTTAGAACCCTCGGATGTAGGCCATCAGGTCAAGGGGATTTGTTGGCTTTTTGTCCTATTAATTTCTCCAGTAGTTTCTCTTTACTAATCTTAATTACTTTAAATTCCTCGCTCTCATTAGACCCATAGTTCCCCATTATTTCTGGTATCTTTTTGTGTCTTCTACTGTGAAGACAGATACAAAATATTTGTTTAACGTCTCTGTCATTTCCCTATTCCCCATTATAATTTCTCCTGTCTCTGCCTCTGAGGGACCCACGTTTACTTTTGCTAATCTCTTCTTTTTACATACTTGTAGAAACTCTTACAATCTGTTTTAATATTTCTTGCCAGTTTACTCTCATTTTATTTTCTCCCTCTTTATCAATTTTTTGGTCATCTAAAACTCTCCCAATCCTCAGGCTTATTACTTCCTTGGCAACATTATAAGCCTTTTTTAAAAATCTAATACTAGCCTTAACTTCTTTAGTTAGCCACGGATAGATCACTTTTCCCATGGAGTTTTTATTTCTTAATGGAATGAGAAATATGAAATATTTCTTTAAATGTTTGCCATTGCTTATCTACCGTCATATTTTTAAATTTAATTTCCCAATCGATCTTAGCCAACTCACCCTCATACCTCGGTAATTGGCATTGTTTAAGTTTAAGACTCTAGTCTCAGACTTAATTACGTCACTCTCAAACTCAATGTGAAATTCTATCATATTACGATCACTCTTCCCCAGAGGATCACTTACTATGAGATTACAAATTAACCCTGCCTCATTACACAAGACAAGATCTAAAATAGCCTGTTCCCTGATTGGTTCCATGACGCATTGTTCTAGGAAACTGTCTCAGATGCACTCCATGAGCTCGTCCTCCAAACCACCTTCGCCAATTTGATTTGCTCAGTCTATGTGAAGATTAAAGACCCCCACAATTATTGCATTACCTTTGTTACAAAATCCTCTTGTTTCTTGATTAATACTCTATCCAACGGTATAACTACTATTAGGGGGCCTATAAACTACTCCCACCTGTGTTTTCTGCCCCTTGTTATTTCTTATCTCCAGCCATACTGATTGTACTTCCTGATTTTCTGAGCCAAGATCCTTTTTTACTACTGTCCTTATGTCATCTTTTGTTATCAGGGCTACTCCCCGCCCCCCCAACCTCACTTTTCCACTTTGCCTGTCTTTTCGAAAAGTCAAGTACCCTGGAATATTTCGTTCCCAACCTTGGTCACCTTGCAACCACGTCTCAGTAACAGCAACTAGATCAAACCCATTTATCTCTATTTGTGCCATTAAGATTAGTAAGGCAAAGTACTGGAGAAATTAATGTGACTAAAAGCCGACAAATCCCCTGGATCTAAAGGCCTACATCTTAGGGTTTTAAAAGAGGTGGCTGCAGAAATAGTGGATGCATTGGTTTTGATCTTCCAGAATTCCCGAGATTCCAGAACGGTCCCAATGGATTGGAAGGTAACAAATGTAACCCAGCTATTCAAGAAAGGAGGGCGAGAGTAAACAGGGAACTAAAGGCCAGTTAGCCTGACATCAGTAGTAGGGTTTATGCTAGAATCTATTATTAAGGATGTAGTAACAGGGCACTTAGAAAATCATATCATTAGGCAGAGTCAACCCGTTTTTATGAAAGGGAAATCATATTTGACAAATCTATTAGAGATTTTTGAATGTGCAACTAGCAGGGTAGATAAGAGGGAACCAGTGGATGTAGTATATTTGGATTTTCAAAAGGCATTCGATAAGGTGCCACACAAGAGGTTGTTACACAAGATAAGGACTTATGGGATTGGGGGTAATATATTAGCGTGGATTGAGGATTGGTTAACGGACAGGAAACAGAGAGTCGGAATAAACGGGTCATTTTTGGGTTGGCAGGTTATAACTAGTGGGGTGCTGCAAGGATCAATGCTTGGGCTTCAGCTGTTTACAATCTATATCAATGACTTAGATGAGGGGACTGAGTGTAATGTATCCAAGTTTGCTGATGATACAGAGCTAGCTGAAAAGAGGACGCAAAGAGGCTGCAAAGGGATATAGACAGGTTAAGTGAATGGATGAGAAGGTGGCAGACGGAGTACAATGTGGGGAAATGTGAAATTATCCACTTTGGTAGGAAGCATAGAAAAGCAGAATATTTTTTAAAAGGTGAGAGACTAAGAAATGTTGGTAGTCAAAGGGATTTGGGTGTCCTTGTACATCAATCACAGAAAGATAACATGCAGGTACAGCAAGCACTTAGGAAGGCAAATGGTATATTAGTCTTTATTGCAAGGGGATTGGGGTGTAAGAGTAAGGAGATCTTGCTGCAATTAGATAGGGCTCTGGTGAGATCACACCTGGAGTACTGTGTACAGTTTTGGGCACCTTACCTAAGGAAGGATATACTTGCCTTAGAGGGGGCGCAGTGAAGGTTCACTGGATTGATTCCTGGGATGAGAGGATTGTCCTATGAGGAGAGATTGAATAGAATGGGCCTATGTTCTCTGGAGTTTAGAAGAATAAGAGGAGATCTCATTGAAAGGTATAAAATTCTTGACAGGGTAGTGGCTGAGAGGCTGTTTCCCCTGGCTGGGGAGCCTAGAACCAGGGGTCATAATCTCAAGATAAGAGATCGGCCATTTTGGATCGAGATGAGGAAACATTTCTTCACTCAAAGGGTTGTGAATTTTTGGAAATCTTTACCCCAGAGGGCTGTGGATGCTCAGTCATTGAGTATATTCAAGACTGAGATTGATGGATATTTGGACACTAAGGGAATCAAGGGATATGGGAAATTGGAGTTGAGGTAGAAGATCAGTCATGATCTTATTGAATGGCGGCGCAGGCTCGAGGGACCATATGGCCTACTCCTGCTCCTATTTCTTATGTTCTCATCCTCTTCTCAATTTAAAATTGTTACTAACAGAGTGAAAAAAGAGGTTAAGAGAAATTTTGTTACGCAGAGGATTGTGCTTTGCCACAAGGAATGGTTGAGGTAGATACCGTTGCATCTTTAAGGGAGATGTTGAAGTGGAGAAAAATACAAGGCTATGGTTGGATTGCAGAACAGTAGCTTTGGTTGCTCTAGCAAAGAGCTGACACAGGCATAGTCTCTTTCTGCGCTGTAAACTTCTATGGTTGTATGATTACATTTTCCAAGATTCTGCTCTTATGAAACAGAGAATCTGACACGGAGGTCGGTATATTTGATTTGTCGTGCTCCTGATTTTTGGAATAAAAATTAATCGGCCTTTCAGCCCCTCAAACTTGTTCTGCCATTCAATTAGATTGTGGCCGATCTGTACCTCAATTCCATTTACACGCTTTTATTCCATAACCCTTGATACCCTTACCTAACAAAAATTTATTGATCTCAGTCTTGAAAATTTCATTTGACCCAGCATCCACAGCATTTTGGGGGAGCGAGTTCCTGATTTCTACTACCCTTTGTGTGAAAAAGTGCTTCCTGATTTCACCCCTAAATGGCTTCGCACTAATTTTAAGATTATGCCCTCTTGTTCCAGATTTCCCCACCAGAGGAAATAGTTACTCTACCTACCCTATTGAATCCTTTTATCATTTTAAACACCTCGATTAGATCACCCCTCATCCTTCTAAACTCCATTGAATACAAGCCAGGTTTATACAAAAGTTGGAGGAAGCATTACAAGTGTGTGGAAGGGCACAAATTTAGAAATTTTGCATTTTGATTGGAAGATTATTTTGACAATTCACCATCAATAAGTTTTGGCAACTTGAAAAGAATTGATGATTTAAATCAGACTGAGCTGGAATATGTTTTAGAATGTAGAGTGCTATCCAAATTGGTTCAGAAGAAGACACTGGTTCATTGTTGGATAACACAACATTGACATGTTTAGTTACTGGTTTAGAAAATATCAAGGCTCAGAAATTTGTGCGCGCACCCATTTTGGGTCACACACGGGGCGCAGGATGCATTTCCTTCGCCTGCATGGTGAGGCGCGAGGCTCTTCAGATATTGGGCCTTGGGCCTCGTTATCATCGCAGCAGCCCTCAGGTGAGTGGGTTTGGGGGCCAGGGATCGCGAGGGCTGGGAATTGCAGTGCCAGGGGTCCGGGGTTCGGGGGGCCAGGGAACACAGGGCTCGGGATCGGGGGTCTGAGAATCACAGGGCCGGGGATCGGGGAGGGAGATTGGGGGTCAGGGCTAGGAGCAGGGGAAGATCAGGGATCAGGACCGGACACGGGGAAGATCGCGGGGTTGGGTTCAGGAGATCGGGGGTTGGAGCTAGGAACAGGAGAGATAGGGGTCGGGGATGGGAGATCAGGGAGGTTGGGGGTTGAAGCCAGGAACAGGGGAGATTGGGGTCCGGGACAGGAGATCAGGGGAGATTGGGGGTTGGAGCTGGGAGTGGTGGCGAAGTGGGTGGGCTCAAACAGGCGTTAGAGCCCTTATTTGCATTTGCAAAGGGCCTTATGCCTGTTTCAGGCATGGATAAAGGACGCATATTTTTTGGCCTTACCCAAAATGGCAGGCAGTGCACTTCTGGGTGGAAATGTGCATATGCTTCCTACCTGCCATATTGGGGCCTTAATAGCCTGAGTACCGGCCGAAAACCAGGCATGTCTTAAAATCTTGCAAGTTTACTTTCCTCACATATAATGGAAAATTAACTTCTCTCTTCTACTACCTTTGGTTTTCCTCATCTGCACATGTGCCAGGGGATGCTGCATTACTTTTTGGGAGATAGTGAAGAAAACACTCCTAAAACAGGAGGACTAAGTTTAAAAAAAAGTTAGAATTTTGGAAATATGTGCATGTGCACAACAACTTTGAAATGGTTCATCGGGATTAACACACAGAGACAACTGAAAATATTACAGAGACTGAGGATAAGAATGCATAATAGTGGACAACAGCATGTACTATATCAGGGATTGGAGGTTGTGCAACAGGTGTTTTTAACATCACCATGACATTTTAAAGAAATTCATGGTTGGAAATAAGGATGCCATCTAAGACGATTCTATTATGATCTTGCAGAATTGCCCGCATGATTCGCCAAGAACGAGGAAATGCACTTCTTGTGGGTGTTGGAGGTACAGGCAAACAGTCCCTCACACGACTGGCTGCTCACATGTGTAACTACAAGTGCTTTCAAATTGAACTCAGCCGTGGTTATAACTATGACTCGTTCCATGAGGACCTGCGGACACTTTATAAGTTGGCTGGGGTTGAGGAAAAAGATACGGTCTTTCTCTTTACCGACACACAGGTATGGATTTTGAAAAATCAGTAACCTTGTTTCTCTCAACTGGTCAAAGTTATATAATGTGATACATGTAATCTCTGTCCTTAGCCTTGTTCATAACATCAATCAATCTGAAAAGTTCTGCTGTTAAGAGCAGAAAATTAGAGGGATTTAGTGTCTGTTTTTGTAAGTATTAACCCTTTTTGTGTTTTTAAAAAAAAATTACAGTATATATTAGATGTTTTTATAGCAATTTATCAACATTACATTTTTAATAGTGATCTCTAAATATTTCACAGTTTGACACTGAAATTGTCTGTCAATAATTTGGAGGAATATAGATATTCTGTGTTGGAATGGGACAAGGAGAGCTTGTGTTTGTATATTTCTGCAGGAAATCTTCGTGATCGACCCTGGCATTCCTACCTTGTATACTTTAATAATAAGTTCAGTGCACAATACTGCTGCTGGCTGGAGAATGAGCATGCCTCCATTCACATCTGCTGAGCCCAGGGATTCTGATGCTTTCGGAGCACGAGAGATTGATGGAGTCATTGGAATGTTCCCAGCAACTTCCAAGACGTGGGTGGCTAACAACCCGTATATGTGAAATGCTCATGCACTGAAAGCATGCAGTCACTCTTGAAGCGAATGGCAGTTCCAAAGACATCTGCAGCACAGCAGTGATAGCCTGGACCTTTGGAATCCTGTTATTTGATGGAAACCTATGGCTCAGTCTTCTTGTTTCCTGGTGTCCAAGAGGAAAGTGATGTTGTTTGCTGTAGCAAATAAGGCGTCAAAGACCTGTTTTGTGCAATGATCTACTGCAGTCCGACTGATATCCTCACGGCTACCTGGAAAGAACCTGAGGCAAATGAAGCTGCAACAGTGCCCATCCTAGAGTGTGGCTGCAGGTCCTGCTACAGTATTTTGCATAGCTTGGTCACTATCTGCCAGGTGGATCGAAGCCTCTGAAGGTATTGAGGCTCCTCTGTGAGATCCAGGAAATTTGTATGGGTCAGATACATTCGAGTGGCAGGGTAATGCCAGGCAGATGCCCTCCTCCTATATTGATGCTCATTTCCCTGGCATCCACGTGTACTTCTTCTTTCCCCATCTCCTCTTCCTCAAAGTAGCACCTATACAAAGGATTCCAAATGGGCACCCACTATGCTAAGGAGGATGGTGGGGGCACAGAACTCTTCAGATGGTCTTGGAAGCTCTTGCACACAGTGCAACCCCATTGTAACAGCAAGCTTTGCAAGTTTTCTCACCTCATCAATTCTCCATTTTCTATTCCAGTCTTTGTTTTTTTAAAGTTTTCAGCATTTGAAATGAAGCATTAAGAAACTAAGTTCCCAGTTTATATGTGTGCAGCCTGTACATAGCCTGCAAAAGGCAGAAATGGAGGAAACTGACAAGCAGGTCACAATGATGTCACTTCAATACATATAAAGTATTATTTGAATAGAAATGCTTATTTCAGGTACACTAGAGCTGCCCAATCCTCAACCAGAAGTGCACATGAAGCAGTGTAACAGGTTTCTGCCCCAGAATAAGGAGCACATGGACTGTTATACAAAGGAGAATTGGTACTTGAGAATACTAAGGAATAATTCATATTAAAAGGCGGACAGGGACTGGATTCTATTCAGATTCATTCCAAAGGAATGCCTATACCTCAGCTAAGATTTTGAGGTAGATGGACAATAGTTGCTTCTGGTACTCTAAACAGAGTAAAACAGTTTTAATAGTCCATTTTTTTTGCATAGGGGCATAAGAATTACTCATTGCTTTTCCTCAACCTGTGATTTCTAATTGCTTAATTTATATCAGCCTTCCCACCCAGACTTGGTAGCCTAGAATTAAGAAAATGACCTTAGAGGGATGCCTATGCTCCCATTCCCAATGAGGGATTCTTTTTCTTGTACACCCACTTTGCTGATTTTGCTAGGACAAGTATTTCTAGGTTCTTCTGAGCAAGAATAATCTGGTCTCCACCCATGGTTAAAATGTTCCCGCGTGCACTCCTGCTGCGAGCGCATCTACCTTTTCTAATATAGTGGGTGGCGCACTTCAAGCCAGAAATGTGCACGCGCTTCCTGCCTGCCATAATGTAAGCTTAGGAGACCGTTTAGCGCCTAAAAAATGGGTGCTGCATGGCCAAATTTCTAGGCTACGGTATTTAGTCATATCTGTATATTATTTGTATATCTTCTATGAATGTGTTATTATCACAGATGAGACATGGCCAGTGCCAATGAGCATGAGTACATTCTCTTACATGTGCCAGACCCGAGGCTCAAACACTGTGGTCATAGTTTTCTAGAACGATATGTGCTATGCCAACTGTTAAATGTATTACTTGTCCATGATTGTGTGGGTGGTATAATTACCGACACATATGAGATTGTGCTAACATGTTATTGTTTTCTAACAGATAGTAGCAGAGGAGTTTCTAGAAGACATCAATAACATCCTCAACTCAGGAGAGGTTCCAAATCTGTTTGAGAAAGACGAGCTTGAGCAAGTTCTTGCTGCCACACGTCCAAAAGCTAAAGACGCTGGAATATCAGAAGGAAACAGAGATGAAGTAAGATTTCAAAAGTACTGATGTGGATACAGCCAGTTTAGTCAATGCATATTATTTGGTAGGTGGCAGAAGATGGCATTTTGTGCTGTTGCACGGAATGGTAAGATGTAGATTTGAATCTTTAATTTCCCTCTTTTGGTGGGTTTCTGATCACTGGGCGAGAGCAAGTGTTTATCCCACAGGAAAGTGTGGAGGTGAGTCAATTTGAGACATTCTCATACAATTTCTGATGGCTAGATCATTGCTTGTCCAGTACATTGTGCTTCCCCCCCTCTAAAGCACAGGAACTTTACAGGTTTAGTTGATTTCGGGGGGGAATTTCTTGACAATATGATCTGACCTGAACACTGGCACTTGCAAAGCATAGTTGTTGGTAGCCAGGATGGGAGGAATACCTTTACTGTGTCACAGTATGAGCATCGATTTTAATCGACGGTGGATAGGCAGTTAAAATCGACTGGGTGACTTTACCTGCCAATGTCCTGCCTGGATCCTGTCATCTTCAATTTTAAACTGCTGTTCTGAATGGGTGGAAAAGGCACCCATGGGGTCCTTCTTTTAACATGCACCTTGGTGTCTGATGATATAATCGGGCCCCGACTGCAATTTTAACTCTGACCTAACACCGCGCTGCGGCCTTCCTGCCAGGTAAAGTCGAGAGGGAAGAGGAGCAGGAGCAGAAGAGGCAATTCAAGGTAAGTTTCTTACTTTCCTTTGTGGGACCAGGAGGAGCAGGAGTCCTCCCCCAGGCCGAGAAGAAAAGCTGAGGACTCTCCTGCCCCGGACTCCGCCACCCCCTTCTATACCATGTGACCACGGTCCACCGCCCCCTCCCCGGGGAACCCTGGTCCCCACACTTATCTGAGTGCCAGTGGGCGGCTGAGCGCTGCCTAAATTTCCATTGATCCACTTCCTGCATTTTCCAGCAAGCTGGATACCCTCATCAGGCATCCTACTGCAGCTCGCTGGTTGGCCAATAGACTAATTCCGGCCGGTTTGAATGTGGAGTTGAACGGCAGGCAGGTAGGTCCGGAGGGACCGATCACGGAGGGGGATGGGGGGAGAGCCCTGGACAGCAGCAGCCCAAAGTATTCTTGACGCTCCTGGTCCACCTTGTTCCACAAAAATAAAATCGAGAAAGGTCGGGGCCATTTTTTTGAAATTACTGTCTGGGACAAATGGGCAGAGTGTACATGGCACATGCTGCACCCATTTATCTCTCAAAATTGCATTTTGACCCTTACGTGCGTCATAGGAGCCTGATTTGCATATTAAAAGGGGCTACCGCTACAAACAGGTGGGCGCTCCGGTCGTCCATTGGAAGGCCACTTTTCAATCTCTTTAAGGGCTGTTAATTAGGCCACCAAACGCCATGAACCAAATGGGGAGCATGTGCGGCGAACCCTCCGTCCATTGATGCTTCAAAATTGGAGCGGGATCTAATTCACATCATAGGAGATTCGCACGGTTTAATGAGGCCCCTGCATGTTTCTGATGGGCACCTAGGCTGCCCATTTCAAGGGCCCAACCAAAATAACAGAAACCCAGATATTGGCGAATAGGGTTGATAAGGGCTATGCTGCTATTTTAATCGCACTACCGTCCCATTCCAATTGGTGGATGGGATGAAAATCAGCCCCATGGTCTCTTACCATTTTTCTATCCGTAGTGGAAGGCTAACGAGTCAATAGTTGCCTGCTTTATCCCTTTCCCCCTTTTTTTAAACAGATGCGTAACATTTATCATCCTCGAGTCCTGTGGCACAGTTCCCATCTCTACTGAATTTTGAAAACTCATGGATCGGCCCTCCGTTACTTCCTCATTAACCTCTTTCAGCATTCTGGGGTGCCTACCATCTAGTCCTGGGCACTTATAAATTTTTGGTATCTCTAACCTGTTTTGAGCTATTTCCTTGGGCTTGATTTTAAATGTAAATTGCGGGTGCATTGGGGGCGGGGGGGAGGGGGGGCTGCAAAAATCGCAGAAATGCAGAGCGGCCTCGGAAGCCGGCTCCAACCCGCCGACTTCCGAGTTCCCCACAGACACACCTGTGTGCACGCGGGCCTTCCAAATCTGGAAGTCTTACCGGCAATTAAAGCCGGCGGAATGATAGTTAAAGAACCAAGTGTACATCATTGAGGTACTTAAAGCACTTCACTTATGACATATTAGGTAGTTAGAACGATTTTTAACTTATCTGGGTGACTTTCCCATGGCTTCTGATTCATGCCTGGTGAAACTAGGCAAAAAGAAACAAAATAAAGTAAATAACAAACCATTGCACAAAGTTAAAACACAAAATAAACCTACCTTTCCACCCCCCTTCGATGTCCCTCTTTTCCCCCCTTCGATGTCCCCCCGATCGCCCCCTCTTCCCCCCCCGATCGCCCCCTCTTCCCCCCCCGATCGCCCCCTCTTCCCCCCCCGATCGCCCCCTCTTCCCCCCCGAACTTCCGTTCCAGCGCCTGATGACATCTCTCTCTCTTTCTCTCCCTTACCCTCGGCGTTGCAGCTCCTGTCGGCAGCCAACCTGTCAATCAGGCCGGCTGCCTGGCATGAAATCAGGAAAGAACTTTAATCACCATCAATTACGTTGCGATCGTGTCGGAAACGGTAAGTTTTTTTTATTCGGGTTTGCCACGCGCACCTTCACCGCCCCCCCCCCCCCCTGCTGCCAACCCGCCACCATTTCAAAACTGAGCCCCTTATGTCTGTTAGTTGCCCTTCAACTGCCTCAACTACAAACCTTTGAAGACGTTCTTCGCTTTCCTGTGCAAATACTGAAACAAAATATTCTTTAAGCAATGCTGCCATTTCCTTCTACCACAATAACCTCACCAAGTTCACTTTTGAGTAACCAACCAGTCCTTAGAAATTCTCTTTTTCCTAATGTGTTTATAAAAACTTTGCTATTTCCCTTCACCTTGGCTACACGTGTTTTTTCATACTCTCTCTTTAATTATCTGACCTCTCATTTCTATTTGTAAATTACAATGTTCATGGCATCTAGGGCTCACCCTAAATTCCTGCCTCCACACAGATGCAAATCCCTCTGCCAATCCAGGAATTTCAGAGCCTTTTTTTTAAACAAGAGGTTGTCTGTCTGCTTGTGTGTGCAAAAAAAGTACTGATTACTCACGTGTTGTAGCTTTTGTTTTTGTGTTTTGTAAATTTCAGAAAGTCCATTAAGCTCAGACAATGGGGGGAATTTTATGATATGTTAATGAGGGTCCTTTCATGAGATTTTGGCAATGATTTGAAATTAACGCCTTCTGCATGGGTTTTCCAGGGTTTGGAAAACTCGGCAGTAAGATGGAGGCGAGATTGAGCGGCACTACATGGGAATGGTTAAAGGTCAGGTATCCCGATATGAATAAAGGCTCAGCGCTCACAGCTGCTTTCTCAGTTTCCTCTTGGAAAAGGTTTGGTGAGAGTACTTGTTGTGACAGATATATTTGTACAGTTTCAAGTTGTTCACACAGAGAACATAAGGATGGGTGGCAGCACGGCTGCTTTAGATTGGACTTCGGACAAGGAAGTCAATCAGCATCAGCAGCAGCAAGGTCGTGCTGTGGTGGGAGCTGTAGGTGGATCAACAGAGAGGGGAGCAACAGAGAGCAAAGCAACAGAGAGCGAAGTAACAGAGGGACTGAGTTCGAGGAGGCATTGCCCACCTAATAGGGTCTACAGACAGGCTTAGCTTCCTTGACCTCTCAGAAGAGCAGTGCTTCCGGAGGCTGCGATTGGCATGTCAGGTGGTCACAGACATCTGCAGCCTTCTAGAAGAAGAGCTGCTCCCTGCTGGACCAATGGCTGTGAAAGTCATCAACACCCTCAATTTTTTTGCCTCTGGTTCCTTTGAGGGTGCTACCGGAGATAGTTGCACATAAATGCATAAGACAGGTAACAGATGGATTGTTTGCCAGGGCTGGGAGGTATGTAAACTTCCCCTTTGATGACAATAGCCAGAATGAACAGGCACTCAGATTCACGACTCTGGCTGCCAGGAGCATTTGTCAACTGCAAGGGATTTCATTCCATCAATGTTCAGCTGGTGTGCAACCACAAAAAAAGGTTCATGCAGGTCTGCGCCAGATTCACCTGGAGCTGCCATGATGCTTTCATACTGCTGCAGTCCAACGTCCCCGACCTGTTCGTACCTGGAAGTACCTTTAAGGGATGGCTGCTAGGCCACAAAGGATACCCCCTACAAACCTGGCTGATGATACCTCTGAGGAACCCCACCAATGAACCCCAAGAGCGCAACAACAACAGCCATATGTCAACCAGATGTGTCGTTGGCATGCTCAAGATGCGCTTCAGGTGCCTGAACAGGTCTGGAGTCATCCTTCAGTACTCTCCAGCCAGGGTCTCTAGGATTATCGTTGTGTGCTGCGTTCTGCACAACATGGCGCAGCAGCGAGGACTAGAGGTGGAGGAGGAACAAGCCGCTCAGCGCTCATCATCTGATGACCATTCCAATATAGAGGAGGACAAGGAGGAGGAGGAAGATGAAGATGGGACACCCAACTCCAGACCAGCCACTCACGTTGCTGCTAGGGATGTCGGGGATGCCCTAATAGCTCGAAGGTTCAGCTAGTTACTCACACTGGACCAAATTAACTATCATATCCCCTATGACACAAAGAAGTCCTGTAACCAACCATCCACCCATTGCACATGCACCAATTGGTCCTCGTTAATTCGTGTCTTCTCATTCATCACCAAGCAAGTAAAAAGGCGAGTTGACACCCAGCACACAAGAATGGGCAACTGGGAAAAGTGGTCCAAATTAATAAATTTTATGTGAGTTGATTTAAAAAAAGGAAATTTAATAACATAATATTTTCACAAACCCCCTTGTGCATCCCTTGGTGAACTACAAAGTTTTTATTTTCCTTTGTCTACATGGTGCACCCCGGTGGCTGCAGCAGAGTTGTGGCAGGTTGTTCAGATGCTTGCTACTGACTGTTGAGATGCTTTTAGCCCACGGCCTCTGGGTTGTGGACCCCGTGAGGGCCCAGCCAAAAACTGCTCCACCTGCACCTGTGCAGGTGCAGACTTGGCCATCAGGAGGGGAGGCAGCATGTCGGGTACTGGTTGAGGAGGAGGGCAGTGGGTGAGACGTGGGAACTCTTTGAGTGGAGTTCACACTTTCATGTCCCCTTTTATCAGCATCTCTCTCCTGGGCCAGGGCACATCACTCCTACCTCTCTGAGGGGGAACAGCTTGGTACAGATCAGTGACGTGCTGTAAGGGTATGGCTTAAGGTATCTGTCATCCTGTTTAAGACGGCAGACATGTTGGCATCCATAGTCTGCACGACCGTGGTCAGGGCCTGTATGGACTGATTCCATTGCCGCAACGGAGGAGGCCACTCTATCCATGGAAGGCATCCTCGCAGTGGCCTGCGACATAATTCCACAAATGCTTGAGTAGGACTCCTCCATCCTCTCTGCTATTGTGGACAGTGCGCCTGACATGACTGCCAGTACCTCGTAAATTGGCTGCTGTCCCTCTATGGTTATCCTTTTCATCAGTGGCCCCCGGGGTTCAGCATTTGTGTCCAGCTGAGCAGAGCTTGGAGAGGAGACTTGGACTCTCCACAGCTATCCCTACCACTCATCAGGTGAAAACCCATCTAACTGACTCAGAGGACCCACCAAAATGCTTGTATCTGTCCTAGTGCCTGGTAAGCATGTGTCCTGTGATGGTGCATCCTTAGAATGAATCAGCTCCTCTGAGGAATCATCATCCGGAAGGTCCACAGACTGCTGTTCTTTGCATAAAGGCCCCGGAGGAGAGAAGAAATGGATATGAATTAGCAATGGCAACGTAAAATTGTTACTACTTAGCATAATTAAGATGATCATATTTCATTCGGTGCTAAAATCAAGTCAACATGACTGAGCCTTATATGGGATGTGGGTTGGAGATATTTAATGCTGTTACCAGGCAGCTGCGAAGTCCCAGTCTCTCCCTCTCCAATGGTCAGCGACGCAGAGAAGCCATTGATCTCCATGGCCTCGTCCTCTGCAGATGTCAGCTGCACTATCTGTGGCAGGCCACCTCCGGTCCTCTGCATCTCCCTTGTATTTTGTGCTCGCTTCTCCTGCAAGGGGAACGACAGACCTATGTGTGCCTGTAAGGCATGTGTTCACGTGATGGATGCTGTGCTTTTGATGAGGGTAACAATCAGGCAGGTGCATCACATTACCTAAGGATTGGGTGAGTGGCAGTCGTGGATGGATAAATGGGGATGTGAGGAAATGCATAGAAAGTGAACGATGGGTGCTCATGAAACTTAAGTGGGCGTGAGGTGTGATGTGATAGAGTAGGCGTGACAACACAAAGGGAGGGGGTAGTGAAGGGTGCACTACAGAACGTAGGTGAATCTGCAACTGTACTCGCCTTTCCTGACCTGGTTAGGCCATCAAGCTGTTTCCTGCACTTGATCCAGGTATGGGTCACTATACTCCTGCTGCTGACCTCCTCAGCCACCTCTAACCATGCCTTCTTGGTGACAGCAGCAGGTTTCTTATAGAGTCATAGAGTTATACAGCACGGATAGAGGCCCTTCGGCCCATCGTGTCCGCGCCGGCCATCAGCCCTGTCTACTCTAATCCCATATTCCAGCATTTGGTCCGTAGCCTTGTATGCTATGGCATTTCAAGTGCTCATCCAAATGCTTCTTGAATGTTGTGAGGGTTCCTGCCTCCACAACCCTTTCAGACAGTGAGTTCCAGACTCCAACCACCCTCTGGGTGAAAAAGTTCTTTCTAAAATCCCCTCTAAACCTCCCGCCTTTTACCTTGAATCTATGTCCCCTTGTTATAGAACCCTCAACGAAGGGAAAAAGCTCCTTAGTATCCATCCTATCTGTGCCCCTCATAATTTTGTACACCTCAATCATGTCCCCCCTCAGCCTCCTCTGCTCAAAGGAAAACAAACCCAATCTTCCCAGTCTCTCTTCATAGCTGAAGCGCTCCAGCCCTGGTAACATCCTGGTGAATCTCCTCTGCACCCTCTCCAAAGCGATCACATCCTTCCTGTAGTGTGGCGACCAGAACTGCACACAGTACTCCAGCTGTGGCCTAACCAGTGTTTTATACAGCTCCATCATAACCTCCTTGCTCTTATATTCTATGCCTCGGCTAATAAAGGCAAGTATCCCATATGCCTTCTTTACCACCTTATCTACCTGTTCCGCCGCCTTCAGGGATCTGTGAACTTGCACACCAAGATCCCTCTGACCCTCTGTCTTGCCTAGGGTCCTCCCATTCATTGTGTATTCCCTTGCCTTGTTAGTCCCTCCAAAGTGCATCACCTCGCACTTTTCCGGGTTAAATTCCATTTGCCACTGTTCCGCCCATCTGACCAACCCATCTATATCGTCCTGCAGACTGAGGCTATCCTCCTCGCTATTTACCACCCTACCAATCTTTGTATCATCAGCGAACTTACTGATCATACCTTTTACATTCATATCCAAGTCATTAATGTAGACCACAAACAGCAAGGGACCCAGCACCGATCCCTGTGGTACCCCACTGGCCACAGGCTTCCAGTCACAAAAACAACCTTCGACCATCACCCTCTGCCTTCTGCCACTAAACCAGTTTTGTATCCAAAGTGCCAAGGCACCCTGGATTCCATGGGCTCGTACCTTCTTGACCAGTCTCCTGTGGGGGACTTTATCAAAGGCCTTACTGAAATCCATGTATACCACATCCACTGCGTTACCCTCATCCACACGCCTAGTCACCCCCTCAAAAAATTCAATCAAATTAGTCAGACATGATCTTCCCTTGACAAAGCCATGTTGACTATCCCTGATTGATCCTTGCTTCTCCAAGTGGAGACTAATTTTGTCCTTCAGAATTTTTTCCAATAATTTTCCTACCACTGATGTTAGGCTCACTGGCCTGTAGTTCCCCGGTTTTTCCCTACTCCCCTTCTTGAATAATGGTATTACATTAGCGGTTCTCCAGTCCTCTGGCACATCCCCTGTGGCCAGAGAGGTTCTGAATATATGTATCAGAGCCCCCGCAATCTCCTCCTTTGCCTCACACAGTAGCCTGGGATACATTTCGTCCGGGCCTGGGGATTTATCCATTTTTAGGCCTGCTAAAACCGCCAATACCTCCTCCCGCTCGATGTTAATATGTTCGAGTATATCACAGTCCCCCTGCCGTATTTCTATGTCTACATCGTCCTTCTCCATAGTGAAAACAGATGCAAAAAATTCATTTAGAACCCCTCCTACATCTGCCGGCTCCAGACACAGATTGCCATTTTTGTCCCTAATGGGCCCTATTTTTTCCCTAGTCATCCTCTTACCCTTAATATACTTATAAAACATCTTAGGATTTTCCTTTATTTTGCTCGCCAGTGTTATTTCATGGCCCCTCCTTGATCTCCTAATTTCTTTTTTAAGTATCCCCCTGCACTTTTTGTACTCCTCTAGGGCTTCCTCCGTCTTTAGCCTTTTGTATCTGCCAAAAGCCCTCCTTTTTTTCCTAATCCATTCTCGTATATCCCCTGACATCCAAGGTTCCCTGGAGTTCTTGGAACCACCCTTGACCTTTACGGGAACATGTTGCCATTGTATGGTCTCAATCTCCCTTCTGAAAGACTCCCATTGCTCCGATGCGGATTTTCCTACAAGCAGCTGATCCCAGTCCATTTTGGCCAGATCCTGCCTTATCCTATTAAAATCGGCCTTCCCCCAATTTAGAACCTTTATTTCCGGCCCCTCCCTGTCCTTTTCCATGACCACCTTAAATCTCACCGAATTATGGTCACTGTCACCAAAGTGCTCACCTACGAGCACTTCTTCCACTTGGCCGGCCACATTCCCTAGAATTAGGTCCAGTACCGCCCCCTCTCTTGTAGGACTTTCTACATGCTGGCTCAAAAAGCTCTCCTGGATGCACGTTAAGAATTTTGTACCCTCTAAGCCTTTTACACTCTGAGTATCCCAGTTAATATTACCTCCCATTACCTCCTTTCTGCTCCTTACTGCACCCAGCTGTACATCAAGTGAAGCGTCATTGAAACGAGGCGCAGTCTTTGAACGTCCTGACTTCATGCTATAACTTTTCCGTGTCTTTCCAAATGCTCCCAACTCCTCCAAATTCCACCTTTTGAATTAGCCCTTTAAATAGTTGAGTTGAGATGGCATTATGCGGGTGCACATCACACCCACTGTCGCGCATTGGGGATGCGAAATCCGGAAGTAAAATGACAATTAGGTATCCATGTCGAGATTGGACATTTCCACGCGCCCAAACATCTTTTGGGTTTCGCGCCCGCTATCACCCCCACTCCCCATTAAGAAGCCATTTCTGCGTTATTATCGGGCCCAATGTTTTTTGCCAGTGTAATTGAGTTCAGTTTTATAGCTTAACTATGAAAATATAGCTGAATTTCAAAACAAACAGCCTCTAATTATCCCTCCTGTCACCCGTTGTGTTGACAGTTAAAAATTATAAACATTTTAATTACTAACAGCTGTGAACCAGAGAAAGACACCAGCACAGTGCCTTTCCAAGTTTAATTTGTTTTTTAAAAGCTTTGAATTTGGAAAGTGCTAATTAACATCTATGTATTGTTGATAGTTCTTGGAATGTTTACTTTTTCATAGCTGTGAGTGACAGAGAAAGACAATATGTGAGAGAGAGGGTGACAGAGAGAGGCACAGAGACAAAGACATAATTCTGACAACCAGTCAAAAGCACTAAATTCAATGGCCCCAATATTTATGGGGAGTGGGGGAGGGAGTGCAGTAGCACGGGGGAAACCTGGCAAAGCCGGGGATGCAGAGAACCTGCCGAATTTAACGGCAGGACCTCATTATAACTTTTTTCTTTCCGTTTCCTGCCCAGCAGCCGACCAAATTGACAGGCTGGCCGGCAGCTGGGTGGGGGAATCCTTGGGGACGGTCCCCGGCAATCGCCATTGTGGGGCAGGCTTCAGTTGGTGGGGGTCGGCCATCGCCATCGTGGGGCAGGCTTCAATTGGGGGGGTGGGGTTTGGCCATCGCCATTGTAGGGTAGGCTTCAGTTAGGTAGGGGGAAGGGGGGAGTGGGGGTCAGCGAAAAGCGACAAACCAGGGCTGCCAAACATGCGATTCCCCCTTCCAATGCTGTGAGGCCTGTGCTCTGCTCCTCCCCCTAAAGCTGACAGACACCCATGAGTCCACCAGGGAGCAAAATCTCAGTCGCGCTAAACCTCAGGTTTGCCTTCCATAGTTCTGCCAGCAAGAACAACAGCAACTTGTATTTATATAGCACCTTTAACTTAGGAAAACGGTCCCAAAGACACTTAACAGAAGTGTAAACAGACAAACATTGACACAAAGACAAAGGAGATATTAGGACAGGTGGTTTGGTCTTCCCAATGTTTAATTGGATTAAATATCCTTTAAGAACATAAGAAATAGGAGCAGTAGTAGGCCACACGGCCCCTTGAGCCTAATCCGCCATTCAATAAGATCATGGCTGATCTTCTACCTCAACTCCCCTTTCCTGTCCTATCCCCATATCTCTTGATTCCCTTAGTGTCCAAAAACCTATTGATCTCAGTCTTGAATATACTCAACGACTGAGCATCCACAGCTCTCTGGAGTACAGAATTCCAAAGATTCACAACTCTCTGAATGAAGAATTTTCTCCTCATCTCGGTCCTAAATGGCCGACCCCTTATCCTGAGACTATGGCCCCTAGTTCTAGACTCTCCAGCCAGGGGAAACAGCCTCTCAGCATCTAACCTGTCAAGACCGCAAAGAATTTTATAAGTTTCAATGAGATTACCTCTCATTCTTCAAAACTCCAGAGAATATAGGCTCATTCTTCCCTTTATCTGCTTTTCCTTCATACGCCTGGAAATCAAGCATTTTTAAATCACAACAAATCAGGAACCCAGCCCGCTCTCTTTTAACTGACCCCCTGCCAATGTTCGCTCTAATTTTTTTTTGGCCATGTGCGGAATGAATTTGGGTTTATGCAACGATATAAAGCTGCTTGCGCCATCGTAAAAAAGATCACAACTTTGAATAGCAGATCTTCTGAAAAAACTTACACAACAGATGTGCAACATGATGGATAATTGTAACAAGGCGAGCTGTCAAGGATTTTTAATTAAACAAAACTGGTGATAGAAATTTCAGAAGTAAACACTGCCACCAGAGGAAAAGGGACATCTTGAGACCAAGGGCTCAATTTTAAACTTAAATTGCGGGTGCGTTGGGGGCAGGGGGGCTGCGAAAATTGCAAAAATGCAGAGTGGGCTCGGAAGCCGGCTCCAACCCACCGACTTCCGAGTTCCGCACAGACACACCTGTGTGCATGCGAGCTTCCTGAATCCGAAAGTCCCGTTGGCAATTAAAGCCGGCGGGATGATAATTAAAGAGCCAAATGTACATTGTTGAGGTACTTAAGGTACTTTACTTGTAGCATATTAGGTAGTTAGAACGATTTTTAACTTACCTGGGCGGCTTTCCCACGGCTTCCAATTCACGCCTGGTGACCACATAATCTGTTTTTTGGTGATGTTGGTCGAGGGATAAATGTTAGCCAGGACACTGGGAGGAGTACCCTGTTCCTGGAAGATAATTTTGTTTCATTTATGTTATGTTGGTCTAAAATTAAGATTCAGTTCAGAAAGGATTAACTCCGAGAGACACACACACTATCAGGAATGTTGATTAGGGCCATTAGTTGAATACCAGATGAAGCAGCAAGAAAAAATTGTGTATTCTTGCATTGGAGACAATAGGGAGTCAGCCAGCAATTCCAATGCTGTTCTCAGCTTTAATACAGGAATGGTTTTCATTCAATATGTCCAAAAGTGGGGCTCAGCTCATCAGAAAATGGAGTTGTCATAGTAAAAGGGGAGTTTTCTCAGTCAAGCTGGTAGCTTTGGTTGGCAGCCTGGTGAGCCAATCCTCGACATACACAGCTGAGGGCGGGGTCAAAGGTCAGCCTTTATTTGACCCTCTTTCTTGAAAAGTCAGTACTGGGCAATTTTATCATAGCCTGGATCCTCGAAGAAAAGGGGAAAAAAATTACCAGCTTCTCTTCTATGTCAGGAACCCAAGATGTGACCTAGCTGCCTGCCATTCCCATATAAAATGGAACACCTAACTTCTCAAAACTTGATAGGGTCACGGGCCAAAGTCCCGGGTAAGCTGCATTTCGGTATTTAGACTGTGATGTACCCACGAAAACATGGATATTTCCCCTATCTGTTTCGTAAAAATGCTTTGTAATGTCCATGGTATGTTTACAGCAAAGATAGTCTTGTGAAATAAATTTTTCAAGCGTACCTTCAGGGCCAAAAAAACAATTCCAGCTAACATTATATTAATTTAGATACAAAATATCGCCTGTATCTAAGTTTCCCATGGCAATCGTTGATAGTCAACAAATTGTATATGTAAAGTACAATTGATTTGGTCACATTAATGTCTCATGGCAAAGTTTTACTTGCATTCGTGTCATTGCAATACTATGGCGCAAAACATCTGTTCAGCTATGTGGTTTGGCGTTCTGTAATCATCAAATCAACATTTATGCATCACATATCTCCAGTATTGCAATTATGCACCTTTTAGTTCAGGAAGATTAAAATAATTATTTCTTCCTACATTATGAAATTTCAAGAAAAAAAGACAAACTGCTATAAATATATTTGGGAAAGAGTTTTGATAAAGGGTTGTGTGGTGTTACTGTTATAATGTAATATAACATCTGGGGACTTGTGCCAAAATTGGGAGAGCTGTCCCACAGACGAGTCAAGCAACAGCCTGACATAGCCATACTCACAGAATCATACCTTTCAGCCAACGTCCCAGACTCTTCCATCACCATCCCTGGGTATGTCCTGTCCCACCGGCAAGACAGACCCACCAGAGGTGGCGGTACAGTGATATACAGTCAGGAGGGAGTGGCCCTGGGAGTCCTCAACATTGACTCTGGACCCCATGAAATCTCATGGCATCAGGTCAAACATGGGCAAGGAAACCTCCTGCTGATTACCACCTACCGTCCTCCCTCAGCTGATGAATCAGTCCTCCTCCATGTTGAGCACCACTTGGAGGAAGCACTGAGGGTAGCAAGGGCACAAAATGTACTCTGGGTGGGGGACTTCAATGTCCATCACCAAGAGTGGCTCGGTAGCACCACTACTGACCGAGCTGGCCGAGTCCTGAAGGACATAGCTGCTAGACTGGGCCTGCGGCAGGTGGTGAGCGAACCAACACGAGGGAAAAACTTACTTGACCTCGTCCTCACCAATCTACCTGTCGCAAATGCATCTGTCCATGACAGTATTGGTGGGAGTGACCACCTCACAGTCCTCGTGGAGATGAAGTCCCGTCTTCGCACTGAGGGCACCATCCAACGTGTTGTGTGGCATTACCACCGTGCTAAATGGGATAGATTGAGAACAGATCTAGCAGCTCAAAACTGGGCATCCATGAGGCGCTGTGGGCCATCAGCAGCAGCAGAATTGTATTCCAGCACAATCTGTAACCTCATGGTCCGGCATATTCCTCACTCTACCATTACCAACAAGCCAGGGGATCAACCCTGGTTCAATGAGGAGTGTAGAAGAGCATGCCAGGAGCAGCACCAGGCGTACCCAAAAATGAGGTGCCAACCTGGTGAAGCTACAACTCAGGACTACATGCATGCTAAACAGCAGAAGCAACATGCTATAGACAGAGCTAAGCGATTCCACAACCAACGGATCAGATCAAAGCTCTGCAGTCCTGCCACACCCAGTCGTGAATGGTGGTGGACAATTAAACAACTAACGGGAAGAGGAGGCTCTGCAAACATCCCCATCCTCAATGATGGCGGAGTCCAGCACATGAGTGCAAAAGACAAGGCTGAAGCGTTTGCAACCATCTTCAGCCAGAAGTGCCGAGTGGATGATCCATCTCGGCCTCCTCCCGATATCCCCACCATCACGAAAGATAGTCTTCAGCCAATTCGATTCACTCCACGTGATATCAAGAAACGGCTGAGTGCACTGGATACAGCAAAAGCTATGGGCCCCGACAACATCCCAGCTGTAGTGCTGAAGACTTGTGCTCCAGAACTAGCTGCGCCTCTAGCCAAGCTGTTCTAGTACAGCTGCAACACTGGCACCTACCCGACAATGTGGAAAATTGCCCAGGTATGTCCTGTCCACAAAAAGCAGGACAAATCCAATCCGGCCTATTACCGCCCCATCAGTCTACTCTCAATCATCAGCAAAGTGATGGAAGGTGCCGTCGACAGTGCTATCAAGCGGCACTTACTCACCAATAACCTGCTCACCGATGCTCAGTTTGGGTTCCGCCAGTACCACTCGGCTCCAGACCTCATTACAGCCTTGGTCCAAACGTGGACAAAAGAGCTGAATTCCAGAGGTGAGGTGAGAGTGACTGCCCTTGACATCAAGGCAGCATTTGACAGAGTGTGGCACCAAGGAGCCCTCGTAAAATTGAAGTCAATGGGAATCGGGGAAAACTCTCCAGTGGCTGGAGTCATACCAAGCACAAAGGAAGATGGTAGTGGTTGTTGGAGGCCAATCATCTCAGCCCCAGGGCATTGCTGCAGGAGTTCCTCAGGGCAGTGTCCTAGGCCCAACCATCTTCAGCTGCTTCATCAATGACCTTCCCTCCATCATAAGGTCAGAAATGGGGATGTTCGCTGATGACTGCACAGTGTTCAGTTCCATTCGCAACCTCTCAAATAATGAAGCAGTCCGAGCCCCCATGCAGCAAGACCTGGACAACACACAGGCTTGGGCTGATAAGTGGCAAGTAACATTCGTGCCAGATAAGTGCCAGGCAATGACCATCTCCAACAAGAGAGAGTCTAACCATCTCCCCTTGACATTCAACGGCATTACCATCGCCGAATCTCCCACCATCAACATCCTGGGGGTCACCATTGACCAGAAACTTAATTGGACCTGCTCTCGTACTGTGGCTACGAGAGCAGGTCAGAGGCTGGGTATTCTGCGGCGAGTGACTCACCTCCTGACTCCCCAAAGCTTTTCCACCATCTTCAAGGCACAAGTCAGGAGTGTGATGGAATACTCTCCACTTGCTTGGATGAGTGCAGCTCCAACAACACTCAAGAAGCTCGACACCATCCAGGACAAAGCAGCCCGCTTGATTGGCACCCCATCCACCACCCTAAACATTCACTCCCTTCACCACCGGCGCACTGTGGCTGCAGTGTGTACCATCCACAGGATGCACTGCAGCAACTCGCCAAGGCTTCTTCGACAGCACCTCCCAAACCCGCGACCTCTACCACCTAGAAGGACAAGAGCAGCAGGCACAAGGGAACAACACCACCTGCACGTTCCCCTCCAAGTCACACACCATCCCGACTTGGAAATATATCGCCGTTCCTTATTTGTCGCTGGGTCAAAATCCTGGAACTCCCTTCCTAACAGCACTGTGGGAGAACCTTCACCACACGGACTGCAGCGGTTCAAGAAGGCGGCTCACCACCACCTTCTCGAGGGCAATTAGGGATGGGCAATAAATGCCGGCCTCGCCAGCGACGTACACATACCATGAACGAATAAAAAAAAATGTACCCAGGCCTGAAGCGTTGCTCTCCCTATAAATCAATAAAATTACATAAGAAAACGTGGAATGAAGACAAATCACTTGGTTTATCAGGGGCTTGACAGGATGGATGCTGAGAGGTTATTTCTCATGGCTGGAGAGTCTAGAACTAGGGGGCATAGTCTCAGGATAAGGGGTCAGCCATTTAAGACTGAGATGAGGAGGAATTTCTTCACACAGAGGGTTGTGAACCTTCGGAATTCTCTACCCCAGTGGGCTGTGGATGCTGAGTCGTTGAATATGTTCAAGGCTGAGATAGATCGATTTTTGGACTCTAGGGGAATCAAGGGATATGGGGATCGGGCAGGCAAGTGGAGTTGAGGTCGAAGATCAGCCATGATCTTATCGAATGGCAGAGCAAGCTCGAGGGACCGTATGGCCTACTCTTGCTCCACCAATCATACACAATTTATGCCATAATAGAGCATGCCCATCCTATTCACTCTCTTGTAGCTGGTGACCCCCATGGAATAAATTTCTATAACATTTCTCCCAACTGAGGTTAACTAAACAAAACTGCTCAATAGAAATCCAGTTTTACTGTCCAATTTATTCACTGTTGACAAGCTGCATTCTACAAATCCCTGCGTCCCTGGACCAAGGAGCACAAGAAGCACTGCGTTACATACAGAATTTAATCATGTTTTGTGCTTATATGAAGAAAATTCTGTATGAGAAAAAATGTGGCATGCATTAAATGTACTGTCTTTTTTTCCCCAGGTTTTTCAATTATTTATAAACCGTGTTCGCCAGAAACTGCATATTGTACTGTGCATGAGTCCTGTTGGTGATGCATTTCGAGCTCGATGTCGAATGTTTCCATCTCTTGTAAATTGCTGTACCATTGACTGGTTTGTGCAGGTATGTGGTAACAGCAAGTCTGCTAAAATATTGCTCATACCCCATCAGCCCTCATATTTAGACATTTCATTTTTTTAAAATAACGCAAAGCAGAGATCAGTATCCAAGAACATACAGGGGCCAATCTTCATCTTCTTACCACCCCATGCATGCTGAAAAAACGGGGTAGTAGGCAGGCAAAAAATGTTTTTGAAATCTATTGCTCACTGGTCGCCTGATGCCCTCCCAACTCAAAATGGGCAGTCAACGCTCCTGCCGAAAACAGGCGAGAGTCTTATTTAAGTATTTAAATTGGGGTCCTATGCTGGTTGTAGGTCCTGATGCAGTTTTCAGATACTGGATGTTGAGAGGTCTAACCAGCAGTCTTTAAAGGGACTGCTTCAGGCCACTCTGAAAACAGAGCACAAATCGTGGTTTCTCTGGGGCCAAGAGGAACACAAAATCTTCCCATCTACTGCCAGACACTCCAACCACAGAAAGGTTCAGGCCTCTTACTGATGGCATTGGGCAGATGGTGCAATTGTTACGCCCACTGCCCGCTGATTGTGTGCTACAATTGAAAATCGGCACCATGCAATTCAAAGTAACACAAAAAAAATGCAGCAGTCATTTAGCATTAACTGCAACCTCTATTTAAAGTCTAGATTTAAATAGATGTTCCTTGAAATTGAAATTACCTCCTTGGGGATTTCATATTTTTCACTCTTAACATTGGCCTCCTGATGTCACATCACTTATACCCAAGAGAGTGGGTGGGTAGCTGTGTCCAGGCCTGAGATTCATTATTGGGAGTTGCGTATGAACAGTCCATGGTGACCCTTCCTCTGATTTTCAGTCCCTTCCTTTGGGGCAGTGGTACTATTGGCCCCGAAAATCCACAGACTAGCAATCCAGGCACTTATGCTGAGCAATGCCTGCCGGGAACCTCCATTGCTATCCGCAGCGAATTTTCCTGGGTCGGGGGAGGTGCTCAACTTTGCCTGCTAATGGCAGGCACCCAGACCACTAAGGATGTGTTTAGGAGGCTGTTATGTAAAAGAAGGCAGAACCGATGTAGGTGTCCAGGCTGGTGGTTGTTTAAGTTGCGCCCACTTTAAAATCAAAGAAGAATCAGTCCACAATCTTTGGGATCCAGGCCCTGATCCTAGCCTGAAACCCCAGGTTATCCAAACAACTGGTGGTGCCTGGTCCTAGAAGGCATACTGTACCAACCATACACCAGGTGTCCCAGTGAATGTCTGAGGTCCGGGATCTCTGATGACCCCAATACAACACAATGACCCTGTAACCCTGTAACGAATAGAAAGAGGGTCGGCCACCACAAGGCAATGCCAGAAACCTGGGCACAAGGTTGGGACGTGGAATATTCAGGTCCTGGACTAGTTTCCAGCAGCTCCAGGGAACTCCTTCCAAACTTACCGCTGGAGACCCTTAGAATGGCTGCAGGTTTTTGGGGCTATTATGATTGTTACAGTGTCATGAGGAAAGCTTGGGGAAAGAAGCCAGATGTTATTTTCTCACCCCAAACATAGTTAAAATGATAACCCTGGTGGTGCAGCTGGAATTGAAATTCGATTTATTTCCAGTTGGCAATTGCTAGCAGATTTGCAAGAATTATACTAGCAAGAATGCTTAACAATGGCATAAATAAATCGAACTAAAGTACAGGTTTCCCAGACGTTCTTAAGATTTTGACGAAAGGACCTCTTTTATTTTTTCTTTGCCGGTTTCCCGCCTGACAGGCCAGCCTGATTGACAGGCTGGCCGTCAGTCGGAAGGGAGAAGAGACAGGAAGCAGATGCGAGCGGGTAAGTCTTAGATTGGGGGGAGGGTGGGGGTCATTGGGATCTGGAGTCATTGGGGGTCGGCCATCGGGGGGTCATTGGGGATCGGTGGTCATCGGGAGGAGTCTGTCATCGGGTCCACGGTCATCTGGGGGTCGGTCATTGGGGGGGTCGGGGGTCATCAGGGATCGGTGGTGATCGGGAGGGATCGGTCATTGGGGCGGTGGTCATTGGGGGTTGGTCTTCGGGGGATTGGGGGTCATTGAGGGTGGTCGGGAGTCATGGGAAGGTCATGGGTCATTGGGGGTGTGTCATTGGAGTTGGTCATCAGCGGGGTCGGTCATCGGTGGGTTTGGCGATCATGGACTCAGAGATTATGGGGGAAGGTCGGAGATCGTGGTGGGGGGGGGGTAGAGATCGCTGCAGGTAGGTTTATTGGGCCTGGGGGAAGCACTCTTGTTCCTCTGGACCCACAAGCAGTGCTATAAAGGTACCTGCTGCTTTGGGCCTTCTCGGTCCTCTCACGTGGTGTGAAGCAGAGGCCCAGGAATCCCGGCCCCCATGAGTTATAAATAAAAAAGCTGTAAAAATGGAGCCCTGCAGACTCTTTGAAAGC
Source organism: Heptranchias perlo (assembly GCF_035084215.1). NCBI lineage: Eukaryota > Metazoa > Chordata > Chondrichthyes > Hexanchiformes > Hexanchidae > Heptranchias > Heptranchias perlo. The sequence goes on along the minus strand of NC_090328.1, from coordinate 127,214,910 downwards.
TTTCACTGATGGATCTGCCTCCTAAGACCAGGTTGGTCGCCCGCCCCTCGTCCCGCCTCCGCTAAAACCAAAGTCAGCTTGTTTGGGGTCAGGTTTTAGTTTTTTACAATTTTTACATTCCCACCCACCCCCAACCCACCCGTTTGTGGGGTTAAAATTTAGGCCTTGGTATCAGTTCAAAACTCACCCGGGCCTCATTTAGGTGCTGCTCGCCGACTTCTCACCTGTTCCGGGTGGAAAGTCGGTGCGAAGCAGTGGAAATTCAAGAGGCCTGGAGACCACACGCCAAGCAGGTAAGTGGCCTCCTTGTAAAAAAAACTGTAGTCAGGTCCCAATGGTGTCATTGAGACCTGACATGTATATGTTAGAATGGGCGCCGCCATCTTTGGGCAGGTGCGCTTGCCGCCCGCACAATGGAACAGGTTAAAATAGTGGCAGGTCAGTGCCTGCCAGCTCTAGGGTGGATAAGTGACCTGGGTGATTTTAACTGCCCATCTGCCTGGATTCGGCCGGACGGGTAAGGTTAAAATCGCCCTCTGATTCTTCCAGCTTGCTAATATTTCAAGCATGCTATGCAATTTGGCCAGTGATGATAATGAATAGTAAACTGAAAAATGCTATTGATACTTGTCTTTATTTAGGGCCTAAAAAAGCTGGTGAAGAATTAATGCAACTTGCCCCTTTTCTTCCAGTGGCCACGAGAAGCTCTTCTTTCTGTATCAAGGAACTTTTTCAGAAATATTGAGCTTGGCAGTGATGAAATGAAGGAAAAATTTTCTGAAATGTGTGTACAAGTCCACATGAGTGTGACTGATATGGCAGAACAATACTATGCTGAGCTGCGACGGAGGTACTACACCACGCCCACATCCTACCTCGAGCTGATTAATCTGTACTTGTCTATGCTGCGGGAGAAACGGATGGAACTAATTTCGGTAAGGCTATCGTCTTCGATGTTGTTCATTAAAACCAAGATGTTAAATGATGTTTCTGGTGGTGGTATTAATTTCTACACGCCACCTTTTTCCAAATGTCATTCAAATAAAAGCGGAAGACCTATCCTTAAAACAAAATATACAATATTTAAGAAGTTGTCCAATTGCGAGAAAGTCAGTTTGAAACTTTCAAGAAATATACAGTACAGACTAGCATAGCTTCCACAGTGGAAAGAAATACAAGAAAAGAAACAGTGTGTGTATAAAAGTCACCTACCAAAGAATAGCTTACTGGTTTGATTGTGACATCTTATTGTTTTTCTTTTGAGAGCAGCCTATGCGTTTGCAATAAGTTAGAGTGGTCAATATAATAAATACAGTTGAATTTTCTGGTACACAGCAGCACAACACTATAAGATTCGATGGCCCCAAAAACCTGCAGTCAGCGATTCAGGTCACTATGCCGGGATCATGCCAACTGCGTACTTCCCTGCTAGCCCCGGTGAACTTTCTGGGGTCAGTGTGGGGGTTTCAACAAAGTCCGTGGGGTGCTCCGTAATGTACCTGAATGTGTTGGGTGTCCGCGCCACAAGACGCACCTCTATGGCACCTGCCATAAAAACTAAGCCAGACTGTCCGTCATAAGTGCCTGTGGGAGGAGGTGTTGAGGCCTCCTCGCTGGAAGGAAATTGTAGCTGCCCCCTTTGCCCCCTTACAAAGGGGCTGCTTTAAAAATTCCAATATGTTACAATATCCAATTAACCAACTTTTCCCTTACAATAACATCATATTTTCACCAAGCATCAAATCTGTTACTCTAGTTTTTTGGTTTACTGGCATAACCACACAGGAAATTCAACTTTGCAATCATTACCTGACGAAATATATGTGTTGTTGCCACAGTGGGTTGATGAGTAATTTTTTTTATGTATATACAAGATGACGGTGGAGTTGGGAGATAGATTTCACTCATGACGGTTGACACAGTAAAATTAAATAGGAAGTGCTTACATAGCAATTGATAATGGTAAATGTTGAATGAAACGTGTGATCAAAAATCGAGACAACCGAGAGTGAAGGTTTGTGGACAGTAAGTGCATGCCCTATACAAGATTTTGAATAATATACTAATTGATTTCCTGTGGCAATGGACAGAGCAGCCTCAACATTTACAGGGAGGCGCGAAGGGAGCGGGGGCACGTGTCTGCGGCCGGGAAAGCCGGAAATCCTGGGAAGGTGGAGGACCTGCCGAATTTAACGGCAGGACCTCATTGGCACTTATTTACTCCATTTCCTGCCTGGCAGCCGGCCAGTCTGAGAGGCTGGCCAACTGTTGAGCGGGAAGGCCAGTGGTAGAAGGTCATTGCTGAGGATGGTCCCCAGCAATCAGAGAAGATCGGAGGGTTGGTGGTTGGGGGAGGGGGGACTCAAAACGTGGCAACAAGGAGGGAGGGGGAGATTGCAGGGAGGGAGAGATTGTGAGGGGAGGCTGATCGCAGGGGGGGGTTCAGAAGATCATGGGGGTGTCGGCTGATTGTGTGGAGAGAGGCAGATCGCAGTGGTGGGAGGGTTGTCGGCCGATCGCAGTGGGGGAGGCTGATAGCAGGGGGCCGGGGGGGGGGGGGGGGGGGTCAGTCGATCGCGGGGAAGGATAGACGGATCTCAGGGAGCTCTGAAGATCGCGGGATGGTGTTGATCGATCACAGGGGGGAGAGGCTGATCGCGGGTGGGTGTCTGATGATTGTGGGGGGGGTGGATTGCAGATCGCGGCAGAAGATTTGCTTGAGGGGTTGTGAGGAAGCACTCTTGCACCTCCTGGTCCACAAGCAGTGCTGAAAAATCACTTACCTGTCGGATCTGGCGGCTTCCGCCTCCCTTCAGGGCAGGAAATTGGACATGAATTTAGATTTGAGGTTAGGATCAGATCAGCCATGATCTTATTGAATGGCGGAGCAGGCTCGAGGGGCCGATTGGCCTACTCCTGCTCCTATTTCTTATGTTCTTATGTTCAGCCCTGGGAAATCCAGCCTGCAGCCGTTTAATTCAAATGGTTACCAAAATCTCAGGAACGGAGCCTCATTTAAATATTTTAATTACGGACCCGCCTCTCCAGAGCAGACTACTCGGTTGCCCCCAAACCTGCTGAGGTTAAATCGGATGTAGGCGCATTCATGGCGGGTTGGGGTCAAGTTTCACATATTCAACATTCAGCCTACCCCCCCTCCCGACCTTCTCCCGTCTGTCGTGGGGGGGTGGGTGTTAAAATTTGTCCCAAGGAGTCAAGACCAAGTGCAGTCTTCAGGTCAAGTAGAGTTAGAGGGCAGAGACACCACGCAGTATTGTGGCGCTGGAGAAGGTAGAGTGAGGCGGAGGGGGAAGGTAGAGAGGCTGTTAGAGGCCAGGGGGAGAGGTGGAGCAGAATTAGTGGCTGGGGGGGGGGGGGGGGGGGAATCGGTCAGGAGTAAGATAGAGCAGGCTTAGACAACAGGGAAGGAAGGAATAACACAGTCAGAAACAAATAACAGCAAGCCCTGGTTAGACTGCACCTGGAGTACTGTGAGCAGTTCTGGGCACCGCACCTTCGGAAGGACATATTGGCCTTGGAGGGAGTGCAGCGTAGGTTTACTAGAATGATACCCGGACTTCACGGGTTAAGTTACGAGGAGAGATTACACAAATTGAGGTTGTATTCTCTAGCGTTTCGAAGGTTAAGGAGTGATCTGATCGAAGTTTATAAGATATTAAGGGGAACAGATAGGGTGGACAGAGAGAAACTATTTCCACTGGTTGGGGATTTTACAAATAGGGGGCACAGTCTAAAAATTAGAGCCAGACCTTTCAGGAGTGAGATTAGAAAACATTTCTACACACAAAGGGTGGTAGAAGTTTGGAACTCTCTTCCGCAAACGGCAATTGATGCTAGCTCATTTGCTAAATTTAAATCTGAGATAGATAGCTTTTTGGCAACCAAAGGTATTAAGGGATATGGGCCAAAGGCAGGTACATGGAGTTAGATCACAGATCAGCCATGATCTTATCAAATGGCGGAGCAGGCTCGAGGGGCTGAATGGCCTACTCCTGTTCCTATATTCCTATGTTCCAAAGCCCAGAGGAAGTGGGCTGTGCTGGAGTGGGTGAGTTACCACAAGAGGCAGCCTCGAGTAAGAAAGCCAAAGCAGAAAGGGGAAATAAGGAAACGGGGTGGGGGGGGAAGAGTGAGAGGGGGCAGAGTGGAGAGGAGATGGAGAGGGAAAGGAGGAAGACAGAAGGAGAGAGAAGAAGAAGGGTGGATGGGAAGGTTGTAGAATGAACAACTGAGACACCAGGCTGGAGTAATAAAGAACTATAACAATTAATTTGAAAATGTGGAGGCACTAGTTATTTTTTTTAAACATTGTTGAAATAGATCTTCATATGACCCAATTAGCTGCAAACAATTACCTAGATTAATTTTACCTAGAATAAGTTTGCCTTGAATTGTGACAGAGATGTATGACACAGGATGTGCAATAGAACGGACAGGAAATTTGTGCACACATACCGTATTTATAAAATGCTAGTTGATCCATGGAGTTGCACACGGGGAATCAAGACATTGGTCCCTGAAATTGGCTCTTGTTTCACAGTAAAATAAGTGCATCAGTGTCCAATTTTTACCCCTCCAACTCTTCTCATCGACTAAAGTTATTTTCGTAAGGATGCAAATTATTAAGACTCAGAGACCAGGGGCTCGATTTTGGGATCGTGTTTCCGGCGGGTTCCCAGCGGGGCGGCCCCGAAAATCCCGATATCCGGTCACGTGACCGGATCGCGACGAAATCCCGGCCACTTCCGGGTACCGCGCTGACGTGCGGGGCTGCGCACGCAAGCCCCGCTGGTGGGAATCCCGCAGGCAATTAAAGCCAGCGGGGTTCCACTTGAGAGTACTTACCTTGCTCGTTGTGGTCAGTTAATGAGCTGAAGCAGCTGTCAAAAGAGGAAGTGTGGGATTTTAGGTTCAAGGCAGTGAGTTTCACACACTGGGGGAAATAGTCCCTCTCCAACCAGGCGTGTTGCAGCCAGCAGCCTGTGGCAGGTGCCAAGGTGCGCTCCACGGGGGACAGCCCTCACCCACGCAGGAGGCCACCGCGTCACATAGGGCAACCCCTGCCCTCCACCACCCCCCGCCAAGCCAGAGGACAGACCGACACGAAACCGCAGCCCCAGTCCGAGGACCCACCCACCTACCCTGCACAACCCCTCAGACCAACACCTGCCAGATGGGTGGTGCGTTGACATCGTCGGAGGACGAACAGGATGACCAGCCCCAGCAGCCTCGCAGTCCACGCCGTCCGCCTCGGAGACGTGGGGCCCCCCAACACGGTGCTGCGGCACACACACCTGCACAGCAGGAGGGAGGGCAACCGCAGAGAGAGATGCGTCGCAGGAGGCACTACCCTCCGCACAGGGTGTACAGAGCGAGGCTCAGCTTCATGGACCTCTCCGAGGAGCAGTGCATACGTCGGCTCAGAGTCAATCGCCAGGTAGTCGCCGACATCTGCAGCCTCCTTAACGACGAGCTGCTCCCTGATGGACCAAGCAGCATCTTCTTACCTGTCGCCGTCAAAGTCACCACTGCCCTCAACTTCTTCGCATCCGGTTCCTTCCAGGGTGCCACCGGGGACATCACTGGGGTCTGTCAGTCCTCTGCACACAAGTGCATAAGGCAGGTCACCGATGGGTTGTTCCGCAGGGCCTCGCACTACATCAACTTCGCCATGGACGAGCGCAGCCAGAGGAGAGGGCGGTTGGATTCCATGCCATGGCCGGCTTCCCACGGGTGCAGGGTGTAATCGACTGCGCCCACATCGCAATACGGGCACCTCCGCATGAGCCAGGGCTGTTCATCAACAGGAAGGGGTATCACTCCATGAACGCCCAGCTCATCTGTGACCACCGCCAGAGATTCCTACACGTGTGCGCCAGATACCCCGGCAGCTGCCACGATGCCTTCGTCCTCAGGGAGTCCGCCGTCCCGCCCATCCTGCAGGCACCCAACGCCGGCAACGGCTGGCTCCTCGGCGACAAGGGGTATCCCCTACACACGTGGCTCATGACACCTCTGAGGAACCCCATCACCGAGCCGGAGCGTCGGTACAATGACAGCCACACTGCTACCAGGTCTACAATTGAGCAGACCATAGGGCTTCTCAAGATGCGCTTCAGGTGCCTTGATCGTTCTGGGGGAGCGCTGCAATACACACCATTCAGAGTGGGACGAATCATAGTTGTCTGCTGTGCCCTGCACAACATGGCCCAACAGAGAGGGGTGCCGCTGGAGGAGGCCCCATCCACACCCGCCACCCACATTGAGGAAGGCGAGGGCGAGGAGGAGGAGGCGGAGGAGGAGGAGGAGGCGGAGGAGGAGGACGCGCCAGAGGATGTTGGACGACCCATGCGCCGAACCGCGACTCACCGGGATGGTCGCCGGGCCAGGAAGGCACTCATACATCAACGGTTCTCCTAGAGTCAGACACTGCGAGGCGCTCGCATCTCCTCACCTGCACATGCGAGCGGCCATACCAGCCCCCTCCACTGAAGAGTGCTGCCAGTAATCCTGCACCCACAGCAGTGTGCCCAATGGGTGGCAGCAGGTGTTCGCCGTCATGATGGCCTCCACGGAACGCACCTATTGCACAAGCCGCGGAAGAATGGACGAGAGGTGGAAGGAGTGGTGAGAATAGAGTATTTAATATCTCCAATGTGACATTATATAAAAAAAAATGTACAAATTAATAAGCACCCTGGTGTATTCCCTTTGTGATTATAAGGCCTTTGCAATTCTTTTCCGGGAACCCCTACGTGGTGCTACCCCTGTGGCTCCAGCAGAGGTAGTGGCAGGTTGCTCGTGTTCTTGCCTTGACCGGGTAGATGCTTTTGGCGGACGGCCCCTGGGTTTCGGTGCCCGTGACGGCACCTCCACAGACTGCTCCTCCTGCACCGGGGCAGGGGCAGACTCGGCCACCTGGAAAGGAGGCACCATTGCGGGTACTGGTTGAGAGGTGGGCGACGGGTGGGACGTGGGGGCGCCTTGAGAAGCGTCCCCGCTTCCATGTCCCCGGTCACCATCATCCCTCTCTTGGCCTCGGCCCACATCACCCCTTCCACCCTGCTGGACGGCAGTTTGGATGGCATGTGTGAGGCCTTGCAAGGCCACCCCTAGTGTATCCCTCAGCCTGTTGGTGGCGGCGGAATGTTGCTCACCCTGAATCCGTACAGACGTTGTCAGGGCCTGCATGGACTCGATCTGGAGCTGTGCGTGACGCTCGAGGGAGGCCAGCCTGTCTTCCACCGCAGACAGTCCCGCACCTACCCGCGACACTGTGTCGCCGGTACCCTCCTGTGCCTGCGCCACCAATGCCCACATGCAGGAGTTGGACTCCTCCATCGCCTGCGCTATTGTGGACAATGCGCGCGGCACCTCTCCCAGTACCTCAGCAATTAGCTGGTGGCCCTCGACGACTCTCCTTTTCACTGGTGGCCCCCTGGGTTCAGCATCTGGGTCCGGCTGAGCAGAGCCTGGAGATGAGTGCTCCCTCCGTCGCGGACCCTCCGCGGCTGCCCCTGCCACCAGGGTCTGCTCATGCTCACTCGTGCGCGGTGACTCACCAAGTGCTACCCCAACTAGTTGGCGAGGGGGACCCACCGAGGTGCGTGTCTCTGCGCTGGTGGATGGTTGGCTCTGATGTGACGATGCACCCTCAGAGACCGCCATGTCCTCTGAGGAATCGCCCTCCACGATCGCTTCACACACAGACGGACCTGCAAGAGAACAGAGGGCACTTTGAGGCATGTGGACCAACTTGACAGTGCGCCTGATGGCAGGTGATGATACGGTAACTCGCGATCATGGGTGTTGAGTGTCAGCTTTCCCTTACCAGCCGTTTCGGCAGCGACACACTCGCCATCAGCCACCGACAGGCAATGTCGCGTGCGGGCGAGGTCGAGCGCCTCCACCTCGGCGTCGGTGAGCTCCACCACTTGCGGCGGCCCACCTCCGGTGCGTGCCCTTTCCCTATTGTTCTTGCTTCTCTTCTCCTGTGAAGGCAAAACACAGATGTGTGAGTGGGTGCGTATTGCAACGTGAGACGCATCGAGCATCGGTGTGGTTGGGTTGAGCGTGGCGCGGATGGATGGGAGGATGCGTGGGCCACGTGCCCATCCCATTGCATGGGGATTGGGGTGTGTGGTAGTGTTCGGGTGGGGTCAGGGACGGTGGGTACTTGCGTGCACGGCGAGGATGGTGAATGAGTGGCTGTGAGGATTGCTGATGGAGCGCAGTGGTGGCTGTGCAGGAGGGGTTGTGATCTGTTTGGCGTGATGGTGGGGACGGGATGTGGGAGGGTGCGTTGGTGTACTCACCATGCCAGACCTAGTCAGGTCATTGAAGCGCTTGCGGCACTGCTCCCAAGTCCTTGGAGTGTTGCCCCTGCTGCTCACCTCCGCCGCCACCTCTGCCCATGCCTTCCTGGTGGCGGCGGCAGGGAACTTGCGTCCATCTTCTGGGAAGAGTGTTTCCCTCCTCCTCCTCACGCCCTCCAGCATCAGCTGCAGTGCCAGGTCTGAAAAACGGGGCGCAGCCTTTCCCCTTTGCTGAGCCATCGTCTCAAACCTCTTGCTTGCAGCAGGAGGGGCTTTGGGAGACTGCCCCTTTAAGTGGAGCTCCTACATCGCGTCGACGGTACTGCGCATGCGCAGCCGGCCGGCACACAGCTGGGGAGCGGAGAACCCGGAAGCAGGGCTTAATCAGGTCAATTATCCCGCGATCGCGTGGGGGACGCACACGATTAGCCGTCCGCGTTTTCCACGCTCCCGGAGGACCACCCGCTGGGAACCCGCAGGCCTGCTAAATTCGAGCCCCAGGTCTTTAATTTCCTCCAGACAAAGCTGACAATTTTTCTCTTTTCCCCTCCCTCCTCTGCCTCTTTTTCTCTCCTCTCAGTTTTTCTTCTTTTCCCTTTTTCTGTGGGCGTACCAGGTCACAAGTTATGTTTGTGCCATGTAAACTATGCTGCAATGAGAATAGTGGGGGAAAAATTGGAAAAGGGCCGTTTTTGGGCGTAGGTAGCGTGATGTGCTATTATCCCACGCCCAACGGCCCCTGCGTAGGCAGGGACGCAAGTTTCAGCCCACCGGAGGACTCACCTGCATTCAGCGTTCCATTCCGGGCCTTGCACGTGGAATCAATGCAATTTGCACTTTCTACCACTAGAGGCAACTCTATCTCTTTAAGAGTGGATGTTTCTTAGAAATCTCTTAAAGGTAGCTGGTACCTGTTATTTGCTGAACTGTCTGCACGGAGTCTGAACAGAGATCAGAAATCGCACACGTAAAACAGACGCAGGTCCCATCCCTATGTTTACACACTGATGAGTTATGTTAAAACATAAATCTCACATCCTCCAATCTGCACGCCAGACCTCACCAATGTGCCAATCTGAGTTGGTACCAGGCCTGCAAGAGTGCATGCACCAAGGTTCTCTGCTGATGCACTAGAGACCTTTGTGCAAGATATGGACAGAAGGAGGGACATACTACATCCGCAGCAGGGTGGGAGAGGAGGAGGGCAAGAGGCCCTCCAGACATATATCCAAAAGGCAGTGGGAGGCAGCGGGGGATGAAGTCAATGCCAGGCGCACAGCATCTTGAACATGGATGCAGTGCGGGAAGAAGTTCAATGCTTTGACATGAGTGGTCAAGGTGAGTGAGGTCAACTGTCAAGTGGCGTCTCATCCCAAATGCACCACGCACTACATCCCCCCTCCCAACATATCAACAAACTCTTTCCATCAGTACTCAACTCTTCCAACCAGATGTTTCCTCTCACCCTTACACATGACCACTGTTTCAAGCCGCCCACCCACAACTCACAGGCTACACACACTGGCAGCTATTCATCCATGACAGGCACATCACCCAGACACACGGCATGCTTTCTTGCAGGAGAAGGTGGTACATATCAAGAGGCAGCAAGTGGCAGTGGCATTTAGCCCCTCGAGCCTGTTCCACCATTCAATGAAATTGTGGTCGGCCTGTGACCTAACTCTATATACCCGCCTTAGTCCCATATTGCTTAATAGCCTTGGTTCACAGAAATCTATCAATCTCAGATTTAACTTTCACAAGTGAGCTAGCTTCAACTGCCGTCTACAGAAGAGCGTTCCAAAAGTTTCCCACCCTTTGCGTGTAGAAGCATTTTCTAACTTCAGTCCTGCATGTCCTGGCTCTAAATGTTAGGCTATGTCCCCGCGTCCTAGTATTCAAGTGTAGGAAACCTCCAAAAACAGTTACAAATGTCTCGGCAGCCAGAAGCAATAATCTAGCCATTAACCTGTAAATCCTGAATGGTCCCTTTAAATAGCGCCAGTGGTGGGCCCTCCAGGCATTCTAAGACACGTTCAGATGGTCGGGGTTAAGACTGTGCGTTGAGTTGAGTGTTAAGTCCCAAAATGGAGTCTATCACACTGATTGAAGCCATTTTCTCCCTACTTTACATGATTCCAGCGTGCAATATCTGCGCTTGCGCCAACTCCTATACCAAGATGGCGTCTGGCGCAAGTCATGCTGGAAACGTGCATGCGCATCCATGTAGCTCAATTTAGCCCCCAGTACGTCTAAAGGGGATCACACTTACCTTGGCACTTGACCAGATATCTGAAAATATCTTCAGCATTTGATACATTAAAGCTTGAACTTGGTTTTTCAATGGAGGCTAGTATTCTGCTTCAAATAGGATATCTCTTTTGCTGCACATACTGCATCAGAATCTTCAAGGCACCCTCATTAAATAAGGAGCTTACCCAATATCTAAGGCATTTTAAAAATTGTTCCACCCCCTCGCCATTTTTTAAACTTAACAAATGAAAAATTTTGGTCGGGTACATACAGGCATGAGACTGTAATTTGCACTTCTTGCTAACCCTTATTCTTAGTGCCAACGTTTGCAAACTGGATGAATTAAAATTCAAAATATTTCATGTTTTCACAATACAGACTATTAATTTAATGCTTTAAAAAAAAAGGTAACTTTTACACATCCCCATGAAAAGATAATGTACAGCAAATGCATTTAGTTATTAATAAAGTGGGAATGTGGGTACGGTTGTGTCACATAATTTCCAAGAGTACTTACAGAACTTTACTTTCATTGGACACCAAATATGACGCAGTGTTCCTGTAGAAATAAGCCATCACATTTTAAAATCACGATTGAGACTACAAATATTTTGTAGTGAGTGAGTTTGGGAGATTAGGCAGACTGCATTGTTCATCAATATCTGATAGTACGGAGCCTTCTACTGAAGTGATACCCCTTTAAGGCAAGAAAGCTTAATTGCTGTTCAGGCTACAGGCCAGAACCTTGGTTTTCTTTCTCTTATTTTCAGGTGTGATTAAAAAGGTCAATTGGGTTACAGACAATCTGGCCCTTCTGCTAATTTAGCTATTTCAATGGCTGGAGAACCTCGCACTTCCCAAATGATTATTTTGTTTATTTTATTTTAAGAATGTGACACCAAAATTTTCAGTGTGACCGGAAGTGTAATGGACAGGAAATGTGCATTATGTGATCTGTTTTTATTATTATTAGTGGATATCCTGTGGCATTGCTCATAGCAAATGGGATGGTGCACTGCTTTATAAGGACAGGAGTATTATGCCATGTAATGCCCAAATGTATTATTCTGTTGCTAAAATGAAGCTTTATCCCTTTAAGGCCACCAAATCTAATTGCTGTTATATACATACTAATACATAATTCAGAGTGAGTTTAATTGGTTAATTGGCTGTAGGTTAAGTGTGACTGTTTATGTCAATTAAGACGCAGATATTCTGACTCTGAAATTTACTGTTCTTGGAGAGGTGCCTTCAGCTGCCTAGGCCCTAAGCTCTGGAATTCCCTCCCAAACCTCACCGCCTCTCTACCTCACTCTCCTCCTTTGAGACGCTCCTTAAAACCTTTTTTTTATTCGTTCATGGGATGTGGGTGTCGCTGGCATCCCTAATTGCTCTTGAGAAGGTGGTGGTGAGCCATCTTCTTGAACCGCTGCAGTCCGTGTGGTGACGGTTCTCCCACAGTGCTGTTAGGAAGGGAGTTCCAGGATTTTGACTTCTTTGACCAAGCTTTTGGTCACCTGTCCTAATACCTCCTTATGTCGGTGTCAAATTTAGTTTGATAATGCTCCAGTGAAGTGCCTTGGGACGTTTTACTACATTAAAGGCTCTATATAAATGCAATTTATTGTTGGTTGAAGTATGATGGATAGGAAATGTGTGTTAGATATATTATTTATTATATTATAGATTATAGTATAGATTGACAACCAGATGGTAATAAAGTTGAGATATTTTCTTCCTGTCTAGTAATTATATAAAAATGTGGAGCATAATAAAACATTTTAATTATTTGTGGCTTTTACATGATGAGAATAATTTTTCTCCCGGGAAATACTGGATTGTTGCCTTTAAAGATTTATGAAGTGTGAGTGAATTGTTTTACCGAGGACTGCTGTGAATTATATATTCATACTTTTGTCTTTATCATCAAGAGAATATTTGAAATATATCCATGCTGAACCAAAGATCATTTTTTAGTTTTAATTGCATTTGACAGACTGAAAGTTCTCTCGAGAACTGGTAGTTATGGTGGATTACATTTTGTAGTCCCATTTGGTGTTGGCTTATTATCCATTTCATGCATTTACATTGTGTTGCATGAAATTATTTGGTTGACAGACTTGGAGTTTGGATCCTCAATGAAATCCTCATAACATTTGTTGCTACCATATTGCTACCAATGTCCTCAGTAGTCAGGGAGCAATGACCGTCCAGGCATGACTTTTATCAGATATCCCAATGTGCTTGTTGGGGACAGCATAGCCTCTTTCTGCCATCTTCTTGCTCAACGTCACACAGATTGGCAAGTGAGCAGAGCAAGATATGAAACAGGACGCTCGTTGTGGAACCACAGTATTGCTCAGTGCCCTTGCACTGCCACTAGCCTCCACAGCTTCTGTCAGATTTGGTACACTTTCAGATATTGTAAAGTTGGTCACTGCTGAAGGATTTTTTTATTGTTAACTGCTATTTTCATGCCGTGAGACACAAAACTTATAAAATAATACCTGAAATTATATTATTACCCAGTATAGAACTGTGACATGATAATCTATTTTCATAATTCTCCAAAGAGCAGTAAGAATTCACCTAGCTCCACCTTGGAAGGTAATTCCACCAACCTGGTCCTCTCAGACACAAAACTAAATATTCAATCACTTTTTTTATTTCTGTCATACAGGGTCTCTGGTTATCTTTCTGAGATATACAAGAGCTCAACATTTTCAAAGTGGGACATGATTGAGAATTTGATTAAGGATCTTTGCATTTTCTGATTATAGTTAACTAAAAATAATTAATTGCTCTTTAATGTGGTGAATGTTTCATATTTTTATTTATAAGTATTCAACCTTTTCGTATGTACTTGTGCTGATTATGTAATCTTACTGCATTAGGTATGATCTGATTGGCTGGAAGTGTCATTATAAGTTAATTAATTTTTAAATTTCCTGTATAATAGGCTCGGGATCGTGTGAAGAATGGTCTTTCCAAATTGCTGGAGACTAATGAGCTGGTAGACAAAATGCAAATTGATCTTTCAGCTCTAGAGCCTGTTCTTCAACAGAAAGCAATTGATGTACAAGCTTTAATGGAGAAATTGAGTGTGGACCATGCAGAGGCAGACAAGGTAAGTAATCTGAAGACAACAATTTTAAAGGAAGCCCATGATTATTAACTGTGTACTGTTGAATCTCGTAAATGCCCGTTCTGGCAATTAAGCATCCCTCTCACATCTTCTTCAGAAGGGGCTGCAATTCTTTTGAGCAACACCATTGGAACTCCAGTAGTGTTTATGTTGTCTACAATATATTTAAAATCTTGTCCTAGAAATTCAGTCATCCATGCGCCTGAATGGTGAGGCCCAAGGTGCACCCGATATTGGGCCTTGGACCTCATTAACATCGAGCTGGCGAGCTGCGGACACTAACACGCAGCGCACTGGTGAAACGGAATGGAAGATTGGGCCGCTGCGACATCAGCTGCGGCCCTCAGGTAAGTGATTGAAGGGGACTGAGATGGGGGTGATTGGGAAGAGGGTTGACTGGGAAGGGGGTGATCATGTAGGGAGGTAGCAGTGGCTAGGTGTGCAGAGGAGGCCTCAAACAGGCAATAGACCCCTTATTTGCATATGTGGGCTGCGCACTTCACTTTGTATTGATCGTGCGCTTCCTGCCCGGGATTTTGGATGCTTAGGACGCCATTTAGATAGAGATAAGTATTGGCCAGGACAGAGGGGAGAACTCCCCTGCCCTTCTTCGAATAGTGTCCTGGGATCTTTTACATCCAGGGCAGACGGGGCCTCGGTTTAACGTCTCATCCGAAAGACAGCACCCACTCAGTACTGCACTGAAGTGACAGCCTAAGTAATGTGCTCAAGTATCTGGAGTGATACTTGAACCCACAACCATCTGACTCAGAGGTGAGAATGCTACCACTGAGCCAAAGCTGACACCTACAGATTACCTAAGAACCTACCGATCACAAAAATGTTACTACTTCTTTAAACTTCAATTGCTGAAGCCGATTTTCTAGTGTATGTTTTTTTTCTCCCTTCTTTCTCTACATTTGAAAGGGCTAAACTTGTTGATCTGTTCTGCATGCCGAACAGTGCTGTCTCTTTCATCTGCTTGAGGATAGCTCCTCATAATATACACTATTCTGTATGAGAGCATAGAACAGTAAGCATTTATGTGGGCTTGGAATCTCTCCTCATGGTTGTCTGGAGCTGCTTTCCAAATGAGTTGGAGCTAGCCAGACTATTAGGAAGTATTCATTTAACACATCTGCCATTTGCTGGTATGCCACGGTGAGGTAGATTTTCATTTTCACTGCCTGAACGGTAATCTGATTTTAATGGAATAAAAATCAGGCAGGTTCTCTAAAGGACAGACAATTCGTTCCTCCAGGTTACCGCAATATTCTTTACCCTTTTTCTCCACATCTTTTTCTTTTATCCTTTTTCTTGTCATAAATTTTTCCCCAGAGATCTCCTTATCACACATGAGCAGCCGCTCAAAGTGCCAGCTGTGCATAGAATGATCTAATCCATCATATACTGATCCTAACCCCGGGCTTCCCCACCTGTTTCTACCATCCCAGACATTCTCATCTGCTGCTGCTCTTAACCTCGGCCGCTTTTCATTCTCCCCCCCTCCTCTTCTCTGTCAACATACCGATTCCCGACCCAAACCCTGCCCTTCCCAAATTTGCTGCCTTCCCCGACCTGATTTTTCCAAGATTCTGCAGTGGAGCAGGATGGTTCTGACCTAAAAGAAACATACACCATAAGCAACAAAAAAACTGCACCAAAACTAACAGTTTAAAAAAAAAACTACAAAAATCTTCCAGACACAGAAGGAAGGAAAGGTAGGCTATGTATTTGTTAAAAAACAACTTTGCAGATGTAGTTTCATGCATACCACATAAATAACTATCTTCAACCATATGTACAAATTCTGTCCAAGGAGCACTACATAAATTATATCACCTAACGGTGCACTGCCACAAAATATTTAGCTACGCCATCCCACCTCCATCACAACACCACCCTACTCACATCCTCGGTATCTCCAATTCCCTGATAGTAGTGCCACTGGAGACCAACTAGTGTTAATGTGAAAGCGAGCTTCTTTACACCCTAGGAGTAGGAATTTTCACATTGACTTATTAAAGCATAGCCACCAAAATTTGATTGAGCATATTACATGGTATATTTGAAGAATAGTTTCATTGGTGATGCCATGATTTGCAGCTGAGTTTAGGTTACTCCACTTATAAAAATACTCCTTATGTATTACCCCACTCAGTGCAGTGCTGTTTGTATTACTTATTAACAATACTTTATATATTTTCAACTTCTTTTACAGTTATGTTCCCTTTTCTGTTGTGGATTATGAAATCAATATGATAGTTTCTCAAAACATTTCACGGTTATAGCAGCCTATATGTAGGATGATTCAGTTGATGATGTTTGAACTGAATAATGTTCCAATATAGAAGTGAGATTTATTATTCCAAATTGTATGTTTTGGGCATGTTAGATCCGTAGCGTTGTGCAGGAAGATGAAGCTTTATCCAAGATAAAAGCTGCAGAGACCCAAGCAATAGCTGATGATGCACAGCGGGATCTTGATGAAGCACTGCCTGCCTTGGACGCAGCAAACAAAGCTCTTGACTCTTTGGACAAAGCAGATATATCTGAAGTCAGAGTATTCACCAAACCTCCAGATCTTGTTACAACTGTCATGGAAGCCATTTGCATCCTGCTTAATACAAAGTGAGTAATGATCTTATAAGATGCCGATGCATAATTAATCTATGTTGATCTGTCTAACTAAAAACAACAACCACTTCTGACACTCTCATTGGCCAGTGGGAATGCTGGTTGCCTGTCCTTTCTGATTTTTGAATGGACCTCGATTTTGGCGGCCAGGGCCCCTGCCAGAAATACGGCGGGGGGGGGGGGGGGGTGTCTCAGTAATATTTGTAAATTGAGGTCAAATGACCCTGATGCCAGTTTTGTATTTGCTTGTGTTGCTACTGCTAGTTCCTTAACCTGCCTACAGACCATGGGTGGTCCAAGCCGGGAGATGGCTATTTCCAGCAGTATTTAAAGGGATACTTAGCTGCAGTAAGAAAAAACTGGAAGTAGGTCTGGCACTCATTTTAACTGAAGCCCCAAATGTGTTTTGAGCCTTGAAGGCTTCCAATATTTGATCTGCTTGCTGCTGTACGCGCTGCAAAAACTTTTCCTAACACTATAAACCGCTGCTCCCTTTCACTCACGATGCTTCCACCCCTTCCCTTAAGGTGCAGACCCATTAAGATCGGCTACCCTGCCAGATTTCCTATCCTCTCAATTGACGAGCTGCCTATAATTAGCGCTGTCAGCTTCAACGTTAATGATGCCCAACTACGAAACTTGATTGGTCCTCTCGCTGACTGCAGTGGGCGGGCGGAGCAGATGCTCCGCTCACCACTTGCCCAATATCTCACTGCCGTCTTCCATTGTTTACTTTGAAGCAAGAATCATATCTGCAGGAGCAACCTCCGTAATATGTGCCAAAGGCGTAGAGGAGCATCTCTCATGCGTGCTGTGCTACTGCTGGAGGATTTGGAGTCCACACTCAGTTCCAGATTTCGCTTGCGCAGAAAACAGTTGCAGACAACTATGAAGCAGGGATTATGGAACCTCGAAGATGCCCAGTGATCAATGCTCATTCAGGGTAAATGGGCCTTATGAGGAGAAACCCTCCTGATTGCCTCTTCTGAATTGCCAGGGGATACAAACCGATGTGGGCCATATTTCAACAGGAGATTTTAGAACATGGATGTGGCTACTGAGGTTTCCTCTGTAGATGCCACTGGTGTCTCTGGCAAAGGAGATCCTTGGCAACAATCAAACTTGCATGTCTATAGTACTCCTCATGTAAAGAACAACAGCCCTGAAATTCACTGGGGCCTGTTGCACCAGCGTGGAACCTCCGTCTACCTGTAGCATAACCCATACCAAATCACAGGGATGGGTCGTTTAAATGACCAGGGAGAGTCAATTGTGCCTGCAAGGCGAGATCAAAAGTGCCCGCCCCAATGTCTTAGTGGCACCCAGCCATTTCCTGGGCACGAGTTCTGCTGACGTCTTTTATTGGTAGATTGGGTGGAGTTTCCCAGGGAAGCCCAATAACTTCCCCGGACACATCTCCTGCAGAGGTGTGGGTGGATAGTCTGCCAATAGCCCCTCCACCGGATCTTTAAGATGTGGAATCCCGGTGTAACTGGGATTCCACCCTAAATTCCTGGTCCTCCCTGGATGGAAATCTTACCTTCCGACCTCCCAGAGCCCAGGATTATCAGGACCAACATCTCAGAGCACCAATACATCAAGGTAATTTGGAGAGAAAGGAGGCAGGCCTGCTGCATTCTCTGCAGCTGACCAATAGACAGCCATCCACCATTAAAACTGCTTCAAGTAGGGGAGCATACAGCAATAAAATAAACTAGCAATCAAAATGCAGAAGCTCACTGTACACACAAGAGGTCACTTTATGTTACACACCATTAAAACTTATAACATGTACTGAAACACAAAATAACATTAATTCGCCCTTAAAAAAAACTTGCATGAGTTGTCCAAAAGTAAACAGAACATATGCAGTATTTTCTTGCATCGGTAACAAATTAATTATTTATGAAATAAGAATGCTTCATATTTTGTATGCCATATGATTGATGGAGAGTGCACAAATGGCTTCATGCATACAGTCATTTATGGCCTGAACCTTAGGAAGGTTATCAGTTTGGTAAAATTTTACCCCTCTTTGCTGCTGCTGCTGCTGCTCTAGTTAATGCTGAAGTTTATGTAGCTGAATGTGCAGTGATACAGGGCCTCTGTTATCTCCTTAATGGAGCAGTCCATGGAAAAGCGTCTAATTATTGAAATATCAATTATGAATAACTGAAAAGTCTTTGTGGCATATAAGTTGGGGACACGGGTGACTTTTACCACCTTCTTCAATCAGATGGCACACCTCAACCTCAGCCTCCCTGCTGAGCTCGAGCCAATGCATTCACAGGTCCTGTGTCATGACAGGTAGTTGACTCTGTTGTGGTATGCTTCACTCTCTGGGATAGTGTCTCCTGCAAGTTGTGTGCCTCATGGCCACTTTTTCCTCTTGCTGTTGATGTTGTATTGTGAGATACCTGCCAATGACCAATGGACTCATGTTTCGGAGCAGCAGACACCTCTACTATTGAGTAAGTTACAGTTGTGGTAATGCTTTGAAATCATAGCCCTTCCAATGGATCACTTTTCTTACTTTTCATTGACTATCATAAATTTGTTTTGAGTTAGTGCACTGACCTTAAAGACTAATTAAGCCAATTTTTTCTTCATATTTTGTAGAACCGACTGGGCTTCAGCTAAACAAGTTCTTGGTGATTCAAACTTCTTGAAGAAACTCATGGATTATGACAAAGACAACATTAAACCCCAAATTCTGCAACGGCTTCAGAAATATATTCATAACCCTGATTTTGTGCCAGAAAAAGTAGAGAAAGTGTCCAAAGCTTGTAAATCCATGTGCATGTGGGTGAGAGCAATGGATCTGTATTCTCGAGTTTCTAAAGAGGTAGAGCCGAAACGGATAAAACTGGCTGCGGCTGAGGTAAGTTATAAGTTCGACTTCAGATATTGTAAATTATATATTGTTATAATTTAAAGATAATAGGGGCAATTTTAACTACTCCACCTAGCTGAACGGGGACGGTAGCAGAGTTCAAATCGATGTGATTTCGCCACCGTCTTAACTTGGGCTTTCCACTGGGCAGCCCAGGTGCCTGCTTGAATCAGGTAGGAGCCTCATGAATCCATGCAAAAGAGTGTCTTATGATATACTGGGTAGAGTGTGTGCTGTGGATGCTCTGCTCAGTAAAACCTGGCGAGCAAGAGAAAGAGGTCTAATAAGGTAAGTGTGAAAATTATTTTTGCGGGACCAAGAGGGACAGGAGTACTGTTCTGGGCTCCACAAGAATCATGTAGGCCACTGCTGCTCCCAGCTCCGCCTCTCCGCAATCGCACTCCCCCCGCTCCCCCATACCGACTTTCTGCTGGCCGGGTCGGCCTCCAGGCTGCTTGATATTGGGCTGGCCCAGATCCGGCAGGCTTCAGCGGTACACCTGTTCGGGGTGCGCAGCTTGCCGGATGAATGTTAATGAGGCCTGGCCCTCAAAATGGACTGGGCCTCCTGCCACAGGTCTGAGGCGGCTGGTCCGCATGTTCCACCTGCCAACTACCCGGAGATTAAAATCCCCACCTCATGTCATAAAAAGGTGATTTGTACGTATAGGAGGTAGAGTTTCCGCTTTGGGCGCAATCGGGAAATTGTGCCCAAAATGTGCTCAAAATTGCGCTGATTAGACGACAGTTTAAATTTACGATAAAATAAATTTGCATAATCACAAATGTAAAATCTGCCATGAACCAGCGCTATCGGGCAGTGCAATAGAACATAATATGTTTTTTTTCCATTAAAAAAATATTCATTGATATATTTAAGAGTGGTAACCTGGTGCAGTTTTATTAATGCATCACCAAAAATATTAATTTTTAATAAGAGTGTCCAGCCCTCTACCTGGAATAACCTGATTTGACTTAAAAAAAACTATACTGAACCATTTAATAGTTTCTTTGGTGTACACGAGTCAGTTTCTTAGTTAATTAAATATTTTTTGATATGTAAAAACTTCTAAAATGTGCCTACTAGTGCCTGTGCACCTAAGAAAATGAGTGCAATTTGAAGAGCCTTCCTGAACCAGCACAATCGGCGGAATCTTGCAATGTCGTCGTGGGGGCGCGGCCAGTTTTGTGGGCGGGGCTTGATCCGGGGGAATTGAATCTTAAACCACCATAAAAGATCGCAGAAAACCCTAAAGTATGTGGATTTTGGGCGTAACTCACGTTTAAAATTCCCTGATCTTTTGCGTTGGTTTGGTCGATTGCGCTGGAATCTGGGCGCAAAACTAACGGAAACAGGCGGAAACTCCACCCCCAGATTACCGCTGGAATAAAATGCAACAAAAATATGGCATTAAAACTAATCAAACAACTTGTAGTTACAATGAGATGTCAGTCATTGTAAATATCTTCCAGACTGCGTTTAAAAATGATATATTTTTTTCATGCAACCTCTTAACCGACAAACATCTCTTTAATTAATAGGACGAACTCAGTGCCACCTTGGCAACACTTAAAGAAAAACAGAACAAACTAAAAGAACTTGACCTTAAGCTCGAGGATCTTCAAGAACAGTATGATAGCAGTATTGAAGAAAAAGATAATCTTGGTGAGATATTGTTAGAAATGTTCCAGGATAATGCTCAATTTCATTTATTTAAAAATTCGTTCATGGGTTGTGGGCGTCGCTGGCGAGGCCGGCATTTATTGCCCATCCTTAATTGCCCTTGAGAAGGTGGTGATGAGCCACCTTCTTGAACCGCTGCAGTCCGTGTGGTGAAGGTTCTCCCACAGTGCTGTTAGGAAGGGAGTTCCAGGATTTTGACCCAGCGACGATGAAGGAACGGCGATATATTTCCAAGTCGGGACGGTGTGTGACTTGGAGGGGAACGTGCAGGTGGTGTTGATACCATGTGCCTGCTGCCCTTGTCCTTCTAGGTGGTAGAGGTCACGGGTTTGGGAGGTGCTGTCGAAGAAGCCTTGGCGAGTTGCTGCAGTGCATCCTGTGGATGGTACACACTGCAGCCACAGTGCGCCGGTGGTGAAGGGAATTAATATTTATGTTGGTGGATGGGGTGCCAATCAAGCGGGCTGCTTTGTCCTGGATGGTGTCAAGCTTCTTGAGTGCTGTTGGAGCTGCACTCATCCAGACAAGTGGAGAGTATTCCATCACACTCCTGACTTGTGCCTTGTAGAATACCCAGCCTCTGACCTGCTCTTGTAGCCACAGTATTTATATGGCTGGTGACCCCCAGGATGTTGATGGTGAGGGATTCGGCGATGGTAATGCCGTTGAATGTCAAGGGGAGATGGTTAGACTCTTTATTGTTGGAGATGGTCATTGCCTGGCACTTGTCTGGCGTGAATGTTACTTGCCACTTATCAGCCCAAACCTGGATGTTGTCCAGGTCTTGCTGCATGTGGGCACGGACTGCTTCATTACCTGAGGGATGCGAATGGAACTGAACACTGTACAATCATCAGCGAACATCCCCATTTCTGACTTTATGATGGAGGGAAGGTCATTAATGAAGCAGCTGAAGATTGTTGGGCCTAGGACACTGCCCTAAGGAACTCCTGGGGCTGAGATGATTGGCCTCCAACAACCACTACCATCTTCCTTTGTGCTAGGTATGACTCCAGCCACTGGAGAGTTTTCCTCCTGATTGCCATTGACTTCAATTTTACTTGGGCTCCTTGGTGCCACACTCGGTCAAATGCTGCCTTGATGTCAAGGGCAGTCACTCTCACCTCACCTCTGGAATTCAGCTCTTTTGTCCATGTTTGGACCAAGACGGTAATGAGGTCTGGAGCCGAGTCGTCCTGGCGAAACCCAAACCAAGCATCGGTGAGCAGGTTATTGATGAGTAAGTGCCGCTTGATAGCACTGTCGACACAACGTAACTTTAGATACAACATAAACTGGCAAGAGATTTCGGAAGCAGCAAAATTAGTAAAAATAAGTATTAGATCTAGTGATACAAAGGGATGCTTAGGATAATGTACCGACCTATTTATTTTCACTTTAATCCGATTGATAATTTAATTTTATGGTGGTGTCTGAAAATTATAGTTGGGTGTCGTCAGCATACATCAGGTAGCTGATCTACAGCTCAAATTACTGAGGCTGATCCCTGGTGTCAGAGGGAAGAGTTATGAAGAACAACTTAATAACCTAGGCGTCTTCAGCCTCAAAAAGAGATGTTTTAAGAGTGGAGCTTATAAAGGTATATAAGTAACAGGATAGAGAAAACAAAGCTAAATCATTACTTTCAGGTATGTGAGGTCAGCAAGGTAAGAGCAGAAGCTCAGGCTTTTGAAGGGCAAAATTAGGGCTGATGTTAGGAAGTATTTTGAATGATAAACAACTGGAACAGATTGCCAGCAAGGCAGTTAAAGCACTCATTTAAGAAACTGCTAGATGTGTGAAGGGCAGACACATGGGTTAGTATTCTGGAAGGGTGAGATCAAATAGGCTGAAGGACCTTCTTTACAATAGAATCATAGAAAGGTTACAACACGGAAGGAGGCCATTTGGCCCATCGAGTCTGTGCCGGCTCTGCAACAGCAATTCAGCTAGTCCCACATCCCCACCCTATCCCTGTAGGCCTGGAAGTTTTTTCCTTTCAAGTATTTATCCAGTTCCCTTTTGAAAGCCATGATTGAATCTGCCTCCACCACCCCCTCCTGGCAGTGCATTCCAGATCATAACCGCTCGCCGCGTAAAAAAGTTTTTCCTCATGTCACCTTTGGTTCTTTTGCAAACCACCTTAAATCAATGTCCTCTGGTTCTTGACCCTTCCACCAATGGGAACAGTTTCTCTCTATCTATTCTGTCTAGACTCTTCATGATTTTAAATACCTCTATCAAATCTCCTCGCAACCTTCTCTCTTCCAAGGAGAACAACCCCAGCTTCTCCAGTCTATCCACGTAACCAAAGTCCCTCATCCCTGGAATCATTCTAGTAAATCTTTTCTGCATCCTCTCTAAGGCGTTTGCATCTTTCCTGAAGTGCGGTGCCCAGAACTGGACACAATACTCCAGTTGTGGTCGAACCAGCGTTTTATAAAGGTTCATCTTGACTTCCATACTTTTGTACTCTATGCAGAATTATTTTGTAACCATGTGATTTTTTTACTACAAAAGTAACTCATTGACTATGACCCACTTTGGGATGTTCTGAGGATGTGAAAGGCAGATTCTTCCTTTCATAGCCTCTCGAGTGTTGGACAAAAACCACTTTAACAGATAAAATGGGGGTTTGTTGCCTGGGCAGGTCTTAGAAAGACTGGACGTTGGTAGAACTGTGGCTTTCTACCCCAAGCAGGATGATTGTTTTGATGCCAAGGTGGATCCAGAATGGTGGCCCCACCCCCAACCCGCCCCGACCAGTGCATAGTTACAGGGAGTTACATCGGCCTAGAAATTGGGCTGTGTAGCGCCCATTTTTCAGGCACTACGCGGCTTCCTAAGTTCCCAAAATGGTGTCCGGAATGCGCATGCACGCTTCTAGCATGACGTGCGCCGGACGCCATTTTGGTAAAGGCGCTTGCGCACGTGCAGATAACGAACGCCGGCATCGTGTAAAGTAAGGAGAATATGTGCTAGATCAGTGTGCAAAGCTGATTTAAAGGGATAGACACCATTTTGGCACTCAACGCTCCAGCCAACAAACTTTCTTAACCACGAATAGCTGAACATGTCTTAGACGGCCTGGAGGACTCCCCACCAACGCAATCTAAAGGGATCATGCAGGTGTTGCAGGTTAATGGCTGGATTATTGCTTCTGGCTGCTGGTACAATTGTACGTGTTTATTGAAGCTTCCTATACAAGAGTAGCTACGGTATATAAAAAATGCTTCCGCTGCCTGGACTGTTCTGGTGGAGCCTTCCAGTACTCTGCTGAGCGGGCATCAAGATTCACTATGGTATGCTGCATGCTGCACAACCTCGCCCTTATGAAGGAACAGCCCTTGCCACTGCCTATCCG
Source organism: Heptranchias perlo (assembly GCF_035084215.1). Classification (NCBI taxonomy): domain Eukaryota; kingdom Metazoa; phylum Chordata; class Chondrichthyes; order Hexanchiformes; family Hexanchidae; genus Heptranchias; species Heptranchias perlo. The sequence continues at coordinate 127,190,599 of NC_090328.1, read as the reverse complement.
GCAAACCCTGAACCAGAAGAAGAGGAGGACAAGGAGGAAGGAGCTGAGGAGGAAGTGGTGGAGGAGCGGAAGAGGCTGAGGAGGGGGGATAGGCTGAGGAGGAAGGGGAGGAGACGGAGGAGGAAGTGGAGGAAGACGCAAGGAAGCAATAAAGTGTACGGGCCCTGTCTGCCAGGGCTCTGCGTGCGCACCTTATTCATGAGCGGGCATATCTGTAACATCAGCAACACCTCCCAAGTCACCAACAGTCCAACACTCCCCACCTGTCCTCTCCCACATGACCATCAAATCGTCCTCCTTATGATTACATATCGCTTACTCCCGCAGCTCATCGCATAAATAAAAACCGCCATCAACTGTGACTTCAAATCCAAATTTATGACATAACACATTAACTCAAGTATCAAACATTACACTATTCACCCTTGTGCATTCCCTCAGTGCCTGTCATTCATGTGCCTTTACCTATCCTAGTGCTGCTACGAGGTGCATCCTAGTGGCTGGAGCATGGGTGGTGGAAGGCTGCTGACCTTCAACTGAGGAGAGTGCAGATGGCCTTGGAGGATGACCTCTGGCAGCTCTGGTCCGGGAGGGCCCAGCTTCAGACTGCAACATCTCAACATGGGCTGCAGCAGTCTGGCCTGCCTGGCTGGTAGGCAACAGCAAGGGCATTGGTGGAGTGGCAAGGGTTGGAGCAGGAATGCTGTCGTCCGGAGGGAGGACAGCGGGTTCGACTGCCATGGGGCGGCGCCTCAGCACTCTTGGTGATCAGCTGGAGAACGGATTGCTGGAGTGCTGTGACACCCTGGAAGCCCCGTTCCACAGTGGTCCCCAAAGCCACGATAGCAGCAGTCTGAGCTTCCAAGCATCACTCTGAGCTGCCATAGCAGCTGTCTGAGCTTCAACTGAAGCATGCAGACCTTTGATGACATCGGTTTATGTTGCAATGGAAGCCGCGACATTAGTCATCAGACGCTGCATCACAGTGGGTTCCACAGGTGTGCTGATAGAGGTGACCACCCGTTCCATGTGGGTAAGGATGGGCTTCAAGCTCTGTGCAAAGCCCTGTGCCAAGTTCGAAGTGGTCTCCTCCACGCCCCTTGACATTGTGCCCAGGCTTTCTGGCAGGCTTTCCAGCGCACCAAGCATTTGGTGGTGTATCAGCCGTCTTCTGCAGCCTGGCCCATCGAAGTCCTTATCTGATTCCTCAGCAGCAGAACCATTGTGCGACCTCACCCTCTGGCAAGCTGGCACCTGTGGTATCCATTCCCCCCACTCTGGCTTCTGCACATTTGTGCCCGGAGTCTCACCATGTGCAGATCCCTCCTCTAGCCTAGCCTCTAAAGGACGTGCAGTGTCAGTATCTGAGCTGGTGGATGCAGGTGTCAGATCAAGTGATGGTGTGGCTTCGTTATCAGTGTCTTCCTCCTCCTCAACCTTGGACGGTGCTGGCTCCAGTTCTTGGGTACCTACAATGACAAAGGGAGACGGGTTGAGTTGTGGAGCGGGGATAGGAGCGAGTAAGGCGTACGTGCTGCCACCACCTGCAACATGTGCGTTAGAAAAGATTGTGGGATGAGGGAGATGTGGAAAACGAGAAGGAGGATTAGGTGTACAGATGTGCCAGTGTGTGCGACCTGTAAGTGGTGAGTGTGTGGATTGCAAGAGTGCTACTATGTGAGGGTGAGATGCAGCATCTGAAGTGCAGCATTGTGTATGGATGGGCAGCGTTTGTTGGTGGGTGGGTGGCGAGGGATGTCGTGTGTGGAGCAGTGCTGTGGTTGGTAGGATGTGCCACTTGACATTTGCATTCACTCACCTTGACCACTTGTGTCAAATCATTGAACTTTTTCCGACACTCTATCCATCATGCGTGGTTCTATGCTCCTGCCATTCACCTCCATGACCACTTCCTCCCACTGCCTCCGCAACTAGTGTCTCAAGAGTCTCCTGCCACCCTAAAGGTACAGAATGGCTCTCTGTTTCTGCACTCCCTCCCACTAAGACCTCCAGTGCGCTGTTGGAGAACCTCGGGGCAAGCTCTCTTGCCACTCCAGCCATTCTGCCTGTCATCCTGCACTGCTTCCATTGACAGTGCACCTCCTCTTTAAGAGGTGCAGGCTGCCTTTACCTAGTGCTGGCCGCTCCCCATATTGGGCCTCCTGCTGGTGCGTTCCACCACTCAATGGCATGGATAGCGCTGGCTGCTCGTGGAAATCATGATAATGAGGATGCAGCACGATTCTCGTGTGCTGCCTGTATCAGTAACACCAGGTGTGGGTTAATCACGCACCGTGACTCCTACGCCCGTTATCGGGCCTTATCGAATTTAACCCACATAGAGTCTACAGCACAGAAACATGCTATTCGGCCCAACTGGTCTATGCCGGTGTTTATGTTCCACACGAGCCTCCTCCCTCCCTACCTCATCTAGCCCTATCAGCATATCCTTCTATTCCTTTCTCCTTCATGTGCTTATCGAGCTCCCCCTTAAATGCATCTGTGCTATTTGCCTCAACTATGCCTTGTGATAATGCGTTCCACATTTTTAGCACTCTTTGGGTAAAGAAGTTTCTCCTGAATTCCCTATTGGATTTATTGGTGACTAATTTATGACCTCTAATTTTGGACTCCCCACATATGGAAACATTTTCTCTACATCTACCCCATCAAACCCTTTCTCATTATCTTAAAGACCTCTAACAGGTCACTCCTCAGCCTTCTCTTTCGTAGAGAAAAGAGCCCCAACCTGTTCAACCTTTCCTGATAAGTATGTCCTCTCAGTTCTGGTATCATCCTTGTGAATATTTTTTGAACTTTCTCCAATGCTTCTATATCCTTTTTATAATATGGAGACCAGAACTGGGCACAGCATTCCAAGTGTGGTCTAACCAAGGTTCTATACAAGTCTAACATAACTTCCCTGCTTTTCAATTCTACCCACCAGAAATGAATCCTAGTACTTGATTTGCTTTTTTTATGGCCTTATTAACTTGCGTCACTACTTTTAGTGATTTGTGTATCTGTATCCCTAGATCCCTTTGCTCCTCTATACCATTTAGACTCTTATTATCTGAGCAGTGAGCAGTATGTGGCCTCCTTATTCTTCCTGCCAAAATGCACCACCTCACACTTATCTATATTGAAATTCATTTGCCAATTACATGCCCATTCTGCAAGTTTATTCATGTCTTCTTTTGTCGCATTCTTCCTTTGCATTAAATATACTCCCCCAATTTGATGTCGAATACAAATTTTGAAATTGTACTTCAGGTTCCCAATTCCAAATCATTAATGTAAATTGTGAACAACAGTGGTCCCAGCACCGATACCTGTGGAACACCACTTCCCACCTTTTGTCAGTCTGAGTACTTGTGCATCAGCGAATCTCTGAATACATGCGACTGAGATAGAAATGTCTGGGGGTGAGAGGGGCCAGAGAGATGGAGTGGGGGGCAGGTCTGGAGTCTGGAGCAGGATCTTCCTGGCCACTGTCTGAGGCTGAACCAGACCGTCTGCAACCTTGGCGTTCTATTTGACCCTGAGATGAATTTCCGACCACATATCCACTCCATCACATATCCACTCCTTGAAGAACGCTTACCTGAAGATCGGTGGCTGAATGTCCACGAGAGGACACCACCCACCAGGTACATGGTTCATACTCCTGTGACTCGGCCAACGTTGTCTACCTCATACGTTGCAGGAAAGGATGCCCCGGAGCATGGTACATTGGCGAGACCATGCAGACACTGCGACAACGGATGAACGGACACCGCGCAACAATCGCCAGACAGGAGGGTTCCCTCCCAGTCGGGGAACACTTTAGCAGTCAAGGACATTCAGCCACCGATCTTCGGGTAAGCGTTCTCCAGGGCGGCCTTCGAGACACACGACAACGCAAAATCGTCAAGCAGAAGTTGATAGCCAAGTTCCGCACCCATGAGGACGGCCTCAACCGGGATCTTGGGTTCATGTCACGCTACACGTAACCCCACCAGCAAAAAGGGGGAAAAAAATTATGTTTTTAATATTCCCTCTCTCTCTCTCTGCCATTTGGGTTTCTTTCTGTCTGTCTGTGTAATTGACACAATGTATATCCAGTGTACTGGGACGTGCTGTTCTCCGTGACTGGCCTGTTTGAATAACAACGACACCTTTTGATTGGTGTGATGTTGTCCCAGCCTAGTATAAGATATGCGATTTGAGAACCTTTTCACTCATTCACCTGACGAAGGGGATAATCTCCGAAAGCTTGTGATTTTAAAATAAAATTGTTGGACTATAACCTGGTGTTGTAAGATTCCTTACATTTGTCCACCCCAGTCCATCACCGGCATCTCCACATCTTAGTTAGAGCAGTTAATGCTGATTAATATCTTTAGGAATATGATTGGGTGTTGTGAGGATATGTACATATTGGAGATGATTTGACACTGTATGGAATATGATAGTTCCTGAACTCTTGGAAATGTGATGGCAAGGAAAGCAACTGGTCTCAGATGTATAATGTACAATGTCAAGTTAGATAGATGCTCTAGAGGTTCATATAATTTACCTTTCGGGTCTTTAGGATAGTGAATGGGTTGAAGAAAGTCCATATGGGCTGCAGAAGAAATGGGTTAAATAGGTTAAATTGCTTTGCCTTGGTTCATTCTGTTTTTTAACACTCATTTTCAAATATTGTTCCAGGTGAAAGTGCTGAATTGACATACATTGTTTCTCCTTACTAAAGTTTCTTCGAGCATCAATTCTTGATACATGTGAAAGCTGCAAAGAAGTCCTTTTTTAAAAAACTGAACATTTTTTCCTTGTACATTCATAACAACATTTGTAAAGATTTAAAATAATCTATTTCTTTTCCCCAAGGGATCAATTTTACTCTGTACAGTCATTTTTTTCTGTGACCCTTGCAGTGAGCATATATTTTATTTATATATTCAAATGATCTGGTTCCATAGATTTCACTCTTGAATTTAATAACACTGCAGCTTAATGGTTTCAAATGTTAAAAGTAAAAATTAACATGTTAGATTATGATTTTAGGTTGTGGCACTGTGGATTTTATTTTATAGAAAAATTATTAACACTTTTACCTTTTTTCAAAAGTATGTTCAGAAGATTTGCAATTTATTTAGCTTAATCCATTGCGCTCACATATTTTCAATAATTTCAATTGCGACTCTGCTTGATTGTCATGTCTTCTATTTTTCTGTTTAGCACAAACAATGGAACTAACTCAGGCTCGATTAATACGTGCTGGAAAACTTACAGCTGCTCTTGGAGATGAACAAATTCGCTGGCAAGAGAGCATAATTATGTTTGAACAGGAAATATCAAATATAATTGGAAATGTCTTCATTGCTGCAGCTTGTGTTGCATATTATGGAGCCTTTACTGCTCATTACCGACAGTTGGTATGTCATTGTCCTGTCAACATAATTTAATCACTGAAGTGCAGGAAATCCTGAATTCCGCCAATAATGACAGTAGCAAAATAGAGATTTTTCTTTTGAAAATTGTTGGGTGCTTTGAAATTTGAAAAAAGGTTTTTAGGCTTTCCACTGGAGGGCAAGTCTGCTGTTGTCAACTAGATCACCTGAGGGGGTGGCAAGACTTTCCTGGCCAAGGCGCAACATTGTCATTGCCCATGGAGATGGCAGTGGGCTAGATTTCTACCTTTTCAATATGGATGGTGGACAAAGGTGCTAACTTATCATCACTTGCTGAGGTTGAAAATTACAATATAGCAAATAGATATTAGATTGATTTAAGCAGCGGACATCACGTAAAGATGTTGATGACTTCTGTTTAAATGAACGTTACGGTGTGATGACCAATCTAACAGTTCAGTATTAGATTTCTTAATTCAACAGTTTTTGTTATGAAAGTAATGATTCAGTTTTTTTTATGAAAGTAATAATTTGATGCAGACTTTGCTGTAATTCATTTGTAGGTTGCATGGACCCTACACCATCTGTTTAAATATATTTCTGTAAGGTTATTAATTTTAATCAAATAAGAAGTATTTGTTTAATAACTTCAGAGGTCAACCTCATAGATATTGTGATATTTCATCGTGCCTTATAGTTATAGACATATTTCAGTAGTGACTTCAAAAGTGAATTATTGATCTGGAACCTCTGAAGAAAAATCATGTAAATATTTAATTGTGGCTTCCTGCAGGTGGCATGATGTACCACACTACATATTTTCCCAGTTACATACCGCTTTAAACAAACTCTGGATAAATCTGATCTTATGGTAATCCTGAGCAGCCTGCTGACACTATGGCCCCGCTCGGCATTTTAATGATTTTCGGAACCCCCCAAAGTAAGAATTTTGAGTGAAAACACAAAGATCTTGCAGCCAAAACTTTGTCTGAAGTGACAGAGTGCCCTACTGCAATAAATGACGTTTTCTTCCCACCTGTCAATTAAGCATCTGAATCTCCCACTGGCTGCTGGCTGAAACACGTCTGTTGCAACAGCAAGTGTTTCCCACAGCACGGGAAATACGCTGAGGATGCTTCAAAATCACTCCCCAAAATGTCTAGTCAATCAAGTGTCTCAACCATCGGACAAACTATGCAAATTATCATCCCGCCGGCTTTAATTGCCGGTGGGACTCCCGCATTCGGGAGGCGTGCGCGCACCCGGACGTGTCATTGGGGAACCCGGAAGTCAGCGGGTTGGAGCCGAGCTCCGAACCCGCTCGGCATTTTAGCGATTTTCGGAGCCCCCCCAACTCTGTCACCTGAAAATCAGCCCCTATATATTTTTTTGGTTTAAGGGATACGAACATATGAACATATGAATTAAGAGCAGGAATAGGCCATTCGGCCCCTCGAGCCTGCTCTGGCATTTGATAAGATCATGGCTGACCTGATTGTGATGTCAACCCTACTTTCCCGTCTACCTACTGTAACCTTTGACTGCCTTGTTAATCATGAATCTATTTAACTCCGCCTTAAAAATATTCAATGACCCTGCATCCACCGCTCTCTGGGGAAGGGAGTTCCACAGACTCATGACGCTCAGAGAAAAAAATTCTCCTCATCTCTGTCTTAAATGGGAGATCCCTTATTTTTAAACTGTGGCCCCTCATTCTAGTGGATCTTTTGGAAACCTGCTTACATATTTATACAAGCCATTAATAATTATGAGTAACACAGAATTCAAGTCTAAAATGCACCAGATTCATTTGCATTTAAAATGTCAAAACTACCTAAAAGAAGGTACAGAATATGAGAGCACTCAGCTACCGAAGAAACCTGCAAGAATCTTGGTTACTGCCACCCCATATAATATTACGGTTTGATTTCTAATCCATCACCAGATTGCTGATGTGTGCTACTTATATGTGGTACTTATTATCACTATTTCAAATGTACAATTTAAAATTAAAACATGTAAGCTTAGCAATATGTATATTTCAAAAATTCATATATTTTAAAATTGTCACAAAGTAAATGTATTTTAAAAGTACTTATTACACAGAAGCTTTTAAAATTAGTTCTGTAAATTGGCAGGCCTTGTATCTGGTGTTAAATTAAGAGGGAGGAAGCCATTGAGGGATTTGATTATTCGTCAGATGCAATCTGCGTTGAAATAAATTATCTGTTGTATCTAAGATGAATTAGTAATTCAGTGCAGTAATAATATATCAGTCATTGGTGTCAAGTACCAGTGAAAGTCTGCATTTTAAATGGAGCTCAATTTATGTGTATCAAAATCTATTAAAACCTATTAGGAATAAAATATTACCAAAGGATAATAAATTACTACAATGGTGAAATATGTGTTTTAGCATTTATGATTTGTAATCAAAAGCAAAACCAATTTTTTTATGGTAGAAAAAAGATGGGCAGGATTTTCTTCCTTGTAGAGGGCCTTGGAGAGGGTGCAGAGGAGATTTACTGGAATGATACCAGGAATGAGGGACTTCAATTATGTGGAGTGCCTCGAGAAACTCAGATTGTTCTCCTCAGAGCAGAGAAGGTTAAGCAGAGGTGTTCAAAATTATGAAGGGTTTTGATGGAGTAAATAAGGAGAAACTGTTTCCACTGGCAGGAGGGTAGGTAACCAGAGGGCACAGATTTAACACAATTGGCAAAAGAACAGAGGGGAGATGAGGAGAATTTTTTTTTGCAGCATGGATCTGGAATGCACTGCCTGAAAGGGTGGTGGAAGCAAATTCAATAGTAGCTTTCAAAAGGGAATTGGATATATTGAAAAAGAAAAAAAAAGTGCAGGACTATGGAGAAAGAGCAAGGGAGTGGGACTAATTGGATAGATAGCTCTTTCAAAGGCACGGTGGGCTGAATGGCTTCCTTCTTTGCTACATAAGATTGAATCGGGGAAAAAAATTGGAAATGGGTCGTTTTAGGGTGCAGGTAGCATGATGTGCTATTACCCCACGCCCAATGGCCCCTGTGCAGGCAGGACGCAAGTTTTGGCCCACCCGAGGAATTACCTGCAATCAGCCTTCCATTCTGGGCCTTGCATGTGGAATCAATGCAATTCGCACTTTCCACCACCAGAGGGAGCTCAATCTCTTAAAGGGAGGATGTTTCTCAGAAATCTCTTAAAGGTACCTGGTACCGGTTATTTGCTGAAAATAACAGTCTAATGTCTGCATGGAGTCTGAATGGAGATCAGATGTGTAAAACACAGATGCAGCTCCCATCCCTATGTTTACACACTGATGAGTTATGTTAAAACATTGAATAAAGGTTGCGCACTACTAAATCCCACATCTGCATGCCAGACCTCACCAATCTGCCGATTTGAGTTGGTACCAGGCCTGCGAGAGTGCATGCACCAAGGTTCTCTACTGATGCACTAGAGACCCTGGTGCAAGAGGTGGACAGAAGGAGGGACATCCTATATCCAGGGTGGGGGAGGGGGGGGGGGCAAGAGGCCCTCCAGACATATATCCAAAAGACAGTGGGAGGCAATGCCAGGCGCACAGTATCATGAACATGGATGCAGTGCAGGAAGAAGTTCAATGCTTTGACATGAGTGGTCAAGGTGAGTGAGGTCAACTGTCAAGTGGCGTCTCCTACCAACTGCACCACACACTACACCCCCCATCACCCACATACCAACAAACTCCATCATTACTCAACTCTTCCAATCAGATGCTTCCTCTCACCTTTACACATTACCACTGTTTCAAGCCACCCGCCCACAACTCACAGGCCACACACACTAGCTATTCAACCATGACAGGCACATCACCCAGACACACGTCCCGCTTTCTTGCTGGAGAAGGTGGCGCATATCAGGAGGCAGCAAGTGGCGGTGGCATTTAGCCCGTCGAGCCTGTTCTGCCATTCAATGAGATCATAGTGGACCTGTGACCTAACTCCATATACCCGCCTTAGCCCCATATCCCTTAATACCCTTGGTTCACAGAAATCTATCAATCTCAGATTTAACATTCATAAGTAAGCTAGCATCAACTGCCGTCTGCAGAAGAGCGTTACAAACATCTCCCCACCCTATGCGTGTCGAAGCATTTTCTAATTTCACTCCTACACGTCCTGGCTCTAAATGTTAGGCTATGTCCCCGCGTCCTAGTATTCAAGTATAGGAGACCTACAAAAACTGTTACAAATGTCTCGGCAACCAGAAGCAATAATCCAGCCACTAACCTGTAAATCCTGTATGATCCTTTTAAATAGCACTGGTGGGGGGTCCTCCAGGCATTCTAAGACACGTTCAGATGGTTGGGGTTAAGACTGTGTGTTGAGTTGAGTGTTAAGTCCCAAAATGGTGTCTATCACTTTAAATCAGCGTTGCACACCGATTGAAGCCATTTTCTCCCTACTTTACATGATTCCAGCGTTCGTTATCTGCGCCTGCGCTAACTCCTATACCAAGATTGCATCTGGCGCATGTCACGCTGGAAATGTGCGTGTGCATCCAAGAAGCCATCTTGGATGTCGGAGAGGCCGTGTAGCGCCGAAACAACGGGCGCTACACGGCCCAATTTAGCGCCCTATGTTTCTATAATTGTAGCCACTTTTTGTTGGGATGATTTGAAAGCCTGGCAGTGGTACCATTATTGCAAGGTGGAGATTCATACTAATCATGCTGCTACTGCTGGCAAAACCACCCTGGGTTACTGCAAGTAAGAAAATAAATCAATTTTTTCCAGCGATTCTTGCATTATGATTATCAGTCAATTGCAAGACATTGATACTGCTTGGACCAACATACTGTTAAAGGTTGAAAGGGAGGGTGCTGCATCTTGGAATACTTGTTTGTTCTTGTGATTTTTGACAAGCTGAGTTCCCCATATCAGTTGTGGGAAGATAGTGAATGGAGGCCAAGTACTTTCCCACAGGGAGGGGAAACAGAGGGGAAGTCACCCTGGGCTTCTCTCACTTACCCAATTAGTTGCCAGTTTTAAAGTGACATTCACAGAAGCTTGAAAATAAGTTGCCTGCTGCCCTCTTCACCAGGGATGGTATGTATCATACTGTTACCAAAAGAATGAATGGGATGAAAGAGATCTTAAAACGAGGGAATACGGAGGAATAGTTACACTAGCACCAGTGTATTATTATCAGTCTATTAATCCTAAAGGCCTAACGGTTTCTAAACTCATACAGCATCAATTTCTGTTGGGAGTTAATTCAAGAGCTGCATTTGTGATTTTGGCCTTCCTTCACTTATTAGATGTATTCTAAAACATTAAGCATAATTTATTTTAATATCAAGTTCAATGTTAAGGTACTATGGTGGATATCATAAGTGTTTTTTGCTGGTATTAAGCTTTTACTGTTTGCTCACTGCAAATTGCAGCCAGACTCTCTATTCTAGTCTGACTTATTATAATAAAGCCCTTTATAAAGCACTTTGTGAATTTTATTCAGGAACATTTTATTTTTCACTGAAAATTGTTGCATAGTTAGGATGTATCAGTCGTTGTTGTAAGACAAATCCTGTGTGTAGGAACTGTGTTTTACTATTATCAATGACAGTTGTTTTTTTTTTAAACAGCTAATAGATCACTGGTTTAAAGGCTGCAAGGAACTAGAAATTCCTATCAGCGCAGGCTTCAGCCTCATCAACATCTTAGGTGACGCATATGAGATTCGTCAGTGGAACACTGATGGTCTACCCCGTGATACTATTTCCACTGAGAATGGCATTCTTGTGACGCGAGGTCATCGGTGGCCCTTGATGATTGATCCTCAGGATCAGGTTAGAATACATCTTAATAACTGTGATAACAGATGACATATCTTTAATCAGGTTGGAATACTCTATACTATGGTATTACTCCTCAAAATCAGTTTTAGAAATGTCCCTTTTTATAGTCATGGATGACATTAACTAATAGCTAAAATCATAACTTAATTGCATTGTATAATGGGCTTTTTAAAAGATAAGTTGATAAACAACCAAAAATGCATTGCAAATGAATGTTGCTTTTTATCAAATCTGATAGATGTTTCTGTTGTAAATCTAGGTAGTTTTTATTTTCAGTAGCATTGTGAAATCTTAAAATTATTATTGTCATTAAAGTAGCACTGGCAATTTATGTGGATTCTAGAAAAGTCGAAGAACATGTTCTAGTTCCAATCTGCTCTAAATATTGAGGCACACTCCTGTGTAGCACGGTATCAATTGTATGAATTGTCTAGCTGCCTTTTCCTTTGCTGCTTAAGCGATGTGATTGCAATAGCAATGCGATGCAACTTTCAAACAAACTTCTGTGAAGACATTCATTTGATGAGAGAAAAATAAAATAAACTTGAATGCTGAAAATGCACCGTCGGAATCGGAAAGTGAAGGATAGACTAATTGTCATGTCAGTTTAGAATCCATTCCAATTATTGTGATAGCAGATGCATACCTTTAATAGTATTGAAATATTTTGACCATTTTTCCACAGAAAGGATTTGGAAAAGAGTTACATTTAAGTGTTGGGATTTTAAGCAAAGCGTATTCACACAAGTTTTTAAAAAAGCACTAAGATAAAAGATGGTTAAAATGCTAGTGATCTAGGCATTGAAGTTATTTCCCCAAAGACAAAAACACAATAAGCAATGTGTTAGTCTGTTTAGATGTAAGGAGTCTTACAACACCAGGTTATAGTCCAACAGTTTTATTTGAAAATCACAAGCTTTCGGAGGCTTTCTCCTTCGTCAGGTGAGGAAGGTGAAATCCCTTGGGGCTGGTAGCTTGTCACAATATACTTTTGAGGCCTGCAATCCTTATCTTCCATCGGTCTGAATGAAATCTTATTGTTGTGATTTCCAAAGAGAGATCCAGAAATCAGGGATCTTTGTCTTTTAACCCCAACTTCTTTCTCTGCTGAGTTGAGGGCATGAAATTAAAAGCCCCAAATCAATTGCCAGTAGTAAACCAGTAAGCAATACAAAAGTGACATCATACACACAACCATTGCACATAATTCTGAAGACAATTTAGGCCCAAGATGTCAACCTTGCATCTATTTCTTGATTGTTACATCACTTAAAGCTCAGTGGGTAAATGCACTGTGGGTATTACATGCAGGCCAGATGGGTTGCAGGCTCAATCCCTAGTCTTTGTCTGGTTATTTAATCTCAACTGAGCAGGGAGAAAGTTGTCTGGGCTAGGAAGGAAAAACAGTTATTAGGGTTTGTGCTTCAGGACAGGATCAGAATTCCCTTTTCAGAAACAAAAGTCATTCTCTATCTCTCCTGTCAGCTTCCTTCATTAGTTTACAAACATCATGATCGGATCACCCTTTAAACTCCTCATCTGCAGGGAATGCAACCCAGGTTTACCCAGTCTCTCGTTATAGCTCAGGTATTTTCCCGGTGAATTGTAGCCAGACTTCCTCCAAGGCAAGTACATCCTTCGTAAGATGTGTGGCCCAAAATGGAACACAGTGGCCCTGATTTTGAGGGCCTCTGTCTAGCGGAAAGAGGTGCTAGCACCCCAAACATCATGGGGCTGAACTTGCCGCCCTGTTCCCATTCCCGAACCACCTGCCAACATTTTCGTTGGGGCTCTCACGTGGGCGGCCCATGTTTCTGCCTCTTTCAGGCGGGAAACTACTTTAATATGCAAATCGTGGTCCTACACAGGAATCCGATGCAATTTTGCACAGTGCATGTTCTGCCTATTGGTACCACGTGTTGAGTGGCCTAACCAGTGGTCCTTAAAGAGACTACTGCAGGCTGCTCAGCAAAAGGTAAATTTCTGTTTGTTCCGAAATTTTTCTCCTTCTGCTACTTCTGGCCCGCAAAAATCCTCCGGCCTGCTGCTGGCTTGTCCACCCCCCCCCCCCAATCCACTTCAACGCCCCCACGATTGCCCCATTCCCTCTTTCAGTCCTAACTTTTTCGGCATCAGCGTTGACTGATTTCCCACACCCCCTGAGAGACGAGAATCTGTGAGTGCTGGTTCTGTGCTCGCAATTGATATTGAAATGAGGCCCAGCCCTTAAACTGGCTTAGGCCTCTCACCAGTGACTATGGGCAGCATGCAAGCTCCTCCCACCGCCCACCCGAAGTAAAAATCATCCCCAGTATTGCAAATGAGAACTGTTATAGTAGCACTTAGATACATTTCTTGTGATGAAGGCAGACATTCCAATCACTATTTAGGATCACTTTTTGTATCTGTGAGCTAGCTTTTAATGACTCATGGTCTTCTCAGTTCCTTGATTTATCTACCTCCATATTAGGGCTGCCAACTCTGGTCGAACGTATTCCTGGAGGATTCATCACAAGGTCCAGCATCCAACCACCCCGTCCAGCCAAACAGCTTTTTTTTCCACCTTCAACAATTTTATAATTAATAAACAAAAAGTGTTCAAAGTAAATGAATATTTTTTTTAATACCTTTATGATTTTTCTCTTGGGTTGCTTGCAGCAGTGTCCAGGAGATTAATTATTAATTCCTGGAGATTTCAGGACAATCCTGGAGAGTTGGCAACCCTACCCCATAGCGTCTCTCTGTTTAGACTGCACTCCTATTTGCCATTCTCGCATACAAAGTGGACTATCTCATATCTGGTTAGTCTATGTCCTTTTGCAAATTTCTACTCCTTCATAATTCACTGTATCATTTGCAAACTTGGATGTATTTCCCACTGTCAATGACACACTGGTCTGGCCCTGGCAGGAAGAGGATTAGAAATAACAGGAGAGTGTAAGGTTATTTTTGTTAGGTAACATACATATTTGTAGGTATATTTTTTCACATAGATATTGGAAGATATAAACAAAATGTTTTTCTCCCCTAGACTTACCTTCCTCTTTCTAACAAACAATCCAGCTGTCTCTGCTGATAATTCTTCTACCCTCATGTTGAGCCAGATATTATAGTGCATCTGATTAAATAACAGCAGCCAGCTGCTTCCTGCTTGTCCTGAGTGATCAGCCACAAAAAATATTGTGATGATAACCTTACGGATGTTAATAAAATCCAAATGGTAATTCTGAAACCATCAATCTTTCTAGGCTCAGTCTCCACACACCTGCTCTGCGCGCTCACTCCACACACTCTTCTTTCAAAAACAAAGTCCAGTAGGGAATAATTGAAAGAAGAAGAGTAGAAAAGAGTAAAAAACCTCAACACCTTTGATTTGTGAATGTTTATGCTTACATTTTATGTGAAAGCCTTGATGATGCATTTATAATTATGACTTATCTACACAGGCAAATCGCTGGATAAGAAACATGGAAACTAAAAATGGCTTGAAGATAATTAAGCTAACAGATGCTGCTTTCTTACGCACGTTAGAAAATGCTATTCGGATTGGCTTGCCTGTACTGTTAGAAGAGGTATATATATCCTGCACTATTCATTTTTATTCTCACCCAAACAAGTAATTCAACACCCCAAGCATTAATCTGAAATATCACCAAATATACGATCACCAATGCATGCATTGTAAACTTCTTATATAAAAATCATTGCAAACATTTGGTTCATCATACTTCATGGGCTTCATTTTAGCACCCGCTATCGGGTGCGTTCCTGGCGGGCTCCGAAAATCGGGGAATCCCAGAGCAGGACCGGAGCCCGGCTCCAACCCGCCCACTTCCGGGTTCCCCACTTCTTGGTGGCAGAGGCAGGCCACTTCCTCCCGCCCGCTGGGAAGAAGATCTCTGTCCTCCCCCTCCTTCTCACCCCATCCAATAAGAGCTGGAGTGAGGCATCATTAAACCTGGGAGCAGCCTTCCCCCTGGGCTGCTCCATGCTGTAATTTTGCCTATTTTCTGCAGCATCAGTCAGTGGAGGACTGCCCCTTTAAATAGGGCTCCTCCAGCTGACAGCCTATGCTGCGGGTGCGCCGTCCGCCCCCAGCACGAAACCCGGAAGCAAAGGTAAGTACCTTCAATTAAGCTGCGATTGCGTGCGGAGCACCCCGATTTCACTGGGCGCGTTACCCATGTGCCCAGTCGACCCCCCCCCCCCCCAGCTGCCAACCCGCCGCCCTCCTAATATCGGGCCCTAAGACTTTGTGGCCTTAAAGGGACACAGCTTCACCTTAACTGTGGAATAATAGATTGTGTTTTATATGGTACAACAGATCTGTCCTTACAAAAAGTGTATCATTCTACTTACCTTGAGCAATACCACTGGAAATCCATATGCACACACTCACACACAAGCATATATATACAGAGAGAGAGAGATGCATCTATCAGACTTCAAGGCCTAGAAATTCAATGCTGCTGCATCTATTTCTCAGGCACTAAATGGACGCCAAAGCTTCTAAAATGGCTGTCAGGAAGCACGCACTCAATACGAGCCACAAGCGGCCACCTGCCATATAGGTATAAGCAAAAAAATAGGCAGCTATGGTCCGTTTCTGAAACAGACGTTAGGTTCCATATTTGCATATTCCGAGGTCTAACTCCTGTATGAGGTCCCTTGTGCCGGCTGCATTCAGAAAAACCAGGTCTACATCCGGCCTAACCGGCCGTCCTTAAAGGGACCACTGCAGGCCCCCACCAAAATGGTCCGTTTTAAAAGAAATTTACCTGACTGTGGCGCCAGGAGATGCAGGAGTTCTGGCTCCACATTCAAACTGCGGGCTGCTGGCTTCCTGTAGCCCCCGCCCCACCCCGTGATCGACTCCTCCTTCCCCCCCCCCCCCCGATGTCCTAATCGATCCCCTCCCGGTCGCCGGATCAATCCCCTCTCGGTCGCCGGATCGATCCCCCCACCACTGGTTTTCTCCCGTCCCTTCCAATTGCATCCCCCTCTCTCAATCACCCCCTCCCAGCCATCTCTCCTTCCCCTTTAACAACCTACCTGAGGGCCGCTGCTGGCGATGCAGCAGCCCAAAATTCAAATGTTCTTCACCAGCGAGCTGCCTAGGGATGCCCATCAGGTGATATCAGTGAGGTCTGAGGCCCAAACGAATTTCTAGGCCCAGGTGTCACGTTATCACAAACGCAAATTTATGTGTCTCACTTAAAAAAAAGAAGAGAAAGAAAGCCAATAATTTCCAAATCAAGAGTGTGATGGAATACACTCACTCAGTCGGAACCCTTTTGACTGTCAGAACCAATTCTTTGCCAGTGGGTGACTACTGGTGCTTGCATAGGTCAGGTGCCAGAACATATAACATTAAAGATCACTCATTTAGGGTTTTCACAGATAAATGGACAGAGTTGTGGAATTCGATCTCCAAAACACTAATAAATATTCCAGATTTACCACGTAATAAAAGCGCAATAAGTCACCTTTTCACTGGTGATGTTAATGCATTTTGCGTTATTTGGCATAACCACCCCTGTTGCTATGAAACAGCCTATCATCCAACTCGCCATAGAACATATATTAATAAAAGTGGCTCAATAGCGTGCGTTTCATGTTCATCCCGTGCCACACTTACTTGCCACATTTTAGCATTTGGCTGAAATAAGAACAACGAATTGCAGCACCCTCTTTGCCCCGCCTTCTCTCTCAGCCACACTTGTTGCAAGACCCCTCTAACAATAGTTTTTCCCACCCGACCCTGGCACCCACTTCCAATCCAATTAATGTTACCTCCCATTTTGCTGCATACCCTGGACCTTAAAAAAGCAAGAGATCGAAACGGAATAAAGTAGTGAAGAAACATGTGTGGGCTGCACAGAGACATTGGAGACATATAGAGAAAGAAAAGCAGAGAGGAGGGAAGACTCAGACAAAAACGATAAGGAAACACTGAGATAGTTACAAGAGAGATATGCCACAGGAGGGTAACCATAGTATAATATATGGGGGTAGAAATTAGATCACATTACGTCCGTTTTACTTCAATTTCTGGCATGGAAACGGGCCTAAAGGAATTTCTACCCCATTATGTGTTACATGTTGAATACCAATCCTGTCGTAAAATAGCATATCCTCCAACTCAATGAACAACACCATTGGAAATCTGCTAGATTGTATGCTTTTCTGCCATCACATTAAAGCAGCCATCATTTGCTATGTTGACTCAATATATTGTTTTTGAATTATAGCTGAGAGAGAGCTTGGATCCATCTCTGGAGCCTATTCTTCTAAATCAGACATTTATGACAGGTGGCAGATTACTTATGCGGTTGGGAGATTCAGATATTGACTATGACAAAAACTTCAAGTTCTACATGACGACCAAAATGTCCAATCCACACTATCTACCAGAGGTAATTCAGATAGGGATTTTTTTCAACTTTCTCCTGCTTCTCTCTTTTGCTGAAGGTGGTAACCTCTACTGGGTTATGGTTACACATGCATACACACAAGGTGTTTCATTACCTATTAAGCATTGGCAGGCCTCTAGTTTCTCACCCAGTCAATGAGTATTGGCAGTTATTTAAGCACGAAAAGACACCACAGCTAACCCTGATCCTGTCCACATTCAGTGTCCACCCAGCTGAAACTTTTCAGCGGGGGTTATCAATGGCAGATGGCCTGGCAACTTGACCACAAGATGTTAAGCAAACCTGCTGCCAAACAAATATTAGTGAATTGGGTAGTGGAATGTGGGCAGTAAAGTCAAAGCTCATTGTACTCATGCAGTGATCTCTTCTTAGGCCAAGAGGTGGAGAGTTCCTTTCAAGACCATCTTCATGGCGGTTGCTTAGCTGTAATTTGCATATACTTGCCAAGCATTACACTCTTGGCCTGACAAGCACTTTGGTGCTGCTATGCTCCAAGCCAGCTTGAAGATGTAGATCCTCAGTATTCCACCACCAATTTCTGCTCTCCTTTAAAAAGGAACTAATGGTGAACTCCATGAAGAGGCTTTAAATACAGCAGAGGGAGAAAGGTCATCTGAGGATCCAGAGCTTGAATTTCTTAATGAGCCATTGTCCTTGATCATTTACCCGAGATCGACAATGGCAATATCATTTTATATGAGAAGATTGAACTTAAAACCATACATCCAATAGGCAATTTAACATTATGTGTGTGCATATGTGTATAAGCAAGTCCAGTCATTCTCTGATACTCCTTCACAGGCTTGGTTCCTTCAGAATATTTGGGGTGATTCCTAGGGGGAGCAACCTTCACAGGCAGTGCAACTTGAGAAATCACTGGTGCACAGCCATGATTTTCTGCCCATTAAAATGAATGGACAGGAAATCATGAGATATCCTTCTAGCTCTGCTTCTGGAGAGCTTTGGATCATGGATTCACTCCTATTGAGTGTTGACTATAATTTTAATGATGTTGCATTCCTGGGACCTGAGATTTGCTTGGTGTATATGTTAGACTTTACCTCATCTTTCACTGTAAATGTCCTCTTACTACAAGTAATCACTTCTTCATTCCATACATATATCTTTCAGACATTATTCTGTTTCAGAAACTCAAGAAAAACATATCAGAAGATAATGGAGCAAAATCGACCTTATAATTTTCTGAAACAAGGGAGATGAAAAACCTGCACTCTGCATTTTACGTATATTCATGTTTTTTTATTTTATTGTTTCCCTTCAGGTATGTATAAAGGTCACCATTATCAACTTCACTGTGACCAAATCTGGCCTGGAAGATCAACTGCTAAGGTAAAGGTTCCTTCTTAATGCCTTGTTTTTTGTGATCTAACACTTTTCCAGTCTACAGTTATATTTCCATTATTGGAACGTGCCCTGAATCTTTTTTTTAAAATTTAGGTTTCAATAATCAATACATGGTTTACTATCCAGTACTTTTATAGACTGATTTCATATTGAAATGTGCACTGGATTATAAAACACATATCATGTTGGGATTAGTAAGACTAAAGTAATATAAGAAACCAGGAGGATATTGTTCAGAAATGTTAATTTGACCGTGAACTGCAGTTGTCCTTTCAGAACTTATGATGAATGTCACAGTGGCATAAGAGCAAAAATTCATTACATGCAGACAGTGAATTATGAAAGTATATTTCATTGTATAAAACTAAGCAGAATAGCCTGCTGAGAGAAATGACCTGATAAAATATGAACTAGTTCAGTAATGCAATGATGCAAAGTAATACAGTAATGCAATCCACTTATATATGCATCTATAATATATTAGAAAAGGTAGGTAGGTCACTGCATTCCATTTTTAAAATATATAGCTAGCCCCTATGTCAGATGTTCCTCAAAGAGTTTTCCATTTTAAAAGTATCCATATCTCCCTGCAATACCTTTTACACTTATAAGTGACACTGTGATAGGACTGTGCAATATTAAGCGGTCAAGTAACGTTGGTTCAAAAAACTGTATTCTGGCACTGTATTTCACCTTGCACTACTGTCCCCAAGCTACTGGGTGGTTGTGCAAGAAGCCATTGATGAATATTCCACAATGACATAATCATAAGCGAAATCTTCTAGGCTTTGGAGAGATTCGTAACTGTCATTTTAATAAGAAGAAAACATAGGGGCTGAATTTCCTCTGTGTTTCTCCTGCTGCGTTGCCATAACTCCGCTAGAGGTTCGCTGGAAACCGCATTTCATGAATTTACGCTAAACGTTTGCCGAAGTTATGGTGGCGCAGCAGATGAAGCCACAAGGAAATAATTTCCATAGTCTTTCTTTTTGAAACATAGCCTTATTCTTCCCCTATTAGTGTATGTGATTCTTCAACTTTTCCCTGTATTTTTCACTTGTGTATTCTGAGTCATTGCTCGAGGTGTTGTGTGAAGTGTCTTCATTACTGTTAGTGGATGCAAAGCCTCCCTTGCCACCGAGAGAGTTTGATGTGATACCCTGCTCCTCTCCCCCAACCCCCTCCCCCCTGCCCCGCAGATTAAGTTTGCTGTGGCGAGCTGCAACACCAGCCAAGTGACTTTGCTAGTCCATCAAACCCTGTGCTTACAAACTGAAGTGGAAGCTGGAACGTTTGGCAATTGTAGGAAAGACTGTTAAAAATAGTTAAGTGAAACAAGAGATAAGACCCCAATTCCAGAAGCTGCCACTTACTGCAGGACACTCTTCATTGTAGAGAAACCTTCTTCAATAGTGCCACAAAGAACAACATTGGGCATAGACTTTGCAGCTTTCCCTGCCATCTGCTGCACATCTGTGGAGAGTGTTTGCAGTAGTTCATATGATTCTGATGCTCTGCAAGCATTTGTTTTCCTGGCAGGACCCCTGAGATCATCATCTGAATGCTCAACAGCCAGGGTCTGACATCTCTTAAGATCCCACTCAGGTACATCATGCTCCACCTCCAATACCTCATCCTCTGGCTTCCTCATGAGTTGTGAATTACCCAATACCAATTCCTCATCTGTATCACCTTGGTGACTGCAAGTGATAGGGTCTGTGGCAGAATGGGCCAACTTCTGCTGGCTCATGGAATGCTCTCCTCACAGTATAAGCCTCAGAAATGAGAAACCAATTTTGACTTTTGACAATTAGTGCTTTGTCAGCACAAACCACCTGTGGGTGCAGGCCCTCACGTTTACATCCCCTACGGGCATTAGCTGATGGAGTTTCCAGGATTTACTTTGCCTCCTCCTGCTGTCCCTCCTCCTTTGGTCTCTCCTTCTCTGGAACTGTGCACAATTTTTACCGCATAACAAAAGAATGCATGTCATTATCAGTCAACAATTGTTTGATTTGATAATTATTTGATCATTCTCATTACTTCTGTTATGAAATTCCCACAAAAGTAATGAGGCTTCAATGGGCCTGCATGCATTGCAGGATGCTGTACCATTTAATGAAAGTCTTTCATGTGCAGGTGTCACTACAGATCATTTAGTGCCCAGGTTGATACATTTAGATTCGTGAATGCACTTTTAAGGTAAATATAATTCTACAGTCTCGAATGTACAAAATGTAGCATGAAGCTATGTTACTTACCTTTGCTGACCTTGTCAAGCCATTAAACCTCGTCCTGCATTGGAAAGGAGTCATGTGGGTTAGAAAGCTGCCGCTCACTACCTGTACCACTTCCTTTCACATGGCCCTTGCTGTTGTATTGCGAGGTCCAACTATTCAAACAACCCCCTTCCCCACCACACCTAATTTCAGTTAGAATAATATTTTTGTCACTCTTCAAAAAGTTTTAGGCTCTTTTCTTCCTGATTTCATCTTGATCCATGCCTTCATATTGCTGCATGGTGGTTCTGCTCCAAGAACAGTCTGTCTTTACATATGTAAGGACCACGTCAAAGAGGCCATCCCCTATGGACAGGCCCTACGAATACACAGGATCTGCTCAGACGAGGAGGAACGCGATGGACACCTACTGACGCTGAAAGACGCCCTCGTAAGAACGGGATATGACGCTCGACTTGTCGATCGACAGTTCCGACGGGCAACAGCGAAGAATCGCATAGACGTCCTTAGAAGACAAACACGGGACACAACCAACAGAGTACCCTTCGTCGTCCAGTACTTCCCCGGAGCAGAGAAACTACGCCATGTTCTCCGCAGCCTTCAACATGTCATCTATGACGACGAACACCTCGCTAAGGCCATCTCCACGCCTCCACTACTCGACTTCAAACAGCCACCCAACCTCAAACAGACCATCGTTTGCAGCAAATTACCCAGCTTTCAGGAGAACAGCGTCCACGACACCACACAACCCTGCCACGGCAACCTCTGCAAGACATGCCAGATCATCGACACAGATACAACCATCACACGAGAGGACACCACCCACCAGGTACATGGTTCATGCTCCTGTGACTCGGCCAACGTTGTCTACCTCATACGTTGCAGGAAAGGATGCCCCGGAGCATGGTACATTGGCGAGACCATGCAGACACTGCGACAACGGATGAACGGACACCGCGCAACAATCGCCAGACAGGAGGGTTCCCTCCCAGTCGGGGAACACTTTAGCAGTCAAGGACATTCAGCCACCGATCTTCGGGTAAGCGCTCTCCAAGGCGGCCTTCAAGACACACGACAACGCAAAATCGTCGAGCACAAATTGATAGCCAAGTTCCGCACCCATGAGGACGGCCTCAACCGGGATCTTGGGTTCATGCCATGCTACACGTAACCCCACCAGCAGGGAAAAAATAGTTATCTGTTTTTAATACAACTGGAAATTCTCTCTCTCTCTCTCTCTCTCTCTCTGCCTTTCGGGTCTCTTTCTCTCTGTCTGTGTAATTTGACACATTGTGTATTCAGTATACTGGGACCTACTGTTTTCCGTGGCTAACCTGTCTGAACACCAACGACACCTTTGATTGGTGTGATGGTGTCCCAGCCTAATATAAGATATGCGATTTGAGAACCTCTCATTCACTCACTCACCTGACGAAGGAGATAATCTCCGAAAGCTTGTGATTTTAAAATAAAATTGTTGTACTATAACCTGGTGTTGTAAGATTCCTTACATTTGTCCACCCCAGTCCATCACCGGCATCTCCACATCATATCTTTACATACTACATGCTGTGCCCTGAAGTGCTTTCTCTGCCCCACCACCACATATGTTTCGGGCCTCCCAGCCCAAGTAGCCAATTGCTGATGGGACATGCGCCTTTGTCTCGCCCAGCAGTATTGAAATTAGCTGACCCTGGGATTTCTGACAGGTTCAGCATGAGGATCATTAGGCAAATTGTGGGACTCAGAATTTTGGGGCCAGTGGTTTTGCTATTTTTTATTTCCTCTTCTCTATGCCCCTCCAAATATGATTTCCCAGTAAATGGGATCTGCAGAGTCAAATCCATCCTGTTGGTTGGCAATAGACTATCCTGAAATTTTCTTCTGAACATTGTGAATATTTTATTCCTCCTTCATTTCTATAATACAACAAAGCATTTTACATTTAAGTAAATAAGACTGGTAGGGGTAAAAAGCGGTCCTCTTTATGCCTGTTTTCCGGACGGAAAACTGTGGCAAAAAGGACGAATTTCACCACGCAATGCCCTGCGCCTGCATTACAGTTGCCACCATATTTCAAGTGTCCCGTGCGGCCGCCTAGAACAGAATTTAGGCACCTGCAAGGCAAGCGGCCTCCCAGTTGGGCCGAGCGCTGCCTGCACTGACTGCAGTGGTTCTGGGCCTGAAAATGGGCCCAGATGAATTTCTGCCCTGTATAGTACTTGCTGTAATCAGATACATCTTAGAAAGCTACAAGGCAGTGCAAACGCATATAGTTGTCATTGTCGATAGTTTCTCTAGTTGAATTGTACAAAGTTAAGAATATTTCCTGCTACTGCTGTTAAAAGATTAACATGCCACTGCCAGGATTTCATTATTTAGAAAACTGCTAGATCTGAAATGAAAGCTTGTGAGATATCAAACCTTCCATCACCCTCTATTTCTTCATACTTTTTCCCTGTAGTCTGGTATGATGAATATAGTTTATGACATTCTTTCAATTGCTTTATGCTACATGCCAGTGGATTGTCTGGTTCCATGAGATCATAACTATACAGTGATACTGAAGAGACTGCTGAGACAGTTCTTTTTTCTCATAATTGTCATTTGCCTTATAGAACATGACAAGTGAGGTTAGAGGACACATATGTGATAGAAAAGGTTCTTACCCTGAAATTAATGCCTTGTCCTTCTTAAATTCTTCAGTCAATAAAGCATCAAATTACTTTTTGTATATTTTTTCAAGTCATATTTGTATGTTCCAGAGAACTGTGTAACAATTAATCCATTGAAATAGACTGTAATGCACAAGGGTATTTTAAGCATGCTCTTTTTCTCTTGGCTTTTTTTTGGAAGGGGGAGGAAAGGAAGGATCATTAGCTTTACAGAATTAGTGTAACTTCCAAAATGTTTACCTGCTTCTAGGTGGAACATTTGGGTATAGGTGCTGTTGGTTTTCTTGTCTGCTAGACAAATAAGAATAAAATAGAAAACCGTTCTAGGGATCCCATTTTTATATTTTTCTTCATCAAGAAAATCGTTGCATAGGGGACATTGAGCATATCTGGAGATCTGAATAAAAAGCCCCAACTTTGTATAATCACTTTCTGCATTCAGTACAGGAACCGCTGCTCTATGTGAGAATAATTTTAAAGAGATGATTTCTTAATTGCTTAAAACTAAATGTGAAAAAATTAAGTTTGTGCAATTGTTGACTTCTGCCACTCTTGATGGGCTATTTTCAATGGCTATAATGTGAAGGAAAATTAGTGTTGGGAAGAAGAACTCATTAATATGGTCCATTATTTCTTATGAACTGTCTCTTTCCTTTCTGTATAGGTGACAAGTAGTCATCTCCTTCACGGGAGAGTTGTAATAAATAGCTTGGGACAAGTATAGTCCTGTTAATATGATTACACTTCACAAACAGCCTCATCTATTTCATTAAAATAGAACTACTTGGCGTAATATGCTGTTGTTTAGTTGTGATGCTGTGATCTTTTCCAGTGATGTTGTGAGAATAGAGAAACCTGAACTTGAGGAACAAAGAAATCAGTTGATTGTCCAAATCAATGCAGATAAAAATCAACTGAAAGCTATTGAAGATAGAATCTTGAAGCTGCTTTTTACTTCAGAAGGCAACATCCTGGATAATGAAGAATTAATAAACACTCTTGAACAGTCAAAGGTAATTTGATTTATAAAGCACATTTCATCAGTGCATTGTGCATATTATTGACTGACTGACTGCTGATGAAAAATGTTCAAGAAGGTCTCTCGCATAAAGTGGAGATGAAAAAAACTTAGGCAATTCCCAAAAATATTGAGTTCCTCATCTCAGTTATACCAATATGTCCAAGTGTTACACATTTCATCAAGTGATCCATGTTCTCAGTGGGAATTTTGCATTGTTCTCACATCTTGCACATGCAATTGAGCTTTCAATATCATCCCCATTACTTAATTCCCCCTCCCCAAAATGGTGGTTTCCCATTGTGCATTCAGAGTTGCATCGATCTGTACTATAAAAATATGAGTGTTTTGAGTATCACAGAGTTGATCAAGCTAGTTATCTGGATTAATTTCCCTCATTAACCTGAGGGGGGTTTCAATAATTTTTTATTTGTAAATATATGTACTCAACTAGTTAAACCACTAAAATATTACTATTTTCAATCAGATTTTCTTAGTTTTCAAAGAACACTGAGTCAATTTCAACACTTGATACAAAATTGGAAGGCAGAACGCGCCTGCAACCTGCCCATTGTTGCTGCCATAAGGTCCGAGCCATTTTTAAGCCCAGACTTAAAGGGTCCCAATATCATTTTCAGGCCTCTGCCACCTTGTTTACTCCAGACAGCCACAGTTTTCGGCCGGAGGGGGGGAGTAGCTTTCAATTTCCACAAAGGCGTAATGCTAGCGGTATCGGATCGACCGCCTGTTATACAGCTTGCCCAATTTTCCTTTCCACCAGTTTTACATCCCTTCTGAAGATCTGTAAAAGCTGTAATATTCAATATAGTTTGCGAAAAATTTCATTGCTCAACATTCCGCTTCCATTGTAAAATCACAATAGCATATTATAACAGATATTTAAGGGCCAATTTTCGTCCTTCATTTTGGCGGGAACCGGGCTGTACCACGCTGATAATCACGGCACAACACTTACCGCTTCCGACTTCTACCGCTTCAGCTGCCACCATTTTGGTGGGGTCCTTGAGATGGTTAGTTTAGATGGCCGACAGAAGCAGGCAGTAGCCTCATTTTAGTATGTAAATCGGGATCCTATGATGTAAATAGGAGCCTGATGCCATTTTTCAGCCAAATAGTGAGAGGGACACGCAGTGCCGGATGCGCCCAGTAGTACAAACTGGAAATTGCTATTTTGAGTGCTTTTTAATGGGGCATTCACCTGCAAGTACTCAGATCATTGAAATCTGTTTGGGAAAAAACCTTGCTCGATTAAAACAGATGTTTTTAATTTTGAAATCGCTGAATTTCTGCTTGAATTATTACAAAACTTTCAGGAAGGTCAGGGAGATACTGCAGAATATGGGAATTATCTTCGCCAATCCATTCTGGTTGGAGGAAGATCAGCAGCAGCAGGTGGGGGAGCTGCAGTTGGAGCTGCTAGGTGTCCACAAAGGTGTACTTACCCTGCCCATTGGATCTAAAGGCCGAGAGAGTTACCTACATCCAGATTACTAAGAAGCAGTGCAGAAGGAGGCTGTACTTCTCCAGAGAGGTTGTCACAGACCTGTGCAGTCTCTTACAACAAGACCTACAATGCACTGTCACAGTTGGCAATGCATTGTCTGTGGCAGTGAAAGTCACTA
Source organism: Heptranchias perlo (assembly GCF_035084215.1). NCBI lineage: Eukaryota > Metazoa > Chordata > Chondrichthyes > Hexanchiformes > Hexanchidae > Heptranchias > Heptranchias perlo. The sequence continues at coordinate 127,163,996 of NC_090328.1, read as the reverse complement.
CAGCTCTTAATCTTTTCAACCTTGGGCTCTTCCAAATTGCAACAGGTGACATAAGTAATATTAGTCCATGGGCTCGATTTTCGGACCCCCGAACCGGCGGGTTCGTGGTGGGGGGGCTCCGAAAATCGGGGATTCCCGGGGCGGGTCCAACCCGCCCACTTCCGGGTTACCCAGTGACACGCTTACATGCGCGCGCAGCCCCCGCATGTGGGACTCTTGCTGACAGTTAAAGCCGGCGGGATGCCACTTAAACTAATTAAGTAGGTACTTCAGGTCGTTAGCAGACCTGATTGACATGATATTTTAGGAGGGGTGGGATTTTCATCTCAAGTGAGACTGTTTCCCTTACTGGGGGAAACACTCCCAGTTGAAATGGATGTGTTGCAGCCATCAGCCTGTGGCAGCTGCAAAGGTCCATTTGACAAGTCGGGGGGGAGATCCTCACTCATTGCAGGAGGCTACTCTGTCACTTTGGACAAAGTTTGACCTCCACCACCCTCTTCCAAACAATAAAATTCACAAACTTGCACACTTACCCCAGTGTGTAGACACATTTACCTACCTTGCGGACCCCCTCAAATGTACATCTTCCAGATGGGGGCCGCCGTGGCTGCAGTCATGACCTCCTCGGAGGGCGAACAGCATCACCAGCCTCGCCGGCCACGCCGTCCACCTCTGATATGTGGAGCTCCACAACACACTGCTGTGACACATCCACCTGCACAGCAGGAGGGAGGGCAACTGCAGAGAGAGATGCGTCGCAGAAGGCACTACCCTCGCCACAGGGTCTACAGACCGAGGCTGAGCTTCCTGGACCTCTCTGAGCAGCAGTGCATACGGAGGCTCAGAGTCACTCGACATGTAGTCGTGGACATCTGCAGCCTCCTTCATGCCGAGCTGCTCCCGGCTGGCTCGAGCACCATCTTCTTACCTGTCGCTGTCAAAGTCACCACTGCCCTCAACAACTTCTCCGCATCCTTCCAGGGTGCCACCGAGGACATCGCCGACGTCTCTCAGTTGTCTGCACAAAAGAGCCCTGCAAATACACCTACACCCACTCTACAGTGACACAATGGGTGGCATCAGTTGTGGGTCTTCATTGTGATCCTCAGGAAAGGGCATTATTGCACAAACCAGACAAGATTTGCAGTAGTGGTGACAGTATAATATGTAATGTGAGTTGATCAGAAATCAAATATAAGTAAAAACCATGACAAACCCTCAAACACCCTTGTGCATCCCCTTCATGTTCACGACACGTTTGCCTTATGCTTCCTACTGCACATATGTGATGCATGCCCTTTGGCTGCAGCATGGGTAGTGTCAGGTTGAGGCTGACCGTGAAAGAGATGCATGAGAGGGTGAGTATGAGATAGAGCCATGAGATTGTATGAGGATTGGGTTGAGTGGTACTGGCGAGGTGAGTAAGTGCAGGTAAGATGAGGATGAACTTTGAGTGGGTGTGAGGAATGATGTGATAGAGTAGTGTTGGCAGTTCAGAAGGAGATGTGGGGTGGGGGCGGTGATGTGGCAGACCGATTGTAGGGGAATGAGTAAGTGTACTCACTTCGGCTGACCTACTTAGGTCATTGCAGCGCCTCCTGCACTGTATGTTGGTTGCGCTGGTGACCTCCTCTGCCACCTCGAGCCAGTCCTCCATGGTGGCAGAGGCAGGCCACTTCCTCTCGTCCGCCGGGGAGAAGATCTCTGTCCTCCTCCTCCTCCTCACCCCATCCAGTAAGACCCGGAGTGAGGCATCAATAAAACTGGGAGCAGCCTTTCCCCTGGGCTGCTCCATGCTGTAATTGTGCCTATTTTTTGCAGCATCAGTCATTGGAGGACTGCCCCTTTAAATAGGGCTCCTCCAGCTGACAGCCTATGCTGCGGGTGCGCAGTCCACCCGCTGCACAGCCTTACAGCGCGAAACCCGGAAGCCAAGGTAAGTACCTTCAATTAATCTGTGATTGCGTGCGGAACACCCCGGTTTCACTAGGCGCGTTACCCACATGCCCAGTCGACCCCCCCCGCTGCCAACCCGCTTCCCTCCTCATATCGGGCCCCATGTCTGCATGAAACAGGTGATTGATACCCTCTTAGCAAAGACCAACCGGTATATCACGTTCCCCATGGACACCAGGAACAGTAAGGAAAGCACTGTTGGTTTTGCAAACGTAGCTTCATGAGCCATGAAGTCTTCCACTCCCTTAATTTTCAGCTGGTGAATGATCACCACCAGGGCAACGTGCAAGTCTGTGCCCATTTCCTGACAGTTGTCATGATGCTTTCATACTGCATTAACCCCCCACTCTTTGACCCAGCAGAGCAAGTCAGAGGCTGATTGCTTGGGGTCATGGGCTCTCCTCTTTATGCCTAGCTCATGGCACCATGCTCACTGGCTGAACTGAAATGCAACTGAAGCCAGGGGTCCACTAGAGCCATCATTGAGCAGGTCACTTGGACTGCGCAAACAATGCTTCCACTGCCTGGACTGGTCTGGTGGCTTTCTGCAATACAGCTCAGAGAGGGTGTCTTGAATCACGGTTGTCTGCTGAATTCTACACAACTTTACACTGCAGCGGGGACAACAATTAGAGCCAGAACTGGATAAAGACCCTAATGACAGCGAGGATGGCTCAGAAACAGGAGGACACCAACATCAGCCAGAATTCTTCAGCAGCAGCTAATTGACCAGTGGTTCAGCTGAACTAGTTCTGCCTGCCCCCCCCCCCCCCCCGCCCCCACGATAACAATCTTGAACATCTGTCCAAATCCTTACATCCTGCAATCAGGATCAGCAACTATTCAGAAACACTCACCAGACAAATTAATAATTCCAAACTCTGTTGCGTTTTAATAGCTTACACAAATTCCATGAAACGCAATTGTCATCCAGGTGTTAGCCCATAATGCCTTTCTCAAGGGTGTTTGATCTGTGAGCAGCACATTTGCTATTGTTGCAGTGCTAGCTGACAGTGAGCCACAAGCATAACAGTTCAGAGTAGTGCCACCCCATGCTAAAATTCGTCTGCAGGTATGTTTGCTTTGGATGACAAAGCTTTGAATTGATGCTCCACTGACTCGCAGGAAGTTATTCTCAGTCATTCTGTCAAGGTTTATTCATATAATTTGGGCCTTCCATCTAACCTAAGAAATACTATATTTGAGGCACTTTACAAACTAACTTGACTTTAGGATAAAATTGACCCCAATTTTTTCTGAAATAACTATTAAAAATGTTTGAGGAAAATCTATAATAACAGCAACATTGTACTAAAATTTACTATTAATTTTGAAAAAATATTTTAAAAAGCTTTTGCTGCTTTAAGAACTCGAGCCCATGGAGCTTGCCTTGCTCCCGTTCCAAAAGGGCACTGAAGGAAAAAAGAGCAAAGCCAGCAGAAATGCCACTGAAATACAACCGATTGTGGTGCCGTGTGCTGGTTTACATTAAAAGCTGAGACCTTAATAAGGCTTTCTTACAGGTGCTTCCCCACTGCATTATACTGCTCTGTGTGCAAGGGTGTACAGTACGCCTCATGCTTCTGCTCCAAGATAATGCAGCAAGCCAGCACACATCACATAGTAGTGCTACTGGAGCACAGAAGGGCATTATTTGCCCCATTTTTTAAAAATGTTGTCCGTGAGTAACATTGCAGGAGATTAACTGGTCCTTCAGTTTATTTATAAGCCATATTAATGTTCACTGCTTTATTCACTTTTCCTGTCATACGGCCAGCAAAATCATGGAAGATCAATTGTACTTGTAAACTTTACAGTAATTTTGTGCTGCACAGAAAATTTGTAAGCCACATGCCTTGTTATGTAGTAAGTTTTAGACTCCATATTGGACTTTTAAGAGATTGGCAGATGTGGCTAAATCATTTGAGGGAGGTGCTGAGTCTAACGTTGGGCACTTTACCAGAATAAAGAGAGGGGAATGAGTCAATTAGTGCTGATTGGTTCAACATTTTAGAACAGTTCAATGTTCTGGAACTTCTTGGATTTTTATTGCTGTGTACAATACATCTGTGCCAATGGCATTTATGTGGGTTCTGGTCAATATATCTGTGCGATGAAGGGTGCTCTGGTCTTTTTTTGTCTCTTCTCAATGACGACAGAGTTAACATTGTGGCATGTAAGACATGTCTGAACAACTCCCCTTTGTGGTTTGAAGTTTCTAGAGGTGCAACAGAAGGGCTTCCTTCACCCTGTGCGTGAGATCCAAGACCAAGCTATGAGCCGGATCTGTGACATAAGAGGACTTTTTTTTTAGGGAGCGAAGTACCTATTGAATGCTGCACATAATTTAACATTGTTTGTAATCTAAACCAAACGCACTAGAACTTCAATTATCCCGCTTCCATTATCTGTGTTCTAGCTTGGCTACAAGAATTTTTGTAGGAGTTGAAAGACCAGTAGACCACGCTCTAGGGAGCAGTGAGAGAGAGTGAGTGCACTGGTCAGCTATCCAGGGGAGTGGATGAACCCCATCATGACTCTCTTTGCATACCATTTCATTTCAAAAGAGATGGAATGCAAGGAGACATATATTTAAAAGACATTGGACTACAATGGTAACAGTTAGGTAACATCACTGGAGAGTAAAGAACACCGAGATTAACAAGAAGAATGCCCTGTTCAGGGAGAAGAGAACCCTTTTTTTTAATCATCATCTTATATTGTACTTTTAAAAAAAAAATTCTGAGCTTACGAAAAACTCAATAAAGGATTTGAAACAATAGAGTAGATTTTCGTGTATGGGCATCAGTGAGGAAGCAGCTGCCCACATTTCTTCACACCCCCCCCCCCCCTCCCGGACTAATTATATAATTTGATGGACTCCAGGTTCAGACCTGCCCTCTAGTTGGACCTGGAGCCTAAAAAGTTTGAAGGTCTGGAGTTGTGTCCGAATGGCCCAAATCATCCTGGTCAGCAGAGATCTGGGGCAGGCCATAGTGCCAGATTCTGTTGGGGGCCTCTGTGCCGAAGCACTTAATGAACAGATGGAAAGTAAAATGAGGCAAGAGACCGGGAATGCCACCCCCCCATCTCATTAAAAGAGCAACACCTGTTAGGCTCAGGCTCAGGCTCAGTTTAGTCCCATGGGGAAATCCTGGGGCAGAGACCTAATGTAATGGGTTGCTGTCACTTTTCCCCTGTCATGCTGCTGCGGAAGCTGTTTCTTCAGGCACAGGCAGTGAAAAATCTCTCTGAATATATTAGAAGGACCATACATAAGAGTATAGTCCAGCAGGAATCATGGCCAATTTTCCCCTTCCTAACAAGTGGAAGAGTTGCTGTCTATCTCTTCCCCCATCCCAAATATGCTAAGAAATCAATCGTGGCCAGGGGTGGGGAACAGAAAGCCTAGGCCGATACATCTAAAAGTATTGGAGCAAATTGGGATATAAATAATTGAAAAGAAGTCAGAAGGCAGCTATGATATGAGATATTATAATCAGACGGCAATTAAGAGGGATTTTTATGAACCTGTCCTGCCAGTGGGGAGCTTAAATTAGAAATTGATCAATTGAAAACATTATTGATTTTATTAGTCTGAAAATTGTAGGCCGATTTTCCGATGTGCACTGCTGGCAGGTAAGGCTCCCCATTAAGAATATGGGAACATTAAGCACAGGAATAGGCCATTCAGCCCCTCGAGCCTGCTCTGCCATTCAACTAGACCATGGCTAATTAGATCACTAGAAGCGTGGACTCAGAAAATTATCCCGTAGTTTTACAACATCAGTGACAGCAAAAGAAACAACAATATAATTTCAATTATTATGTATTTTTATTGCAGGAAATTGATTTAACTATGCTTTTATATAGGTTACCTCAGGTGCTATCAAAGTCCGGTTGGAGGAAGCTGAGGCCACGGAACAGAAAATTAATTCTGCTCGTGAGAAATATCGCCCTGTGGCTGTTCGTGGATCCGTTATGTATTTTGTTGTTGCTAGCTTGTCTGAAATAGACCCAATGTACCAGTTTTCTTTAAAATACTTCAAACAGGTTTGACAATTTTACTACTTAACGTATACAAAGTATGTGTTTGTGACCCATTTTTTAAGCCTCACTCTTCAACATTACATTATAGGGGAGTCTATAACGAGGGGACATAGATTTAAGGTGAGAGGGGAGAGATACAAAAGGGTCCAGAGGGGCAATTTTTTCACTCAAAGGGTGGTGAGTGTCTGGAACGAGCTGCCAGAGGCAGTAGTAGAGGTGGGTACAATTTTGTCTTTTAAAAAGCATTTGGACAGTTACATGGGTAAGGTGGGTATAGAGGGATATGGGCCAAGTGCAGGCAATTGGGACTAGCTTAGTGGTATAAACTGGGCGACATGGACATGTTGGGCCGAAGGGCCTGTTTCCATGTTGTAAACTTCTATGATTCTATGATTACAGATTTTTTTTAAAAAATTGATGTGTACATTATTTTAAGATGCTTTTTACAAATATGTTTCTCTGTTGAAAACACACAGGTTAGCAGATCTCAATCAGGGTGGCTATGGGGACATTACAATGCCCTTCTCACCCCTGGCTAGGGACAAGAAAGTCAAGTTTCCCACTCTTGACCACTATCCAGTGACTCCTACTGGAAAGTGCTTGAGTGGGCATTGAATGAGGACAGCGTTGGGCATGGTTGTGGTCCATATCCAAGTGCCCTTCAAGTGTATACTTTCTAAATTCATACATGAAGCATGGCCCCTACGCTGAGGTTTTGGAGGGTGGCCATACTGCAGCTTGAGCCAACAGCTTTAGGTGAGAAGGGAAGAAATTTAGGATGAAGAAAACCTGAAGTGTAAAATTATAAAAGTTTGTATTTAGCAATATTTATCTGTTGGAATGACTTTTGAAATTAAAATGGATAGGTTGTTATGATGGCTGGGTTTGTGCACACAATTCCCTATGTTGTAGTAGCCAATCTTTATCACAATGGAGTTGCCAAGCAAAGACTGGGTGGTTCCCCAGCGAAAAGGAAGGAAGAAAGGAGGCCAGGTCAGTCAAGGCTGCTCTTGTACAGCTCTTACTAGCTAGTTACAGGACCACATGAAAAAGGACTGGGAGTAGTTTACTTGTGTGCCCTTTTGACTATGTTATGATATGTAACATGAGAATTAAAGACGGAAGAGGTATAAAAGGTATACAAAATGTAGTCTGGCATAGGAATAATTGGCAATGGACAACTCTTTTGTTCTAAAACAACAAAATGAAATAACATCAAGGAGCATCATGGTGTCCTCACATATCCTGCTCCATCCAGTTTGGGATCTTGTTGACACAGCTCAGATGTTGGCACTTTTCTTGGAGTGATTGGAGACAAATAATTGAATATTTCTTTGAATATTTCACTGACCAAAGTGATAGTCAATTTTGTTTGTTATAAATATTTAGTTGTTTGAGTTGTTGCTTCATTAAAAAAGACATTTTAAATAAAATAATTGAAAATAAATTTTGCAAAAACCTGTGTATTATTAAATTTCACCACACCAGGTGTAAAACAGGTGACAATTGTAGTTCTCCCAATCGCCGCCCTTTAAGAAATTAACTAGTTCGACAGAGACCGACGATCAAACCTGTATGGTTTAATGCTATCCATTGCTCCATCCACTAGGCCATAAAGGGACTGGATTATTTTGCTTCTTCAAAAGAAGTGTCAAGTATGCACATAGTCTGCAATAGTAAGGAATCATTATTCAGTGCTCAATTTTTCTTTTGCCAGCTCTTTAATATGACCATTGAGTCATCTGAGAAGACCTACAACCTGAAGAAACGTCTGACTACTCTATTAAATACAACACTGTTTGCCGTATACACCAATGTTTCCAGAGGCCTCTTTGAACAACACAAACTCATCTACAGTTTCTTGCTCTGTACTGAGATCCTGCGCCAGGCAGATGAAATCTCAGATGCTGAGTGGAACTTTTTCCTCAGAGGGGCTGTAAGCTTGGATAAGGTATGCTTTAGAAATTCAGCTTCATCGAGCAGAATATAAAAAAATTATGTCATTTGAAATGCTGACCAATGTAAACTTTGGTTCAAAGCATTCTCTTAAGTCTCATATTTTTTGAAATTTGACCTGTTATTATGGTGTGATTACGATTTTATGTGTAGTTGTTTTTATTAGTATCCAGAAATGTTTCTATTTAATATTAATGATGAGCTAATTATTCCTCTTACTAATTTTAGCAATAAAGTAGACATGAATAAAGAGTGCTGAAATGCCAGTACAAAGGGATAACTAACTATTTGTCCATGTTCCCTTAGTGTTCCTAACCCTCCACAAATGGATTAACAAACTTTAATGGAAAGTTCAGCAAAAATCTGATTTGTGCCTGTTAAGATTGATCATGAAAAACTTTTGTAGAGTTATGAGGGATAATAATCAAAAGTGGATATTCAACTCCAGATCACACCTGACATTAGTGAGTTTAATAAAGGGCAAGCTTTTGAAGCATCACTGAAGCATTGAGGAAAGTGAATAGCAGAAGACTATGTGCGTGTAGCCATTCGTACAATCACATACCATCTTAGAAAATGGCTATTAGTCACTTAATATTAAAATAATATGCATGAGCATAAAATTGTCGTTGCGCCTGCAAATTTCGTGTCGAGATCTCCCACGCCCGACCTACCCAGGAAGTGCACCAATTGGCATATTGGATCGGGCGACTTTTTCTTGTCCAGGCTTGAAAGCAATGGGGACCTCATGAATATATTCAAAATAGGTTTGGGCGGCTGGTTAAGGGCCCTTTTATCAAATTGAACTGTGGGAGCACTGGATACATTAATTCTTAAACCCGCCCACTAATCCTTGGCACCAACAGTCGGGAAGGAGGCTGCCCTGGTGTTATTTAAAGGGATCCTTAGCTGAATTCAAGTAAATTTCTGGTTGGTCTTTTTAGACTGCTAGTGGACTTTTAGGCATTTTCTTGGTTGTGTTGTCTGCTTCAATTGAATTTTTAAAAAAAAAGTTTTGCACAGCGACTTTTTGGAGCTGAAGAGCACTCGCTGTGCAGGGACACTGCAAAAACTCTGCCAATATGGGTATGCTGCTCAGTCTGCTATTGGGGCTGGAGGATGAGGAGGAGGAAGAGCAGAAAGTCAGAGTGCAGCTGCTAGGAGAAGAGGACAAAGGAGAGGAGGGCACCGTGGCCACAGGAACAGAACGCCGACCTGCACATAACTGAGGAGCAGTGCGTCTGGCAGATCTACTTCACCAGGGAGACTGTGACAGAGCTATGTCACCTGTTGCAGCGCCAACTCCAGCCCAGGACTAGGTCACAGACATCATTGCCTGTGGCTATAAATCTCTACGCTTCAGGGTCATTCCAGGCTGCAACAGGTAACATTACTAAACAATCAATTTGCAGTGCATTGCAGTACCAAGCAGGTGACTGATGTACTCCTCACTAAACGCAATGAATTCATCAGTTTTCCCATGGAGGCAGTGGAGCAAGAAGAAAGATCTCTGAGCTTCAACAGACTAGCAGTCCAACCACAGGTACAGGGCATCGTTGATTGTACTCACATAGCCTTGCTTGCTCCATTGAAGACCACCGGAATATTCATTAACAGGAAGGGCTCTCTAAACATCTCGCCAGCGACGCCCACATTCCGTGAACGAATAATAAAAAAAAATCGCCCAAGACACCCTATCTGACATTTCATGGACTTGAACGCTATTGGTGTTAAGGTTCTAGTAAAGCATAGAATGTATTGTTATGGTTGGTTACAGATAAGTTAGTCTCTAAATGTAAACAATGTTTAACCTGATCCCAAGAGCAGGCTGCTTCCGACCTCTGTATAAGACACAGCACTGTCAGCTGCATTTGTAGGCTTTTAGTTTTAGGCTTTTAACTATAGAGTTTAATATAAAATGGATTATTTTACAAAATTGATTCCTTTACAAGCCCTCAATCCCTAACATCAGGCTGGCTGCTTGGTGTTAAACGCTATCCCCATAACACGTGGCTCATGACTCCTGCCAAGAACCTGAGCACAGACACTGAGGAGCACTACATTGAGAGCCAGGCCTCTAGCAGAGCTCCGATTGAGCATTCTCATATAGAGATTCCGCTGCCTGGGTACCTCTGAAGGTGTCCTACAGTACAACCCTGAGAGTCTCTGGATTCATGCTGGTATGCTGCATGCTCTGTGAATTTGCCCTGCAATGGGTGCAACCCTTACAGCCATCTGGGGAAGAAGAAGTGGAGGCACAGGAGCAGGAAGCTGCAGATGAAGGGGAAAAGGAAGAGCAAGGGCCACCAATCCTACCAGCTGCCAGAGCTCTATAGCAGTTAATCAATGATGAATGCTTCAGTTGAATCATCCCTCCCATCCCCTGCACCAACAATCCCTCCTACCATCACACCCAGTCCTTGCACCCTTCAGATGAATGCCACCAAATTCTACACCTGCATGGGTATAAGAATTACATCACTAGGCCTGGTCAAACAAACATCAATGCAAAAAAATTGTGCACAACAGCAAACTGGTTCAGAACAGTTCATTTGAGAATTGTGAACAAAGGAGTTTCAAAACTAAAAGTCACCCTAGTGCAAACCCCCAGTGCCTGCCATATGATCTTTTTTGCCTAATCTGGTGCTACCCTAGTGACTACTGTATGGGAAGTGGAAAGCTGCTGATCGTCCACTAAGGCCACTTCAGATAGCTGCAGTGGGCAAGCTCGAGGAACTCTGGCCGTAGAGGGCCCGGCAGCAGATTGTGGCGTCCTGATGGCGGCCAGGAGATTCTGGCCTAGCTGGCTGTCTGGCACCAACATGGACACTGTTTGATGGGCTGGCGGAGGAGCAGACATCCTGTCATCCTGAGAGAGGAGGTGCTTCTCCCATGGCGTCACTGCCACTTTCATGGGACTGCACCTCAGCACTCCCACTGCTCAGTGCAAGAAAAGAGTGCATGAGTGACGTGACACTTTGGAAGCCCCCATCCGCGCTCTCCTTCATGCTTTGAAAGCCGGAAGAAATGTTGGAATCCCGAGCCAAAACGGTAGCAGTCTGAGCTTCCATTGAAGCTGTCACAGCTGTCACCAGAAGCTCCATTACTGAGGGCCCTGCTGCAGTGTTCACACAGCTGACCATGTGCTCAATGGTCTGCATTGTCTCCATGCCTTGTGCAAACACCCCGCACAAGTTGGAGCTGGACTGCTCCATACTCTCTGACATTGTGCCCAGGCTTCCTGGCAGGCAGCCCAATGCATTGAACAGTTGGTGGTGCACAGCCATCAGTCTTCTTCTATAGGCTGGGCCCTTGAAGTCAGCATTTGTACCCTCTGTAGCAACGCCAGTTTGCGAGCATGCCCTTTGGCAAGCTAGATCCTGGGCAGTCCTATCACCCTGCTCTTGCTCATGCATACTTATGCTTTCTGAATCTCCTGATGCAGACCCCTTTACACGGAGTTCTGATTTCTGAGCTGGTGCCTGCAAGAGTAAAGTCGAGTGATGGTGTGTGCTCAGGAGGGCTGTCCTTCCCTTCTCTGCTACAGAGGTTCAATGAAGTGCATTGTTATGATTGGAGGGAAAGCTTGTGTGTGCTTGAGCTACAGATGGTGCAGGGCTAAGCAGAGAGTAAGACAGATGTGAGTTGGGAGTCTTACCTTTGCAGCCCTGCTCAGATCATTAAGCCTCTTCCGGCATTGCAGCCGGGTCCTGGGTGCAGTACTTCTCATGTTGCCACCTTTATCCACTGATGCCAGGCAGCTTGCCTTGTCATCCTTCTGTTGGGAACAGCATCTCCTTCCTCCTGCTCACCTCCTCCACCAGAACTACCAGAGCAGTGTCCAAGAATCGTGCAGACCTTGCTCTATCTGACATTTTTTTTATCATTCTTTGGAATGTAGACGTCACCGGGACATCACCCATCCCTAGTTGCCCTTGAGAAGATAGTGGTGTGCCTTCTTCTTGAACCGCCGCAGTCTATTGGTGAAGGTACTCCCACAATGCTGTTAAGTAGGGCGTTCCACGATTTTGACCCGATGATGAAGGAATGGCGATATATGTCCAAGTCAGGATTGTGTGTGACTTGAAGGGGAACTTGGAGGTGATGGTGTTCCCACACATCTGTTGCTCTTGTCCTTCTAGGTGGTGGAGGGCATGTGTTTGGGAGGTGCTGCTGAAGAAGCTTTGATGACTTGCTACAGGGCATCCTGTAGATGCACTGCAGCCACGGTACGCCGATGGGTGGAGGGGGTGAACATTTGAACTAGTGGATGAGGTGCCGATCAAGCGGCCTGGATGGTGTTGAGCTTCTTGAGTTGTTGCAGCTGCATTCATCCAGGACAGTGGATGACTTGACAATCCTGACTTGTGCCTTGTCAGTGGTGGAGAGGCTTTGGAGAGTCAGGAGACGAGTCATGTGCCACAGAATACCCAGTCTCTGACCTGCTCTAGTAGCCATAGCATTTATATGGCTGGTCCAGTTGAGTTTCTAGTCAATGGTGACTCCCAGGATGTTGATGGTGGGAGACTCAGCGATGGCAATGCCAATGAATATCAAAGGGAGGTGGTTTGGTGATGGTCATGGCCTGGCACTTGTGTGGTGTGAATGTTATTTGCCATTTATCAGCCCAAGCTTGGGATCTTGCTGCATGCGGACACGGATGGCTTCATTAGCTGAGAAATTGCGAATGGAGCTGAACACTGTGCAAACATCAGCGAACAGCCCCACTTATGACCTTATGATGGACGGGAGGTCATTGATGAAGCAGCTAAAGATAGTTGGGCCTCGGGCACTGCCCTGAGGAACTCCTGAATCGATGTCCTGGGGCCAAGATGCTTGGACTCCAACAATCACTACCATCTTTTTTTGTGGTAGGTATGACTCCAGCCACTGGAGAGTTTTCCCCCGATCCCCATCGACTTCAGTTTTACTCGGGCTCCTTACTATCACACTTGGTCAAATACTGCCTTGATGTCAAGGGCAGTTACTCTCACCTCACCTCTGATGCTGGTTTGCTGGGAGGGTCTGAAGCATGACCTCTGTTTTCTTTCGGCTGATGATAAGGCTGCAATTGTTTGCTGCTCATGTGCTGATATGTAATATTCTGATATAGATAGTTTTATGAATTTGTCATGCCATATACCAGGGGTTGATTTTAAACCCCAAGAACGGGTGGGTTGGGGGTGGGTGGGCATTGAAAATAGTTGTTTTTTGGGTCGCGACCGCAACCCGGCTTTATTTCCGGGTTTAACTTTGGCGTGTAAAGTACAGGCTTCCCGCTGGGAATGCAAAGTCCAAAAATTTTGTGGTCGTGACCCAAAAAAACAACTATTTTCAACTCCCACCGGCCCCCAACCCACCCACTCTTGGGGTTTAAAATCACCCTTCAGAACTTTATTGAATCCAAGAGGTGAAGCTAATCAATTTTCCGACAAATATAAGAGGTGTGATTATATCTGCTTTGCGGTAGATTTATGTTGAATCCAGTAAGCAAATTCTGCAAGGAGTGTAGTTGTTAATCTTGTGGGTCCTCACCTCTGCAAGGACAGAATATAGACACGGCATAAAGGACAAGGTCTGCTTAAGGAAACTAGTGTGAGACCATTGAGAGAGAAGAGACTTCTGTAAAAACCCTATCCTAGGCCCCAATATTTCCATTGATGTTAATTCAAATACCATGCAATGCTCCAAACAAGTTTCCCCAAACAAATTGTTGAATCATGTAGCTTCAAATAGTATAATATGGCCTAACTTTAATGACCACTCTATGTCATGGTGAAATATCTTGCTGACACTGTCTAGGCTCACGTATGGCCATTTGGACAAGATGGCACACGGTTGTCTGGCCCCTAGAATCAAATCCAGCATGAGTCACCACCTTCATACGAACATATGAAATTGACGGACAGGAAAAGACCAGCTGGTCCATCAAGCCTGCCCCGGATCACTATGGCTAAACATTTCTTCCCTCCCCCCACCCCACCTCTAACCCACCCCCCGCAGCCATGTAATCTCCTGAGAGAAGCAAAACAACAGAGCAAAATCCCAGGGCCAATAAGGGAAAAAAATTCTGTAAAATTCCTCTCCCACCCCCTCAGGCGATCGAAACCAGTCCAGGACATCACATGGACCAAGTGTTACCTATAAATACACTTACCTCCAAATGATGATACCTCCGCCCCAGTCAGGAGCCGATCCAGCTCCCTCTTGAAGGCAAACAGAGAATAAGCACCCACCACACCAACCAGCAATGTATTCCAGAGGCTCACAATTCTATGGGAAAAGAAGAACTACCCAACATCCAGTCTATTCCTACTCTTACATAGTTTAAATTCCTGTCCTCTGGTCCTCTCCAATCTGTTAAACTGGAATAATTTATCAATAGGGACGCTATGGAAACATAGAAAAATAGAAGCAAGAGTAGGCCATTCGGCCCTTCAGGCTTGCTCCGCCATTCAAAATGATCATGGCTGATCGTCTAACTCAGTGCCCTGTTCCCGCTTTTTCCCCATATCCCTTGATCCCTTTAGCATTAAGAAATATATCTATCTCCTTCTTGAATACATCTAATGACTTGGCCTCCACTGCCTTCAGTGGTGGAGAATTCCACAGGTTCACCACCCTCTGAGTGAAGAAATTTCTCCTTATCTCGGTTCTAAATGACATACCCCATATTCTGAGACTGTGACCCCTGGTTCTGGACTCTCCAGCCATCGGGAACATCCTCCCTGCATCTAGTCCTGTTAGAATTTTATATGTTTCGATGAGATCACCTCTCATTCTTCTAAACTCTAGTGAATATAGGCCTAGTTGACCCAATCTCTCCTTATATGTCAGTCCTGCCATCCCAGGAATCAGTCTGGTAAACCTTTGTTGCACTCCCTCCATGGCAAGGACATCCTTCCTCAAATAAGGAGACCAAAACTGTACACAATACTCCAGCTGTGGCCTCACCAAGGCCCTGTATAACTGCAATGTGTTCCAGAGCTATCCATATGCTTTTCATATCCATATCCAGAGCTATCCATATGCTATCCAGCCCTTTAATTATTTTATAGTCCTCTATCAGGTCACCTCTAAGTCTAATCTGCTCTAAAGTAAATAGACCAAGGTCCTTGAGCCTATCTGAGTAGCTGAGGTTCTTTAAGCTAGGGATCATTCTTGTAGCTTTCCTCTGGACCTTTTCCAAGGCCACTGTATCACCCACCTTGTGGGGGGACCAAAACTGGGGCATAGTACTCTAGATGGGGTCTGACCAGCAACCTGTACAGTGTCAAAATGGTGTCCTTTGATTTATACTGAATGGTTCTATTAATGCAACCAATTCCTTGTTAGCTTTAGCTACAGTTTCTCTACATTGGTCATGAACCTTCAGTAATCTGTGCACAATAACACCAAGGTCTTTTTATCTCTCAACCTCTTTCAGTATTGTTCCCTCCAAATAATATTCAAACCGACCAAACTAATTCTTAATAAAAGATTGTTTAATCAGAATTGCTGGTATGATATTGAATTCTAATTTTACTTTTTCTAGGAACGTCCTCCAAAACCACAAGCTAAATGGTTGAGAACTGTAATGTGGAATACATGCTG
The DNA here is from genome assembly GCF_035084215.1 of Heptranchias perlo. NCBI lineage: Eukaryota > Metazoa > Chordata > Chondrichthyes > Hexanchiformes > Hexanchidae > Heptranchias > Heptranchias perlo. The sequence continues at coordinate 127,148,438 of NC_090328.1, read as the reverse complement.
TGACCTTGAGGAGAATTTGCCAAGCTTCAAGGGGATCACAAAGGAAATTATTGCAACTCCCATATTTGTCAAATTAGGTAAATCTCAAATACATAAATTTTTATATCCCCAAAGAAATACAGGTTTTTGTAATATTATTCTCATCATCGTCATCAGTCGACTATATTGTGGGAGCTCCTATGACTAACTTCCACTTTAAGGCAGGAACTTAGATCCTGGTGTTGTATTTCAAGCTGCCTATGGTTGCTCTTTCATTGACTTATTATGTATCACAGCGACATCACAGTTTGCAGGTTGTGGATGCTGTTGGCTCATTCAAGGATTATGTCACCCGCAGTTTGACGGTATTTCCTCCATTCAGGATCCCACTACACTTCTCCAGGTGCTCATCTGCCTGAAGCCGTTGGCACTCTCTGGAGGTTGCCAGGTGACTTAACCATTGCCTGGCTCTTGGCGATGAACAGTCACGGGACATACCCTCTACTGTCATTATGGTATCAAGTTTTAACACCTTACCTAACATATAAAACTCAATTTTTATTGTATTATTCGTTAATTTTTCCAAGTCATTTGAATTTTGAATCCTTTATTCATCATGTCACCCTGCTTCAGTGCTGAGCCATTGAGAAGCATTCTGGAGCTTCCATGGCACAGATATATTGTGGTTTAGCCGGCAGGAGATGGCAAAATGGGAAGTGTTCCTGTGCAAGATGTGAAGCTTTACAGAGAAAACAGGATGAGAAGGCCTCCCAACTATTGGGAGGTTCATTTTTTTTTGTGTTTGCAATGATGCCTGCTTTAGTTTATAAAAAAACAATTGCTTTAGTATAAACTACTATTTTTTCACTAGATTATGATTGTATTTGCAGTTTATTTTCAAAATCTGAACTAGCCTGAAGTTTTGATAACATTTGAAAAATATTCTTTCAGGACGTCTTGATATTGAGATCAACCCACCATCTTGGAGAAGGTACATGTCAAAGTTACCACCATATCCACCAGCTCCTGAAGCTGATGACGCAGAATATGTTGTCATTGGCCACTGGAATGAAAGGCTGAGCATGTTTCAGAAACTCATTTTAATTAAATGTTTTATGGAAGAAAAGGTATGCTATTATTTGACGTGGTTGTTTAATCATAGATATACCTGAACAAGGTTTAGTTGTGATCCAGCTGATTCTGAAACTCAGAATTCACTGGCAACTATTTGTGTTAGTAAAAACAATACGGCAGGTTCATGTTACTTTTACACACTTCATGGTATTCACACTGTTGCAATAGGGATTTTTCTTTGAGGTTGAGGTTAAGGCACACTTCTGCAGCAGAGAATAGATGGGGTTTTACTCTGCATCATTCTGTAGTACACCTGACCTGGGAGGTTTTGATGCTGATACTGGATCTAAGAAGTGAAAAAGTGTTCCACTCACCAGTTTGGTGTTCCACATTATCACAAACACCAACATTCCCCTAAATGTCACTTTTTATTGTGTAGAATTAATCTAAAATAAAAGTAATTGCTGTATGTCAATACAGATGGATGTAACATCTATATTATTAAACACTCAAAAAGCTGCAAAGGGCTGTATTAGTGCAAGTAGGATTCAAAAGGCTATATAATTTAGCTTCATAATGGCATTCTATTAGATTTTAAAAACCTCAGTAAGGGCCACAGATTATTTATTCCACTAACATTACATTCTTCAAACTAATGACTGTTGCAAAAATATCGGGGGTTAAATAGCTCTTGTCCCTGCCACTCCACCAGTGCCCTTGCTGTTGCCTGTCAGCCAGCCAGGCCACACTGCTGCAGCCCAGGCTGAAATGGTGCAGTCTGAAGCCAGGCCCCCTCGGCCCAGAGCTGCTTAATGTCATCCTCCGAGGCAATCTGTACTCATTCTCCTCAATTGAAAATCTGATAGATGGAATATAATGTGGAAAAATGTGAAGTTATCCACTTTGGGAGGAAAAACTGAAATGCAGAGTATTTTTTAAATGATAAGAAATTGGGAAATGTTGATGTTCAAAGGGACCTGGGTGTCCTTATACATGAGTCACTGAAAGCTAACGTGCTGGTGCAGCAAGCAATTAGGAAGGCAAATGGTATGTTGGCCTTTTTTACAAGAGGATTTGAATACAGGAGTACTGCAATTATATAGGGCCTCGGTGAGACCGCACCTGGAGTATTGTGTACAATTTTGGTCTCCTTACCTAAGAAAGGATATACTTACCACAGAGGGAGTGCAAGTAAGGTTCACCAGACTGATTCCTGGGATGGCGGGATTGTCGTATGAGGAGAGATTGAGTAGACTAGGCCTGTATTCTCTAGAGTTTAGAAGAATGAGAGGTGATCTCATTGAAACATGCAAAATTCTTACAGGGCTCGATAGGGTAGATGCAGGGAGGATGTTTCCCCTGGCTGGGGAGTCTAGAACCAGGGGTCACAGTCTCAGAATAAGGGGTAGGCCATTTAGGACTGAGATGAGGAGAAATTTCTTCACTCAGAGGGTGGTGAATCTTTGGAATTCTCTACCCCAGAGGGCTGTGGAGGCTCAGTCATTGAGTGCATTCAAAACAGAGATCAATAGATTTCTAGATAGTAAAGGCATCATGGGATATGGAGATATTGCAGGAAAATGGCGTTGAGGTAGTAGATTAGCCATGATCTTGTTGAATGGCAGAGCAGGCTTGAGGGGCCGGATGGCCTACTCCTGTCCTTATTTCTTATGTTCTTAGACCTTTCTTGGATATGGCCTCCTGCTGAGTGCCCTGCTCCTCCTTCCTCTGCTAGCAGCTTATCCTGCTGTGCGTGTCCTCTCTTCATTCTCCCAGTCATGTTCAATTCCCAGTGGAAGCCCTATAAGGCCACCCATGTTTGGAATCAACTTTTTTCAGCACTATATTTTAAATGCCACTAAAAGTACTGCAAGACCAGCCAGACCACTCTCTATTGAATATTGAAACTTTAGCCAAGTATAGGAAACTTCCAAAGACATTCTAAAATTGTACCAGCAGCCAGAAGAGATAATCCAGCAACTAACCTGTAAGTACTTTATGATCCCTTTAAATAGTGCTGGTGGGGGGTCCTTCTTGTCCTTTAAGTCCTGTTTAGATATACTTTGCTTCACACAGCTTGCTTAAAAATGTTTCATGACTGACTGACATATTTATAAAGTAATGACAGATGTGGAGTGCTTCATTGAATTTATGAATGTTGCCACAGAAGGGCATGAAATATAATAGGGCTAGTTATTCAGGATCTGTGGATGAAACAGGCTTGATGGGAAAATTAAAAGTAAAATACTGCGGATGCTGGAAATCTGAAACACTCAGCAGATCAGGCAGCATCTGTGGCGAGAGAAACAGTAAACGTTTCAGGCAGATGCTGGTGAAGTCCAACTTTTAAGCAAATACAAAGCCTGAGAAAAGTGTGGTGGGGAGGGGGCGGTGGCACGGAAAGAAAAGGGATAGGTCTGTGATAGGGTAGAGGGCAGGAGCGATTAAATGACAAAAGGAGGTGGTAATGGGACAAATATGGAAACAAAAGATGGGTCCAGTGGAGGCATAATTGGTAAGAGAATGTGCAAAAGACAATGGGAGCAGTGATTAAGATCTAAAGTTGTTAAACTCAATGTTAAGGCCAGAAGACTGTAAAGTGCCTAGTAGAAAGATGAGGTGCTGTTCCTCGAGGATGCGTTGAGCATCATTGGAATGGTGTCAGAGGCCGAGGGCAGAGAAGTCAGAGTGGGAGTGGGATGGAGAATTAAAATGGCAAGCGACCGGAAGCTCAGGGTCATGCTTGCGGACTGAATGGAAGTGTTTAGCAAAGAGATCATCCTATCTGCATTTGGTCTCCCCAATGTAGAGGACATGACATCGTGAGCAGCGAATACAGTATAATAAGTTGAAAGAAGCAACACCCGCCCTTTCACCTCTTCCCTTCCCACCATCAAGGGCCCCAAACATATACAAGTATGATATTAGAACTGAGAGGGTATCCTTACCAGGAAAGACTGAACAGGCTGGGGCTCTTTTCTATGGAAAAGAGAAGGCTGAGGGGTGACCTGATAGAGATCTTTAAGATAATGATAGGGTTTGATAGGGTAGACGTAGAGAAAATGTTTCCACTTGTGGGGAATCCAAAACTAGAGATCATAAATATAAAATAGTCGCTAATGAATCCAATAGGTAATTCAGGAGAAATTTCTTAATCCAAAGAATGGTAAAAATGCAGAAAGTGCTACCACAAGGAATAGTTAGAATCATTGAATCATAGAAAGGTTATAACAGGGAAGGAGGCCATTCGGCCCATCAAGTCCACACCAGCTCTAAGTAACAGCAATCCAGCTAGTCCCACTCCCCCGCCCTTTCCCCATAGCCCTTCAAATTTTTCCTTTCAAGTACTTATCCAGTTCCCTCTTGAAGGCCATGATTGAATCTGCCTCCACCACCCCCTGGGACAGTGCATTCCAGATCCTAACCACTCGCTGTGTAAAAAAGTTTTTCCTCATGTCACCTTTGGTTCTTTTGCCAATCACCTTAAATCTATGTCCTCTGGTTCTTGACCCTTCCACCAATGGGAACAGTTTCTCTCTATCTACTCTGTCTAGACCATTCATGATTTTGAATACCTCTGTCAAATCTCCTCGCAACTGTTCCAAGGAGGACACCCCCAGCTTCTCCAGTCTATCCACGTATCTGAAGTCCCTCATCCCTGGAATCATTCTAGTAAATCTCTTCTGCACCCTCTCTAAGGCCTTCACATCTTTCCTAAAGTGCGGTGCCCAGAACTGGACACAATACTCCAGTTGTGGCCGAACCAGTGTTTTATAAAGGTTCATCATGACTTCCATATTTTTGTACTCTATTGCCTCTATAAAGCCCAGGATCCTGTATGCTTTTTTAACCGCTTTCTCAACCTGCCCTGCCAAACTTCAAAGATTTGTGCACCTATACACCCAGATCTCTGTTCCTGCACCCCTTTTAGAATTGTGCCCTCTAGTTTATATTGCCTTGCCTCGTTCTTCCTACCAAAATGTATCACTTGCATTTTTCTGCATTAAATTTAATCTGCCACGTGTCCGCCCATGCCACAAGCCTATCTATATCCTCTCGAAGTCTATCACTATCCTCCTCACTGTTTACCACCCTTCCAAGTTTTGTGTCATCTGCAAATTTTGAAATTGTGCCCTGTACACCCAAGTCCAAGTCATTAATATATATCAAGAAAAGCAGCGGTCCCAGCATCGACCCCTGGGGAACACCATTGTACACCTTCCTCTAGTCCGAAAAACAACCGTTCACCACTACTCTCTGTTCCCTTCGCTAATTCTGTATCCATGTTGCTACTGCCCCCTTTATTCCATGGGCCACAATCTTGATGATAAGCTTACCATGCAGCACTTTATCAAACGCCTTTTGAAAGTCCATATACACCACATCAACTGCATTGCCCTCATCTACCCTCTCGGTTAACTCATCAAAAAACTCTATCAGGTTAGTTTGATACGATTTGCCATTAACAAATCCCTGCTGGCTTTCCCTAATCAATCCACACTCGTCCAAATGACTGTTAATTCTGTCCTGGATTATTGTTTCTAAAAGTTTCCCCACCACTGAGGTTAAACAGACTGATCTATGGTTGCTGGGTTTATCCTTACACCTTTTTTTGAACAACGGTGTAACATTTGCAATTCTCCAGTCCTCTGGCACCACCCCCATATCTATGGATGTTTGGAAGATTATGGCCAGTACCTTCGCAATTTACCTTACTTCCCCCAACAACCTAGGATGCATCCAATCCGGACCGGGTGACTTATCTACTTTAAGTGCAGCTGGCCTTTCAAGCACATCTTCTTTATCAATTTTTAGCCCATCCAGTACCTCAACTATATCTTCCTTTACTGAGACTCTGGCAGCATCTTCTTCCTTGGCAAAAACAGATGCAAGGTACTCATTTATTACCTCTGCCATTCCCTCTGCTTCCATGAGTAGATCTCCTTTATGGTCCTTAATCATCTTACTACCCGTTTACTGTTTACATGCCTGTAGAAGACTTTTGGATTCCCTTTTATGTTGGCCATCAGTCTATTCTCATGCTCTCTCTCTTTGCCTCTTTTATTTCCTTTTTCACTTCCCCTCCAAACTTTCTATATTCTGCCTGGTTCTCGCTTCTGTTATCAGCCAGTTAAGGCAAATAGCATAGATGCATTTTAGGGGAAGCTAGATAAGCACATGAGGGAGAAAGGAACAGAAGGGCACCCTGATCGGTTTAGATGAAGTAGGGAAGGAGGAGGCCCGTGTGCAGCATAAACGCCAGCATGGACCAGTTGGGCCGAATGACCTGTTGCTGTGCTGTAGTTTCGATGTAACTCGATGTAACACTCCTTCTGATTTACTTGTACTTTTTCCAACTTAGTTTACTGTATTCGCTGCTCACGATGCTGGGGCAACAGCTAGTGCAAGGCTAATCATAGAGTAATGAAAGATATGAGTTAGGAGGTTTACTCTAGCTATCCTTGTGAGGTCATGGAATTTCTTTCTGCATTGCAGCCATGTCCTGGGGGCGATACTCCTTGCATTCACACGCTCTGCCATCACTACCTACCCTTACCGGACAGCTTGCCTGGAAACCCTCCTGCCTTCTGGTGACAGAAGATGCCCTTCTTCCTGCTGACCTTCTCCACCAAAACCTCCAAAGTGATGTCTGAAAACTGGGGGGGGGGCTTTTGCAGATTCTCCTGCGCCTGCCATTGTCCACAGATAGTTGCCTGCAACCAAAGTGCACCTCCGCTGTAAGGGGTGCAGACTGCCTTTAAATCGTGTCAGGATGCCTGTCATCAGTAGTTCTGGCTGCCCGCCTGTTTAAGTTTCATTAATGAGTCGCGTGAATTTGGGGTCTTCTTTGCGGTACGTGATTGGGTGCGAGCTCCGAACGTGATGTCCAATCTTCCCACAAAAATGCACTCAAAGCAATTTCTACTGCATTGGTTAAAGAGGCAACAAAGCTGGAAAAGTGATCATGAAGGCATAAATATTTTGTACGAAATTTTGATAATTAGATTATTTATCTTTTTTTTTCTAGGTGGTATTTGCAATCACAGACTTTGTCATAGAATCTCTTGGGAAGGAGTTTGTAGAGAATCCGCCTGTGGATTTAGCCACTCTTTATCAGGACATGTCCAATAGCATTCCCCTCATTTTCATATTAAGTACTGGTTCAGATCCTATGGGAGCCTTCCTGAGATTTGCAAAAGAAAAGGAATACTCTGACAGGTGAGTTCCATGTTTGCTTGGCCAAAGTACAATGATTGTCCTCCTCTACCGATAGCCAGTTCTTGCTGGTAAAGCTAATGGTCCAGAAAAATTGTGGGCCACAATCCTGGTGGTTACATCGGTGGCCTGCAATGCCACTAGAGTGAAGGATCAGTGAAAGGGCACTTTGCATGGGGCTAGTGGGCATTCGTACCACTGAAGACACATTCTGGCATTCTGCCTATGCGACCAGAACACCACCCACCCCACCCCCCCTCCCCCGCCTGCCTAGCATTGCCCAGGTCCTTGTCTCCCAAAACCCCAATCATCTCTCCTTCAGCCCCCTTTGTGAGGCGACTGATCCAAATTTTAAACAAAAATGTCCTTATCTTCAGGGGTCCAGGTTACAGGTCTAGGTTACAGACGTGGCCTGAGTGAATTCCAGCCTCATTGATCTACCCAGAAGTCAATACTTCAGACCTGCCTGGATGCCAATGTGAAAGTTCTGAGCCAGAGGAATTTAGTGGGTTCTACTGGACAATCCAGTAGTACTGTTCCTGTATGATGAACCACTAGATCAGCATCCAAGGTGATCCAAAGTGTAGACCTGTAGATCACTTAATGAGCTCCTCCAGCATGCCTTTAAACCACATCTCAGCAGACCACATCGTGCCTCCAGGTTTCAATTCATGTTGGTCCAAAGCACTGACTTCCAGCTAAGTCAATGTAACTGCTCTGGGATGCACTCCAGCTACACGAGCAACCTATGTGATTGGACTGGCTCTGGACACCCAAAATATTGAGTCTCCTGGAGGAGAAGAATGAGTGACAAATTGTAGCCTGAGCCCTACAAGTAGATACATACAAGTAAGTATTGTAGGAGAGGTAGACGATACATAAGGGCTGTTTTTAATCCTTCCAGCCAAGTGGGCGGGTGGTTAAAATTGTGGTAGAGTGCTTTCTGCTGCATTCCTGATGCTTTCACGCCCACTGCCATTTTAACTGCCAGATTTTCAGCAGTGTTGAGGGTGTCTGCCACAGACATGCGGGTGTCTCGTTATGATTTAAATGTCGGGGTCCAATGACATCATTTGGACCCCGACGCGATTTTAATTGCTGACCGCAGCAATGACACCCAGTGCCAGAGCAGCCAACGAAGGCTGGCGGCCTGCAGGAGCATGGCCAGAAGAGGCCGACAAAAGTATTTTTTTTTAAGATTTCCTTGCTGGCTGGGAGGAGCCCTGGCCACATAACTTATGCTGGGTACCGTTCCTTCAGGTCCCCAGAGGCGTCCTCCTGCTGCCCAAAATTCCAATGCCTGTTTGGGCTCGCGGCCTCCTCGTTCACCACCCAACCCCCCCCGAGTTCCCAGGACCTACTGAGGCCCGGTGAACTGCAGCAGGACACCCAGTGAGGATGTGCACCTCGCCTGCGATATGGAAGTGAGGTTCAACCCTCAAAATGGCTTGGGCCTCTGGTCAGCAGGTGGCCTGTGCAGTCCGTTGGTCAACTGGCCAAAAGTTCAAATGTACCTCGTTATTTCCTTGAAGCAGACAACAACCTATGTTAATATTTCTAATATATACAGACAAAGTTAGTGGGGGCAGTTTTATTTCCTTGCTGGTGTGTGTCAGAAAATATTAATTTACCACATGATGCGAAGTGTAGGAATGTTAGATTTTATTTCATTTCTGAACAAAGTAACATACTGTTTATATTGGATGTCAGTGTAACATATATTCTAAATTTCACTGCATTTTTGTTAAATGCATTTTACTTCTGCTTGACTAGTTTGAGTTCAATCTTACTTGCTTTTCTACTGCAGGATAGAGTCTATTTCCCTGGGACAAGGACAAGGGCCCATTGCTGAAAAACTGATTAAAGAAGCTCTAAAGTCAGGAAACTGGATATTTCTTCAGAACTGTCATCTTGCAGTTTCTTGGATGTTAGCCATGGAGGAATTAGTTAAGTCATTCACAGAGCCAAGTAAGTACAAGTATTATATTATCCCCATGTCTGAAATCCATTGGCAGTAATATAGCTCATGCAGGTCAAATTTCCCAGCTAAAAAACTTTGTCTCAGGATGCTTGTCCACTTTTACTTAGATGTCAACACTGTTGCACTGTCATTGTTGTTAAAACATGCCCAAATGATTAATTATTACTACAACATTTATTTGTGTGCTCAAGGATGTTGCATAGCAGCCCAATTATTCAAAACTCTCCAGAGCTGACTTTCCTCTGAGTTTCTAAATTTTTATGAAAAAGCAGACTAAAAGAATAATGAGGGAGAAATTAGAGTACGAGAGAAAGCGAGCTATTAATATAAAAACAGATAGTAAGAGTTTCTACAGGTATTTTAAAAGGAAAAGAGTAAGTAAAGTGAGCGTTGGTCCTCTAGAGAGTGAGTCTGGGGAATTAATGATGGAGAATAAGGAAATGACGGATGAATTGAACAGATATTTTGCATCTGTCTTCACTGCAGAGGATACAAATAACATGCCAGAAATAATTGTGAATCAAGACGTGAAAGGGAGGGAGGAACTTAAAACATTTACAATCACCAGGGAAAGGGTTCTGAAAAAATTATTAGAACTAAAAGCTGACAAGTCCCCAGGTCCTGACAGACTTCATCCTAGGGTCTTAAAAGAAGTGGCTGCAGAGAAAGTAGATGCATTAATATTAATTTTCCAAAATTCCCTAGATTCTGGAAGAATCCCATCAGATTGGAAAATAGTGAATGTAACTCCTCTGTTCAAGAAAGGAGGGAGACAGAAAGCAGGAAACTACAGTCCAGTTAGCTTAACATCCGTCATAGGGAAATGCTAGAATCTATTATTTAGGAGGTTATAGCACGGCACTTGGAAAATCGCAATGCAATCAGGCAGAGTCAACACTGCTTTGTGAAAGGGAAATCGTGTTTGACTAATTTATTAGAGTTCTTTGAGGAAGTAACCAGCAACGTGGATAAAGGGGATCCTGTGGATGTGTTGTACTTGGATTTCCAGAAGGCATTTGACAAGGTGCCGCATCAAAGGCTACTACACAAAATAAGAGTTCATGGTGCGGAGGGTAACATATCAGCATGGATAAAGGATTGGTTAGCTAACAAGAAACAGAGAGTAGGCATAAATTTTCAGGTTGGCAAGATGTAACGAGTGGAGTGCCACAGGGATCAGTGCTGGGGCCTCAACTATTTACAATCTACATCAATGACTTGGATGAAGGGACCGAACGTATGGTTGCTAAATTTGCTGATAACGCAAAGAGAGGTAGGAAAGTAAGTTGTGAAGAGGACATAAGGAGTCTGCAAAGGGATATCGATAGGTTAAGTGAGTGGGCAAAAATTTGGCAGATGGAGTATAAAGTGGGAAAATGTGAACTTGTCCACTTTGGCAGGAGGAATAGAAAAGCAGTATATTATTTAAATGGAGAGAGATTGCAGAACTCTGAGGTACAGAGGGATCTGGGTGTCCTAGTACATGAATCACAAAAAGTTAGTATGCAGATACAGCAAGTGATGAGGAAGGCAAATGGAATGTTGTCATTTATTGCAAGGGGAATGGAATATAAAAGTAGAGATGTTTTGCTACAGTTGTACAGGGCATTGGTAAGACCACATCTAGAATACCGTGTGCAGTTTTGGTCTCCTTAATTAAGAAAGGACATAATTGCTTTAGAGGCGGTTCAGAGAAGGTTCACTCGACTGATTCCTGGGATGAGGGGGTTATCTTATGAAGAAAGGTTGGACAAGTTGGGCCTGTATACACTGGAGTTTAGAAGAATGAGAGGTGATCTTATTGAAATATATAAGATCCTGAGGGGACTTGAAGGGGTAGATGCTGCGAGGATGTTTCCCCTTGTGGGAGAGACTAGAACTAGGGGCCACAGTTTAAAAATAAGGGGTCTCCCATTTAAGACGGAGATGAGGGGACATTTTTTCTCTGAGGGTCGTGAGTCTGTGGAACTCCCTTTCCCAGAGAGCAGTGGAGGCAGGGTCATTGAATATTTTTGAGGCTGATTTAGATAGATTCCTGATTAACAAGGGAGTCAAAGGTTATAGTAGGTAGACAGGAAAGTAGGGTTGAGGTCACAATCAGATCAGCCATGATCTTATTAAATGGCAGAGCAGGCTCGAGGGGCCGAATGGCGTACTCCTGCTCTTAGTTCGTATGTTCGTATGTAGACGTAAGTGACGTAAGTAAAGAGTGATGAAATATTGGAGAACACGCCCCATGGATTTATCGTCTGTGATTAGGACTGTTCTGAGCATTCCTACCCCTGAGACACAGGAATTACAAAAATGCAAAACCATAATGTTTTTAGAGAAGTGTCTGTAATTCCTAGAATGCCACCGTCTGAACATATGCAATGAGGAGAATATTCCAGAATGCATTAGTTTGATTCTCACCATCCAAATTCAAGCATCTAATTCATCTGGTTATAACAGTATTTTTCCATTTGTTATTCCAAATGATTTCCAAACAATCTGGATGAAGAACTTTGAACTCTTTTGGAGGTAAAAATTTCACGCGTGTTTATTTTTACTTCAAACAGAAAGACAGCTTTAAAGAGGCAGACGGGCACAAAAGGCACGACTAACAAAACCTGTGCTATGTCAATCGTCATCATTCAAAAAAAAATATTGTTCATAGAAAGATGCCTAGAGATTGATAAGAATGATTGGTTGCAGCAAATTTGCTTTGCTTAGTTCGAAAGCTTTTTTTTCTCATTGAGTAACAGGATTTCTCAGTTTGTTTGTCGTTTAAATGATTTGCAAAGAAGCTGCAAGATCAATTTTAAAAGGTTTTATCGGTAAAGTTTCAGAGAAAGAAGCTACACCCCAGAGAGACAATTGTTGATTCCAGAAACATTTGTTTTGTTATTTATCCATCTGCAGCAGCTAGCAGAAGGTAACATTTTTTGACTAAAATGTTCACATTAAAATGATAATCAACTGCTTCCTGGACCCTCTGCTGTGCGACTAGACTGCAATACCCCTGCCCCCACCCCACACCCCCCGCCATCTTCAGTGCTGCCACACCCTCAGTACATTATCCCCCCTTTACTGCCAGACCCAGCAACATCGCACTCCAATACTGCCAAATCCCAGAAATCCAACATTGATGGAAACTCCACATTCCACTCCTTGTTCTGCCAAACACAAGGTTCCCTCTCTGCAGTGCTGCTAAACCCAACGATACCCACCCACTGCAAATGCTGCCAAACTCCAGGAACGCTGCCTCAGTGCTTGAATAAGCTGAGTCTTATATGCTGCTAAACCCTAAGATTTCATTCTCCCATGTTGGTATCGAATCAGCCGCCCATTACACTTCTCTCCCGTTACACTCCCCACCCGATACACTCCCCGTCCGATGCACTCCCCACCCGATATTCAGTCCCATTGCCTTCAGTAGAACTGGATGTCAAGCGGGGGGCATATAACAGGCGGTCGATGTGATGCTGCCCGTTCTGCGATGCTGCATACGATAAATTTCTACCCCAGTGTATTATCGTGAAGGCCACTAATTTACAATGGGAGTCCTGGAGTTGGCAGCACCAAGGAAGTAGGGTCCACTGGTTTACCAACACGGGAGAGTGTAATCTCAGGGTTTAGAGGCATACAAGGTGACTCCTGAGCTTTGCGTGCACTGAGGCAGTGGCCCTGGAGTTTGGCAGTACTTGTAGTGGGTGTATGTCTTCGGGTTTAGCAGCAAGCTTTTATTTTTGTTTCTATTGTTCCTGTATTAGAGCACTTTTTGTTTTTATTTGATGAACAATTTACAGCAGTCAGAATTTCACTCATTACATGGGAAGATCTCTTTGCTGGGTGCAGTGCTTATAGAAGCTAAACTGTTTTATGTTTTCTCTCTTTTTGTTTACAAAGATAGATATTGACATATGACTGAAAAAATTGTGGTTTGGTTTTTCCTAGATGTTATTATTCATGAGAACTTCAGGCTGTTCCTGAGCTCCATGCCTACTGACACCTTTCCTGTAACTGTGTTGCAAAACTCAGTCAAGGTAATGCATTCTAAAAATTGCAGGACTGACATTGTCTTATAAAACTGTCTTGCAAGATGAGATCCACAGGACATCTATGGAATTGTTCAAAGACAAAGAAATGATTTTATCCTTTTTCTAACGAATCATGATAATTCTGATAGTCCACGCAGTCGCAGCTAAAATTCTGTTGTCTTTTCGTGCCCACTGCAGCTTGCTAGTGAGCATACAGCATGAATCAGTGAATTCCTCCTAGATGCTGGGTAATAAATTTATCATTGGTTTTGCCTCTGGTAAAGTTGCTCCCACCCAAAATTCCAATTGTCCTCTCTGTGAAGTAAATTGAAATTGTAAATACACAGATGTCTGTGAAAATGACCTTTCCATGTTGTGTTTTTCTTGGTGACCCGTGAACAAAAACCTAGCGAACTGCAGGTGCTAATTCTGTAATAAGTGAACTGACATTAATGGTATTGTCAGCTGGGAAAACATCACTTGCTGCCTGCAGTATTGTTCCTCACATTACTGTCAAGGGGAGAACCACACTACTTGTTACTTACCCCAGCTAGAGTGCCCCTGTCTACGCAGCCTCTCCATTTATATTTTCACTTTTACATTTCATTGTTTAATAAAAACAAACCAATTTCTGATCCTTCATTCCACCCCCCCCCCCCCACACTGACTAGATACCTGAAAGTATCATGGGATAAGAATGCTAAATGAATTTATCTTAAATTTCCTTGCTCTGCCATTTTAGTAGTGGCATTGTTAACTTATCTACTAGAATACCAGAAAGAAGGATTTTAGGAAAATGTATTAAGCATTTGTGTGGTAGTTTGTAGTATCCCACAGTGTAATTTCAAGACCTAAATGTTATATTGAAGCACATAATGGGATTATGGTGCTCCTGTATACATGAAATCACTTCATGATAATGGAACGCATTCACCTAAACACAATGCAGCTTTGTATCTGACTTCAGTTAATGGTGCTTCTTTTATATCATACTAAAATGTTATTAATGTTTGTAATAAACAGTTTACAAATTATTAATCAGTTGTTCAGAAGCAGTGTATAACTCCAGAAGGAACACCTTTGGAAGGTCCGTGTATCCTCACAATCATGATAGTGTAATACATGGGGTTCAAAAATCTACGGGTCAAGATCCTGGCATAGCTGCCAGGATCGTGGCCCTCTAGCGCTGACCTTGACAAAGTTTGTGGGGTCAGCAGGAGGGCACCTAATTTGCAAGGGGCTGGCAATCGCACATACCATTACAGGCACATCTCTGGCGCACGCTTGCCCCATACAGCTGTCAAATTTGGCATCTTGACTCCTTTGTGGGAGGGTGGCCACCTCAGACATCGTGGGATGTTATCTCGATCCACTGTGTAAGGGAGCCAATCCCAATTATTTTTTTAAAATTTCCAGTCTTTAAAAATCCTCCCTGCTGGAGCCAGGTACACTTCAGCTCACTCGGCATACCAAGCTCCAGGCTTCCTCTGGATCCCGACTGAACGAGGGAAACGGTAATTTCAACATAGGGAGTTCCTCCCCCGGAACGGCTCCCTGGTGTAATTTACAATGTAAGAGGCTGGTGGAGGTTCTATCCCTTACAAGGTCACCTGAAAAATCCCAGAATCAGTGAGGACTCAGCACTACCCCGGAGAAAATTCGGGGCCATGGTAATTATGTTATGTAATTGCAGCCTGGTATAGGACTTAATTAAATGATATGATTTCTAGCTTTTTGCATGCACTGAACATATTATTCTGGAATTACATAAGTTCCAAGATTAATTGATAGTGTGTGATTCAAAATTATTTATTGTCTTGTAAATGGAGTATTATAGTGAAGGATGTAAAGTTGTAGATTAGAACAATTTCGGATTATCAGATACAGAGATTTAGATGCCTCCATGAAAGTAGGTCCAATATTAAACATTTTCACATTCACAGGGACTTATTTGTTGTCTGTTATTTTATTTGCTGTGGTAATAGTAAAGGAAAATTATTCACTTGTATTATGATTAAGGTTTTAATTTCTGGTGAATTAGCCAACATGTGTCTGGAATTTCACTGGTTGTCTATAGGACCACTAGATGGGGCATCTCACCACAATAAATATAAAAATACTATGGGGGTGATTTTAGGGGGCAATTACCGGTGCTGGGGGTGGGGGGCTCCAAAAATCGCGGAAATCCCGTTCGGGTTCGGAAGCCGGCTCCAACCTGCCAATTAAAGCCAGCGGGATGACAGTTAAAGAGCCAAATGTACCTCATTGAGGTGCTTAAGGCACTTTACCTGTGACAGATTAAACACTTAGAACGATTTTTAACTTACCTGGGCGGCTTGCCCACCGCTTCTGATTTAGGAACCAGGCATGAAGGGCCGGATAGGGAACAAGAAACTAAATAAATAAATAAAAAACCATAGACTGAAGTGAAAACGCTAAATGAACCTACCTTTGCACCCTGCTCCGATGTCCAATGTCTCCCATTTTGATGTCCCCCTCTGCAACCCCCCCATGACCCCTGATGTCCCCCTCTTCAACTCTCGATGTTCCCCCAATGTCTTTCCGATCTTCTCCCGATGTCCTCCCGATCTTCCTCTCTCCCCCCCCGATGCTCCCCGCTCCCCTCTCCCCCCACTGATGTTCCCCTCTCCCTCCCCTCCCCCCCCAGTCTTCCAGTCCAGCGCTGGATCTTCCATTCTCCCCCCTCCCCGATCTTCCACTCTCTTCCCCCCACCCCGGTCTTCCAGTCCAGAGCCAGATGACGTCTCGCTCTCTCTTTCTCTCCCCCCCTCATGTTGCAGCTCCTGACAGCAACCAGCCTGTCAATCAGCGCACCTTCACCCCACCCCCCACCACTGCCAACCCACCCACGTTGTAAAATCGAGCCCTATCAATCACCATGTAGAATTAAAGGGCCGTTTTGGAGTTGAGTGCACATCTGGCGGGTGGTGTGCAGAGTGATCGCATCATCCGCCCGCTGGCACCAGTGATGAGTCCGAACAACAAGAGTGACAGGCAGCTTGCCGTTTGGAGAGGTGGGAAATTGAGTGAGTCCTCTACAGGCCCTAGCTAGAACTCAAAAATTAATTTAGAGTGAAACAACAAAACAAAGGGAAAATTGAAGTAGTTGAGTAACTTAAACTATTCTCCTTCAGGTCACCAACGAACCTCCAAAGGGACTTCGTGCTAATATCCGACGAGCTTTCACAGAGATTACAACCACTTTCTTTGAGGAGCATGTCTTGGGCAGGGAGTGGAGAAAGATTATATTTGGTGTTTGTTTCTTCCATGCTGTGATTCAGGTAAGCCTGGTTTAATTAACAAGCAGCTGACGCCATGTAGCATGATTTTTCTGACCTTTGCCCCTGGAGAACAGCACTCCTGGGCCTGAACTGGCGCAGCACACTTCGGTTGTGTCCAATGCTTGGGCGGGGAGGGGAAGGACTATCAGTCCCCCGTGTTTTATTTGTTACTTGGAATACTATTGGGCACATTAGATGCTCTTCACTTGAATGTAGACAAAAAGAAAACTTTGGGGGTGAAAATCCGCAGAGGGCACATCCTGGGTTAAGTGTTGGGATGCACCCGCTTGGGAAATCCGATACTTACACAACCAAAGTTGTGGGGTCGGCCAGGGCCCTGCAATTATTATATGAATGACGAGCACCTATGACATCTCCGCCTTCTCCCAGAGACCATGTACTGTGGTGCAAGTTGCCAGTCTGGGTGGAAGGGTACCGCCTTGCCCCCTGGAAACCTCTCTTTAATCCCACTTTCCTAAGGGGCCTAGAAGTTCAGTGATAAAAATCTTTGTTCTTTGGGGGTCCAGGCCAGGGCCCTGACCTAGATCTCCCAAGGGGTCCCCACGTGTGCTGTTGGGCAGCGCGGCCTCACCAGGCGCATCGACTGCTGATAATCTGCCAGGCCTCTGCTAGCTCGAGGGGGCAGGATCTCCGCCAGTATTCCGATTGGTCAAGCTGACCAATGTGACCACTCCCACTCTCCATATAGTGTTGCTGGTGTTTCCATGGTGCTGAAGTCCACTTTTTCACCCGTGTTACACCCTATTTAACCAATAAGCAGTAACCAAGGAAATAAAGCACACACAATGATCAAAAACACTCACACACTCAGCTTTGCATCTTACCGTTTTATGAACAAATGCAAAAAGTACACATTCATACGCTGTGCGAATATGCGTTTTGGGATCACATGCCCAACAACCGTGTCTTTTACTCATTTTTTATTTACTCATGAAAAATGCTATTAGCTACATTTGGAAAAAAAAATTACTTTGCATTACTTAGATGTTTATGGTTACTGATATAACTTGGTTTAATACTTTGAATGGTTTGTGAAAAAACTGCAGCATTGATACTCTCGTTAATACAGTGCCTGTCTTGTGCATGGCGTGAAATTGTGATGCATTGATTTAGGAAAGGAAGAAGTTTGGTCCATTGGGTTGGAACATCTGTTATGAATTCAGTGATAGTGATCGAGAATGTGCTCTTCTCAATTTGAACCTCTACTGTCAAGAAGGAAAAATCCCATGGGATGCTCTTGTTTATATTACTGGTGAGCCCTCATACTTTTCTTTTGTAACTCAAGTTTCATCTTAAAATCAGCACTGTGCAGATATCAAAATGTATTTTCCCATATGCATAGAGTTACCGACAGTGTTTTACAGTAGAAATAAAAACTGAAAATGCTGGAAAACACTCAGCCGGCCAGGCAGCACCTGTGGAGAGAGAAATAGAGTCAATGGGCATGATTTTAGCCTGAAAAAATGGGTGGGTTGGGGGTGTTAGCGTGGATTTTGGACTGTTGAATTAAAGGCAACGATGAAGTGACTAATGGGTACACGACAGTGGTATTTACCCTAAAACCACACTGAAATGCGCTTTGATATCCACGCTAACAGGGGCGGGGGGCCAGTAACAATTGCAAAAATCTAAAACCCGCCCCAACCCACCCATTTCCGGTTTTCATGGGGGCGGGATGAGGGGCGGGCAACCAACCCGCTCTTAGGAGGCGGTTTGGGCATTAAAAGCTTTTAAGGACGCTGTTGGTCTCCATTTTCAAAGCTTTTTTGATTTTAGCCACTGGAGGCCGGGATTCCGGGCATTCTACTTCACGTCATGTGAGAGGAGGCGAGAAGGCCTGTATCATCGGGTAAGTGCTTATGGGCCTGGAAGAGCAGGTGTGCTTCCTTCAGGCCCAACAAGCTTACCTGCAGCGACACCCCCACAATCTCCGACCCCCCCATATGATCTCCGACCCCCCCACGATCTCCGACCCCCTTACAATCTCCAACCCTGCGATGACCCCCGCCCCCTACCCCCCCTGATGGCTGACCCCACCCCCCGATGACTGACCCAGCGTCCCGATGACTGAACCCCCCCCACCCATCTAACCCTTACCTGTTCACTTCCTCTTTCTTCCTCTTCTCCTGTCCGTCTGAGGCCAGCCTGTCAATCAGGCCAACCTGTTAGGCGGGAAACTGGCAAAAAAAACCTGACGTCCTTACGTCAAAATCAGGAATTCCATCCCCCGCACCCTTCCCAGCTCCAGGCTAAAATCATGCCCAATGTTTCATGGTGATCCTTTTCTGTTATTATTTCAGATTTCCAGCATCCAGAATATTTAGCATTTGTTTTAGTGTTTTTTAGTGTTTATTTTTTAGTGAGCTCTGCAATATTTACATGCTTTCTCAGGTCGTGGTACAATGCAGAAAATATGCAATGTTGCAGATTACAAGGAGCTCTTTGACACATACATTATGACCCCGATTTTCAAATCAAATTGCGGATGCATTGGGGGCGGGGGGCTGTGAAAATCGGGAAAATCCCGAGCGGGTGAGGAAGCCAGCCCCAACCCGTCGGCTCCCGGGTTTCCCACAGATGCACCTGTGTGCCCATGCTTCCTGAATGCGGAAGTCCCACCTGCAATTAAAGCCGGCATGGTGATAGTTAAAGAACCAAATGTACCTCATTGGGGTACTTAAGGTACTTTATTTCTGACATAGTGGATAGTTAAACTTACCTGGACGGCTTTCCCACAGCTTCCGATTCACATCTTGTGAAACCAGGCATGAAGGGCCGGATCAGGCAAAAATAAACAAAATAAATTAAATAAAAAACCATTGCACAAAGTTAAAAAAACAAAATAAACTTACCTTTCCACCGATGTCAACTGCACCCCCCTGCTCCGATGTCCTCTCTCTGATGTCCCCCTCTCCCCCCACCCCCCCCCCACCGATATCTCCCTCTCCGGTGTCCCCCTCAGCCCCCGAAGTCTCCCTTTCTGATCTTTCCCTCTCTCCCCCCCACCCCCCCGCCCCCCCCACCGATCTCCCTCTCCGCCCCTGATCTCCCACTCTCCCCCCACCGATCTACCCCTTTCCCCCACTGACCTTCCCCCTCCCCTCCCGATCTTTCCCTCTCCCCCCCCAATCTTGCTCTCCCCACCCCCCCCCCCCACCCCTGATCTTCAGCGCCCTCCACTCTCTGTTCCAGTGCCAGATGACGTCTCGCTCTCTCTCTCTCTCCCCGCCCCCCCACCAATGGGTGTGCCAGATATGGCTGAAGGAGTTAGGGCGAGAAGAGGCCCAAAAAAGTAAGGCTTTTTACTTTGTTTTACAAGGAAAGTTTAGACCTCCCCTGCCCGGGCTCCTCCCCTCCCAAATCCCCCTGCCTGTGTCTTAGCTAAGTGCCAGGAACCATTCCTTCGTCCCTGCCCGCTCCAAGGTAAATCGGGGCGAGTGTGAGATCAGGTGAAGACAGGATTAATCTTAGCTATGTTGACTTCCGCAGCCCAACAACCTGTCAGCACTCACTGTTCAAATTCACTCATGGGCACTTGGGCAAGTTGCCGTGAATCACAAACTTCAGGAGAAGTAAAGGGAAAAAATTACATTCAACTAAAAGAATCAGATGGTTCGCAACTTGCTCTTCATACTGAAGTATGAACTATAGGGAAAATTTTCCGATCCTGTACTCCCAGCGGTGAGCTATGCTTGCAGGGAGTGTGGGTTGGAGTTAAGGCTACAATATTGTTGCTCCAATTCTCCTTGCAAGAATGAATTCCACTGGAAGCATGCAATTGCAAAATCACCTCTTGTATTCTCTTCAACCATAACAGGGAGGATTCCCCCTGCCTTGTGCCTTTTTAAATTCCACTAATATTTTATTATAGACTGTCATATGTTTGTGTTGTAAATTGATTTTATTCAAATTTTATTCAAGAAATGTTTCAAACTTGCTGTCATCAATCAGCTGAAATTCAATATTGAAGTTTAAAAAAAAATCTCAATCACAAAACTTCTATTTGTAACTGTTCAGTCATTTCTATAGCTATTCAGTTATCTTAGTAAGTCAAATCCAGAGGTAGCTCTTTCCAATCCCATGGCTTTCAGCAGGATCAGTGTGTAGTGTGCTTTGTGCACACATGAATAATGCAGAACCATCTCTACTGGAGGTTTCACAGTCGGCCTTCATTTCTTATATGCAGAAAGTTCAAGGCCTGGGCTTGGAACTAGGAGCTTGCCAAAAGGAGGCAGGAAATCCAACATGTTACTACCTCTTGCAGGACTATAATTTGCATTTAAAAGGTCAAAGGCCTATTATGGGGTGGGGGAGGGGTCAGTTAATTTTTCTTATCTACCTAAAGACTTTGTGGGGCTCACTGATTTTTGACCGCCTGTCCAATGGGCCAAAAGAAGTGACTGGCAAAAAAAAGCAGTGAAGGCAGGAAAAGTTGTTTGTAGACAAGTGATGGAGTGGCACAGCACCCCTGCTGTGGTGGATGGCAAAGCGGAAGAGCTGTTGCATGAGATCAGTGCGAGGAGCTGTTGCATGAGATCACTGTTTGTCTTTCCAGCACTCTTTGAGTTGGGCAAGATGCAAGAAGTGCTGGCTAGGGTCAACACTGTGTACAGTAGCAGACGGACCTTGGAACAGCTAAAGGTGGCCGACCAATACAAAGATGACAAGGATGGCTACACAAATGTACCATGGTACATGACTCCAGTATGCATGCTGAAAAGTGCTGGTTGTCAACCTGCCACATATTTACTGTTAGCTGATGGTCTCAGACAACCTTTAAGATTCTCATTACTTTCCTGCATTCCTATGCTTCGGCAGCGCATTGCACTATATTTTTAGATTCATGTCATTACCAGATATTTCCTCAGTGCAACTGTGAAAGATAGAAAGATCTTGAATTCTTACAGTGCCGTTTACAACCTCAGAACGTCCCAAAGCACTTCACAGCTAATGAAGTGTAGTCACTGTTGTACTATAGAGAAACAATGCCTTTTGGGAGAGGTTTTTGCCCAAAAGTTGGGGGAGGAAAGAGAGGTCTGCAGCAGCAGAAGTGACTGCTGGCTTTGGGCACTGTCAAAAATTAGCAGCCAGAAGACCTTTATCCTGCTGATATTGCTTGCTCTTCTTAGAAAAAAACCTAATGTTTGGAGGCGGGAGAAGGTTGCTGACAGCTTCTTTTCAGATCCTCCAATCTGAGGGGGTTGAGCACAACCTTGAAGGCCCACTTCCAATGGGCAACTTGGCTTCTTAACTGAAACGTAGGAGAATGAGACAGAAGGCACATTAAAACTGTCTCATTACCCCACATTGGAATGCTTCCACCTGCTCCAGGTGAAAATGCTCCCCCCACCACAAAAAAAGAATGAAAGTGCATCCGAAGTGCAAAGATAGGGGAGACTCGGGTATAGGCATATCTGGGGTGCAAAGCAGAGAAAAATCAACCCTAATATTGTTTGCTCCAACAGCCAGAGTTAGCCAAGCAATTCGTCTTTGTGAAACTTGCCTATCCTCTGAAGTGAAATTAGAGCAGAAGAGAGAACATTCCATGCCTTGTGGGTTTCATCTATTCTCTATTGTGAGATTAGACGAGTTTCACACCAAAATCACTCCAACTTCATAGCATTCTCTGGGACTGTGGGATAAATTTTCCAAGATTTCATGCCTGATGAAAGTCTCTCTTGGCAGGAACAAGACTCACACTGGGCATGGAGTCTCTGAACATTTATCCTTTCATGTCACGTTTTAGGCGTGGGCACTGACTGGAACAATGGGCCCGATATTACCATGGCGGCGGGTTCGTGGTGGGGGGGTCGACCCACCCGCCCGGTGAAATCAGTCTGCTTCGCGCACAATTGCAGGCTGATTGGAGCCACTTACCTGTTCTTCCGGGTTCCCCGCTGCTAAGCTGCACGGCGGGCGGGCTGCGCATGCGCAGTAAGGTCTGTCAGCTGGAGGAGCTCTATTTAAAGGGGCAGTCCTCCACTGACAGATGCTGCAAGAAATAGGAAAAATTACAGCATGGAGCAGCCCAGGGGGAAAGCTGCTCCCAGGTTAATGATGCCTCACTCCAGCTCTTATTGGATGGCGTGAGGAGGAGGGGGCGGACAGAGATCTTCACCCCGGCGGGCTGGAGGAAGTGGCCTGCCTCTGCCACCAAGAAGGCCTGGCTCGAGGTGGCAGAGGAGGTCATCTGCACCACCAACATATCACGCATCTGCATACAGTGCAGGAGGCGCTGCAATGACCTCAGTAGGTCAGCCAAAGTGAGTACACTTACTCATTCCCCTACACTCCGTGTGCCATATCACCGCCCCCACCCCACATCTCCTTCTGCACAGCCAACACTACTCTGTCACATCACTCCTCACACCCACTCAAAGCTCATCCTCATCTTACCTGCACTTACTCACCTCGCCAGTACTCATCCCGCCACTACCACTCAACCCAATCCTCATACAATCTCATGGCTCTATCTCATACTCACCCTCTCATGCATCTCTTTCACAGTCAGCCTCACTCAACCTGCCACTACCTGTGCTGCAGCCACAGGGCATGCATCACATATGTGCAGTAGGAAGCGTAAGGCAAACGTGTTGTTAGCATGAAGGGGATGCACAAGGGTGTTTGAGGGTTTGTCATGGTTTTTAATTATATTTAATTTCTGATGAACTCACATTACATATTATATTGGCACCACTACTGCCACGTCTTTGCGAATCTTGTCTGGTTTGTGCAATAATGCCCCTTCCTGAGGATCACTATGAAGACCCACAACTGATGCCACCCATTGTGTCACTGCAGAGTGGGTGTAGGTGTATTTGCAGGGCTCTTTTTTGCAGACGACTGAGAGACGTCGGCAATGTCCCCGGTGGCACCCTGGAAGGATGCGGAGGAGAAGTTGTTGAGGGCAGTGGTGACTTTGACAGCAACAGGTAAGAAGATAGTGCTCGGGCCAGCCGGGAGCAGCTCGGCATGAAGGAGGCTGCAGATGTCCACGACTACATGTCGAGTGACTCTGAGCCTCCGTGTGCACTGCTGCTCAGAGAGGTCCAGGAAGCTGAGCCTCGGTCTGTGGACCCTGTGGCGAGGATAGTGCCCTCTGCGACGCATCTGTCTCTGCGGTTGCCCTCCCTCCTGCTGTGCAGGTAGATATGTCACAGCACTGTGTTGTGGAGCTCCACGTGTCAGAGGTGGATGGCGTGGCCGATGAGGCTGGTGATGCTGTTTGTCCTCCGAGGTCATGACTGCAGCTACGGCGGCCCCCATCCGGATGATGCACATCTGAGGGGGTCCGCAAGGTAGGTACATGTGTCTGGACACCGGGGTAAGTGTGCAAGTTTGTGAATTTGATTGTTAGGAGCAGGGTGGTGGAGGCCAAACTTTGTCCCACGTGACAGAGTGGCCTCCTGCAATGAGTGAGGGTCTCCCCCCCGCAACCTAATTCTCATCTGTTGGCTGGCTGTGTGAGTTTGCGACAGTCTCAATCCTGTTTTTAGTGAGCTTTCTGTAAGGGGTTGTGTTTCCGGGGCTTATTGTAGGTCAGCCAGTTATGTTTTCCTGAGCTGCCCTGCCCGCTGTGCAGTTTCAAATCGCTTTCCCCTTCCTGATTCTGAGCTCAGGACTTATCGAGCGGTAATAAGGACAGACGAACAGACCAGTGGATTGGTGCAAGGAAAACCAATGTTTATTAATAAGAAAACTAAAACTACAAGGTAAACAGTATTATACAGATGATAAAAGGAATCACTATGGATACAATACAGTCTTACACTTAATGGGGTGGAAGAAACGGACACATCGAGGGAAAATTCTAAAATCACAATTTTAGCAATACCCCTTTAACTCCCACCCTTACACCTAGCTAGGTTGTCTTGTGACGGCCAGAAAAAAAATAATGCTCACCGATGAAACAGATGAAAAGGCCTGGCCCCTGTGTCCTGCTGCTGCCATCGACACGTGGTTGCGATGTTTACTGGACGGCCTTCCTTCTTGGTTGCTAGCAGGCAAGCAGGACACTGGACCGAGGCGAAGAGAGAGAGAGAGAGAGAGGTTCTGGGACGCCCCAGTTAACCGCGTGGGTTATTTTCACGCCTCATTAGTTTGCTCCATTGTCCGATTTGGGCGCGAAAACGTAAGACAATCGGGCCCCGATCTTGGCCCATTTACATTAATGGCCGGTACCTGTACTGATCTGTTCCATAATTGCTTTCCATTATTCCGAATGTTCCTTAATGGGTCACCTTAGTCCTGGGATTATTCCTGCTCGAATTTTGATTGTCTAGGCCGGCAAAGTTGATGGCTTGCCCCAGGGCGTGAATGCAACTGCATTGTTCAAAGAGCCCTGTCTGAAACACGAAGCCTGCCAAACTGCCAGAGAATCCAATTTCAAATGCTGCAGGCCCTTGGCCTTGTGTCGGACCGTGGCCATTTTGAAAGACCCTGGATTTTTTAAAAACACAGTCACACCAGGGTTTCTTTAATAACTCCAATAAATCTTCGGCGGGGGGGAGCATGTGAAATTTTGCGAATCCCTTCAATTGGCTTTTAACTGTTTTTAATTTGGCACTAAAATGGCAACCTCACTCAGAGAGATGATAGGACAGCTGGAAATGGAAATGGAAAATTCAATATTGGTGCAGTCATGTGCTCTTCTGACGTTAAACCTAAGGTAAGTTGTCAGACAGAATTAAGGGGGCTTTACTTTGCTTCTACCCGTGCTATACCTAGTCAGGGAGTTCTTGATGTTGACATTGGATGCCTATAATGAGAAGTGTTCCTATTATGTGTAGCAGTTTATTTTATTTTAGAGAGTCTTGGGTTGATTTTAACTTTGTGCGATAGTGCAAAACAGGTGAGAGCACATCAATTGAAATGGAAATAAAAATCGGGAGATATGTAAAACGGGCTCTTTATTCCCTATCACTTGTTTTACATTATCGCACAAAGCCAAAATCTACCATTCTGAAGGAACACAGGGGGGAGTTTTAACCCTCCTCACCCTGCAGAAACTGCACGAGGCCGGCAGGGTTCTCTTTAAATATGCAGATCAGGCTGCGGTGATGGCCCGATCTGCTATTTTAATTTGAGGCCTGAACAGGGGAGCAGTGGTGGCTTCCCTGCTAGACCTAACCTGCTGGGAACAGGATCCAAGGCCCGAGGAGGCCCAGCAACGTGAGTTTTTAATAACATTTTTGGTTTCCTTGCGTGCCACGGGGAACGCCCCAGCCCACCTCCGAGCCTCACAAGGAAACCTTGGACCTCCCTGCCCCAGGCCCATCCCCAGCCCCAGACTGTGATTCGCCTTCCTGAAGACTTACACTGTGCCGGGGATCGTTTCTGAGGGTCCTGGTGGCAGCCCCTGAGCTGCACGATTTTAATGGCCGGGCAGTTGCTTCCCTCCAACTTCCGGCCCTTTTGGTCAGGAAGTCGGCAAGTGGCATACTAACAAGGCCCGGCCTTTAAAATGGGCCGAGCCTTCCAGCTACTGCGCCCAGGCAGCCGGCTGTTTGCTCGGCTGTGTTCCCACCCAGAATGTCAGAGCACAAACGGTGAAATAAAAAGCATTTTTTTAAACATCTGATGATACAACGATGCAATAACAGCACCAGAGGGTGTAATTCAGTTTCATGCCATCACTTTTTTAAAAAAGAAATCATAAACGAAATGCATAATATGCCAGCTGGAATCAGAAATCGGTGTCAAGAAATGTGTCTGACATGGACCTGCTTCAATTGAGGGTGACTTAGCTTTACTTGTGAATGGAAAAATCTGATGCGTAAAATTTCCATGCAGTGTTGGCTATACTATCTATGTTTGTACACACACAAACAACATGCACAAGTTCTGGGGAGAATGTCTACAATACACTTCATTAAGATAATGCCACACAGTTTCCAACAGGCTGGCATCTTCTCTACCCGGGTGCTGAAGTGGCATCTTTCAAAATAGTACCTTATTGGATGAGGCCATCTGTAAGAGCATTTGGGGTGTAAATTCATCGGCACCCGGTTTCGGGCACAAAGGTGACGATGCGGCCGCACCACGTGCCCGAACCGTGAGATCAGAGGCCGGCCCAACATTGGACCTCGGACCTCGTTAATATTAAGTGGGCGAGTTGCCGGCTTCTGTCGCGCCTCCACAGGCAGCTTGCCCATTTAAAGAAATGAATTTTGAGCCGTTTGGCTCGCCGGCAGCAGTCCGCAGGTAAGTCCTGCGAGGGGAGTGTGGAGCGGCAGCTGGGAGGGGTGGGGGCGGGATTGGTATACTGTGGAGTTGGGGAGCACACCTGCTCTACCTGGCTCCACAGCAATGATATTTTTTTTAGGCATCCTTTGGGTATGTGCTCAACATTGGCCTGTTTTACGCCCGTAAAACATGCACAACAAAGTCCAGTTTCTATCCCTTTATGTACCATGGAACTAATCCCACCAGATTTATTGTTGTAAAAATCACTTAGGGGAAGGCTTTAAAGAATGTCTTCAAGGGGGTTCCATTCCCGCTTCATTATAATAGTTGTCATAAACATAATAGGCATGAGTTGAAGGTATTTCTATGCCAAAAGTCACAAAATAAATTTACGTAATACTTTAGTTAATGCTCATATTTTTATGGTTGGTTGCTTGATGTAGAACAAAATAAAGTCCTGCCAAGCTCTTATGCTGATCTTTAAAGTGCATTAGCCTTTCCAGGGCAAGGAACAGATAATGTTACCAGTTTTGTTCAATGTGTGACCCAGTCATCCAGTTACATTGCAAGTGCTACTTCCATACAATGTTTTGACAAAGAAGATGAGGTAAACTGAAGTTACCACAAAGTGTTGCTCGCTGAGTCCTTCTATCAGGGAATTCTGTTTTTGACAAAAAAACAAAGGAGTATGAAAGAATTTTGTGGCAGATTTGTGTGCTTCTGTTTTTTTCAGTTTTTTTTTAATCACTACAGTTAATTTGAAGAGATGTCCCTAAGCAAGGAAGAAAGTATTGCCACTTATATTTAAATGCTGTTAAATATGACCATGTACATTACTCTAGCAATGAAGGGGTTTTTTTTGCATCTGGAACGCACACCCATTGGTGATGATAATGTGCACTCAGATGAAACTATATTTTTGAACTTTACTTGGAATGAACGCATAGAAATTCTAACATCTAATTGCTTTAATTACACTGTGTAGGTGAGATCACCTATGGAGGTCGAGTTACAGATGCTTGGGACCAGCGATGTCTACGCACCATCTTAAAGCGATTCTTCTCACCTGGTATCTTGGCAAATGGATATAAGTATTCATCATCAGGCAAGTGAACATTCAGTGCTGATCATGCAACTTTACCATCTTTAGCAATTTTAACAACTTCTTGTTAACTTTTATATTTTTTAAAGAATCTGCTTCTTCAGCTTTTTTTTAATCACTGCTTAACATGAATTGTTGATCATAGGCCCGGTGTATAATTGTGTTGTGCATTTATGATACTGTAAACATAATAATTGAAAATGCTTGAAACTGTTTATCTTGAGATTAGAAGCACTTTGGGGACCACATAACAGAATAACCAGGAGTGCTAAGAAATCACATAATAATTAACATAATGGCATTAATAAGGTTGTAATCCATAAACATGTTCTCTTAACATCATGGAGTGTAAATTACATAGCTGTTCTGGCACACTTTCTGAATGCTTTCTGAGTATTAAATGTTGGTGCAGTCATTGGGGACCATATTACAGATAGCAGCTGAGGTGGTGGAGTCCACTGGCTGCATGTACACAACCTTGCAAGATGATTTTACAAAGCTGGAACCCACCACAGAGCATGTGGAAACTCTAGGGATAGCTGCAGTGGTGCTTCCATGCCAGAGACCCTAAATGCAGTCAGTGCTTCTCCCAAGGATGGTCAGACTGTTGCCCTACAGGCCTGGAGTTCCAAAGTGGAACAGGTTATCTCTTCTGGCTTTGGCAGACTTGGGGATCACCCAGAGCTGATTGGTTTATGTTTCTGATGTTCCCATTGGCAACCTTAAATTATCCTGGAACAATAAAGTTAAGGGACTGCCTGTGGTGGAGCATGGCTACAGATCTATTTGGAGCATGTGTATCTTGTAAATCAAAACTTCCAACAGGATTGCTCCTCTGACACTTGAAAGTATAGTGCATTTGGCTGTAGCTTCTGGTGTGGAGGTGCCAGTGGCTAGGTACAGAGCATCTCCGTTACAGCCTGACCTGCCTGGCATCCCTCTGCTGGTGCTCTTCGTCTTCCTTTAGAAAATAGAGATATAAGGTCATTCTGCAGGAAACCCATTTGGAGCAGTTGAGGCAAAAAAAAAAGCAGCACCACAACAGTTGCCAGATAGCAGATCGGCCGCCCATTGCAAATACCGCCTGATTTTCGTTTCCGTTGACTGCAACGCAACAGGAATGAAAATCGGCTAGGGTGTAAGACAGGCTGTCAATGCGCTGTTGCCCATTTTGTGCTACCACCCAAAATAAATTTCACCCTCAGTGACTGTGTCCGCTTCCCTAGTCTGCAAACTGGCATACATTAACACTTGCCAGTAAAAAGAAACATTCTTTTTAAAGCGTGAGTTTCCCATAGAGGTACTGCTGAATGAAGGTCCTTTTAAATTCAAAATACTTTTGGCCTATCTAAAATTTCACATGTAAAAGATATAAGGCAGGTAATTTACAGTCTGAAGACAGTGTGAGCACTGCTCAGATCACTGTAAAATAGGCCAAAATCATCAAATATCAGTGGGTTTGGTAGCTTGCTCTTAGATCTTGGGCTCCTCCCATGAACCTATGGTCGAGATTCTCCTCTATAATCCCTCTTTAATATTGAGTAGAATGGGCCTTTATTGAGTAGAATGGGCCTATACTTTCTGGAGTTTAGAAGAATGAGAGGTGATCTCATTGAAACATACAAGATTCTGAGGAGGCTTGACAGAGTAGATGCTGAGAGGTTATTTCCCCTGGCTGGAGAGTGTAGAACGAGGGAGCATAGTCTCAGGATAAGGGGTCAATCATTTAAGACTGAGATGAGGAGGAATTACTTCACTCAGAGGGTTTTGAATCTTAGGAATTCTCTACCCCAGAGGGCTGTGGATGCTCAGTCGTTGAGTATATTCAAGGCTGAGATCGATAGATTTTTGGACTTTAGGGGAATCAAGGGACATTGGGGATAAGGCAGGAAAGTGGAGTTGAGGTCAAAGATCAGCCATGATCTTATCAAATGGTGGAGCAGGCTCGAGGGGCCGTATGACCTACTACTGCTCCTATTTCTTATGTTCTTATGTAATCCCGTTTAAAATTTAGCAGGAACACAGTGGAGAATGAAGGAAAATGCAAGTGATGAGGCCTAACACTGCCAACTGGCCTCTCCTTCTCTGCCAGCCAAATGTAAATAGTGCTGGCAGGGGAATGTGGGTCTTGATTCCTGGAGGGTTCCCCAGCTGTTCGCCCCATTTACTGTGGCTTCCTGCTGCCAGAATGGGGAGGGTGCATTGGGCTCTGGGAAGCGACGATAGTAGCCCTGAGGTCCCTATGAGGGCAGACGGCCGTGTGGCAGACTCCTCTCCCTCCAATCTGGCTCCTAACACCTTCAGAGGGACTGCTGGTCTGACCTTTAAGTCCCCCAATGGCTTTTCTGGATGTGCATGCAGCACCATTGATATTTCCCTCTTCACACTAGCAGGATCACTCTTGGCAGCTGGAATCTTGCATGAAATTGAATTGGGGTTAGGAAAAATTCAGAGGGATGGAACTCTGCCTCAAAGAGGATAATTCTGGCCTATATGTCATAAAATGAGATTTATTAGAGTGTGATACCAAAGTGGCATTTTACTATAGCAAAAGTTGCTGAGCAGGGGTGTGAACAGAATAGAGAAGGCTCTCTTACTGTAGCATTTATGCATTTCAAAATTTCTTATTTCAACTCATGCAAATTGATGTTTATACTGCTTGATTGTTGTAGAGATGCTGAAAGCTCTCTCATCAATCATTTACACCTGCACAACTATGAGATGGGCTATTTCTATATAATACAATTAAACAATGTTCTGCATTTCAGGAATTTACTATAGTCCTGAGGCAGACAGCTTGCAGGCATTCAAAGAGTACATCGAAGGCCTTCCCCTGATTGATGACCCAGAAATATTTGGGATGCATGAAAATGCTAATTTAGCTTTCCAGGTTTGTATTAAATTATTGTGCTAATGAGATAATATCAGTAATCTTTCATAATGAAAAATTCATGTTATTTCAAATGATGATAATAGTACTGCCTACTTCAAGGTGACATGATACTGTCAAGTCATAAGGCAATTACATCATTATTCCATCGACTATTATATGATTATATGTTGTCACTTTAATGGAGACAGAAGAATAGTCTTTTTGCTGACATGATTTAGGAAATCCTTCTGGAATTTCCTTGTCCATTATTTATTTTTGCAAAATATATTACAGTTTTACTAAGTGAGTATTTGCATTATTCAATCTGAAAAATGTAAATGGGAGTTGCTTGGAGACAGTTGTGTGAGGATTCATTGATATGGTCTCTGTATGTAATCAAATTGCAATTCTTGACAAAGGCCACCACTCTCACAAGATTGATATATTTCAGCCTATGACTAATCAACAGAATATGATTAATCAATAATTACAGTTTCACAAAATGTGGTTATGCTATTGAATTTTGACTGCACTTTCAACATGTTTAGTTTAAAGGACAAATTTTACCTCATTAAAAATACTATTTGCGCATAGTTACAATTTAACTAATGTAAAGGTACAAAGATGCTTCTGTAGATTAAGTATTGTTTTCCTTTGACGAAAACCACCAAATATTCTCTTTAACATTAGGGCATGGGTTTAACTTCATAATCCCTTACACAGGAATTTCCTGATCTCCGTTGCATGGAATGAGAAAGATGTTGAGCAGTGGTGCTTTTCCAGTGCAGGAGAAAATAGAAGATCAAATGAAATTGCACTACCCTCGCTTACCTTCCAGTGCCTGATTCAGAGATTCATTGGCAGAACCCTGGAAGCAGATTGCTTTCCCAGTTCTCACTGTCAAGGAATGCTGTGCAGCCTGAGGAAATGGGCGGAGATTGTAAAGAAAAGAAGAAAATGATTTACAGTATTGGGGAAGGGAATAGGCAATTTGCAACAATCACAAACTGAAATACATGGATAAAAGTGAACCTTTATTTGAGCTGACCGTTAGTCATATGCCGGAGTCTAGATCATCTACACAAATGAACATTTCATCAAATCAGACTTTTCCAAAAATTCTTGTAAAGATGATACTTTAAAAAAAAAACTTGGCTTAAGTAATACCAACAAATCTGTTATTATAAGTTATTGTTCAATTCATAATGCTTTACAAAATATATTTACATTTGGCATAAATTTATTGACCCTTCCCAATGGCTCAGTAGGTTAATGCAACATGCAATGTAGTGCTGATCCATAAAAACCAGAGGTGAAGATTTAATTCCTAGATTGTACTGAATTAATTCATCAACTGAGTTTGTGGTGCGAACAGTATAGTTGATCTCAGTTTTCCAGACAAGGGGGCAAAAAAAGTGAACTTGGGTTTTTGCTTCTGATCATTACCCCCAACTGAAAATATGTATGCATAAATGTTGGGTGAGAACACAGCTGCGATACTGTCATAATCAAATACCCTGGCAGCATTCACTTCATATATGAAGAATAGCCATGGGTATAAGGTACCAGAGAGCTTGCAAAGCCTTTGGAAGAGCCATCATGAGGGAAAGGGAGAAAATTGTGGACAAAATTAACAAAACCATTATTAGTGTATGTGTGAAATCATAAGCAGTTGAATGTGCAATAAAACTCATTTTATTCAAACTTGTCTTTGCTGTTATCATGATAAAGGCATGCACATTTTGGGGAAAGAAACTGAGAATGGAAATATAATCTAAACTGTAACATTTTCAATGGATTGGAAGAACCAACCATAGGGGTACAGTTACACGGATGTTTGAAAACAGATTGCAGGTGGAAAATGCCAAAAAAATGGGATTTATACATAGGGGCATTGAATATGAAAGCAAGGAGGTAATGATGAACTGGTGCAAGATTAGTTAGGTCAAAATTGGAGTGCTGCGAACAGTTTTGGACAACCCATTAAAGAAAGGATTTTAGAGCCATGGAAAAGGTGCAACATAGATTTACTAAGATGATACGAGGGATGATACGAGGACATCGTATAGTGTGAGATTTGGAAAAACTAAGACTGTATTTACCAGAGAAGGTTGTGGAGATCAGATTGAAGTGTTTAAAATTTTGAAAGGATTTGCAAAGATAATTGGTGAAAGATGATTTTCACCAAGTAAATTGGTAATTTAGGAGTATAAATTTAGGATTAGTATTAAAAGCATAAAAGGAGAGGGAGTTTAGAAAAACTGTTTCAGACAACAGCTTATTAGAATATAGAATGCATTATCATAAGTAGATATTGAAACTGAGTTAATTATGCCATTGAAGA
This sequence comes from Heptranchias perlo, assembly GCF_035084215.1. Taxonomy (NCBI): domain Eukaryota; kingdom Metazoa; phylum Chordata; class Chondrichthyes; order Hexanchiformes; family Hexanchidae; genus Heptranchias; species Heptranchias perlo. The sequence continues at coordinate 127,115,343 of NC_090328.1, read as the reverse complement.
GGAAATTAAATAAACAATTAAAAAGAAATATTAAAGGGGATAGGGAAAAAGAAAGGAAGTAGGATTAGAATGGATAGTTCTGATGTGGAGGTAGCACTGGGATAAGCTAAATAGCCTTTTGTGGTGAAATTTCTGATTCTATAATATTGAAATTTATATTATGATAAAATACCCTGGGATAAATTAAATCTTTGAATTTCCTCTGACCAACAAGTCAATTAATTAGTATCATATTGAGTACTTTTCTGGAAATGAAGCTCTTTTCTGAATGGAAATATTCTGAAATCATGTGTAATGTGTCTGTTCATCACTCCTCTTATTACAGCGCCAGGAAACCAACAACATGATATCGACAGTTCTTGAAGTACAGCCCAATGTTATAGCACGTGGAACTGGCAAAAGCTCTGATGAAATTGTTAATGAATTAGCCGATTCCATTCTATTCAAAATTCCAGGTAAAAGCATTAATATTTTCTCAGAAGCTGAAATATTTGCCACTAGAATTAAATTTCTCTCTAAAAATATTACATAATCTCTGAATTTCAAAGTTGATTTTGAATGCACTTACCGATGTGTTTCAATTTTATCAATAGCTTGTTGACTTTGCAGTCATAATCGTTTCAAAAATATCAAATGCAATCTGCCAAGAAACTGCCTTCAGAACACAAGAAATGCTATTACAAAATACTGTTACTCTTAGAAATATTTAAATTTTGCTGGGTGTGAAAGAAAGTAACTTACCCCACAATATTGTCTAGGATCCAACAGGTTTGCGGAAGAAATGCCACAGGGCAAACAGTAATTTCTGTAAAATTCTTACTATCTTCTAGGTCAATTAGAATCCTGTAACTTTATTCTAAAGCAGTGTTGAATTGTGAAAAGGGATTTTCGCATTCATTTTGTTGCTCTTGTTAAGCATTCACGTTAATTGCAACTTTATAATCGGAAGCCTGATTGAGTTCATGGCATAAGTCAATTGCCCATCTCATTATTTATCTTGTAGCAGAAAGTTTGATGCTTAATCAAAAAATATTTGTGCACAAAATGATTTGACTTTCTCCTACGTATGCAGGACCACCTGCTATGCATTGAATTGAATGAGGACCTAATTGCATTAAGTTGATTGGGGTGTAGGGGGATGGAAGTTAATTGGGCATAACAAACTGCTATTTGGTTAATTTCTCACTGTGACATTCTCGTGAAGAAGTTATGTTTGATACTGCAACTTTTCTGAATGGTCTGTCTTACCAAGATAGTAAAATCCATCTTGTTCACATTTTGGTTTACCAAGCATATCATAGCTGAGAATATTTGTTGAACAGTCTTGAATAGGTCCATATTATCTTCCTTCAATATGGACTGGGGTTAAAAGACTTCTGCATCACTGTAAGAAAAGCACTATACAAACTTTCTGTATGATATTGTAAACCTTGTTAACACACGTTAACAGATTTTCACCGTTATGACATTATTACACTGAAGGCGCTGTTTGAGATTTTCACTTAATCAGTGTGATGCAGAGCTAACACTGCAGATTTATATTGTTCCATGTGCACCACTGTCTAATCAAGAAGCAGCGCTCTGCACATACGTACTTGTAATGTTAGCAAAGAGCCAAAAGAACAGTTTGCTCTTTGCCAACGCTTAAATGCTTAACAACTAAGTTTAAAAGGTTGGATGCCTGGATACTTCCCGTAGTTTGCTTCACACTGGTTATAGTTATACTGCAACTGCTATGAGGCTAAAGCAGTGTGAGACAACCTCAACCAGGTGATCTCACATCACCTGCCAAATTAAGGTACTCAGTCAGTTTGGCAATTTCTCTCTCAAGTTAAGTTGCAGTTTTTGCATGATGCAACATGCAAAAACACATTGGGGATAATTTTGACTTAGTGCGATAGTGTAAAACGGGTGATAGCGAATTGACATCTGGTTTTACATCTCTCCCCATTTTTATTTCCATTGCCTTCATAATTTCTCATTATGCATAGCGGTGGGTGAGGCTCCTTGCCGGCTATGCAAACTCATCAAATTATCTCCAAAATTGTTTTCAAACTGGCCTTCCCACTGAACTGAGCTGAAAAATTTTATAGCATATTGAGAGCTAAATTGTTTTTTTTTTGGCGCTAAATTAACTGAAGTATAATTTCACTTGTTAAGAAGTAACTGCTCTTTAAACTACTAAAATTGTAGCAATTCTGATTAAGACATACTGCTTTTTTAATTGCATTCTCAAAATTTATAGGTTGAAAGTTGTGATATGGATTATTTTTCAAATGACTATCTGGTCCTGTGGCTTAATGTTTTCACTGAATCTAAGAGCAATGTCAATGTTTGAAAGATAAATCTTGTATTAATAATATTTTTTCATCTAACAAAGTATGTATTACATCTAAAATTGACTGCTGGGGGTAAATTTTAACCCCGAAGAACGGGGCGGGGAGGGGGGCAGTAAAAATGTTAAAAGCTTGGAGCAGAAACGAATCCCGGTGTTGCGGGCTTCATAAACCCAAAAGTCCCGCCAGCACTTAAAGCCGGTGGGATGACATTTAAAGGTACAATTAAGGTATTTGAAGTAGCTAAATGAATTAAATTATAGTGTATTGAGGCAGACAAACAATTTTAACTCTACCTGAACGTGTCTCCCGTGGCCTCTGAAACACGCTATGGAAACGGAGGCGAGTTGCATCCAGCAGCCATTTGGACATTTAAACCAGTGATTGACGCATGTGAAGAAAAGGGGAGTTTTTGCAGCAGTTCTCTCAGGCAAACCTTTGGCTGGGAGTTCTTTGTGTTTAGACTGAGATTTCTTTGTTCACTCTCAGAATTCTTCTCATATTTACCTACATTTTGGACCCCCTCAAACTGATACCATCAGGATGGGAGGGGGGTGGTGCGCAATGGATATATTCAGCAGTACATCTGAGGAGGAGGCACATCAGCATCCACGGCAGGCATGGCGTGCAGTTCTGGGAGTTGCAGGTGCACAAGACAGAGATGCGCCTCAAGTACCTGGAGAAGAGCAGAGAGGAGACCAATCGAGGGGCTGACGTCACAGGAGGCACTAGCCTCGTGAGAGGGTCTACAAGCAGAGGCTGAGCTTCCTGGACCTCTCTGAGGAGCAGTGCCTACGCAGGCTCAGATTGAGTTGCCAGGTGGTCGCAGACTTCTGCAGGTTCCATCATGCAGAGCTGCTCCCGGATGGGTCTGGTGGCCACGCATTGCCCGTCACAGTTAAAGTCACCACTGCCCTCAACTTCTTTACCTCCGGATCATTCCAAGACGCCACCGGTGACATCACCAGGATCTCTCAGTTGTTTGCACATAAGTGTGTACGGCTTGTTTGGCAGGGCATCCGACTACATCAGCTTCCCCATCAACGACATCAGCCAGGCTGAGAGGACAGTGGTTTTCCACACTCTGGCTGGCTTCCCACAGGTACAGGGCGCAATTGATTGCACACACATAGCAATCCGAGCACCTGCACGTGAGCCAGGACTGTTCATCAACCGAAAGGGATATCACTCCATCAATGTGCAGCTGGTTTGCGACCACTGGAAGAGGTTTCTGCAGGTGTGTGCCAAATTCTCGGGCAGCTGCCATGATTCCTTCATTTTGCGTGAATCCAATATCCCAGACTTCTTCCACGCACAAGACAGACTTAACGGCTGGCTCCTTGGAGACAAGGGTTACCCCCTGCAGACTTGGCGCATGACACCTGTGAGGAACCCCACCAGCAAGGCACAGCAGCGGTACAACGACAGTCACATCACCACCAGGTCTGTCATTGAACAAGCCATAGGAATGCTGAAAATGCGCTTCAGTTGCCTGGATTAATCCAGGGGAGCCATTCAATACTCACCAGCGAGGGTGTGTAGAATGATCGTTGTGTGTTCCGTCCTGCACAACATCGCTCAACAGAGAGGGTTACTGGCGGATGAGATCCCATGCGCTCATCAAGCATCCGCACCTGCCATCAACATTAAAGAAGACGAGGATGAGGAGGGAGACGATGGGCGAACCGTCGGCAGAGCAGCGGCACACATGTCTGCTCATGATGCCAGGGAGTCACTCATATTTGATAGATCCTCACTGGGAGATCTGCAAAGTGAAGATAGTCAAGAACTCAGACCACCTGGATCGACCACCAACACCAGCACCCCCTCCCCAGGTTGCACAAAACAGTCCTACAACCACCCATTGTAAACGCACCCAAAAGGTGGCATCAAGTCTCACTGTTTATGATGAAGCACATGAAAGGGTGCTTTCACAAAAGGGGCTCAAGAATGGGCAAGACATGGCGGTGGTGGTGAGAATCATAACAATTAATGTGCATTTAACATAAACCAAATATAAAGGAAAAACATGGCATTCTGTCAGACACCCTTGTGCATTCCCTTGGTGATTATAAACCTTAGATGACTTCTTCCTACTGCCATGTGGTGCATCCCCTGTGACTGCAGCAGAAGTAGTGACAGGTTGCTCAGATTCATGACCTGACTGCTTAGATGCTTTGGGCCTACGACCTCTGGATTTTGGAGCCCATGAGGGCCCCACCAAAGACTGCTCCATCTGCACCTGTACAGGGGCAGACTTGGCCATCTGGAGGAGACAGCATTGCGCATACTGGTTGAGGGGGGGATAATGGTTGAGACGTGGGAGCGCTTTGAGTGGTGTCCCCACTTCCATGTCCCCTTTTGCCATCATTCTTCTCCTGGCCCAGGGCCACATAACTCCTACCACTCTGCTGGACAACGGCTTGGAGGACATGTGTGATGCCTTGTAAGGTCAGTGCTAATGTATCTGCCTGCTTGTTTAGGCGGCAGAATGTTGTTCATCCTGAGTCCGCACGGCTATTGCCAGGACCTGAATGGACTCATTTGTGGGCCATGCTTCCCGCACTTACCTGCATCAGCATACCACTAATGCTGGAAGTGGACTCCTCTCCGCTATTGTGGAGAGTGAGTGTGGCACGTCTTCCAGTATGTCATAAAGACGCGTCTGTACCTTTATCATTCTCCTTTTCAAGGATGGCCCCTGGGGTTCAGCATCAGTGCCAAGCTGAGCAGAGCTTAGAGAGGAGTACGCCCACCGACGCGGACTCTCCACTTCTGCCCCTCCCAGCAGTGCCTGCTCTTGCTCACTTGTGTGTGGTGACTCACCAGGTGACAACCCAACTAACTCTCTAATAGGACCCACCAAGGTGTGAATATCTGCGTTGGTGCATGGCTCACTAGGATGTAACTAAGGTGTGTCCTCAAAGGCAGGGAGGTCCTCTGAGAAATCGCAATCGCCCACGTCTTCAGTCCTTGAAGGCCCTGGAAGAGAACATACAACAATATTAAGATTCACTGCAGAAGTAAAGTTGTGATGAGCATACTGAGGTGTGCAACATCAATCCATGTTGTGTGTGAGAGATATTAAAGTTCTGTCACCAGACGTTTGCGGAGTGCTTGTCTCGGCATCCCCGGCAGCCAGGCACTCCAGCGTTCGGCTTATTTCCAAGGCCTCCTCCTCCGACTCTGTGAGGGCCATGATTTGTGGAGACCACCCTCCAGTCCGACTCCTCTCCCTTGCATTTTGTGCTCTCTTCTCCTACCAGGGGAGAAAGAACAGATGTGTGAGTGAGTGAGAGTGACGGGGTCACCTGATAGATGCATTGCTCTGGTTCAGGCTGACAATGAATGAGATGCATCAGAGGGTGACTATCTGATAGGTTGATCACATTGCATCAGGATTGGGGTGAGTGGGAGAGGTGGGTGCACAAATTGCAGGGAGGGGGGGGGGCGGACGGGCACAGAAAGTGAAGATAACTTGACACTGAGCCTTAAGCGGGTGTGAGGAGTGATGTGATGGAGTAGGCTTTGCAGGGCAATGTGAGGGGGGGCAATGTTCACCACAGAATGTAGGTGAATCGATAACTGTCCTGACCTGATTAGGTCATTTAATTACTTCCTGCACTGCACCCAGGATTGGGGCACTGTGCTCTTGCTGCTGACCTGTTCTGCCACCTCCAGCCATGCCTTCTTGGTGAGAGAACCAGGTGTCTTCTTCCTGTCAGGTGGGTATAACACCTCCCTCCTGTTTCTCACAGTAGCCAGTAGTACCTCCAGGACGGTGTCCGAGAACCTGGTGGCTGGCTTTGCTTTACGACCTTCCATTCTGCCTTTTCCTCCTTTCACCTTCAAAATGCTTTGTTGCATTGGCCCTTTAAATAGTAGGCTTTAAATCGCTTCATGCCGGTGCACAGTATGCCGGCTGCGCAGCTTGAGGACGCGAAACCCGGAAGCTCAGTTAAGTAGTTTAAATTGCCCAGGTATGTCCTGTCCACAAAAAAGCAGGACAAATCCAATCCAGCTAATTACCACCCCATCAGTCCACTCTCAATCATTAGCAAAGTGATGGAAAGTGTCGTCGACAGTGCTATCAAGCGGCACTTACTCACCAATAACCTGCTTACCGATGCTCAGTTTGGGTTCCGCCAGGACCAATCGGCTCCAGACCTCATTACAGCCTTGGTCCAAACATGGACAAAAGAGCTGAATTCCAGAGGTGAGGTGAGAGTGACTGCCCTTGACATCAAGGCAACATTTGACCGAGTGTGGCACCAAGGAGCTCAGGTAAAATTGAAGTCAATGGGAATCAGGGGGAAAACTATCCAGTGGCTGGAGTCATACCTAGCGCAAAGGAAGATGGTAGTGTTTGAGGCCAATCATCTCAGCCCCAGGACATTGCTGCAGGAGTTCCTCAGGGCAGTGTCCTAGGCCCAACCATCTTCAGCTGCTTCATCAATGACCTTCCCTCCATCATAAGGTCAGAAATGGGGATGTTCGCTGATGATTGCACAGTGTTCAATTCCATTCGCAACCCCTCAGATAATGAAGCAGTCCGTGCTCGCATGCAGCAAGACCTGGACAACATCCAGGCTTGGGCTGATAAGTGGCAAGTAACATTCGCGCCAGATAAGTGCCAGGCAACGACCATCTCCAACAAGAGAGAGTCCAACCACCTCCCCTTGACATTCAACATTAGCATCGCCGAATCCCCCACCATCAACATCCTGGGGGTCACCATTGACCAGAAACTTAACTGGACCAGCCATATAAATACTGTGGCTACAAGAGCAGGTCAGAGGCCTGGGTATTCTGCGACGAGTGACTCACCTCCTGACTCCCCAAAGCCTTTCCACCATCTACAAAGCACAAGTCAGGACTGTGATGGAATACTCTCCACTTGCCTGTACGATTGCAGCTCCAACAACACTCAAGAAGCTTGACACCATCCAGGACAAAGCAGCCTGCTTGATTGGCACCCCATCCACCACCCTAAACATTCACTCCCTTCACCACCGGTGCACTGTGGCTGCAGTGTGTACCATCCACAGGATGCACTGCAGCAACTCGCCAAGGCTTCTTCAACAGCACCTCCCAAACCCGCGACCTCTACCACCTAGAAGGACAAGAGCAGCAGGCACATGGGAACAACACCACCTGCACGCTCCCCTCCAAGTCACACACCATCCCAACTTGGAAATATATCGCCGTTCCTTCATCGTCGCTGGGTCAAAATCCTGGAACTCCATTCCTAACAGCACTGTGGGAGAACCTTCACCACACGGACTGCAGCGGTTCAAGAAGGCGGCTCACCACCACCTTCTCAAGGGCAATTAGGGATGGGCAATAAATGCTGGCCTTACCAGCGACGTGCACATCCCATGAACGAATAAAAAAAAAAAATTGAATCGCGATCACTCGGGAACACACACACAATTTTTTTCTGGGTTCCCCACCTGATTATTGACCCCCCTCCCCACACCCAGCTGAGATCTCACCTCATTGTTAAAATGTAGTCCCTGGTATCTAATACCTTTTATACATTATCAGTGATAGCTAGTCCATGAAATCCATATGGGCAAAATATACCTCTGGCAATCAGTTTGCATTAAAAGTTTGCGTAAAAGTTTGACTTGTTAAATTTTTCTGTGTGCATTTAAGATTAGAAGGTTTCTTACGTCTGACTAAATAAACATTCCCTCTGCATGGCTACCCCCATGTATTAGAGATGCACACTTCGGGGGAGATTTTTAACTTCTGCCAAAAACGGGACATGAAGTCGGCAGAGCAGCTGCACCGTCTGCCTGACGCCAGGGTTGGGAGACCCGGACCATTTTCAGGTTTGGCCCTCATCAGCATAATTCAGGTGAGATGCAGAGTGCTCAATAAGCACTAGTGGGCACCTCACTGCCCTGGGGAGGGGGCGGGAAATCACAGACAAGCCGAGCTAGAATTGAGTAGTAATGGAGGGGGGTGGGAGAAGACGCACTGCGGCCGGGGGGCCTCACCAGAGGCCAGCAGTGGGCTGCGGTATTTTTGTAGGGCCAGGACAAGGACACCTGCTCCTCCTGGCCCAACAAAAAGTTCCCCCCAAAAAGCTTCCAGGACTTTTCTGGATCCTTTAAGGACCGCCAGTTAGGCTGCTCACCATCTAATACAAACGGGCAGAATGCATGCAGAGCACACTCTGCCCGTTCGTACCTGAAAATTGCAAAAACGGGGTCTTGCAACTTGTGTCCAGGCCCTGATTTTTATATGTAAGCTGCCTCCCTCTTGTTTTGGCCGGGCGTGGTGTGCGCATATTCACAGGCCTGCCTGAAGATTGCATCAGGTGGGTCTTGAGTGTCCCCCCTCCTCCCCACCCCCGATTTTCCACTGCCAATCACCCGTTTCACAGGTGAGAAATGGACAGGCGGCAGTTGAAAATCGCTCCCATCATTGCAGATTTTCAGTTTGGCACATCAGACCATCTGTATCCCAAGATTAGCCCCTGCTAAACTGGATAAGGTCACTTGTTCTTTGCCCAACTCCATTTCAATTTGAATATCAATATAGATGTTTTACCATAAAAGAAAATTGTTACCATATATATTATTTTTATTGTTTGTTTCAAGAAGCAGACAGCACTGTTGGCTTTCACACCGACCAATTTGGGAATTTCTGCATTTTTATTGAAGTTCACCCAAGGACGTAATAAAATCAATACTAAAGTGCAATTTAATGGCAATACATGTTAAAATATTACTATTCAATTTGCAGAAATGAATTTGACATTACAAATTTTCCAACTCAGCACTTCTTTACTATATTTTACTACTACTGCCTCTCAGGAAATCAATACAGGACGCCTATACTTTCAATATTTTTTTGTCCTCAGTGTTTCTGGATATGTCCAGCCACAATTTTGAACCCTTACCAGATTGATGTGAACTTCTTACATGTTTTCCATTGGATAATTGCATTTTTAGGGACTATGAGTTAATTATTTGACATATTTCAGTATCTTCAGTTGTCAGTCAAGTAATTAACTTGCAAACATATATAATGGACACAAACTCCCACATTGCTGCACACATGCACTTGGAGGCAGTTTGAAAGTTGCTACAGCTATTTAAGGCCCAGGTAAGGGGAATGAACATTTTCAATTAATGAAGTTTCATCAACATTTTACAAGGAAATACTATTATATCATCACATCAGAAATATCTCAAAGCACTTCACACAAATTAATTACTTTGAAATCCAGTGATTGTCATTATGTAGGCAAACCTAACTGTCATTTTGCACAGTACAACTACAAATAGCAATCAGAATAACAATCAACTTGGTTTTGGCGTTGTTGGTTGAGGGAGGAATGTTGTTCAGGATACCAGGAGAACTCCCTGCTCTTTGAATACTGTGATGGGATCTTTAATGTTCACCTGAATTACCAGAAAAGGCTTTTGAGACTATGTTTTAATGTCTCACCTGAGAATGGTACTTGTAGTAATGCCGTAGTCCCTCAGCATTGGAGTGGGATCTTGGATATTGAGTTCAAACTCCTGGTGTGAGACTCACCATTGCAACCTTATGACCCAGGGGTAAGAGTGCTACAAAATAAGCCAAGCCAACACACAACTCATCTGGCATGAAATTGCGAAATGAAAGTGGGCTCAATTGGGCCCATTCTAGATCTATTCAAATCAGGGTGCATATTTTCCACTTTGCCACACCAATGGTGACTCTTCAGTGAGGCGGGACTGCGGCATGCCCCGTGCCTGCACCCCTGACCCTGGCCAATTTGAGTGGATGCCAGGGGCTGTTATGTCACTGCCAGGTTGCCTGCCTCAGATAGGAGCAACAGAAGTTGCTGCGCACTTTGCAGTGACACCAGCTAAAGATTGTAAAATTTATTTTAAAAAATAATTTTATTTTAATTTCCCCTTTTCCTAGTGCAATTGATTACTGACCCTCCCCCTCCCCCCACAGCAAGGGTGGACAACAGGAACACATATGTCCAGAAATGCTAAGGCACAAATAACATGAAATACATCATATGACATTATTCTATCATTTGCGCTTATTTGGACTGGAAGTGGGGGCAGAGAGCTGATGGAACTCCCTGACTGATTTTCCTCCCTCTGCTTCCTGAGGTAAATGCCCAACATCAGGTGGAATGGCTGAGGAAAATCTCGAGAAAAGCTTATAATCTTGAATGCACACAGATGTCGACCCAGACCTGTACTGCACAAATAAATTAGCATGAACAGGGTTAAAATTCCAGCTCCATAACTGACTGGCACAATATGTTGTATAGTGCGTATATTGAGAACATTTTAATATTCCAGCCAAAGCACTGCCAGTGATAGTAAAGGTCACCTCCTCCATCGACTTTTTTTCCCAAGCACCTCGTTACTTAAATTTCACTTATGCGCAATTTTTTGTTCCCACCTCAACTGTGCTGCCTTCATTTGCTCAAGTCTTCACCTGGATGATCTTATAGAAGTCTATAAAATAATGAGGGGCATAGATAAGGTCGATAGTCAAAATCTTTTCCCAAAGGTAGGGGAGTCTATAACGAGGGGGCATAGATTTAAGGTGAGAGGGGAGAGATACAAAAGGGTCCAGAGGGGCAATTTTTTCACTCAAAGGGTGGTGAGTGTCTGGAACGAGCTGCCAGAGGCAGTAGTAGAGGCGGGTACAATTTTGTCTTTTAAAAAGCATTTGGACAGTTACATGGGTAAGATGGGTATAGAGGGATATGGGCCAAGTGCAGGCAATTGGGACTAGCTTAGTGGTATAAACTGGGCGACATGGACATGTTGGGCCGAAGGGCCTGTTTCCATGTTGTAACTTCTATGATTCTATGGATGTGTGAAGAATTATGCAAATAAACTGACCCAGGAAAATATGAGTGCTGTCAGAAGGATTAGCACCAGCTCTTAACCTTTTACAAATAACTTGTACCAGTGGAGCATAATCAGCACCAATAAATTTGGGAGTCTCAGTGCAGCACAAAATTGTCTTTAATTTGGAACAAATTGAAAATCACAAAATGGGAGATAGAAATATCACATTGGTCCAATTTTCTGAGGATGGGATTGAGGCACATTAACTGAACAAATTAGGGGGAGCTTTATTCTACACTTAACTGTGCTGTACCTGATCTAGGAGTGCTAGATATTGAAACTAAGAGGAAGAATTCCTTTGTGCATTTACGTACCAAAATTGTAAATTAGTTTATAAAGAATGGTTTGCGATTTTGATACACATATCTCCAGAGGAAGTCACCCCCTAGGTAACTGAAAGTGGCACGTTCTCCAGCAGTAACACCTTGATGATCACAAAATTCACAAAAGAATATAAATTGTAGAACATTATGTATTGTTGCTGACAGGTTAATGTTATTTCGTAATATCGGAATAATCCGATAATCTATAAAATGTGACCTCCTTCTGCTTATATATAATCATTTTGGTTCATAATTACAGTGTGTTAGCATTATTGTGTAATAACTAACAGCCAAAGGATTTTGCATGAATATTGCTTTACTAGGAGTGAAATTAGAAATAATTGTTGTTATGATCTGGAATGCACTGCCTAAAAGGGTGGTGAAAGCAGATTCAATAGTAACTTTCAAAAGGGAATTGGATATATACTTGAAAAGGAAAAATTTGCAGGGTTATGGGAAAAAGCAGGGGATTGGATAGCTGTTTTAAAGAGCTGGCACAGGCAGGATGGGCCGAAGGGCTTCCTTCTGTGCTGTGTGATTCTATGATTCTAAGTTCAAACTTGTATTTGTAATTTAGTAAAGAAATATAGCAGAAGTGTTCTATTTATAACTGCAATTCATTTTCAGGGATAATAGTTAAGATACCTAGAGCATTTTCACCTGCATGAGCAAACAATGCCTCCCAGTGTTATTCTTATTTCTCGTGCCTGAAGAGTGAGCAAGAAACAGGAAGGGTGATTCCACAATCAGGCGCACGCAACCTGTAATCTTCCATCCATTAAAATGTGCGCCCCTGATTTCCCGAAAAACACTCCTTGCGAGTACCATTGGGAGCCCTGGATAGTGAAATAACCCCATGGAGAGTGATTTGAGTAAAACGGGCAGAGGGAGTAGAAACATATCAGGAAGACAGAGAAGGAAGAAAATGAGATGGAAAAACTGTTAAAGGAGCATGAAGTAGGTACAACCAGAGGATAACCACGAAGGCAACAAAAACCCAAAGAAGACAAAAGAATATGGGCAAATTGACCCACGTGAGGGCAGTGTAACATTTTGCATTGGAAATAAGTGCAATATCTTTTTAAGCTTTATTCGGTGCCTTTTTGAGTGGTGATTTGTCACCAATGGTAAATCAAGTTGAGAGAACAGGATAGCAGGCCCAGGATGCACGAGATCAATGTGAGGGGATGCTCCGGCTGCTTGGCACTTTTTCAAGGCCTCATAAGTGCCCGGGCGATTTTGGAATGGAATCACGTGGTGCCCCCAGGTTCCCTTCAAGAATTTCGCTACTGGTGGGCACCACAGGATATATTGGGAGTGAAATTGGTCAATGTTAGTAACGCAAAATGAGCTGATAGCGAATCTCGAGCCCATTTTACACCACGTCCAAATGTTTTTGCCATTGACTTCAATAGGAAATAAAATCGGGCGCGGGGTAAAGCGAGCTGAAGATTCACTATCTGCTCGTTTCGCGCCAATGGTATTGACCAATTTCACCCCCATTGCCTTTTATTAATAACGAGAATAATGGAATATTTTAACTCAACATATGTGATTTTAGTTAGTATGAACCAGTTATTTTAGTGGGGCACTTGTTGGGAATCGGCATTGGGGATTTCAGTGCCACTTCACTGGTTCGAACAAAATAGAAGATTAGGAAATAGTTTGCAGTAATTGATTTAATTAACTTATAAAACAAAAATGAGGCCCTGATCCCTACCAGTCACAGATATGTCAAAGTTGTAGACCATGGCTGGAATAAAGTATTAAAAAGGCTACATTTGGTACACAGTAGGCGGATCTTTTAATTGACATACTTAAGAGGACACTGGCAGTTTTGGGAGCAACATCAATCCTCTGAATCATGGGCTTATAGCAAGGTATGGAATGAGATTATAGAGCAATATTTACAATGCAGCCACCGATCTGAGACCAATAGCTACAGCGTAGAATCACCAGGATGATACCAGGTTTGGAAGACGATAGTTCTGAGGAGAGACTTGAGAATATTGGAGTCAATTTTCTGATGCCCGAATGGGTGCGTTCGTGGTGTGGGGGGCTCCTAAAATTGGGGATTCCCGGAGCGGGTCTGGAGCCCGGCACCAACCCGCCCACTTCCGGGTTTCCCAATGACGCGAATCGGTGCGTGCGCAGCCCCCGCATGCGGGACTCCCACCGGCAATTAAAGCCGGCGGGATCCCACTGAAGATCATTATCTGGGTACTTGAGGTTGTTTACCCAGACCTCATTAGTTGGAGATTTTAGGAGGACTCGGATTTTGGACTACCCAGAGCGTGTTTCCCATGCTGGGGGAAACACTCCCTGTTTAAACAGACGTGTTGCAGCCAGCAGTCAGTGGCAGCTGCAAAGGTCCATTTAACAGGTGCGGGGTAAACCCTCATTCATTGCAGCAGGGCACTCTGTCACCTCAGACAAAGTTTTGCCTGCCACACCGTTGTCTCCACACTCCAAATTATTAAATCATACCCTAAATTCTGCTGTCCAAACACATTTACCTACTTTGTGGACCCCCTCACAGTCACACCGTCAGGATGTTGGGGGGCGGGGTTCCATTGCTGCGTTCATCACTACATTGGAGGATGAGCAACATCACCAGCCTCGCCAGGCATGCCGTCCACCTCCGCCACGTGGAGCTACACAACACAGTGCTGCGCAACAGGCACCTGCACAAAGTAGTTGTGCAACTACACATACACCCACTGTAGGGTGACCCAATGGGTGGCATCAACGGTGTTCATGGAGAACCTCATGAAAGGGCCTTATTGCACAAGCCAGTGAAGAATGGCCAAGACTTGGCAGTAGTGGTGACAATATAATATGTAATGTGAGTTGATCAGAAGTCAAATATAAGTAAAAACCATGTCAAACCCTCAAACAGCCTTGTGCATCCCCTTCATGCTCACGACACATTTGCCTTACGCTTCCTACTACACATATGTGATGCATGCCCTGTGGCTGCAGCATAGGCAGTGGCAGGTTGGGTGAGGCTGACCATGAAAAAGATGCATCAGGAGGTGATTATGAGAGAGAACCATGAGATTGTATGAGGATTGGATTGAGTGCAGGTAAGATGAGGATGAGGTTTGAGTGGGTATGAGGAGTGATGTGACAGAGTAGTGTTGGCAGTGCAGAAGGAGATGTGGGTTGGGGGCGGTGATGTGGCAGACAGAGTGTAGAGAAATGAGTAAGTATACTCTCTTCGGCTTACTTACTTAGGTCATTGAAGCGCCTCCTGCACTGTATGCAGGTGCGTAATATGTTGGTGGTGCTGGTGACCTCCTCTGCCACCTTGAGCCAGGCCTTCGTGGTGGCAGAGGCAGGCCACCTCCTCCCGTCCGCCAGGGAGAAGATCTCTGTCCTCACCCTCCTCCTCACCCCATCCAGTAGGACCTGTAGTGAGGCATCATTAAACCTGGGAGCAGCCTTCCCCCTGGGCTCCTCCATGCTGTAATTTTGGCTCCTTTCTGCAGCATCAGTTAGTAGACTGTCCCTTTAAATAGAGCTCCTCCAGCTGACAGCCTATGATGCGAGTGCGCAGTCCGCCCGCTGCGCAGCTTTCCAGCGCGAAACTCGGAAGCCAAGGTAAGTGGCTTCAGTTTACTTACGATCGCGTGGGGCACCTACCGATTTTACTGGGCGGGTTACCCACGCGTCCAGTCGACCCCCCGCTGGCAACCTGCCTCCCTCCTAATGTCGGGTCCATTAAGTCTATTCCCATTGTAGCTGAGAAGGTTGTGAGATTTAATAGAGTTTTTTAAAATGATGAAGTATTTTAATAGAGCAAGGAACAAAAATCTATTTCCTCAGGCTGGGGAGACAGAGACAAGGGATCATCAGTTTAAAGTCGTTACTAAGAGAGTGAAAAGAAAGGTTAGGAGGAATTTTTTTACACCGACATTGGAGCACGGAATACTTTACCACAGGGAGTGGTTAGTTTTGAATTGCTCCCCATTGGGAGCACCAGCACAGACACCTTAGACAAAATGCCTCCCTCCTGTGCTGTAAACCCCTGTGGTTCTATAGTTCAGGTTTCAGCCAGGCATAACCATGTTTACATTTAAATTGAGGTTAGGTGGGTTTACCAATTGTCCAGAAGGGTCCAACAGGTGCCCTGAGCTTGTTGTAAATCAGGTTTGTCATTGCACTGGATTTACGTTCCACGTGTGGGTAGCTGGAGAGAAACTCCACATTGATAGGGTTGATAAGAGAAACCATTTCCTCTGGTGGGGGTGTCCAGAACAAGGGGGCATAACTTTAAAATTAGAGCTGGGCTGTTCAGGAGTGAAGTCAGGAAGCACTTCTTCACACAAAGAGTAGTGGAAATGTGGAACTCTATTCCCCAAAAAGCTGTTGAGACCAGGTCAATTGAAAACATCAAAACTGAGATTGATAGATTTTTGTTAGGCAAGGATACTAAAGGTTATGGAACTAAGGCGGGTATTGATCTAATTGAATGGCCGAACAGGCGTGAGGGGCTGAATGGCCTACTCCTGTTCCTGTGTTCCTAAGTAAGCCATATATAATCCCTTGCATCCTTGAAAAACTACAGAGAAAAACTTTTTACTTCACCTATTTGAGGTGTCCACTCTAATTGAGAAAAAAACATGCTAATTCAAGATTGCTAACCATCAGTTTCTGCGTTTTTGGAGGCAAAACATTCTCAGGAATGCTGGTTGCTTTTGTGCATCCACAAGATTTATTTTTTTGCCATTTCTGAACCCGGTAGAAACTTTGGAAGCAATTTATTACAGTAATCTCAACTGAAATAACTTAAGTGATGAATCACGCCATGGTAAATGCCTCCAATTTCTACTGCTGTCACTAGATTTTCCTGAGGTGTGTCTTTTTTTGTTAAAAATTATGTAATTTGAGGTGTTCATCATTGATTTTTCATAGTGTCTTTGTGTTTTATACATTCCATATGCGTGGTAATGGCTCTTCTCCCTTCATATTTAATAGAAAACGCATTCAACCGTGAATTCATCGAATTTGCAAAGCCAGTTTTATACTCAAGGTCTTCTTTACACCAGTTGACATTATGGGGTAGAGTTTCTGCTTTGGGCACAATTTCCCAAAATGCGCCCGAAATCGCGCTGGTTAGGTTACAGTTCAAGTTTTCGCTAAAATGCATTTGCATAATCACAAACATAAAATCTTCCATGAACCAGTGCAATCGGGCAGCATAATAGAACATAACCATCTACTTTTTTTTTCTTTACATTAAAAACTATTCATTGACGTATTTAAGTGTGGTAACCTGGTGCAGTTTAGTGGCATAGCGTACAAAAGCAAGGAAGTTATGATGACCCTTTATAAAACACTAGTTCGGCCACAACTGGAGTATTGTATCCAATTCTGGGCACCGTACTTTGGGAAAGATGTGAAGGCCTTAGAGAGGATGCAGAAGAGATTTACTAGAATGGTTCCAGGGATGAAGGACTTCAGTTACGTGGATAGACTGGAGAAGCTAGGGTTGTTCTCCTTAGAGCAGAGAAGGTGTTTGATAGGAGATTTGATAGAGGTATTCAAAATCATGAAGGGTCTAGACAGACTAGATAGAAAGCAACTGTTCCCATTGGCGGAAGGGTCAAGAACCAGACAACTTAGATTTAAGGTGATTGGCAAAAGAACCAAAGGCAACATGAGGAAAAATGTTTTTACACAGCGAGTGGTTATGATCTGGAATGTACTGCCTGAGGGGGTGATGGAGGCAGATTTAATCGTGGCTTTCCAAAGGGAATTGGATAAGTACTTGAAGGGAAAAAATTTGCAAGGCTATGGGGAAAGGGCGGGGGAGTGGGACTAGCTGGATTGCTCTTGCAGAGAGCCAGCGCGGACTCGATGGGCCGAATGGCCTCCTTCCATGCTGTAACCATTCTATGCTTCTATGAATACAGCTTAAAATAGGTTTATCACAAAAAAAAAGCATTTTTAATAAGGGTGTCTCATCTTCCACCTATGAGTAACCTGATCTGAAATCACTGAAAATGAATTTTAAAAAAATATAATGAACCATTTACTAGTTTCATAGGTATACGCTAGTCAGTTTCTTAGTAAATTAAATATTTTTTGATATGTAAAAACTTTTAAAACGTGCCTGCTAGTGCCTGTGCGCCTAAGAAAATGAACGCAATTTGAAGAGCCTTCCCGAACCAGCACAATCGGCGGAATCTTGCAATGTCGACCGGGGGGCATGGCCAGTATTGTGAGCGGAGCCTGGTCCGGGCGAATTGAACCTTAAACCAGCCTAAAAGATCGCAGAAAACCCAAAACCAAGTGGTTTTGGGTAAAACTCACACGCGTTTAAAATTCCCCAATTTTCTGCGCTGGTTCAACCAATTCCGCTGGAAACTGAACGCAAAACCAACGGGAACAAATGGAAACTCTATCCCAATAAGTATAATAGTACTTTTCCCTTTTCATAGTACCTTTGGAAGCATTACGTTGTAAAAAGCAACCGCTGAGATTCTTCATTGAAAACCGGATTATTGCAAAATGCTGCTGTTGCTTGCTAACCAGAGGTAGGCTTGGTTGCCATGGTAAAGTGAGACAGAACTGACTTTATGGTAGTGTTGCCATTTGTCACACTCACAACAGCAGCACAGTGAATGCACGGTCGCACCAATGAGATGGTTTGAGAGATTTTCCTCCCGGGTTCCTTAACTTGTAGCAATGTCCAGGAGATTAATCTTCGTAGACTCCAAAATAGTGCAGGAGAACTGGCAACCCTAGGTGTCTCCAAAAACGCAATAAATGAATGCAACCAGAAAAAAAGCTAAGAGCAGTTGCTCTGCACTGTACTGTCACTGTGAGCCTAAATCTAAGTTTTTGCTCACTGGCAGGGGCGGTCTGGGTATTGACAAATCAGGACATTCCCGAATGACCCCCTTGCACACTCTGATCCCCCACTGCCTCCGAGAGTTGCGCATCTTTGGTAACCGTCTACAAGTGTCTTTTAATCCAACAATTTATAAACTGTATCGCACAATTAAATGTAGCATTGAACTGAAAATTATGATCAAAACTTGCTGGAAAAATAATGTCGAGTTCACGGCACCTGCCATTATTAACGTGGAAGAAACCCAGCAATTTGTGGCAGGGAAGAGATACTCCGTGAGTTGCGAATCGCCACAAATGGCTGGATGATTTCCGCTTCTCTGCCGTTAGCCTCACAAAAACTGGAGCTCGCCGTCAACCTCTCTAGGAGTGTCAAGAAATTGCTGCATTTGCACTGTAAATATGATTGAATCTCGCTGTAGATATTTAGGGCTGGTATTTCATGCGGTAAGGACCCTGTTCATAACGTGATTTATGGTCCTGACATGAAACTCAACCTTGGAGGCCTAGAAAGGGAACAATTGAAACTGGAGTCTCACTCATGCAGGTAGTAAATTGTTCCTGGAGGTTTTTAAAATTTATTTTTTTCTTAATTTTTCTTACCTTTCAGTCTTTTTTCTCTCTTTCTTAATCCAATCTTTCTTTCCCTCTCTTTATTTCCCTTTCTGTATCGAATTTGACTGTAATTCACCCTATTCCCTTCTCCATCGTTTGCTCTGTTTCTTTCCATATCCTTAAATTTTATTGGTTAAGGACCCGACGTTCATGAGGTCCCAGATGCCCCATTGACCTCGCATTATCAATTCAGAAATTTGCAAAAATAATACGATCTGAAGGATGAGGTAAACAGTCTAACTCATGGTGCTCATTGCTAGATGCGCCACTCCAGCAATTTCTGGGCCTATATGTTTGACAAATCTGTGGCCCTGAAATTGAAGCCGCTTGTTCCGGGGATGAAGAGGCCGGAGCCATTTTGAGGCCCTGGCCTTATTTAAATGGAAGGACTCTTACAACACCAGGTTATAGTCCAACAGTTTTATTTGAAACCACAAGCTTTCGGAGGCTTCCTCCTTCATCAGGTGAGTGTAGGATTCCATAAAGGTATGGCATATATAGTCAGAGAACAATGCCTGGTGATTACAGATAATCTTTCCAACTGCCCATTATCAAAGCAATCAAAGGAGTTGAATGGTG
The DNA here is from genome assembly GCF_035084215.1 of Heptranchias perlo. Lineage (NCBI taxonomy): Eukaryota > Metazoa > Chordata > Chondrichthyes > Hexanchiformes > Hexanchidae > Heptranchias > Heptranchias perlo. The sequence continues at coordinate 127,095,747 of NC_090328.1, read as the reverse complement.
TTCAGACAGGGAAACATTACATACAAGACTATCGAATACACAAACGGTCACAACACAAAGACAGAGAGAGAGAGAGACACCCGAAAGGCAGAGAAAGAGATAGAATGACCAGTTGTATTAAAAACAGATAACTTTTTTTTCCCTGGTGCGGTTACATGTAGCGTGACATGAACCCAAGATCCTGGTTGAGGCCGTCCTCATGGGTGCGGAACTTGGCTATCAATTTCTGCTTGACGATTTTGCGTTGTCGTGTGTCTCGTAGGCCGCCTTGGAGAACGCTTACCCGGGTAAGCGTTATCTTCGAGTAAGCGTTCTCCAAGGCTGCCTTCGAGACACACGACAACGCAAAATCGTCGAGCAGAAATTGATAGTCAAGTTCCGCACCCATGAGGACGGCCTCAACCAGGATCTTGGGTTCATGTCACGCTACATGTAACCCCACCAGGGCAAAAAAAGGTTACCTGTTTTTAATACAACTGGTCATTCTATCTCTTTCTCTGCCTTTCTGGTGTGTCTCTCTTTCTCTGTCTCTCTCTCTCTCCCTCTCTGTCTTTGTGTTGTGACCGTTTGTGTATTCGATAGTCTTGTATGTAATGATTCCCTGTCTGAACACCATTCAACTCCTTTGATTGCTTTGATAACGGGCAGTTGGAAAGATTATCTGTAATCACCAGGCATTGTTCTCTGACTATATATGCTATACCTTTATGGAATCCTACACTCACCTGACGAAGGAGGAAGCCTCCGAAAGCTTGTGATTTCAAATAAAACTGTTGGACTATAACCTGGTGTTGTAAGACTCCTTACATTTGTCCACCCCAGGTCATCACCGGCATCTCCACATCATTATTTAAATGGAACCAGCAAGCTTCGGACGCCAAACGGGCATCCTGGTGCAGCTTGGCGGATTCAGGCCAGCCCAATAGGCCGACAAAAAGGTAAGCGGGGTGGGTGCAGTGGGGCGGGGCTGTCGTGATCATGGGGGGTGGGAGCTTGGGGTGGCAATGGCCCAGATTATTTTACTGGGGCCCAGAGGAGCGCTCCTGCCTCATCCTACAAATAGATAGGTTGAAATTGACTATCAGGCCTGCAGTGTTTTGTAGCAGCTTTGCAGCAGTGTGCATGCCCCTAGAACATGATACCGTTTTGCAAAAAAAAAATGTTGCCCACCATGTGTAATTAGTGTCACATCAGATTTTGTCCAATAAACCAGAGATAAAGATGAAAGGCGCTGCAGAATCTTACTTGACTGTTTGCACTTTTGCTTCTGCTATGCTGCTTTTCTGCAGGCCTGACCTATGCAGTTTTACTTTAGGCGCCTTTTAAGGTCAAGGCTCAAGAAATAAATGCAATAACATTTTATTTATTCCCCTTTCTGTTAAAATGAATTAAAATGTTATTGTGTTTTTTTTAGTCCCATTTTCAATATCAACACAATTGCATAGAAGTCAATTTGCACAAGGATACATTATTTGGCAGTGGCCAGCTCCAAGTATCCCCATGGCTGCACAAGATTATTGATACATCTGTAAAACCCAGTTGCCATTAAAGTGTGGAATAACTATCAGTCTCTGCCGCTGATGCGCACTCATGTGAATAGCAACTGTCAGATGCTCAATATATGTACAGTCAGAGTGGGGACAGAGGGCACCCTAGATCTGCTGTATAATAGGAATGGTGAGAGGTAACATGGTCGGTTCATATTATTGTGGAAGAGGAAAAACAAAGAAGGATATCTAGTTCACAAATGCCCACCTGAATTCAAAGCTCCCGTGAATGACAAACAGGAACTACCAGCTACCCAAGGACACTGTCTTTTCAGCAATTTAGAGAAGATTTCTCAGAGAGAGCTTTAGAAGGGGGAGGTGCAGACATTGAATGGAAAATAAAGGAATTTGAGGAGGAGGGAAGAGAAGGGAACACTCCTGCTCCTCCTGGATCCACTGTAATGCCAAAGACTGTTGCCGGCCCCCGATCGCGTCTCCCAACCGCTCCCCTCCCTCCCAGTTGCTTCCCCCATTGCCCCGATCCCTTCTCTCCTCTCCTGATTGTCCCTTGTCTCCAGATTGCTTGCCCCTCTCCCGATCGCTCCCCCCCTTCCAATCGCCTCCCCCTCTCCTGATCACTTCCCCCCTCCCCCCCCGCCCAGGACTTACCCGAGAACAGCTGCCGCTGATGCAGCAGCCCGAAATGCAATGTCAATTGGCCGGCGAGCTGCCTGTCGACACCCAGTATGCATCCGCAGCTCATCAGTCTCATTAGGCCTAATACCAGGTGTGCCTCAGGCCTATCCATTCCAGCGCGAACCAATTTCTAGACCATGGAGTTTAGATCTCCCTGTGCTTTAACACCAGCCTCAGAAGAGTTCCCTACTACTGCACCATCCCAACACCTTTTATCCTTTAGGTGAGGCTGCCCAAGTCATAATTATCTTTACCAATTTCTATCACTTCACCCAGTGGGAACTATGTTGAATGTCCAAGCAGTTAAGAAACAGAAAAAAGGCTAAATTGTTTAGTCTCTCAAAAGGTTAAAGAGTATTGGTCCTTCTACTCTGTTCTTGGTCTTAATTTCATAGGATACTTTCATCCTTTTTGAAAATCCTAATTTTTTTTTTACTTTAGTTTAAGTTTCTTTTTTCCATACATTTATTTGTTGTATTTTAGCTCATCTTCAGTGAAATTTCATACTTTCTCCTTGCCTTAAAAGCCCTTACAGTGAAAATATTAATTGTGATCCACTCCAAGGTCCATTTAGAATGTTTAGTAACACTTTGTCACATACTGTCAACTATAACCAAAGTTACTGGAATTTTCATGCAAAAATCAATTTATCTCAGTCTCTATCTGATATGGTTCAAAATTTATCTTTAAAGTTGACAGGGTCAATTTTCAGATGGGTGAGCGGGTGCATTCGTGGCGGGGGGGGGGTCTCCTAAAATTGGGGATTCCCGGAGTGGGTCCGGAGCCCGGCTCCAACCCGCCCACTTCTGGATTCCCGCATGCAGGACTCCCACCGGCAATCAAAGCCGGCAGGATCCCATTAAAATTATTTTCTGGGCACTTGAGGTCGTTTGCAGACCTCATTAGTTGGAGATTTTAGTAGGATTCGGATTTTGGACTACCCAGAGAATGTTTCCCATGCTGGGGGAAACACTCCCTGTTTAAACAGATGTGTTGCAGCCAGCAGCCAGTGGCAGCTGCAAAGGTCCATTTAACAGGTGCGGGGTAAACCCTCATTCATTGCAGCAGGGCACCTCAGACAATGTTTTGCCTGCCACACAGTTGTCTCCACACTCCAGATTATTAAATCATACCCTAAACTCTTCTGTCCAAACACTTCTACCTACTTTGTGGACCCCCTCACACTCACACCATCAGGATTGGGGGGCAGGGTTCCATTGCTGCATTCATCACTCCATTGGAGGATGAGCAACATCACCAACCTCGCCAGGCACGCCGTCCACCTCCGCCACGTGGAGCTACACAACACAGTGCTGCGCAACAGGCACCTGCACAAAGTAGTTGTGCAACTACACATACACCCACTGTAGGGTGACCCAATGGGTGGCATCAAGGGTGTTCATGGAGAACCTCATGAAAGGGCATTATTGCACAAGCCAGTCAAGAATGGCCAAGACGTGGCAGTAGTGGTGACAATATAATATGAAATGTGAGTTGATCAGAAATCAAATATAAGTAAAAACCATAACAAACCCTCAAACACCCTTGTGCATCCCCTTCATGCTCATGACACATTTGCCTTACGCTTCCTACTACACATACGTGATGCATGCCCTGTGGCTGCAGCACAGGTAGTGGCAGGTAGGGTGAGGCTGACCATGAAAGTGATGCATGAGAAGGTGATTATGAGATAGAGCCATGCGATTGTATGAGGATTGGGTTGAGTGGTAGTGGCGGGATGAGTACTGGCGAGGTGAGTAAGTGCAGGTAAGACAAGGATGAGCTTTTGAGTGGGTGTGAGGAGTGATGTGATACAGTAGTGTTGGCAGTGCAGAAGGAGATGTGGGGTGGGGGCGGTGATGTGGCAGACGGAGTGTAGGGGAATGAGTAAGTGTACTCACTTTGGCTGACCTACTTAGGCCATTGACGTGCCTCCTGCACTGTATGCAGGTGCGCGATATGTTGGTGGTGCTGGTGACCTCCTCTGCCACCTCGAGCCAGGCCTTCGTGGTGGCAAAGGCAGGGCACTTCCTCCCATCCACTGGGGAGAAGATCTCTGTCCTCCTCCTCCTCACCCCATCCAGTAGGACCTGTAATGAGGCATCATTAAACCTGGGAGCAGCCTTCCCCCTGGGCTGCTCCATGCTGTAATTTTGGCTCCTTTCTGCAGCATCAGTCAGTGGAGGACTGCCCCTTTAAATAGGGCTCCTCCAGCTGCAACACCACTGTATACAGCATTACACACAATTGTGGGTCATTGTGGGGCACACTTAACTTTTCATCATGTTATAAAACACAACGCACTTACGGGCCCGATATTAGGAGAGAGGCGGGTTGCCAGCGGGGGAGTCGATTGGGCGTGAGGGTGATGCGGGTACGCAGTCTGCCCGCTGTGCAGCTTTCCAGCGCGAAATCCGGAAGCCAAGGTAAGCGGCTTCAATTTACTTACGATCGCGTGGGGATCCCACCGATTTTACTGGGCGAGCTACCCTGTATACAGTGGTGTTGCAGAGAAAGGGTAAAATATAAATACAATTGATTGGGATTGAGCTTTTTTGTGAACCTGTGGAGTTACATTAAGTGAAGATTTGAGTGTTGGATTACGGGAGTGGGTGATTATAAAATATAATTGCAAATAATTTTAACTGATGTTCAATGTTTCTCGGATGAACATTAGTGAGAAACAGGCTACAAGTAAAATGAGCTGTTTTTTCTTTTCCCTCAGATGGGAACAGCTTAATTTTAATGTAGGGCTCCATCCAGCTAGTAACTAGTGAAAGTTGGAACACGAGTTCAAGGGTCAGTCAGCCCTCAGTCACAAATTCTTCACCTATCGGTTGGATGTCAAGAACTCAAACAACAAAATAACTACTTGCATTTATAATACACCTTTAACGTAGAAAACATTCCAAGGCCTTTTTACAGAGAGTGGAGAAAAAAAGTAGATAAATGGAATGGACACCGAGCAATGGTTTAGAGATTAGGGCAAAGATGTATTTGGAGAAGATTTTTAAAGTTGAAGAGAAATTTAAAGAGGCAGGGAGGGTCAGGAAGGGAGTTCCAAAGAGAGGCAGCTGTAGGCTCTGTCATCAATGATGGGGTGAATGGAGGAGGAGGAGACACAAAATAGGACAGAGGCAAAAGAATGAAGGATGCAGGAGGGGATGCAATGCTGAAGAAGGTTGCGGAGGTAGGATAAAGTAAGGCCATAGAGTGATTTGAGGACATGATGAGTATTTAAAATTTATCGCATTTGGGGGTAGAGAGCCAACGTAGGCCAGCGAGGTCAGGAATGATAGGTGAGCAAGCTTAGTGTGGGACAGGATATGGGCGGCAGAGTTTTGGACAAGTTGGAGTTTGGAAGATGAAGTCAGCAAGGAGGACATTGAGAAATCGCGTCCATATGTGACAAAAGCATGAATTGCAGTTTCAGCAGCAGAGGGGCTGAGGTAGGAGTAGAAGTAAACAGTCTTGGTAATGGAAAGTTTATGGGTTTTGGAGCTCAGGTCTGCGAGCAGGATTCCAAGGTTTCACATGGTCTGGTTAAGCTTTAGCAAGGTTGGAGTCAGTGGCAATGGAGCAAAGCTTATGGCAGGGATCAAAATCGATGGCTCCAGTCTTTGCAATGTTCAATTGGAATAAGTTTGACTCACCCATCACTTGATGTTGGACAGACAGTTTTAACATCACAGGTGGGCCCGGTGTTGAAAGAAAAGGTGGAGAGGTAGAGCTGGCTGTCATTAGCATACAAGTGGAAACCACCCCATTCTGCTTCCCATGCACACGTTCTTTTTTCTATTTTGGCCGCAAGCATTCTTGTGCACCCAAAACAGTTGGGGTAGTCTAACTGATGGGCTTCCCAAAAATTACAGTGGGTGACATTTAATCGGGAGAGCGTCTTAAAAGTTGCATGGTAGTTCACGAGTAAAGTTTTTTTTAACTACCTCTAATTAAAGTTTCATTCATCTAAGGCAATAAAAAGGTTGGGCAAGTGTGGTACCAAGGCATGAAAAATCACCAGAAGAATGCAACAGAAGAAAATAAATAAGTCATACATATATCAGACTATACAGTGGCACAGGGTGAAAACAGATGGTAAAATGAAAACTGCATAGTAGAAATTTCAATCTGCTGTTTGTATGAATCTGCTAGAAACGTAATCATGGAAAAGGCAGTTTTCCTGAGTCAAAGGTGAAAAAAGTCTGACTCTTCCACGAACAGTAATTTATTTTCCTAATTCAGTCTTGACTTGTGCCCTCAAAGCTGTTATTGCTTATCTTGTTTAGTCTATTGTTGCTTTCCTTTTTTTTTGTGGTGCGCTTCACAGCCTTTGTTCAATTTGAGGTGAGATTCTGCAGCAAAGCCTTAATATTAAGTTATTATTCCAGAAAATTGATTTGTGGAATGAACTTGAACCTTTTTTCCTCCAAAAGAAAGAAGAAAATGTCTTCATCTGTTCTCTGTGGTTCATTTCCTCTAGAAGATACAATTCAAAGTGGCACTTGAATCAATATATACCTCATGTGTTATGATTGTTTAACTGCCACCAGTCCCAACTGTATGTACATAGGCCCATTTAGTTATTTCGACAGTTATTCATGTAGGCATTTATATTTCCACTTGCTTGATTTTAGAAGACTTTCAATAATCTTGTTTGCTCTCCATCAGCAATCAAATATATCTGGCCTTTTATGTCTCGGCAATTGTTGAGTAAATGTAAGACCAAAGGAAAATAATAGGCAGATTGCAGGTGACTGCCAAGTATTATATTTTGAACCTTACAAGCCTGAATGAAGCACAAATGATTACCAGTTGAAGCATTTTACAGTTTATTGAAGTATGCAGAAGTAAGAATATGGGCCCGATATTACCATGGTGGCGGGTTCGCGGTGGGGGGTAGATTGGGCACGTGGGTAACACACCCGGTGAAATCAGTCTGCTCCGCACGCAATCGCAGGCTGATTGGATCCACTTACCTCTTGTTCCGGGTTCCCCGCTGCTGATCTGCGCGGTGGGCGGACTGCGCATGCACAGTAAGGTCTGTCAGCTGGAGGAGCTCTATTTAAGGGGGCAGTCCTCCACTGACTGATACTGCAAGAAATAGGAAAAATTACAGCATGGAGCAGCCCAGGGGGTAGGCTGCTCCCAGGTTAATGATGCCTCACTCCAGGTCTTATTGGATGGGGTGAGGAGGAGGGGGAGGACAGAGATCTTCCCCCCGGCGGGCGGGAGGAAGCGGCCTGCCTCTGCCACCAAGAAGGCCTGGCTCGAGATGGCAGAGGAGGTCACCTGCACCACCAACATATCGCCCACCTGCATACAATGCAGGAGGCGCTTCAATGACCGAAGTAGGTCAGCCAAAGTGAGTACACTTACTCATTCCCATACACTCCGTCTGCCACATAACCGCCCCCACCCCACGTCTCCTTCTGCACAGCCAAAACTACTCTGTCACATCAACCCTCACACCCACTCAAAGCTCATCCTCATCTTACCTGCACTTACTCACCTCGCCAGTACTCATCCCACCACTACCACTCAACCCAATCCTCATACAATCTCATGGCTCTATCTCATACTCACCCTCTCATGCATCTCTTTCACAGTCAGCCTCACTCAACCTGCCACTACCTGTGCTGCAGCCACAGGGCATGCATCAGATATGCGCAGTAGGCAGCGTAAGGTAAATGTGTCGTGAGCATGAAGGGGATGCACAAGGGTGTTTGAGGGTTTGTCATGGTTTTCACTAATATTTAATTTCTGATCAACTCACATCACATATTATATTGTCACCAGTACTGCCACGTCTTTGCGAATCTTGTCTGGTTTGTGCAATAATGCCCTTTCCTGAGGATCGCTATGAAGACCCACAACTGATGCCACTCATTGGGGTCGATTTTATCACCCGTGATCGGGTGCGTTCCTGGCGGGGGGGGGCTCCGAAAATCGGGGATTCCCGGGGCGGGTCGGGAGCCCGGCTCCAACCCGCCCACTTCCGGGTTTCCCACAGACGCGCTGACATGCACGCGCAGCCCCCGCATGTGGGACTCCCGCAGGCAATTAAAGCCGGCGGGGTGCCACTTAAGGTATTTATTTGCGGTATTTCAGGTCATTTACAGACCTGATTAAGGAGATATTTCAGGAGTGTTGGGATTTTGCAAACAACTGGGACTGTTTCCCGTACTGGGGGAAACACTCCCAGTTCAAATGAACGTGTTGCAGCCATCAGCCTGTGGCAGCTGCAAAGGTCCATTTGACAGGTGGGGGTGGGGGGGAGACCCTCACTCATTGCAGGAGGCCGCTCTGTCACTTTGAACAAAGTTTGGCCTCCACCACCCTCCTCCTAACAATCAAATTCACCAACTTGCACACTTACCCCGGTGCCCAGACGCATGTACCTACTTTGCGGACCCCCTCAGATGTACATCTTCCAGATGGGGGCCGCCGTAGCTGCAGTCATGACATCCTCAGAGTGCGAACAGCATCACCAGCCTCGCCGGCCACACCGTCCACCTCTGACACGTGGAGCTCCACAACCCAGTGCTGTGACACATCCACCTGCACAGCAGGAGGGAGGGCAACCGCAGAGAGAGATGCGTCGCAGAGGGCACTACCCTCGCCCAAGGGTCCACAGACCGAGGCTCAGCTTCCTGGACCTCTCTGAACAGCAGTGCACACGGAGGCTCAGAGTCACTCGGCATGTATTCGTGGACATCTGCAGCCTCCTTCATGCCGAGCTGCTCCCGGCTGGCCCGAGCACCATCTTCTTACCTGTCGCTGTCAAAGTCACCACTGCCCTCAACAACTTCTCCTCCGCATCCTTCCAGGGTGCCACCAGGGACATCGCCGACGTCTCTCAGTCGTCTGCACAGAAGAGCCCTGCAAATACACCTACACGCACTCTGCAGTGACACAATAGGTGACATCAGGTGTGGGTCTTCATTGTGATCCTCAGGAAAGGGCATTATTGCACAAACCAGACAAGATTCGCAAAGACGTGGCAGTAGTGGTGCCAATATAATATGTAATGTGAGTTGCTCAGAAATTAAATACAAGGAAAAACCATGACAAACCCTCAAACACACTTGTGCATCCCCTTCATGCTCTCGACACGTTTACCTTACGCTGCCTACTGCACATATGTGATGCATGCCCTGTGGCTGCAGCACAGGTAGTGGCAGGTTGAGTGAGGCTGACTGTGAAAGAGATGCATGAGAGGGTGAGTATGAGATTGAGCCATGAGATTGTATGAGGATTGGGTTGAGTGGTAGTGGCGGGATGAGTACTGGCGAGGTGAGTAAGTGCAGGTAAGATGAGGATGAGCTTTGAGTGGGTGTGAGGGTTGATGTGATGGAGTAGCATTGGCAGTGCAGAAGGAGATGTGGGGTGGGGGTGGTGATGTGGCAGACGGAGTGTAGGGGAATGAGTAAGTGTACTCGCTTTGGCTGACCTACTTCGGTCATTGGAGCGCCTCCTGCACTGTATGCAGGTGGGCGATATGTTGGTGGTGCAGGTGACCTCCTCTGCCACCTCGAGCCAGGCCTTCCTGGTGACAGAGGCAGGCCGCTTCCTCCCGCCCGCCGGAGGAAGATCTCTGTCCTCCCACTCCTCCTCACCCCATCCAATGATACCTGGAGTGAGGCATCATTAAACCTGGGAGCAGCCTTCCCCCTGGGCTGCTCCATGCTGTAATTTTTCCTATTTCTTGCAGCATCAGTCAGTGGAGGACTGTCCCTTTAAATAGAGCTCCTCCAGCTGACAGACCTCACTGTGCATGCGCAGCCCGCCCGCCGTGCAGCTCAGCAGCGGGGAACCTGGAACAGGAGGTAAGTGGATCCAATCAGCCTGCGATTGCGCGCGGGGCAGAGTGATTTCACCGGGCGCGTTACCCACGTGCCCAATCTACCCCCCACCCCCGCCACGAACCCGCCACCATGGTAATATCAGGCCCATTGTGTCACTGCAGAGTGGGTGTAGGTGTATTTGCAGGGCTCTTTTGTGCAGACGACTGAGAGACGTCGGCGATGTCCCCGGTGGCACCCTGGAAGGATGCGGAGGAGAAGTTGTTGAGGGCAGTGGTGACTTTGACAGTGACAGGTAAGAAGATGGAGCTCGGGTCAGCCGGGAGCAGCTCGGCATGAAGGAGGCTGCGGATGTTCACCGATACATGTCGAGTGACTCTGAGCCTCCGTGTGCACTGCTGTTCAGAGAGGTCCAGGAAGCTGAGCCTCGGTCTGTGGACCCTTGGGCGAGGGTAGTGCCCTCTGCGACACATCTCTCTCTGCGGTTGCCCTCCCTCCTGCAGTGCAGGTGGATGTGTCACAGCATTGTGTTGTGGAGCTCCATGTGTCAGAGTTGGACGGCGTGGCCGGCGAGGCTGGTGATGCTGTTCGCCCTCCGAGGAGGTCATGACTGCAGCTACGGTGGCCCCTATCTGGAAGATGTACATCTGAGGGAGTCTGCAAGGTAGGTACATGTCTCTGGACACCGGGGTAAGTGTGCAAGTTGGTGAATTTGATTGTTAGGAGGAGGGTGGTGGAGGCCAAACTTTGTCCAAAGTGACAGAGTGGCCTCCTACAATGAGTGAGGGTCTCCCCCCTCACCTGTCAAATGGACCTTTGCAGCTGCCACAGGCTGATGGCTGCAACACGTCCATTTGAACTGGGAGTGTTTCCCCCAGTACGGGAAACAGTCCCAGTCAGTTGCAAAATCCCATCCCTGCTAAAATATCAGGTCAATCAAGTCTGTAAACAACCTGAAGTACCTGTTCAAGTACTTTAAGTGGCACAGCCGGCGGGAGTCCCACATGCGGGGGCTGCGCGCGCATGTCAGCGCGTCAGTGGGGAACCCGAAAATGGGGCGTGTTGGAGCCGGGCTCCGGACCCGCCCCGGGAATTCCCGATTCTCGCAGCCCCCCCCCCCCCCCGCCACGAACGCACCCGATTGCGGGTGCGAAAATCGAGCCCCATGAGTGCGTAAGAAAACATGGAAAGAGAAAAGGTCATTCGGTATATCACCTTCACTTTCTTTTTTATTGGGAAATTTAAATGCAGGACAAGGCAGTAGGGAATGCCTACTTTTTCAGTGGTTCTTGAACCTGGATGAATAGTCAAGCAAAGAAAGTCCCACTCATGGTAGTTTTGTTCATCAAATGTGATTATTTAATAATTTTAAAAATTCACACAAGCAGCAAATAATACATACAACCTTAAGACCAAGGATTTCTGCTTCAAGGCATGAAGGATGATCAGCTCTTCAGCTCTTGAAGTCTTTTCCTTTGTTGTTGTTGGACGTCCTCTAGATGAGCTTCGTTAGGCTCTGACTCAACTGCAGCGCTGATATCTTCTATTGATATTGTTTTTACCCAGTGGGATGTTGAATATTAGGGAAAGTGTCATTTTGTCCAATCATCTGCTGTTGCTATGCCTCGACCATGAATAGACCTCAATGATTGACAGCCACATCCATTTCCACCAGGTGCAATGGTTTCATGTGTTTTCCAGACACTATGGAATGTACTAGGCCGATATCATCAGTGCTGTCATGACAGCCTGTCTCTTATAGCTTTGCGAAGCTTCACAATGGCTGTTCCAGTAGTTTTTTTAACTACTTTGAATGGTATCTTATCAGTTATTTTGTAAACCAAAGCTTGTTGAAGTCTGCACATTTGCAGTTTTAAACTTATGTCCAAATGTTAAAAAGGGGCAATGTTAACCCTTTCCTTAATCCAGGTGTATTGTCCAAAGGTCCAGTAGGTTTTAAATTCACAATGCTCAGGGGTTTTTAACCCCTGCCTTATACCATGCTGCAAAATATCAGGATGGAAAGAGTGAAAAGAATATGAGGTAGTTCAGGAAGTAGTGATTAGGTGATGCCAAGCTTGAGCTTTTAAACCTGAAGATGGCAGGAAGAAGGGAGGTAAAGAGTTTCAGATTTAAACTCCTGAGAAGATATGGGTTAATCTAGGAGGTAGTGCAGTGAATCATTATTTCAATACCGTGATGATAAATGGGGGAAATCAAGTTTGTAGGATGGTGCATTTGCAGCTTAGCAGAAATGAGAAGAAGTCAAGGAAACACTGGCCATAGTAGTACAAGTAAATTGATGGCAGACCAGAAAGTTTATAACAGAGAGAGCTATTGGACGCTTAAAATGAGAGAGGGGTTACTGCCTTTAAGGCAACAAGCTTTTTCTGGCATTCTTTCAAAGACTGTGAGAGAGGTGTTAAAAGAGCTTTCCCAGAAATGGGAGCAGTATTTATGTCTAGGATGGACGGGCTTTACAAAGATTTGTTGGGGGCAAAGAAGTATTTGAAAATAAAGAGGAAATTGGGTGCCTTGGAAGAAGCTTTAGCAATGAGATCCATATGAGATCAGATGAAGACATGAATATCGATAAATGAAGGACTAAATGTGAAGGTTTGAGAGGGAGAAGGGTGAATCACGAACCATGGTTTTAAATTTTGTTTAGGCTGACTTTGGAGGGATTAGGCAGGAATTGACCACAATAGACTTTGCAGAACTATTAACGGATAAAACCATGGATGAACAGGGGGAGGTGTTCAAAAAAGTATTTGGTAGAATACATACCCCTAAAGAGCAAGAGTGTAATTAAACAACCATGGTCAACAAGAGAAGTGAGAGATAGTATAAAACTAAAAGAAAGCGCTTAAATGAAGACAAAGATCAGTAGCGATCCCGTGGACTGGGAAAGATATAAAGAACAGCAAAGGGATACAAAGAAAGTGGTAAAAGCTACAAATAGGGAATACGAGAAAAAGCTTGCGAAGGAAATCAAGGGCAACACTAGAGTTTTTTACAAATATATTAAGAGGAAGAGGATGGCTATGAGTAATGTGGGCCCCTTAATGACAGATGTAGGTGACATTGTAATTGGAAATCAGGAAATGGCAGACTTATTAAATAGCTACTTTGAATCGGTCTTCAAAATGGAGGATAAGGATAAAATACCAGAGATACAAGGAAAACTAAAAAATAAATCAAGGGGAGGAATTAACTAGATTCAATATAAGTTAAAAAAAATGGTGATGGAGAAACTAATGAGATTAAAGAAAGGCAAATCTCCAGGACCTGATGGTTTCCACCCCAGGGTATTAAAAGAAGTAGGTGAGGAAATTGTTGATGCATTAGTCATAGTCTTCCAAAATTCTCTCCATTCAGGAATTGACCCTTTGGATTGCAAAATTACCAATGTCACTCCACTATTTAAGAATGGTAAAAGTGATAAACTAGCAAATCATAGGCTTATTAGTCTAATGTCAGCTGTGGGGAAGTTACTAGACTGTTAACAAAAATGAGAGCGCATGGAATTGGAGGCAATCTATTGGCTTGGATAGGGAATTGGTTAGGAGGTAGGAGACAGAAGGTAGGGATAACGGGTATGTACTCAAATTGGCAGGATGTGAGTAGTGGCGTCCCCCAGGGATCTGTATTGGGGACTCGGTTTTTACTATATTCATAAATTACTTGGATGAAGGAATAGAGAGCCATATATCTAAGTTTGCTGATGACACTAAGTTAGGTGGCAAAGTAAATAGTATAAATGGGAGCAGAAAGTTGCAAAGGGACATTGATAGATTAAGTGAATAGGCAAAACTGTGGCATTTGGAGTTCAAAGTGGGAAACTGTGAGGTCATCCACTTTGGACCTAAGAAAGATAGAATGGAGTATTTTCCATATGGCGAGAAGTTAGGAACTATGGATGAGCAGAGAGATTTCGGGGACCAAGTATAGAAATCACTAAAAGCCAGTGGACAGGTACAAAAAATAATTTAAAATGCGAATGGAATGTTGGCCTTTATCTCAAGAAGGCTGGAATACAAAGGGGTGGAAGTTATGTTACTGTTGTAAAGAGCTCTGGTGAGACCCCATCAGGAGAACTGCATTCAATTCTGTGTACCACACCTCAGGAAGGACATATTGGTGTTGGAGGGGGTGCAGTGCAGATTCACCAGAATGATAGCGGGGCTAAAAGGGTTAAATTATGAGGACAGGTTGCATAGACTAGGTTTGTATTGTCTTGAATATGGAAGATTAAGGGGTGGTCCAATTGAGGTGTTTAAGATGATTAAAGGATTTGATAGGGTAGATAGAGAGAAACTATTTCATCTGGCTGGAGAGTCCAGAACTAGAGGGCATAACCTTAAAATTAGAGCTAGGCCATTCAGAGGTGATATCAGAAAGCGCTTCTTCACACAAAGGGTAGTGGAAATCTGGAACTCTCTCCCCCATAAAGCTGTTGAGGCTGGGGGTCAATTTAAAATTTCAAAACTGAGATTGATAGATTTTTGTTAGGCAATGGTATTAAGGGTTATGGAACCAAGGCAGGTAGATGGAGTTAAGATACAGATCAGCCATAATCTAATTGAATGGTGGAATAGGCTTGAGGGGCTGAATGGCCTACTCCTGTTCCTATGTTCCTAAGCCATCAAAGATCAGAGAAGATAGCTGTTTGTTTGAATTTCCAGAGACCTAAACAAATAGCTTTGAAAAATTGAAAGAAGCACAATTTTCCTTATTTTATTAATTGGCATGAGGGAAATCAAGATATACTGACTCAGCCATTGTTCTGAGAAGAATGGGGGTTGTGTGTACTTGGGGTGTGCAGTCTGAAGGAAGTTGCTGAATATACAGTGAAATCATCAACAAAAGAGTTGATAGGGTTGGGCTATAACTAAAGGACAAGTGAAGTGATTCCAGAAAAAACTAGAGCCATAAATGTAACCTTGGTAGGAGACCATGCGAGGGTAACTTGTTTAGAAGAACATAGTACCAGACCCTGCCTAAGAATTTAGAGATGTCTAAGGTAATGACAAATAAATCATCAAAGTATTTAAGAGCGGGGTTCAGGAGGTGTATGATGGATGTGAAAAGATTACCAGTGCATTGTCCAGGATGAAAGTCATTCTGGTGATCATTATTAGGCCAGAAATTTCAAGGTGAGGGATAATTTGAGAGTTAACAGCAGTTTACATAACTTGAGATATTAGAGATATAAGGAGGCTAAGTAGTAGTTGGAAAGGTAAGAGGAATTGTTTTTCTTAAGGATAGGATGAACATGAACAAATTTCAAAGGAGAAGAAAAGTTGGACTAAGAGAGACTGAAGAACTGGAGGTAGTTTTTTTTAACTTTACGCCAGGCATAAAACTAGTATTGTGGATTGCCCGCCTATTACAGAAACTGCACAATTTTCATTTCTAATGGTGTATGTTCACCAATCACTGAAACTACCCAGTCAATATAAATCTGTAATTTTATGTCCAAGTGGTAAGTTGAAAATCAACCTAAATGGTGTAAGACATTGGGGAATTCATAGGCACACATCTTGAGGATACCATCAGAACTAGAGGTGTTATTTGAGTCCAACGAGCAGAGGATATGATAGTTATGGTGGAGATAAAACTTGATGTTTTATAGTTGTTTTATAATGGTAAAATAGAATCAAGAAATTGAGGGAGATTCTTTGTCAAGATCATTAAGATTTGAGTTGTGGGGAAATGTTAGCCATAATGTCAGCTTTCCCTTTAGGAGAGGTAGCAACTGTACCATAAAGGTGGAAGATGGGTGGAAAGAAGGATTCACAGGCAATGTATAATCTTGCCTGAAATTTATGAATTCTGTAGCCACGGGGTTTAGTTCTGTAGTTATTTAACTTGCTTACATTTACATTATTTGTTGCTCTCAGTATTTTAAAAATGTGGGTCATGCGCCATCTCAATCTTATCTCTAATAGAATCAAATTTAGCTCATTGAGTCTTTTTTCATGCTTAGGATCATAAAGCCCAGAAACAATGTTGTTGCTCATCTCCGAACCCTTTCTAATCCGTCAATTCCTTCTGAAGCTAGGGTGGCCAAAATGCAATGTTCTAAATGTAGTCTCATCAATGATCTATGCTGACCATGTCGATTGGTATCATTGGTAAATTTTATGTCATTATAAGAAGCATCTCCCTCCATTTGTTTATGAATAGTGTGAACAACAAGGAACCCAGAACCTAATTCTGAAAGTCACTGCCCCTTCCAGCAACAGTTTGTTTTTCTATTTATCATTATCTTCTGCTTTGTGTTGTTAGTTTTGAATCCAGTTAGCTAATTTGAGTTTTGATTTCATGTGCATTAATCATCTTTTAAAAACTACACATGAAAATATCATCAAATATCTTTTGAAAATCGTAACAAATTATATTCACCGTACCGATATAATCCAATAATTTAGTTATCTCCTCGAAGAATTCCAGTAGATTTGTGGCATGACATTACTTTTAAGTCCATGGTGACTATTCCTTATGATATTTGTGTTCTTTGGATGGACATTGTTAATAGCAGCTTGTGAAGTGTTCCTGAGCACTAAATCTACACCAAATGTTAAGCTAATGGGTCTATAATTTCTGGGTTCATTCCTTATGCCTTTATTGATTATGAGGATAATATTTGCTGACCTTGGCTACAGCTTTTATATTTATGGAGCTCTCAAAAAAGTTACCTATATTCACATAATAGTAAATTGACCTTTAGATACTAACTGCATCCCCCTCCAGTAATACACTTGTTCCATTAAATATATCTCCAGAAATTAAAGGACAATGAGAGTCCAGGCTATAACTAAAATGTTAGGATTATATTCACAAGAACTAAGTCCTTCATGAGAAACATAAACAAAAGTTATCAGGCTAAACCTGTAAAAGGAAGAATCTTGTTTAGTTTGTAAATTTAAGTGTAGTCATATTTTTCCTCTATGTACTACACATTTTTTCTGTTTTTTTAAAAAGGTAGAAAATTTGAGGCAAAGTACTTTCTGTTCAAAGTACTCTTCCTAGGTCCCTCTTAGAAAAGATATAGCCTGTACTAAATGCTCTTATCTTATTCATTTTCTTTGTACCTTTAAAGAAGGCTGATATTTAGCCTCTCCATTTCCTTCCTCGGACACCCTGTTGACACGAGTTATAGGGGTGACCCTGAAGTGGCTCCAATGACTTTAATGGAGTCAGTGCTTCAGATGACCCAGGAGAAGACCTGAACACACCAGAAAATAATCAGTACTAGCTTTCTAAGCATAGTAGACAGGACTGTAGCTCAATTCCCAAGTAATGTCATGCCACAAATCTACTGGAATTCTTTGAGGAAATAACTAAATTATTGGATTATATCGGTACGGTGAATATAATTTGTTTCAATTTTCAAAAGATATTTGATGATATTTTCATGTGTAGTTTTTAAAGATGATTAATGCTCAATTCCTTTATCATACCTCACTGCCATACTCTGAAGAGTGAGATATTGCCTTTGATAGAAGTTTGTTAACACAGTACCTTGAATAACTAAGTCCATGACTACATTTTTGTATCAAGCATTTTCAATGTTCCTCATTATGGAAAATGTCTCCTTTGGTCGCTACGTGAAGGAACATGGAAATGACGCTGTAGAGATTTTCTCTGTTTCGTATTTCTAGCCGAATTGTAAACATGTCCTTTCACAACATGTCTATGTTTTTGATGGATCTAGTCCAAGGTAATGACTTTTTGTTTAAGATTACCAATAATACAGCCCAACCTGGATATACTAATATACTGTTCACCTGATGTAACCTCAAAATGTTATGCTGAATTGAAATAATTACAATTGAAGCAAATAAACTGAATTAAAATTACAATATATGTTTGCTAGCAGATGTTAAGTAGCGAAGGGAATTTTGTGAGGGATATTTTGCTTTTGTGCCATTGAAATAAAAAAACTTTTCCAAACCTGTTGACAGAAAGTTTCCAACCTTCTATCTACAGCCAGTCACGAAGTGTGTAAACTAATAACTTAGATAAGGTACTGTATATAAAGTGTAAATCTATGATCCCAGCAGGAAGTTGTGCTCATGGAAAAAAGGTTGAAGAATCACGGTTAGAATGTTGTAGCCCTATCTCCAACCTTTGAGTGTGGCTTCCCTGCTTAAAGAATCGGATCTCAAAATCATCCCTATGGATACAATACCTTGAGTAAGCAAATCAATTAAACAGATAACTACAAAATGCTTAGTAGTAGCTATGTAAGTTACCTTTTAACGTAAGGGGATAAGATTCCCCTGGTTACTGTGTGTAGTGATATCATGCTTGTGAAGATTTGCTTTGTTTACAGTTTCCAGGAAAATCATAAACACCTTGTGAAAGTATGCTTTTACAGTTTGGCTGAAATACCGAGCATAGAAAATCTTCACATTCATTTAGATGTTACTACACAGGGAAATTCATACCTCTAATAAGTTATGATGTGGAGATGCCGGTGATGGACTGGGGTTGACAATTGTAAACAATTTTACAACACCAAGTTATAGTCGGGCACCTCAGCACCTCACTCTACCGCAAGCCCACGGACAACCTCACGATGCTCCACTTTTCCAGCTTCCACCCTAACCACGTCAAAGAGGCCATCCCCTATGGACAGGCCCTGCGAATACACAGGGTCTGCTCAGACGAGGAGGAACGCGATGGACACCTACAGACGCTGAAAGACGCCCTAGTAAGAATGGGATATGATGCTCGACTCATCGATCGACAGTTCCGACGGGCCACAGCGAAAAATCGCGTAGACCTCCTCAGAAGACTAACACGGACGCAACCAACAGAGTACCCTTCATCGTCCAGTACTTCCCCGGAGCAGAGAAACTACGCCATGTTCTCCGCAGCCTTCAACATGTCATCAATGATGACGAACACCTCGCTATGGCCATCCCCACACCTCCATTACTCGCCTTTAAACAGCCACCCAACCTCAAACAAGCCATCGTTCGCAGCAAATTACCCAGCCTTCAGGAGAACAGCATCCACGACACCACACAACCCTGCCACGGTAACCTCTGCAAGACATGCCAGATCATCGACACAGATACCACCATCACACGAGAGGACACCACCCACCAGGTGCACGGTTCATACTCCTGTGACTCGGCCAACGTTGTCTACCTCATACGTTGCAGGAAAGGATGCCCCAGAGCATGGTACATTGGCGAGACCATGCAGACGCTGCGACAACGGATGAACGGACACCGCGCAACAATCGCCAAACAGGAGGGTTCTCTCCCTGTCGGGGAACACTTCAGCAGTCATGGACATTCAGCCACCGACCTTCGGGTAAGCATACTCCAAGGCGGCCTTCGAGACACACGACAACGCAAAATCATTGAGCAGAAATTGATAGCCAAGTTCCGCACCCATGAGGACGGCCTCAACTGGGATCTTGGGTTCATGTCACACGACACGAAACCCCACCAGCGAACAAATGTTATCTGTTTTTAATATAACGGGTCATTGACTGTCTTCCTTCTCTCTCTCTCTTTTTTTTTGGGGGCTTGTATATTCGGTGGCCTTTTTAGGTGACACCTTTCTGCCTGCTCACTGTGATTGCCTTGGCAACGGGCAGTAATCATCAGGCATTGTTCTGTGATTTTAAAATGCGAAGGATTCGAAAATTTCATTTCCACACCGTTCACCTGACGAAGGAGGAAGCCTCCGAAAGCTTGTGGAATTTAAAATAAATTTGTTGGACTATAACTTGGTGTTGTAAAATTGTTTCTAATAAGTTAGGGACACAAAGGGGATCATTTTCACCTTCACCGCCTGCCTGGTAACCTGGTGGAGCAGATCGCCTGCCCTTTGTTGAACCCACTCAATTTTCATTTTATAAAAGTCAATGGGAGGGAAATCGGACTCGTTCTATAATGGGCTCTGCCAGGTAACCGCCCAGACAGCAAAATTCAAAATTGTCCCAAAAGTCTGTGGAAGGAACTTTCTCATTTTTTTCCCAAATATTTATTTCAGAAAAACTTGACCTCGAAGCTGCAGTTGATGCCCTATTTGTTAAAGATAAGAAAGGACGTTTGAATTCGTTGACCACTGTACTTGGTCAAGAAGTTGACCGTTTTAACGGCCTCCTGGTCGTGTTAAAAGTAAGTTGTCACATTCTCGTTTACAAAGTATTACGTGAAAGTCAGTTGTGGGCCTTCTTGCATTTGGCTGAAGACTGCATTCATTTCAACATAATGTGCACTGCATTATATGCTCTCCTAAATTCAGTTTGTGTCTTCATTAATTTTACATGTTTCTAAATCTGTAATCAACCATGCATATTTCCCAATGGGTAGCAATTACCTTTACTCTTTTTTTTATTCGTTCATGGGATGTGGGTGTCACTGGCAAGGCCAGCATTTATTGCCCATCCCTAATTGCCCTTGAGAAGGTGGTGGTGAGCCGCCTTCTTGAACCGCTGCAGTCCGTGTGGTGAAGGTTCTCCCACAGTGCTGTTAGGTAGGGATTCCAGGATTTTGACCCAGCGACGATGAAGGAATGGTGATTTATTTCCAAGTCGGGATGGTGTGTGACTTGGAGGGGAACATGCAGGTGGTGTTGTTCCCATGTCCCTGCTGCCCTTGTCCTTCTAGGTGATAATGGGAGGCATTATGATATTACTCCCACAATATTTGCATAGTATTTAAATGCTCCCACCTGTATCAGGCGTTACTGGTCTCTATTTCTATGTCCCCTCCTTAATGCCCTGGAACGAACACCCACAAGACGTTAGCCAGAAAATCATTTGGGAGGTGCTGTCGGAGTTGCATGGGGGTAACATTTAGTTCCAAACGAAAAATACATAAAAGCACTGTGCAATATTTAATACAAACAATTCTGCTAGGCTTTTCTTTTTGAAACTGTATTTGGCGTGTTAATTATGGTATTCTTGAAGATATATGAACAGAAGAACTATAGGGTCCTGCGCTTGTTTAAGGACCGAAGAGTTCTTTTCAACAGCTCTGGCATCCTAATTCTAAAACAGGCACACAAATTATGGGCGGGAACAGCCTGCAGGGCGCCATTTAGGCGGTGTCAGTCATGGCTCAGTTGGTAGCACTCTTGTCTTTGAGTCAGAAGGTTGTGGGTCTTTTGGATGAGACATTAAACCAAGGATGCATCTGTCCTCTCAGGTGGATGTAAAAGATCCCATGGCACTATTTCGAAGCAGAGCAGGGAAGTTCTCCCCAGTGTCCTGGCCAATATTTATCCCACAACCAACATATATCAACCAACATTAATAAAACAGATTATCAGATCATATATCTCATTGCTGTTTCTTGGACCTTGCTGTGCGCAAATTGGTTGCCACATTCCCTACAATACAACAGTGACTACACTTTGCAATTTCTACAGATTTGCACTAGGTACACTCTTTTTCTTTTGTGCACCCTTTTTGAATGGTTTAATGCAAGCTTCATGGGTGCAGGAGCTCTTAAATAGCATTTGGAAAGTATTTTCTGGAATGTTTTTGGTGCTTTGCTCTTCATGAGAAATCAAATGGGAGGCATTATGATGTTACTCCCACAATATTTGCATAGTATTTAAATGCTCCCGCCTGTATCAGGTGTTATTGGTCTCTATTTCTGTGTCCCCTCCTTAATGCCCTGGAACTGACACCCACAAGATGTTAGCCAGAAAATCAGCTGCTCTGTTTCCAGCAGTGCTTGGAGCTTTCTTGCATCTTGGCTTCACCTCAGCTTTTGTTGCTGCCTCCTTTCAAAAGAACTGAGTGCAATGAGGGAATAAGATCTTATATGTAGGGATTTAAAAAATGTGAATGTTGAAAATACGAAATAAAAATAAAAGTAGTTGAAAATTAATAGGTCAGTCAACATCTGAAAAAGATAGCTACACTAGGGTGGGATCCTTCATTGGAATAGCCTTGTACGTAGTAGGAGGTAGGGGAAGATCAGCCTGTGTGTGGTGCCAAACCTTTAACAGGACACTGTCCCATTGGGTTTCTATTCCATTTCAGTGACCACAATTTCTATATGTGCGGATATAGACTCATGGATAATTAACATTCTTATAATAGGAGCAGTTGATCCATATATATCTTTCTCGCAAAAAGCCTATTCCATTTTCTTTCTTCCACACGTTTATTTTTGTTGCATGTTTTTGTCATCAGCAGAGAAAACTACTTACCAAAAATGATGCAGGCATCATAACCGATTCAAATTAGATTAGATTTTAACTTCACTTATCTATAAAATGGTCAAGTTTCAACATTGTAAAGGCAGTAATATAATTCAGTGTGTAGCTGATCATAAAATGCCAATCAGATACAATTTTCATTTTATTCTGTGAATGTTGTTGATTAATATTTTATGTGGTCTGACCTTTCTCCTGAAAAATACTTTGCATTTAAATCATCTAGAGGACCATTATTGTGTATATTGTAGGATGAAAATGATAGCCAGAAGGAAAATTAAAACATGGTTGATATAATTTTCTAACATTTAACACTCAGAAATATTAACTTATTTCTAAAAATGACACTATTAGTTCTTAAGGATTAGTTCAGAATTTGTTGTGTTAACTGAATGAAGCATAGTAAAAGTTTAACAGTGGTCGTGTTGAACCAGCAAACTATTTCCTCATGCACAGTGCCCAGAAAATGCTACGTTGGCAACAAGAATAAAAGTAACGCAACTTTACTAATGTGTTTTGAAGCTTGGAAACCAAATTTGCAAAATGTGCTTACAAAACATACTTCTCATTGAAACCATATTGGCACAGTGAGCTGATGGTTTCAATGAAATAAAAAGGGAACTAGTCTAGATAAATTGAAAAGAAAAAAGGACAGGTAGGACAGCGGCTGAACATTGGGAATGGTGTAAATAGCAAAAGATGGTGTTCCTTGGATGAGTAGAGAAATTCAAATTAGAAGGTGACTTAAATAAGGCACTCTTTGAATGTAATTCAGCCTTCACACATGAACCTCTGTCATGCTGGCACCTCAGTTATTCTACCTGTGGAGAATTCTTTACATCATATCTTCTACCAACTCAGTCTCTTGAGCTGCCGCCTCGTTCAAAAGAATAAGTGTTGCAAGACCAGAACAGTTGTTGCATTAATAGAGGCTGGGGCAGACTGTTGAAGGCAAAGTAACTCCATGGGTTTCCCTCTGTTTTTGCCCTGGTGTCTGATCAGAATTTTGAGCCCAAGGCCTTGCAGTTACATTCCATGTCCCCAGACAAAATAGTTTCCAAATCTTTCAAATTTCATGTAATCACAGAGAGAATTAAAGGGAAGGTTAGAAAAAAATTCTTGACATTGAGAGTGGTTAGGATGTGGAATTCTCTGTTAGAAACTGTTACATAGAATGTACATCACAGAAACAGGCCATTCAGCCCATTTGGTCCATGCCGGTGTTTATGCTCCACACTAGCCTCCTCCCATCACTCTCAGCATAACCTATTCCTTTCTCCCTCATGATTATCTAGCTTTCACTTAAATGTATCTATGCTATTTGCCTCACCTACTCCTTGTGATAGCAAATTCCACATTCTAACCACTTTCTGGGGTTAGAATTTCCTCCTGAATTCCCCATTGGATTTATTAGTAACTGTCTTACATTTATGATCCTAGCTTTGGTCTCCCCCACAAGTGGAAACATCTTCTCTACGTTTACCCTATCAAACCCTTTTATAATCTTAAAGACTTCTATGAGATCAGCCTTCTCTTTTCTAGAGTTAAAGCAAAGACTATAAATGTACATACCTCCTCCACTTCCCCACCGAAGTGCTCTACTCCGCCTTCAACATAACCTCTGACTTACCATGGGTAATGCCTTGGAGATCTGTTAGAATATAATAAAATGGTACATATGTGCACATTTTGTCCTTTCACAACAGACAAATTTTGCATCGTACTTGCACCTGATTCCCATAAATTTCCATTTCATAGAACAGCAACAATTCATAACTGAATAGGTAGAGAACTTGCCAGTTTTTAAGTAGCAAGCAGAAATTCAAACCACCAATCATGAAGTTCAAAAAACTAGCAACAGCTAGCAATAAATGAGAAAAGAAGCAATCCAATTACTCCCAACATTTTTGAAAATTGATTTAACAAGCATATTGGGTTCCCCAGCTAACAATTTGCAAAGAGAGAGAGAGATGGTGAGACAGAGAGAGATGGTGAGACAGAGGGGGTAAAATTGGTGAAAGCCAATACCACAAAACAGGCTGATAACAAATCAGCAGTCCTTTTACACCACATAAAACAGGCTATCAATTCACTATCAGCCCATTTTGAGCTCCTGGGGTTGACCAATTTCACCCCCAAAGAAAGACTGACAGAGGCACAGGAACAACAGGAGAGTTGAACCGTTATATTTTCTGTTGTAGATTGTCACAGCCTCTGTCCTTTTACTTATAATGAGAATTCAAAAGGAATGATTGTTCACGGAACAAATTTATGTATGCAGTAATTAATTATTTTGCAGTAACCAATCGAAAAACAGTTCACTGTCTCAGGGCCGGAGGTAAAATTCATAACGTAATAAATCCATAATAAAATGCTTATTAAAATGCAAAGAGTTGCCTGTACAGATATTGGATGGTGGTTTGGGTTGTTTGGAGAAGTCTGAAACCAGATATGTGCCACCATCTTTCTCACAAGTAATGTCCTGGTGCCCTGGTTGGCTGGAGTTCATCTGACACTGAAGGTGTAGTAGCATGAGTGGTATGTGCAATAGATATCAAAGTTAGACAGACCATAAGTACAGTCGGATTATCTCTTATGAATGTTTGCACTACTGCTGTAGTATAGTCCAAACTCCAAAATGAAACCATGTTTGATTTCAGCTCTCTTGGAGAACAGTTACAGACAACCATGTAAAAGGGATACCAAAACCTTAAAATGCCCAGTGTTCTATGCTCATGCAGATCAGTGGCCTCTGTGAAGAGCTGCCTTCCACCAATGGCATCTGTGGAACTGCAGGGGAGCAACAGTTGGCACTCATATCAGTGCCATTTTGTAGCTCTGCTCAATTGCAGTAGACATCAACTCACTTAGCTCACAGCAACTGCAGATGTACTGGGTACTGGGGAGGCTCCATCTGAGTTTGTTGCAGATACAAGAGGCTGCATCCTCTGTGGCTCACCTGTCGGTTAAGCACCATCCATTACTGCTACTCCCTCAACTAGGTGAGAACTTGGTAGTAGGGTGTATCTAAAACCAATGCAGAGAAATTCACGACACAAGGGGCAAACATGGCCACAAAAACATATAACACATGAACATGCACTACTTTTAAAATTAATTCACTTTCAATACAACTTGCCAAATGTCAATATTTCACCATACGGAAAAACTGTCAGCTATCTAACAGTGAAACAAAAAACATGAACAATATGCAGCAAGAAATTAAACAGGATCACAAATAGCAAATCTGTGAATTTACATATGTGCAAAGGAAAAAAAATAGTGCCCGATTGCAGGTGTCACTGTAAGATTTGGACAACGCTTGCAGTGGCTGGTATAGTACAGATTTGAACTAAGATGTATGTGGTAGGCTGCATGGTGATACAGGGCTTCAGCCACCTTCTCGATGAAGTAATAGAGAAAAGTAGCAAATTCCTGAGGTTTCTTCTGAGACGACCTGGAGGAGCTTAAGTCTCACCATGCTTTATATGTGAAATATGTGTTATATGCTGTCATCAGCCATATGTGGGCTTCCAGTCTCTCCATCTCCGATTGAGAGGACCACCAGTGTGCCACTTATCTCCATTGACTCCTCCTCCGCTTCACTAATTCCACAATCTGTGGAGGGGCACCGCCAGTCCTCGCCCTCTCTCTTGCTTTTTGCGCTCTATTCTACAAAGAGCAACAGAACAGATCTGTGAGTGACTGAAGGTCCTGTATTCACCCAATGGATGTAGTGCATTGGGTAAGGCTGACTATCATACAGTTGCATCACATTGCATAAAGATTGGGGTGAGTGACAATGTTGGGTTCATAAATTGAGAGGTGAGCAAGTGGATGGAATGTGAAGGATGGTCTCTGGTGACACTTAAGTGAGTGTGAGGAGTATTATGATGGAGTATGCTTGCCAAAACAGAGTGATGAAGGGGGGGATGGGTTCAACAGAATGTGGGTGAATGTGCATATGTACTCACTTTTCCAGACCTGCTCAGATCATTGAATCGCTGCCTGCACTGCAGCCAAAACCAGGGCGCTGTGCTTCTGCTTGTTACCTCTTGTACTACCTCCAGCCAAGCCTTTTTGGTGACAGAACCAGGTTTCTTCCTGCCAACCCTTGGAAAAATAACCTCCCTCCTGGCTCTCACTGCAGCGAGTAGTACTTCTAGGGAGGCATCACTAAATCTAGGTGCTGCCTTTGCTCTCCTCGACTCCATTTCTCTTTTCTCCTTCAAAATCCATTGTTGAACTGGCCCTTTAAATAATGCAGTTCCGATCGCATCATCCGGGTGCGCAGTAGCCCGCTCCGCAGCTGGGAGACTTGAAAAGATAATTGACTGTAATCGAGATGCTCACTTTGCTTCCAGGTTCCCCACATGCAAATCCATGCACCGGCTGAGTTCCCATCTCAATGTTAAAATCCAGGCCTACATTTTTCCAGATACTAAACCAGCTATTTTGTCAACTTCTTTGCTCTGTTGAGATTCCCTCAGTGGCCCATAAGTATTGTTGATTGCGCCTTGTGGCACTTTAATTAATTTTTCCATGGTTTTTTAATGACGCTGTAAAATTGAATAATGCAGTTCTTACAGTGGACTTTATCACAGCTGTTATAAATTTCATTTCTCCAGTAGCATAATTGATTTTAATTTCAATAAAACAATATGCTACTTTGTGAGCTCACCGCAAGATCAGTTACATTATCTTAATAAATGGACAAATTAACTCACTCGACTGCATATGTGGTACAGCTGAGACTGGGAACACACATTTAAGTGAATCACTGGGGAGAAGATACTGTTATGATTAGGACTTCCTCCTAACACTTGTAACTTATGTTTACAGCACAAAAAAAATGGCCTTGAAATTCGGCCCCCACAACTCCTGTTTTATGGGGACTAAACAGCCTCCTAAACTTCCAATATGGCAGGCGGAAGTGCATGCTCATTATGAGCCAGAAGTGCACCACCCGCCCTATTGGTAAAGGCAAAACAATCGTTGTGCAGTGCCCACGCTTGAAACAGGCATCAGATGCTTTGCATAAGCAAATAGGGGGCTAACGCCAGTTTAAGACATCCATTGCCAGTTTTGTTTGCCCTGAGGTGCTGGCTGCACTCAGGAAACCAAGCCTAAAGGCCATCCCTAAAGGGGCCACCTGTTAGGCTGCAACCAAGATGGTACCCCGGCCACCAATCATGCCCCCCCCCCCACTTTGGCCACGGATCATCCTCCCCCCCCCCCCCCCCCCCACCCCAACCACCGCTACCTCCTGACCCAGATCCCCCCCTTCCTCACTTACCTGAGAGCCGCTGCTAACGCCCCAGCCGCCCGATTCTGATCTTGAAACAAGCTTCACCAAGCAAACTGCCTCTTGCTCTCCGCAGCTCATCAGCTTCATGGAAATGTGGTCCGAAGCCCAATATTATAGGCTCCTCAGCATCACCATTCAGGCACAGGTATTGGTCCCTGCCGCCCACGCACCCAAAAATTTGTTCCTCTGAATTTCTAGACCATTTACTTTGTAGCAGATCAACATCTTCGATGAACTGAAATTTGCAATCTTATGTGTGACATGAATGGGATAGCATAGCATAGGACTAACAATGGAAAGGAAAATCGGGTGGGGTTTATAATGGGCGGCCGATCTGATATTATCCATTTTACACCCCGACCAAAGTTGCAGGTTCAGCTCATACTGTTTCAAAACAGTAAAAAGCCCAGAATTTTCAGCAGTTTCAATATCTTTTCACCTGTATCTCTGAGGAATCATTACATAGTAAAGATTTCCATGGAGTTCCCCCTAGCCACTTCCACTGTAAATATGCTGTGTGATACATGGAACTGAAATGTCTCTGGAAAAACCCACAGCTCTTGTAGTTTTCTGGGAGCCCAAAGTTAGGTTACCTTTGAAGATCAAGTGTATTCCCCACAGTAGGATGTCACTCCTGATGTTAAGTGAGGTGTGGACAGCATTCTTCTGGCCATTTGCTGATTTTGTTTGCTTTTGACACCTGACTGCCAGTGAAGACATTCACAATGTCTGAAGGGCACTGGCTGGAATTTAGAAATTAAACATTTATTACCCTTCAAGGAATCAATATTGAATTCTCCCTTTTGAACAAAGCAACGGTATCCTGGCTGACTTACGTATCAAACAAGCTGCCTGCCTTCATGTAAACAGCCTATCTCTCGTAGACAGTCTCAGAACAAAGAATCCACAGCCCTCATGACACACTCCCACCGTAACTCTGACGGGAGTGTGCGAAAAGGCCGGAAATTATGCCAGGTCCCAGCCTTGCATTTGGGTTTCCATGGACCATGTAAGGGATAGCGCGGGCACCCACCCAGTGGCATAACACGAGCAGGATCAAGGGTGGGGCTTACATTGCCAATACCAATCTGCCGAATGGAGATGGTGGGCCCCATCTGGGGGTCCAGGCTGGGATTATGACCTGAACTGCTGAAGAAAAAGGATTGTATATTTATAAATTGTTAAAAGCAGTTATCTCATAAAGCGAGCCACTGAGGGCAGTTAAACGTTCTTTCCGGAGTAGGAAGAAAGCTGCACCACCCTTTGTGTGAAAAAGTGCCTCCTGATTTTATGTCTGAATGGCCTAGCTCTAATTTTAAGATTCTGCCCCTTTGTTCCAGATTCCTCCACTGGAAGAAATAGTTTTGAATCCTTTTATCATTTTAAGCACCTCAATTAGATCACCCCTCAACTTTCTAAACTTAAAGGAATACAAGCCATATTTATACAACCTTATTCATAATTTAACCCTTTAAGCCCTGGTATCATTCTGATGAATCTGCACTGTACTCCTTCAAGGCTGATATATCGTTCCTAAGGTGTGATGCCCAAAACTGTACACAGTACTCCAGGTGAGGTCTCACCAATGTCCTCTACAATTGTAGTAAGACTTCCTTACTCTTGTACTCCAACCACCTTGCAATAAAGGCCAACATGCCATTTTCCTTCCTAATTGCTTGCTGTACCTGCATACTAACCTTTTGTATTTACGAGGACATCCAAGTCTTTCTGAACATCAACATTTAATAGTTTCTCACCATTTAAAAAATATTCTGTTTTTCTATTCTTCCTACCAAAGTGAATAACCTCACATTTTCCCATATTATACTCCATTTGCTACCTTCTTGCCCACTCACTTAACCTGTCTATATCCCTTTGCAGACTCTTTGTGTCCTCCTCACAGCTTACTTTCCCACCTAGCTTTGTATCGTCAGCAAATTTGGATACATTATACCTTTTGTACCTGTACATTAGCTTTTAGTGATTTGTGTAAATGGACACCTAAATCCCTTTGCTCCTGTACAGCTCCTATTCTCTCACCATTAAGAAAATATGTCGATATGTTTTTCTCAGATCCAAAATCAATGACCTCACACTTCCCCACATTGAACTCCATCTGCCATGGTTTTTCCCTCTCACTTAGTCTGTCTCTGTCACTTTTTATCTTCCCACTCCCATCCACACAATTTACTGTGCCTCCTAACTTAGTGTCATATGCAAATTTGGATATACAACACTCTGTTCCTTCTTCCAAGTCATTAATATATATGGTGACAAGCTGAGGCCCCACTTTAAATCCACTTATCACATCCCACCAAGTGGTTTTCCCCAGGGATCTGTGTCCCACAAAGTAGAAGGTTGTGCTCACACAATGAGTTCTCAATCCTAGCTATGCCGTTGGAGCAAGAGGTGACAAGTGGTGGTCAGACCAAGGAGTGAGAGTTACTAGTGGCCATGTCGTATTGGCAAGTTACAGAGTGTACTTAGCAGAGTAAGAAAAAGCGCTCATTTATTGTGCACCTTCTTTACAGAGGTATGGTACGTGGGATAGGGAGACATGAAAGAGGACCTGGGAGAAAATACAAATTCTTAAATAATTTAAAAAAACAACTGAAGTACATATTCAGAAGACGAAACAACTAAAGCATAAATCAGTCAATCAAGATAAGCCTGTTTGTGACAGTAAAGAGCAGTAGCTGAAATCTATAGCATATAAACAATGGTACAGAACCTCCACATCTGCTGACTTTTTTATAGTTGTTTCGTTATTTCTATGGTGTTTACTCTGAATGTGACAAAACAAAAATCTGGGGGCTGAACATATGTGGCCATTTCCATGGACTGCTGTCGTAACTCTGGGCTCAGAAATAGATCAGGATCAGGTTAGAATGGGTTCCAACCTATGCTGGGATTTCCTGGTCAGCTTTGTAAGGGGCAGAGCCTCTGTCTGACAAGGCCACTGAAACAGAAAGGCCAGGATTCCCCAAGCTGGGAGTTCCCTCTTCCCCGCCTATGTGGGACCCGGCATATGTCTGGAGTCTGGTACACCCAGTGAAATGAGGTGAACCAAGGTCCAGAATGACCGAAGTCGGTCTTACCAATTGTGAGGGGGGGGGGAGGATGGGGGTGGTCCAGGCCAGGTAAGAGGCCTCAACTCCCAAAGATGAGGGCAGGCTTGCACAGGGGTTTCCAGCAGCACGAGGCTGGCAGAAGCCAGAGATGTGCCCTTTGTGGTACAGGCTCCTGCCAGCCCCATGATATTGAGGTGCCCTTCCATTGACCCCGCGATCCTGACATAACTGTTTGGATAGCGGCTCACAAATTTCCATGCCCTTGATTCTGCAAACTTTGGATGGTAAAACTAGTCCAACAAGTTATGTTGACTAAATTTGTGTAGACCCTATGTAGAGTGTTTTTCCCCTCACTTACATTGGCCATTTTGAGGAGGTTGGAAGAAGGAATCTAACACTGAGAAAGCTGGAAAATAACGAGCCACAAATAATTTTTTTCTCGCATTTTCACTTAGCAGGAAGGTTAATAAAATTTTTAACATGAATTTATATACAGCACAATTAAAAGCACTTTACAGGTCTCTAGTAATAAACCACCTCAAGCTCCAAGCACCTGCTTAGTTTCAAGTGGCAAATAAACATCATTTGCCCACGGACATGTTTCTTAGAGAATTTGCTACCCCAAAGCTTGAGAATGCCCCTAATATACCTCCACTTGATGGCTCTTTCATAATTAAAACTGAAATGTAGAGCAGGAAAACTGCATTAACAATGAATTAGGGCATTTGTTATGTTTGGCGTTGAAGTACGTAAAGCTAGGTCCAAATTGCTAACGTCAGGAAAAAAAAGGAAAAAAAATGATATCTGTAAATCCAATTTTAGAGTTTAAAAAGTTTCTTTTCACATAATTTCTGTTATGCTTGTGCCTCTGACTGTGCTTCGTCATGCCTGCCAATCATACTGATCTTCAACAGAATGGAAAGGAGGTCAGAGAAAGGTCCTTGCTCTCCAGCAGAGTTGGAAGAAGTGTAAAATATAGTATAATATAATCAGCAGAGACATCAAATTATAGCTTATGTTGGGTCTGAAGCAATCATTGTGTTTTACTGAAAGAATGACCTTATGAAATGATTTAGATTTACCTGTAATTTTAAACTTAAAAGTAATACTTTTTAGGTTCAGTATTTTCTTGGCGAGAATAAGCTGTCAGTACAAATATTTTGATTGATTTCAAGCTGAAAATTCTCAGAATAAATACTAAAATCTCTAATAATGGGTAGAACAGTGTGGGAAAAATATTTGCATCCTTCAAAGTCTGCATACTAGTATGACAACGCTAAAAAAAAATCACACTTTGCAGGATGACCTTCAGGACAGTGGGGAAATAGGATAGCTATTTTAGAAACAAAATCACGGAGGGAATTTAAAATATTTTTATTGAATAATGATTTGTAAAAACTGTATAAATACTGGCTTGTTAAGACGGTTACCCAAAGGTTAAAAGATATTGATTGAAGGTTTTAAATGGAGCTCATAAATGTTTTATTATACAACATTGAGCTTCACATTTTGATTTCTGTACCTTCCTGCTGCTGCCATGCTTCCTCCCTGTTCTGAGAGGGAGGAAAGGCTGACAAGTGGTATATTCAGCATGTCATGGCAATTGTAGTAGTGAGTATACTGTACATCATGTATGGCAATACCCCATCCAAAATATTTAGATTTTTGACATATCATTTGGCAAATTTCCAGTATTTTAGAATAGACATGTGATAGAATAAACCCCACTGGACAGGACTGAGAACTGTAAACACATGCTGTGGTAACCTATTATCAACAAAATAATAGCCCGGATTTTAGGCAGGAAATCAGGAATCGGGCAAGTGGACACTGAGGTGGTCAGTAAACCGTCCCGACCTCGGCAGCATAAGCCCGGGTAATTTTAACTCCCGGGCCTCATCTGCATGCTGCCGATCAGTTTCACGTCCAAAATCGGTGGCGAGTGGCTGCTGGCCAGCGGGCAGGAGCGCAATGGCAGGTAGCAGGAGGACGCTGCTGGGAACCGAAGGAACAAAATAAAAAGGCTTATTTTTGGGGACCTCTTCTGGCCTCGACTCCTCTTCCCACTAGGCGGACCTGGCGAGAAAGACACAACCACTTTCCCGCTCAAGCCCATGGTTAAAGTAGCAATCGGGTTCCGATCTGCATGCCTGAAGAAGGACCCCAAGGGTATCCTTCTCGCTTGATCAGGAGGGTAGGTTAAAATCTAACCTGCAGGATCGGTGGAGAGTTTGGATAAATGTGTTCCACGGGCTGGTCTGGTTTCCACTGAAAGGGCAGGGTTAAAATCACTCCTAATATATCTGTTTCTGGTGGGTATGAGGAAGGATGGCTTGTTTGCCACTCTAGGGCACTCTCCCCAGAATATAGCAGGGCAACATGCCCCATGGAGGATGAGGTAGCCACACTTTAATACTACAATCAATGCAAACTCTACTGAAATGAGGACAGGCACAATTTCCTGGTGCTCTCACATGGAATGTGCTGTGTAATCAGACTACTGATATAAAATAAGCAAACACAGACAGGCATGTTCTGGGATTACAAAGTCTCTGTTTAAGGATGTGGAGATGCCGGTGATGGACTGGGGTTGACAATTGTAAACAATTTTACAACACCAAGTTATAGTCCAGCAATTTTATTTTAAATTCACAAGCTTTCGGAGGCTTCCTCCTTCGTCAGGTGAACGATGTGAAAATGTCGTTTAAGGAGGCAGGAGCATAGTTGCTGAATATATGGAAGTGGACTTGATCTTTGGGTTTGGGTTTGTAACAGCTGGATTGTTCAATGATTATTTTCTTGGCATTTTGTTTATTTTTGGAGGTTTTTGCTCCATATTTGTGCCTGCAAGATTTATCATTGCTTTAATCAAAATTCAAGAGATGAGAATTCCCCTTATTTAGTGTTTATTGGAGGAAGAAAAAGAGGATGAATGGAGGATTGCAAGGCTAGTATGATTACACCAGAGATGGACTACCTGCACCTATCCTTATGGACACGTCAATGCCTATAGATCCATGCATGCTTACCCAGAAACATCTGATGTGGAGATGCCGGTGATGGACTGGGGTGGACAAATGTAAGGAATCTTACAACACCAGGTTATAGTCCAACAGTTTTATTTGAAAATCACAAGCTTTCGGAGATTATCTCCTTCGTCACCAGACGAAGGAGATAATCTCCGAAAGCTTGTGATTTTCAAATAAAACTGTTGGACTATAACCTGGTGTTGTAAGATTAGAAACATCTGAAGAAAACTGCCTTCATAAGCTGAGCTTTACCTGGGAGGCAGTGACAGAATTGTATTGTGTTCTTGAAGCTGACCTACAGATAAGCTCCACCACAGGAACCAGACAGTGAGTGGCTGTCAAAGTCATCACAGCCCTGAATTTTTCTATCTAAGCTATCACAGATGACTTCAGCAACATGTCAATCAGCAGTGAACAGATGTATCAAGCAGGTCACCGATGTGTTGTTGATCAGGGCAAAAGAACTTCATTACATTCCCCCTGAAACCCAGCAACAGAATGTGAGGACCTTGATTTTTTGTTTTGCATTGCAGGATTCCCCAATGTACAAGGTGTAATTGTGGGAACCTTTAATTCAGATAGTCAGTAACCAGTGACAGAGGATCATGTAACTGAATGCCCACTTTCCAGGTGATAGTCATAATGCCTTCCTCTTGAGACAACCCTCTCTGCCTGGGCTATCTGATGGAAACCTCTATCAGTGATGGCTTTTAGAAGATCAAACTAACCTCTTCAGGCCTGGCTCATGGCACTATTCATATATCATATCATGACAGCCGTGAAAAGCAGTGGAACAGAGATACAAGGGCTAAGCAGCTGCCAGGATCATTAACAAATACACTGTTGACATCTTGAAACAGTACTTCAGATGCCATGACAGATCAGGGTACCCCAAGATTATTGTAATCTGCTGCATGCTCCATAATTTTGCCACCCAGAAAGGATTAACAATGAAGTAGATGGTGGCAGCAAGAGGAGAACTGTGAGCATCCTGGGTTGGTTGTGACCATGATCCTCTAGCTTCAGGGGCTTCAGATGTAACTGTAACAGGTGGAACCACATGCACCAACACCATAGTTCCAGCACCTGCACGCCCTCAAGCAGTTGCTTAATCTTTTGTGGGATCTTGAGAGGAAGCCACATCATCAAACGACCAATGGCACTGGACATTGCAGCTGGAGACCTGGTGGGCAGTGTGAGAACAGTCATAGGGTGTCTTTAATCCCTCTACAGGTCAGCCTTGGCTCACTGGTACCACTCTCGCCTCTGATTCAGAAGGTTGTGGGTTCAAGGCCCACTCCATAGACTTGAGCATAAAATCTAGGCTGATACTTCAGTACAGTACTGATAGAGTGCTGCATTGTCAGAAGTCCCATCTTTCAGACGAGATGTTAAAATAAGGCCCTGTTTACCCTCTCGGGTGGATGTAAAAGACCCTGTGGCACTATCGGAAGATGAGCAGGGAAGTTCTCCAGGTATCCTGGCCAATATTTAATCTTCAACCAATACCACCAGAATCTGGTCATTGATCTCATTACTGTTTGTGGGACCTTGCTGTGTGCAAATTATCTGCTACATTTCTCCACATTACAACAGTGACTACACTTCAAAAGTGCTTTGTTAGTTGTGAATTGCAACTGGGGATGGATAATAAATATTGTCTTGCCAGTGTCCCAAGAACAAAAATGTTGCCTGTATGTTGTTGTAAAACCCCGGAAAACATTTTGTCAACAAGGCTGCTACCAGTCTCGGGAGCCTGAGACTTAATCTGAAAGACTTAATTAGAACTTAAATTATTGGGTTGGGCTTTGTTGACCTTCATTTGCAAATACGTTGGCTTCAGTCCATGTCAATCACCATAAGCTCCCGCTCTTTTTTGGCTGTAGAATGTGGGTAAGGATGCTTCCATTTCGAATCTAATAAACACTAACGCATATTGGAGCTGGGTGGGGATGGGGGGTGGGGGGTGGGGGGACGCGGGAAATAGAATGTGACGGTGCACAACATTTTTTTTTATAATTCATAGCGAGACTGGCCATACAGAGATTGTGTTTGTTGGTCCTGCCCCCTCCTTCTCTGCTGTTCATTGATGATAAACAGTACCTGATTAAAGCTGCTATTAGATGAAGTCAAGATCACATGATTTGTTTTGTGTAAGATCAGCAATACAACGTAAAAGATGAACTATGGAATGTTATCTGAGATAACTTTCACAGGGTTTTGATGTAAATTATTATATTGAAAAATGTTATTTTAGCAAATGCAGCAAATTACATGTATGACAAATGAAGCTTTGTCCTTTCACCTGACGAAGGGGATAATCTCCGAAAGCTTGTGATTTTAAAATAAAATTGTTGGACTATAACCTGGTGTTGTAAGATTGTTTACATCTTTCAAAGTTTGGCAGTGTTTAATTTTTAGATGTTTTACAGTGTATTCTAAATGGTTGCAACAATTGCGTTCCTTTAATTTGTTTCTCAAAGAGAATTCAAAAATAGCAGAATGGCAACTTTTGTAAAAGATTAACATTATTCAAATTCAGAGGCAGGATCTCAATAAAAGTCCGAAACTTAAACATGCTCATTTATGCTGAACCTTTAAATAGTATTAAGTGTTCTTGCAGAGCCATTCAGTAAAGAATGAAAAATACAAATTAAGGTTTTCTTTAGTTTTATGCTATTTGGTCCTTACAATATGGCTATTTGGTATTGTTGGTAATAACCGCTTTTGAAAAGAATAATAATTTATACAATTTCCACTCAAAATGTTGTATTTTATACTACCAACCATTAAAAAAACATGGAAGGAACTGAAAGGCAAAATATTAATGTTTAAAGTTGTGTTTAGAAAAACTAGGGAGCTTTAAAGAAGTTTGTGTGCTTTCGTTTATGTAATGTAAGTCAGATAAATGCAGGTTTCACTATATCCGTGACTTTTTTCTGATTTGATATTGTAGCTGCTGGTGATGGTTATTTTTAAATTTCTTCTTGGAATGTGGATGATGCTGACAAGGCACGTTAATTTCCCATCCCTAGTTCCCCTGAGACAATGCTGGTGGGCCTTCTCTTTCAACCACTGCAGTCCTGGTGTTATAACATTGGGGTTTTAGAGGAAATTTCGGGGCATTGACCCAACAGCAAAGAAGGAACGGCAGTATATATCTAAGTCAGAATCATACGTGACTTGGAAGGGAACGCAGAAGTGACCATATTTTCACTACGTTGCTGCTCTTGTCCTTCACAGTGATAGAGGTTGCAGGGGAGGGAAGATGCTGCTGAAGTAGCCTAGACTCCTAATCTGTCACCCCACCTCCTAAGCCCAGGGTATTACTTGTCACATTGGATCTGTGCCCACTTTATGCTGCCTCAGGATTTATGATTTTGCTAAATGAATGAAGCAGGGCCAACACCCTGCAACAGGCACAGGCCTAGCATTCCCATGTTAAACGAGGTGGAAGGTGGCATTCCTGGCTCTCCAACCTCACTTTCCTCCCACTACAACCAAGGGGCACCCATTTCCAATGGTGCCCAAGGAAGCTGACACTGGGCCTTGTGCAGAGACACCTCTCAGATTCGAGGGATTCAAAGGGCCAAGCAGCAAGGTGAAGAGCACACTAATGGTGAATTTCAAACTTCCTTTTCAGGGACCCAGCGAAGAGTGTTGGGGTCTTCTGGTTGTGGTTCTCTCAGATTTTCAGCTGCATCCCTGATTCTGCCCTCGATTCACGGCACGAGTACTTACCAGGAGCTAGACCTGATCTGGGGGTGCATCTGGACCATGCTAATGCCCAGATCCTGAATCCTGGTGCATATTGTGCTGGACAGGCGGGGCGTACTTCTGATGTTTTCTACCTGTCCTGGACCCATGCAAGGGAGTGGGGAATATCTGGGCCATTGCCTATTTAACCACAGGGTTGATGCAAGATTTATGGTAACATCCATAATTGTGATGGGATTACAAAAATGATTGACCATTTGTTCTTCTGTCCTCACAGAACTCTTTAGTTACTCTGAACAAGGCCATTGCTGGATTTGTGGTAATGTCTGAAGAGATGGAAATGATGTACAGCAGCTTCATAAACAACCATGTTCCATCTCTGTGGGCTGATGCAGCTTATCCATCACTCAAACCCTTGGGAGGATGGGTGAAAGACTTCGTATTGAGAACGGAGTTTATAGAGGTGAGACATAATACAATAGGCCATAATTTGCTGTAGCGGAGCATTTAATGGCGTCTGCCATTAGTCAGACTTGTCCTTGCACGTTTAGGTTTTTAAAACCTTTGCATGGCAAGTTGCTGAAAGTGCGAGCTGATAACGTCGCAGCGAGGGAAACAGGACATCTGGGACCTGAGTGAACAGGGCAAGCAACTGTGTATCTACTTAACCAATCAGATTGAAGGATTGTGAAATTAACAGCGCGGGAACTAAATTAGAATTCAATGTTAAATCAGGTACAGAAAAAGAAATAAAGAGAGGGAAAGAAAGATTGGATTATGAGAGAGAGAAAAAAGAGGCAGAAAGGAAAAGTAAAAAAAAAATTAAAATTTTAAATTTGACATTTTTAAAATCTCCGACATTTAAAACCTGAAAGAATAAGACTCCACACTTGTAATAGTTAATTTTCCGTGCCATGAAGTTGACTGGCAGTAATTATCACGTCGTTAAAAGGGTATTTAGACTGAAATGGACAAGACTTAACTTTCTGTGGTGAGTTTTGTTCGTATCTATTGCGCAGATACAGCAACTTCACGCCATTTAATGCATTTCAATGGTAAGGCAGACAGTGAGATGCCTTTTTCGCGAAGCTAATGACAGAGTGGCGCATCTCAGACAGCAATTTTTGGATTTCCGCATTTAACTGCGCATTTGCCCCTCAGCTGAAGTTGCTGTACCGTTTACGCATAAATAACGGCGAGCGCTATTAGCCTCACTCTTATTTTGACAGCAAATTCTGTCCCAATATCAATCCTCAAATAACAACTCACTATATTTGTGGTTATGAAAATCTGGCACCATTTATAGCTTGTGAGCACATAGGAAGATGACTGATGTCTGGCACTAAAGAGAGCTTACTTAGGTTTGGGGAACTAAGAGTGATGTGCTACTTTTTAATTACTTTCTATGATAACTAGGCACTTGTATCAACTTTTCTCAGAATGAAATATAATTGACTTTGTTTACATGTGAACAATTAAGTAACCCATTAAAACACTAGGGTGAAAATTATCTCATTTTAATATCTTTCTCTACCTTCTACTTAGGAGTTTCTATTATATTCCCCAGTTGAGGTGGTAGGGCAGGCGATCTACTTCCAGTTTCTACCATTACTACTCTTTACCTGGTCACACAAGATGCTTGACTCAGTTGGTGACACTCTCACATTTCAGTCAAAAGGTTGTGGGTTCAAGTCCCACTCCAGAGATTTGAGCACATAATCTAGGCTGACACTCCAGTGCAGTACTGAGGGAGTGCTGTGCTGTTGCAGGTGCTGTCTTTTGGATGAGATGTTAAACTGAGGCCCCATCTGCCCTCTCAGGGGGACGTAAAAGGTCCCATGGCACTATTCAAAGAAAAGTAGAGGCTATCTCCTGGTGTCCTGGCCAATATATATCCCTCAACGAGCGTCACTACGATAGATGAAGGGTGAAATTGGTCTACACCAGTAGTACAAAATGTTGTCATAGCGAATCGGAAGCCCATTTTACATCACGCCTTGATTTCTTTTCCAGTAACATCAATAGAAAATAAAATTGAGTGCAGAGTAAAATGGACTGCCAATTCACCTTGAGCCTGTTTTGTGCTACAGACGCAGACCAATTTTATGCCTACTATCCGGTGATTATGTCATTGTCATTTGTAGGACATTATCATGCACAAATTGGCTGCTGCGTTTCCCCTCATTACAAAAGTGACTACAGTTCAAAACTTAATTGGCTGTAAAGCACTTTGGGATGTCCTGAGGTCATGAAAGGTGCTATATAAATGCAAGTTATTTCTCTTTCTTTCCAAGAGTAGCCAGAATGACTCATCTCAGTTTTTTCCTCTCTCTCTGTTGGAGGGAGTATTAACTGTACCTGGCACCATTCCCTGTTAGCTTGGCTGAGATGAGGAGCTCTTGGCTATGAACCAATACCTGTCAGAGCACCAGATCACCACACTAGTCCCAATAAAGGATATTTACAATGGTAAATTCTGTGCACTGCTCTGATAAAGATAGGCATTATGAACCTACCTATCTCCAAAAGCCTAGTGAACGAGCTATAGTTTCTGACACCAGGGACTCTATTTTCGTACCCGCGATTGGGTGCGTTCGTGGCGGGGGGGGGGCTGCGAAAATCGGGGATTCCCGGGGCGGGTCCGGAGCCCGGCTCCAACCCGCCCCATTTCCGGGTTCCCTAGTGACGCGTTCACATGCGCGCGCAGCCGGCGGGGTGCCACTGAAAGTACTTGAACAGGTACTTCAGGTTGTTTGCAGACCTGATTGACCTGATATTTTAGGAGGGATCGGATTTTGCAATTAACTGAGACTGTTTCCCGTACTGGGGGAAACGCTCCCAGTTGAAATGGACGTGTTGCAGCCACCAGCCTGTGGCAGCTGCAAAGGTCCATTTGACAGGTTGGTGGGGGGGGAGACCCTCACTCATTGCAGGAGGCCACTCTGTCACTTTGGACAAAGTTTGGCCTCCACCACCCTCCTCCTAACA
Source organism: Heptranchias perlo (assembly GCF_035084215.1). Taxonomy (NCBI): domain Eukaryota; kingdom Metazoa; phylum Chordata; class Chondrichthyes; order Hexanchiformes; family Hexanchidae; genus Heptranchias; species Heptranchias perlo. The sequence continues at coordinate 127,055,448 of NC_090328.1, read as the reverse complement.
ATCAAATGCATAAACTTGCACACTTACCCTGGTGTCCAGACAACATTTACCTACCTTGTGGACCCCCTCAAACTTCCGGATGGGAGCTGCCGTAGCTGCAGTCATGACCTCCTCGGAGGGCGAACAGCATCACCAGCCTCGCCGGCCACGCCGTCCACCTCTGACACGTGGAGCTCCACAACACAGTGCTGTGACACATCCACCTGCACAGCAGGAGGGAGGGCAACCGCAGAGAGAGATGCGTCGCAGAGGGCACTACCCTCGCCACAGGGTGTACAGACTGAGGCTCAGCTTCCTGGACCTCTCTGAGCAGCAGTGCACATGGAGGCTCAGAGTCACTCGACATGTAGTCGTGGACATCTGCAGCCTCCTTGATGCCGAGCTGCTCCTGGCTGGCCCGAGCACCATCTTCTTACCTGTCGCTGTCAAAGTCACCACTGCCCTCAACAACTTCTCCTCCGCATCCTTCCAGGGTGCCACCAGGAACATCGCCGGCGTCTCTCAGTCGTCTGCTCAAAAGAGCCCTGCAAATACACCTACACCCACTCTGCAGTGACACAATGGGTGGCATCAAGTGTGCGTGTTCATGGTGAACCCCATGAAAGGGACCTATTCCACAAGCCAGTCAAGAATGGGCAAGACGTGGCAGTAGTGGTGATAATAATAATATTTATTGTGCATGTGAAACAAAACAAATATAAAATGAAAAACATGACAAATCATCAGACACCCTTGTGCATTCCCTTTGTGCTCACAAAACCTTCGCCTTGCGTTTCCGGGAACCCCTACCTGGTGCTACCCCTGTGGCTTTGGCAGAGGTAGTGGCAGGTTGCTCTTGTTCATGCCCTGACCAATGAGGTTCTTTGGGCAGACGCCCTCTGGGTTTGAGTGCCCGTGAGGGCCCCTCCAAAGACTGCTCCACCTGCACCTGTGCAGGGGCAGACTCGGCCACCTGGAGAGGGGGCAGCATTGCGGGTACTGGTTGAGAGGGGGGCAACGGGTGAGACGTGGGAGTGCTTTGAGTGGCGTCTCCACTTCCATGTCCCCTTTCACCATCATCCCTCTCGTGGCCCAGGCCCACATCACTCCTTCCACCCTGTTGGACGGCAGTTTGAAGGACTTGTGTGAGGCCTTGGAAGGCCACCTGTAAAGTATCTGTCAGCCTGTTCAAGGCGGCAGAATGTTGCTCACCCTGGATCGGAACAGCCGTTGTCAGGACCTGAATGGACTCATTGTTGAGCCGTGCTTGATGCTCGAGGGAGGCTAGCCTTTCCTCCACCGCAGATATTCCCGCACATACCCGCGACACTATCTCAGAGATGCCTTCATGTCCCTGCGACACTATCTCGGAGATACCCTCCTGTACCTGTGCCGCCATTCCCCTCATGCAGGAGTTGGACTCCTCCATCTTCTGCGCGATTGTGGAGAGTGCGCATGGCACCTGTTCCAGCACCTCGGCAATGTGCTGCCGCCCCTCGATGACTTTCCTTTTCATGGCTGGCCCCCAGGGTTCAGCATCTGGATCCAGCTGAGCAGAGCCTGGAGAAGAATGCTCCCACCGACGCGGACTCTCCATGGCTGCCCCTGCCACCAAGGTCTGCTCGTGCTCACTTGTGCATGGTGACTCACCATGTGCAAGCCCAACTAAGTGAGGACGGGGACCCACAGAGGTGTATGTATCTGTGCTGGTGGATGCATGGCTCAGATGTGACGATGGACCCTCAGAGACCAGCAGGTCCTCTGAGGAATCGCCCTCCATGCTCACGGCGCTTGCAGACGGCCCTGCAAGAGATCAGAAAGCTATATTAGGCATGTGGACAGATGTTGAGGTGCTGCAGATGCCAAGTGATGCTAAGATCATTCACTATCATGAGTGCTAAGTGTTAGCTTTCTGTCACCGGCCGCATGTGCAATCCCAGCCTCGGCATCTGCCACGGACAGGCACTCCAGCGTGCAGCTGATGTCCAACGACTGCTGCTCCGCGTCCATTAGGACCACCTGGTGTGGCGGGCCCCCTCCGGTCCGTGCCCTCTCCCGGGCATTCTGGCATCTCTTCTCCTATCAAGGCAAAACACAGAGACGTGATTGAGTGATGGTTGCATGGTGAGCCGCTGCATGCATTGGTGTGGGTGGGGTCGAGCGTGAGGGAGATGCATGGGAGGGTCCGTGTGCAACATAGCCATGAGATTGTATGAGGATTGGGTTGCGTGGTAGTGTTTGAATGGTGACAGGGGTGGTGAGTACGTGCAGGCAAGGTGAGGATGATAGTTGAGTGGATGTGAGGAGTGATGCGAGAGCGTTGTGGTGGCAGTGCAGAAGGGGTTGTGTGGTGGTGGAGGTGATGTGGAAGACAGAGTGTGGGAGAATGCGTAAGTATACTCACTTTGCCTAACCTGGTTAGATCATTAAATCTCTTCCTGCACTGGACCCAGGTTCGTGGCTCATTACTGCAGCAGATGACCTCCTCGGCCACCTCCAGCCAGGCCTTCTTCGTGGTGGAGGAAGGGCACTTCCTCCCATCAGATGGGAAAAATATTTCCCTCCTCCTCCTCACCCCATCCAGCAGCAGCTGGAGTGAGGAGTCTGAAAATCTTGGGGCAGCCTTCCCTCTGGCGTGCTCCATGGTTTAGCATTGGTTGTTTGCTGCAGGAGGAGCATTGGTGGACCGCCCCTTTAAATAGGGCTCCTCCAGCTGACAGACTTTACTGCGCATGCGCAGTCCGCCCGCCGCGCAGCTTACCAGCGGGAAACCCGGAAGCACAAGTAAGTGGCTCCAATTAGCCTGTAATTCCGTGCGGAGCACACTGATTTCACCGGGCGCGTTACCCACGCGCCCAGTCGACCCCCCGCTGAGAACCCACCGCCCTGCTAATATCGAGCCCCAGTAGTCAGTAGCTTTCAATTCTTCCAGTTATAGTCAACATGAAGCTGTCCTTTAAAACTGCTCAGAAAAATCAAGAAATGAATGTAATATATTATATATTCCAATTAGTTTTTGGTCTTTATGCATAGTATATTGTGACTGGTGTGTACATCACTGGATTACGGGTCATGAGCACACATGGAAACAAAGTGTGAAGTCCACAATTGCTGATAAATTTGGATTATTTTATCCTTGTATGCGTATGATTTTTTTGTAAGTGTTTGGGCAGGAACTTGTTGAAGAAAAACGTTAATTTTAGGGAGTAGTCTACTTGGTAAAAATAACTTTAATAAATAATGAATAATTATCCAGTTGCAGAAAGACAACATTGGGTTTCTTATACGAGTGGGTGGGAGCAAATGAGAGGCCTCCCTCTCCATAGGCATTATAGCACTGCTAACAGTCCAGCTTCAATGGCGCTGCTGCCTTTGGAGGAGTGTTCAGTCACTTGTACAAGTTAATATGTGGTTTCTCCAGCCATCAGGAAGGATTTCCAGCCAGAAATGAAATTTGTAATTGTTTATCCGTTGCTGCCATTGCATTGCCTCATTACATGAATGGGGAAGATTTCACACCTGTAGCAGTCGCAGTATACTATAGAACCATTTCAATAACAACTTGGATTTATGTAGTGGCTTTATTGTAGGAAATGTCCCACGGTGCTTTACAGAGGTGAAAAAAAGTGAATAAATGAAAATAACTGATACCAAGTCATCGTGCGATAGGTAGGAAAGGTGACTGAAAGCTAGGTCAGAGAGATGAGTGTTACGAGGTTTTAAAAGGTGGAGGTGACTGAAGGTTCTGCCATTAGTCGTGGGATGAAGGGATGGGGGATGCAGAGAAGGCTATGGTTGGTGGACCGGAGTTTGCAGAAGGGATGTAAGGCTGAAGGCAGTGGCAAAGATAGGGTGGGGCAAGGCCATGGAGAAATTTGAAGATAAGGACAAGGATGTTAAATTTAATGCATTAGGGGACAAGGGAGCAAGTGTCAGTCAGCAAAGATGGGGTGATGGGCGAGCAGGACTTAGTGATTCAGACTGAGCAAGTGGACAAGAAGGGGGTGGGGTCATTGGCAAGGCAGCAGAGATGAAAATAATTGCTTCAGTCTTCCCGATATTCATTTGGAATAAATTTGCCTCATCCATGACAGGCAATCTGATAGGCGGTTCATGGGGTTGATGGAAGGTGGATCTCCATGTTAATGTAAATATAGAAATAGACTCTCTGTCTTCAGACGCTCTCACTGAGGGGTAGTAATGTAGACGAGGAGAAGGGGAGCAAGCATAGATCCTTGGGGGACTCCAGAGGCGACCGTATGGGGTTGAGAAGAGATGCCATTGCTGGAGATGCATTGGCTGCATTGGGACAGGTAAGAGTGGAACCATGGAAGAACAGTTCCATGGAGCTCAATGGTGGAGGAGAGGCAATGGGGAAGGATGGTGTAGTCAATCATATCAAACACTGTGAAAAGATGAAGGAGGAAAAGAAAGGATAACGCACCAAGGTTACAGTCATGAGGATGTAATTTATAACTTTGGTCAGGAATGTCTTGGTGCTGTCAGCAGGATGGAAGCTGAATTGAAGCAATTCAAACAGAGTTTTGGTAGCAGTGAGCATGGAGCTGGGAGGTGGTGATATATTCAAGGACCTTACTGAGTTTGGAGAAGAGGCGGCATTGGAGAGGAGGCCAGGCTGAGGGTGGGCTTTTTGAGAAAGGAAGTGATGATAGCTTTGAATGGAAGAGGGATGGTGCCTGAACATAGGGAGCCATTAACAAGGTCAGGTAACATGGACCAGGAAGAATAGTTGAGTGAGGAAGGCATCAAGAGTGAAAGAGGTGGGTTTCATGGCAAAAAAGAACTTGGAGAGGGTGGAAGGGAGAAGGGAAAGAAACAGCGGTGTCAGAAGTAAAGTGGGTCTGAGACTGGAGTGGTCGGGAGCAAATGATAGAAAAAGGGCAAGGTGGCAGCAGAGGCATTTGCTTGGACAGCCTTAATTATACAGAGGTAGAAATTCATGAGCTCTACATCCTTGGCATTGGAGGTGAGTGTGGAAGGAGTGGAGAAAGGCAATTGAGAAGCTGGTTTGTGATGGAGAGAAGGAGCCTTAGTTTGACCTTAACCTCCTGGAGAAATAGGGGGATTTGGTTGAGGAGTGGGAGACACAATAGTTCCTATGCTTTTCTATGTTTCTAACATGGTCGCCCCGAATCAGGGCGATTAATGACTAGACCAGTTGTGTGTCTGGTGCACTCAAGTTTTCTGTCCTTGGACCTAAGGGAATGAAAAATGAGACTGTACCAGGGACAGGTAGTGATTGGAGACAGTGAGTGATTTGGTGGGAACATGAACATCGAAGATAGAGGTGAGGGAGTAGTTGAGTAGGTAAACTACAGCAGAAGAATGGAGGGCCAAATAAGGTGAAGTTGCGAATTTAAAAGTGAATTAATGAGGAAAGTTTTTGTTGAGGGAGAGTGGTGAGATTGGGAGAAGGCAAGAGGTTGCGAATAATAAGGGAGATAATGAAGTGGTCAGAGATAGCCTTGTCTGCGATAGAGAACCTGGAAGTGAAGAAGTTGCATGCGTTAAGGTTGAGGGAGTTATGGTTAGGAAACTTTACGTGAAGGATTGATTGAGATTGATTGACAAGTGGAAGGCAGGGAAGGAGATGAAACTAGTGGAGTTTAGGCATAGAAGGTGAGGAGTTATTTGGAGATGAGGCTAAGGTAAAAGAGAAGGGAGGAAACCTTATTAAGGAAGTTGGTATGAGGCTTCGGAGGGTAGTATATGATCAGGGTTTTAAGCACGAGGTGGGATGGATGTAAGAGGATGAGAAGGTGCCATGGAGCAGGAGACGAGACTGAGATGAGAACTAGCGATAAAGCTACTGCCCCATTGCACTTGAAGTACTCCTGTAATACAAAGGGAACATCATTTTAAGGGCTTCAGTCTAGTTATAGTGTACTTCTATGTTTTTGGATGGAGGAACATTGAACATCTCAAATGGTGTACATCTCCCTTTTTTGCATGGTGGGTATACATGTTTCACAAGTACCTTTTATACATTGTGGGAAGTTGTCTCCTGACAATTTTTCACATATGATTAAAAGTTCTTGATCTGTAAAAACAGAAATGTGAGGGGACTACTGAACATTTTACACAAAGTGTACAAAACAGCAGTGGAGAATTAAAATTTGACATAAAGTTGATAATACTGCATATGTATAGATGAACAATTCACTTTGTTGGTTCAGGTGTTGCAGTGTACTGGATTTTTCAATAGATGCAGATAGTTGATATGTAAGTGAGCTGCCAGTGCAATATTCTGTACATTTGATGATGTCTTGGGGTAGAGTTAAGAATCAGATATTCTTATTTCTATCACATAATGTTCTATTTATCTGAATTTCACCGATAAGAGGTGACTTAAGTATTTTGTTTTCATCCAAATTAACACTTTTTTAAATCCTCTTGCCTCTGGCCAAATCGAACAGACAGTGGGCCCTAAATTCTGATTGGTGGCTGCAAGGCCTTATTGTCCAGAAAATTATGTCTGAGTGTCTGACTATTTTCCAGCAGACGACATGAATCATTAATTTAAATGTTTAAATTTATCACTAATGGGAATCAAACAACTTTGGCAATTTTCTCTGCTAATTTTCTTCACTCTCCTTATGACCTCCCCCCCACCCTGAGGACACTGATCCTTACTGGAGGCAGTTCCATGAGGTGACAGTTACCATCTAGTACCTTACCCAAATGACCATTATTTATGAGTGAGCTTGGCAGTGTGTGTCGATAAGATATTCAACATCAGAGAGTTTCACAATCAACTAGGCCCAACCATATCCTCACCCAATAGCCACACACCCTACGTTTTCAGTGCGTATCATTGGATAGCGAAGAGGAACAGAAACTCTGGTTGAAATTACCCCTCTCTAAACCAGGGGCACTGAGGCCAGTTGTAGTGCCTCTACTGCTACCCTGCCTGCGATCAGCGAACAACACATTCTGAGGATCATTTCTGGGACCTTCCTTGTCTGCGTGGCTGAGCCACATACTGGAAGAATTCATTGAGCCGTTGAGAGAATCAGGCATTTTCTACATGCAACCATGGTTGTTGGCAGCATGAAAGTGGGTGCAGATGTTCAGCCCAGATGAAAAATTTGGAATGGATTTTTTTTTAGGATTAACAAACCTTGTCCTGGATTTTAGAGCAAAGATAGGCCCACTAGGGATAAGTTTTTAGGAAAATCTCTTTATTCCTCCAATTTTCTCACAGTCTTTCCTGAAGGTACTGACTCATTGGTATGGCTTTATGGGTGTCAGCCACTTTCCAAGACCTATCTAAATAGTCATTTCGGGTATGAGCCTAGCAGTGAATGTTGCAGGCTATGTAAGTTTGAGCCTTGCAATTAAACTCGATCCTGGTCTCACCAGGCATCTACAGATGTATATTTTCCAGCAGGGGTCACTGGATGGTGATCACAAATGGGAAGGAACCCTGAAAGGTGATCAGGAGTGGGAACCTTGGCTGATTTTCAACCTTACTATCCAAGGGTGCATGATACCAATTCTATTCATTTCCTATTCTGCATGGCTCAGTACCAGATTGTTCACTTAATCACAGAGCTTCTTGAAGAGTAAACATTGGTACAAACTTTTCAGGCTTTTTTTTTTCATTTCTGTCCTTTTTGTACAGCTAATTCTCTCTTATTTTTGGTTCCACTCACATCACACTGTAGTCTCTGGCCATTGCTCTCATGCAATGCTTCTTCTTTTGATCCAGTTGCAAAGTACTGTGCAAAAAGTTTCTTGGGGGATTTGTGCAATAGTTTGTTGTCACTCCTGCCTCTAGCTTCTACTTGCCATCTCAATTGGGGAATTACACAGGAACAAACCCAAATCACACTACCGTTATGATGCTGCACTGGAACTTATATATTTTACTTTGAAAATATATTTGATTGGCAAATGACTGACTCTTATAGACTTCACTTTACACTTTCAGTCAAATCTTGTGCAGTCTAGGTCGTTTAAGTTCTCTACTGTTAATCTCTTAAGTTACTTTCATGCTATTTCTGTGGTTTCCATTGCACTTGCAGAAAGTCACGATATTGAATTTAAGTGAAAAAGAAAAAATCTCCTAATCAGTGGATAGTTCTGGTTCAATCAGAGTCACCTAAACTAATCCCTGTGTTCTGTCTTTGAATGCACTAAACATAGCTAATGTAATGGTGATTAACTGTTTTATGAAGGAGCTGCATGGATTTTTTTTTTGTGACAAAAAGGTTTAAAGGTTATACAAGTATTGGCATTCATACATTAATCTGCCCTCCATCAGGAAGGAATGGAAACTGTAACTGCATAAGTCCAAACAAGGCCCTGCCATTCTCGCCTGCTGTGGGTTCTAAGCTTCCAGGTCAAAATCTTTCCATCAGACCATTGGTTGATGTTGTAAACCATCAAGAATAGGCATACATGTTAAAATCCACGACAGACTGCTACGGCTTCAGCTCTACTGGGGCCCTGAGAATGTATTTTGTAGAAAGGATCTAGTTAGGATTGGATTATTTATATTTAGAATACTAGATTAAAACCCTAAAGCTTTTGCTCGATTGCTTTTGAGGGTCAGGGAGAAATTGCACACAGTTCTCTCTTTTTGGAGGCTTTATCTCCAGTCATTTGCCTTCGTTAAAGGGGTTAGACTGAATGACCTCCTCTTGTTCCACTCTTCCTTATGTTTTGTGGAACAGATTTTGGTGGATACTTTCACTGGGCTCCGCCAGGCAGGAACGGGTTGGTATCGCCCCAAAAATCATGGGGAAAACTTACCGCTGTATTCCCGCTCGCAATCTGGCTGACGCCATCCTGAAAGGGGCCGACCATTGGGCGACTGGAGCGTCTGCCTGTTTCAGTTGTTGGGCCCTTCTAATATGCAAATTTGGGTCCTATGACACACAGAGGACCCCGATTGCCAGTTTGGGAGACAGCTGGACGGAGCACGCACTGTGCATTCTCCGGCCCGTTTTATCCAGTGGTACAGCTGAAGAGGACCAAAAACAGATATAAATCGTCTTTGTGGTGCCAGGAGGACCAGTTCCACACAAATAATGTGGGCCGCTGCTTCCTACCCTCATGATCGCTCCCTCTCCTCCCCCCACCCGCGCCCCCCCCCACCACCCCACACCACCCCAGAGCTACTTTACTGCCTGCCGATTGGCCTCTGGGCTGCCCAATATTGCATCCGCCTGGAGCTAGTGAGCTGCAGCAGGGCCTGCAGAGTGCCAGTGGCATGGTAATGAGGCCCGGCCCTCAAAATAGGCCAAGCCTCCTGCTGCCACTACTGTGCGGCCAGCCATCAGACGCTGCCAGTCAGCCATTGAACAGTTAAAACCTACCCGATAATTCAGGCTGTCACGAATAGATTGAGTGCAGGAGAACATGTCTCAAAAACTCAAATATTTCTCCTGACAATTTATTTGTGTGCAACAAAAGGTAGCATTTAAAAATATCGTGCGTCGCTGAAGGGAGGGAGAGAAAAAAAAATCAGTAGGGAGACACCCAGGCTGATGTTGGTCATCTCCGAGCAGCTGGCTCAGATAATGATATACACAGAAGCCTGAGAGCAGGTCACCTGCCTCTCATCTTGACTTGGGCCAAGCAGCCTATAAGGAAGAGGAAGAATTATGAATAAATAATCGTTTCTATCTCATCTGTTGACATGCCAGGCAAAACAAAATATATTCTCCTTTAATTAAAAAAAAGGAAATAAAACACACAGGAATTTAAAATTGGATTGACTAACTTAGGAACAGGAGTAGGCCATTCAGCCCCTCGTGCCTGCTCCGCCATTTGATAAGATCATGGCTGATCTGTGATCTAACTCCACATACCTGCCTTTGGCCCATATCCCTTAATACCTTTGGTTGCCTAAAAGCTATCTATCTCAGATTTAAATTTAGCAATTGAGCTAGTATCAATTGCTGTTTGCAGAAGAGAGTTCCAAACTTCTACCACGCTTTGTGTGTAGAAATGTTTTCTAATCTCACTCCTGAAAGGTCTGGCTCTAATTTTTAGACTGTGCCCCCTACTCCTAGAATCCCCAACCAGCGGAAATAGTTTCTCTCTATCCACCCTATCTGTTCCCCTTAATATCTTATAAACTTCGATCAGATCACCCCTTAACCTTCTAAACTCCAGAGAATACAACCCCAATTTGTGTAATCTCTCCTCGTAACTTAATCCTTGAAGTCCGGGTATCATTCTAGTAAACCTACGCTGCAGTCCCTCCAAGGCCAATATGTCCTTCCGAAGGTGCGGTGCCCAGAACTGCTCACAGTACTCCAGGTGCGGTCTAACCAGGGTTTTGTATAGCTGCAGCATAACTTCTGCCCCCTTGTACTCTAGTCCTCTAGATATAAAGGCCAGCATTCCATTTGCCTTATTGATTATTTTCTGCACCAGTTCATGACACTTCAATGATCTATGTACCTGAACCCCAAAGTCCCTTTGGACATCCACTATTATTAACTTTTTACCATTTAGAAAGTACCCTGTTCTATCCTTTTTTGATCCAAAATGGATGACCTCACATTTGTCTACATTGAATTCCATTTGCCACAGTTTTGCCCATTCACCTAATCTATCAATATCCCTTTGTAATTTTACGTTTTCATCTACACTGCTTACAATGCCACCAATCTTTGTGTCATCGGCAAACTTAGATATGAGACTTTCTATGCCTTCACCTAAGTCGTTAATAAATATTGTGAATAATTGAGGCCCCAAGACAGATCCCTGCAGGACTCCACTAGTCACATCCTGCCAATGTGAGTACTTACCCATTATCCCTACTCTCTGTCGCCTTTCGCTCAGCCAACTTCCTAACCAAGTCCGTACTATTCCCTCGATTCCAAGGGCTTCTATCTTAGCTAACAGTCTCTTATGTGGGACCTTATCAAATGCTTTCTGGAAGTCTATATAAATAACATCCATTGACATTCCCCTGTCCACTACTTTAGTAACCTCTTCAAAAAATTCAATCAGGTTTGTCAGGCACAACCGACCTTTCACAAATCCATGCTGGCTCTCTCTGACTAACTGAAAATTCTCGAGGTGTTCAGTCACCCTATCCTTAATTATAGACTCCAGCATTTTCCCCACAACAGATGTTAGGCTAACTGGTCTATAATTCCCTGGTTTCCCTCTCTCTCCTTTCTTAAAAAGCGGAGTGACATGTGCAATTTTCCAATCCAGAGGGTCAGTTCCTGAATCTAGAGAACTTTGAAAGATTATAGTTAGGGCATCCGCAATGTGCTCACCTACTTCCTTTAAAACCCTGGGATGGAAACCATCTGGTCCTGGGGATTTGTCACTCTTTAGTGCTATTATTTTCTTCATTACTGTTGTTTTACTTATGTTAATTTTATCGAGTTCCTGTCCCTGATTCAATATTAGTTTTCTTGGGATTTCCGGCATGCTATCCTCTTTTTCTACTGTAAATACTGACACAAAGTAATTGTTCAACATGTCCGCCATTTCCCCATTGTCAATGACAATATCCCCACTTTCAGTTTTTAAGGGGCCAACACTGCTCCTGACCACCCTCTTTTTCCTAATATAACTATAAAAGTTCTTCGTATTGGTTTTGATATCCCTTGCAAGGTAACTGGTCGTATTAACTACATAATATTGTAATTTTATATATGCAGTCTAATGGGATAGCACGGACTGTCAAGTGTTACAATATGTGGAAATGATTGCTCAGTTCTCATTTTTCCTTGTCTTATTTTTAGAATTGGATCAAACGAGGCCAACCAAAGTCCTTCTGGATTTCTGGATTCTTCTTTCCTCAGGGATTTCTGACAGGTAAGGCCAGATAGAATTTTCTGAAAATGATGTTAATTAGCCTGTTAGCTAATTTTTGCATTAAGTTCTCTGTTTATTACTCAGCAACAATAAGTAGTTATTTGAACTAGGGAACGTTTGAAGAAAGAGCACTGCAGAATGGTGTTGATTCAGATAATCTGAGTCAAGAGAAGTAATTTGAATGTTGAATTAAGAGAAGTAGACTGTATGCAGTCTGTAATATTTGTAAGATAGATAACATTTCCCTAACATCATACTGCACATTTCTGTTTCACATTTTCAAAAAAAGTATAAAGTTGTAAAGACAGCCTGTTCTGACCTGCAGCCTGAAGTGCAATTAAACTATGACCTCACCCAGTGTTTACTTAACAGCTATTAGACTTTGTAGGGCCAAAATTTTGCTGTCGCAAGTGCACCAGATCAAGACTCATCAAATTGCTCAAAATATTATTTTCTTCAGCCAGCTGACTACACGTAGGTAGAAAATACAATTCATATCATGACAAATATGTCACAATGTAAATATTTTAATTTACCCATAAAATTACCCAACTCCTGTTCGACATGCAGCCATTAAGTCTTGGCCCTCAAGACCTAATCATTGTCAGGGACCTAGAGCTCAAGCTCGCCATTGAGGCTGATGCCTGTAGTTCTGGTGCGGCTCCTTTCTAACTTCCCCATGTAACACTAAGTAATGCCTTGAGAGATCTACTATATCGTTCAAAAAGCCTTCCCAACCCGGCCTGGCCAAACCTGAACTAACTGACCCATTCCCAAACTGCCACACCCTGTTTCCAGTCCATCCAGCTTTAGATCGCCTTTTTATAATTCATTCTGTGGATATGGGCGTCGGTGGCATTTATCATCCGTCACTAGTTGTCCGGAGAAGGTGGTGGTGAGCTTCATCTTGAACTGCTGCAGTCTGTGTGGTGGAGATGATTCCACAATGTTGTTGGGTAGGGAGATGCAGATTTTTGACCCAGTGATGATGAAAGAACGGCGATATACGTCCAAATCAGAATGATCTGTGACTTGGAGGGGAACTTGGAGGTGATTGCTTTCCTAGCACCTGCTGCGCTTGTCCTTCTAGGTGGTGGAGGTCGCGGGTTTGAGAGGTGCTGCTGAAGAAGCCTTGGCAAGTTGCTGTAATGCATTCCGTAGATAGCACATGGTATACTGCTGGTGGAGGGGGTGGATGTTTAGGCTAGTGGATGGGGTGCTAATCAAGTAAACCGCTTTGTCCTGGATGATGTCAAGCTTTTTGAGTGTTGTTGCAGCTACACTCATGCAGGCAAGCGGAAAATATTCTATCACACCGGTAGGACAGACCCACCAGTCAGTGGGTGGGGGCGGAAGTGGTCTTTGCAGTCCTCAACGTTGCCTCTTGCCTCCATAAAATTTCATGGCTTCTGGTCAAACATGGGCAAGGAAATCTCCTGCTGATTAGCACCTACTCTCCTCCCTCAGCCGATGAACCAATACTTCTCCATGTTGATCACTACTAGGAGGAAGCAATGAGGGCAGCATGGACACAGATTGTATTCAGTGTGAGGGACTACAATGTCCATCACCAAGAAGGGCTCGATAGTACCATTATTGACCGAGCTGACTGAGGCCTGAAAGGCATATCTGTCAGACTGGGCTTGCATCAGGTGGTGAGAAAACCAACATCAGGAAATAACCTACTTGACCTCATCCTCACCAATCTACCTGTAGCAGATGTGTCTGTAGGAGTGACCACCACACAGTCAGGACACCCTCCATCGTGATGTGTGGTACTACCACCATGTCAAGTAGATAGATTAAGAACAGGTGGAGCAGAACAAAACTGGGCCGGAGATTTGTTTGTTTTGAGCCCTTTAGGCTGACTAGAAGGAAGTAGTCACTGATATATTAACTACTCTTTGTGCTCGGTTTCAATCCCATTAACACCCTTTAAAGCTCTCACAATTTTCCTTACAACCTCCTACTAATATTGGAAGAATTTCTTGCTATTGGTTTTGCACCTGCAACTATGCTCAATTCCACATTCCTCTTTATCCTTCTAAACATCCTTTTAGCATGCTTTTGAACACAGTAGCAAGTACCCATAATAATGTTTTCTTTACTTTTTATATGTATGCTCATCAAGAGGGATGTCAGTGCTGGGGAATGGAACTCCTCCCATTTCAGGCACTGTGAAAGAATCAAACACTCCTAGGTCAGGTATTTAACAGCCAGACGCAGAGTAAAGTTTCTCTAATCATTCCCAACAATGTGCCTCTGCCCCAACCCCAGAGGTGCAGCAGTGTGACATTTGTTGCATTTCTTACACCAGCAGTCCAAGGAGAAGTTCCAACACCATCTTCTCAGGGCAACTAGAGATGGACAATAAATGCAGACTTGCTAGCATCACCGAATTCCAGAGAACAAATGAAAAAGAAAGCCATCCTGTGGCCTTTCGAGTGAGACTACTAATTAGTGCCAAATTAGTGACAGTTTTGTGCTATAGGCAAATGGCCATTAGGACCTGGATTGAGACTATCCAAACTCATTTCACATTGGACCTCTCGCCAACAGCTCAGAGGAAACTTCCATCTCATCAGTCTGGTCTGGATTTGACCCCTGGTCTCAGAGGTGAAAGGCCAGTTTTCAAACTCACTGTCGCACCCAGTTCACCCACACAGAATCATGTTAATATTAAACTTAAGAACTATATGTACGTTATTTAAGGAAACAAAGTTACTTTATTGTAGACATGATTATATGCCACCAACTGCATGATTAATTTTTGCTTTTCATAGTAACTATGTTACAACTGAAAATAGTCAGTGCGAAGATAACGTTCACAGTGACACCACTGAAACCACTCCACAATCTGTTAAGTAATTTTACTCCAATTACAAATTAAAATTTGCACCTACCATTTATCATTTGCTTACCTAATATGTGGTATAAACTAAATATAGAACCATAAATTGTGTCCCACCTATAGTACTGACCATAATTAATTTAAACTTCATCACTTGTGAGTTATCGGGACAACCTATTCATGGGACATAATGGCTGATTTTATGACATAACACTCCCTTTAAGGAGCATTGCCCATGGGAGCATATATTGGGAATTTGAGTACCGTTATGTGCTCCCACAGGCAATACTTCCCACTAGGAGCACGGTTTCATAAAGTTAGATCTATAAGTTTTGTGCCACAGCTTCAAATCATGTATTCTTTATTTATATTGAATGTGTGTTCTCCTAATTTCTTTAGTAACTCCGCCCTTGGGATGACATAAAAGAATAAGTTTGTTCAGAGTTGTATCTATAGGTGTGTCATGAATGGAATAGGTCAGTCGTGAGATATGACAAATATCCATCTTCATGTTTTATTTAATTATAGAAGTATTTCTCATTTCTCATTTCTCAGTGTGCTGGCTGTGAACTATTCTTTAGTTTTAATCTGCTCCTAATTGCAGTCCAGCCCATTAATTCTGATGAATTTTCTTGACAAAATTTCTGATCCAATCCTGAATAATTTTAGCAATCATTTACAAAAAAAATTCTGCTGACTCCATTTCAGAAACCCCAACTGAGATGACAACCCCGCATGTTTAGCATGACAATTTTATGTACAGCACATGTTTTCTTTGTATTTGAGTGTAATCATCTCAAACAAAACTGTGCAGTTTTAGTGTATTCATGTGCAACTCAGCCCAATCTGCATATAAGCACATGACAATTATGGATTTTTTTGTCACTAACGTTTATTTTTAACGTTTGCCATTGCTTCAGCCTGAACATCTTTGCTATACATTTTTTGGGATAGAGTTTCCGCTTTGGGCGCAATCGGGAAATTGGGGTCGAAATTGCGCTGGTTAGTTACAGTTCAAGTTTTCGCTAAAATGCATTTGCATAATCACAAACACAAAATCTTCCATTAACGAGCACAATCAGGCAGCGTAATAGAACATAATCGTTTTTTTTTCTTTGCATTAAAAAATATTCATTGATGTATTTAAGAGTGGTAACCTAGTGCAGTTTTATTGATACAGCTGAAAATATGTTTATCACCTAAAATAAGCATTTTTAACAAGTGTTTAGTCCTCCACCTCTGAGTAACCTGATTTAAAATCCCTGAAAATGACTTAGAAAAACTCTACTGAACTATTTACTAGTTTCATTGGTGTACACTAGTCAGCTTCTTAGTATACTAAATATTTTTTGAAATGTAAAATCTGTTAAAACATGCCTGCTAGTACCTGTGCGCCTAAGAAAATGAATGCAATTTGAAGAGCCTTCCCGAACCAGCGCAATCAGCGGAAACTCACAATGTCGACTTGGGGGCATGGCCAGTTTTATGGGCGGGACCTGATCCGGGGGAATTGAATCTTAAACCAACGTAAAAGATCGTGGAGAACCCTAAATTAACACTTATGTTTAAAATTCCCTGATCTTTGCCACTGGTTCGGCTGATTGCACTGGAATCTGGGTGCAAAACTAGAGGAAACAAGGGAAAACTCCACCCCTTTAAGTTTATTGTCTGACTTTGTACATTTACATTAAACGCTGATGGTAGTGCTTTGTGTGGAATTAATCAATAGCATTTTATATACGTTTATAATGCCAGAAAATCTATGTAAAAATTACATAGCAAACCCATAGTGCTATCTGTTTGCCAATATCAGACATCAACTGTTCCCAAGTGGCAGGAAATCGACGAGCTAAAGTGACGTGTTCTTGTTTTGCATTGCTCCAGCACAAGCTGGACATAATGCACATTAGCTACCCCTTTGTGTAAGTTTATAGGAGCAGAAAATGATCACAAAAAAATCACACACTGAGCATTTTTAAGCAAAATAATGATTTCAAGGACAAAGATTAATAATAGTGTAATTAAGAGAATATCAGTAATACCCCCTTTATATTGCAGAACTGCTTCAACTCATTTCTTAAATGATCTCTTAACTACTTTGCGACTCCTATGAGGTGCTCTCCCAGTGGCTGCATCATGGAAGGTGGAAAGCAGCTGTGGTTCAGATAAGGGCTCTCGAGACGCTTATGGTTGGTGACCCCTAGGATTTTGGGCCTGAGAGAGCCCAGCAGTAGACTCCAGCATCTTAGCTGCTGCCGGGGCAGTCTGGCACCAGAGTGGGTTTTGGTTGAGAGGGTAGTGAAGGTGCGGACATGCTGTCATCCTGAGAGATGGTAGCATGTTCCACTGTCATTGCATAGCTGCACCTGCTGTGGGTTGCAGCTCAACACTCCTACTGATATGCAAGAGAGCAGATTGTAGGACACCTGAAATCCCTATCTATTCAAGCTGACAATCTGTCCAAGTTAGAGGAGATGGTGGAGCCCAGATCCTGTATGGCGTCAGTATGAGCATCCCTGAGAGATGCTACTGTTGGCGCCACAGACTCTCAGAAGGAGAGCCCAGTTGCAGCGTCCATTGAGGTGACCACACACTGCATGGTTGACTGCAGTGTGTGGATGGCATGCACCAGAATCCCACACGTGTTGATGGCGGACTCCTCCGCCATATCCAAAATTTAGCGGTGGCTCCCTGGCAAGCTGACCAATACATTGAGCAATTGCTGGTGTGAAGAAAACATTTTTCTTTTCAAGGCTGGGCCCTAAAGTCTGCATCCCTGCCCTCTTCAGCAGAGCTAGGACCCGAGGTTGTCCTCCGTCGAGCCATTTCCCAGACCATTCTTTCCATCACCACCTGCTCCTGCTCACTTGTGTTGAGTGAATCACCCTGTGCAGACCCCTCTAAGTCACTTTCTATACCACCTGAGGTGCCAATCTCTGTGTTGTTAGTTGGAAAAGTATGAGTGAATAATGGTGTATCTTTGGGAGCATTGTCCCCCTCCATCTGCTCAGCTGTAGGGCCCGAGTCATAGAAGGACCTAGAAAAGGGGTAGATGGACAAGGGTTAGCATGTTATGGGGAGGGTAAGCAGCAACGCAATGCAGCTGTTTCCACAGTGTGTGGGAAAGGAACGGGATATACTCAAACACCCTGCTATGACTTGGTATCTCCAATGCTGAATGTACTCCATTGGAGTGAAAGTTTGCAACGTGGTTGTACTTCCTCCCATTCTTGTACTCTCCCTTCTATTGGGAATTAGCTGCTCCTGCAAGAAAAGTGGGAGTGGGTTAGTATGTACCCTATGGAACAGTGTGAAGATATGTGAGGCAGCTTAGCACAGTGCGCATGATGAGAGGAAGAAGCAGCTATGTAGCCAGGAGGTGGAAGCGGTTATGAACGCAGGTGTTGAGTGTGTGAGTAGAAACAGAAGGAGGTGTAGTGAAATGTCCCATTGTGATTAGAGGAGAGGCTTGTGCAGTGGGTACTAGGAAAACTAATGGGTGTAAAGGCTGACAAGTCCCGGCTTGCATCCAAGGGTCTTAAAGAAAATGGCTACAGAGATAGTGGATGCATTGGTTTTAATCTTCCAGAATTCACTAGATTCTGGAAAGATCCCAGCAGATTGGAAAACCGTAAACGTAACACCCCTATTCAAGAAGGAAGTGAGACAGAAAGCAGGTAACTATAGACCAGTTAGCCTAACATCTGTCATTGGGAAAATGCTAGAATCCATTATTAAGGAAGTAGTAGCAAGACATTTGGAGACTCATAATACAATCAAGGAGAGTCAACATGGTTTTATGAAGGGGAAATTGTGACTGACAAATTTATTAGAATTCTTTGAGGAAGTAACGGACAGAGTGGATAAAGGGGAACCAATGGATGCAGTATATTTGGATTTCCAAAAGGCATTCGATATGGTGCCACGTAAAAGGATACTGCACAAGATAAGCGCTCATGGTGTTTGGGGTAATATACTGGCATGGATAGAGGATTGGCTAACTAACAGAAAACAAAGAGTCGAGATAAAAGGATCATTTTCAAAATGGCAATCTGTAACTAGTGGGGTGCCGCAGGGCTCAGTGCTGGGGCCTCAGTGATTTACAATATATATCAATGACTTGGATGAAGGAACAGAGTATTTTGTGGTCAAATTTGTCGATGATACAAAGATAGGGGGAAAAGCAAGTTGCGAGGAGGACTCAAAGTGTCTGCAAAGGGATATTGACAGGTTAAGGGAGTCGGCAAAAATTTGGCAGATGGAATATAATGTGGGAAAATGTGAAATCATCCACTTTGGGAGGTAAATAAAAAAGCAAAGTATTATTTGAATGGAGAAATATTACAAAATGCTGCGGTACAGAGTGATCTGGGTGTCCTCGTACATGAAACACAAAAAATCAACATACAGGTGCAGCAGGCAATCCGGAAGGCAAATGGAATATTGGCCTTTATTTCTTTGGGGATGGAGTATAAAAGCAGGGAAGTCATGCCATAACGTTACAGGGTGCTGGTGAGACCACACCTGGAGTGCTGCGTACAGTTCTGGTGCCCTTATTTAAGGAAGGATATACTTGCATTGGAGGCAGTTCAGAGAAGGTTCACTAGGATGATTCCGGGTATGGAAAGATTGAACAGGTTGGGTCTATACTCATTGGAGTTTAGAAGAATGAGAGGAAATCTTACTGAAACATATAAGATTCTGAGGGGACTCAATAGGGGAGATGCTGAGAGGATGTTACCCCTCATGGGGGAATCTAAAACTAGGGGGCATAGTCTCAGAATAAGGGGTCGCCTGTTTAAGACGGAAATGAGGAGGAATTTCTTCTCCCAGAGGGTCGTGAATCTTTAGAATTCTTTACCCCAAAAAGCTGTGGAGGCTGAGTCAGTGAATACATTCAAGGCTGAGTTAGACAAATTTTTGATCAGCAAGGAAGTCAAAGGATATGGGGAAAAGGCAGGAAAGTAGAGTTGAGGTAAAAATCAGATCAGCCATGAATTCATTAAATGGCGGAGCAGGCTCGAAGGGCCAAATGGCCTACTCCTGCTCCTATCTCTTATGGTCTTTTATGGTCTTATGGGGGGAGGAAAGGATTAATAGTGCTAGGGATAAAGTGTGGTGTTGCATTGCTGTAAAGATAGGAAGGGAGATGTGAAGAGAACTCTTATTTTGGCAGTCCTGGTAAGGTCGTTAAATTTTTTCCTGCACTGCAGCCTTGTCCTGGGAGTAATGCTGCTGGTATTGAGCTGCATGGCCACTGCTCTCCATGCCTGTTGACTGATTTGATGTGGCATCTGTCTCTCATCTAAAGGAAAGAGCACCTCCTTCCTGATCTTCACTTGTTCAACTTGCACCTCCATGGCAGTACAGTCCCCACCCCTTAAAAAGTCCATGTTTAAAATGGGCAGTCGCTTATATCGGCCAAAAAGCAATAGCCATTATCCATTTGCATAGACATCAATTTTAAAGTTGCCCATTATAGCATCTTAAGTGCTCCATTTATTTCGGGCAGAAACAGCAGTGTTTACTCACTAGTAAGCCATCTCAATAATCTCTTTCATTAAATCCACCTCCGTATCCAGTTTGTCTTACTTTGGAGTGTTGCACATGTTGCACTCTGATCTTCTTGCCGAATTCAAATTTCCACAGGCTTTACACTTGCTTTTTTCTGCAAGAGATTTCTAAATTCTGTCCCTCCAGCCTTCATTAGCTTTGCTGCAAAGTGGAAAGAATTGTATTGTACAAATGAAGATCCCTGACGCAATATAATGACCAGTAAAATGCCTGAAGCAAGTTTATTTTCTGTCCCTCTCCCTGTAACAAGCCGCCTGCAGCTCCTCGATTTCCAGCCACTTCATTGAGAGCAGATTAGATGTGGGTGAAAAGCTTTTGGGCTCGATTTTCGCGTCGTGTTTCCGACGGGTTCCCAGCGGGGTGGCTCCGAAAATCCCGATATCCGGTCACGTGACCGGATCGCGACGAAATCCTGGCCACTTCCGGGTACCGCGCTGACGTGCGGGGCTGCGCGCGCAAGCCCCGCTGGTGGGAATCCCGCAGGCAATTAAAGCCAGCGGGGTTCCACTTGAGTGTACTTACCTTGCTTGTTGAGGTCATTTAATGAGCTGAAGCAGCTGTCAAAAGAGGAAGTGTGGGATTTTAGGTTCAAGGCAGTGAGTTTCACACACTGGGGGAAACAGTCCCTCTCCAACCAGGCGTGTTGCAGCCAGCAGCCTGTGGCAGGTGCCAAGGTGCACTCCACGGGGGAGAGCCCTCACCCACGCAGGAGGCCACCGCGTCACATAGGGCAACCCCTGCCCTCCACCACCCCCCGCCAAGCCAGAGGACAGACCGACACGAAACCGCAGCCCCAGTCCGAGGAACCACCCACCTACCCTGCACAACCCCTCAGACCAACACCTGCCAGATGGGTGGTGCGTTGACATCGTCAGAGGACGAAGAGCATGACCAGCCCCAGCAGCCTCGCAGTCCACGCCGTCCGCCTCGGAGACGTGGAGCCCCCCAACACGGTGCGGTGGCACACCCACCTGCACAGCAGGAGGGAGGGCAACCGCAGAGAGAGATGCGTCGCAGGAGGCACTACCCTCCGCACAGGGTGTACAGAGTGAGGCTCAGCTTCATGGACCTCTCCGAGGAGCAGTGCATACGTCGGCTCAGAGTCAATCGCCAGGTAGTCGCCGACATCTGCAGCCTCCTTAACGACGAGCTGCTCCCTGATGGACCAAGCAGCATCTTCTTACCTGTCGCCGTCAAAGTCACCACTGCCCTCAACTTCTTCGCATCCGGTTCCTTCCAGGGTGCCACCGGGGACATCACTGGGGTCTGTCAGTCCTCTGCACACAAGTGCATATGGCAGGTCACCGATGGGTTGTTCCGCAGGGCCTCGTACTACATCAACTTCGCCATGGACGAGCGCAGCCAGATGGAGAGGGCGGTTGGATTCCATGCCATGGCCGGCTTCCCACGGGTACAGGGTGTAATCGACTGCACCCACATCGCAATACTGGCACCTCCGCATGAGCCAGGGCTGTTCATCAACAGGAAGGGGTATCACTCCATGAACGCCCAGCTCATCTGTGACCACCGCCAGAGATTCCTACACGTGTGCGCCAGATACCCCGGCAGCTGCCACGATGCCTTCGTCCTCAGGGAGTCCGCCGTCCCACCCATCCTGCAGGCACCCAACGCCGGCAACGGCTGGCTCCTCGGCGACAAGGGGTATCCCCTACACACGTGGCTCATGACACCTCTGAGGAACCCCATCACCGAGCCGGAGCGTCGGTACAATGACAGCCACACTGCTACCAGGTCTACAATTGAGCAGACCATAGTGCTGCTCAAGATGCGCTTCAGGTGCCTTGATCGTTCTGGGGGAGCGCTCCAATACACACCATTCAGAGTGGGACGAATCATAGTTGTCTGCTGTGCCCTGCACAACATGGCCCAACAGAGAGGGGTGCCGCTGGAGGAGGCCCCATCCACACCCGCCACCCACATTGAGGACGGCGAGGGCGAGGGCGAGGAGGAGGAGGAGGAGGCGGAGGCGGAGGAGGAGGAGGAGGAGGCGGAGGCGGAGGAGGAGGACGCGCCAGAGGATAGTGGACGACCCATGCGCCGAACCACGACTCACCGGGATGGTCGCCGGGCCAGGGTGGCACTCATACGTCAACGGTTCTCCTAGAGTCAGACAGTGCGAGGCGCTCGCATCTCCTCACCTGCACATGCGAGCGGCCATACCAGCCACCTCCACTGAAGACTGTTGCCAGTACTCCTGCACCCACAGCAGTGTGCCCAATGGGCGGCAGCAGGTGTTCGCCGTCATGATGGGCTCCACGGAACGCACCTATTGCACAGGCCGCGGAAGAATGGACGAGAGGTGGCAGGAGTGGTGAGAATAGAGTATTTAACATGTCCAATGTGACATGATATAAAAAAAAATGTACAAATTAATAGACACCCTGGTGTATTCCCTTTGTGATTATAACGCCTTTGGATTTCTTTTGCGGGTACCCCTACGTGGTGCTACCCCTGTGGCTCCAGCAGAGGTAGTGGCAGGTTGCTTGTGTTCTCGCATTGACCGGGTAGATGCTTTTGGCGGACGGCCCCTGGGTTTCGGTGCCCGTGAGGGCACCTCCACAGACTGCTCCTCCTGCACCGGGGCAGGGGCAGACTCGGCCACCTGGAGAGGAGGCACCATTGCGGGTACTGGTTGAGAGGTGGGCAACGGGTGGGACGTGGGGGCGCCTTGAGAAGCGTCCCCGCTTCCATGTCCCCAGTCACCATCATCCCTCTCGTGGCCTCGGCCCACATCACCCCTTCCACCCTGCTGGACGGCAGTTTGGATGGCATGTGTGAGGCCTTGCAAGGCCACCCCTAGTGTATCCCTCAGCCTGTTGATGGCAGTGGAATGTTGCACACCCTGAATCCGTACAGACGTTGTCAGGGCCTGCAAGGACTCGATGTGGAGCTGTGCGTGACGCTCGAGGGAGGCCAGCCTGTCCTCCACCGCAGACAGTCCCGCACCTACCTGCGACACTGTGTCGCCGGTACCCTCCTGTGCCTGCGCCACCAATGCCCGCATGCAGGAGTTGGACTCCTCCATCGCCTGCGCAATTGTGGACAATGCGCGCGGCACCTCTCCCAGTACCTCAGCAATTAGCTGGTGCCCCTCGACGACTCTCCTTTTCACTGGTGGCCCCCTGGGTTCAGCATCTGGGTCCGGCTGAGCAGAGCCTGGAGATGAGTGCTCCCTCCGTCGCGGACCCTCCGCGGCTGCCCCTGCCACCAGGGTCTGCTCATGCTCACTCGTGCGCGGTGACTCACCAAGTGCTACCCCAACTAGTTGGCGAGGGGGACCCACCGAGGTGCGTGTCTCTGCGCTGGTGGATGGTTGGCTCTGATGTGACGATGCACCCTCAGAGACCGCCATGTCCTCTGAGGAATCGCCCTCCTCGATCGCTTCACACGCAGACGGCCCTGCAAGAGAACAGAGGGCACTATGAGGCATGTGGACCAACTTGACGGTGCGCCTGATGGCAGGTGATGATACGGTCACTCGCGATCATGGGTGTTGAGTGTCAGCTTTCCCTTACCGGCCGTTTCTGCAGCGACACACTTGCCATCAGCCACCGACAGGCAATGTCGCGTGCGGGCGAGGTCGAGCGCCTCCACCTCGGCGTCGGTGAGCTCCACCACTTGCGGCGGGCCACCTCCGGTGCGTGCCCTTTCACGATTGTTGTTGCTCCTCTTCTCCTGTCAAGGCAAAACACAGATGTGTGAGTGGGTGCGTATTGCATTGTGAGACGCATCGAGCATCGGTGTGGGTGGGTTGAGCGTGGAGCAGATGGATGGGAGGATGCGTGTGCCACGTGCCCATCCCATTGCATGGGGATTGGGGTGTGTGGTAGTGTTCGGGTGGGGTCAGGGAAGGTGGGTACTTGCGGGCACGGCGAGGATGGTGAATGAGTGGCTGTGAGGATTGCTGATGGAGCGCAGTGGTGGCTGTGCAGGAGGGGTTGTGATCTGTTTGGCGTGATGGTGGGGACGGGCTGTGGGAGGGTGCGTTGGTGTACTCACCTTGCCAGACCTAGTCAGGTCATTGAAGCGCTTGCGGCACTGCTCCCAAGTCCTTGGGGTGTTGCCCCTGCTGCTCACCTCCGCTGCCACCTCTGCCCATGCCTTCCTGGTGGCGGCGGCAGGGAACTTGCGTCCATCCTCCGGGAAGAGCGTGTCCCTCCTCCTCCTCACGCCCTCCAGCATCAGCTGCAGCGCTAGGTCGGAAAAACGGGGCGCAGCCTTGCCCCTTGGCTGAGCCATCATCAGCAACCTAATGATTGCAGCAGGAGGGGCTTTGGGAGACTGCCCCTTTAAGTGGAGCTCCTACATCGCGTCAACGGCACTGCGCATGCGCAGCCGGCCGGCACGCAGCTGGGGAGCGGAGAACCCGGAAGCAGGGCTTAATCTGTTCAATTATCCCGCGATCGCGTGGGGGACGCACGCAATTAGCCGTCCGCGTTTTCCACGCTCCCAGAGGACCACCCGCTGGGAACCCGCAGGCCTGCTAAATTCGAGCCCTTTGTGTCTGCGATGATGACAGAATATGTCCCGATAAAAAAAAAATGTGGAAATGCCAACTTTGCAAGAAGAACAAACCCTGCTCATTGCAGAGAGAGAGAGAGAGGGAGAGAGAGAGAGAAATTAAACTTTCTTCAGGCGTTATACTGGCCATCGCGTATAGCAGGCAAATTGCATTCGCACGAACACGCCCGCTATAAGTGGTGGGGACTGTATCGGAAAAGTGAGGCACCTCGGCTGTCGTCATTCTGCCTTCTGCCTCACAAACGCATTGTTCACTCACCACCAATGAAAATTCCACATCCCCTTTAAGAGCTGCAGGCTAGTTTTAAGAAGTGGCAGGCCTGCCAGATTTCAACCAACCTCCCCCCCCGCCTCCACCCCGACCACCTCCCCCAATTGTTATAGTTTCTTTTGTTCTCTGTTTCAGGCACGCTTCAGAACCATGCC
The DNA here is from genome assembly GCF_035084215.1 of Heptranchias perlo. Classification (NCBI taxonomy): domain Eukaryota; kingdom Metazoa; phylum Chordata; class Chondrichthyes; order Hexanchiformes; family Hexanchidae; genus Heptranchias; species Heptranchias perlo. Next base: position 127,030,262 of record NC_090328.1, on the reverse strand, counting down.
AGGAAATACAACCTACCGATTGATGAACTTAGCTTTTGTTATAACATTATTCCTGTGTACCGGGACGCGACAGAAGTAGCAGAAGCTATGAAAAGCTTGAAGCATGGAGAAAAGCTTCAGATGGACGAATTGGTAATTTCAGCCTTTCAGTTGAGAAGTGTTGAAGCACTGTAGGATTCAGTCCAACAATAGAGCGCAACCACTTCAGATTACTGACGTAAATAAGAGAATAAGAACATAAGAAATAGAAGCCAGGAGTAGGCCTTACGGCCCCTTGAGCCTGCTCCGCCATTCAGTAAGATCTTCGACCTCAACTCCACTTTCCCGGCTGATCCCCATATCCCTTGATTCCCTTAGAGTCCAAAAATCTATCTATCTCAGCCTTGAATATATAAAATTGCTGTTCAGACTTTTATTGGCAGTTATTGCTGTAAAGAAACTTAAATCTTTTAGGATTATATGAAGTTGGTTCAGTAACAAAAAATATTCATAAAAAATCTATTAAACTATAGTATCAGGCATCACCAAAGAATGGAACTAATAGGACTGGGATAACTATCTTTTGTCAAGCTCAAATTAGACACGGGTTGGGGGGTGGGATCATGGCTTAATTTCTGAGATTTGTTTTGTTGATGATGAAAATTCATCAGAAAGCTTAATAACGTCAACAATTAATGTCTCCACATCACGAAACAGAATTAATGAAAACAATTAACCAAAGCCCTATCTTCAACCCACATTCCTGCCTGGTGAAGCTCTGAGTCAGGTATGCAAACTCATTGAATTTGCCCTGCAAAAAAAAATATTGGTGTCTGGTTTACCTTTTATAAATTTCCAGTGCCCTGCTCAAAAACATGAACACCCGACCTCAAACTGGATGGGTGGCAGATTGTTTTAAAAACAAACACGGGGGGGAGATTTCCTCTGCGCACTAAGTGTTGCAAAATCATGAATGTGCTTATAAAGAATGGGTTTATAATTTTCTACAAACTAAGTCAGGGAGAAATAAATCTTCACCAAGTATTCCTTGAATGCTAGTAGAATTGCTAAATGCATGTCAGTGAAAAATATATAAATGAAAAAAATAATTTTCTACATGTTTTAAATTTCAAGCAGGTATCTCAACTGCCCTGGCATTTCCAATGTGAGTGGACTTAGCTTGACGGCATTTATGTGTTTATGCTCACCTGCAGCTCTTGGGACAGCAACTGCAACAGGTTTTTAGTGTTGTCTGTCATTCCAGCTGATTTGGTGGGTGACAGGAACAGCTGAGGGTATGAAATGCCCTAAAAAATAGCTCTTTTTAAGAAGAAATTTTGCATTCTTATCCCATTTTATCTGGTTAAAGTCTTCACTAAAGATAAAAGGGTAAAATCTCCATAGGGGTTCCCTGATCTCCCACCTGATCTTTAGTGGAAGATCGGCAGAAACCCCAGAGGAAAGGCATTATCAGCCATTTATTCCATTTCTCTGAGGTTTCTACTGATCTTACGCACAAGTTACAGTTGGAGATTGGAGATTCAGGGTGAAAATATTAGGTCAACCTATATCAATTGCTACAAGGTGGCAAAATGTACAGATGAAGGAAGCCATCTTAGCTGATTCATCTACGTTATAAAGCTTACATTCCCCCCCATTATGTCATGTATCTCTTGAAGGTGCCATCTGTCGGATGAGACGTTAAACCGAGGCCCCTCTCAGGTGGAGTTAAAGGTCCCACGGCACTATTTCGAAGAAGAACAGGGGAGCTATCCCCTGTGTTCTGGCCAATATTTATCCCTCAACCAACGCCACTAAAATAGATTATCTGGTCATTATCACATTGCTGTTTGTGGGAGTTTGCTGTGCGCAAATTGGTTGCCGTGTTTCCTGCATTACAACAGCGGCTACACTTCAAAAAGTACTTAATTTGCTGTAAGGCGCTTTGGGATGTCCTGAGGTCATGAAAGGCGCTATATAAATGCAAGGGGGTTGGAGTACAAGAGTAAGAAAGTTTTGCTACAATTGTACAGGGCTTTGGTGAGCCCACACCTGGAGTACTGTGTACAGTTTTGGTCTCCTTACCTAAGGAAGGATATACTTGCCTTAGAGGGAGTGCAACAAAGATTCACCAGATTGATTCCTGGGATGAGAGGGTTGTCCTATGAGGAGAAATTGAGAAGATTGGGCCTATATTCTGTGGAGTTTAGAAGAATGAGAGGTGATCTCATTGAAGTGTATAAAATTCTTAGAGGGCTTGACAGGGTAGATGCGGAAAAGCTGTTTCCCCTGACTGGAGAGTTTAGAACTAGGGGGCACAGTCTCAGGATAAGGGGTGGGCCATTTAGGACTGAGATGAGGAGGAATTTCTTCCCTCAGAGGGTGGTGAATCTTTAGAATTCTCTACTCCATAGGGCTGGGAATGCTCAGTCATTGAGAATATTCAAGACTGAGATTGGCAGATTGTTGGACTCTAAGGGAATCAAGGGATATGTGGATCGGGCGGGAAAGTGGAGCTGAGGTTGAAGATCAGCCATGATCTTATTAAATGGTGGAGCATGCTCGAGGGTGCGTATGGCCTACTCCTGCTCCTATTCATTATGTTCTTATGTTCTTAAGTCTTTCTTTTCTTTCTTAAGGTTTTCACCTCCAGTACCCTGCCTGGAAGACGATTCTAAGCGTTGATCACTCTTTGCATGAGGAAGGTTCCTTCTGACAATTTGTCCTAAATTTTCTTTTCTCCAGCATTAACTTTAACTTATGCCCCCTAGTTCTAGTATCCTGGAATACCTTGTTAGGTTATAGATGATAAGCAATTCAGCTTTGGTGCGCACAGCCGTTGGATGTTAGGACACAGCTTCAGGCAAAACGGCAATTATATCGATGCATGAAAACTTGCATGAGGGTGCAACTTAGACACCAGATATTATAATCACTATTGCAACCTACAGAAGTAATGGATAAACTGTCTACTGCTTAAGTATGCAAGAGAATAATAAAGCACAAAATTCTGACAACAACCTCTCATCTGAGGTAAGATCAAATAGTAATGGCAGGCCATGTAATCTATCAAGGAGACCAGTCAATTGAAGGATTTGATCACATTTCCAAAATGCACCAAACCAATCCAACAGGCTGTGTAAAATATATAATTAATTAAATCACGGCTAATTGCTTAACTTTTGTACCAAAAACATATTAAATATAGTGGACTAAGACATTTTTCCATAGAAATTCATAATATAGGAGCCAATTTTAGAATCTTTAAAACATCAATTTTAATCTAAAATATATCTGCATGAAAAATTAAGCCTCTACCAAAATGCATAAATATTTTGCATCATGTAAATAAAATGTTATCCTTTCCAGAGAGCTTAAAAAAGCTTTTGTCACCTCATTTAAAGAGTTTCCATACAAGCTCAGTTTCTGGAGCAGTTGTGGGTTTGAGTCCCACAGCAGGTCTTGAGCACATAATCTAGGCTGACACACCAATACAATGCTGAAGAGGTGCTGCATTGTCAGAGGAGCCATCCTTTGAATAAAACATTAAACTTAAATCCTGTTTGCCTGATCTGGTGGTCCAGGTGGACATTAATGATCCCATAGCACTATTTGAGGAGGAATGAATGTCTCCTGATATCATGCCAATGTCCTTCTCTCAACTAATGCTACAAAAAAAAAATCAAATTTCAGCTGGCCATTCAACTCATTGCTGTTTGTGGAATGTGACCTCTTGCCTGTCAAAAGCTCACCCTACAGCAGAGGCTATTTCTGCAAAGTTTTATAAAAATCCAATTGTTATATTTTCATTCTTGATTTTTTCAAAATTAAGATGAAGAGAATAAATTTTCAATTTGCTTCTCGATTCACAAACATGGTAAACAGTCTAATGAGACCCATTACAATTATGACATTAAACCAGTTTAAGGCATTTTTCTGCAAAGTGACTATAGAAATCGATGGATTAGAGAATAGCCCACAGTGCAGACAAGGCTCGGGAAACTTTTCCCATGTCTATAAATATAATTTGTGAAAAATAAAGCACAGATTTGCGGACAAAAACTATTTATGACAAAGAATCAGAATTGCGTCAAAAATATTTTTTTGTTTTCACAATATATTGTCTTTAATCGTTTTATCTATCATGCATCTCTGTTTTCTCTTTCCACAAGTTAACTTCCCCTAAAGATGGTGTGCTCGTCCATGGAATGTTTATGGATGCTTTTCGCTGGGATGATAAACAGAAGGTGATAGAAGATGCCTTTCCCAAAGTGATGCATTCTGTTTTACCGGTTGTGCACTTTGAGCCTTCACAGAATTATGAACCAAGTCCATCGTTGTATCATGCACCACTTTACAAAACAGGGGCCAGAGCAGGAACCCTCTCAACAACAGGTATTATACTCAAGTTAGGACAACGGGAATTCAACGTCATATGTTTATTTGAACCCTAATTGCTCGGGAATTGGATGGCACAGTGGGTCAGCACAAAGGCCTCTCACTTCCAAGACATGTTCAAATCCAACCGAGATCAATGTCTGTTGGCTGTAAAGGCTCTTCAAGAAATGATTTTGGGACAATCTCAACCCAGTTCTTAGTGGACTTGGACCCATAGAACAAAACTATACCTACTATGGCATTAAATTGGTAATCTCATACGGAGAGCCAACAGGATAGCTCATGTGGGAAATTGAAAAAATGCTATACTGATATGGTTGTGGGAGCTTTACTTTATATCTAATAATGCCGTGCCAGATCTAAATGTGCTTGATGGGTGTCAGGGAAAGGGTGGCAAGAATTTTTTTTTGTCACCATGTGTAATGTCAAGGCAAATGTGTTGTTGAAAATTTGCTCGATTTGTTTTTTTACAGTGAAATCATTTGCTGCCAGGTTTCTTGATTTTTCTTTTACTTTGTTACTTAGTTAAGAAAAAAAGTTTTTTCAATAAGCCTTTGAAGTCATTGTTTCCTAGCTGCATCTTTTTTGTGCCTAAAAATGCTCTGAAACAGTACATTTTCTGAGTTTTATTGAATATTGTACTTTATTACAGTACCATCCCCAGTGCGAGTATAATGTAAATCCTTTTGGGCAGGAAAGTAAATATGTATTCCCCCCTCCAATACTAGTTGCTGTATATAAAGTTGTATCCAGCATGTATGACAGGCATCACAGTTAGAATCATAGCAATATACGGCACAAAAGGAGGTCATTCGGCTCATCGTGTCTGTGCCGGCCGAAAAAGAGCTATCCAGCCTAATCCCACTTTTCAGCTCTTGGTACATAGCCTTGTAGGTTACCTCAAATGCACATCCAAGTACCCTGTAAATGCAATGAGGGTTTCTGCCTCTACCATCCTTTCAGGCATTGAGTTCCAAACCTCCACCACCCTCTGGGTGAAAAAATTTCTCCTCAACTCCTCTCTAATCCTTCTACCAATCACTTTAAATCTCTGCCCCCTGGTTATTGATCTCTCTGCTAAGGGAAATAGGTCCTTCCTGTCCATTCTATCTAGGCCGCTTATAATTTTAGATACCTCAATTAAATCTCCCCTCAGCCTCCACTGTTTCAAAGAAAACAATCCCAGCCCATCAATTGAACCAAACAACAACATTTTACAACTGAAGAAGTATGGATTGTATCTCTTAAAGTTGAGCAAAGTAGCTAAAAAGATAATAACCAACAAGGAACCATTAAGTAGCAGAAGTTTGAGCAATCACATTGTTCAATTTTTTCAAAGTTACCAATCCCAAACTGGTAAGTAGCAGAGAGCGATCAATCAAAGCACTACAAAGATTTGTGAGGTTGGTTTGAGCAACCGTTTTGAATTTCTCCCCAGCTGAGAATTTACCATTAAAAGTAACATTTATAACATCGAACATCCATAAAAATTAAAAAGTTATGAATATAACACTTAATGCTATTCATAGGGATACCTGCGCAGTTGCGTAAATCGCTGGAAAATGTTTTATCAGAGAGGCCTTTTGCTATGTTGGAAGCCTGAGGCTCAATTTGGAGTACATGGCTGAAGCTTGAATTATTCAGCTGGGCTTTGCTGACTATTTATTATGCAAATGCCTTAGTTCTTACTGATTGGCTACAGTCTATGTCGATCCCAGCAGGCCCCTTCCCATTTTATTTTTGATTCCAGAATACAGTTAAGTATCCATCCCTTCTGATTCCAATGAACACTACTACCAGGAAAACTAGCCATTCACAGAGCATGCTAGGAATCATTGTTTGTAAGCTCCATCCCTCCCTTGTTCAGTAATGGAAAAGCCTGGAGATCTGTGAGGTAACTGATTTATTTTGTGTTAAAAATCTCAAAACAAAGTAAACCATGAACATTGTGGGAAATTATGTAAATAACTATACAGAAAGGGTTGCTTGCTTATACAGTTATGATTATTTACTGTTCTAGTGGCAGACTTCTCCCACTTCGCTAGTCAGTCTGTGCACCCTCTCTCTCAGTAATATTAATCTGAACTGTTTTTTTACACTGAACATGCTGGCCCAGGTTCTGGTGTTTAGAAACCCTAGGCTCCTGTGCAATCTTACTGAATCGGATCAGCTACTGAACTGGCCCAAATTTCCTCGAGGATTCCGCCGGATCCCGCTATAACTCCAGCAGAAGATTGGTGGAACCCACGGGAAAATGGCAGGAACCCACCTGCTCCCAGTCTCTGCATTTCTGGGATTTTATGGCATGCCTTATAAGGGGTAGGAACTCTACTCGACCCTTACAAGGCAAATGTCACCAGGGCATGGAGCAGGGAACAAGGACTCCCTAGGCCAGGAGTTCCCACTTCCCCAGCGTTGCACTGGAGGCCAGTGTGCCCAGTGAGATTAGTCGTACCGGTCTTCAGATGGGCATAAGTGGGCCCCAGGCAAGCGGTATGAAGCCCAGACAAAGCAAATGTTTTTTTAAAACATTTTCTTGTTCTGCCTCCTTACATAGTGGGCTGAAAGAGACATGCCTGAGGTCCGGGGGGAGGGTGAGGGCTGAGCAAACCCTCCTCCAATAGCAAGCAAGATTTTCCGGCTGCATGGACAGGCAGGTGCCAGAGATGCGGCCATTGTAGCATGGGTGCCCACCTGCTCCATGCAGATTAGGTACCCTCCCACTTACCCTGCAAACTCCATCAGGATCAACACTAACAGATACCAGCGAGTGTGATCCCGGTTTAATCACTGGGATCGCGGCTCTTGGAATTTCGGGGTCTTTGCCTCTTTGCATCACTACTTTTCAGGACAAAAGAATTACGCTGACACATAGCCCAAATATAGCTGAGGAGAAAACTGGGTGGGATGCTGGGGGGGGGATCGAGAATGGCTCAGATTGAGTCAGATCATGGCAGACTAGGCATCTACCACCTTGTGTGCTTCTCAGGCTGTCTGCTCATTCACCTACCCCATCATGTTGCTGGGTCACTTATTCGTTGTCTCAGCCCAAGTGCTGTCCACCCAAAGTGCTTCCCGGCTTTCTCATTGAGTCACCTGGTTAGCCCAAGTAACTCCAGGCTCATCCAGCCTCATTGCTTCCTGATCCGTCTACTTCTCTCTGGGACGGCAGGTGCTGCTAATCTCGCACTTCCAGGAATAGGGAAAGTTGTGGGTTGGTACTTGGGACGGGGGTCCCCTATCGGTACACGGCCGGCGGAATGGTCTGCACCCCTGGTGTCAGTCTGCCTTTTTCTTCCACCACACTCCCGAGCCACTGGACACTTCTCCATTTTGCCAGTTGTTCTGCTGGGTCTGACGAAAGGCCATCGATCTGAAACGTTAACCCGACCTTGCTCTCTCCACAGATGCTGCCTGACATACTGAGCATTTCCAGCTTTTTATGTTTTTAGTTCAGATTTCCAGCATCTGCAGTATTTTGCTTTTTGTTCCCGATTTTTCACGCCTTTCTTCATAAATGATTTCAAAGCTGTAATCTAATAGTGGCTGATAGTTTGAAACTGTTGGAACATTTTGGCTCTTGTGGTTGATAATACCTGACCGCCAGATCAGATTACATCCTTGAAATCATTGTCAGGAATCCAATATCCTGGGTTTTGGTGATTGCAGATCAATATAACAAAGCATGCATTTCTGTTTGTGTGATTGCAGGTCATTCTACAAATTTTGTTGTGACCGTGCTATTGCCATCAAAAAGAGACAGCGACTATTGGATCTCCAAAGGATCTGCTTTGCTTTGTCAACTGAATGAGTAAATCTTTGCACATCTATGCAGGTCAGGTCACTTGTTTAAGAATTAATTTCTATGTAAATAAGTCTGGAAAATGGCATAGTAATGAGTTGGAGGGATGGAGTCTTTGGCTGAGATTTGAATTGCATCATTATTTTGGATAAACTTTTGCATAGCTTCCGGCTCATGTTTTACACTTGTATTCTCCTTTGCAACTGTACCTAGTTGAGTTTAAATATTTGGCTGATTTGACTTTTTAAAAATATATCATTACAACTTTGTATCTCAAAACTGATTCAATCTATCTAAGCTTTTTATTTGTATTGCTATCTAAGTATGAGCATAATTTCCTTAAATGCATTTTTCTTTGCTTAAAAATGTTGGATAAAATATTGCAACTATCGGATTGTGCCTTATTAATGAAATTTCAATGTATTTCTAATAATCAAATAAATATGATTTTGCTGAAACAGGTATTTTTTATACAGAATTGTTTGAAATGTAAAGTTACATGCAGATTTTTTGCTTTCCAATTTGGAGTTAACTAAAGTTCCATCAAGAAACTCTCTGTGGGACATTTATGTCATCCTCTCCTCCCCACATTATCCATTTCATGAATTACTGCCCGATTTCAAGTAGATCCAAATAAACCATTCACTATATTTCGAATGGCTCACTAATGAGGCTATTTCATTATGAATTGCCTGAAGACACCTGCCTTCTGGAGAGTTGTTGGACTGCTGGTGATGTTTCTACTACCTTGCAAGCTGTCACCTGCAATTTTTATCAATCTCTGCAGACAGCAACTTGCAAGGACTGTTTACCCTCAAATTTCTAAAAGCAGGCTGCTGTGACTGAGAATCCCCCAGATTCTTTACCCATTCTCCATTAGTAATGCAAATGTTGAATGGCACAAATGGGAGATATGAAACAGAAATCAGACTTCGATACAGTGGCTTCCAGATGCAGGTTGAGTACTTATTGATATGTAAATAATAAGCTTCGAGGCCAAACCTCAATGCAAATGAAGACCTGCCTTAAAATAACCACTTTCAAATTGATACTGCATTCATGTTACTGAACTGCTGGTGGAGTCACTTTGTTCCCAGCAGTAGCAATGTAAATAAATGAGGCAGCGCTAGCACCCCCAGTGGCGTGGAATACCACCTCAAAAGGTCATTTCCCCTGTGCCAAACAAAGACAAAACACCACTAGGGATAAATGTTATGAGTGGCCATTTTCCTGGCCATCAAAGCTGAATGTTCATCCAGCCCATCGGGCCCAGCAGTACAGTTTTTGCATTTCTGGCTTGCATTGAATCTTCCTCAACATTTGGGGAAGTTCGCTGCCAGGAATTAAAGCTGCAATCATGACTACTCAATAATGGCTCATGTGCAGTTGATTCGGTAGAGTTGCCAGTACTGTGAAATCCACCGGCAACATAAACAAGGAGGGATTCTAGTGCACCACAAGTCCTGGTGCATTGTAAAACTGCTCCATTTCGTGCAACTGCTAAATAACTTTTCAATAAGTAGAACGATTTGGTTCCTTCCTCCTCTGTTTTAATGCTATAAAATCATAGCAATGTTTTTTCATGTGGCTTGCTGAACAGTCCCTAATATCACTCACAAAGAGACATCGGACTGGATTTTCCTCCAAAATAGAATAGGATGACAGCTGAAAAGGGGGCAAAATTGGATGGTAAGGACTGCAGTTGCGTTCTTCCCCCCCGGGAGGTAAATTTCCCTCCCCTCACCCCAGCTGTGATCTCTGCTGGCTGTCCCTTCCCCTTCAGTATGATCCGGGCCTGGCCTCCCGTTCCATTTCCCTCCTACCTGTTTCTCTTTTTCCTATACCACTTCTACATCTCTCCTGCTTCCTTTCATTGATTTTGCTTTAGTCGATGTAGTCACCATCCTTTGAATGAACACTTCACCTTAAAATTATGTTTATATTAGTGAAGAGGTTGTCTAATAACTTCAGCTGCGGATAGACCTGTACGTTCAGCCATCCTTCCACTTTTATGCTGCCACTACTGTCTCCGGAGGCACTAGGGAAAACCAACTGGTCGGGTGGGTCTCAGCACCTCGGAAGCAGTCATGTCACCTCGCGTACCTGATGGTGCCGCGGCCGAAGTCAAGGCTGCCTCCAACTGCAGCACCACAATGCAGATGCACCATGAGAATTGCCTTTCACTGCACTAAAACAGCAACACAAACATTTTATTTTCAAACTTGACATTCACCAGCCATTTGGCATGAAAGAGATTCTCCTGTTGTTGTGCCTGTACACTGGAGTCCAGATGGATGCACATCTTATCCGACTGAGCATAATTCCACCACGAGCATGACATTTTAATGTACCGTTCCACACTTTCTTCATTTTGTAGAAATTGTCATCTGAGGACAATTCCAATCCAAGCAGAACATTTCACAGCAAATTAGTTACAACACATTTATCAGACTCTGACTAGACCATCCGTGGATACAAAATAATTGGAGGTCACATATGCTGGCATCTCAAAGCTTTTTCCAACAAAATATTAAATTGGTTGGGTAGCTAATGTCAACTCTGTCACCACATTTATAGCGCTATCACTTAGGCACACTTTAAGCTAGCAGCATATTTCATTTTATGTGGCGAAATTCACTTGAACATCGTACTTTAAAATGACATTGTCCAGAAAGGGAACTATCACATCTAGGAAGGAAATTCAGTGCATACAGGATGTTGCACTGGTGATGGTGCAGTTTCATTATTCTTTCACAAATACATGTTATCAAAGGCTTGAAAATTTTATGAGAAAACATTAAGAGGGTCAATACCTTAATATTATTCCTAAGATCTGTATTATATTTCTTAATGCGATTCCAATAATCCGGAATATTGAATTGCATGGGTAGCTACTGTGAATTCTGGTTAAGTAAGTAAATGCACAATCTGATGTGGCACCCGGGTCACATGGACCAAGGGATTCAATTTATGCTCTGTGCTCAGTTATCTGATCTCAGTCAGAGTACTGGTGTAGGCATTACAATTGTCCTGAGTTCCTCTGGGAGAGGGAGAATGAAAATATGGTCATGGTTCCTGCTCCTGATCACTGTCCAGTGACTCCTGTTGGAAAGCATACACACACGGACAGGATTGGGTTCGACAGCATAAAGTTGGATAGTTGGAAAATCCGAAAAGTATCCTAATTCAGTGTCATTATCAGAACTGGATGGCTTCGACCACAACTCCCATTTAGATAACTTTCCTCAAATCAAAATCGCAAATTTGCAGGGAAATTACAGAGAGGTGCAAAAGCCATAGAGTAGTGATAACTGGGGACTTAAACTATCCTAACATAGACTGGGATAACAATAATAATATAAGGGGCGAAGAGGGGGAAGAATTTTTGAAATGTGTTCAGGATAACTTTCTTGACCAGCACATTTCCGGCCGAACGAGGAAGGAGGCATTGCTGGACTTGGTTCTAGGGAATGAGGCGGGCCAAGTGGAGCAAATGTCAGTGGGGAAGCATTTAGGGAACAGCGATCATAGTATCAAAAGGTTTAGAATAGCTATAGAAAAGGACACGGACCACTCTAAAGTAAAAATACTCAATTGGAGGAGGGACAATTTTGAGGGTATGAGAACAGATCTGGCCCGGGTAAATTGGAATCAAAAACGGGCAGGCAAAACTATAATTGAACAGTGGGCGGCCTTTAAAGAGGAGATAGTTTGGGTACAATCTAGGTACATTCCCACGAGGCAGAAAGGTAGGGCAACTGAAGCCAGAGCTCGCTGGACGACAAAAGAAATAGTGAGTAAGATGAAGCAGAAAAAAAGGGGCGTATGACAGATGTCAGGCTGATAACACAAGTGAGAACCAGCAGAATATAGAAAGTTCAGAGGGGAAGTGAAAAAGAAAATAAGAGGGGCAAAGAGAGAGTATGAGAATAGACTGGTGGCAAACATAAAAGGGAATCCAAAAGGCTTCTACAGGCATGTAAACAGTAAACGGGTAGAAAGAGGAGAGGTGGGGCCGAATAGGGACCATAAAGGAGATCTACTCCTGGAGGCAGAGGGGATGGCCGAGGTACTAAATGAGTAATTTACATCTGTCTTTACCAAGGAAGAAGATGCTGCCAGAGTCTCAGTAAAGGAAGATATAGTTGAGATACTGGATGGGCTAAAAATTGATAAAAAAGAGGTACTAAAAAGGCTAGCTGTACTTAAAGTAGATAAGTCACCTGGTCCGGATGGGATGCATCCTAGGTTGGTGAGAGAAGTAAGGGTGGAAATTGCGGAGGTACTGGCCATAATCTTCCAAACATCCTTAGATATGGGGGTGGTACAAGAGGACTGGAGAATTGCAAATGTTACACCCTTGTTCAAAAAAGGGTGTAAGGATAAACCCAGCAACTATAGGCCAGTCAGTTTAACCTCAGTGGTGGGGAAACTTTTAGAAATGATAATCCGGGACAGAATTAACAGTCACTTGGATGAGTGTGGATTGATTAGGGAAAGCCAGCATGGATTTGTTAAAGGCAAATCGTGTTTAACTAACCTGATAGATTTTTTTGATGAAGAAACAGAGAGGGTAGATGAGGGCAATGCAGTTGATGTGGTGTATATGGACTTTCAAAAGGCATTTGATAAAGTGCCGCATGGTAGGCTTATTATCAAGATTGCAGCCCATGGAATAAAGGGGGCAATAGCAACATGGATGCAGAATTGGCTAAGGGACAGGAAACAGAGAGTAGTGGTGAACGGTTGTTTTTCGGACTGGAGGGAGGTGTACAGTGGTATTCCCCAGGGTCAGTGCTGGGACCACTGCTTTTCTTGATATATATTAATGACTTGGACTTAGGTGTACAGGGCATAATTTCAAAATTTGCAGATGACACAAAACTTGGAAGGGTAGTGAACAGTGAGGAGGAGGATAGTGACAGACTTCAAGAGGATATAGTCAGGCTGGTGACACATGGCAGATGAAATTTAACGCAGAAAAATGTGAAGTGATACATTTTGGTAGGAAGAACGAGGAGAGGCAATATAAACTAGAGGGCACAATTCTAAAAGGGGTACAGGAATAGAGAGATCTGAGGGTACATTGTTGAAGGTGGCAGGGCAGGTTGAGAAAGCAGTTAAAAAAGCATACGGGATCCAGGGCTTTATAAATAGAGGCATAGAGTACAAAAGTATGGAAGTCATGATGAACCTTTATAAAACATTGGTTCGGCCACAACTGGAGTATTGTGTCCAGTTCTGGGCACCGCACTTCAGGAAAGATGTGAAGGCCTTAGAGAGGGTGCAGAAGAGATTTTCATAGAATGATTCCAGGGATAATGGACTTTAGTTCCATGGATAGACTGGGGAAGCTGGGGTTGTTCTCCTTGGAACTGAGAAGGTTGCGAAGAGATTTGATAGAGGTATTCAAAATCATGAAGTGTCTAGACAGAGTGGATAGAGAGAAACTGTTTCGATTGGCGGAAGGGTCAAGAACCAGAGGACATAGATTGGCAAAAGAACCAAAGGTGACATGAGAAAAAACTTTTTTACACAGCAAGTGGTTAGGATCTGGAATGCACTGGGGGTGGTGGAGGCAGAGTCAATCATGGCCTTCCAAAGGGAACTGGATAAGTATTGAAAGGAAAAAATTTGCAGGGCCACGGGGAAAGGGCGGAGGAGTGGGACTAGCTGGATTGCTTTTGCACTGAGCCGGCGCAGACTCGATGGACCGAAAGGCCTCCTTCCGTGCTGTAACCTTTCTATGACTCTGATAAGAAAGAAAAAAAGAAAGAACTCGCAGTTACATAGCAGGGGTGAAGAGAAACATTATGAGATGACTTTTCAAAGCAGGAAGGCAGGAGTAAGGTAACGGGGGGTATGGCAAAGAGTTCCAGAGTGCAGCGGGAAGCTAAAAGAGTGGGCACGAATGTTGGAGTGTAGGGGAATGAAAATGAGGATTAAACTAGTCTCAAAGGAAGTTACTTAGGTATGATAGTGCGAGGCTATGGAGAGATTGAAGATAAGGACAAGGATTTAAAATTGATACAGAAGGGCACAGAGAGCCAGCACAGTTTGGCAAGAATTGGAGTGATGGAAGTACAGGCTTTGAATGGATAAGGATATGAACAACAGCATTCTGAAGGAGTTGTAATTTATACAGCGTGGAAGCAGGGGAGCCCAGCATGGAGAGCATTGAAGAAGTTGACTGTCATAGTGATAAAAGCATGGATTAGAATATCAACAACAGTGGCGGAGTGATTAGGATGGAGGCCGGTGATGTTTTGAAGGTGAAAGTAAGCAATATTGGTAACAATAGATATATTGAGAAAGCTCCAGATCATGTCAAGGTTCCCTACCACTGGACTCAGCCAGAGGTGGCGATTGTGAAGGTTAATGGGGTTGACAGGAAAGGCATGTAGTCGCTGATGACATTCAAAAAGGGTGGCTTCTGTCTTGCCTACTTTCAGTTGGGAGAAAATTTTGAATCATACAAGACTTGATGTTGGTGAGTCAAGCGATAGCATTGGAATCAAAACATGAGGTTGAAAGGTACAGCTGCCGGTCAACATTATGTATCTGGAATCTGATCCTTTGCTTCTTGATAATGTCACCAACGAGTAGCATATGGACGATAAAGAGGTGGGGACTAAGATGAAGCCCTAGGATACATTGGTGATAACCAAGCAGACGACGGAGGAGAAACCAACGAAAGGTATGTAATATTATCTTTGGGACACGTACGAATGGAACCAATGCCACAAAGGTGGGACTGCTGAATAGAGACATTGGAGGAGGATAGAATGATCAACAGTGTCAAAGGCCGGGGGCAGATCGAGAAGGATAAGGAAAGACAGAGAACAGCAGTCAGTCACAGAGGACGTTATTGGTGACCTGCGGTTGATAAATTCTGTGTGTGCATATGTCTGTGTGAGAGAGAGACGTATCATGGGAATTGTATTTTTCTCCCTGCTCCTTTAGAACTCCACCTTGCCAAGTGGAACAGACCGATCTAGTATTCCCAAACTGGGCATCCATGTATGAGGAGCTGCGGGCCAGCAGCAGCAGCAGTATACCACTATAATGTGTAACCTTATGGCTTGCCATTTCCCTCACTCTTTGATCACAATCAAGCTAGGAGACCGATCCTGGTTCAGTGCGGAGTGTAGAAAGCCATGCCAGGAATAGCACCAGGCATACCTTAGAATGAGGTACCATCATTAATGAAGCTACCATACAGGGCTCCCTGCATGCTAAACACCAAAAGCAGCAGACTATAGACAAAGCTAATGGATCAGAGTAAATCTCTGTAGCCCTACCACATCTAGTCAAGAATGATAGTGGACAATGAGGCAACTAACAGGAGGAAGAGACTCCATGAACAACCACATCCTCAAACATTATGGAGCCCAGCACGTATGTGTAAGAGATAATTTTCAACTTCACTGCCTGGGCAGTAACCTGACAGAGCAAATCACCCGCCCGCTGCAGAATCCACCTGACTTTTGTTGCGTATATTTTCACATCTGAGTGTACTTGTGTAATCCAGATGTGATAAAACAGTATGGGGCCAATTTTCGGATGGCCGAGCGGGTGCGTTGGGGGCTCGTAAAATGGGGGAATCCCGGAGGGGGTCCAGAGCCCGGCTCCAACTCGCCCACTTCCGGGTTCCCAAATGACGCGTTCGGGTCCACGCACAGCTCCCGCATGCGGGACTCCAACCGGCAATTAAAGCCGGCTGGATGACAATTCACATACTTACTTAGATAGTTGAGGTCCTTGACAGACCTCATTGACAGGAGATTTTGGCAGGGGTGCAATTTTCAAGGATCCTCAGCATGTTTTCCGTGCTGTGGGAAACATTCCCTGTTGGAGCAGACGTGTTTCAGCCAGCAGCCAGTGGGAGATGCAAAGGATTATTTGACAGTTGGGGGGAATACCTCATTTATTGCAGCAGGGCACTCTGTCACTTCAGACAAAGTTTTGGCTGCAACACCTTTCTCTTTCCACTCAAAATTATTCATTTATACCCTAAACTCTGCTGTGCAAACACAGTTACCTACTTTGCGGACCCCCTCAAACTCACACCATCAGGATGGGGAGCGCCATGGCTCCATTCATCACTTCATCCGAGGACGAGCAACATCACCAGCCTCGCCAGGCATGCCGTCCACCTCCGCCATGTGGAGATCCACAACATACTGCTGTGCCGCATGCACTTGCTCAACAGCACAGAGGGCAACAACAGAGATGCGTCGCAGGAGGCACTACCCTCGCCACAGGGTCTACAGACCGAGGCTCAGTTTCCTGGACCTTTCTGAGGAGCAGTGCATACGGAGGCTCAGACTCAGTCGCCAGGTAGTCGCGGACATCTGCAGCCTCCTTCATGCCGAGCTGCTCCCGGCTGGCCCGAGCAGCATCTCCTTACCTGTCGCTGCCAAAGTCGCCATTGCCCTCAACTTCTTCGCCTCCGGATCGTTCCAGGGTGCCACTGGGGACATTGCCGGGGTCTCTCAGTCGTCTGCACACAAGTGCATAAGGCAGGTCACCGACGGCTTGTTTTGCAAGGCCTCGCACTATATCAACTTCCCCATGGATGACCTCAGCCAGACGGAGAGGGCAGTGGGATTCCACGCTGTGACTAGCTTCCCACGGGTGCAGGGTATAATCGATTGCACACATATAGCAATACGAGCACCTCCACACGAGCCAGGACTGTTCATCAACAGGAAGGGCTATCACTCCATCAACACTCAGCTCATCTGTGACCACCGCAAGAGATTCCTTCACATGTGCGCCAGATACCCTGGCAGCTGCCACGATCCCTTCATCCTCTGGGAGTCCAACATCCCGCCCCTCTTCCACCCACCCAACACCCGCAAGGGCTGGCTTCTCGGGGTCAAGGGATACCCTCTGCACATGTGGCTCATGACACCTCTGAGGAACCCCACCACCAAGCAACAGCGTTGATATAACGACAACCACATCACTATCAGGTCCACAATTAAGCATGCGATAGGGCTGCTCAAGATGCACTTCAGGTGCCTTGATCATTCTGGGGGAACACTTCAATACGCACCAGACAGAGTGGGACGCATTATAGTTGTGCCCTGCACAACATGGCACAACAGAGAGGGGTGCCGCTGGAGGAGGCCCCATCCACATCTGCTACCCATATTGAGGAGGAGGAGGAGGATGTCGAGGAGGAGGAGGATCCCATGGGCTGCTCGTGAGGCCAGGGAGTCACTGATATGTGAACGGTTCTCCTAACATCAGATAGTGTGAAGCGTCCTGTCCTCACGACCTGGACAGAGGAGCGGCCACACCAGCCCCCTCCCCCGCTCCCTGCACAAAACAGACCTGCAACTACACCTACACCCAACTGTAGAGTGACCCAATGGGTGGCATTAAGTGTGGGTGTTCATGGTGAACCCCATGAAAGGGACTTATTGCACAAGCCAGTCAAGAATGGACAAGACATGGCAGTAGTGGTGATAATAATAAGATTTATTGTGAGTGGAAAAAAAAATCAAATATAAATAATAAACATGACAAACCGTCAAACACCCTTGTGCATCCCCTTTGTGCTTACAAAACCTTTGCCTTACGCTTCCGGCTACTCCTACATGGTGCATCCCCTGTGGCTGCAGCAGAGGCAGTGGCAGGTTGCTCTTGTTCATGCCCTGACCGATTAGATGCTTTGGGCCTACACCCTCTGGGTTTCGGTGCCCATGAGGACCCCTCCAAAGACTGCTCCACCTGAACCTGCGCAGGGGCAGACTCGGCCACCCGGAGAGGAGGCAGCATTGCGGGTACTCGTTGAGGGGGGCAACGGGTGAGACGTGGAAGCGCTTTGAGTGGCGTCCTCACTTCCATGCCCCCTTTCGCCATCATCCCTCTCCTGGGCCAGGCCCACATCAGTCCTACCACCCTGCTGGACGACAGTTTGGAGGACATGTGTGAAGCCTTGTAACAACAGTGCTAGTGTATCTGCCTGCCTGTTTAAGGCGGCAGAAAGTTGCTCACCCTGAGTCCGAACGGCCGTTGTCAGGGCCTCAGTGGCCTCATTGATGAGCCGTGCTCGAAGCACCCATTTTTCAGGCGCTATGCAGCCTCCTAAGGCCTCAAAATGGCAGGCAGGAAACGTGGGGACACTTCCAACTGGAAGTGTGCCACCTGCCATAATGGGTAAGGACCAACAGGAGGCGTCCTTTACCCATGCCTGAAGCAGGCATTTGGCCCTTTCCATATGCAAATAAGGAACCGAATGCCTGCTTCAGGTCCCTGCTGCAACATTGGTTTGCCCTGAGATAGCCAACTCCAAAAATAAATGCTCCAGAATTTCTCCCCCATCAGGTTTGCCCTTTTCCTATTTTGCTGACTATCGGAGCCAGGGAGCAGGCAGAGCAGCTGGCAGGGTAATATTCGATTATCTGGAACACAACATGTGGCTTCTGTACTTGCCACAGAAGACTACTTCTGTCTCTAAGAAAGGACCACTTGTTTCAGTATTTTTTTCCCAAATGCCAATAAGATCATCTAATTGATTATACTTCACGGGCACACTGTGACCTTTTCAGTCATTTGGGACATCAGCATGTTGAAAGTGAATGGCATTCTTTTTCATTTTCTTTGGGAGGGGGTTGAAGGGTGAGATTCTCAGCCTTCCCTCCGGGAGCATTGAACAAAACACCCACACGTGGCTGCCTGGAGCTGCCTCTAAAGTTTAGGGCAAAATACCACGGATGCTGGAAATCTGAAATAAAAACAGAAAATGCTGGGGAAGCTCAGCAAGTGAGGCGGTATCTGCAGAGCGAGCAAGGTTGGGTTAACGTTTCAGGTCGATGACCTTTCGTCAGAACTCTGAAACATTAACTCTGTTTCTTTCTCCACAGATGCTGCCTCACTTGCTGAGCTTCTCCAGCATTTTCTGTTCTTATTTCTAAAGTCTAGCTTGTATGAACTTAACATGGGCCTTCAGCACAACTTTACACCCAAAAGGAAAAGAATGGGTTTCTGCGGTCATTCAATAACAAAGAAGCATGCATTTTTAAATTAAAAAATCTCTTTTCTCCCCCATCCACATGCAAAGCCTGCCACAGCAATCTCCCAGTTTGTCTACTGCTTCAAAAGTAACATCACTATAACTGTTGGGAGCGACCAAAGAGAAATTTGGTGGATTGATGCCATCCATTTTGTCCCATTCTGAATGAGAGCAGGTTAAGATGATGCAAAATATTTGTGTCATTTAACATGCAGTGCTTTGTGTGTACCTTTATCCAGTATGAGTCGACTGCAAATGATTTCTGCTCAGCCAGCTATGACACCTAAAGCATTGGGTAAAACACCAAAAAAAGGCATTTATTTATTATATGCAATACCTATAAATTAGACTGTGTGATCCCTGTAGGGATCAATATCCAGTTTACAGACAGCTCAATTCAATTTGAGTCGGTTCATTGCAATGGTGCAGAATGGATTATTATTATTATACTTCTGGTATATTTTGTACCGATCAGTCATTTTGTTCAGTCATTTTGTTCAGGTTCATACAATGGAAAGCAGATTCAGTCAGTTGTGCTGTATTTGGACTCTGCTGCTTAAAGCGGTCTCCTGCTGAACTGAGTGCCCCACACTGAGAAGAGTGAATGTTATCCTGTTACACAAGCAATTGAATTCACTTCAGATCTATTAATGTGAGCTGGCTTCAATCTTCCAATATTTTCACAGCACCTTTTCTCTCCAGCAATGCAGGCAATGGACTATGGTAAATAAACTAGTCTGAGGCATCTACTAAGGCAAGGAAGGATAAAGAGTGGAACAACATAAGCATTTGAATCAAGCTGTTTACTCACCGTTCATTTGAATCGCTTTTACTTTGCAGTAAGAACAGATTAAATTTGGACACTTTCATATGGTTCATTTTAAACTAATAAAAGAAGATTTTGTACAAAATGATTTTAAACCAATAATTCAATCTATTATCAATCTGGCTGAATTAGTGCCTAAAAAACTAATTCTATTCAAGAATACCTCAAAATCTTTCAATTCATATTTTTGTGCAGTTGATGCAGCCCCTCTTCCTGCACCTGATTTACATCTGGTTTAGTTGGTAGCAGAGACCTAAGTCAACAAAAGAAAATGTCAATGACTCTGCCACTGGGATGAAGATGATGGAAATGCCAGGAATGTGGAACCTGACCTGAACATTATAAAAGTGGCTAAAGAAAAGTCAGGAATTCTCCGGGCGTTATCGCCAATATTCCTCTTTCAACCAACAGCACCAAAAGTAGATTAACTGGTCAGCCATCTCATTGCTGTTTGTGGGGTCCCACTGTGTGCAAAAAAGCTACCATTTTTTCCCACATCACAGACACTGCACTTCAAAGTAATTCAGTGTGAAGCACCTTGAAATGTTTCTGAGGTATAATAAGGCACTATATAAATAACAAGTCTTTCTGATCTGAAGAGGACACATAGAAGAAAGCTACCCAGAACCAAAAGGAAACAATAGGAACAGTGATGGAAGAGTACATTAATAGATTTTCTGTAACCTCATCACACTCCTATTTTGATCAAAGTTGGAATTCTTTACAAGTACTCTATGCTTTGCAGGCTTTCTGACAGATCAATCAGAAGCAGTATGCAAGTGTATAGACTTGTCACAGATCTGATAATGATTTGTAAGAGGCAAACAGAATACCCAGAATGGAAGCCAGATTTTCAGATGAAGCAACTGATATTTTGGTGAAGGGAAGACTCAAGCGGGATTAGATATCGAAATTCATACAGAAGTGCATAAATTACAGAGCAAGACATATACATTCTTTATTATAGAAATGTGAGTGCATGTTAATGAAATATATAGTGAACTATCCACTGTAGAATTGTTTATATTCACCAGAGGAAAAGTCTGCGACCACATGCCTGTTCATGGAAACTTAACATGGCACTATACACACCATCCCACATACTGTATACAGATCCATAATATTCTAGGGTGAGAACATTTTTGTGGGTCAGGACGTCCTATGAAAAGTGCAAAAATCTCCCTATTGTTAATATAATAAGACATGCCAACCTAGAAAACTAGAAAAAGCTGACATGTACTCAAAAAGAACAGCAATTCAAAAATGACCCTGAATATGGGCTCTGACATGTGAAAATGATTGATTACACTGAAAGGGCAGTGGGACACGGGATTGTTGTACCTCCAGTGTCCTTCACTCATATTGGAAGAAAAACATATGTGAAAGCCTGAAGTGTTGGGAGCACAAAATTGATTTTCTCAGGAGATCTGTGGAAAATGTTGATTTTCAATTCCTTATTTAATGGATCTTCCAGCATTTTGGAGTCGACAGTGGATCAACTGATCCATTGCTCCTTTCCTTGTGGAATTGCCTCCCCAATCTTCCTGGTTTGATACATTATTATGAATAAATAATGGTTAACTTTAATTAAATAACATTTAAATATTAAAAGTGATAAAGTTTAATCAAACTAATAAATGTTCATGTTTTCTAAAATAAAACAAAACCAAAAAATTTAAAATATGCTTATCTGAACTATCAGCACTTTTAAATATATGGTTATGATTTATTGCTCTTTTCCTAATATTTTTGTTAGAATTATCAGCAAATCTGATTAGATGGTGCAATTATTAAATTGAGTATTTCTTCCTGATTAATGGGGTTGTGGGAACCCTCTCCTTCTCCACTCTGTGCTAAATGCTCAGGGAAGAGCTGCACTTGGCAAAGAGAGAGGTGACTCCCCTAAATCCATTAAGCACTCCAAGGCAGGAGAGTTTTAGTCCTGATGATGTTTCTGTTTCAGCTTGGCCTTCTGCTGGTGCTCGTGGGTTGCTTTCTGCCTTAGTCCTCCGCAATCCAAAGGTACTGGGGGCACGGGCAGTGCTGTCAGCCAGATACCTTGTGCCTCTTCTGCCACGCCTCAAATCCGTATTGCTTGTGCCGTGCACACTTGGGATCCAAGGACTAACTGCTACCCAACTTCTCTCTCTGTGCCTTCAATTCCCATGTCCCCCCAGCAGCACCTTCCATTCCTAGAAGCAGAAATTACCATTGAGATGCACGAACCAGAGGAGGCTCGTGTGGAGCATAAATACTGGCATAGACCTGTTGAGCCGAGTGGCCTGATTGTGTGCTGTAAAATTATATGTAATTCTATGTATCTCACCTGCTGACAGAATTATTATACCCACATCCATTTTCATATAAATTGTAACTTTTCCTTAGTGCCAAAAAGTTGACAAATTCATAGCAGCCAAAGAAAAACAACTTTTATGCTGTAGACACCAGCCTTATCTACAACCATGTTGTTAGGGAAATCCAATCCTGATCCTCACTGAGTGTGGGAGTCATAGGAAGTGGCAGGAATGTGCATTGCAAATGAGCAATGATGGCTCATAGACCTATTTCTACAGAGCACAGGAAGTTTGAATCCACACCGATTTTCACCGCACATGTCAACAAGCAGGCATTAGGTCTGAAATGTTGAATTTTGCATAAAATGCAGACTATTGGTATGTATGGATCCTGTAGCTCTTACCTGTGACAACTTCAGCTTGACACGTTTTCTAAGAAGAGATTTTTAACAAAATCAGGATGACCTGGAGATGCTTTCCCCTCTGACATTCGATTAGCTCTGGCCAAGTTACTAATTATTGACTAGGTTATTATTATTCCACAACTTCCTAATGGTACTTTTCTCATACAACTTTTGATCTCTCCTTTGAGTTATGTTTCAAGGATCTGCTTCCTACTTGAATCCGGTAGATTTTAGCCCTCGGCCTGTCTTGCACATCAAAACTTTTGGCACAATATTGCGACACAGACCTACCGAAAATAAATACCAAACAATATTGTGATCTTTCACCGTTCTTCCAAATGACTTTCCCTGTCTATTGATCTGTTCCATGACATACAGGAAACACGCAATGTTTTGCACCTGTGCAGAAGAGTTGAACCATGGAAACTCATGTTAACTCATGGGACAACTTAGGAAACGTGCAGGAATTTTGAATTCCTGTTTTTTACAAGCCACAAGCTTGAATACAGGGTCCACACATTGATTGTCCATGGAAAAAGCAGACAGTTTCCATTTATTAACTAGTTCTAGGGCAACTTGCTTTGCCCCAAGTGCTACCAAAAAGATAACTAATTTTGATGAAGAGCAGGCATTTTGCACTTCCTGAACTCAAATACTACCTGCAACTATACTGCAACAGTTAACTGTTTACATTGGAAATTCCCATTAAAAATGTTTTCATAGGCAGATTCAGTTATGAATGTTGGCATAAAAGCATTATCAAAAATTGTAACAATAGGAAGTTGAACAAGTTGTATGCAGGATGTGTGTGCATAAGCAAGGCTTTTATACATACATTTTTGAGCCTCAAAACATTTGAGGTAAGACATTTATTTTTTTAAATGGCCCACTTACCATGTCATGTATGTAGCCATCCTTAAGTCTCAAAATGACCATCCAAGTCAGAGTCTTATCTCTAGGTTGTCCTATGATTTCTTTGGTTTCTCCCTTATTGCTTCTAGGAGCATAGGAACTTAGGAAGAGGAGTAGGCCATTCAGCCCCTTGAGCCTTTTCTGCCATTCAATTAGATCATGGCCAATCTGTATCTTAACTCCATCTACCCACTTTGGCTCTATAACCCTTGCCTAAAAAAAAATTATCAATCACAGTTTTGAAATTTTCAATTGACCCCCCAGCCTCAACAGATTTTTGGGGGAGAGAGTTCCAGATTTCCACTACCTTTGTGCAAAGAAGAGCTTTCTGACATCACCCCTGAACAGCCTGGCTCTAATTTTAAGGTTATGCCCCCTTGTTCTGGACTCTCCCACCAGAGGAAATAGTTTCTCTCTATCTACCCTAGCAAATCCTTTAATAATCCTGAGCACCGCAAATAGATCATCCCTTAATCTTCTATATTCACGGGAATACAAGCATCGTCTGTGTAACATGTCCTCATAACTTAACCCTTTTAGCCCCTGGTCTCCTGACCAGTTTTCTGGCTTGCTAGCCTTTACATATGCTTTATGTCAGTATCTGACAAATATGAGACACACTGTCATATAACATCAGGTGTCAGTGAATAAGCTTCTACTGCAAATAGAAACATATTTCTGGTGAATATCAAAGGTTAAAGAAGCACAGCCCTCATGAAAACAGTATATTAGTAAAGGAGGGATAAGAACCAGAAGAACTGCATATTATTTTTTGTTATGATGAGTTGCATTGATGTGTTTCAATGTCGTTTATGATCATGTCGTCATGGCTTTGTAAACAAAGCAGAACAAGGTTTGCCGAATGGTTTGCTGTGGACAATGGCTCTTTAAATAAAGAGGTAAAAAATATTTTTTTTGATTACTGATACTTCAGTTCAAAACATTGCATCCGAACATTGTTAATATAACTGAATATGACATTTCTATTAAAATTAAAATAATACGATACATTTCTAAGTTTGTTCAT
The DNA here is from genome assembly GCF_035084215.1 of Heptranchias perlo. Lineage (NCBI taxonomy): Eukaryota > Metazoa > Chordata > Chondrichthyes > Hexanchiformes > Hexanchidae > Heptranchias > Heptranchias perlo. The sequence goes on along the minus strand of NC_090328.1, from coordinate 127,005,594 downwards.
TAGCAATCATAACTCCATAAATATTATGATTCCTTTGTATTTATAACTCACAGTCTGTTTGACACATTGGCAAGGGTTGGTTAAGACTTTTTTCTCTGATTTTGCAAAGACTACAGATTTGTCTGGATTTAAACATCTGTGTTGCCTCTTTTCCTTGACATTTTCTGTTTTATGCCCCTTTTTACTGTACATTAAATTTCCGCATTCAGCACTGATGCCTCACTTCATGTGAAATGAGGTGTAGATGACTGAAAGCATGCTTTGCGATAAGCTTCCAAGCTTAGTGCTGTTGGTGCAAAGACTGAAAAATCTTTATTATAACATTTCAGTGGTAAATCTGTTAACACCATTCCACAATACAATAAAAGTAATCATTTCGGAATAGTATAAGATAGCAATGAACTGACAGAAAATGGATAAAGGCACTTTGTTAATGCGAAAACATGATTACTTCCATATTATCTTGAGATACTTCCAATCATTTTCTATGTTCCACTGAAGCAAATATTGCAAAATGGCACAAACCCACCCAATGGGCTTCCATTTGTTAAAAATAATGGATGGAAAATCACAGGCTGGCTGTGCAAATCTGCGATATAAGCTTTCTGCATACGCTGGGAGAACAGAAGTGGAATTTTTACCTCATGAAAATTGAGTGGGTTCTGCAACATGCGGACAATACGTTCTGCCAGATTATAGCCCTGGCGGTGAAGGTGAAAATTATCCTCAAATTCTTTGACTGATGCGTACTGATAGCTGGTGTTAATATTTTACTCCTTTGAATCATAGAATCACAGAAAGATTACAGCACAGAAGGAGACCATTCAGTCCATCAAATCCGTACTGGCTCCATGCAAGAGCAATCCAGCTAGTCACACTCCCCCGCCCTATCCCCGTAACCCTGCAATTTTTTTCCTTTCAGGTACTTATCCAGTTCCATTTTGAAGGCCATGATTGAATCTGCCTCCACCACTCCCTCGGGCAGTGCATTCCAGATCCTAACCACTCGCTGCGTGAAAAAGTTTTTCCTCATGTCATCTTAAATCTATGTGCTCTGGTTCTTGACCCTTCCACCAATGGGAACAGTTTCTCTATATCTACTCTGTCTAGACCCGTCATGATTTTGAATACCTCGATCAAATCTCCTCACAACCGTCTCTGTTCCAAGGAAAACAACCCCAGCTTCTCCAGTCAATCGATGTAACTAAAGTCCCTCATCCCTGGAACCATTCTAGTAAATCTCTTCTGCACCGTCTCTGAGGTCTTCACATCTTTCCTAAAGTGCATGCCCAGAACTGGACACAATACTCCAGTTGTGGCCGAACCAGTGTATTATAAAGGTTCATCATGACTTCCATACTTTTGTACTCCATGGGCTCGATTTTCGCGTCGGGTTCCCTGCGGGTTTCCAGCGAGGGGGCCCCGAAAATCCCGATAACCGGTCACGTGACCGGATCGCGCCGAAATCCCGCCCACTTCCGGGTACCGCGCTGACGTGCGGGGCTGCGCGCGCAAGCCCGGCTGGTGGGAATCCCGCAGGAAATTAAAGCCAGCGGGGTTCCACTTGAGAGTACTTACCTTGCTTGTTGTGGTCAGTTAATGAGCTGAAGCAGCTGTCAAAAGAGGAAGTGTGGGATTTTGGGATCAAGGCAGTGAGTTTCCCACACTGGGGGAAACAGTCTCTCTCCAACCAGGCGTGTTGCAGCCAGCAGCCTGTGGCAGGTGCCAAGGTGCACTCCACGGGGGAGAGCCCTCACCCACGCAGGAGGCCACCGTGTCACATAGGGCAACCCCTGCCCTCCACCACCCCCCGCCAAGCCAGAGGACAGACCGACACGAAACCGCAGCCCCAGTCCGAGGAACCACCCACCTACCCTGCACAACCCCTCAGACCAACACCTGCCAGATGGGTGGTGCGTGGACACCCTCGGAGGACGAAGAGCATGACCAGCCCCAGCAGCCTCGCAGTCCACGCCGTCCGCCGCAGAGACGTGGAGCCCCCCAACACGGTGTTGTTGCACGCCCACCTGCACAGCAGGAGGGAGGGCTACCGCAGGGAGAGACGCATCGCAGAGGGCACTACCCTCGCCGCAGGGTCCACAGACCGAGGCGCAGCTCCCCGGACCTCTCCGAGCAGCAGTGCACAGGGAGGCGCAGATTCGCTCAACATGTAGTCGTGGAGATCTGCAGGCTCTTTCATGCCGAGCTGCTCCTGGCTGGCCCCAGCACCAACTGCTTACCTGTCGCTGTCAAAGTCACCACTGCCCTCCACAACTTCTCCGCATCCTTCCAGGGTGCAGCCGGCTGCACCGCCGATGTCTCTCAGTCGTCTGCGCGGAAGAGCCCTGCAAATACACCTGCACCTACTCTGCAGTAACACGATGGGTGGCATCAGTGGTGGGTCCTCATAGTGATACCCAGGAGCGGGCATTATTGGACACAACGGACAGGATTCGCGGAGACATGGCAGTGGTGGTGTCAATATAATGTGTGCTGTTTGTTGCTCTGAAATTCAATATAGGTAACACCCAGGACAAACCCTCAGACACCCTTGTGCACCCCCTTCATGCTCACGACACGTTTGCCTTACGCTGCCTACTGCACATATGTGATGCATGCCCTGTGGCTGCAGCACAGGTGGTGGCAGGTTGAGTGAGGCTGGCCGTGAGGGAGATGCACGAGAGGGTGAGTATGGGATGGAGCAATGAGATTGTATGAGGATTGGGCCGCGTGTTAGTGGCAGGATGAGTACTGGCGAGGTGAGTAGGTGGAGGTAAGATGAGGATGGGGTTTGAGTGGGTATGAAGGGTGATGTGACAGAGTAGTGTTGGCGGTGCCGAAGGAGATGTGGGGTGGGGGCAGTGTTGTGGCAGACGGAGTGTAGGGGAAAGACTTCGTGTTCTCACTGTGGCTGACCTACTGCGGTCATTGCAGCGCCTCCTGCACTGTATGCAGGTGGGCGATATGTTGGTGGCGCAGGTGACCCCCTCTGCCACCTCGAGCCAGGCCTTCTTGGTGGCAGAGGCAGGCCGCTTCCTCCCGCCCGCCGGGGGGAAGATCTGTGTCCTCCCCCTCCTCCTCACCCCATCTGATGATACCTGGGGTTGAGGCATCATTAAACTGGGAGCAGCCTTCCCCCTGGGCTGCTCCATGCTGCAATTTGTCCCATTGGTTGCAGCATCTGTCAGTGGAGGACTGCCCCTTTAACTAGAGAGCCTCCAGCTGACTGATCTTACTGCGCATGCGCAGCCCGCCCGACGCGCAGACCAGCGGCGTGGACTCCGGAGGAGCAGGTAATTGATTCCTATTAGTGTGTTGCCTGCTACGATCGCGCGGGCAACCCACTAATTTCGCCGAGCGTGTTGACCACGCTCCCGGGGGACCACCCGCTGGGAACCCGCAGGCCTGCTAAATTCGAGCCCTATGCCTCTATTTATAAAGCTCAGGATCCCGTATGCTTTTTTAACCACTTTCTCAACCTGCCCTGCCACCTTCAATGATTTGTGCACATATACCCCCAGATCTCTCTATTCCTGTACCCCTTTTAGAATTGTGCCCTCTAGTTTATATTGCCTCTCCTCGTTCTTCCTACCAAAATGTATCACTTCGCAATTTTCTGCGTTAAATTTCATCTACCACGTGTCCGCCCATGCCACCAGCCTGTCTATATCCTCTTGAAGTCTATCACTATCCTCCTCCTTCCAAGATTTGTGTCATCTGCTGATTTTGAAATTGTGCCCTATACATCCAAGTCCAAGTCATTAATATATATCAAGAAAAGCAGAGGTCCCAACACCGACCCCTGGGGAACACCACTGTACACCTTCCTCTAGTCCGAAAAACAACCGTTCACCACTACTCTCAGTTTCCTGTCCCTTAGCCAATTCTGTATCCATGTTGCTACTGCCCCCTTTTATTCTATGGGCCGCAATCTTGATGATAAGCCTACCATGTGGCACTTTATCAAATGCCTTTTGGGAGTCTATATACACCACATTAACTGCATTGCCCTCATCTACCCTCTCTGTTACTTCATCAAAAAACTCTATCAGGTTAGTTAATGTAAGAATTCTGGGAATTCCACCTTTTCCCTGAGTATGTAAAACTTTGGCCATTGACCAAAATCCTAAGATGGAAGGATAGGTGAGAGGTCACCAGACGAATCAACAACACACACAGTGGAATGTGGGAGAATTACTGCTTCAGACATGTCTCTGTTGTAATGCAAAACCTACAGCAGGTGGTCAACACTCGGCACTAATTCGAGAGGCAGTCGGCCATTGAGAGAGGCAACTGCTCCAGACATGGCGGAGCCATGCCTCGGTTCTGATGCAAAACCAATCGACACCTAGGACATGGGATGAAAAGTGAGCCTTGTGTGGCAAGTGCTCGACCGTCGGAATGAATTCGTAGAACAACGACCCATCGAGAGAAGCAATTGCAACATGATGAGAGACCATCAAAAGCCATCAAGGACTCTTAAGGACTTTGTAAGAACTGTTTAAACAGACATGGAATGACGAAAACTATTGTGAGAGGGGTATATAAGTGGAAGCTCAAAACCTCTCTTGTTTTGCTCTCTTGCTTTTGGTCTCTGGTTCTTGCTGTCTTGCTTCTTATCTCTTTTCCAGCTCTCTCTCTCTCTCTTCCTCTTAGTTCCTGTTCTTCTTTCCTTTTTTTTCACCCGAGTTCTCCAGGGAGGAGAGCAGCTTCCAGTGAAACCAACCAACCCTATGTGAGAGAACCGGTTGGCCAGACCTGCAAGTGCAAAGGATTGGTGAGCCTCGACCATACGTGTGTGTGTGTGTGTGTGATAGGTATCTCCACGGTCCCCACCAACCTCTTAGTTTGGCGGGATAAAGTTCTGTAGTGGGTGTGTGTAACTCAATGTACTATGTAGGACCATTTTTATCATTATTTTCTTCGTGCTGACGGTATAATAAAACCAACATTCCAATTCAATTCAAACACCGAGTTTGTGTGTTCTCTGTGCTATTCGGCTATGTGATCCATCACCAGGCGCGTTAGCATAAGTCCTGTTTTCCTGAAACCCCGATCCGTGAGGTATAAGTATTCCTTGGCTAGACCAGGGACCAGATATCTGCACTGATCAATAGGGTGAGAACAACCCCAAAACACCCTACATTAAACACGATTTGCCTTTAACAAATCCCTGCTGGCTTTCCCTAATCAATCCACACCCAATTAACAGAGTGACTGTTAATTCTGTCCCAGATTATCGTTTCTAAAAGTTTCCCCACCATTGAGGTTAAACTGATTGGCCTGTAGTTGCTGGCTTTATCCTTACACCCTTTTTTGAACAAGGGTGTAACATTTGCAATTCTCCAGTCCTCTGGCACCACCCCCGTATCTACGGATGTTTGGAAGATTATGGCCAGAACCTCCACAATTTCCACCCTTACTTACCTCACCAACCTAGGATGCATCCCATCCGGACCAGGTGACTTATCTACTTTAAGTACAGCTAGCCTTTTAAGTACCTCTTCTTTATCAATTTTAGCCTTTACTGAGACTCTGGCAGCATCTTCTTCTTTGGTAAAGACAGATGCAAAGTATTCATTTAGTACCTCGGCCATCCCCTCTGCCTCCTTGAATAGATCTCCTTTACAGTCTCTAATCAGCCCCACCCCTCCTCTTATCACCTGTTTACTGTTTACATGCCTGTAGAAGGGCTTTTGGATTCCCTTTTATGTTGGCTGCCAGTCTATTCTCATACTCTCTCTTTGCCCCTCTTATTTCCTTTTTCACTTCCCCTCTGAACTTTTTATTTTCTGCCTGGTTCTCACTTGTGTTATCAACCTGACATCTGTCATACGCCCCTTTTTTCCGTTTCATCTTACTCTCTATCTCTTTTGTCATCCAGGGAGCTCTGGCTTTAGTTGCCCTACCTTTCTCCCTCGTGAGAATGTACCTAGACTGTACCTGAACCGTCTCCTTAAAGGCCGCCCACTGTTCAATTACAGTTTTGCCCACCTGTCTTTGATTCCAATTTACCCGGGCCAGATCTGTTCTCATCCCATTGAAATTGCCTCTCCTCCAATTGAGTATTTTTACTTTAGAATGGTCCGTGTCCTTTTCCATATCTATTCTAAACCTTTTGATAATATGATCGCTGTTCCCTAAATGCTTCTCCACTGATACTTGCTCCACTTGGCACCTCGATCCCCAGAACCAAGTCCAGCAATGCCTCCTTCCTTGTTGGGCCGGAAACATACTGGTTAAGAAAGTTATCCTGAGCACATTTCAAAAATTCTTCCCCCTCTTTGCCCCTTATATTATTACTATCCTAGTCTATATTAGGATAAATGTAAGGAATCTTACAACACCAGGTTATAGTCCAACAATTTTATTTTCAAATCACAAGCTTTCGGAGATTATCCCCTTCGTCAGGTGAATGAGTGAAAGGTTCTCAAATCGCATATCTTATATTAGGCTGGGACATCATCACACCAATCAAAAGGTGTCGTTGGTGTTCAAACAGGCCAGTCACGGAGAACAGCACGTCCCAGTACACTGAATATACATTGTGTCAATTACACAGACAGAGAGAAAGAGACCCAAAAGGCAGAGAGAGAGAGAGAGAATTAAAAACAGATAACTTTTTTTTCCCCTTGCTGGTGGGGTTACGTGCAGCGTGACATGAACCCAAGATCCCGGTTGAGGCCGTCCTCATGGGTGCGGAGCTTGGCTATCAACTTCTGCTCGACGATTTTGCGTTGTCGTGTGTCTCGAAGGCCGCCTTGGAGAACGCTTACCCGAAGATCAGTGGCTGAATGTCCTTGACTGCTAAAGTGTTCCCCGACTGGGAGGGAACCCTCCTGTCTGGCGATTGTTGCGCGGTGTCCGTTCATCCGTTGTCGCAGTGTCTGCATGGTCTCGCCAATGTACCATGCTCTGGGGCATCCTTTCCTGCAACGTATGAGGTAGACAACGTTGGCCGAGTCACAGGAGTATGAACCATGTACCTGGTGGGTGGTGTCCTCTCGTGTGATGGTGGTATCTGTGTCGATGATCTGGCATGTCTTGCAGAGGTTGCCGTGGCAGGGTTGCGTGGTGTCGTGGACGCTGTTCTCCACATCATATATTAGGATAGTTGAAGTCCCCTGTTATCACTACTCTATGGCTTTTGCACCCCTCTGTAATTTCCCTGCAAATTTGCTCCTCTATATCCTTCCCACTAGTTGGTGGCCTATAGAATACACCCAGTAGTGTAATGGCACCTCTATTGTTTCTTAACTCTAACCAAATAGATTCTGTCCTGAACCCCTCCAGGACACCCTCTGTCTCCAGCACTGCAATATTCTCCTTAATCAATACTGACATCCCCCCCCTTCTTCCCTTCCCTATCTTTCCTGAACACCTTGTATCCAGGAACATTTAGTACCCAATCCTTTCCTTTTTTGAGCCAGTTCTCCGTTATCGCCACAACATCGTATTCCCATGTGGCTAATTGTGCCTGCAGCTCTCCAACATTGTTTAACACGCTTTGTGCGTTTACACACATGCACTGCAAACCAGCCTTAGACTTTCTCGTACTCTCTCTTAGTCTGATCCCACCTAATACTACACTATTACTTGTTCTAGTGCTATCTTTCTCCCACGATCCTTTGTACCCCTTGTTTCTCCTTTCCATTGATACACCCTGGTGCCCATCTCCCTGCCAAATTAGTTTAAACCCCCCCCCCCCCACAGCACTACGAACCTCCCCGCGAGGACATTGGTCACAGCTCCGTTGAGGTGCAACCCGTCCAGCCTGTACAGGTTCCACCTTCCCCAGAACTGGCCCCAATGCCCCAGGAATCTAAAGCCCTCCCTCCTGCACCATCTCTCCAGCCACGCATTCATCTGCTCTATCCTCCTATTTCTATGCTCACCAGCACGTGGCACCGGGAGTAATCATAGATTACTACCTTTGAGGTCCTGCTTCTTAATCTCTTTCCTAACTCCTTAAAATCTGCCTTTGGTCTGTTTATAGGATGCAAAATGAAGAAAAAATATATTACCTACCTGGTAAGACTCCTTAATTCATCCTCCACACACCATGATCTACCCATCCATCACCTCAATGATGCAGTACTTTGGGGAGGGAATTATAGTAAATTACGTGTTGGCTTCAGGTCAAAATGAATTGGTGCAATAGCGTAGGCCCTGGGGCTTTAAGCAATGCAGGGTTACGCGTTTGCAGCATCTGCAGTACCATCTATCTGCAACATCGTGACAAGCTGAGCACATGGTTCCCAAAAATCTGTCAAACAAGGCTATACTCCTATGCTGTATGGAGAATGCATATCATTCAAAGAATGAATTAGACCGTACCAGATAGACAAAAGTATCTGCCCGTGCACTTCAGATATGAACAGTTTACCCAGGAAGGGCTTGACGTCCTGTCAAACTTGTTTGCAGGTAGCAGGCACATTGTAATCTCTTTTCTAATTGAGATTATCAGGACATGTTAGAATAACTGGCATGGGAACATCAACAATGTGCTGAGCCAGTTAACAAATAAAATTGGATTGTGTGTATTTACCTGACCATTTGCTGTGGTCACTGGTGCGGCCTTCTGTGTAACAGTCAGGGATAATTAGCAATCTGATAGACTATGACACAAAGAACCAGCAGAGAATGGAAGTAGTAGAGGGTAATATGACACCACAGTATGAATAGTCCTTCTGCTCTCCAGCTGACAAGTCTATGCAGATAGCTGGGAATTAGTGCTATTTTTCTATTAGCCATTTCAAAGCAATGTTTGAAAGATGCTGGATCAGATGTAATAGCGATCTATTCTTTGAGACAGATTAATATATTAGCCTCAAAATTGTAAGACTCTACTTCAGTCCTAATCCCTCATCTATCCGGATAATTTTTGTGTCACCAAGTAAAACCACCTGAACATATATCCATATGCTTGTGCAAAGATCCACAAGTGAATAATTGTGACCGGTTAGCCTAACATCAGTAGCAGGGAAAATACTAGAGTCTATTACAAAGGATGCGATAACAGGACACTTAGAAAATATCAACGGGATTAGACAAAGTCAACATGGATTTATTAAAGGGAAATCATGTTTGACAAACCAGTGAATGTGGTGTATTTGGATTTTCAGATGCCTTTGATAAAGTCCCACATAAGAGGTTAGTGTGCAAAATTAAAGCACATGGGATTGGGGGTAATATACTGGCATTGATTGAAAATTGGTTAACAGACAGGAAACAGAGAGTAGGAATAAATGGGTCTTTTTCGGAGTGGCAGGCGGTGACTAGTGGGGTACTGCAGGGATCAGTGCTTGGGCCCCAGCTATTCACAATATATATCAATGATTTGGATGAGGGAACTAAATGTAATATTTCCAAGTTTGCTGACGACACAAAAGTAGGTGGGATTGTGAGTTATGAAGAGGATGCAAAGAGGCTTCAAGGTGATTTAGACAAGTTGAGTGAGTGGGCAAATACATGGCAGATGCAGTATTACGTGGATAAATGTGAAGTTATCCACTTCAGAAGGAAAAACAGAAAGGCAGAGTATTATTTAAATGGTGATAGATTGGGAAATGTTGATGTACAAAGAGACCTGGGTGTCCTTGTACACCAGCCACTGAAAGTAAACATGGAGGTGCAGCAAGCAGTTAGGAAGGCAAATGGTATGTTGGCCTTCATTGCAAGAGGATTTGAATACAGGAGCAAGGATGTCTTACTGCATTTATACAGGGCCTTAGTGAGATCACACCTAGAATATTGTGTGCAGTTTTGGTCTCCTTACCTAAGAAAAGATATACTTGCCAGAGAAGGAGTGCAGCAAAGGTTCACCAGACTGATTCCTGGGATGACAGGACTGTCTTTTGAGGATAGATTGGGTCGACTCGGCCTGTATTCACTTGAGTTTAGAAGAATGAGAGGGGATCTCATTGAAACGTATAAAATTCTGACAGGGCTAGACAGACTGGATGCAGGGAGGATGTTTCCCCTGGCTGGGGGGTCTAGAACGAGGGCTCACAGTCTCAGAATACGGGATAGGACATTTAGGACTTAGATGAAGAGAAATTTCTTCACACAGAGGGTGGTGAACCTGTGGAATTCTCTAAGACAGAAGGCTGTGGAGGTCAAATCACTGAATGTATTTAAGAAGGAGCTAGATAGATTTCAAGACACAAAAGGCATCAAGGGGTATGGGGAGAGAGTGGGAAATGGTATTGAGATAGAGGATCAGCCATGATCATATTGAATGGCGGAGCAGGCTTGAAGGGCCAAATGGCCTACTCCTGCTCCTATTTTCTATGTTTCTATGTGAGCACATATGCTTTGTAATGTACTGAAGCTATAATGGGACACTTTAGGGCAGATAATATGGTCCTGATGCAATGCCTCTAGAACTGTTGCTCCCCAGGCCTTACACGAGCAGTGAGCTCACCTCACTAGATAATGCAAGGGCAGTTCATTTAAATATTTTTGTGGAGTGTAGTGCATAATACATTCAGAGCACCACATGGGTTGGGGCTGTAATGTCAGATGCCATTGGCCAGAGAATGGCTACTGGCTGCCTTTATAGTACCGCCATTTAAAAAAAAAATTAAGGCAGTGCGGACCAATGTTCCCTTTCAAGGTTTGACCTTTGGAGACCCTAAAAACCAAGGCCAACAAAGTAAGATGGCCCTTTAACAAAGAGGGGGACACCCAGGAGCAAATGCTGGCCTCCCCTGAAACACCAATCCAAATGAGTGCTTGGCATCTGAAGTATCACTCAGGTGCTTGAGCTGCACTATGGGGAGGCCCTTTAATTTGCCTGGAATTCAGGGATGTGAGCCGAGTGTACAGTGTGTGCGCTGGCTCCCAGTGCACCACACACTAGCTAACCACATAGGCAAGTGCTGAGCACATCGGGGATGTAGTAGGCGTCAGGCATCTGTGCCTGATAATATCAGGCCTTAACTCGCTTTATCGTCCCCTTTATGTAAAAGTAACCCTCTCTTGAAGGGTGCATTTACACTACAACTGCTGAATGAGTATAAAGTTGCAGTTACAACATAAATACAGCCTGAATCCTGTGTCAGAGACTGTCCTAACACTGGTGGATGGCGTCTTACTAGGATTTGCTTTGCACCATCATACCAAATTTACACTCCAAGTTTAGCATCGGTGCAAAGTGGTTTTGACTGTTGCATAATAGATGGTTGTGAGGCATCCAAGTTGAAATAACCTGTTGGCACTCACTGTGTAGGTTCTGGAGATCTTCCAGTGTTGATCGAACTGTACCCCAATATGAGTGAGCCTTTCAGGTAGAGGGAAAAAAAAGAACATATATAAATACATATACAAGGCTACGGACCAAATGCTGGAATATGGGATTAGAGTAGACAGGGCTGATGGCCGGCGCGGACACGATGGGCCGAAGGGCCTCTATCCGTGCTGTATAACTCTATGACTCTATGACTCTAAATGTTTCTTACACATAAGGGCTATAGGGCATCATTAGGCTTTGCTGTAAATCAGTGTTTTATGCATTGAAATGATATTAAAGTTTATTAACTTGTTTGATATGCATCAGCCTTCAATTTTTGTATTAAGTTATGGTGGTATTAATATGATCTTGACAGTGACTAAATAATAGGATACCTTTATGGATTTTTAATATCTTTGATCAATTTAAACTTAATTATCCTTCGACGTCGGCTAATCAGCCTGTGACTAGAGATAGGAGCTTCTAACGACAGTAAATGTTGAGCAATGTACTGCGATATCTGTCACCTTGGTCCATATCCCTCGCAAGCTACCTGGAAAATCAAAGGCTGAGCACAAGGAGCTGACCGATTGAACTGAGAAAAATAATCACGTATTTTGCATGTTGGAGTTCATTCTATCCAAAATAAATTTGCGTTAATATAACAGCGGTGCTGCCTGTGGATCTTTCCTCAATGACCAGCAGTGTTGATAGTAGATTCCAGTACTCCTTGGAACAGAGAAGGTTGCGAGGAGATTTGATAGAGGTATTCAAAACCATGAATGGTCCAGATAGAGTAGATAGAGAGAAACTGTTCCCATTGGCAGAAGGGTCAAGAACCAAAGGACATAGATTAAAGGTGATTGGCAAAAGAACCAAAGGTGACATGAGGAAAAACTTTTTTACACAGCAAATGGTTAGGATCTGGAATGCACTGCCAGAGGGTGTGGTGGAGGCAGATTCAATCATAGCCTTCGAAAGGGAACTGGATAAGTACTTGAAAGGAAAAAAATTGCAGGGCTATGGGGATAGGGCGGGGGAGTGGGACTAGCTGGATTGCTCGTGCATAGAGCTGGCGCAGACTCGATGGGCCGAATGGCCTCCTTCCGTGCTGTAATCTTTCTATGATTCCATGATTCTACTTGGCACACAGGAATGTGAGGACTGCCATCTGATTTTTTTATGCCTGACTATTTCTTTCAAAGAGCTTAGATCTTCTAAAAATAGTATTTAATGGAACTCCCTCCAAGGTGTCCCCTGTAGTGTAACTCAATTAAGCAGTAAAGTCCATAATGAGATGGAGTACAAGGCAGTAAAAGGCCAATTGTGCTTGATAGGACTGCAAACTGAATTCAGGAATCTTTTATCCTATAAACTTGATTACATTCAATTGGGAAGAAACAAATATTGCTCTACTCCATAAATCAAGAAAAATTTACCAGTTTATTCCTGTTGTATGACGTAAGATATTCCATGAAAACTTAGTGAACGCTTAAGGGCATTCAGTGGACTGGCTTCTCATGGAAATCAGGAGGTTTGGTTGCACTAATATGCAGAGAGGGAGTGGCCTTAGATAATGGAGAATATTACTGTCCTGCTGGGTCCATCAGAGCAGAGGGGGGACCACCAACAGGGGAAGGGTGAAAAATTAAAGAACTGGACCTCAGTTGGGAAGAAATTTCAAGGCAAGAGATTTGAGCTTGTTGCTATGCTCACATCTGAGAACAGTTACACCATGAGATCAGCACCGCTAAAAATTTAGAAGAGTGCATTTCGTGTCAATATTTCTACCAGAATCCCAAGTTCTTTTCATTTTTCTTGACTTGTGTGCTCTTCCTTAGTTGGAATGAGGTCGAACAAGTGGCAGACACACAACTTATTTTAAAGGGCACTTTTGCCTAGTGAATCATATTTTGCCTTATTTACAAACAGGAGTGGAATTAAGTGAGCAACAATAATGACAACTTGGGCAGAATTTTCATTTCCAGCCGGGAAGGGAGCGGTGGGGTGGGGGGCGGGGGGAAGATTTCCGGGAGCGAAACCCGGAAGGTAAGTTGGCGCTAAATGAGGCCAATAAATTTTACTTCTGGGTTTCGCACCCGGCAGCCAGCCTGATTGACAGGGGGCCGGGGAGGAGTTTGGTGGGCCAGGAAGAAGATTGGGGGGCCGGGAAGAAGCTTGGAGGTCACTGGAGGTCAAGTGAAGAGTCGGAGGTAGGTGGGGGTCTACCATGGGGTGGGGGCTCCACCGTCAATGTGGGGGGGGAGGCAGAACTGGGGGAGGGGTTCCTGTCGGCCAAGTGAGCTTGTTGGGCCTGGATGAAGCATTCCTGCTCCTCCGGGCCCACAAGCAGTGCAATAAAAGCACTTACCTCATGGATCCGGCCCTTCTCACCTGCTTTCACCTGACGTGAATCAGAAGCGATGGGAAACCCAAACAGGTAAGGTTAAATTCACTTTAATTTTCCAATACACAAGATATTAAATACCTCAAGTGTTTCAATGAGTTAAATTGGGGTAAATTTAACACCCAAGAATGGGTTGGAGATTAAAATAACAGGTTTTTGGAGCTGGATCGCACACACTAGGAAGCCCCACCCCCTATTTAAAGCCGACGGGCCGACACTTAAAATGGCAATGTACCTCATTGAAATACTTGAGGTATATTTTGTGTCTATCAGGCTGGCTGCCAGACGCGGAACCCGGCAGTAAAATTTATTGGCCTCATTAAGCGCTAACTTACCTTTTGGGTTTCGCTCCCGGAAATCATCCCGGCTGGAAGTGAAAATTCTGCCCATTGCCCTTTTAAGTATCGGCCCGCCAGCTTTAAGTAGGGGCGGGGCTTCCTGGTGGCTTAACAGCAATGAGAGGAAAATCTGCCTTTTTTATCTGCTGTGCCTGCGGAAGCCAATATAATGGGCTCGATTTTGAATGGGTGGCGGGATGGCAGTGGGGCGAGCAATGGGCCCGCGGGTAGCCCGACTAATAAAATCCTACTGTTTCCCATGCGATCGCAATTTAATTGGTGGCCCTTTCTGGGTTTGCCGTCGGAAAGCTGCGCAGTGGGCGGACTGCGCACCCGCATGACGGACTGTCAGCTGGAGCGGCTCTATTTAAAGGGCCATTGCTCCAATGGCTTTTGCTGCAGCAAAGACCAAAAACACACAATATGGAGCAGCACAGGGGCAAGGCTGCTCCAAGGTCCAGTGATGCCTCACTGCAGCAGCTACTGGATGGGGTGAGGAGTAGGAAGGAAGTCTTTTACCCTGCGGACGGAAGGAAGCGCCCTGCCTCTGCCACCAAGAAGGCCTGGCTCGAGGTGGCAGAGGAGGTCACCAGCAGCAGCAACATCTGCCGCACCTGGATCCAGTGCAGGAAGCGTTTCAATGACCTAACTAGGTCAGCCAAAGTGAGTACACTTACTGATTCTCCTGCATTCCGTGTTCCACATCACCGTGCCCCCACCCAACTCATTCTGCACTGCCAAGACTACTCCATCACATCACTCCTCACACCCACTTAAGGCTCATCCTCAACTTACCTGCACTTCCTCACCTCCCCATTAGTCACCCCACCACTACCACTCAACCCAATCCTCATCCAATGTCATGGCTCTGTCTCATACTCACCCTCTGATGAATCTCTTTCATGGTCAGCCTCACCCAAAGCAATGCATTCACGGGCTGGCTACTTCACCATCCCTCACTCACACGTCTGTACTTTCTCCTCGTCTAGAAGAGAGCGCAAAATGCATGCATGAGGACGAGGACTGGAGGGGGGCCACAACAAATAGTGGTCCTCACAGACGCGGAGCAGGAGGCCCTGCAGATCAGCCATGCCCTCGAGTGCCAGTCCCTCGGGGACGCTGAGACTGGCACCCCACAAACGTCCAGTGACACAACTTTAACATTCATCACACACAACATGAATTGACGTTAACAATGATTGGCATGTTGATCACCTCAGTATGCTCATCGCAACATTACATATCTGTGATGATGCTTAATATTCTTCTGTTCTATTACGGGCCCTTCAACGACCACAATGACGGCAGTGGGCGATTCCTCAGAGGAGCTCCAGGCCTCTGAGGGTGCACCATCACATCTTAGCGAGCCATCCACCAGTGCAGATACTCACACCACGGTGAGTCCTAGTAGTCAGTTAGTTGGGTTGGCAACTGGTGAGTCACCACACACAAGTGATCACGAGCAGACACTGGTGGCAGGGGCAGCTGTGGAGAGTCAGCGTCGGTGGGCGCACTCCTCTCCAGGCTCTGCACAGCTGGACACAGATGCTGAACCCTGGGGGCCATCCTTTAAAAGGAGAATGATTGAGGGACAGCAGCACATTTGCGAGGTATTGGAACAGATGCCACGCGCACTCTCCACAATAACACAGAGGATGGAGGAGTCCAATTCCTGCATGAGTGCAAAGGTGGCACAGATACGGGAGGGAATCTCTGAGATAGTGTCGCAGGGACGTGAGCAACTGTCTGGGATAGTGTTGCATGTAACTGCTGATATGTCTGAGATAGTGTCGAAGGTAAGTGCGGGAATGTCTGCGATTGAGAGAATGGCAGCCTCCGTTGAGCTTCAATCACGGCTCACAAATGGGTCCATTCAGGCCCTGTCAACGGCGTTTGGACTCAGGGTGAACAACATTCTGCCACCTTAAACAGGCTGACACGTACTTTAGAAGTGGCCTTCCAAGGCATCGCATATGTCCTCCAAACTGTTGTCCAACAGGGTGGTAGGAGTGATGTGGGCCTGGGCCAGGAGAGGAGTAATGGCGAAAGGGGACAAGGAAGTGGGGACGCCACTCAAACGTTCCCATGTCTCACCCATTGACCCCCTCGCAACAAGTTCGCGCAATGCTGCCTCCTCTCCAGGTGGCCGAGTCTGCCCCTGCACAGGTGCAGGTGGAGCAGTCTTTGGAGGGGCCTTCATGGTCTCCAAAACCCAAGAGCGTAGGCCGAAAGCATCTAAACAGTCCAGGTATGAACATGAGCAACCTGCCACTCCCTCTGCTGCAGCCACAGGGGATGCACCACGTAAAAGTAATAGGAAGAGAAAGGCTAAGGTTTTGTGATCACGAAGGGTATGCACAAGGGTGTCTGACTGATTGTTATGATTTTCATTTATATTTTTAGTTTTTGTTATATTCACATTAAATGTGATTCTCACCACTACTGCCACGTCTTGCCCATTCTTGACTGGCTTTTGTGATTGGGCCCTTTCATGAAGTTCACCATGAACGGCGACATTTGATGCCACCCAGTGGGTCACTTTACAGTGGGTGTATGTGTAGTTGAAGGACTGTTTTGTGCAGGAGGGGAGGGGGCTGGTGTTGGTGCTGCTCTTTCCAGGTGGTGAGGACTGGACACTTCAGACTTTCTGATATTAGGAGAACCGTTCATATATGAGTGATTCCCTGGCTTCATGAGCAGCCAGGTGAGCCACTGCTCCGGCCATGGGTTCCTCCACCTCCGCCTCCTCTGCCCCCTGCTCCTCAATGTGGATGGCAGATGTGGATGGGGCCTCCTCAAACGGCACCCCTCTCTTTTGTGCCATGTTGTGCACGGCACTAAACTCGACTATAATGTGTCCCACTCTGTCTGGTGCGTATTGAAGCGTTCCCTCAGAACGATCAAGGCACCTAAATTGCATCTTGAGCAGCCCTATAGCATGCTAATTGTACACATGGTGGTGATGTGGCTGTCGTTATATCGACGCTGTTGCTCGGTGATGGGGTTCCTCAGCAATGTCATGAGCCACATGTGCAGGGGGTATCCCTTGTCCCTGAGCAGCCAGCCCTTAAGGGTGTTCAGTGCATGGAAGAGGCCTGGGATTTAGATTCCCTCAGAATGAAGGAATCGTGGCAGCTTCCAGTGAATAGAAACATAGAAAATAGGAGCAAGAGTAGGCCATTCGGCCCTTCGGGCCTGCTCCACCATTCAAAGTGATCATGACTGATCGTCTAACTCAGTAACCTGTTCCCGCTTTTTCCCCCTATCCCTTGATCCCTTTAGCGTTAAGAAATATATCTATCTCCTTCTTGAATATATTTAATGACTTGGCCTCCACTGCCTTGTGTAGTAGAGAATTCCACAGGTTCACCACCCTCTGAGTGAAGAAATCTCTCCTCATCTCATTTCTAAATGGCATACCCCGTATCCTGAGACTGTGACCCCTGGTTCTGGACTCCCCAGCCATCGAGAACATCCTCCCTGCATCTAGTCTGACTAGTCCTGTTAGAATTTTATATGTTTAGATGAGATCACCTCTCATTCTTCAAAACTCTAGTGAATATAGGCCTAGTCGACCCAATCTCTCCTCATATGTCAGTCCTGCCATCCCAGGAATCAGTCTGGTAAACTTTCGTTGCACTCCCTCCATGGCAAGGATATCCTTCCTCAGATAAGGAGACCAAAACTGCGCACAATACTCCAGGTGTGGTCTCACCAAGGCCCTGTACAACTGCAGTAAGACATTTCTGCTCCTCTACTCAAATCCTCTTGCAATA
Source organism: Heptranchias perlo (assembly GCF_035084215.1). Lineage (NCBI taxonomy): Eukaryota > Metazoa > Chordata > Chondrichthyes > Hexanchiformes > Hexanchidae > Heptranchias > Heptranchias perlo. The sequence goes on along the minus strand of NC_090328.1, from coordinate 126,987,840 downwards.
AAGGCCAACATACCATTTGCCTTCCTAACTGCTTGCTGCACCTGAATGCTCGCTTTCAGAGACTGGTGTACAAGGACACCCAGGTCTCGTTGCACCTCCCCTTTTTCCAATCTATCACCATTCAGATAATAATCTGTCTTTCTGTTTTTACAACCAAAGTGGATAACCTCACATTTATCCACGTTATACTGCATCTGCCAAGTTCTTGCCCACTCACCCAACTTGTCCAAATCATATTGGAGCCTCTTTGCATCCTCCTCACAGCTCACATTCCACTCCAGCTTTGTGTCGTCTGCAAACTTGGAAATGTTACATTTAGTTCCCTCAACCAAATCATTGATATATATTGTGAATAGCTGGGGCCCAAGCACTGATCCCTGCGGTACCCCACGGGTCACTGCCTGCCATCCGGAAAAAGACCCGTTTATTCCTACTCTCTGTTTCCTGTCTGTCAACCAATTCTCAATCCATGCCAGTATATTCCCCCCAATCCCATGTGCTTTAATTCTGCACACTAACCTCTTGTGTGGGACCTTATCAAAAGCCTTCTGAAAATCCAAATACACCACATCCACTGGTTCTGCCCTATCTATTCTACTAGTTACATCCTCAAAAAACTCCAGTAGATTTGTTAAGCATGATTTCCCTTTCATAAACCCATGCTGACTTTGTCCAATCCTGTTAATGCCCTCCAAGTGTTCTGTTATCACATCATTTATAATAGACTCTAGCATTTTCCCCACTACTGATGTTAGGCTAACTGGTCTGTAATTCCCTGTTTTTTCTCTCCCTCCTTTTTTAAATAGTGGGGTTACATTTGCCACCCTCCAATCTGTAGGAACTGTTCCAGAGTCTTTAGAATTTTGGAAGATGATCACCAATGCATCCACTATTTCCAGGGCGACTTCCTTTAGTACTCTGGGATATAGATTATCAGGCCCTGGGGATTTGTCAGCCTTTGGCCCCATTAATTTCCCTAGCACTATTTTTTTTTACTAATACTGATTTCCTTCAGTTCCTCCCTCTCACTAGACCCTTGGTTCCCTAACATTTCTGGGAGGTTATTTGTGTCCTCCTTTGTGAAGACAGAACCAAAGTATGTGTTTAATTGTTCTGCCATTTCTTTGTTCCTCATTATAATTTTCCCCATTTCTGACTGTAAGGGACCTACATTTGTCTTCACTAATCTTTTTCTCTTGACATATTTATAGAAGCTTTTACAGTCAGTTTTTATGTTCCCTGCTAGTTTACTCTCATACTCTATTTTTCCCCACTTAATCAATCTCTTTGCCCTCCTTTGCTGAATTCTGAACTGCTCCCAATCCTCAGGCTTGCCGCTTTTTCTGGCAATTTTATATGTCTCCTCTTTGGATCTAGGACTGTCCCTAATTTCTTTTGTAAGCCACGGTTGAGCCACCTTTCCTGTTTTATTTTTGCGCCAGACAGGAATGAATAATTGTTGTCATTCCTGCACACGTTCTTTAAATATTAGCCATTGCCTATCCACCGTCATCCCTTTTAGTAAAGTTCCCCAATCTATCATAGCCAACTCGCACCTCATACTTTCGTAATTTCCTTAATTTAGATTCAGGACCCTAGTTTCTGATTCAACTACTTCACTCTCCATCCTAATGAGAAATTCTATCATGTTATAGTCGCTCTTCCCTAAGGGACCCCGCACAACAAGATTGTTAATTAATTCTTTCTCATTGCACAATACCCAATCTAGGATCGCCTGTTCTCTAGTTGGTTCCACAATGTATTGGTCTAGAAAACCATCGCATACACACTCCAGGAATTCCTCCCCCACAGTATTATTGCTAATTTGGTTTCACCAATCTATATGTAAATTAAAGTCACCCATGATTATAGTTGTACCCTTCTTGCATGTGTCTCTAATTTCCTGTTTAATGCCCTCCCCTACATCTCCACTACTGTTTGGGGGCCTATAGACAACCCCCACCAATGTTTTCTGCCCCTTGGTGTTTCTTAGCTCCACCCATACAGATTCCACATCGTGATTTTCCGAGCCAATATCCTTCCTCACTATTGCATTGATTTCCTGCTTTACTGAAAACGCTACCCCACCTCCTTTCCTTTTTTGCCTGTCCTTCCTAAATATTGAATACCCCTGGATGTTCAGTTCCCATTCTTGGTCACCCTGCAACCATGTCTCCATAATTGCAACTATATCATACCCGTTAATAGCTATCTGCTCTGTTAATTCATCTACCTTATTGCGAATTCTCCGCGCATTAAGACACAATGCCTTTAGACTTGTCTTTTTAAGATTGCTAGTCATCTTAGTATTATCTTGCACTATGGCCCTATTTGTTTTTTGCCCTTGTTTTCTCTTCCTTCCACTATTGCTTCTTCCCTTTCTGTCTTTTGTTTCTATCCTTGTTTCCCCCTCCTCTGTCTCCCTGCTCAGGTTCCCATCCTTCTGCCATTCTAGTTTAAACCTTCCCCAACAGCAGTAGCAAACACCCCTGCGAGGACATTGGTCCCAGTCCTGCTCGGGTGTAACCCATCCCGCTTGTACAGGTCCCACCTTCCCCAGAACCTGTCCCAATGTCCCAGGAATCTAAATTCCTCTCTCCTACACCATCCCTGCAGCCACACATTTATCTGGTCTATTCTCCTGTTCCTATACTCACTAGCATGTGGCACTGGTAGTAATCCTGAGATCACTACCTTTGAGGTCCTGCTTTTTAATTTATCTCCTAACTCCTTAAATTTACCTTGCAGGACCTCATCCCTTTTTTTACGTATGTCGTTGGTACCGATATGGACCACGACTACTGGCTGTTCACCCTCCCCCTCCAGATTGTCCTGCAGCCGCTCCGTGACATCTTTGACCCTAGCACCAGGGAGGCAACATACCATCCTGGAGTCACGCTTGCGGCCGCAGAAACGCCTATCTGTTCCCCTTACAATTGAATCCACTATCACTATAGCCCTGCCACTCTTATTCCTCCCCTCCTGTGCAACAGACCCACCCATGGTGCCACGAGCTTGGCTCTTGCTGTTTTCCCCTGATAAGCCATCTCCCCCAACAGTATCCAAAGCGGTATATCTGTTTGAGAGGGAGATGGCCCCAGGGGAGTCCTGCTCTACAGTCCTTCTACTCTTCCTGGCGGTCACCCATTCTTTTTCCTGCGTAATCTGGCGCACGCGTGAAGGAATCTTTTGCGATGGGTCACAAATGAGCTGAGTGTTGATGGAGTGATACTCCGTTCTGTTGATGAACATTCCTGGCTCGTGTGGAGGTGCTCATATTGCTATATGGGTGCAATCGATTCAACCCTTTACCCGTGGAAACCAGCCACAGAGTGGAATCCCACTGCCCTCTCCATCTGGCTGAGGTCGTCCATTGGGAATTTGACGTACTGTGAGGCTTTGCGTAACAAGCCGTTGGTGACCTGCCTTATGCACTTGTGTGCAGATGACTGAGAGACTCCGGCGATGTCCTCAGTGGCACCCTGGAATGATCTGGAGGCGAAGAAGTTGAGGGCAGTGGTGACTTTGACAGCGTCAGATAATGAGGTTCCACCAGGTCCAGCTGGGAGCAGCTCGGCATGAAGGAGGCTGCAATTGTCTGCAACCACCTGGCGACTGACTCTGAGCCTCCGTATACACTGCTCCTCAAAGAGGCCCAGGAAGCTGAGCCTTGGTCTGTGGACCCTCTGGCGAGGGTAATGCCTCCTGCGACGTCGGTCCCACTGTTGTTCCCCTCTGTGCTCTTGTGCAGGCCCCTGTGCTGTAGCACTGTGGTGTGGAGCTGCAAGTGGTGGAAGTGCACACCGTGCCTGGCGAGGACGGTGATTTTTTTTTTGTTCGTTCATGGGATGTGGGTGTCGCTGGCAAGGTCAGCATTTATTGCCCATCCCTAATTGCCCTTGAGAAGGTGGTGGTGAGCCGCCTTCTTGAACCGCTGTTAGGAAGGGAGTTCCAGGATTTTGACCCAGCGACGATGAAGGAACGGCGATATATTTCCAAGTCAGGATGGTGTGTGACTTGGAGGGGAACGTGCAGGTGGTGTTGTTCCCATGTGCCTGCTACCCTTGTCCTTCTAGGTGGTAGAGGTTGTGGGTTTGGGAGGTGCTGTTGCTCATCCTCGGATCTACTGGTGAATGCAGCCATTGCGCCCCCCACTATCCTGATGGTGTCAGTTTGGGGGGTCCAAAAAGTTGTTAATTATGTGTGAACGGACGAATTCTGAGTGTAAACCAAGAATTTTCAGTCTAAACACAAAGATCTCTCAGCCAAAAGTTTGTCTGAGAGAACTGAGTGCCCTGCTGCAATAACTCACCTTTTATCCCCATCTGTCAAACAGGCATTTAAATGTCCAACTGGCTGCTGCCTGAAACACGTCTCCTTGAATATGGAGTGTTTCCCACAGCACGGGAAACACGCTGAGGTTGAATTGAAATCTCACCCCTGCCTCGATCTCCACAAAATTAACGACTTCAACAAAATTAACGATGTGAATAAGTGGTTTAAGTATCGTCCCGCCGGCTTTAATTACTGGTGGGACTTCAGGATTCGTGAAGGTGCGCACACAGGTGCGTCTGTGGCAACCCCGGAAGTCGACAGGTTGGAGCCGACTTCCGAACCTGCTCGGGATTTTTGCCATTTTCGCAGCCCCCAACGCACCCGCAATTTGATTTTAAAATTGTGCCCAATGACTATCCTACTGAGTGTTCAGGACATCCTACTCTAGGAACTGAGCCTGCCTGAGAACTTGCTCATATTTGGAATACTGTGCGCAGGTTTGGATGTTGATACTTTGAAGGTTCAAAGAACTGATACAAGAATGATTCTGGAACTTAGAGCTTCAAGTTATGAATAGAACAAAAGAATGAAAACAATCGCATTGATATCACACCTCAAGTCTGAGAGTGGATCTTGTTTCTACAATTTTCTGGCTTTGAAGCAAGCTTGCAACCCAAGTGAGCCAAACTGACAACTTGAGACTTCCTGTTTTTAATCAGAGCAAAGACTGAGAGGTTTCATTATAAATGCTGAGAGGAATAATAGCATAGACGTATGCAGATTATTCGACTTTAATTGCAGATGAGGATGAGGAACAGTAGACATGGGAAGTGGACTGTCATCAAAAGCAGTTTATGCTTTGTAGTTAGGAACATGTTCAAAGGAAAGGTTAAAGGACAAATATAGGCAGAGATATTCAAATACACTGGGACCACACATATGTCATGTCATGCTTTGAGCGCAACTGGTCAAAGATAGATGGTGAGAATTAAATTTGGATTAATATCCTAGGGTTTTGCACAATTACATTTATAGATCAGAAACAGGGCAATTTGAGCAATTTATTGCTGTTTTTAGTTCCCAACTGCCAAAATGTGTATGAAAAATGATTTACCTTATTCTCCCGATGCACCGTTGTTCCCATCTTTGGAAAATGTTCCCATTTTTAGTCTCCTGGTAAATGTTTACCGGGGCTATTTTGACTCCTTCAGGAAACTGAGTGAGTTGCGCAGAGCCCAGGATTAAGAAATTGTCCGTGAGGGAGTAGTCTTGATAGGGTAAATCATCTTTTAGCATTGCATGCTTCCTTAGGTTAAAAAAACATCACTACCCTATAAAAATGGAATGAAAAGCTGTAGGCCACTGTATGTGCTAATCAAACCATTTATCATGGGAAGGATTCCTGCAGCCCGTGGTATTCAAGTGTAGTGAGATGTTCAGTGGATCTGACACGCGTCTTAACTTTTACCGACAGATCCTCACCAAAACCAAGTAAAAGTTAAAACCATTCAAAATGAATCCTTTTACTTGATTTTCATTTACACAAAACATTAAGCAGCAATAGGTGTCACTTGTTAACTTTAATTGAACATTGAAATAATGATATACCAAATACAAATGAAACTCACAGTACTTTTAAATCCTGCTTACTAGATGAGGCACTCATTAAATGGTACATATTACTTGCCAGTCACTATGTAAAGCAGCCAATCGTTTTTTTTAAATCTACCTGAGACTATTTCTTAAATGAAGTGGTTTATTATTATACCAGCACATTGCATGAACAAACACCTTTAGAGCCAAGTGAGTTAGATAGAAACAAAGGGACCAATTAGCTTTAACAATGCACAAGCTTATAGTCTGCTAGATAATTAAGTAAAACTTTTATATGACACCTATACACAGTCACATTAACTGGAAGAAGTGGACAGAAAGAAGTCGGCAAATACATGAAACTTCCAGCACAATTACCAGAAATCTAAACACCACCAAAGGTTTAGCAGTTTGTTAGGAGTTGATCAACACAGTACATAAGATTAGCATTCAATGTAGTGAAATCGCACAGAGGGTCAGAGTGGCACCAGGTCTTCAGCTCGACATGAGAGTGAGAGTGAAAGAAAACACAACTAAATGTAATGAAGTGTAGATGACAACACAATTCCAGCAGCTGCTGAGTGTCAGCAGTGCAATGCTTGTGGCTAAAGACAGATCTTGGCTATAATGCAACACTATTCATCAAATGAATGGACACCAAGGACTTTCTCAGTGTATTTTTTCATTCAAACAAATGATGAAATAAAATGCACATTACAAGAGAAACCTACTCTCACACTTTGTAACACTATGGATTTTGACAGGTGTCACACCAGACCAGATGAATTACTACAGTGACAACAGGTTTATTTGATCAGAAGCATGAATATGAAGTATTAACCAACCTTTAAAGTGGTCAGTTGCCCCTATACATGACAATTACCTGTGTGCTAACAATGTGCACTTCATTTACTGCCATCTTTAATGAACGCTTCAAAATCTTACTTTAGATTTTCACAGAAGGATATATGGTTCGAGAACTACACCACATTGGTCACTATAGCACAAACTAGCTACTAATCAGGACTGGATCAGTTCACTCTGTAACTAGCTGAAGGCCAATTACTTTCTAGCTGCTAGAAATAGAAAAAACAGTTTGAAAATGTAAGTAATATGAATGTGTCTTTTTAGCCCCTTACAGCTCTTCTCCATCCCATCTGATGCTCATTCATCATTCAAAGATACGTTATTCCTTTTTTTAAGGAGTTTGCACCCTCTGGTTTAAGTAATTATTCTTTTAAGGACTTTTTGCAGAAATTGTAATGGGAAAATAGGAAAGTGCTGAATTCAGATGCACATATTTGTTCAAATTATATGATAGTTACTGTAGAGAAAGAAAGAACATGCATTTATATAACACCATTCACAACCTCAGGGTGTCTTAAAGCACTTTACAGCCAATTAAGTATTTCTAAAATGTACTCATTGTTGTAATGGAGGAAACGCAGCAGCCAACATGCACATAGCAAGGTCCCACAAACAGCAATGAGATAATGATTAGGTAATCGGTTTTAATGATGTTGGTTGAGGGATAAATATTGGCCAGAGCACTGGGGAGAACTCCCCTGCTCTTTTTCGAATAATGAGATGGGATCTTTTACGTCTACCTGACAGGGCAGATGGGGCAGACCTCAGTTTAATGTCTCACCCTAGAATATATATATCTACATATATTGGATTGATGTATGAGTTGTACTCCACTTTCAATCATCAATTTGGTAAGACTCCCATAACATTTCATGTAATTTAGTTCATTCTCTGGGTTTGATGGACTGTTTCTCTCCCTATTGATTGTTTTAGATCGGCCATATCCAAAGTACTACATCTCACCAGCCACGGTCAGTCCCAAATGCTCTTATCAGTCGCATTAAACTCCCCAATAGCTCAATTGTATCTGCAGCACGTACAAATTGCAGGTCCTTCTCAGTCACCGTCAGTCACTCACCTCTGCCAAACAGCCTTTTATATATTAATATATTTAAAGACAATATTACATATTCCATCAAGACGACTATATTCCCTCCTTGAAGGATCAAATATTGACTAAGGAAAGATACCTTGGGAGAAAGGGACTATATTGGGAATATAATTACTCTCACGAATATTTTCAATATGGAATTTAGCCATTTCCCAGTATCACTGTGTATTTTTTCTTTCTCTTTTCCTATTCTCAAATGTTTCAGTCCAGAAGTTCCTTCTTTAACCAAAAAAGGAGCATGTTTGTCTTTCTCTGTAATTAGCTATCCACTGATGAAATTGTTTTGAAACATGCAGTTTTTATTTATTTGATTTTTTTAATGGTTATAGAGAAAAATAGACATCCCCTGTTTTTCGGTAATGGAAGAATTTCATCTCCAAATTGCATTGGTCAGGTTCTTGTTGTCATTATAATTACAGTGGGGAGTAGACGAGTCCTGGCAGTTGCAAATTAGCAAGTGATTACAGAATGGTAACATTATTAGGCCATGTCACCAAAATCTTTTCTGGAAACACAAGTATGTTTGAAAATCGTTAAAATGTGCCAATAGGCAAGCAATTGTTTTCACAACAAATGTGCCTGCTTTAAATGCAAGTGTAAAATGAATGGCCATTACATTAAAAAGACACGGTGAGAAGAATGAAGGGACTGTGTGTTGGGCTTTCTGTGGAATGACTTCCCTTAACATCCTTTGTTCAGTAATGGTGCATCCAGCTCAGCATTTTTCAAAATTTTGTGTTAGCTGACCTCTGAAGGTTTGCTGAGAAATACATCTTACTGATTTAAATCATGCCTCATGCAAAATCTTTCGAAACCGCTTCTATGAAATTAGGGGCTGACATTAAAATGGCAAATGTACAAACTATAGAAAAAACTGTAAATGCCATGAGGCACAGTCTGTCAACCACGGCGGCAGCAAACTTCCACTCGCTGCAGATGGCTTCGCCCTCGTCCTGATCCTTGAAGCGCCTGGTGATGAACTGAAGCTCCTCCAGGATGTTCATCACCTCGGGAGGGCTGCAAACCAGAGGTCTGCTCTGAGCGATGCCGTTGTCCTTGGTGGGCGAGCAAGTGATCCGGCCGCACATCAGGCCCGCGTCGCTGCTGGGAGGGCAGCAGGGGTTCTCCACGGTGTGGTAGCCTAAGTAGATCATGTTGCCATTGCTGGACCGGTGCCCGGGAAGTCCGCTCATCTCCATGCTGCTGACGCTCTGTTGCTGTTGCTGATTGTACCTGTAGGGCATGCCATCCTTTCCTTCACCGGGCTTCTTCATTCGGAGAAACCAAGCACACCAGTTCAACAATACCACTCGCACCTGTCAGGAAGTCATGAGAAGAATGTTTAAAAAGAAAGAACTTGTACAGCGCCTATCATGACTGCAGGACATCCCAAAGCGCTTTACAGCCATTAACGTACTTTTTGAAGTGTAGTCACTGTTGTAATGTAGGAAACGCGGCAGCCAATTTGTGCACAGCAAGCTCCCACAAACAGCAATGTGATAATGATCAGGTTATCTGTTTTAGCGAAGTTGGTTGAGGGATAAATATTGGCTAGGACACCAAGGAGAATTCCCCTGCAAATTAGTGCCATGGGATCTTTTATGTCAATCGGTTTACTTACATTAATTGGCATCACCAGTTTATTACATTGCAAATTTACATAATACCAACTGAACTTAACCAAGCGATACATAGGAATATAATTCCTTTTCTCAAGAGGCACTCCTTTTAAAAGGTCTTTTTGACTCTTTATCTTTCTTAGACTTTTTGCGATAGTGTAAAATGGGTGACAGCGAATCGGCAGCCCATTTTACATCTCTCCATTTTTATTACCATTGAATTCAATGCCACAAGGCCACCCCTGTGAAAGAAACATAAGAAACATACATAAGAAATAGGAGCAGGAGTAGGCCATGTGGCCCCTCAAGCTTGCTCTGCCATTCAATAAGATCATGGCTGATCTTGTACCTCAACTCCAGTTTCCCCCCTATCCCTTGATTCCCTTAGTGTCCAAATATCCATCGATGTCGGTCTTGTATATACTCAATGACTGAGTATCCACAGCCCTCTGGGGTAGAGAATTCCAAAGATTCACAACCCTCTGAGTGGAGAAATGTTTCCTCATTCTAGATGGCCGACTCAAATGGCCTCATCTTGGTCTTAAATGGCTGAAAGGAACGCATTCATGTGATAGAGTTCTGATGAAAGGTCATCGACTTGAAACATCGAGAATTAGAGAAAAAAGAGAATAAAACAGAGAAGAAGGAAAAACAAAAGAGGAAAAAGATCAATAATCGTGTGCTGTGGAATTGTAAACCAGTTGCACGTGTTTATTGAGGGCTCAAGCATCATGTCTATGACCCAGATTTTGCTGAAAAAAATAACGGTGTCTGAACGACGCACACCATTATTAATGTGCAAATCGGCCAGCAACTTGTGGCAAGGAAGAGATACCCTGTGAATTGCGAATCGCCACAAGTTGCTGGCTGATCTGCGTCACTCCGTTAGCTTCACGAAAACGGCATCACGCCCTTGACCTCCGCGCGAGTTTCATGAAGTTGCTGCATTTGCACATTAAACTCGCCGTGGAAAGTTAACTCTGGTAATTAACAGCATACGTACCTTTTTAACGACGTGATAATTGCTAATGACCACCAATCAACCTCTCTTACCCAGAAAGTGAACAACTAAAAGTGTGAAGTCTCATTCCTTCAGGTTGTGAATTGTTGTTGGAGATTTTAAAAATGTCAAATTGTAAGTTTTTCTTTTCTTATTTTTCCTTTCTGTCTCTTTTGCTTCTCTCTCTCTTTCGATCCAATTTCTCTTTCTGTACCTGATTTGACCTCGAATTCACCCACTCTAATTCACCCTTCTTCTAAGTCCTTCCTCTGTTTATTTCTCAATCCTTTAATCTCACCGGTTAAGGAGATACACCGTTTGTCACGTTGTTCACCAAGGTCCCAGATGCTCCCGTTGCCCTCGCTGTGCTGTTACCAGTTCACACTTCCAGCAACATTGTGGGCAAAACATCTTTAAAACCTAAACATGCACGAACAGGTCTAACTAACAGGGCACGTTGCGAGACACCCTGCTCCAACAAAATCTGGGCCTCTGTTTCTCCCTCCACAGATGCTGCCTGACCTGCTGAGTGTTTCCAGCGTTAACTGTGATTATTTTAGGTGGTAACATTCCTTCAATTAGATCAAAGGTCTTTATTGGTCCACTGATTTTACCACTCAAGGTTATTTGTTTTGTAACTTTTCTTCAGCACAATTGTTTAATTGGCAAGTGTGCTAAGAGTCACACAGCTGCTGGACTTAAATAAAGGGGCAGTTAGCAGCACAGTTGAGTCTGCACCCTTGAGATAAGTAAGCTGACAGCTACAGTTAGCTCCCAGATTTGGTCATTTTAAATCTGAGGCGTTGCTGGATGGGGAGCCAATGTAGGTCAGCGAGCATAGGATGATGTCCAAATCCCTGAGCTCAGTAACTGAACAAGCCCTTGAGCTGACCCTACAGTAGCTTGTGCCATCTATAATTGCATTTGTACTAGCTCCTCCTCAGTTGTGGTCTGTGCTTCAAGTACAGCCTTCGTTATATTAGAATCACACAGCCTAGATTAGACATAAAGAACAATGGATGTTTGGGAGCGATCAATGAGTTCAGAAACAGCAGGAGTAAAGCTTGAGTAGGTTTTATCTGTCATCTGAGATGAGATTATAGCATTGAACCACTTCCTGAGTATCTTTCTTAATATACTACATGGCTTTATTCACCTTTGGAGCTGTCACTTTGATTACAGCAGTCAAAGTGAATATCAGTGTTCAGCACAAACCGTCTTATTGATAAATTATGACAATCACCCTGAAGAATCAATCATTCTGTTGAAATCACTGAGATCTCATCATCTTGTTTGCTTAATAAGGAAATACTGCAAGTTTATTGAAAAATAATGTAGGGTTTATTAATAGGAAATAAAGTGGCTGGTATATATTAACGGACATTTGAGAAACGATATTCCAAAGTATTGGAATCCCTGGAGACTCCACAGCCCACTGAACAATTCAATATTTAATGTGCAAATATTTTGGAGCATATTAATTTGTTTTAATCAAAAACAGGTCAAACTGCATTTCAAATGTGCAGTCTCAATTAAATTATAATACTCTCCAAGGTGTTTATATGGAATTGTATGTCATTTTTCCTCGCTATTTCCCCTATGGCATCTTCTGCACTTGCAATGCTGTCCCAGTAAAATCCCACTGTATTCAATGGGTTTGCAAATATTCCATTGAGTCCCCCGTCCTCATTGTGATAATGAAGGAAAAAAGGAAATGAAAATGAAATTCTTCAGATTTATAAAGCAGTTCCAAGGAGCTGCATTCTAATATATTATTCATGCATTGAAATGGCAAAAATATAGTGAATTATGTTGCGTTTCCATAGAGTCCGTTTAACCCATGACAGTGTAATTAGTAATGAAGAATGTTACCAGACATGTGATAAATTCCCAATTAAGGTCATCACAAAGAGATTCTGTAATACATGGACTGTTACATTCATCGAACTGGAAATGATGGAACTGTGCTCAGATCTGTGCAGGGCTAACTACAACTGTGTCTCAGGAAGTTTAAAACTGCTGAGATAGCACAGTTCACAAAGTTTCATTGATGAGGGAATCTTGACGTTCAAAGCCTGAAACCATACACATAATCAAACACCACAGGACAGATCCGACTCACACAGAGGGTGGATTTTTTTTTGTTTACATGACACGATGCCGGGAATGTGCTGCAGCTCAGTTATTGTGAGCAGGCAGAGGACGCCATTATTAACGGTGTTCACCTCACGGTGCTGTGCTGGCAGCTTCACATCTCAGTGTTTCCCAATCACAAGTGTGAGGAGCTGGAGAAATGGACTGACAGATCTGGTGCAGAAGGGGAAATGATGTAGCACATCTTTTTTGCTGCAGTGGATAGGCTCACTAATTTTACGGAGGCATTAAACCATTTAAAATAAACGAGTTAATGCCTGTGTTAAAATAATGGAAGGAGGAAGGTCATACAAGCTCACTAAATGTTTGTCCACTAAGATCAGAAGGTCTCAAGATACTTACAGATGATGGAGGCCATTCGGCCCATCTTAATTCATCCATCCAGAACAACTCTGTACCTCCCCACCCCCCTGGCTGTATCATCAACAGTATCTTCTAAGCTACAATGTAAATTTAATGGATGTTGGCAGGCAATAGGTACCACTTTGGAGTACTAGAATGCTAATTCACAACTCAGTATCCTGGGGCTTAGGGCAATCAGTTAATGCACTTTGATATGTATAAACCAACCAGTGTTTTATTTACATGCTTCAATTAAATATTTCATTTGACTCTATGGGCTCGATATTGCCAGGGTGGCAGGTTCGCGGCGGGGGGGGGGGGGCTATTGGGCGTGTGGGTAACGCGCCTGGTGAAATCAGTCTGCCCCGTGCGCGATTTCAGCCTAATTGGATCCACTTACCTGGTCTTCCAGGTTCCCCACTGCTGATCTGCGCGTCGGGCGGGCTGCGCATGCACAGTAAGGTCTGTCAGCTGGAGGAGCTCTATTTAAAGGGGCAGTCCTCCACTGACTGATGCTGCAACAAATAGGAAAAAATACAGCATGGAGCAGCCCAGGGGGAAGGCTGCTCCCAGTTTAATGATGCCTCACTCCAGGTATCATTGGATGGGGTGAGGAGGAGGGGGAGGACAGAGATCTTCCCCCCGGCGGGCGGGAGGAAGTGGCCTGCCTCTGTCACCAGGAAGGCCTGGCTCGAGGTGGCAGAGGAGGTCACCTGCACCACCAACATATCGCGCACCTGCATACAGTGCAGGAGGCGCTGCAATGACCTAAGTAGGTCAGCCAAAGTGAGTACACTTACTCATTCCCCTACACTCCGTCTGCCACATCACCACCCCCACCCCACATCTCCTTCTGCACTGCCAACACTACTCTGTCACATCACCCCTCATACCCACTCAAACCTCATCCTCATCTTACCTGCACTTACTCACCTCGCCAGTACTCATCCCGCCACTACCACTCAACCCAATCCTCATACAAATCTCATGGCTCTATCTCATACTCACCCTCTCATGCATCTCATTCAGTCAGCCTCACTCAACCTGCCACTACCTGTGCTGCAGCCACAGGGCATGCATCACATATGTGCAGTAGGAAGCGTAAAGCAAACGTGTCGTGAGCATGAAGGGGATGCGCAAGGGTGTTTGAGGGTTTGTCATGGTTTTTACTTATATTTCATTTCTGAGCAACTCACATTACATATTATATTGGCATCACTACTGCCACATCTTTGCGAATCTTGTCTGGTTTGTGCAATAATGCCCTTTCCTGAGGATCACAATGAAGACCCACACCTGATGCCACCCATTGTGTCACTGCAGAGTGGGTGTAGGTGTATTTGCAGGGCTCTTTTGTGCAGACGACTGAGAGACATCGGCGATGTCCCCGGTGGCACCCTGGAAGGATGCGGAGGAGAAGTTGTTGAGGGCAGTGGTGACTTTGACAGCGATAGGTAAGAAGATGGTGCTCGGGCCAGCCGGGAGCAGCTCGGCATGAAGGAGGCTGCAGATGTCCACGACTACATGTTGCGTGACTCTGAGCCTCTGTGTGCACTGCTGCTCAGAGAGGTCCAGGAAGCTGAGCCTCGGTCTGTGGACCCTGTGGCGAGGGTAGTGCCCCCTGCGACGCATCTCTCTCTGCGGTTGCCCTCCCTCCTGCTGTGCAGGTGGATGTGTTACAGCACTGTGTTGTGGAGCTCCACGTGGCAGAGGTGGACGGCGTGGCCGGCGAGGCTGGTGATGCTGTTCGCCCTCTGAGGAGGTCATGACTGCAGCTACGGCGGCCCCCATCCGGAAGATGTACATCTGAGGGGGTCCGCAAGGTAGGTACATGTCTCTGGCCACCGGGGTAAGTGTGCAAGTTGGTGAATTTGATTGTCAGGAGGAGGGTGGTGGAGGCCAAACTTTGTCCCAAGTGACAGAGTGGCCTCCTGCAATGAGTGAGGGTCTCCTCCCCCCCCACCTGTCAAATGGACCTTTGCTGCTGCCACAGGCTGACAGCTGCAACACGTCCATTTCAACTGGGAGTGTTTCCCCCAGTACGGGAAAGAGTCCCACCCCTCCTCACATATTCCCTTAATCAGGTCTGTTAATGACCTGAAATACCTAAGTAAATAGTCTCAAGTGGCACCCCGCCGGCTTTAATTGCCTGCGGGAGTCCCACATGCGGGGGCTGCGCGCGCACGTCCGAGCGTCTGTGGGGAACCCGGAAGTGGGCGGGTTGGAGCCGGGCTCCCGACCCGCTCCGTGATTCTCCGATATTCGAAGCCCCCCCGCCAGGAACGCACCCGATAGCGGGTGCTAAAATGAAGCCTCATGTATATTTGCAAGGTAAGGAATCAGCAAATAATAGATATTTATGGTTGAATATAGTTTCCTGAAGCAGCATTCCCATATTATATTTCCTCTTTGTCTTTGTTAAGGCCCAATGATCCCAGATACAAATTGTGACAAATTGCAAGCTCTCTCAACTGAAAAGCGTTACAAGGAAATGGAATCCTTACCGCAAATTGTTTGGATCTCAGAAAGTCGCTTCAACTGTTTTTATTAAAATGCAAATGCTATTGGTGTTCTGACCCATTACTTTGTAAAATCACTTTATACCATCAATGAATCCAATTTATCCGCCCTATTTATATAACACAATATTGTGGAATGAAATTAAAGTTTGATTCAAGTGTGTAGATTTTTAATAGAATGTTTATCCAACAACAGCAATTTTCATTTATACAGCACCTTTATTGTAGATAAATGTCCCAAGGCACTTCAGAGAGGAGTAACCAGAAACAAAAATCCATGTCAAAATCTATTTGTACTGTAAGTTAGTGAACAATGAGATTGTCATCTGTGAGACCAAGAACAGTTCTAACTTGGAAATGCTGTATCTCTGCACCAGTGACTATGGAGGCGATTTTAACTCCTCCTGCCCAGTGCGTACTGGGCTATGGTGGAGTTAAAACTGCACCGGGAGTCTTACCGCCCCGTTCCCACTTGATCCCCACCTGCCGCCATCTTGACAACGTGGTTTTTTTTATGTGACTGAGGCGCCGGCTGGAAGCAGGTGGGATCCTCGTGAATACATGAAAATTGGTGTCCTATGATGTACTTAGGACTCCGGGTGTGATCTTAACGTATAAAAACCGAAGTCCTGCCCAGTGCTGAACCTGCTAAGTAAAACCTAGTGGGATTGGTTTCCAAAGGGCCACTGGAAGCAGTATTTAAAGGGGCACTCACCCACAAGCACTCAGGTCATAAGTGTCCGTTTGCTATTGCATTTTTTGGATTTCTACAGGAGAGTTTGTCTTGGACATTGCTTTTTCCTACATTTATTCTGCTTACTCATCCTCAATAAATACACAGCTTATAACGGGTATCTTTCTACTTTGATTTGGTTGTATGAAGGGGAGCAACAGGAGCAGGCTGCCCTGCCATGAGGAACAGCAGCTGGGCCTCTTAGGAGGCAACAGGAGAGGGGGACTGCTCGAAGAAGGCCTTACCAACCCATGAGGTGCACAGGTCCAGATTGAGTTTCCTAGATCGGTCTAAGGAGCAGTGTATGAGGGGGCTGCACTTCTCCAGACAGGCTGTCGCAGACCTCTGTGACCTCCTGCAACAAGGCCACTGCCTGCTGGGCCAGGTGGCCATGCAGTGAAAGTGACCACCACCCTTCACTCGATGGCCTCAGGCTCTTTCCAGGGTGCCACAGGGGACATTTCCCACATCTCTCCGTCTGTTGTTCATAAATTAATTCAGCAGGTCACCAATGCCCTCTTTGCCAGGGCCAACGATGACATAGTCTTGCCAATGGACACCACCAGCCAAACGAAAGGGCTCTGGGATTTGCTGCAGTGGCTGGCTTCCCTCATGTGCAGGGGGAATCATAGACTGCACACATGTAGCCATCAAGGCAGCAGGAAACCAGCTAGCAGCATTCGTTAACAGGAAAGGAGTCCACTTCATCAATGTGCAGCATTCACCGTCCGCAGGCCCACCGGAAATCCCGCCCTACACATGGGCAGCTGCCCATCACTGACACAACTGGGCGGGCAGTCTGCCAATCATATGATAATGAGGCCCTGCAGTTAAAATCCACTGGGCCGTAGAATGATCTTTCCAAGATCCCTGCTTTTGCTCATGTTGTTTAGTCAAGTTAATTGTTGACTGGATGTCTTGAAATAGATAAATGGCCTTTAATTCCCTAGTCACAAATAATTGTATTATACTGTTTAATTCAGTCATTTGCCACAGATCTTCCAGATGTCTTTAGGATAAAATGAGTTTATTGGCATTTCTTCAAGAGAGATTCCTGACATATCGGAATCCCTGACATTAATGAATGAAATCTCCATTGGAATGTTTCTCTCGCAACATAAAAACAAGTAATTTGCCATGAATTGAGCACTAATTGGCCCAACTTACTCAGAGAAACCGGAAGGATATCTGATGTGATGAATGGAATGTCATAGCAACATAGGAACATAGAAACAGGAGTAGGTCATATAGCCCCTCGAGCCTGTTCCGTCATTCAATGAGATCATGGCTGATCTGTGACCTAACTCCATATACCCTCCTTAGCCCCATATCCCTTAATACCTTTGGTTACCAAAAATCTATTAATTTCAGATTTAAAATTAACAATTGAGCTAACATCCAGTTTGTGGAAGAGAGTTCCAAACTTCTATCACTCTTTGCGTGTACAAGTATTTCCTAACTTCACTCCTGAAAGTCCTGGCTCTAATTTTTAGGCTATGTCCCCTAGTCCTAGACTCCCCAACCAGGGGAAATAGTTTCTCTCTATCTACCCTATCAGTTCCCCTTAAGATCTTGAAAACTTCGATCAAATCTACTCTTAATCTTCTAAATTCCAAGGAATACAACCTTAGTTTGTGTAATCTCTCCTCGTAATTTAACCCTTGGAGTCCAGGTATTATTCTAGTAAACCTACGCTGCACTCCCTCCAAGGCCAATATATCCTTCCTAAGATGCGATGCCCAGAACTGAACACAATACTCCCGATATGGTCTAACCAGGGCTTTATATAGTTGTGGCATAACTTCTACCCCCTTGTATTCTAGTCCTTTAGATATAAAGGCCAGCATTCTATTAGCTTTTTTGATTATTTTCTCTACCTTTCCATGACATTTTAATGATCTATGTACATGGACCCCTAAGTTTCTTTGGACCTCCACTGTTTTGAGCTTTTCACCATTTAGAAAGTACTCTGATCTATCCTTTTTAGGTTCAAAGTGGATGACCTCACACTTGCCTACACTGAAATCCATTTGCCACAGTTTTGCCTATTCAATGGACATGAAAAAATACTGGCAAGTAAAATTAAGGAAAACCCAAAAATATTTTATAAATACATAAAGAGCATGAGGATAACTAAGGAAAGAGTAGGGCCTATTAGAGATCAAAAAGATAACCTTTGTGTGGAGGTGGATAATATGAGTAGGCAGAGTCAACATGGTTTTAAGAAAGGGAAATCATGTTTGACAAATTTATTAGAGTTTTTTGAGGATGTAACTAGCAGGGTAGATAAAGGGGAGCCTGTGGATGAAGTATATTTGGATTTTCAAAAGGCATTCGATAAGGTGCCACATAAAAGATTGTTACACAAGGTAAGGGCTCATGGGGTTGGAGGTAATGTACTAAAATGGATAGAGGACAGAAAACAGAGAGTAGGGATAAACAGGTCATTCTCAGGTTGGCAGGCTGTAACTAGTGGGGTGCTGGAAGGATCGGTGCTTGGGCATCAGCTATTTACAATCTATATTAATTGTAATATACTGTTTCATTCAGTCATTTGCCACAGATTTTCCAGATGTCTTTAGGATAAAATGAGTTTATTGGCATTTCTTCAAGAGAGATTCCTGACATATCGGAATCCCTGACATTAATGAATGAAATCTCCATGGAATGTTTCTCTCGCAACATAAAAACAAGTCATTTGCCATTAATTGGGCCAGCTTACTCAGAGAAACCGGAAGGATATCTGATGTGATGAATGGAATGTCATAGCAACATAGGAACATAGAAACAGGAGTAGGCCACTTAGATGAAGGGACCGAGTGTGATGTATCCAAGTTTGCTGACGATACAAAACTAGGTGGGAAAGTAAGATGTGAGGTGTCTGCAAAGGGATATAGACAGATTAAGTGAGTGGGCAAGAAGGTGGCAGATGGAGTATAATGTGGGGAAATGTGAGGTTATTCACTTTGATAGGAAGAATAGAAAAACAGAATATTTTTAAATGGTGAGAAACTATTAAATGTTGGTGTTCAGAGAGATTTGGGTGTCCTCATACAAGAAACACAAAAAGTTAGTATGCAGGCAATTAAGAAAGCAAATGGCATGTTGGCCTTTATTGCAAGAGGGTTGGAATACAAGAGTAAGGAAGTCTTACTACACTTGCTTACATTAGTTATGGTGAGTCCCCATCCTTGATTCAAAATTAGTTTCCTTGGGGTGTCTGACATGTTATCCTCCTCTTCCTGACACAAAGTAATTATTTAACATGTCCGCCATTTCCTTATTTTCATTTACAATATTACCATTATCAGTTTTAAAGGGGCCCATGTTGCTCTTGACTGCCCTCTTTTTCCTAATATAATTGTAAACATTTTTTGTGTTGCTTTTGATATCCCTTACAAGTTTCTTTTCATACTCCCTTTTTGTAGCTCTTACTATCTGTTTTGTCACCCTTTGTTGTTCTTTCTATCTCTCCCAGTCACCAGGATCTGTGCTTTTTATTGCATTTTTGTATTCTTTTTCTTTTAGTTTTATGTTGTCCCTTACCTCTTTTATCATCCATGGCTTTTTTTTTGGCAAGTAGAGCTCTTGGCCCTTAGGGGTATAAACTGGTTCTATATCACGTTAAATTCTTCTTTGAACACCTCCCGCCGATCTACTGTTGTTTTACCCATTAACAGATTTGCCCAGTTTACTGTGGACAGTCTCTGTCTCATCTCGTTGAAGTTGGCCTTACCTAAATTTAGAATCTTAGTGGCTGATATGGGTTTCTTCCTTTCAAACACAATGTTGAACTCAATTATATTATAATCGCTATTAGATAAATGTTGGAGTAGTGGGTACATTCTGAACTGGGGTGAGGTTAGAGACATTAGGATATATGTTACAAATCGGCTCGCCCTATGAAGTGGGGTAAATCAGGTAAACCTAATTGGAAAATTCGGCCAAGATCCATAATCCTGGATATCTGTACGCTTTATGCATTTCTGGCATTAAAAACAATGAGGTTGGCCGATTTCATTTCAACATACATGCAATTTCCCAACTTTCCAACACTCATTATGCTGAGAGGACTACATTCCCTTATATAATGGGTGTCCAGGGTGGTTAGGGAATGAGCTCTATACAGAAGTAAGCTTAAAAGGTCTAGTCATTTCTGCACTGCTTTTCTTGATTTTTTTTTCTGCCTCCACTTTTGGTTTTCAGGAAATTTTGTGGCAATACATTTTGCTTCTGCCTTTTTCTGCCCTACATCTCTGCTTTTTTGGAGGAAGTATTTTTCCTTCCTGTTTTCTTCCCTTCTCTCCTGCAGATGTTGCCTTGCGCTGGGGAAGAGTTCCATGGGTTTTGGAGTGCCTCTCAAAAAAGAAAAAAAAGACTTGCAATTTACATAGTGCCTTTCATGACCTCAGGTCGTACCAAAGCACTTTACAGCCAATGAAATACTTTCTGAAGTGTAGTCTCTGTTGTAATATAGTGAACACAGCAGCCAATACACAGCAAGGTCCCAAAAACAGCAATGTGATAATGACCAGATAATTTGTCTTTTAGTGATGTTGGTTGAGGGATAAATATTGGCCAGGACTCTCCGGTTCAAAAGGACACCATGTTGCCTACCTGCAGTTTCAGTTCAAGCAACAGATGGAAAGGAAGATGAAAAGTTTCTGGTGGGAACCAAATATAATGGCTTCAGACTTGATGACTTTCAGCTGAAGAAAATTCTGGCTCATACAGCATGGCAACCACCATAGAATCAAGGAGGAGGCTGAGAGGTCGAATTGGGCATCATTGATGTACATGTGGAAGCTGACCCCATGTTTTTCAATGGCATTGAGGGGAAACATATGAAGAATAGGGCAGGAAGCATATGGAAGCATATAGATAAAGCATTGGAACAGACCTAGTATGGAGCCTTAATTACGGATGAGCAGAAATTTCCTCCAACTAAATACTGGGAAGACCAAAGCCACTGTCTTCGGTCCCCGCCACAAACTCCATTCCCTAGCCACTGATTCCGACCCTCTCCCTGGCCACTGTCTGAGGCTGAACCAGCTGTTCACAACCTTGGCATCCTATTTCACCCTGAGATGAGCTTCTGACCACATATCCGCTCCATCACCAAGACTGCCTACTTCCACCTCTGTAACGTTGCCAGTCTCTGCCCCTGCCTCGGCTCATCTGCTGCTGAAACCCTCATCCATGCCTTTGTTACCTCTAGACTTGACTATTCCAACGCTCTCTTGGCTGGCCTCCCATCTTCCACCCTCCATAGACTTAAGCTCATCCAAAACTCTGCTGCCCATATCCTAACTCGCAACAAGTCCCGTTCAGCTATCACCCGTGCTCGCTGGCCTACATTGGCTCCCTGACCGAGAACACTTCGATTTTAAAATTTTCATCCTTGTTTTCAAATCCCTCCATGGCTTCACCCTTCCCTATCTCTGTAATCTCCTCCAGCCCTACAACCCTCCAAGATTTCTGAGCTCCTCCAATTCTTGCCTCTTGCACATCCCCAATTTTAATTGCTCCACCATTGGTGGCCGTGCCTTCAACTGTCTAGGCCCTAAGCTCTGGAATTCCCTCCCTAAACCTCTCTACTTCTCTCTCCTCCTTTAAGACGCTCCTTAAAAACTACCTCTTTGACCAAACTTTTGGTCACCTGTCCTAATATCTCCTTTTGTGGCTCTATGTCCAATTTTGATTGATAACGCTCCTGTGAAACACATTGGGACATTTTACTACGTTAAAGATGCTATATAATTGCAAGTTGTTGTTATTATTGTTGGTAATAACTCAACATCAACGTGTTTCATTTTCCATTACATGAATGCTACTCATCAAAATCTGCTTTTATGCTTCAAAGGGTGCCTTAAAATAGCCTTTTGTCATTTATAATGATATATTATTTTGTTTTACTTTGATCAATATTATAAGTTTGTGTCAGAGGTTAATACATCTTAGCCTGATTGCAGCATATACAACCTTTCATTCACTTCAAGTAATTGCCTGTAAATGTAATCCAATAACTGTAAATGTAGTAAAATATTAATAAAACACTTGGCTGCCATGATTTTAACTATAATATAATAAATATCAGTTCCACATGACTGTAAATGTTATGGACTAACCACATGTGCGATAAAACTGAAATATGCTAATCTAATAATGTTGTCAACCAAAATTCTAACAAGATTTTTTAATTATATGTCCACAGGGCACGGAAAAGTGTTGCTCGGGAGTGGGAAAATGACTGACGACTCCGCTGACTACAAAGCATGCCAATTGGTTCAAATTTCACGTTCGCTAAAAAGCAACAAATGAAGAAAGCAAATAAAAATCCCATTCATAAAAAAGGGAACCAATCACATCCCTGACAAAAAAATTAAACTCTTTGAGCACCCATGCTAGCTCTCCACCCAACCTATAGCATATCCATAAAAATAACATTTATAAACTGATAGCGATTTCCTGGGCCTGCGCCCAGTTGCACTGGACTGCCTAGACGCAGTGAATATTGCAAATCGGATGGGTCAAAGTACACACCTGCAAAGAAACCCGCCCAATTTTCCTCCATTCCACAGACATGTGGAGAGACTGGAGAAGCTGGGATTGTTCTCCTGAGAACAGAGAAGGTTAAGGGGAGATTTAATAGAAGTGTTTGAAATCATGAAGGGTTTTGATAGAGTAAATAAGGAGAAACTGTTTCCACTGGCAGGAGGGTCGGTAACCAAAGGACACAGATTTAAGGTAATTGGCAAAGGAACCGGGAGGTTGGGGGGGGTGGAAGATGAGGAGCCTTTTTTTTTACACAGCGAGTTATGATGATCTGGAATGCACTGCCTGAAAGGGCGGTGGAAGCAGATTCAATAGTAACTTTCAAAAGGGAACTGGATATATACTTGAAAAGGAAAAATTTGCAGGGCTATGGGGAAGAAGCAGGGCTGTGGACTAATTGGATAGCTCTTTCAAAGAGCCGACACAGGCATGATGGGCCGAAGGGCCTCCTTCTCTGCTATAAGATTCTATGATCCCTAGCTGCCCGGACAAGGTGGTGGTTGGTCTTCTGCTTAAACCACTGTAGTCTGTTGTAGCAGTTTTTGATACAACTGAGTGACTTGCTAGGCCACTTCAGAGGGCAGGTGAGAGTTAACCACGTTGGTGTTGGACTAGAGTCACAGACTGAGTAAGGACAGCAGGATACTTTCCCTAAAGGACATCAGTGAACCAGTAGGGTTTTTATGACAAAACCATAGCTTCGTGGTCATTTTTACCGATACCAACTTTTTATGTTTTAAACTGAATTCAAAATCTCATGGCGGGATTTGAATTCACATTCTCTGGATTGTTAGTCCAGGCCTCTGGGTTAATAACCGCTACACTACCGTACCCATATATCATCTGGGATCTAAGATTCCCACAAGGTGTAAGATGACAATTTTCTATCTGTACCCTAGCTCCAGGACACCACAACAATCCAATCAGTCAGTGTCTACATAAAGCAGAAGATCGCTGGTCTTACAGTATCCTTATTTGGTGACGACTCTGACTTGGAGCTGTTCATTCATAATCCCACAGATGGTGGTTTCATACCATTGGCTCCTCAACCAAGCACAAGCACCAAATGCCTCAACCTGCTGTTCTACTTTGCTGAGTGTAATTCGATCATATTAGTGCAGCAAAATGAACTCATCCACTGGTGAACTAAACTCAATTTGTGATCCTTGCTAATGACTTTTGGTGGATGCATTCTTCCACTTCTTCACAGCAGAAACAACTCACTGAGTAAATTGGGTACTTTTCATTCACGATCTGAACACGGACTTAAGCATATTGTTCACCAGTATCACTAGACAGTCACTTGATCGGTTGGTTGGAATGCTCAGTGGCACCATAACATCACTAGAACCCTCTCCATCCAAGTTTCCTGTTGGTCTGTTTTACTTCTGTCTTGTCCGTGTCAACACCAAGCCCAGTTTATGAGGAAGGGTATTTGACGGTAACCTGTCAAAGGTAAGTCGCCCAAGGAGGAAGAAATTACTGGATTATAGTCTTAGGCCCAGGTAGAGAAAGTCATAGTGTCGCCCAGTAGCTCCAGGCTACTAAACTATTAGCCAGCCTGCCAAATTTCAGACACTAGAAGGTTAGTTGGCTACCATTTTACTATGCTGAATTCTTGGGCCCGATTTTAACTGCCCACGGGTCCATGGCTGCGGCCTTCTGCCGTAAATTGCCGCTCCCGCCCGCCAGCCAGGTAGTCAATCGTTCATGGGATGTGGGCGTCACTGGCGAGGCGGGCATTTATTGCCCATCCCTAATTGCCCTTGAGAAGGTGATGGTGAGTCGCCTTCTTGAACCGCCGCAGTCCGTGTGGTGAAGGTTCTCCCACAGTGCTGTTAGGAAGGGAGTTCCAGGATTTTGACCCAGCGACGACGAAGGAACGGCGATATATTTCCAAGTCGGGATGGTGTGTGACTTGGAGGGGAATGTGCAGGTGGTGTTGTTCCCGTGTGCCTGCTGCTCTTGTCCTTCTAGGTGGTAGAGGTCGCGGGTTTGGGAGGTGTTGTAAAGGGCAACAGCACCTGCTGTCCGAAAAAATGGGATCAGTGGTTATGATCCAAAAGAAGTTGGATCTCTAACTTCTTCCAGTTCTGATGAAAGGTCATCGACCTGAAACATGGCCACGATTTTAACTTCAAAGTGTGGGTCGTTAGGGGTTGGGGGGGGCAAACAAAATTGGGCATTTCTGGAGCGGGAAGGAATCCTGGCTCCAAGCCGCTGAAAAACACGCACGGCCCAGAGCCATCGGGGTGCCCGAACCCGGAAGTCCCGCTGACTATTAAAGCCGGCAGGACAATATTTAAACCAGCAATTGAAGTACTTAAAGTACTTGAAATCTGCCTTAATGTAATTAATCATGCTGGCAAACAATTGCAACGCTGCCTCAATGCGTTTCCTGCGCTGACTGAACGCCATGGGAAACTGGGCGGGTTGCAGCCGGCAGCCATTTGGCCATTTAAATCCCTGTTTGACAGATGGGGATAAAAGGTGAGTTATTGCAGCAGGGCACTCAGTTCTCTCAGATAAAGTTTTAGCTGGGAGATCTTTGGGTTTAGACTGAAAATTCTTGGTTCACACTCAGAATTGTTCTGTTTACACATATTTACCTACTTTTCGGACCCCCTCAAACTGACACCATCAGGATTGGGGCAGGGGGGCGCAATGGCTGCATTCACCAGTACATCCGAGGAGGAGGAATGTCACCAGCCTCGCCAGGCACGGCATCCACCTCCGCCACGTGGAGCTCCACAACACAGTGCTGCGCCATAGGCACCTGCACAAGAGCTGAGAGGGAAACAACAGAGGGACCAATGTCGCAGGAGGCACTACCCTCATGAGAGGATTAACAGACCGAGCCTGAGCTTCCTGGACCTCTCTGAGGAGTAGTGCCTACGGAGGCTGAGAGTGAGCCGCCAGGTGGTCGCAGACATCTGCTGCCTTCTTCATGTCGAGCTGCTCCCGGCTGGGCCTGGTGGCATCACATTGCCCGTGGCAGTTAAAGTCACCACTGCCCTCAACTTCTTCACTTCCAGATCATTCCAGGGTGCCACTGGTGACATCGCCGGGGTCTCTCAGTCGTCTGCCCACAAGTGCATAAGGCAGGTCACCGATGGTTTGTTTTGCAGGACGTCCCACTAAGTCAACTTCCCCATGGACGACCTCAGCCAGGCGGAGAGGGCAGTGGGATTCCACTCTATGGCTGGCTTCCCACGAGTACAGAATGCAATTGATTGCACCCATATAGCAATCCGAGCACCTCCACACGAGCCAGGACTGTTCATCAACAGAAAGGGCAATCACTCCATCAACACTCAGCTCATTTGTGACCACTGCAAAAGATTCCTTCACGTGTGCGCCAGATTCCCTGGCAGCTGCCATGGTTCGTTCATTCTGAGGGAACCTAACATCCCGTCCCTTTTCCATGCACCGAACAGCCTTAAGGGCTGGCTCCTCGGAACCAAGGGATACCCCCTGCACACGTGGCTCATGACACCTCTGAGGAACTCCATCAATGAGGAACAGCGTCGATACAACGACAGTCACATCGCCACCAGGTCTGTCACTGAACATGCGACAGGACTGCTGAAGATGCGATTTTGGTGCATGGTTTGGACTGGGGGAGCACTTCAATACGCACCAGTGAGAGTGGGTCGAATTATAGTCGTCTGTTGTGTCCTGCACAATGTGGCGCAACAGAGAGGGGTACCGATTGATGAAGTCCCATACCCTCACCCAGCATCCACATCTGCCATCAACATGGATGAGGAGGAGGGAGAGGACGAGGAGGAGGAGGAGCAGGAGGACGAGCAGCAGCTCACCTGGCTTCTCGTGAGGCCAGGGAGTCACTAACATTTAAACGATTCTCATAAAGAGGTCTCAAAGTGAGATTAGTCCAGTCCTCAGACCACCTAGAAAGAGCTGCGCCATCATCAGCAGCTCCCCCCCCGACCCCTGCAGAAAACAGTCCTACAACTGCATATGCACCCCTGTAAACTCACCCAATGGGTGGCATCAAGTCTCGCCATTCATGATGGCGAAAGGGTACATGGAAGTGGGCACGCCACTCAAAGCGCTCCCACTTTTCACCGTTGCTCCCTTCACTACCTTACCCGCAATGCTGCCTCCTCTCCAGGTGGCCAAGTCTGCACCTGCACAAATTTAGGTGGAGCAGTTTATGGCGGTAAAAGGATACTATCACAAAAGGTACTCATGAATGGGCAAGATGTGGCAGCAGTGGGAAGTATAATATTTAATGTGAATTTAACAAAAAACAAATATAAATGAAAAACATGAGAGTCTGTCAGACCCTTCGTGATCACAAAACCTTCACCTTTCTCTTCTGCATGGTGCATCCCCTGTGGCTGCAGCACAGGTAGTGGCGGGTTGCTCATGTTCATGCCCTGACTGCTAAGATGCTTTCGGCCTACGCCCGCTATGTTCTGGAGCCCGTGAGGGCCCCTCCAAAGACTGCTCCACCTGCACCTGTGGAGAAGAGGCAGCACTGCGGGAACTGGTTGAGAGGGGGGCAACGGGTAATACATGGGAGTGCTCTGAGTGGCATCCCCATTTCCATGACCCCCTTTGCCATTATCCTGTCCTGGGCCAGGCCCACATCACTCCTACCACCCGACTGGAGAACAGTTTGGACGACATGTGTGATGCCTTGGAAGCCCAGTTGTAAAGTTTCTGTCTGCCTGTTTAGGGCGGCAGAATGTTGTTCACCCTGAGTCCGATCAGCCATTGTCAGGGCCTGAATGGACTCATTTGTGAGCCGTGCTTGAAGCTCAATGGAGGCTAGCCTTCTCTCCATCATAGACATTCCCGAACTTACCTGCGACACTTTCTCAGACATTCCCACATGTGCCTGTGCCACCATCCCACTCATGCAGGAGTTGGACTCCTCCATCCTCTGCGCTATTGTAGAGAGTGCACGTGGCACCTGTTCCAGCACCTCGCAAATGTGCTGCTGCCCCTCGATCATTCTCCTTTTAAAGGATGGTCTCCAGGGTTCAGCATCTGCGACCGGCAGAGCAGAGCCTGGAGAGGAGTGCGCCCACCGACATGGACTCTCCACAGCTGCCCCTGCCACCAGTGTTTGTTCGTGCTCACTTTTGTGTGGTGACTCACCAGCTGCCAACCCAACCAACTGAGGACTCGGACCGACCGAGGTGTGAGTATCTGCGCTGGTGGATGGCTCACTAAGATGTGACGGTGCACCCTCAGAGATCTGGAGCTCCTCTGAGGAATCGCCCTCTCCTGTCACTTTGGTCATTGAAGGCCCTGTAAGAGAACAGAAGGCAATATTAAGCATCATCAAAGATGTGTCATGTTGCGATGAGCACACTGAGGTGCTGAACATGCCAATCATTGTTAACATCAATTCATGTTGTGTGTGATGAATGTTAAAGTTGTGTCTTCAGATATTTGTGGGGTGCCAGTCTCAGCGTCTCCGACGGACAGGCACTCGAGGGCCTCCTGCTCCGCATCTGTGAGGACCACTATTTTTTGTGGCCCCCCTCCTGTCCTCGCCCTCTCCCGTGCATTTTGCGCTCTATACTCCTACAAGGGGAGAAAGTACAGGCGTGTGAGTGAGTGAGGGTGAAGTGGTCAGCCAATGAATGCATTGGTTTGGGTGAGGCTGACCGTGAAAGAGATGCATCAGAGGGTGAGTGTGAGACAGAGACATCACATTGGATCAGGATTGGGGCGAGTGGTAGTGGTGGGGTCACAAATGGGGAGGTGAGGAAGTGCTCAGGAAGTGAAGGTAAGTTGAGGATGAGCCTTAAGTGGGTGTGAGGAGTGATGTGATGGAGTAGTGTTGGCAGTGCGCAATGTGGTGGGTGGGGGGGACGCTGCGGTGGGTGATGTGCACCACGGAATGCAGGAGAATCAGTAAGTGTACTCACTTTTGCTGACCTAGTTAGGTCATTGAAACACTTCCTGCACTGGATCCAAGTGCGGGAGATGTTGCTCCTGCTGGTGACCTCCTCTGCCACCCCGAGCCAGGCCTTCTTGGTGGCAGAGGCAGGGCGCTTCCTTCTCCTCCCCCAGGCCACCTCAAGTGAGGCGTCACTGAATCTTGGAGCTGGCTTACCCCTCTGCTGCTCCATTCTGTCTCCTTGCTCCTTGCTCCAACAAAAGCCATTGGTGCAACGGCCCTTGAAATCCAGATGCTTTAGCTGACAGCAGGTCATGCGGGTGCGCAGTCCGACCGCTGCGCAGCTTTCGGACGGCGAACCCGGAAACAACGTTAAGGGGCACCAATTCAATCGCGGTCGCGCGGGGAACGGTTAGATTTTATTATTTGGGTTACTCGTGCGCCCATTGACTCCCCCCCCCCCGCTGCCATCCCGCCGGCATTTTAAAATCGTGTCCATTAACTCTGTTTCTCTCTCCACAGATGTTGCCTGACCTGCTGAGTATTTCCAGCATTTTCTGTTTTTACTTCAGTTTTCCAGCATCTGCAGTATTTTGCTTTTGTTCTTGAACTAATAGTTCTGTATCCTCTTTCTTCATAGGAATTCACCCAGTCCTTTTTCAAAATGGTTTTCTGTTTCACTATCCCAACTGGTAATCTGCACCACAATTCCATAACTAGCTTAATTTTTAGAAAGTTTCCATAAATGTCCTATTTTCTTTTGACCCCCTTATCTTTAAACGAAGCTCTCTCTTGAATCCTGTTCACTGACAGAGGAACTTTTCTAGATCCAAAATCTTCATACCCATGCAAATCTAAAAGACCTCTCTGCAGCTTCTCATTCTGCTCTTTGCCAGCTTTCTCCGAATCATTGCAGACTACAACAGACATTTTGTTAATTTAATGAGAGGTCAATTCTGGAGGAAAAAACAGGCATCAGAATGTTACCGTTTTATCATACAGAGATTGGTGCTCATTTCTAACACACACCCGGGAAGAAGATTAGGACTGACTGTAAATAGAGTCATAGAGTCATAGAGTTATACAGCACGGATAGAGGCCCTTCGGCCCATCGTGTCCGCGCCGGCCATCAAGCCCTGTCTACTCTAATCCCATATTCCAGCATTTGGTCCGTAGCCTTGTATGCTATGGCATTTCAAGTGCTCATCCAAATGCTTCTTGAATGTTGTGAGGGTTCCTGCCTCCACAACCCTTTCAGGCAGTGAGTTCCAGACTCCAACCACCCTCTGGGTGAAAAAGTTCTTTCTCAAATCCCCTCTAAACCTCCCGCCTTTTACCTTGAATCTATGCCCCCTTGTTATAGAACCCTCAACGAAGGGAAAAAGCTCCTTAGTATCCATCCTATCTGTGCCCCTCATAATTTTGTACACCTCAATCATGTCCCCCCTCAGCCTCCTCTGCTCCAAGGAAAACAAACCCAATCTTCCCAGTAACTCTTCATAGCTGAAGCGCTCCAGCCCTGGTAACATCCTGGTGAATCTCCTCTGCACCCTCTCCAAAGCGATCACATCCTTCCTGTAGTGTGGCGACCAGAACTGCACACAGTACTCCAGCTGTGGCCTAACCAGTGTTTTATACAGCTCCATCATAACCTCCTTGCTCTTATATTCTATGCCTCGGCTAATAAAGGCAAGTATCCCATATGCCTTCTTTACCACCTTATCTACCTGTTCCGCCGCCTTCAGGGATCTGTGAACTTGCACACCAAGATCCCTCTGACCCTCTGTCTTGCCTAGGGTCCTCCCATTCATTGTGTATTCCCTTGCCTTGTTAGTCCCTCCAAAGTGCATCATGATGGCCAATGATGACTAGAAACTTGTTACCAAATTTGATGGGTAAATAATCTCAGCGGCTACCAACAAATGAGGATAAATAGGGGGCAAAATTGGTCTTTAGCAGTAGTGTGAAACACACTCAGTGAATCAGCTTTACACCACGCGCGATTTTATTTTCTATTCAATGGTTCCGTATCCTTTTTCTTAATCGGAATTCACCCAGTCCTTTTTCAAAATGGTTTCCCAACAGGTATTCTGTACTACAATTCTATAACTATCTTAATTTAATTTTTTTTTTAAATGGGCAGCCGATTCGCTATGAGTGTATTTCACCCCCATAATTTCAACAGTTTTTTGGAATTGAAATTTTACCAGTCAGCTTAAGGTTCATTTTGAATCATGCAGCAGGCCGACGCCACAAAGCTTCATTCGAGGAAATCAAAGCCTATGGCTGCCACGTGGACTGGCTATCAACAAGGACGTTATAAAAAGGAATCATTCTTTTCAACTGCACAGAATACCCAGTCAGCTGAACTTAATTCTATCATCAGTTTCACAATGTAATCAGGTCGTACAAAACCTGACCTAAAAACGCTTGAAGAAACAATGAATAATTTATGCTGCGAAAGGCAGAATGCAGATCATCACAAATCCCAACAGTCTAACTTCTTTCTCCATTAAAGAGCTTTTCAGTTTAACTACACCAAACCTGATTTCATGGTTCTATGATTAGTGAGACAGGCGAAGATAAGTTTTCATGTAGTATTCTAAAAGTGTTACTTTAAATGGTAGACAATAATCGCTCATTATTCCCCAAGAATGATGGGATAACGATTCCTCTCACTGCTATGTGTAGCAATATCATAAATGTGTCCATGAACATTGCACCTGTTTGATATTTAGCAAAATGGTAAACAAATTGAAAGAGAATGCTTGCAATTTTGGTAGAAATTCTGAACAAATGAACATTTTTGTCATAAAGATGTCCGGCATAAGTATCAAGACTAATTTTTTAATAAAAATTGATTATATTTCTGACTCATAGGGGGAGAAATTGGTTTAGGCCCACTTTCAGGCCCGAGATGGGCGAGGCGTTCAATACGTGTGCCAGAAGCCGGGGGCCCAATGCTCGTCGGGCCTTAGGCCTCATCTGGTTAGCTACGAATGGAAATCGGGTATCCAGAGGCAGCTCGCTGGTATGCTCCAGACCAATTCGGGCCAGCTGCGATGCCGGCAGCAGCCCCACAGGTAGGTTCTATGGGGGTGGGGGGAAGTGGGGATGTCGAGGGGGAATGGGTGAATGGGAATGAGGCAAACTGGCAATGGCCCGCAATGTTGCTGTAGAGCCAGGAGGTGCACTCCTGCTCCCACTGGCTCCGCATTAATGTAAGTTAGAAGCAAAAAAAACTTCCCGTTTTGTTGGCAGCCTCCAGCGGTCCCTTTATAGAGCAGCAGAAATAAATTATTTGCTTTTTTCATCTCATTATTGTTTGTGGAACATTGCTGCATTCATATAATATTATAACTGTTAATGTCTCACTATAGAACTGAATTATGTAGTGCGTAAATGTTGATGACATTCGCACCGGCAGAGGACAGAAACTTCGTGTAGCAGGATGTGGGGAACACAATTAAAATTCTACAACTGACGTTATGAGTAAATATACTGGATGGTTTCTAACTCTACGATAGCTAATCACAGTGCACAGATTGAATCCGCGATGATCTTAACAACCTGGTTTTTCAGTATTAATTTCTTTTATAGAATGACCTCCATTTTCATAAGGTGATTTTCACTGTCTAAATACCAAGATAAACAACTCCTCTTAATCTGCGTAATTAGATTTTGGAAGATTGTAAATATTCCTTTTTATACATTAAATCCTCCACAAATTCTGGCTGCTATTTGCTTGTTTACAGAAAAGGATTACGATGCGGGTGGAGTCTGAGCTGCTTATTACCCAAATCCTTTCTTCTCTATCTTCCACATGCTCTGGCCTTAGGAATTTGGGCGCGGCCATTTTTGGAAATTAGGCTGTAGTTTCAGTGTTTGTTATAAACGTGAACGTTTGCAGTATTCCCTTCTGCACCTTCTCATATTCTGCATTGCTACCAGATGACTAGAATTTGTTGACAGTTTACTGTCGCTTGAACAAAAACATAGACATTTGATGAGGTTGTTACCCATCAAAAGATCTATCAGCCATAGCTTCCAATCCGTGTTCAATTGCTAGGTTTCATGGAGAGGCTCAGAGCCAAATTTCTTCTCATTCAAGAAAACATGATTTAGAGGCGATGTGATCCGGATCTTTAAAAGCAAAGAGGTGTCTATCATGTAAAGAAAGGAGAAAAGAACTAGTATTTATATAGCGCCTTATCAAATCTCTGAGAAATGTCCCATCGTGCTTCATAGGCAATAAGTTTGTTTGAAGTGCAGCCACTGTTGCTATCAGGTGAACATGGCGGCCATTTTGCATGCAGCAACATTCCACAAACAGTAATGAGGTGAAAAAGCAAATAATTTATTGCTGGTGCTCTATAAACACAAATATCCTAAAGCACACTGATACACCATGGTTTATATGGTCCTGTGGGTTGAAATTGTACTGTATAATATGAGTAACAAATGTGTTAATGCATTTATTCGTAATTCCTTTGTCCAATATTTCCGTAAAAGTGGAGAGAGTAGAGAAGCTGGGATTATTTCTTTAGAGCAGAGAAAGTTAAGGGAAGATTTAATAGAGGTGTTCAAAATTCTGAAGGGTTTTGATAGAGTAGATAGGGAGAAACTGTTTCCATTGACAGGAGGGTCGATAACCAGAGGACACAGATATAACGCAACTGGTAAAAGAACCAGAGAGGAGGTGAGAGAATTTTTCTTAAGCAGCAAGTTGTTATGATCTGGAATGCACTGCCTGAAAGGGTGGTGGAAGCAGATTCAATAGTAACTTTCAAAAGGGAATTGGATAAATACTTAGAATAGAATCATAGAATCATAGAAAGGTTACAGCAAGGAAGGAGGTCATTCGGCTCATTGAGTCCCTGCTGGCTCTTTGCAAGAGCAATACAACTAGTTCCACTCCCCCGCCTTTTCCCCGTAGCCCTGCAAATTTTTTCCTTTCAAGTACTTATCCAGTTTCCTTTTGAAGGCCAGGATTGAATCTGCCTCCACCATCCCCTCAGGCAGTGAATACCAGATCATCACAACTTGCTGCGTAACAAAATTTTTCCTCTTGTCACCTTTGGTTCTTTTGCCAATCGGCTTAAATCCTCTGGTTCTTGACCCTTCCGCCAATGGGAACAGTTTCTCTCTATCTACTCTGTCTAGACCCTTCATGATTTTGAATACCTCTATCAAATCTCCTCGCAACCGTCTCTGTTCCAAGGAGAACAACCCCAGCTTCTCCAGTCTATCCACGTAACTAAAGTCCCTCATCCCTGGAATCATTCTAATAAATCTCTTCTGCACCCTCTCTAAAGCCTTCACATCTTTCCTAAAGTGCGGTGCCCAGAACTGGACACAATACTCCAGTTGTGGCCGAACCAGTATTTTATAAAGGTTCATCATAACTTCCATACTTTTGTACTCTATACCTGTATTTATAAAGTCCAGGATCCCGTATGCTTTTTGAACCGCTTTCTCAACCTGCCCTGCCACCTTCAACGATTTGTGCACATAAACCCCCAGATCTCTCTGTTCCTGTACCTCTTTTAGAGTCGTGTCCCCTAGATTATATTGCCTCTCCTCGTTCTTCCTACTAAAATGTATCACTTCACATTTTTCTGCGTTAAATTTCATCTGCCACATGTCCGCCCATGCCACAAGCCTGTCTATATCCTCTTGAAGTCTATCTCTATCCTCCTCACTGTTTACCACCCTTCCAAGTTTTGTGTCATCTGCAAATTTGTAATTGTGCCCTGTACACCCAAGTCCAAGTCATTAATATATATCAAGAAAAGCAGTGGTCCCAGCATTGATCCCTGGGGAACACCACTGGACACCTCCCTCCAGTCCGAAAAACAACTGTTCACCAGTACTCTCTGTTTCCTGTCCCTTAGCCAATTCTGTATCCATATTGCTATTGTCCCCTTTATTCTGAAATCTTGATGATAAGCCTACCCTGCGGCACTTTATCAATCGCCTTTTGAAATTCCATATACACCACATCAACTGCATTGCCCTCATTTACCCTCCCTGTTATCTCATCAAAAAATTCTATCAGGTTAGTTAACCACGATTTTCCTTTAACAAATCCGTGCTGGCTTTCCCTAATCAATCCACCCTCGTCCAAGTGACTGTTAATTCTGTCCCGGATTATTGTTTCTAAAAATTTCTCCACCGCTAAGGTTAAAGTGACTGGCCTATAGTCGCTGGGAAGGAAAACGAAAAATGTGCAGGGCTATGGGGAAAGAGTAGGGGAGCGGAACTAATTGGAAACCTCCATCGAAGAGTCAGACTGGGATGGCGGGGGGGGGTTTGGCTGGGGATAGCGGGATGTATTGATTGATTTGCCTCCAAAGATGATTCTCCAGCACGGAGTTGCCTCACTTTACTGTATGATCAGTAAAGTGAGGGATGTCCATGATTGAGAGTAGAATATTTTCCACCATTTTTTGCATTCAGTATCAGTATAAAGTATTCCTAAATCATATTCAGGACAGTATAACATTGCCTATTCTATCACCACAAAAACTCTAAAAAAAACAAATATGTATATACCTTTATGCAAGTCTGCATTGGCCTTCAAAGCAAAAAATCCTTATTATACTTCCATAATTTGAACTGACAAGAACATAAGAAATAGGAGTAGGAGTAGGCCATACGGCCCTCGAGCCTGCTCCGCCATTCAATAAGATTATGGCTGATCTTCGACCTCAACTCCTCTTTCCCACCCGATCCCCATATCCCTTGATTCCCCGAGAGTCCAAAAATCCATCTCTCTCAGCCCTGAATATACTCAACATCTGAGCATCCACAGTCATCTGGAGTAGAGAATTCCAAAGATTCACAACTCTCTGAGTGAAGAAATTCCTCCTCATCTCAGTCCTAAATGGCCGACCCCTTATCCTGAGACTATGTCCCCTAGTTCTAGGTTCTCCAGCCAGGGGAAACAATCTCTCAGCATTTACCCTGTCAAGCCCCCTCAGAATCTTATATGTTTCAATGAGATCACCTCTCATTCTTCTAAACTCGAGAGAGTACAGGCCCATTCTACTCAATCTCTCCTCATAGGACAACCCTCTCAACCCAGGATTCAATCTAATGAGCCTTCGTTGCACTGCCTCGAAGGCAAATATATCCTTCCTTAGACAAGGAGACCAAAACTGTACACAGTACTCCAGATGAGGTCTCACTAAAACCCTGTACAATTGTAGTAAGACTTCCTTACTCTTGTACTCCAACCCCCAAGCAATAAAGGCCAACATGACATTTGCTTTCTTAATTGCTTGCTGTACCTGCATATTAACTTTTTGTGTTTCTTGTACGAGGATACCCAAATCTCTCTAAATAAGTTTCTCACCATCAGGTCCAGGAGATTCATCGGCTTTTAGTCCCATTAGTTTCTCCAGTGCTTTTTCTCTACTGATATTAATTGCTTTAAGATCCTCACTCTCATTAGCCCCTTGGTTCCCCACTATTTCTGGTGTGCTTTTCGTGTCTTCTACTGTGAAGATAGATACCAAATATTTGTTTAATGTCTCTTCCATTTCCTTATTCCCCATTATAATTTCTCCTGTCTCAGCCTCTAAGGGACCAACGTTTACTTTTGCTACTCTCTTCCTTTTTACATACTTGTAGAAGCTCATACAATCCGTTTTTATATTTCTTGCTAGTTTTCTTTCATTTTATTTTCTCCCTTTTTATCAATTTTTCGGTCATCCTTTGTTGGTTTCTAAAACTCTCTCAATCCTCAGACTTACTACTCTTCTTGGCAACAGTATATGCCTCTCGTTTTAATCTAATATGATCCTTAACTTCTTTAGTTAGATCTGGATGAACCGTTTTTCCCATGGAATTTTTATTTCTCGATGAATTTTGAAATATTTCTTTAAATGTTTGCCATTGCTTATCTACTGTCATACCCTTTAATCTAATTTCCCAACCTACCTTTGCCAACTCGCCCCTCATACCTTTGTAATTGGCTTTAATTAACTTTAAGGGTCCGATATTACCAGGGCTGCGGGTTCGCGGCGGCGGGGGGTGGGGGGGGGGGGGCGACTGGGCGCCTGGGTAACGCACCCGGTGAAATCAGTCTGCCCCGCGCACGATCGCAGCCTAATTGGATCCACTTACCTGGTCTTCCGGGTTCCCCACTGCTGATCTGCGCGTCGGGCGGGCTGCGCATGCGCAGTAAGGTCTGTCAGCTGGAGGAGCTCTGTTTAAAGGGGCAGTCCTCCACTGACAGATGCTGCAACAAATAGGAAAAGTTACAGCATGGAGCAGCCCAGGGGAAAGGCTGCTCCCAGTTTAATGATGCCTCACTCTAGGTATCATTAGATGGGGTGAGGAGGAGGGGGAGGACAGAGACCTTCCCCCCGGCGGGCAGGAGGAAGCGGCCTGCCTCTGCCACCAAGAAGGCCTGGCTCGAGGTGGCAGAGGAGGTCACCTGCACCACCAACATATCGCCCACCTGCATACAGTGCAGGAGGCGCTGCAATGACCTAAGTAGGTCAGCCTAAGTGAGTACACTTACTCATTCCCCTACACTCCGTCTGCCACATCAGAACCCGGAAGTGGGCGGGTTGGAACCGGGCTCCCGACCCACTCCGGGATTCCCCGATTTTCGGAGCCCCCCCCGCCAGGAAAGCACCCGATAGCGTGTGCTAATATCGGGCGCTAAGACTCTAGTTTCGGACTTAAGTACGCCTCTCTTAAACTCAATGTGAAATTTTATGATATTATGATCACTCTTCCCAGAGGATGCTTTGCAACTCACATTTTTATAAATTATATACACTGGACTGCAATATCCCATTTAATATGGCCCCTTGTAAACATGCCATATGCTGAGTACCCATTACTGACAACGCAGAGGTTGGTATGCATATATAATGATTGCTTAATTTTAACTTCACAAAGTTGTCCTGAAGCTGACAGTGAGCCAACGTCATTAAAAAGGATGTTGTAGCTTTAATGCTTTTGTCAGTATCTCTCATATAATCTCTGATTTGCACTGATTAATCTTCTCTGACTCCTACCACCCACATCTACTTCTTATCACCAGTCATTGTCCTCACTGCCCTACAAAATCTCTATTAATTCTCTTGTCAGACACATTTGTAAAATGTTCTCTGTTGCATGTGTTTTTCCAGCCACTATCACAAAGTAGCATCACTTATCCAGAATTTCTGGAAACAAGCAAAAAATTGACCATTGCCTGAAGTGAATACTGGGTTGAACTACGATATAAAGAATTCACTTGAAGCACATGTTTAGAGACCTCGTTATAAACAAAGCAGGTGCTGAGTTATGAATAAGACGGTATGTGTACCAGATGCATCCCCCGAGCCGTGAACATTTTGGCGCAGGGCAAGGCTGAATTTTAAAGCAAATAGAGCCATGATGGTAACATGTAGGTACAGCAAGCAATTAAGAAGGCAAATGGTATGTTCACCTTTATTGCAATGGAGTTGGAGTATAAGAGTAAGAAAGTCTTGCTGCAATTATATAGGGCTCTGGTGAGACCACACCTGGAGTACCCTGTACAGTTTTGGTCTCCTTACCCAGGGAAGGATATACATGCCTAAGAGGGGTTGCAACGAAGGTTCACTAGATTGATTCCTGGGATGAGAGCGTTGTCCTGTGAGGAGAGATTGAGTAAACTGGGTCAATATTCTCTGGAGTTTAAAAGAATGAGAGATATTGAAACATATAAAATTCTTAGAGGGCTTGACAGGGTAAATGCTGAGAGGCTGTTTCCCCTAACTGGAGAAACTACAACTAGGGGTCATAGTCTCAAGATAAGGGGTTGGCCATTTAGGACCGAGATGAGGAAAAATTTCTTCACTCAGAGGGTTGTGAATCTTTGGAATTCTCTACCCCAGAGGGCTGTGGATGTTCAGTCATTGAGTGTATTCAAGACTGAGATCGATGGATATTTGAACACTAAGGAAGTCAAGGGATATGGGGATAGGACGGCAAAGTGGGGTTGAGGTCAAAGATCAGCCATGATCTTATTGAATGGCGGAGCAGGCTAGAGGGGCCATATGGCCTACTCCTGCTCCTATTTCTTATGTTCTTAAGATACTTATACTTATTCTTCATTATTGTACTTGTATCTTATTCACTGATCTGTAAGTAAAAACAAATGGATATACTTATAATCTTCTTTACAAAATTGTAAATAAGGTGTGTATATATTATATCATAGCTGCCTAACTATGGGCTCGATTTTGGCGTCGGGTTTCCGGTGGGTTTCCAGCGGGGGGGCCCGGAAAATCCCGATATCCGGTCACATGACCGGATCGCGACGAAATCCCGGCCACTTCCGGGTACCGCGCTGACGTGCGGGGCTGCGCGCGCAAGCCCCGCTGGTGGGAATCCCGCAGGCAATTAAAGCCAGCGGGGTTCCACTTGAGAGTACTTACCTTGCTTGTTGAGGTCAGTTAATGAGCTGAATCAGCTGTCAAAAGAGGAAGTGTGGGATTTTAGGTTCAAGGCAGTGAGCTTCACACACTGGGGGAAACAGTCTCTCTCCAACCAGGCGTGTTGCAGCCAGCAGCCTGTGGCAGGTGCCAAGGTGCACTCCACGGGGGACAGCCCTCACCCACGCAGGAGGCCACCGCGTCACATAGGGCAACCCCTGCCCCCCACCACCCCCTGCCAAGCCAGAGGACAGACCGACACGAAACCGCAGCCCCAGTCCGAGGAACCACCCACCTACCCTGCACAACCCCTCAGACCAACACCTGCCAGATGGGTGGTGTGTGGACACCCTCGGAGGACGAAGAGCATGACCAGCCCCAGCAGCCTCGCAGTCCACGCCGTCCGCCGCAGAGACGTGGATCCCCCCAACACAGTGTTGTTGCACGCCCACCTGCACAGCAGGAGGGAGGGCTACCGCAGAGAGAGACGCATCGCAGAGGGCACTACCCTCGCCACAGGGTCCACAGACCGAGGCGCAGCTCCCCGGACCTCTCCGAGCAGCAGTGCACAAGCAGGCGCAGATTCGCTCGACATGTAGTCGTGGAGATCTGCAGCCTCTTTCATGCCGAGCTGCTCCTGCCTGGCCCCAGCACCAACTGCTTACCTGTCGCTGGCAAAGTCACCACTGCCCTCCACACCTTCTCCTCCGCATCCTTCCAGGGTGCAGCCGGCTGCACCGCCGATGTCTCTCAGTCGTATGCGCGGACGAGCCCTGCAAATACACCTGCACCTACTCTGCAGTAACACGATGGGTGGCATCAGTGGTGGGTCCTCATAGTGATACCCAGGAGCGGGCATTATTGGACACAACGGACAGGATTCGCGGAGACATGGCAGTGGTGGTGTCAATATAATATGTGCTGTTTGTTGCTCTGAAATTCAATATGGGTAACACCCATGACAAACCCTCAGACACCCTTGTGCACCCCCTTCATGCTCACGACACGTTTGCCTTACGCTGCCTACTGCACATATGTGATGCATGCCCTGTGGCTGCAGCACAGGTGGTGGCAGGTTGAGTGAGGCTGGCCGTGAGGGAGATGCACGAGAGGGTGAGTATGGGATGGAGCAATGAGATTGTATGAAGATTGGGCCGCGTGGTAGTGGCAGGATGAGTACTGGCGAGGTGAGTAGGTGATACTCACCTCGCCGCCCGCCGGGGGGAGGATCTGTGTCCTCCTCCTCCTCCTCACCCCATCTGATGATACCTGGGGTGAGGCATCATTAAACTGGGAGCAGCCTTCCCCCTGGGCTGCTCCATGCTGCAATTTGTCCCATTGGTTGCAGCATCTGTCAGTGGAGGACTGCCCCTTTAACTAGAGAGCCTCCAGCTGACAGATCGTACTGCGCATGCGCAGCCCGCCCGACGCGCAGGCCAGCGCCGTGGACCCCGGAGGAGCAGGTAATTGATTCCTATTAGTGGGTTGCCTGCTACGATCGCGCGGGCAACCCACTAATTTCGCCGAGCGTGTTGACCACCCTCCCGGAGGACCACCCGCTGGGAACCCGCAGGCCTGCTAAATTCGAGCCCTATAGATCTAAATTAATTTTCAAATAATGCATAAATGTTGATGACATTCACACCTGCAGAGGACAGAGCCTCCATGTAGCAGGATGTGGAGAACACAATTAAAATTCTACAATTGATGTTCTGAGTAAATATACTAGATGGTTTCTAATTCTAGGGTAGCTAATCACAGTGCACAGATTGAATCTGGCTTTTTCAGTATTAATTTCTTTTATGGAATGACCTCCAATTTTATGAGGTGATTATTACTGTCTAAATACGAAGATAAACAATTCCTCTTAATCTGAGTAATTAGATATTGGAAGATTGTAAATATTCCTTTAGATCCGTTAAAAACTGCTATTTGCTTGTTTACAGAAAAGGATTATGGTGCAGAAGGAATCTGAGCTGTTTATTATCCAAATGTTCTCTTCTCGATTTTCATACTCTCCATATCAGGACTGCACAAGCAGGGCTGGGCAGACTGGGTTATATTCTCCTCCCAACAAAGTTCATGTAAATGAGCATACATTACTAGTAGCACACAGAGAGATGTAGTACGTCTGTATTAAGTGTTCATAAATGGACTTTGCTGATTGGAAAACATTTTCCAATTGCTATAATTCACTGTGCTTAACAGGAGAGTTTGACAGATCCAAGTCAGGTTTGAACACAAGTAATTGGCTCAGTCTAGTTAAACCTGGCCAGAAATAGTTATTTCTTTATTGAAATGGTTTTTCCATAAGTCTCATTTAATATAGAGACAAATATTGAGTACTGGTGAATAATCACTACAAACACATGGGGTTCAATTTTAAAAGTGAAAATCGGGTGGGTTGGGGGCGGGGAGCATTGAAAATTGCCACCATTTCAGACCCGTCTCCAACCCGTCCATTTCCGGTTTTCACCGGGGCAGGAAGAGGGGCGGGCGACCAACCCGCTCCCAGGAGGCGGTTTGGACCTTAAAGCCTTTTAAGGAGGCTTCAGGCCTTCATTTTTCTGGACTTCCCAATTTCAACCCCATGGGGCTTGGATTCCCGGGCCTTCTGTTTTACGCCTCGTGAAAGGAGGTGAGACTCAGAGGTAGGTGCTTAGAAAAGCAGAGTTTGTGGGCCCGGAGGAGCAGGAGTGCTTCCCCCAGGCCCAACAAGCCTACCTGCACGACCCCCCAACCATCGCGGACACCCGACCCCCGACCCCGATACTCCCCCCACCCCAATCCCCGACCCCGAGCCTTCCCCCCCCCCCCGACCCCCGACCCTGATCCTTCCACCCACTCCGATCCTCCGGCCCTCCCACCCCGACCCCGATCCTCCCCTTCAACGATTGCGGACCCCCGCGATGACCCCCGATCCCTCCCCCCATAACTCATGACCCTTGTGCCAACCCGTGCCCACCCATGCCAACCTATGCCCATCCCCACTCCATACAAACAAAGACTTACCTGCAGACTTACCTAAACAAATCCTCTCCCTGGCTGGTCTCCCGTCCGAAATCGTAAGTCTTTATACATGAGTTTACAATTTTGCTATAAATGTCTGGGTTACTAATGGGTTTCTCAGACTGAATTCGCCCCCTTCCAGGCTCGGTTTTAAAATTGAGCCCAGGGTGATTGGGAAAAGACTGGTATAGGGCTTGTTGTGAACCTTGGGATAGCTCGTTCATTGGAAGGAGCTGCAGTCTGGCAGAGATGAGTAAAAATTGTGGCCAAGTATCTATTGCGTCCAGTTAAGACAGCAGAGCATAATTTATACAGCGCAAGCTGTGGCCTTGGATAACTCAGGTTTTATTTTAAATTCTGTAATTGCCACATTCCTATTCCCAGCAAGAAGAAAAACCCAGACATTTACAGCAAAATTGTAAACTCACGTATAAAGAATGGGTTTATGATTTCATTACAAATAGCAGAAATCTTCCCCTGTTATTTTCAAAGGAAAATCATACGTTGAGGCTTGTATATCAAATAACTGGATAGGGAGCTATCATGGGCGAAAGACCAAAATGAATGCCTAAAGCATTCAAAAATTAAATGGTGGTAACTGGTAATTATTCAGTCAAAGAATCTCAGAGACATGGTTAACCCAGGGAGATGGAACTAATTATAACTTACAAAGGTGCAGGGTACGCAGGAAGGAATCGGGCAGGAATAGGATAGGTGGAAGGGATGACTAATATCTAAGTGACTGTTGGGTAGTTAGGGTACTCAAACAACTACTCCAGGAAAAGCCAAGCTATGAAATTATCTGGCTGGTTGCCTTTAATGAGAAGACGGCCACGACTTTTGAGGCTTGCTGACTGAAACTGGCAGGCCAAGATAAGGAGAATAATTGGTCATTTTACCATGATATTAAAAGGATGATCAAGGTAAAAATAACATTTTACTGATTTAGGATATCAACCAGCCCAGCATAAACTGGGAACACCCAAGTGGTGAATACTATAAGCTTGTCAATGTTATGCATTAATACTCCT
The DNA here is from genome assembly GCF_035084215.1 of Heptranchias perlo. NCBI lineage: Eukaryota > Metazoa > Chordata > Chondrichthyes > Hexanchiformes > Hexanchidae > Heptranchias > Heptranchias perlo. The sequence continues at coordinate 126,944,730 of NC_090328.1, read as the reverse complement.
TAGTTCAGTGCAACAGAGAGCACAGGAAAAGTAACTGTTCTAGACTTAGTTCTTGTAAGTGATCCTGACATCATTAGGGTGGAGACGTACCTGCAACGCTAGGAGCAAATAACCAGAGTACCCTCATTTTTAATCTTGCTTGAGAAACAGTGCTGGCATATGATCACATCCATGAATGCAACTACATGTGGGCAAATTGTGTCTATCAATGAGGCCTAGAGGGAGTGGTGTCAAAATTTGAACATGGTGCCAAAATAGGAGGTATTGTAATTCTTTAGCGGACCAAAGGGAGCTGCAAAGGGATATTGATAAGATGGGGGAATGGGCTAAAAAGTGACAAATGGAATTCAATGTCTGTAAACGCGAGATGATACATTTTGGTAAAAAGTAACAGCAGTAATTATATTCCGAATGGAAGTAGGCTCAGTGTTGTAGAAGAGCAGGGGGATTTGGGGGCATGGGTTCACAGAACATTAAAGACAACGGGGGAAAAATTCGATAGGGGCCGTTTTTGGATGCGGGTAGCGTAATGTCCTATTACCCGGTGCCCAATGGCCCCGACGCAGACAGGACCCAAGTTTTGGAGCACTTACCTGCAATCAGCGTTCCATTCCAGGCCTTGCACGTGGAATCAATGCAATTCGCACTTTCCACCACCAGAGGGAGCTCAATCTCTTAAAGGGAGGATGTTTCTTAGAAATCTCTTAAAGGTAGCTGGTACCTGTTATTTGCTGAAAATAACAGTCTACTGTCTGCATGGAGTCTGAACAGAGATCAGACATTGCACACGTAAAACACAGATGCAGGTCCCATCCCTTTGTTTACACACTGATGAGTTATGTTAAAACATTTAATAAAGGTTGCGCACTACTAAATCCCACTTCCTCCAATCTGCACGCCAGACCTCACCAATCTGCCGATCTGAGTTGGTACCAGGCCTGCGAGAATGCATGCATCAAGGTTCTCTGCTGATGCACAAGAGACCTTGGTGCAAGAGGTGGACAGAAGGAGGGACATCCTATATCCGCTGGGGGGGCGGTGGGGGGGTAGCTGGGGGGGCAAGATGCCCTCCAGACATATATCCAAAAGGCAGTGGGAGGCAGTGGGTGACGAAGTCAATGCCAGGCGCACAGCATCATGAACATGGATGCAGTGCAGGAAGAAGTTCAATGCCTTGACATGAGTGGTCAAAGTGAGTGAGGTCAACTGTCAAGTGGCGTCTCCTACCAACTGCACCATGCACTACACCCCCCATCACCCACATACCAACAAACTCTTTCCATCAGTACTCAACTCTTCCAATCAGATGCTTCCTCTCACCCTTACACATTACTACTGTTTCAAGCTGCTCACCCACAACTCACAGGCCACACGCACTGGCAGCTACTCAACCATGACAGGCACATCACCCAGACACACGTCCCGCTTTCTTGAAGGAGAAGGTGGCGCATATCAAGAGACAGCAAGTGGCCGTGGCATTTAACCTGTCGAGCCTGTTCTGCCATTCAATGTGATCATGGTGGACCTGTGACCTAACTCCATATACCTGCCTTAGCCCCATATCCCTTAATACTCTTGGTTCACAGAAATCTATCAATCTCAGATTTAACATTCACAAGTGAGCTAGCATCAACTGTCAACTGTAGAAGAGCGTTCCAAACGTCTCCCACCCTTTGCGTGTAGAAGCATTTCCTAACTTCACTCCTGCACGTCCTGACTCTCAATGTTAGGCTATGTCCCCGTGTCCTAGTATTGAAGTCCACGAGACCTACAAAAACTGTTACAGATGTCTCGGCAGCCAGAGGCAATAATCCAGCCACTAAACTGTAAACCCTGCATGGTCCCTTTAAATAGCACCGGTGGGGGGTCCTCCAGGCACTCTGAGACACGTTCAGATGGTCGGGGTTAAGACTGTGCGTTGAGTTAAGCGCTAAGTCTCAAAATGGTGTCTATCACTTTAAATCAGCGTTGCAGACTGATTGAAGCCATTTTCTCCCTACTTTACATAATCCCAGTGTTCGTTATCTGCGCCTGCACTAAATCCTATACCAAGATGGCGGTCTGGCGCACGTCACGCAGGAAATGTGCGTGCGCATCCAAGACGCCATCTTGGGTGTCGGAGAGGCCGTGTAGCACCGCAATAATAGGCGCTACACGGCCCAATTTAGCGCCCATAATCTCAGGTTGATAAGGCCATAAAAAAAGGTAATTAAATTCTAGGTCTTATCACAACAGGCATAGAATATAAAAGCTGAGAATTAATGATAAGCCCGTATGAAACCTTAATGAGGCCTCATCGTACTCTGTGCAGTATTGGGCCCACACTATAGGAAGGATATTGAGGCTTTAGAGAGGGGATAACACAAGTTCATTAGGATGGTGCCTGATATGAGGAAATACAAATATAAAGAAAGGCTTGAAATATTGGGGATTGTTTTGTTACAACAACACAGATTACGGGGCAATATAATGGAAGTGTTTAAACTCTGAAAGGGTGGGACAGGGTGAATAGAAGCAGAGTGTTTCTAGTAGTTATGGGATCAAGGATGAGAGGCTACAGATACTTGAGATTTAGGATAGAGAGCAAGAGAGACTTCTCTGCACAGAATGTTGCGAGACTGTCGAATTCATTTCCAGGTTAGTGGTTGAGGCAGAAACTAGATTAGATTGGATGAGTGGATGAAGAAAAAGGGGATAAAGAGATATGGGAACCAGATCATGAAATATAATTAGGATTATTTGCTCATGTAATGATACAAAAATGATGCAAATGCTACACTACCCTACTCCAATGGGTCATCTACTTAGATTAATCAGGCAACTCTTTTGCATTCTGTCCTGCAGTCTAGGGCAGAACCTTCCCTTCCTGCGGTCCCCTGTTATTTTCTGAACCTGCCTTTGGTGCCTGGCTGCCTGGACAGCATCACATTGCCCTCAAGAGGCCTTCTCTCTCTCCCTTTTTTATCTCTCTCTTCACAGACAGAAACTGAAAGGCTTTCCAACACAATGATAGTGAGGTGGTTTTTCTGATTATGCAGATGAGGTAAAGAATTACTTATTATTCAACCTCTGGGGAAAACAACTTTCAACTGAGGAAGGAGGAAGCCTCCGAAAGCTTGTGAATTTAAAATAAAATTGCTGGACTATAACTTGGTGTTGTAAAATTGTTTACAATTGTCAACCCCAGTCCATCACCGGCATCTCCACATCATAACTTTCAACTAATATAATAACCACCTTTTTTCCAGGTGCCTTTTATTCCATCCTTGTGAGAATACACATTTGCTTACAAAAAAATTTGCAAGTGATTTGCCTGGGAAAGAAAGAAACAATTGCATATATATAGCACCTTTCACAGCCTCAGGACATCCCAAAGTACTTTACAGCCAATTAATTTCTTTTGAAGTGTGGTCACTGTTGTAATGTAGCAGCCAATTTGCGCACAGGAAGGTCTCATAAACAGCAATGTGATAATGACCAAATAATTGGTTTTAGTGATGAACTCCCCTGCTCTTCGAAACAGTGCAATGGGATCTTTTACATCCACCTGAGAGGGCAGACGGGGCCTCGGTTTAAGTGATAGGCGGCACTCCCTCAGTACAGCACTGGAGCGTGAGCCTAGATTGTGTGCTCAGGTTTCTGGAGTGGGATTTGAACCCACAACCTTCTGACTCAGAACTGTGACTTTGGGAGAAGATCGGTAGATACTCTGGAGAAATGGTGCAAACAGCCAATCACCTTACCGTGTAGTAAAGCAGTCAAATGATTCATATCAAGCGTGGCCTCACCTAATGGTAACTTGCTGTTTCTCTGAAGTTGTGGCAGGAGATTAAGAAATTCTCATTAAAAACTCTACTCCATTAAACGTAGCACATTTTCAAACCTTTTCTGTGAAAAAATGGTCAGAACATCCTGAAATGTAAAAGTGGCCCTCTCCTGGTAGGGTCACCTACCTCCTATTGAAAGGCCAATCCTCGAAAGGAGCTATTTTGCCCCAGGCTATTTATCTTGCAAAAAAAAAAGGCACATTTTAAAGGCAGTCAACAACCCTTTAATAGCTGGAAGTGCCCAGTGACAGGGTACCAGATGCTCAGGGCACTGTCAGACGATCTTGAGTTATCGGGTGAAGTCAGCTATGTGACACTGTGGTAGAATCATGTTATTGACCCCTCTACATCAGACAGATTAAATGTCAGAAAAGATTACTAATGTAGACATGAGACAGGGGATTTACAGACTATACACAAAGAGCAATGCTTAGCAAGTTTTATACATTAATAGTTAGAAAACCAGTTTTTATTTAACATTCTGAATGATTTATGACTTAGCTATGAATAACCACTGGTATGTACAGGAATTGCAAATATTAATGAATTTTCTTCCGTTTCCTTCCCATTTCATGCGGCCAAATCCAGCATCATCTTCATGGTAGGAACAGTGGCAGTCAAATCATTGTAACCAGGGGAGCATGGTGTCACAGGGGAATGTCAGAAAGTGTAATCACACCCACCATTCTACACTGAGGGAGTTCCTAATCTTGACTTGATCATCAGGGGAAGCATGGAGCTGAGGTGAGGTATTTCTCCACAGGGAGAGAAATAGTGAAAATCAGATGGTGAATAACCCTGGGGTTAATTTTAACCCTACCCGCCCGGGAGAAACCAGGGACTTTATTTACCCATTCAGAACACCAACCACTTATGACCATTTGCGATGTTAAACTGCAGGGTTTTACAGGCAGATAAGGCGCCCGCCTGAAGCAGGTGGAAGCCTCATAAAGTTTTACTAATCAGCGTCCTGTCACGTCACTAGGACCCCGATGCAATTTTAACCAGGGCTGGAGTGGGGGAAGCCACTGCTGCATTCCCGCTAGGCAGAAGCAGGTCTGAAGCTGGTCTGGAGACAGAAGAAGCCCTTCTGGTAAGTCTAAAACATTCCTTTGTGGAGCCAGGAGGAGCAGCAGTGCTTTATCGGGCCCCACGAGGACAATTGCGGCATCCCCTGCCCCTTGGATACCACCCCCCACTGCCCACGCTCCTTCCCTCTTGTAACACCCTCCTGAAACCCCCTCCCCGCCACTTACCTGGAAGCCGGCGAGCGCCTAAGGACTGCCCAATCATCGCCTACCGGCAACCGCTCGCACCCTCTTTACGCCCGTTCTGGGCGGGAAGTGGGCCGGTGGCATATAAAATCGCTGTGGTCTCCTGCTGCCTCTGGTGGGCGGCAAATAAACCCGCCAGAAACCCACTCTGAGTTGAAATCCATCCCCCTCCCCCACCATTTCTCCCATCTTGCTCTTGTGTATCTCCTGGTGGCTGGTTACAAAGTGCCTTTGGATGAAATAAGTGAGCAGGTCGTCCACTTGGTCTCTTAGCTGGGGAATAGTACATGACATAGCCAACTAACGCTGGGGATCAAAATTGCACCAAAATAATTTTCCCTACCACTTCTGTAGGTGTTACAACTCCATAACTGCCTTCTGGTATTTGCCACAAAAAGGCCATTCTTCATGTGTGAGCCTTGACAACAAGGGTCGAATGGCTCTGGACTATGGAACTGCAGAGGCACATAGCTGAGCCCAATGTTGGCCTCAATTGATGTTAACACAGGTGCACTTTTAGCAGGGGTCAACAGATACCGATTAGAAAATGGGAATCCTGGCAGATTTGCTTTTGCTCCCAAATCCAGAGATGCTGAGCCCAGTTGCAGTGCTCCCACTGCCACCTCAAGTGAGATCCACTAAAAGCCAATGCAGACTCGGGGGTCGAACCTCAGACTTTCACAGTTTGTATGGCTCAGCTATTGAAACTTGTTGAGGAGCAAACAAAAAACTATTGATGCTGTTTGGCATCCCTCCACTACAAATCTATTAAACCAGAATTTTTCTCATAGTGTTGCTGCTAACTTACCCACTTGGGCATTTTTCCTGCATGAGGATCATGGTGATGAAACTGAAGTACCAGCACAGTGACGACGACAGACAGGCCCACGATGAACATCGTGCTTGCGAAGTACTGAGCTGAAACAACAACACATGTTATCAGTGTGATACTGGTCTTACAGCAAGTTTCAAGTGATTACTTCCTCATTATTTTTGGCCGATTTCCTCGCTCCTCTCCTGAAAGGATTGACTTGTGCTGGGGACTATGGCTTCACATACATTAGCAACCCCTTTTTATCTCACCCAAGTGTAAGATGTAATAGTATGTCTAAAAATGCAACAAGGATGCTAAAATGAATCACAATAACTTTATTTGTTTGATAATCAGCCTCCCCCCAAATACCTCGGATTTTTTTTTTAAGTTTTAAGATATATTTATTGAGCATATAGAGAATAAAGGAAGATAGAGGTTGAATAAAATCCATGGCAGATTAATAATTAGGGATATTTTAATCTTGCTTACTCTTAAAAGAGCTAAATTGCTCCACTATATCAAGATAGTGGGTGATTTAACAGACCACGTGGTCACAGCAACTAATACAGGTGACACAAGATGACAGTAGAGTGGGGAGAACGGGATCCAATATTTTCAACCTTACAATTCATGTGATTGGGAGAACATATAAGATGAAACTGAAGTACTAGAACTAGGGGGCATAATCTTAGAATAAGGGGCTGCTCTTTCAAAACTGAGATGAGGAGAAACTTCTTCACTCAGAGGGTGGTCGGTCTGTGGAATTTGCTGCCCCAGGAAGCTGTGGAAGCTACATCATTAGATAAATTTAAAACAGAAATAGACAGTTTCCTAGAAGTAAAGGGAATTAGGGGTTATGGGGAGCGGGCAGGAAATTTGACATTAAGCTGAGTTCGGATCGGTCAATGCCCTGTGGGTGGCGGAGAGGGCCCAGGGGCTATGTGGCCGGGTCCTGCTCCGACTTCTTGTGTTCTTTAGATTTGTGGTTGGGATCAGATCAGCCATGATCTTATTGAATGGCGGAGCAGGCTCGAGGGGCCGATTGGCCTACTCCTGCTCCTATTTCTTATGTTCTTATGTTCTTAAATGGCAGATACAATCAATTCTATCATTGATTCTACCACACTTATTTAGTCTGTCAAGGGAAAGTTCTGTAAAACAAAGGATAATGGAATGTCGGCCTTTATCTCAAGGGGACTGGAATACAAAGGGGAGGATAAGACACTGTTGTACAGAGCCTTGGTCAGACCCCATCTGGAGCACTGCGTTCAGTTCTGGGCACCGCACCTCAGGAATGATATATTGGCCTTGGAGGGGGAGCAGCGCAGATTCTCCAGCATGTTACCAGAGCTTAGAGGATTAAATTATGAGGACAGGTTGCATAAACTTGGCTTGTATTCGCTTGAGTATAGAAGATAGAGGGGTAATCTGATCGAGGTGTTTAAAATGGAAAAAGGATTTGATAAGGTAGATACAGAGAAACTATTTCCTCTGGTGGGAGAATTAAGAACGAGGGGACATAATCTTAAAATTAAAGCTAGGCCACTCGGGAGCGAAATCAGGAATCTCTTTTTCACACAAAGGGTAGTCTTGAACTCTCTCCCCAAAAGGCTGTGGATGCTGGGACAATTGGAGTTTTCAAGACTGAGAGCGATAGATTTTGGTTAGGTAAGAGTATCATGAGATATGGAGCAAAGGCGGGAAAATGGAGTTGAGGTGTAGGTCAGCCATGATCTAATTGAATGACGGAGCAGGCTCGAGGGGCTAAATGAGCTACTCCTGTTTCTAATGTTCCTATTTGGTATCGAGCGGTGTTTTTAATTGAAATCATTATAGAACGTAAAGATTATACCTGACAATTGCATCATCCATGAATGACAGAGCTATATACAATCTGCAAATCTACAAACATTGTGTAGAATTAAACAGAAAAAAAGGTTTGGTGAAAGTGATTCTAGGGTTTGGTAGCCTCATGCATTCAGAGGGTACTTTTCTGAGTACTCGCGGCAGGGAGATTCGCACATATCAGAAAACCGCGGTGTAGATTTTAACTTTCACCGCCGGGCAGTATACTGGCTGCAGTGGATCGGCTGCCTGTTATACACCCCGCTGGACTTTCCTTTCCGTTGAATTCAGGTTCCCTGCCGCTGGCATGTACTCCGAAAATTTAAAAGATAAACAACGAAAGACGTGCGTTTATATAATGCCTTTCACGACATCAGGACGCCCCAAAGTGCTTTACAGCCAATTAAGCACTTTTGAAGTGTAGTCACTGTTGTAATGTGGGGAAATGTGGCAGCCAATTTGCACACAGCAAGGTCCCACTAACAATAATGTGATGATGATCAGATAATCTGTTTTAGTGATGTTGGTTGAGGGATAAATATTGGACACCAGGGAGAACTCTGCTGTTCTTCTTTGAAATAGTGCCTTGGGATCTTTTACATCCACCTGAGAGGGCAGATTGGACCTCAGTTTAACATCTCATCTGAAAGACGGCACACTCTAACAGTGCAGCACTAAGGAAGTGCTGCACTGAAGTGTCAGCCTGGATTATGTGCTCAAGTCTCAGGAGTGGGACCTGAACCCTCAACCCTCTGACTCAGAAGGCAAGAGTGCTACCCACTGAGCCAAGGCTGACCCCTATTGTATTTTGGGTCATGCAGTCACAAAAGTCTTCAACCACCATTACATCCTATCCCACGAACGTTCTGTAATTGAAGCTGACATTTTTTTGCATGTGAATTCCAGGTTTGCTTCATGCATAATCGTCATTAAGCTTTGCTCAGTTGAGGATCAGATTTGAGCTAGAGAGTTTACATTATGCAACTTGCACTAGCACCCCCACACAAACACACTCTCACACAATTTACACATTTAACGCCTGATTGTTTAACATTACTTTAGCAGTTCACTTTGTCTGAAATTTGCATAAGCCTACAAGTGAAATCATGCAGTATTAATGAACAAATTAATAAAACATACACTTTGCAATTATTACAGGATACACTTTCAAGGCTCCTGTTAACTCAGCAGCTGAGCAATCATTACAAAACCTTGAAAAAAATGATTACCGTGCAACAAATTTCAGTGACCAAGGAGCAAGGTCTTGAATTATTACCCTTTCTAATTCTTTTATTTAATCTTTAATCTTTATTAAGGTTGAATTAAAATATTCAAGAACGTATGAAATGCGAGAGAGTCAGGTGATATACAGTTGGTAAGTACTTTCAACACTAGAGAAGAACGCTACAGATTTGTTTCGGTCATCGCCATTTTGGAGACTGACAAGGACCATGACAGCCTGTATCATTGTACATCATTTTGAAGCCACATTATGATATTTTTAAGATCAACTAACATCATCATTGTGACATGTATCACACGGCAGAGTCACTTTGTTTCCAAGTACTCTTCCAACAGTGCTTGCAGATACATTTTGATGTCCATAGAGATGACGACACCAGAGCATGAAAGGTGTGCAGTGGCACAGCAAATATTTATATGATGTGAAGCAGATACATTAAAATGTGATCTACATCATCACCAACATGTATGGTAATCAGTTAAAAAATAAATTTGCCAAACACATGTTTTCGTGGAGACACTACCCCTTTAAATTTAAGAAATTGACTTAATCGTAGACTGCAATAGTCTGTCACCATGGAAACTGCACAACCTTTAAATACGAATGTTCCGTTTAATTAGCATAGTGGGCCACTGGAATAATTAAAGAAAGGTATCTCATACTGAAAAATTCCCAAGACTGTCACGCGGAGAGGCCTTGAGGAACTCTTATTTGTTTTCTTACTGTTTCTGCCTGGAGCTGGGGAAATAAACTGTTCGGCATTCATTTATGCAGAACGATATTGCAATGTATCTCTCGTCCATTTGTATTCAGTCTCACTGCCACAAATTCTGAGGGGCTTGTAGATAAGCTACATTATTCCTTACTTCCATTTCAATGCAGTCGCTATGGTGGGCTCATTTTTAACTCTTCGAAGCAATGAACCTTCCTGCTGACCAGTCATGATGGAGAAGTTCTGAAATTCACTTAAAAGAATGCATGCATAGAATTATAGACTAAAAAAAAAGATATTTACTTTTTAATGCAAAATATATTTGCAGAACTTTGTGCTTTGTAGTTTTAAATACACACTTTGCATGACAACTAAGAATTGAGCATCAAGTGGAAAATTTCCAACATGCTAATTTTTTTATTTTCTAGCTATCCGATGTCTGATGAGATGTCATGAGCAATTCAATCAAGGTGAAATCTAACGTACTGAGGTCACAAGTCAGTGTTTATGGATGTGCCATTCTATATAGGCACTGTTTTCAGCTTGCCCAAAAATAAAAGCAAGCAAGCAAATCTAATTCTCCACAACGACAACTTTCATTTATATAGTGCCTTTCAAGTAGAAAAATGCCCCAAGGCGATTCAGAGAAGTTTAAGGGAAAATGGATTCTGAGCCAAGAAAGGGATGATTCAGAGGGGTGATCAAAAGCTCGATCAAAGAGGTGGGTTTTGAGGAAGGCCTTAAAGAAGGAGAGGAAGGTGGAGAGGCAGAATGAATTCCAGGGTGTGGGGCCTAGGCAGCTGAAAGCACAACTGGCAATGGTGAGTCAAAGGGAGGAGGGGAGACACACAAGAGACTGGAGTCAGAGGACAGAGAGTTTAGGAGGGGTGTTAGGGCCGGAGGAGGAAGGAAAGAAGGAAGAAAACTTTAAATTTGGGGTAAATGAGAGCCAATGCTGGTTACTGACGACAAGAAACACAAAAAGTTAACATGCAGGTACAGCAAGCAATTAGTAAGGCAAATGGCACGTTGGTCTTTATTGCAAGGGGGTTGGAGTACAAGAGTAAGGAAGTCTTACTACAATTGTACAGGGCTTTGGTGAGACCTCACCTGGAGTACTGCGTACAGTTTTGGTCTCCTTATCTAAGGAAGGATATACTTGCCTTAGAGGTGGTGCAACAAAGGTTCACTAGATTAATTGCTGGGATGACAGGGTTGTCCTATTAGGAGAGGTTGAGTAGAATGGGCCTATACTCTCTGGAGTTTAGAAGATTGAGAGGTGATCTCATTGAAACACGTAAGATTCTAAGGAGGCTTGACAAGGTAAATGCTGAGAGGTTGTTTCCCCTGGCTGGAGAGTCTAGAACTAGGGGGCATAGTCGCAGGATAAGTGGTCGGCCATTTAAGACTGATATGAGGAGGAATTTCTTCCTTCAGGGGGTTGTGAATCTTTGGAATTCTCTACCCCAGAGGGCTGTGGATGCTGAGCTGTTGAATATATTCAAGATGTGGAGATGCCGGTGATGGACTGGGGTTGACAATTGTAAACAATTTTACAGCACCAAGTTATAGTCCAGCAATTTTATTTTAAATTCACAAGCTTTCGGAGGCTACCTCCTTCCTCAGGTGAACGATGTGGAAATGTCCACATCGTTCACCTGAGGAAGGAGGTAGCCTCCGAAAGCTTGTGAATTTAAAATAAAATTGCTGGACTATAACTTGGTGCTGTAAAATTGGTTACGAATATATTCAAGGCTGAGATAGACAGATTTTTGGACTCTAGGGGAATCAAGAGATATGGGGATCAGGCAGGAAAGTGGAGTTGAGGTCGAAGATCAGCCATGATCTGATTGAATGGCGGACCAAGCTCGAGGGGCAGTATGACCTACTCCTGCTCCTATTTCTTATGTTCTTATGACAGGGGCGATGGGTGAGTGGGAGTTGGAGCGGACGGGATACGGGTAGCAGGATTTGGATGAGCTGAAATTTACAGAGGGTATAAGATAGGAGGCCAAGTAGGAGAGTATTGATGTACTTGAGTCTGAAGGTGACAATGGTATGAATGAGCATTTTAGAGGGGTAGATGAGTTGAGCTCGAGGCACAGTTGGACATTGTTACAGAGATGGAAGTAGGCAATCTTTGTGAAGGTGAGGTTACAGGGTTGTAAACTCAGCTCAGGGTGTAACAGAACACTGAAATTGTGAACAGTCTGATTCAGGATTGAGGCAGTGGCAGGGGAGGGTGATGGGGCTGATGGCAAGGGTATGGAATTTGTGCTGGGGGCTATGGCCTTCCAAAGCTTTAGTGGGAGGGAATTACAGCTCATCCAAGAATGGATGTTATACAAGCAGTCTGATATCATAGAGGCAGTGGAGGGGTAGAGGGAACGGAGGGAGAGGTGTCATCAGCATACACGTGGAAGCTGACCTCACATCTGTGGACGATGTAACCAATGGGCAGCAAATAGATGGCAAAGAGGAAGGAGCCTAGGATTGATTCTTGGGGTTAGTGTGGAGGTGAGAATAAAAGCTATTGCTAGAGATGTCAAGGCTACAATCAGATAGGTAGCAATGAACCAAGTGAGGACAGAGGTGGAGACGCTCTGGAGGAGGATGGTGTGATTGACCATGCCAAAGGCTCCAGAGAGCTTGAGGAGGATGAGGGGGGATTAATGCACCACAGTCACAGAGAATGTCATTCATGACTTTGGTTAGGGCCGTTTCAGCATCTTGGGAGGAGCATAAACCTGATTGGAGAGATTTAAACACAGAGTTGCAGGAGAGATGGGCACGGATCTGGGAGGCAAAACATGTTTAAGGATGTTGGAGAGGAAAGGGTGGTTGGAGACAGAGATTTCCCATTGAAGATAGTGGTACTTCCACTCTTGGTAATGCAACTTTATACCCAAAAGTACCATTTGTCATTAAATCCTCCTGTCATTTAAGTTTCAGAGCAGGGAGCTACCACCAGAGTTACAGATGGAGAAGATCAGGCAGATGATCAATCCAATGCCGCTTTATTTTGTTATCTGTGACACCACTGAAAAGTCAATTGTCTCTGCTGATCAAACTACAATTCTGACCAGATCTATCTCATTGGCAGAACTATTACATACCATCCCCTTCCCTAGTTCTCCCCAACTTTACCACTGAACTGCCAGTCAGAAAGTTTTGTGAGATGGAAACTCTCATCCACCATACATGAAGAGGAGAAACTAACTGCAGGATCAGTAGAACGGTAAACTCTACAGGCAGCAGAAAATGTCAATCTAAATGAAAATTAACTGGTAAATGCTCAATTTGGGGGGTTGTGGGATATGAATTCAGATTGGCTCTCAACCTTAACGGATGGACAGTGCCACAATATAAATGTTCTACTCATATTGGTCGAAAATATCAAAAACAAGTGTCTGTTCCTCCAAGGTGTTGAGTTGCCTCTCATTAATCAATGGGGGTAATTTTGACTTTGGGCGATAGTGTAAAACGGGTGATATCGATTCAACCGCCCGTTATTTATCTCTCCCAATTTTCATTTCTATTGAAGTCAATGGTAATGACAATCAGGAGAGATGAACAACAGGCGGCTGAATCCATATCACCTGTTTTACACTATCGCCCAAAGTCAAAATTCCCCCAATGAATGCTACTGGCAACTGCACAGTTTCTGTAGAACCAGCAAATCAGGTTGATGCCCCATTCTTGCTTTTCTCAACAACAACAACAACTTGCATTTATATAGCACCTTTAACGTAGTAAAACGTCCCAAGGCATTTCACAGGAGCGATTATCAAACAAAATTTGACACCGAGCCACATAGGGAGATATTAGGACAGGTGACCAAAAGCTTGGTCAAAGAGCTAGGTTTAAAGGAGCATCTTAAGGGAGGAGAGAGAGGTAGAGAGGCGGAGGGATTTAGGGAGGGAATTCTAGAGTTTAGGGCCTAGGCACCTGAAGGCACGGCCGCCAATGATGGAGCGATTAAAATCGGGGATGCACAAGATGTCAGAATTGGAGGAGTGCATAGATCTCGGAGGGTTGAAGGGCTGGAGGAGGTTACAGAGATAGGGAGGAGTGAGGCCATGGAGGGATTTGAAAGCAAGGATGCGAATTTAAAAATCGAAGCATTGCCAGACCAAGAGCTAATGTAGGTCAGCGAGCACATGGGTGATGGGTGAACGGGACTTGGTGCGAGTTAGAATAGTTCTCAACTGTTCTATCTAATGTTGGGGAATCTTGATTGAAAGAGCACAGTTGAGAGTCAAGCAACTGGTGTCAAACCAGACCTTATGATAATTATTGCAACTCTGTATAGTCCATATACAATTAAAGACTAATTTAATGGATTAAATTAGTCTTTAATTGTATATGGACTAAAATGCTTAATAAATTTAATTCTTAAGACTGCATCTCATTATAGTAATTCATCATCTTGCTTTACCTTGCGATGGTAAAAAATGTTCCATGTCAAATTGGAAGTAGCATTTAATACCTGTCACTGCCTTGCCCTGAGATCTGCACATTGATGTCACTTTAATTTATGCCTAAATGTGAGCCGCTTGATTCCAGGACTTTATCAAACTCCAAATATGATGCATTCTAGTTACTTTAATTAATGGTTGTCCTTCTTAAAACTATATAATTTGGATTTCATTACCCATTATAGCTGGCTTAAAGGTCAGTCATAATATTAACATAATTTAGTATTTCATATCATGCAACAAATTAAATAAAATAATTGGCACCAGGAAACTCTTTTGTTCATGGACCTATTAACAAAACCAGGGTACAGGGGATAATAGACAACCGCTGGAAAAGGTACTGAATGCAGAAATGATCAGAAAAACGATGGCGTAGTTATGGCGATAGAATGGGAGCAGCCATGATCTTGCTGAAATGAATCCCATTATTGCATACCATTATGTTACAATTACGAATGCAAATCTTGTCCCAAAATTTGACAAAATTAAATGTTAAACTCCTCACACTTTCTGTTGTCCTATTGCAGGTCTTTTAACAGTGAATTAAGTTTAAAATTGCAATATCTTGCAGTTATATAGCATCTTTAACGTTTTAAACAGCCCATGGCACTTTACCGAGTGATAAGATGAACGGAACGCTGAGCAAGGGAAGAGAGTTCAGGAGGAATGACCAAAGGCTTGAGCCAAAAATTGGGTTGTGAGAAGGTTTTTATAGAAGGACAGAGAGGTAGAGAAGCAGAGGAATTTAAGAAGGGAGTTCCAGAGAGCAGAGCCTAGGCGGTTGAAATCTCTGTCTCTAGTGGTGGGGCAAAGGGAGGATGGTGTGTACAGGAGACGGGAGTCAGAAGACCAAAGAGTCCAGGCAGGGATGTAAGCCTGGAGCGGGCTGCAGAGGGAAGGTGGAGTGCGGTAATGAGCCATTTAAAGACAAGGATGAGAATTTTAAATTTAATGAGCTTAGGTTCGCAAGGATGGAGATGATGGGCGAGTGGATTTTAGTGCTGGACAGGATACTTGCAGCCACTATTTGGACAAGTTGGAGTTTATGAAGGGTTGATAAAGAAAGGCCCATGAGAACAGCATTGGAATAACCAACTCTGGTGGTGATAAAAGCATGGATAAGGATTTCAGCAGCAGAGGGGTTGCTGTAGAGACAAAGGTGGGCAATGCTTTTGAGGTGGAAACAAGCACTCTTGATGATGGAGAGGATGTGGGGTTAGAAACTCAGCTCAGGGTTAAAGAGGACACTAAGATTTTACATGTTGTTGTTCAGCCTGAGCAAGTAGTCAGGGACTGATATGGAGTCAGTGGCGAGGGAGCAGATTTTATGGTGGTGCCAAGAGCGATGGCCTTGGTTTTTTCAATGTTCAGCTGAAGCACGATTGAGTCATCCATGACTTGGCGTCGGGCAAGCACTCTGAGCATGGAGGAAGTTGTGGGGTCGGGAGAGGTGGTGGAGAGTTACAGCTGTGTGTTGTCAGCGTACATATAGAAGCTGATCCTGTGCCTGCAGATGCAGTCACTGAGGGACAGCATGTAGATGAGAAAAAGGAGGGGTGTCAAGGATAGATCCTCGGAGGGTCTCTAAGGCAAGTAGCCCTCTCAAAGGCCTTTGTCAATGCTATTGTGCAACAGTTAGCATTCGGGGTGATTTGTCATCCAAATTCCCTTCCCACTCTTGACTATGCTCAATGCTTCCTGTTGACAGTACAGCTGAGACTGGGGGTTCACATAGAAATCATGACCCCCTGTCCTAGGACTATATAAACAAAGTGATTCGCAGGGCTAATGTAATACATTGTAGGGTGTCTGAGTGATTTAGACAATCACAATGAAGTTTTCTTTAAATATTAATGCTGGGCATGACATTCTGGAGGCTAAATTGTAATTCTTCTGGTTATAATATAATTAGCTTATACATTCTATTGGGCTACTAACCGGAGTTTATTTGCATCATTTCACCTCTTACCATGACATTCAGTTTTCCTTATTATGTCCATTTTACAATTAAAATCAGTAAAACATTTTAGACCCCATCAATAATCTTATGTTAAAACAAAAGCAAAATATTGCAGATGCTGGAAATCTGAAATAAAAACAGAAAATGCTGGAAAACACTCAACAGGCCGGGCAGCATCTGTGGAGAGAGAAACAGAGTTAAGGACCCCGATATTTAAGGGGAGGTGGGGAGGGTGTGGATGAGGCCAAAAACGGCCGAAGAACACGGCAAGGCCAGGGGACGCAGAGTTCCTGCCGAACTTAACGGCAGGACCTCATTATCATTTTTTGGACGCATTTCCCGTGTAACAGCCGGCCAAATTGGCAGCCTGGTCGGCGGCCGGGAGGGAAAATCAGGGGCAGGAGGCCGCAGCCGAGAACCCTTGGGGGGACGATCCCCGGCAATCGGGAGAGGGGAAAGGTTGGCGATCGGGGCTGGGGGGGGGGGGGGGGTAAAGTCGGCGATCGCGACTTAGGGGTAGAAGAGAGGACATTGCAGCTGGGGGGAGGAGGGGGAAGTCGGCGATCAGGAATGGGGAGAGAGAAAGGCCACAATCGGCAGTAGGGAGGCTGAAGGCTTTCTTGAGGGGCCTGGGGGGGGGTGGGGGGAGCACTCCTGCTTCTCCCGGTCCACAAGGAGTGCTGAAAAAGTGCACTTACTCTGTGGATCCGGCAGCTCCCAGCTCCCTTTCACTGCCGGGACTCCCGACCCCCGGGAAACCCACCGAGGAGCAGTTAATTTTAAATCAGGTTCCCTATTGCACTGTGGGAGTAAAAACGGCAATGGGCGCACGCACGGCAGGTTGGAATCACGTTTTACGCATTTGACGGCTTAAAGCCCCGCCCCGACCCTCTCCCGCCCATTGTGGGGAGGGTTAATATCGAGGCCAACGTCTCAGGTCGATGACCTTTCATCAGAGCTGGTGAAACTGGTGAGCTACTTTCAGCAGTTCTGTTGAAAGGCCCGTCGTCCGAGCCGCCCGACTCTGCGGGGGCCTAGAGCCAGCGAGCACCAACGGAACTCGTCCAGGGTGCGTAGCTCGCTGGCGGGATGTAAATGAGGTCCCAGTTCAAATTGGCTGGGGCTTCCTTGCCGACTTGACAGGCAGACGGGCTTCACGCTCCCAAAAGTGAAAATCAGCCCCCGTGTCTTTGAAGAATTGGAAGAGTCGGATCATGTCTATAGGAGGTCACTGATATAAAGAAGGAACATACTAGTAGAGAAGACAGAGGATATCTATGAGTTAATGGAAGAAGAGTCAGAGGGTGTACCATCAGCTCCAGCATAGATGTAGTGATCAGAGATAAATGCAGATAGCCATGAACATAAGATGGCCATTTGTTTAGAATGCATGGTGCCAGACCCTGCAAAGGCCGTGAAGATTTCCGTAGCAATAATAAGATCTAAACCAAAGTGTTCAAGGGCAGAGTTTCAGAGCTGTGTGACAGAGGCTAGGCGATCGCCAGCCATGCTAAGAGAAACACTGGCCAGAACATTTAAGGTGATGGATAATTGGAGAGCCAATAGTACCTTCCATCTCATAAATAGGGCGTTAGAGTAAGAAGGATTTCCTTTCTATGGAATTTGGTAAATGTGAGCAAGTTTTCAAGGAGAAAGCGCGGTGGATGGGAGCAAGCAAGATAGAAGAGATGGCATATGGCAGGGGTAAGTTCAGAGGCACACAACCAGAGGATGATAGGAGCCAGGACCCAGGCCTGAACCTGCAGACGGGCCCCACCTCTGCCACTGAAATGGCCCACACGCTGGGTTCTTCCCGGCATCCGGGTCGCTGGCCGGTAGAGAAGTCAGGGCCGAGGAAATTCCTGGCGGGGTAAATTCCCTCCTCTTGGCTCTGTCTCCAGATGTCAGGGGCCATGTTTGGGGGCGGTGGGCAAATTACTAGCTGGTGGGATTCTGTACAGGGAGCTGACATGCCCAAGTCCCACTAGAAATCCCGGCTCCATCGTGTCTCCAAGGCCAGACTTGTGCCACAGGAACGTCACTGGGGCTGAGGAATTTCGGCACCAGTGATTCTAGGCAAGGCGAAAATGAGGGAAGTGAATGAAAATAAGACAGAATCACAGAGAGGACTGCACATAATATAGGGAAGAGGACAAAATTGCATGCGGTTGTTAAAAAAGTAGGTGACAAGAATATTGGCTGCCCGTTTATCAACTATAGAAGGGCAATAGGTGAATGGAGGGAAAGTATGCTGGAGGTGCTGAATTGGTGCTCTGCTTCTATTTACATGATCTTTAATATAGTCCTAACTTATTTGATGCTGCAATAGCTCGAGTTAAAGACGTAATACATGAGTTTTTTTTTGTCTGATAAGATTGTAAACTCTCAGTCACAACAAGAAATTAAACAAATCATTGAGGATATTATTCATGGGTTTTAAGTTTATACTGAAGTGTCATTTCCTGTATTTCTTTCCTTTCTTTACTGCTGAGTCAATGGATGTCGTGGCACAATAAGATTTCAATAGAGATTGGGAGGGCAGTTCTTCTTTAAAATGTAGAGATCATTTTGTTATTATTTTTGGGTTACGATTTTAAAGGATTTTCAATCTTTCAGTATTCAAAGAAAACATTTAAAAAAAAATAGGAGAGACGAGGAGAATTTTTTTTACGCAGTAAATTGTTATGATCTAGAACGCATTGCCTGAGAGGGTGGTGGAAGCAGATTCGATAGCAACTTTCGAAGGGGAATTGGATAAATACTTGAAAAGGAAAAATTTGCAGGGCTTTGGGGAAAGAGTGGGGGGAGAGGGACTAATTGGATAGCTCTTTCAAAGAGCCAGTACAGGCACGATGGGCTGAATGGCCTCCTTCTGTGCAGTAAGATTCTACGAGTATGCTTATTAAAACACTGCAATTTATTTTTGCTAAATAGATTTCACTGCCGAAAAATTATACAGAAAAGAATTTCCAGGAATTCCTCCGTTAAGTAAACCTTTGCTAAGCTGCCTTTACCGCATAGCTCTTTTACATTCTTCGGATACTAATCACAGCATTGAATTCAATAAATCTGGCAACTTGTGGGCTGGCAGCAGAAAAAACGACCATGAAAGCTGCTTGATTGTCATAAAACATGGGGTTATGGGGATCGGGTGGGAAAGTGGAGTTGAGGTAGAAGTTCAGCCATGATCTGATTGAATGGTGGAGCAGGCTCAAGGGGCCTTACGGCCTACTCCTGCTCCTATTTTTAATATTCTTATGCTTTTAAAAACCCAACTGGTTCGCTAAAGTCCTTCAGGGAAAGGAACTTGTAACTACTCAGGCTGACCTACATGTCACTCAGGTCTGAAATTATGTAATTGGCTCTTAAGCCCTCTGAAGTGGCCTAGAAAGCCAACCGGTAGTACAAAACAAATCTGTTTCACCTTCTCATTAGAATGTGGCCTTGCCAACGTCGCCACACGCTGAGGGTAGGAAATTGGTTTGGAGGTTGGGGGCCGAGAGTAGGGATAATGGATATGTCCCCAAATTGGCAGGGTATGACTTGTGTCCCCCAAGGATCTGTACTGAGGCCTCAGCTTTTCACTATATTTATAAATGACTTAGGTGGAGGAATAGAGAGCCATATATCCAAGTTTGCTGATGAAACCAAGTTTAGGTGGCACAGTAAATAGTGTAAATGGGAGCAGAAAGTTGCAGAGGGACATTGATCGATTAAGTGAGTGGGCAAAACTTGGCAGATGGAGTTCAATGTGGGGAAGTGTGAGGTAATCCATTTTGGACCTAAGAAAGATAGAACGGAGTATTTTCTAAATGGTGAGAAGCTAGGAACTGTGGAGGAGCAGAGAGATTTGGGGTCCATGAACCTAAATCACTAAAATCTAGTGGACAGGTACAAAAAAATCATTTAAAAAGCTAATGGAATGTTGGCCTTTATCTCAAGGGGGCGGGAATACAAAGGGGTGGAAGTTATCTTACAGTTGGAAAAAGCTCTGGTTGGAACCCATTTAGAGTACTGTATTCAGTTCTGGGCATTGGACCTCAGGAAGAATATAATGGACTTGGAGGGGGTGCAGCGTAGATTCACCAGAATGATACCTGGGCTAAATGTGTTAAATTTTGAGGACAGATTGCACAGACTAAGCTTGTATTCCCTTGACTATAGAATATTAAGGGGTGATCTAATTGAGGTGTTTAAGATGATTAAAGGCGTTGATGGGGTAGATAGAGAGAAACTATTTCCTCCGGTGGGGGAGTCCAGAACAAGGGGGCATAACCTTAAAATTAGAGCTAGGTTTTTCAAGGGTGATGTCAGGAAGCACTTCTTCACACGGAAGAAAAGCCAGCCTTCGGGACCAGCACAAACCATGCATCAACCTTGGAATATTCCTGAAAGCTCAGAGCTATACCATATGCTATATGTACCCACCCGTTCTCTATACTGCATCATTAAAGACGAATTCTGTTAACTGATTTGTAGCTGAAATGCATTATAATTAAGCCAAATGTATCTCCATCAGGCCATCTGTTCCTCATTTACGTGTCCCACTACGGGAGGTAATGAGCACACTGCTGGTGCTCAGGATTGCTCAGTAGTGCATGTCTAGACAATATGGACTCTCAAAGAAACTTCTGCACAATGTTAGTTGAGAATACATGCACTGCATTGCTAATGAATACATTTTTTTTATTCATTCATGGGATGTGGGTATCGCTGGCAAGGCCAGCATTTATTACCCATCCCTAATTGCCCTTGAGATGGTGGTGGTGAGCCGCCTTCTTGAACTGCTGTAGTCCGTGTGTTGAAGGTTCTCTCTCAGTGCTGTTAGGTAGGGAGTTCCAGGATTTTCACCCAGCGATGATGAAGGAACGGCGATATATTTCCAAGCCAGGGTGGTGTGTGACTTGGAGGGGAACGTGCAGGTGGTAGTGTTCCCATGCATCTGCTGCCCTTGTCCTTCTAGGTGGTAGAGGTCACGGGTTTGGGAGGTGCTGTCAAAGAAGCCTTGGCGAGTTGCTGCAGTGCATCTTGTAGATGGTACACACTGCAGCCACGGTGGTGGAGGGAGTGAATGTTTAGGGTGGTGGATGGGATGTCAATTAAGCAGGCTGCTTTGTCCTGGATGGTGTCGAGCTTCTTGAGTGTTGTTAGATCTGCACTCATCCAGGCAAGTGGAGAGTATTCCATCTCATTCCTGACTTGTGCCTTGTCGATGGTGGAAAGGCTTTGGGGAGTCAGGAGGAAAGTCACTTGCTGCAGAATACCCAGCCTCTGACCTGCTCTTGTAGCCACAGTATATATGTGGCTGGTCTAGTTTAGTTTCTGGTCAATTGTGACCCCCAGGATGTTGATGGTGGGGGATTCGGCGATGGCAATGCCATTGAATGTCAAGGGGAGGTGGTTAGACTCTCTCTTGTTGGAGATGGTCATAACGGTGGGCCATTACTTACAGAGAACAATGCACTCCATCGATTATTTTCTTTTTAAAAAGTCGTTTCAACCCCTTGTGTAAAGATTTGTGATTCTGAATGGAAGATTAGGTAGGATTCAACCGCAACAGTCCATTTTACTTGTTGAGGTAAATTCCCTGATCCTATGTTCCCAGTAGGAGCTGTGCTTGAAGGGAGAGCAGGTCAGAGGTAGGACAACAATGTAGCCCCGATTCTCCATGATCCATTCAAGTGCAGCCCGCCCACTGGGAACGTGGGATTGGGGAATTTACCTTCATATTCTCTATTTACTCCATCTGAGCCAAGAATACAGGTATCCATCCATTCCTTAGACTAATGCAGTTTGAAATTTTTTCTATAAAGGCTTTGTTTTGTTAATATGGTGTTTCTTTAAGGATTTGTAATCTCGTTAATAAATAAAAGCTTAATTTATCAAAATCTATTGTTTAAAAGGTATCACTCATCAATAATACGTGCCTAGAATCAGATGAAAGAAATAATGCTGGCAGAATTAGGTCAGGCTGCTTGAAGTACAGGGATTAGATATTCATGCTCAGCATTTAATGTACTGGGAGCATACACTGGCATGTGCTCAAATTTCAGAGATGTGCTTCCAGTACATGAAAGGCCCTGCGACAGTTGAACTGAAGATGAAAATTGACCTTATCATCATTTCACGCTCAAAGCGCATTAACAAACCCTAGCTAATGGTTGGATTAATAGTATTTCAAGCATTCTGCATGGTTCCTTTCTGGGACTTGTTTAGTCTAGTTCAGTGAACATTATAAACTGTCAGGTGCAATGAATGTTTTTAAAAATATCTCCGCACTGGTTTAATGTTTCCCTTTTATTACATACAGTGAGCCCGAAAGTGCTGAGATATAACTCACACAATCTCCAACAGTTTTATCGATTGCGTATTATAAAGAAATATGTTTTAACGCATTGAAATAGTTGAACACCTCTCTTCAAAAACAGTTTGATAAACATAATTGAGTTGATATTGAATTAAACTAAACGCTCAACTAAGCTGAAAAGCGCAACCAAAAAAGGATTTGATCACAGTCTGACAGCTTCTCGATATTCTGCATGGTCTCGTGACCTGAATTTTAGCTCAGTTTCCTAAAACTGCCAATTGTTCAACAGCGTTTTTCCCTTTCATCTTTGGCTCCTGCCTCGATAAATTCACAACTCACTTTTTAACTCATTTGATTTAATTCGGGATGAGCTTGCATGCTAGGTTTTGAAATAATGAGACACATTTTCAACCAAATGCCAATTTTTCAGAATGATTTTGCTATTACAACCACCACATAAAAAAAACAGATAATCTGGTCATTATTACATTGCTGTTTGTGGGACCTTGCTGTGCGCAAATTGACTGCCGCAATTCCTAAATTACAAGTGATTACACTTCGAAAGTACTTCATTGGCTGTAAAGCCCTTTGGGACGTCCTGAGGTCATGAAAGCCACCTACTTCCAATTTTAACGGAGGAGGATTGGGGGACAGGGGACTGACCTGCTCTCCAGAGGCGGGTCTGTAATTTAAATATTTTAATGAGGCTGCGTGCCTCAAATTTTAGCAGGCTTTTAGAGTTAACGGCAGCGGGCCGGGTTTCCCAGGGCTCAGAGAGCCAGACATCTAGAGGGAGGTGAGAATGGCAGGATCCAGCAGGTACGTGCCTTTCCAGCACTGCTGGTGGGCCAGGAGGAGCAGGAGTGCTTCCCCCCGGCTTCTCAAGCAAACCTGCTTTCCTCCACGCGATCTGTCTCCCCCCTGCCCCCTGCAATCCCATCTCCCACCCTATATTTCCAATCTCCCCGCCCACCCCCCCCCAGCCTCCGTCATCTCTGCCTCTGCATCCGATCTCCCCTCCACCCGCGACCTCTATAATCTCTCCCTCGGCCTCCATGATCTCTCCCTCTCTCCCTCCCTCCTTCCTCTCCGCTCCCCTTTGCGGCCTTGTGCTGCAGGCCATCCCACCCACCACACACCCCCTCCCCACCCCAACTCCCCGAAAATATCAAGGCCCATTACTCTCAAAATGGTGAAAGACTTGCTGGATTGACAAAAGCTTTAGAAAACAAAAGTGAAACCTACCAATGATACAGTTCAGCTTGGCAACAAAAACTGAAAATTTCACATCAAATTTTTATTCTGCTGCAGTAAATGTACAGCCACTCTAACATACTGCAAGCAATGTGCAAAATGTACAATGACTTCACAAAATATGCCAATGTACGTAAAATACTGAATTTTATTTTTTAGAGACTTAAGCAAAAGTTCAATTTCAAAACTCTTAAAATTTCCCCTTTTTAAAACAGCTGTGGTGATGATAGGAAACTCACAACTCAATGCCTGTGCAATCTATTAAATTAAACGGATAAATTATATGTCTATTCTATTTACCCATGGAGTACAGATAGTCATAAGAGAGGACACACTTACCAATCAATGGGACAGAGTCTGACGTTGCTGGCATTATCTCAGCCACGAGCAGCATAAACACTGTTAAGGACAACAGCACAGTGATCCCTGCAGGACAGAAAGGAAATGTTGAGAAAATGAAATAGCATAGCATTTGAAAGTTATACAGTAGTTCAAAAAATAGTATTAATAGCGTTAGCTTGAAGTAACAGCTAAAACGAAAACCATCTGGGATTTCCCTTTTGTGCCAGTTGGACAGGGGGTGATGGGCTTTGAGGGATTTTCAAGGGCGTACAAGTTTCTTTCCAGGTTACTAGTGTTGTTGTTATTTTGGGGTATTTCTAAGAACATAAGAACATAAGAAATAGGAGCAGGAGTAGGCCATCCGGCCCCTCGAGCCTGCTCCACCATTCAACAAGATCATGGCTGATCTTGTACCTCAATGCCATTTTCCTGCAGCATCCCCAGATCCCTTGATGCCTTTAATATCTAGAAATCTATCGATCTCTGTTTTGAATGTACTCAATGACTGATCCTCCACAGCCCTCTGCGGTAGAGAATTCCAAAGATTCACCACCCTCTGAGTGAAGAAATTTCTCCTCATCTCAGCCCTAAATGGCCTACCCTTTATTCTGAGACTGTGACCCCTGGTTCTAGATTCCCCAGCCAGGGGAAAGATCCTCCCTGCATCTGCCCTGTCGAGCCTGTAAGAATTTTGTATGTTTCAATGAGATCACCTCTCATTCTTCTAAACTCTAGAGAATACAGGCCTAGTCTACTCAATCTCTCCTCATATGACAATCCTGCAATTCCAGGAATCAGTCTGGTGAACCTTCGTTGCACTCCATTTGTGGCAAGTATATCCTTTCTTAGGTAAGGAGACCAAAATTGTACACAATACTCCAGGTGCGGTCTCACCAAGGCCCTATATAATTGCAGTAAGACATCTTTACTCCTGTAGTCAAATCTTGTAATAATGGCCAACATACCATTGGCCTTCCTAATTGCTTGCTGCACCTGCATGTTAGTTTTCAGTGACTCATATACAAGGACACCCAGGTCCCTTTGAACATCACCATTTCCCAATCTCTTACCATTTAAAAAATACTCTGCATTTCTGTTTCTCCTACCAAAAAGGATGACTTCACATTTTTCCACATTATATTCCATCTGCCATGTTCTTGCCCACTCACTTAGCCTGTCTATATCCCCATGAAGTCTCTTTGCATCCTCCTCACAATTCACATTCTCACCTAGTTTTGTGTCATCAGCAAACTTGGAAATATTACATTTGGTCCCCTCATCCAAATCATTGATATAGATTGTGAATAGCTGGGGCCCAAGCACCGATCCCTGCGGTACCCCACTAGTCACAGTCTGCCAACCTGAAAATGACTCGTTTATTCCTACTCTCTGTTTTCTGTCTGTTAACCAATTCTCAATCCATGCCAGTATATTACCCCCAATTCCATGTGCTCTAACTTTGTTCACCAACCTCCTGTGTGGGACCTTATTGAAAGCCGTCTGAAAATCCAAATACACCACATCCACTGGTTCCCCCTTATCTATTCTACTAATTACATCCTCAAAGAACTCCAATAGGTTTGTCAAACATGATTTCCCTTTCATAAACCCATGTTGACTCTGCCAATTCCTATTATTATTTTCTAAGTGTTATGTCATCTCATCCTTTATGATAGATTCTAGCATTTTCCCTAATACTGATATCAGGCTAACAGGTCTGTAGTTCCCTGTTTTCTCTCTCCCTCCTTTCTTAAATAGTGGGGTTACATTTGTTATCTTCCAATCTGCAGGAATCGTTCCAGAATCTATACAATTTGGAAGATGACAACCAATGCATCCACTATCTCCGTAGCCACCTCTTCCAAAACCCTGGGATGTAGATCATCAGGTCCTTGGATTTTATCGACTTTCAGTCCCATTAATTTCTCTAGTACTATTTTTTTACTAATACTAATTTCCTACAGCTGCTGTCAGACTTCTCTGGGGATCTATGTTAGGCCAACTCTCTACCAAAAGCTGCAAGATGGATTTCACCTCACCCAGCACAACAAATGCTAGTAGGTCCAAACCAGCAATTTCCTCCAGGACTTAGCACAATCCAAAAACCTCAGTATGAATAGATCACCCCCTTGGAATTGTGCTGCTATTCCCTGCAAATCCCTTTTTACTCTTTGCACCATGTTCAAAAGTTAACACAGAATGCCTAGGAATGAGAAAGATTGCAGAGGAGCAGCGGAGAGAGGCATGGATCAGACCCTCATAAGAACCACCCACTGCCGAATATGTGAGGCTTAATTCAAGAGGTTACACTGGGGTGAATTTTCCCTTTTACCGCCTGGCAGAAAATGGACGGTAGCGAATTGGCCGCCCGTTTTACACAGCGCCCAATTTTAGTTTCCGCTGACTTCAATGTGCCAGTGATTTCTGCTGCCATTGTGGGTTTGACCAAACTGTACAATATGAGTAGGCCTCCCGTGGCATTGCTCACTGTGAGTCGGAGGATTCACTCAGGGCCATTGATTAACAGTGAGTGAATAAGTCAAATTCTGTTCTGTCAAATTAACAAAGTGTGATGGGAACGTGTTACAGGGAAGTCCACACCATAAGCTACACTTTCTAAATAAAATTAAAAAGAAAAACCACAACTGCTGGGAATCTGAAATAAAAACAGAAAAAAAGTGGAAATCCATAACAGGTCAACTAGCATCTGAAGGAGAAAGATAGGGTAATATTTCAGGTTCTGGTGAAGGGACACAAGTGAAAAGTTAACCTATCTTCCTTTCAGCTGCTGACATACCTGGTGTGCATTTCTCATTTTCTCTATTTTTCATCAGCTTAGAAAAATGGAGCAGAGTTCCGACCGTCCAAATCGATAAATGCATCAGTCAGCCTCTAAACTGTATTTTCTCTTGTGACCCATCCAGCAGAGAAGGTCCATGGGCAAACGTGACAGTCGTAATTTGCAACTTTCAAACAAAGTTGTGTTTGTCTGTGTCTCTGTGGGGGGGGGGAAGGGGGGATGGGCGGGAAATGGGGGGTTTCCAACAGCAGGGGCTGCAGCATATTAATGAATCATTTATACCACAACAACGATTTGCATTTATAGAGCGCCCTTAACATAGTAAAACAGCTCAAGGCACTTCACATGAGCGTAATCAGACAATTATGCGATATAAAAGGGAAATAGGGAACAGAGACTTAAAAGAGGAAGGCACATCAACTCGTTCTCAGTTGACTAATTCGGCTACAGCTTATTTAAATACTAAACTCTAATTAACTGAAATGCATCCTCAATTGTTATCTCAGGTTAAAATGTATTAATAATGCTGTAATGCTGCCTTAATAAGGCACAGGCAGTATTTGGGGGTGTGTGAGTGGGAGAGAGATATAAACACTTTTTTGATAAATATATAGTAAACTATGACTATGAAAGTGAAACATATGCTGCTAACATGGTCGCTATCAATGTTAATTGTACTATTTGAACTTTTTCTCCCAATTCTCTTTATTTGTGTTCACAGCAAAATACTTTTCTTCACAAGCACACTGTGAGAATAATGAAGCATTTTTGTTTAAGATTTAGCATGGTATCGGTTTCTTTAATTCCATCATGATACAGAAAGGATTAAAAACCAGCTTCTCTCACAGAAAAACAATCTGTCCTAGTTAATTTTGATTATAGATTTTACTCATTTTATCTCATCCTGGTGTCCAACTGAGAAGCAAAGCCATTCAATTCAAATACAAACATCCTGTGGGACTTGTTCAAAGATCTATTTGATCAGCAGCTTTTATTAAATTTAACAGGGAGTTATTTAAATTTGTTTGATGTCTTTAGCTGCTGGCAATATTTCTCAGCATGGCTGATTGAAATCAAAGAGTCTGCCTGAATACACTCAGGAGTACTGTGCACAGTTTTGGTCTCCATATTATAAAAAGGGTATAAAGGCACTAGAAAAAGTGCAAAAAAGATTTATAAGGATGATTCCAGAACTGAAAGGGTACAACTATCAGGAAAGACTGAACAGGCTGAGGCTCTTTTCTCTAGAAAAGAGAAGACTGAGAGGTGACCTGATAGAGGTCTTTAAAATTATGAAGGGGTTCGATAGGGTCGACGTAGCGAATACGTTTCCACTTGTGGGGGACTCCAAAACTAGGGGCCGTAAATATAAGATAGTCACTGATAAATCCAATAAGGAATTCAGGAGAAACTTTTTTTTTCTCAGAGAGTGGTGAGAATGTGGAACTCGCTACCGCAAGGAATAGTTGAGGCGAATAGCATAGATGCATTTAAGGGGAAGCTAGATAAGTACATGAGGGAGAATGGAATAGAAGGATATGCTGACAGGGTGAGATGAAGTAAGGTGGGAGGAGGCTCGTGTGGAGTATAAACACAGGCAGAGACCTGTTGGGCCGAATGGCCTGTTTCTGTGCTGCAAATTCAATGTAATTCTATAATCATATGATCCTTTATGTCTGCCATGAATGGGAGTAGTGTGTCACAGGGTTAGCAATTACTCTTTTACCATGTTAATCTGTGTCGGAAGCTGATGGACAGCTCACCAGGCACACCTGTCCTTTCCGAAAGGTGGAAAATACTATGCTATAAGGCTGTATTGTTCATGCTAAAACTAGAAGCTTAATTTATTTGCAAGATTTATAATCAGACAAAAGCAAAAGGAATGCAGCAAGTAAACAACAATGTACTATTCCTTACACACTACTTTGACAAGTAGTAAAGTACTCAAAACCCTAAGAGTTGTTTTCAGACTCATTTAGTTTGGACTTTAATGAAGCTAATAATGGCTGTGTCTCTGCCTCCTTGGGCTTGTCTCTCTGCTATGATGGGGAAGTCAATGATCAAAACTCCAGATCAGGAAGAGCCAGCCATTCTTTTACTTACCAACGCAGATCCAAGCTGTCCTTTCACCTGGACAGGCAATTTGTTATCAATCAATTTTCTTTTTCAGACGAACTGCAGCTTCTGACTTTGATAGGTTTGGTTTTGACAGCTGACTTGATAGTTTGATCCCGAGGACAACTGTCCGTGACCATTACGCATCTGGAAACTTTGCGTGCAGCCAACATTTGAAGGCCAGGAGAGAACTCCTGATGTAATTACTTCTCCTCAGGCGAGCAGCTGGAGAGATACCTTCCAAAGAAATATATATATATCCCTCGACGGTATTTGTGTTTTGCTTAACTTACTTCCCCCCTTCCTCACACAAAGGCAGAATAATTCATTTCAGAAAGCAGATGACAGTGTTTCATTTTAAACTCACATCAATTCATAGGTGAAATCTAATATGGATCTTACAGACTGAAACAAGGTAGGGGCTCTGCTCCTGTCAAGCAGCTCTGGTTTAAATGGAAATGCTCTGAGCTAAGAGCATCGCTACTTGTGAAAACTCGAGAGGTGAGTTTTGCCAGTGCCTCTGTAGGCAGCAGTACATGCACAGCTAAATGGTCTATAATTCGGTCGCTAGGATAAGGGAGGGGGCTTTAGTAGTGTAAATGGGTTATGGTACATGGGCACTGTTATCCTGGAATCCAATCTAGACAAGTGACGTTTGATTTCAGGCCACAGACTTCCCCGAAAGACTGGACCCCCCGCCACTGCCAAAAAAAAGTTATTGACTGAGGTGGAAGGTGCTATCTTTTCAGTGGCTAGACCTGAGTGAACAGGCAGGTGATGTAATTTTATCCTCTCTGGTCTTAAGATATATCCCCCAGTCCGAGGAAGGTGCAGCAGCCAGAGGCACGGTAATAAATCACAACTGCATGGTTGTTCTTCTGCTATACTGGTTCTGTGCATTCCATATATAATACATTTAATATAAATAGAGTGGATTGTACAACAACGAGACCCTCAGATAATATTGCAGAACCATTTCTGAGATAAATAATCACTTGCAGTCATGTGGTTCTCTAGATTATGTGACTGTGATATTCTTTTGTTTTGAATAAAATAAAATTTTCCTCTCCGATTCATCTCCTCCAATTTGCTCTCCTCTCAAGGCACTGGTTCCCTTGCTGGGATACGGTCCCATAGAGAACAATCACCCTCTGGTATCTCATTCGAGTATCTCACATTTGAAGTGGACTCCAGTTGAACCCAACACTGAATGCTCCACTAACTGTCAGGTACTTCTTGCAACAAGTTCAAGCCAAGGGAATTGTAGGGATACCTACTCCTGTATAATTGTGTTTTTTGACCTTATAGATACACCTGACCCAGGGCAATTCTGTTGATAACACGCAGAACGATAAGGTGATTGTAAGATGATGTGTCTGCAACCAGTGTGCGCCCTCAGAGAAAGTGATGTACTCATTAAAATCTCATCTGGAGTCTAGTGCCCGAACATATGAAACATTATTTCTGAAGACGTGCTGTAATTTATTTTAATGCTGTAACATTACAGAAAAAAGGAGAAGCTTGTGCTTTTCTAAAACCAATAAGATGTGATCTGATTACTTGCAAAATTAGGATTTATGAATCAGGCCATATTTTCTCATATAAGTTTTTCATGCAAGTTAAACATTACTACTCATTGGATACAGTTGGCAATTCATCATGACCATCATTTTAGAAAATCCGCAGTGCTGAACACGTGTGCCAACAATGGTGTATCGACCTTTGCATAACCTGTCTTGCACCTGGGTAAGAATAGTGAGTGACATGCCCACTAGTAAACAGCTAAATGAACATACCGACTTTATAGGGCAGAGTAACAGAGAAATTAGGAATGAGGAACGGGCCTGGTAAAACGCTTGACTAAATTCATTAGTCAGATGGTTTTCCTTATTTTTTCTTATTTATGTATATAATTTATTCAATGGGCCGGATCTTGTTGGAAAAATAACAGCATGTTAACGATGCACGTCGTTATTAAGGTGCAAATCGGCCAGCAAGTTCAGGGGATGAAGAGATACGCTATGAGTTGTGAATCTCCAGAACTGGCTGGTCGGTTTACGCTACTCTGCCGTTTGCTTTGCACAAGTGGCATCTCACTCTCAACCTCCCCGTTATTTTTAAGAACTTGCTGTATTTGCACATTAATGGCCCATTAAACTCGCTACAAAAATGAATTATTGGTCATTCATTTCTCATTAAAGTACCATGTGAGACCTGCTCAATTAGTTCTTTATTTTGTGTTAGCATCCAGTAAAACTAAGGTATGAAGAGAAGCTGAAATACCATTCAACATAGCATAGCATAGCTGTCTTTAATGGACCATAAGTTACAGGCTATTACGTTCATCCTCTGACATGTAATAACATCTCTTATTACTCTCAAAAAGGTTCTGTAGTTACCACAAAAAGTTGCTTGTCAACATAAAACAGCACAAATTGCTGTCAATGGAGATGTTGTAGGAGAATTTGCCAAAACTGCTTTATTACATTTAGTTACACAGTAAGGGTTGGTTTAGATCTACTGCATCATTTACAGTTCTGGCTGACAAAACAAAATATGGAATTTTTCAAAAGCCATTTTGTCCACCATAATTTAAGTTTGTTTTGAACATGTAAAGGTCATTAGGTCCTACAAGCCTATCCATTTTTCATAGATCAACTCCACCTCCTGAATTCTCAGAATATTTCTCAACCCTTCCTTGGTTCAGAAATGCATCTGCTGTTTCTTGAGTCTATTTATGCTGTTGCTTCAGTGGCCTTCACTTGTAGCTTATTCTACAACTCTGTTCTGTGAGTGAATTAAGTTCCACCTGAATTTCTTTCTTACTCCCAACTCACTAATTTTTGGCTGGAATACTCTTCATCATATGTAGGGAATAATTTGCCTGAATCAATTTTGTCAATTCTCTTCATAGTTTGTAAAATTTCAATTAGGTCACCTCAAGGTCTCCTTCAATAATCAATACTGGCCCTTTCCCCCAGTCTATAAGCAAGCCTGGGGTCCACATCATGCCCAATGCTGGTGGTGGGAGTCTGAAAGATATTCCATGATATTAAAAAGAAAACCAATCAAAATTTGGTTTCCAATTCCACACATCTATCACCTCAAGGTTGGATTTTTCCAATGCTGCTCCTTCATTCATTATGCCTCACTTTGGAACTCCTTCTCTCAGCACTTTGTCACTTCCCCTCCTGCCTTCAGAAGCCTCCTCTTCGAAAATGCTTTTACTGTTTCCTAATGCCTCTCTTCTCCTTCTTAAATGGAGTCAACTCATTGTCCACTGTCCTGTAAAGTACTTTGAGACATATGTGAGGAGTGCTATCGAATTGTACGTTGTTGTACAGACCTGCAAAATGAATGGGTGATGGGCCAGAGGGCATGAAAGTGTTAACACTACTCAAAGAAGATATGTGGAATTATTTGACTTGTAAAGTTTGGAGCAGGTGCAAGAAACTGAAGTGGATCTATCAGCCAGTGACGATGGTGCCTTTCTTATATTGCGCTTTCCCATGCACCAGACCAGTTTAGAAGTGTAACCTGATAAAAGTTGTCCTTCTTAATGGACAGTAGTAACTGTTGTGTAGTGGGTACACGAGTAATACTTTGGACTCTCACAGGATTCTGTCTGTACTGTAACCAAATATTATTTAAGTTCGTGTTATGACAACAACAACTTGTATTTATATAGCACCTTTAACGTAAAAAAGTTGCTTCACAGGAATGATTATCAAACAAAATTTGACATCGAGCCACAGAAGGAGATATTAGGACAGGTGACCAAAGGCTTGGTCAAGAGGTAGATTTTAAGGAGTATCTTAAAGGTAGAGAGGTGGAGAGGTTCAGGGAGGGAATTTCAAAGCTTAGGGCCTAGGCAGCTGAAGGCACGGCCACCAATAGTGGAGCAAAGAAAATCAGGGATGCGCAAGAGGCCAGAATTGGAGGAGTGCAGAGATCTAGGAGGGTTATAAGGCTGGAAGAGGTTATAGAGATAGGGAGGGGCGAGGCCATGGAGGGATTTGAAAACAAGGATGAAAATTTTTAAATCGAGGCATTTCCGGACCGGTAGCCAATGTAGATCAGCGAGCACAGGGGTGATGGGTGAACTGGACTTGGTGTGAGTTAGGATACGGGCAGCAGAGTTTTGGATGAGCACAAGTTTATGGAGGGTGCAAGGTGGGAGGCCGGCCTGGGGAGACACAGAGCTACCTCCACCTCCAGAACTAAGTAAGTCACCAGCATAGCAGCACTTACAGAGCATGGGGCAGGTAGAAGAGGCCAACGAGGTAAGTACAGAAATCATCAGGCCCACCTTCAAACTGAGAATGGTGGAACACCACAGCCAGATAGATAACAATATGGCCAACATGCATACTGTAATTAAAGTGAGACTGGGCAGGATGGAGCATCTGACTGCTGCTAAGTCTGACATGGGGTCTTCTATCCAAGAAGGCCTGATACTAGAACTAGATAGTTTTGGTGGAAGTCAACTTTAAGGAAGAATTCTTCTTACTTTATAGACACACATTGCCTTTGCCCTCAGACACATCCGTGGCCTAGGGAATTGCACCAGCAAGGTACTGCAGAAGTCAGATGTTATGAACAGTAGTATCTGTTGTGCAGTGGGTACACATAAGTAATACTTTGGACTCTCACAGGATTCTGCCTGTACTGTAACCAAACATTATTTAACTTTGTATTATGACACTTTGTGTTACTGCACACTGGCAGCATGATTCTTATCGATTACACCAACAGATTTGCAAGTTTTGCTCCTGCTGCTTCTGAAAATTTAAAGTAGAGAAGCAACAGGATCAGATCTCGAGGAATCAGCCAATCTGCCAGCCTGGTGCAGACTGAGCCTGTGTTCCCATTTACAATGTAGGCTGCCAGTCTACAGTGGCACCTCACTGTGCCTCACTCTTCAGATTCCAGCAATGTTTCTCTGGCCTCCAAATACAAAGAGACGAGCATCACAAAAGTTTTCACTCACCTCCCTTCTATCATTGCCCTCTGGCCTAGTTCCCCTCCCTTCCTACTTCAGCTCCAGGCCTTAGAACTCTGATGAAACGTCACTGACCTGAAACGTTAACTCTGTTTCTCTCTCCACAGATGCTGCCTGACTTACTGGGTATTTTCAGCATTTTGAGTTTTTATTTCAGATTTCCATCATCCGCAGTATTTTGCTTATGAAAGATGCATATAGACAAAGTGGGAAACACGCAGAAGAGAGAACACGCAGATGGAAGGACAGACTTCATAGAATCATAGAAAATTTACGGCACAGAAGGAGGCCATTCAGCCCATCGTGTCCGCGCTGGCCAAAAATGAGCCACCCAGCCTAATCCCACTTTCCAGCACTTGGTCCATAACCTTGTAGGTGATGGCACTTCAGGTGCACATTCAGGTACTTCTTAAATGAGTTGAGGGTTTCTGCCTCTACCACCCTCTCAGGCAGTGAGTTCCAGACCCCCACCACCCTCTGGGTAAAAACATTTTTCCTCAGCTCCCCTCTAACCCTTCTATCAATCCCTTTAAATCTATGCCCCCGGCTATTGATCTCTCTGCTAAGGGAAATAGGTCCTTCCTATCCACTCTATCTCCGCTCCTCATAATTTTGTACACCTCAGTCAAATCACCCCTCAGCCTCCACTGTTCCAAAGAGCACAACCCCAGCCTATCCAATCTTTCCTCATAGCTAAAATTCTCCAGTCCTGGCAACATCCTCGTAAATCTCCTCTGTACCCTCCCTAGTGCAATTACACCCTTCCTGTAATGTGGTGACCAGAACTGTACAGAGTACTCAAGCTGTGGCCTAATCAATGTTTTATACAGTTCCAGCATAACCTTCCTGCTCTTATATTCTATGCCTTGGCTAATAAAGGAAAGTATTCCATATGCCTTCTTAACCACCAATCTACCTGTCCTGCTACCTTCAGGGATCTATGGACATGGACTCCAAGGTCCCTCACTTCTTCTACACCTCTCAGTATCCTCCCATTTATTGTGTACTCCCTTGCTTTGTTTGCCCTTCCCAAATGCATTACCTCACACTTCTCTGGATTGAATTCCATTTGCCACTTTTCTGCCCACCTGACCAGTCCATTGATATCTTCCTGCAGTCTACAGCTTTCCTCCTCACTGTCAACCACAAGGCCAATTTTTGTATCATCTGCAAACGTCTTAATCATGCCCCCTCCAAATCATTTATATCACAAAAAGCAAGGGACCTAGTACTGAGCCCTGCAGAACCCCACTGGAAACAGCCTTCCAGTCACAAAAACACCCATCGACCATTACCCTTTGCTTCCTGCCACTGAACCAATTTTGGATCCAACTTGCCGCTCTCCCTTGGATCCCATGGGCTTGTACTTTTTTAACCAGTCTCCCATGTGGGACCTTGTCAAAAGCCTTGCTAAAATCCATGTAGGGTACGTCTAATACACTACCCTCATCGACCCTCCTTGTTACCTCCTCAAAAAATTCAATCAAATTAGTCAGACACGACCTTCCCTTAACAAATCCACGCTGACTGTCCTTGATTACTCCATGCCTTTCTAAGTGATGGTTTATCCTGTCCCTCAGAATTGATTCCGATAATTTGCCCATCACCGAGTTTAGACTGACTGGCCTGTAATTACTCGGCCTATCCCTCGCTCCCTTTTTAAACAATGGTACAATGATAGCAGTCCTCCAATCCTCTAGCACCATGCTTGCATCCAATGAGGATTGGAAAATGATGTTCAGAGCCTCCACTATTTCCTCCCTTGCTTCTTTTAACAGCCTGGGATACATTTCATCCAGCCCTGGTGATTTATCTACTGTCAAAGGTGATAATTCCCTTAATACTTCCTCTCTCATTCAGTTTATCCCATCTAATATTTCACACTCCCCCTCCTTAACTACAATGTCTGCATCGTCCCTCTCTTTTGTGAAGACAGACGCAAAGTATTCATTAAGAACCATACCAACATCTTCCGTCTCCACACATAGGTTTTTGGTCTCTAATGGGCCCTACTCTTTCCTTAGTTATCCTCTTGCTCTTAATGTATTTATAAAACATCTTTGGGTTTTCCTTGATTTTACTTGTCAATGTTTTTTCATGCCCTCTTTTCGCTTTCCTAATTTCCTTTTTAATTTCACCCCTGTACTTTTTATACTCCTCTAGGCTTTCTGTAGTATTGAGTTCTCGGTGTCTGACATAAGCTTTCCTTTTCTGCCTTATCTTACCCTGTATGCTCCTTCACATCCAGGGGGCTCTAGATTTGGCAGTCCCACCCTTTTTCTTTGTGGGAACATGTTTACTCTGCACCCCTTGAATCTTCCCCTTGAATGCCTCCCACTGCTCTGACATTGGTTTACCTTCAAGTAGCTGTTCAAAGAACGGAAAAAAGGATTGGAGGCAATTACCTTGGACGGTAGCATAAAACAAGCATTAACAAATCGTCGGCCTGACCTGCACTCCATCCAATTGACTTTTCCAGTGCCTTCAATTGAGTTTTTTGGGCGGAGTGTAAAATGGGCTTCTGATCTGCTACCATCCCAAAATGAATTTCACCCCCAAAGAAAGAGGTACAGAGACGACATTGAAAGAGAGTCGCACAGGTTGGACAGAAGATTGGCAGACAAATGGAAAGGCAGAGAAAGGTGGAGAAGTTGAGAAGAAAGGGACACAATTTTTTATTTTAGTCTATATACAATGTCAGTGGAGATGAACTAGTCATGATAAAATAATTTAAAATTATTGAGCAAGTTACGGAAACTGAAAACACAGTATTATTTTGCTGCCGGGTCTGACAATGTCAAAATCTTTGCTGCGCACTGGATGCAAGAGTGTTAAGTGAAGTTTGGACAGTCTCAACTTCATTACTGGGGGTTGTATCCGTCTGCACAAACTGGCTATTTCATTTGGCTGGTGTGAGAAATGGAAAAATTAGCGCTGGTGAGTGAGTGACGGCCTTGGAAGGATGCGATTACGGTAAATTGTTTGGTCGGAATATACAGCGTTTCTTTAATGTATTTGGCCTATGCTATAATTGACCCGATAGTGTTTGATTCAGACACTGCATGAGAAATGGAAAAACATTCTATCCCTCAGCTATGATATTGATCACTTCAATAAGCAGAAAATTCAAAACAAAATTGCACGAATCTATAAAAATAAAAAGTTTACCACAAGGTTCAATGGAATTATGTTGCTGCTATTTATAAGGGTTTCTGTATAAGGACCTCTCAGTTAAAGGCCTTACATTATCTTTTTCCACAACACAATTTCTACATTCTATCCGAGTGCCTCAAACACCAAGAAAAAGGATATTTATCAGTTAAGACCCACCTAATGAAATTTTCTCTCCAGAATCAGCTGGTAACAGGAATACAAGGAGTGCCAGTCCAGATATTAAGACGCATGGAATCAGTAGGTTTAGTCCATAATAGAGTGTTCGCCGACGCATCATCACTGTAAAGGTCACATCTGGATAGGGCTCTTCACAGCACTCATAATAGATTTCATTCCTCTTTCCTGGTACTCCTGCAATACAGTAATCGCATGCATATTGTACTTTTAGTAAAGACATAACCATGAATCGCTTTACATGGAACACTGCTTTAGAGTGGTCAGCAGAGAAAATATCCAAAGTTAATTGGCTTGGGATAGTGGGGGGTAATTTTGACTTTGTGCGATAGTGTAAAACAGGCAATAGCGAATCGGCAGCCCATTCTACATCTCTCTTGATTCAGGCTGCCAATTTGTTATCGCCAGTATTACACTTTTGCACAAAGTCAAAATGACCCCCAGTGAATTACATTTGAATAGAATAGAAAAGAATTACATTCTTTTGCGCCTGTCAAAATACTCACATTTTCTCCAACAAAATTCTGAATTTCATCAAATTATATTAAATGCATCAGAGTTAAATTAAAACTAGCTTGTAAGCTTTGCATTTCCCCATTACATAGTTGCCTGAGTTTTCCTCAGAGCCATTCACCTCTGCTGAGGCAACCCATGTTGCAGACTTTTCCACAATTGTTGCCCATACTGCCCATTGACTGTCCAACAGCAAGTTTACTTCTGCCAGGAGGAGCAAGAGCATGTCCGCATTCATTCCCTGCCTCAACCACCTTCAGATGAACTGCTCCATTATTAAGTATCACATCAAGTAGTCATGGGCATGTCTGTGAGCTAAATGGGGTTCAAATTTCACAGTCAGACACCAGGGACTTAAATCAATGGCACTTAGAACATTGGTCAGACATTTGCACCAAACTCAAGTCTCATCAGTTGTCTTGTTGCTCTATTTTCTGGTCACGGGTACATTGTTTGACAGTTTTATATTGTACCAGGAAGGTGGCTTAAGTACTTATTCCGAGGTAAACTTCTTGAAGTAATTAAATTTCATGTTAAATCAAATGATGCTTGCATTTTTGTAAATGACAGAAAACTGTTCTCTCTGGTTTTCCAGACATTTCGTATCAAAGCAATTAAATTTAAAGTCCAGATCATTTTCCACTTGAAGTACTGCAACCTTTTTTAGTCTACTGATTAGTTCAGCTACCACAATTAAATCAGAGAAAATTAATTATGCCCTTGTTGTTGGGGTTGTGTAGAATAGTCTAGATCAGAAAAGTTTTTGGGAGGGACGTTTAAAAGGACTAGAGGGGGTAGAGAGACAAATCTTTAAAAGTGGAAGGACAAAGCTGTAAAGAAAAGCATGTGGAGTCCTAGATTTTGTATATAGGATTATAGAGTTGAAAATCAAAACTTATTCAAATCATTAGTTACGCCACAGCTAAGGTACATTTTCAGCTTACCACCTAGGCATGAAATTGGCATTGCGAATCGGCCGGCCATTATAGAAACCGCCCGAGTTGTATTTACATTGAAATTGGCCGATTTCTATAACAGGTGGTTAATCGAGAATGCCAATGTCATGGCCGGGCAGTGTGTTGAAAATCGACCACTTAGTGTCCAGTTTTGGGCGTCTTACTTTAGGAAGGATGTCAACGCCATGGAGAGGGTGCAGAAGGGATTCATTACATCAATAATAGGGATCAGAGGCTTTTGTCATGAGAAGAAATTGGGGCTCTTCCCATTAGAGCAAAGAGCATTAAGAGGCGATGTCATAACAGTGTTCAATATTATACAGATTTTGATGAAGTAAGTCAGTGAGTCAGTGTCTAGAGGGCGTGAATTTAAGATCATTTCCACAAGAACAAGAGAAAGGTTATCAATTTTTTTTATGCAGAGGGCTGTTGTCCATGGAATGCCCTGTCAGAAAGAGCAATGGAATCCACAATAGACTTTAAAAGGGAAATTAATAAATGCTTGAAAAGAAAAAAAATTAAAAGGGTATGGGACCAAATGAATAGCTTTTTCAGAGAGCCAAGCACAATGGGCCAAGTGGCCTCCTTTTATGCGAGAAACACATCAGGTTCCACATGTACGCTGACGATACCCAGCTCTACCTCACCACCACCTCTCTTGATCCCTCCACTGCCAATGACTTGTCATGCTGTTTGTCTGACACCCAGTATTGGATGAGCAGAAATTTCCTCCAATTAAATATTGGGAAGAGCGAAGCCATTGTCTTCGACCTCACAAACTCACTGCTCCAGCCTCCTACTCCATCAATCTCCGTGGCCACTGTCTGAGGCTGAACCAGACAGTTTGCAAACTTAGTATCCTATTTGACCCCCTGAGCTGAGCTTCTGACCCCATGTCCTCTCCATCATTGAGACCACTTGGCTGCCTCAGGGCAAACCAATGTTCGAGCAGGGAACTCAAGCAGCATTAGGCCTCTTATTTGCATAATCAAAGGGCCCAACGGCTGTTTCAGCGTGGGTAAAGGATGCATCTTTTTTGTCCTTACCCAATAACAATGAAAAAAGACCTGATTTTACCAAGATACTGGATTATAATTTTCAGACCAAGTAAAAGCACTTTAAATTTACTCCCTCAGCCTATTTAACTGTTGTAAACAATTTTACAACACCAAGTTATAGTCCAGCAATTTTATTTTAAATTTAAAATAAAATTGCTGGACTATAACTTGGTGTTGTAAAATTGTTTACAATTGTCAACCCCAGTCCATCACCGGCATCTCCACATCATATTTAACTGTTCATTAAGGAGGAAGCACCATTTTCATGGTAAAGTATTTGGCAAACCCTTTTTTTGTTTGGGGTGAGAGCAGAGCCACATCTCACTTTCAACACAATAATATTGTGTGTTTAAGATGTGTGATGCATTTTGGGATTTTTTTTGCCATTGTGTAATTAAGCATTTAATCAGCTGCCCCTACTTTGGAATAGAAAAAATACCCTTAGTATTATTTACTGTCAATAACTGGAGAAAGATAATGGGCCAGATTTTGCTGTAGCGGGACATCTAACAGCGTCTGCCGTTAGTTAGACTGTACCTGCACCCTTCGGCTCAAAACATTTTTGCCCACGATGTTGCTGAGAGTGCGAGCTGCTAACGTTCGCAGCGAGGGAAACAGGAGATCTGGGACCTGAGTGAACAGGGCAAACAACAGGGTATCTCCTTAATCAATGGGATTTAAAGATTGGGAAATAAACAGTGGAAGGACTGAGAAGGAGGGTGAATTAAAGGGGGTGAATTCAAAGTTAAATCAGGTACAGAGAGAGAAATAAAGAGAGGAAATGAAAGATTGGATTGAGAGAGAGAGAAAAGAGACAGAAAGGAAAAGTAGGAAAAGAAAATTAAATTTGACATTTTTAAAATCTCCTAAAATAATTCACAACCTGAAGGAATGAGACTCCACACTTACATTAGTTAATTTTCAGTACCAGGGAGGTTGATTGGCCGTCATTATCACTTATCACATCGTTAAAAGGGTACTTACACTTGTAATTACCAGCCCTAAATATCTGCAGCGGGTTTAGTTCAGATGTACCGCGCAAAAAAGAGCAACTTCATGACATTCAATGCATTTCAATGGTGAGGTAGACAGCAATATGCCGTTATCGCGAAGCTAACGGCAGAGTGGAACAGCTCGGACAGCAGCTTTTGGATATTCACATTTAACCGTGCATCTGCCCCTCGTCTGAAGTTGCTGTACCATTTGCGCATAAATAACAGCGAGCGTTGTTAGCCTCACCGTTATTTTGACAGCAAAATCTGGCCCCTTACTTATTTTTAGCACAGTCTCTGTCTTCAAAGGGGCATCCTCCACACACTGCCAGAGTGAGTCAACAGCATGTTATGTTCATGAGGGGGAAGAAAATATACATGGGACAACCTTCCTTTAAGAGAATCTGTATTATCCTAACTCCAAGACATCAAAGGTGTCTCCCACGTAACTCCTTCCACTTTTACACTCAATATAAGGGAAAACCTGACCCGTTACACTTCAGTTTATTTTTCTTTACCCTCTGGTGAAATATTCCACCATTCACTCTCAATTTGAGAAAGAGAAAGGCTAAGCAACTGTAATTCACCAAGGGTATGCACAAGGGTGTTTGAAGAGCTGTCATGTTAATTTACATATTTTTTTGTTATAGCACATTAAATGTAATCATTATCATCACCACTGCCATGTCTTGGCCATTATTGAGTCCCTTTTGTGAATTCGTCCTTTCATTTGCTTCATCATGAATGCCAAGACATGACGACACCCATTGGGCGGGCGTGCAATGGGTGTATGCCTGGTTGAAGGACTGTTTTGTCCAAAGGGAGGGGTGGTGGTGGTTGTTCCAGGTGACCTGAGTAGCTCAAAGTCTTCAATTTCTACATCTCATTATGAGTACCTGTTAAGAGATGAGGGAATCCCTGGTATCACAGGCAGCAATGTGCTCCCATTCTCTGGCGATGGGTTCCCCATCTTCATTTTCCTCCTCCTCGTTCTCCTCGTTCTCCTTCTTTTCTTCTTCTTCAATGTTGCCGCCAGATGAGGATGCTTGATGAGAATATTCGGCCTCCTCTATTTGTAACCCTCTCTGCTGCATTAAGTTGTCCAGGACTCAGCACACAACAATTATTCTGTTCATCCTCGCTGGTATGTACTGAAGGGCTCCTCCAGATCTATCCAGGCACCTGAAGCGCATCTTCAACATTCCTATGGCTTGCTTAGTGACAGAGCTGGTGGTGATGTGGCTCTGGTTGTACTGCTGTGTGCTTCGTTGGTTGGGTTTCTCACAGGTGTCATGAGCCACGTCCGCAGGGGGTATCCCTTGTCTCCAGGGAGCCAGCCCTTAAGTCTAGTCTTCTGTGTGGAAGGGGTCCGGGATGTTGGACTCGCGCAAAATGAATGAATCATGTCAGCTGCCAGGGAATCAGGCAGAACCCGCAGAAATCTCTTCCAGTTGTCACACACCAGTTGTGCATTGATGGAGCGTAATCCCTTTCGGTTTATGAACAGTCCTGGCTCATGTGGAGGTCCTCGGATTGCTACGTGTGTGCAATCAATTGCGCCCTGCACCTGTGGGAAGCCAGCTAGAGTGGAAACCCACTGCCCTCTCAGTCTGGTTGGTGCTGTCACGGGGGAAGTTGACATAGTCAGATGCCTTGGAAAACAAGACACCCGTCACCTGTCATATACACTTATGTGCAGGCAGGCAACTGAGAGACCCTGGCGATGTCACCGATGATGCCCTGGAAGGATCCGGACGCAAAGAAATTGAGGGCACTGGTGACTTTAACTGCGACGGGCAATGCGTGGCCACCAGGCGCAGCCGAGAGCAGCTCTTCCTCAAGGAGTGTGCAGATGTCTGCGACCAGCTGCCGACTCAATCTGAGCCTGCGTAGGCACTGCTTCTCAGAGGTCCAGGAAGTTCAGCCACTGCCTGTTCACCCTCTCACGTGGGTAGTGCCTCCTACGACCTCCGCCCCTCCATTGGTCCCCTCTCTGCTCTTCTCCAGGTCCTTGTTACGCACCTCTGTCTTGTCCAACTGCAGATCCCAGAACTGCATGGCGTGCCTGCCACAGATGGTGATGTGCCTCCTCCTCAGATGTACTGTGGATAGATCCATTGCACCCCCCCATCCTGATCTTGTCAGTTTGAGGGGCTCCAAAATATAGGTAAATTTGTCTGAACACAAGAATTCTCCGTCTCAACAAAGAAATCTCAGTCTAAACACAAAGAACTCCCAACGATTGTCTGAGAGAACTGAGTGCCCAGCTACAATACCTCACCTTTTGAGGTGTGTCAATCACAAGATTAAAGGGCCAAATGAGCTTCGGCTGCAACTCACTTCCATTTCTATGGTGTGTTTCTGAAGCCTCGAGAGACACATTCAGGAGAAGTTATATCTGTTTCTGTTTCAGAATCCACAAAAAGTTAAATACCTAAAGTGTTTCAACGACCTGAATTGGCCCTTTAAATATCAGCCCGTTGGCTTTAAGTGGGGGCGGGACTTCCGGCTTTCTGTTGTGCGTGCGCATCCTGACGTGCCTGGGTTAAACCCAATGGGCACGTTGGAGCCCTAACCCTGACTCCCGTTCCCCCCCCCCACCCACATCCCGCCTCCTGGCCCTGAGCCCCGATCTCCCACCCCCCGCAACCCTAATTCCCGATCTCCCTCCCTCCGCGACTCCAGGCCCCCCACCCAATCCCAACCACCGGCCCAACCCGCGGCCCCACATTCTCTCGCCCCCCCCGCCCCCCCCCCCATCCATGATCGGACCCATTTACTTGAGGGCCGATGCAGTGCTAGTAGCAGCATGATTTTTCTTCACTCCTCTCCTCTCTTTGCAAACGGGCTGTAAAGCCATGCCAGCTCTATGACAATGTGGTGCGAGGCCCAATATCAGGGGTGTCTCGGACTTCACCATTCTGGCATAGGGTGCGCCCCTTAAGTGCCCAGAAATTTCTACGCCCATATATTTTGCCCCACAGACTTAATAGTGAGAGTTCTATGCTTTGTTATTGCACTACTCTGAGTACAGAAGTTAGATTCTGTCGTGTTATGTTAAAATGATCAAAGCTGAGACTGTGTTACTGTAATTTTGAAAGTTGGGCGTTTACTGTTTTGCCTTATATTGGCAATTGTATTTCTGCGGTATGCTGTAGAAGTGGTTAAATAACCATCTTGTTAGAGTTCAAAGTACATTATGTCAAGTCGTTAATGCATCTGAGACAAGGTAAGATTTAATTTTTACTTATGTTACAGTATAATAAGACAATACAAGGTGCTGGATGTGATCTGTTGGATATTTAAGCCAATATGCAGGATAAGCTTTGTAGCAAAGAATCAGTTTCACTCAAGATAACATTCTGGGCTCAATTTCAAAAGCAATGGGCTCAATTTTAAAATCAAATTGCGGGTGCGTTGGGGGCAAGGGGGCTGCGAAAATGGTGAAAATCCCGAGCGGGTTCGAAGCCGGCTCCAACCCGCCGACTTCCGGGGTTGCTACAGACGCACCTGTGTGTGCGCAGGCCTCACGAATCCATAAGTCCCGCCAGCAATTAAAGTCGGCGGAATGATAGTTAAAGAACCAAATGTACCTCATTGAGGTACTTAAGGTACTCTGTTTCTGATGTAGTGAAACCAGGCGTGAAGGGCCAGATCAGGCAAAAATAAACAAAATAAATTAAATAAAAAACCATTGCACAAAGTTAAAAAACAAAATAAACCTTCCTTTCCACCCTGCTCCGATGTCTCCCTCTCCAGTGTCTCTCTCTCAACCCCCGTTGTCTCTCTCTCCGATGTCCCTCTCAGCCCCTGATATCTCCCTCGCCCATGTCCCTCTCCCCCCGGCCGATGTCTCCCTCTTCAATCTCCCCAACTCACCCCCCAATGTCCCTCTCTGATCTCCCCCTCTCCCCCCGATCTTCCACTCTTACCGCCCCCCCCCCCCACCCCCGACCTTCCCCTCTCCCCACCCGATCTTCAGCGCTCTCCACTCTCCGTTCCAGTGCCGGATGACGTCTCGCTCTCTCTCTTTCTCTCCCCTCCTCGGCGTTGTAGCTCCTGTCGGCAGCCAGTCT
This sequence comes from Heptranchias perlo, assembly GCF_035084215.1. Taxonomy (NCBI): domain Eukaryota; kingdom Metazoa; phylum Chordata; class Chondrichthyes; order Hexanchiformes; family Hexanchidae; genus Heptranchias; species Heptranchias perlo. The sequence goes on along the minus strand of NC_090328.1, from coordinate 126,899,814 downwards.
GTCAATCAGACTGGCTGCCGGGCGCGAAACCCGGAAACAACTTTAATCACCATCAATTACATCGCGATTGCGTCGGAAAAGGTAAGTTTTGTTTATTCGGGTTTGCTACGCGCACCTTCACCACCCCCACCCCCCGCACTGCCCACCTGCCACCATTTCAAAATTAAGCCCAATGTTTCCATTCAAATTCAAAGTCAAATTAACAATTAATCCTTAGTGGGCATCACTGACAAGTATACTTGTTAGGCAGCATCCCTTCCTATTTGGAGACAGAAAAAGGCGTCCAAGATTGACATGATTGTGTCAGTGATGTGACCGAGCCAATCCTGCACTACTTACTCTTAGATTAGCTGAAAAAAAACAAGCTTCTCAGCTGGTTTTGGCCAATTAAAACTTTTTTCAAGCTTGCTTCCATCTCTAAAATGAACAGTAAAAGTCTACCAAAAACTCTTTTGTAAAGACTGGTCTTATAGAGTAGATTTAGATTCAGCCAAAGAAACACTTGGTTGGTCAACTTTGCCTACTGTTTCCCTAAATTCTCAAGAAACATTCTCAAGTACTGCTGTTGATTAGAGGTTTGTTTCCCCTCCCCAGTTTGCAGCATATGTTATTTTCAAACTTTAGAAACACTCCATATAAATACTTGGGGAGAAATTAGTCTGGTCCTGCTTTCTGGTCCAGACCCGGTGCTGGACAAGTAGCGCGCACCCGAACAGAGAGGCCCGAGGCCCTCCCGAAATTGGGCCTAGGTTCTCATCTACATCTTCGGAGTGAGCTACCGGCCTGTTGCACCTCTATGTTTAGTAGGACAGAACATAAGAAATCATGAAATGAGGAATAGCTGTCCAAACCCTTAAACTTGCTTCGACCCACCAAGCAGACAACCTGTGCTGTCATAGATTCTGCACAAGCCACCGAATTTTGTGAGAGGTGAATAATCATTCTCAAATGATTAAGAGCAGGGGAGTTCTCCCCGGTTGAGTCTTGGCCAATATTTATCCCTCAACCAACATCACTGAAACAGATTATCTGATCATTATCACATTGTCGTTTGTAGGACCTAGCTGTGGGCAAGTTGGCTGCTGTGTTTCCTACATTACAACAGTGATAACACTTCAAAAGTACTTCATTGGTTGTAAAGCCCCAGGACATTGCTGCAGGAGTTCCTCAGGGCAGTGTTCTAGGCTCAACCATCTTCAGCTGCTTCATCACTGACCTTCCCTCAATCATAAGGTCAGAAATGGGGATGTTCGCTGATGATTGCACAGTATTCGGTTCCACTCGCAACCCCTCAGATAATGAAGCAGTCCGTGCCCGCATGCAGCAAGACCTGGACAACATCCAGGCTTGGGCTGATAAGCGGCAAGTAACATTTGCACCAGACAAGTACCAGGCAATGACCATCTCCAACAAGAGAGAGTCTAACCATCTCCCCTTGACATTCAACAGCATTACCATCGCCGAATCCCCCACCATCAACATCCTGGGGGTCACCATTGACCAGAAACTTAACTGGACCAGCCATATAAATACTGTGGCTACGAGAGCAGGTCAGAGGCTGAGTATTCTGCGGCGAGTGACTCACCTCCTGACTCCCCAAAGCCTTTCCACCATCTACAAGGCACAGGTCAGGAGTGTGATGGAATACTCTCCACTTGCCTGGATGAGTTCAGCTCCAACAACACTCAAGAAGCTCGACACCATCAAGGACAAAGCAGCCCGCTTGATTGGCACCCCATCCACCACCCTACACCATCCCGACTTGGAAATACATCGCCGTTCCTTCATCGTCGCTGGGTCAAAATCCTGGAACTCCCTTCCTAACAGCACTGTGGGAGAACCTTCACCACACGGACTGCAGCGGTTCAAGAAGGCGGCTCACCACCACCTTCTCAAGGGCAATTAGGAATGGGCAATAAATGCTGGCCTTGCCAGCGACGTCCACATCCCACGAACGAACAAAAAAAAAAGCGCCTTTGGACGTCCTAAGTTCGTGAAAGGTGCTATATAAATGCAAGTTCTTTCTTTAATCACAGCTAAAACTCTCAGAAGCATAAATCTCCCTGAAATTTCTCCTCTATCCACAAAGATAATTCAGCAAAGATAATCCACCATATCAGTCTAACATTACAGTTAATATTACTCGATCATGGATGGCCGTATTCTTCAGATGACATTTCCACGTTCCAGCAGCATGACAAATATGATTTTCTAGAGTGTGATCATTTAAAGTTTGTACTTATCCTCATAATCTCTGCTCTGGTCCTTGGGCAGATACTTTTATTCAGTTCTTTTTTAAAGGAGTTAATTGATATGGTATTAGCTGATTCTGCTGGGAATCCATTCTACATACTCACTACTGAGCAAGGGAAAAGATCAGTTGAAAACTCCAAATTCACTTCAGGCTTGATAATTTCATATCCATGGCTTGTTCTGTGATCATAGTTGAAGTAAAATAACTTCCTTGCATCTATATTATTCATTCTTTTCAATATTTCAATGACACGGATTGTAACCTCTCTCAATCTTTTCTCTAGCGGAAAGAAATCAATTCCATGAACCTCTTTTCATAATTTAGGAATAATCTTTGTGGCACTTCTCTGATCACTGTCCAGTGCATTAAAAACAAAAACAAAAAAAATGGTGAAAATACACAACAGGTCCATCAGTATCTGAAAAAAGGACAGACAGGTTAATGTTTCTGGTGTAGAAATGGACCTGCCCTGTTCTTACCATATTTACCTTTTTATTTCAGAGGCCCAGCATTTACAGGGCTTTTATTTTATGTCGTAATGTTGATTTGAAGGTAGGATGCCCAAAATTGCTCATGAAATGCCAAATGTGACCTCACTAATGACTTGGGCGGGGTTAAAATGGTCTAATTTGACCCATAATCAAATGTTCTTGAGATGCATTGAGTCACCACCTGAGATCAAAAATGCTGTGTCACAAAATGTTCAAGCAATTGCACTCACAGAATGCTGCTCTGAATCACTTAGAATTATATAATCCTATAGCACAGAAGGAGGCCATTTGGCCCATCGTGCCTGTGCTGGCTTTGAAAGAGCTATCCAATTAGTCCCACTCCCCTACTCTTTCCCCATAGCCCTGCAAATGTTTCTCTTTCAAAGTTTTTGAAAGTTACTACTGAATCTGCTTGCATCACCCTTTCAGGCACTGCATTCCAGATCATAACAATTTGCTGCATAAAAAAAATTCTCCTCACCCCCCCTCTGGTTCTTTTGCCAATTATCTTGCACCTGTGTCTTAAATCTGGTTGTCGACCCACAAGCCAATGGAAACTGTTTACCCTTGTTTACTCTAATTTTGCTCTAAGGATAACAATCCCAGCTTCTCTAGTCTCTCCACTTAACTGAAGTCCCAAATCCCTGGTCGCATTCTGGTAAATCTCTTCTGCACCCTGTCCAAGGCCTTGACATCCTTCCTAAAGTGTGGTGTCCAGGCTCCAGCTGAGGCCTAACCAGTGATTTATAAAAGTTTACCATAACTTTCTTGCATTTGTACATTATGCCTCTATTTATAAAGCCAAGGATCCCACATTCCTTTTTTAACAGCTTTGTCACTTCATCTACACTCACCACTGACTCATTAGTGCACCTAGATTTTCATTAAAAATTTAATTGACCAGTTCACAGTTCCTAATCTCAGACTGAAAAATATGTGAAATTTGTCCGATTGGTCCAGTAAAAGCCCAAGTCATGTTTTAATGTTCAGCCTGGTAATTGGTTCCAAAAGATGAAATTCCACCTTTCTTTTTGTTTGTATTTTTGTCTAATTTTCTCCCCTCCTCTTCTTTCCTGAAGGTGTGGGCTTATGATAGGATATGTTTCTTATCATAAGCCTACACCTTCCCTCCAGTTACCCTCCAGTGCCCATTAGTCAGGCTTGAGTCTAGACAATGAGCTTTGGCAGACTATTTGACCATGGGGGAGCGTCATAACTGAGCTTGATCCTTACCTCGTCCACTATCCACCCAGCAGACGTCACTGGATAACAATCAGGAGCAGGAAGCCTAATCCAGGGGCAGTGAGGCCAACTGTAGCAACTTGACTGGAATCTTAGAATCACAGAAACTTGCAGCACAGAAGGAGGCCGTTCAGCCCTTCGAGCTTGTGCTGGCTCTTTGAAAGAGCTATCTAATTAGTCCCACACTCCTGCTCTTTTCCCATAGCCCTGCAAATTCTTCTTTTTCAAGTATATATTTAATTCCCTTTTGAAAGTTACTATTGAACTTGCTTCCATCACCCTTTCAGGCAGTGCATTCCAGATCATTACAACTCGCTGCAGAAAAAAAATTCTCCTCATCTCCCCTCAGTTCTTTTGCCAATCATCTTAAATCTGTGTCCTCTAATTACCGACTCTCCTGCCAGTGGAAACAAGTTCTCTCTATCTAGTCTATCAAAGCCCTTCATAATTTGGAACACCTCTATTAAATCTTATCGTAATCTTCTCTGCTCTAAGGAGAATAATCCCAGCTTCTATCGTCTCTCCACGCAACTGAAGTCCCTTATCCCTGGTACCATTCCAGTAAATCTCATCTGCACCGACTCCATAGTCTTGACATTGAGAATCCCTACGTGGTCAGTGTCCAGTAAAATAGTAAAGTGCCTACGTGGCAAAATAGCAGAAGTAGCAATGTGGTTAGAAAAGGGTTAATTAGTAGGCTGTTAGCTGGGAGTTAGGACAGTGGGCCTCTTTAGGCCATCTGTTCGCATGCTCATCTCTTTACCATAAGGCCTGCATTGTCTTATCAGTGTAGGAGTCTTTGGAGTCTTTGATGTGGGTCAAGGACTGGTCTGGGTGTCTCCATGTAGCTGGATCATCAATAACCTTAACGAGCTTAACGAGACCGAGAGACATTCCAAGCTAAGAGATAAGGAATGAGAGGGACAGGGGAGAACATTCCTAGTGAGAAGATAGGATACATCCATCAGTGTCTGTCACTGCCGCATGATCAGGCCATGGGCTACCTGTGATTGGCTTGAAATTAGGTAACCTCGCATGGCCAGTCTATGCCCGGCTTATGATTGGTGTTGACAAATGTTCCAACCCCTATTGATCTGTATAAACATTTGGATTTCTGTATGTTTCTTTGTCTTGCTCTGCCAGCATAGAGGGACTCTAACAGGATTCCAAATCGATGCTGCAGACCAAGTCCGGCTATTAAAGTTGTGTTGAACTTTAGATGTGTATTCGACTCAGTTTTTGCTGAACCAGACTGAGGGGGAAAAATAATCTGGTTCGTCAACATCTTTCCGAAAGCGTGGTGCCCAGAATTGGACGCAATACTCCAACATAGGCCTAACCAGTGATTTATAAAGATTTAGCATAACCTCCTTTTCTAATTGTAAACAATTTTACAACACCAAGTTATAGTCCAGCAATTTTATTTTAAATTCACAAGCTTTCGGAGACTTCCTCCTTCCTCAGGCAAATGTTTCAGGATCCTGAAACATTTGCCTGAGGAAGGAGGAAGTCTCCGAAAGCTTGTGAATTTAAAATAAAATTGCTGGACTATAACTTGGTGTTGTAAAATTGTTTACAATTGTCAACCCCAGTCCATCACCGGCATCTCCTTTTCTAAGGTTGCCTAATTCAGCACAGACCAGGAATTGAACCTGCGACGTTCTGGTCTGTATGGCTTCACCATATTGGCTTGATTAACTAAGCCATCAGAAAGCTCTTCTCAGCCTGTTTCAAGCAATCAGGGAACCAAATTTACTTCTATGGATTCCAGTAGATAAAAAATACTTGTCAGAAACAAGCAGGGTGTTACTTTTAAATAATAAAAATAAATAAAGTGAAATAAAAGTTAAAATAGCAAATATTGAAGAAAAAAAAGAATGGGGAAGAGTCAGCAGAGGAGAAGTTAACTCTGTATCAATGCGGCAATAATAAAATACTCCTAACTTCTCAGCAGCACCGTTGCTGTTATGGATGTTCAGCCTCATTATGCATGAGCAGAAGTCTTTAAAATGGCAGGCACAATAAATACAGGATTCCCTGGAGCTACGAACAGTGAGAGAGCTAATTCCCAGTTTTCACCAATAAAAACGTAATTTAAAATGAATCACGATTAGGGTGAATCATTTTCAGACATCTTTCTTTCCTGAACGTAGCCTCAGAATGTAAGCTATTTATTTGGCTCACTCTTTCAATTATTAAGAGGATGATCTTATAAGCTGCTAGCTCCTCTAATCACAATAAAGAAATGATAGATCAGCCAGCATCCATAATTAACACATATCCTCTTCGAGGAAGTGCTAATCTAATAGTAGGACTAAGAGCATTTGGTTGTAATTCAAAATAAGATTTTCTAACCTTGTATAGATCAATAGTGAGGCTACATCTGGATTAATGTGTGAAATTTCAGGCATTCTACCTTTAGAAGGATATCAATGCTTTGCTAAAGTTCAAAGAGTGACAAGCATGATTCTGTGGCTTAGGGGTCTAAGTTACGAGGAGAGACTAACAGAGCTGTCTCTTTGTAACTGGGTACTAGGGGTAAGAACAAAAGAACATAAGAAATAAGAGAAGGAGTAGGCCATATGGCCCCTCGAGCCTGCTCTGCCATTCAATAAGATCATGGCTGATCTTCTACCTCAACTCCAATTTCCCGCCCGATCACCATATCCCTTAATTCCCTTAGTGTACAAAAATCTATCGCTCTCAGTCTTGAATATACTCAACGACTGAGTATCCACAGCTCTCTGGGGTAGAGAATTCTAAAGATTCACAACCCTCTGAGTGAAGAAATATTTCCTCATCTTGATCCTAAATGACCGACCCCTTATCTTGAGACTATGACCCCCCTCTAAGGCAAGTATATCCTTCCTTAGGTAAGGAGACCAAAACTGTAGACAGTACTCCAGGTGTGGTCTCACCCGAGCCCTATATAATTGCAGCAAGACCTTCTTACTCTTATCGTGTCATCTAGGACTTCTTTCCTCATCAATCTGAGAATGTCTGTCTGTTATCATATAACCATATTTTGTATTTTCTCCTTGGCAAGCCAATAGCAACCTACATTTATATAATGTCTTTAACATAGAAAAATATCCCAAAGTGCTTTGCAGAGTCGCATCAGCTAAAAATGGATACTGAGCCAAAGAAGGAGGTCTTCGGCGGGGTGACCAAAAGCTTGGTTAAAGAGGTGGTTTTAAGGAGAGTCATAAAGGAGGAGAGGGAGATGGTGAGACAAAGGGAATTCCAAAGTGTGGGGCCTACGTGGCTGAAGGCACGGGCGCCAATGATGGAGAGAAGGGAGGGATGCACAAGAGGTAGAGTCAGAGTAACAGAGTTCCGGGAAGGTGTGTAGCTGTAGGAGGATACAGAGATAGGGAGGGGCAAGGCCATGAAGGGATTGAAACACAAGGATGAGAATTTTAAACTTGAGGCATTGGAGAACCGGGAGTAAATGTAGGATAGCAAGTACAGGAGTGATGGGTGAGCAGGACTTGGTGTAGGATAGGATACAGGCAACAGTGTTTTTGATGAGGTTAAATTTATGAAGATTTGAGGAAGGGAGGCTGGCCAGAAGAGCATTGGAATAGTTGAGTCTGGAGGTGACAAAGGCATGAATGTGGGTTTCAGCAGCAGATTGAACTGAGAAAGGGTCAGAGGCAGGCAATGTTATGGAGGTGGAAATAAGCAGTCTATCCTAAAATAGACTGGGATAGTAATAATATAAGGGGCAAAGAGGGGGAGGAATTTTTGAAATGTGTTCAGGAGAACTTTCTTGACCTGTACGTTTCCGGCCCAATGAGATAGGAGGCATTGCTGGACTTGGTTCTGGGGAATGAGGTGGGCCAAGTGGAGCAAGTGTCAGTGGGGGAACATTTAGGGAACAGCGATCATAGTATCATAAGGTTTAGAATAGCTATGGAAAAAGACATGGACCACTTTAAAGTAAAAATACTCAATTGGAGGAGGGCCAATTTCAGTGGGATGAGAACTGATCTGGCCCGGGTAAATTGGAATCAAAGATTGGCAGGCAAAACTGTAATTGAATAATGGGCGGCCTTTAAAGATGAGATGGTTCGGATACAATCTAGGTACATTCTCACAAGGGAGAAAGGTAGGGCAACTAAAGCCGGAGCTCCCTGGATGACAAAAGAGATATAGAGAGTAAGATGAAGCAGAAAAAAGGGGCATAGGACAGATGTCAGGTTGATAACACAAGTGAGAACCAGGCTGAATATAGAAAGTTCAGAGGGGAAGTGAAAAAGGAAATAAGAGGGGCAAAGAGAGAGTATGAGAATAGACTGGCAGCAAATATAAAAGGGAATCCAAAAGTCTTCTGTAGACATGTAAACAGTAAACGGATAGTAAGAGGAGAGGTGGGGCCGGTCAGGGACCAAAAAAGGAGATCTACTCATGGAGGCAGAGTGGCCGAGGTAATAAATAGGACTTTGCATCTGTCTTTACCAAGGAAAAAGATGCTGCCAGATTCTCAGTAAAGGAAGATGTAGTTGAGATACTGGATGGGCTAATAATTGATAAAGAGGAGGTACTAGAAAGGCTAGCTGTACTTAAAGTAGATAAATCATCCGGTCCGGATGGGATGCATCCTCGGTTGATGAGGGAAGTAAGAGTGGAAATTATGGAGGTACTGGCCATAATCTTCCAAACATCCTTAGATACGGGGTGGTGCCAGAGGACTGGAGAATTGCAAATGTTACACCCTTGTTCAACCAGCAGCCAGCAACAACAGGCCAGTCAGTTTAACCTTGGTGGTGGGGAAATGATAATCCGGGACAGAATTAGCAGTGACTTGGACAAGTGTGGATTGATTAGGGAAAGCCAGCATGGATTTATTAAAGGCAAATGGTGTTTAACTAATTTGATAGAGTTTTTTGATGAGGTAACAGAGAGGGTTGATGAGGGCAATGCAGTTGATGTGGTTTATATGGAGTTTCAAAAGGCATTTGATAAAGGTGCTGCATAATAGGCTTGTCATAGAGATTGAAGCCGATGGAATAAAAGGGGCAGTAGCAACATGGATACAGAATTGGCTAAGTAACAGGAAGCAGAGAGTAGTGGTGAATGGTTGTTTTTCAGACTGGAGGTAGGTGAACAGTGGTTTTTCCCAGGGGTCAGTACTAGGACCATTGCTTTTCTTGATATATATTAATGACTTGGACTTGGGTGTATAGGGCACAATTTCCAAACTTCCAGATGACACAAAACTTGGATGTGTAGTGAACAGTGAGGAGGATAGTGATAGACTTCAAGAGGATATAGACAGGCTGGTGGCATGGACGGACACGTGGCAGATGAAATCTAATACAGAAAAATGTGCAGTGATACATTTCGTTAAGAACGAGGAGAGGCAAAATAAACTAGAGGGCTCAATTCTAAAAAGGATACAAGAACAGAGAGATCTGGGGGTATATGTGCACAAATCGTTGAAAGTGGCACGGCAGATTGAGAAAGCGATTAAAAAAGCAGAGGCATAGAGTACAAAAGCAAGGAAGTCATGATGAACCTTTGTAAAACACTGGTTCGACCACAACTGGAGTATTGTGTCCAGTTCTGGGCACCGCACTTTAGGAAAGATGTGAAGGTGTTAGAGAGGGTGCAGAAAAGATTTACTAGAATGATTCCAGGGATGAGGGACTTTAGTTACGTGGATAGACTGGAGAAGCTGGGATTGTTCTCCTTGGAACAGAGACAGTTGCGAGGAGATTTGATAGAGGTATATCATGAAGGGTCTAGATGAGTAGATAGAGAGAAACTGTTCCCATTGGCAGAAGGGTCAAGAACCAGAGGACACAGATTTAAAGTGATTGGCAAAAGAACCAAAGGTGACATGAGGATAAACTTTTTTACGCAACGAGTGGTTAGGGTCTGGAATGCACTGCCCGAGGGGGTGGTGGAGGCAGATTCAATCGAGGCTTTCAAAAGGGAACTGGATACGTAGATGAATGGAAAAAATTTCAGGGCTACGGGGATAGGGCGGGGGAGTGGGCCTACCTGGATTGCTCTTGCATAGAGCCGGCACGGACTTGATAGGCCGAATGGCCTCCTTCTGTCATGTAACCTATGATTCCATGCGAGGAAATGGAGTTGGAAGCTCAGCTTGGGGTCGAATAGGACACCAAGGCTGTGAACAGACTGATTAATTCTGAGACAGTGGCCGGAGAGGGGAATGGAATCAGTGGCAAGGGTACAGAGTGTGTGGTGGGGGCTGCAGACAATGGCTATGGTCACCCCAATCTTTAATTGAAGGAAATTGCGGCTCATCTAGAACTAGATGTTGGACAAGCAGTCTGACAGCACAGAGGCAGCGGAAGGGTCGAGAGAGGTGATAGAGAGGTAGAGCTGGATGTTATAGAATCATAAAAATTTATAGCACAGGAGGAGGCCAGTCAGCCCATCATGTCTGTGCCAGCTGAAAAAGAGCTATCCAGCCTAATTCCACTTTCCTGCTTTTGGTCCGTAGCCGTGTAGGTTACGGCACTTCAGGTGCATATCCAAGTACTTTTTAAATGCGATGAGGGTTTCTGCCTCCACCACCCTTTCAGGCAGTGAGTTGCCAGTGTACATGTGGAAGTGGATCCCATGTATTCAGATGATGTCGTCAAAGGGCAGCATGTAGAGGAAGAAGAGGAGGGGGCCAACAATAGATCCTTGGGGAACTCCAGAGGTGAAGGCGCAGGGGCAGAAAGAGAAGCTATTTCCGGAGATGCACTGACTATGAACTGATTGATAAGGGTGGAACCTAGGGAAGGCAGTCCTACTGAGCTGGACAATGGAGGAGAGGCGTTGGAGGAAGATGGTGCATTCATCTATGTCAAAGGCTGCAGAGAGGTCAAGGAGGATGAGGAGGGAAAATGCACTAGAGTCATAGAGGATGTCATTTGTGACTTAGATTAGGGTCGTTTCAGTGCTCTGGCAGAGGCGGAAACCTGATTGGAGAGATTCAAACATTGAACATGGAAAGATGGGCATGGACTTGGGAGGTGACAACATGTTCAATGTTAGATAAAATACCCTTTGGAGCTACATAATTAGAACAAAATGTAAGATTTTTTCTCTCTTTCCCTCTCAGTTTATGTTGTTGATTTTGCACTCTTTTTATTTATCAATAAAATATTTACAGAAAATTAAGCTTACCAACTAGGTCCCATTCTCCATTTGGTAGATAGGTAGAAATATCAGCTTCCATCATCTGCAAGTCCAATAGCCAACCATTATGTGTCCAGGAGCCAAATTTTAACTTGCACTTTTGGACATCAAAAGGGAACCAGCGGACATCAACGTAGCATGTGCTCTTCAGAATACCTACATTAAAACATTAAAACAGATCATTTCAATTGCAATTTAAGATTTGGTTCGTTTCACAATCACAGTTCAGTTTTATTTTAAAAAAATCAGGTTTGAAGTTTTGACCCTCGGGGATGGAATTTAGTTGGATCCACTGAATTTCAGCCCCATGTATCTTGGCCCATGTAAATTCTGACTTGCGGAGTGGGGCAGGGCAGGAATAACTGCTGCTCACTCTACTTATGCCCCACAAGCATTTTGGGGACATTCCGGAGAACAGGCATGGGTTCCCTTGTGGACCTACAAAATACCCGAAGGTGAATATCTCCAAAGGTAATTGATCACCTTCTTAAGATGGGGCAAGTATTCTCTGCACAGAATAGTGACACATTTACTTGAATCTCTGGTTTGGTAAGGGTCCAGGGCTCCCGCTCTGAGATCCTGGAAGCACAGCAGGGCAGGAGCCTCTGTTGTCCCACTGCAGCCACACGTTGCCTTCTATCGATTGTTCTCAGGTCTCTGTTTCTGCGAAATAGGATGGGATCTTGGCAAGGCCAATGTGGCAGATAGATGTCTCACCCTGCCACACTTCTGTCAAGCTGAGCAGGTTGGCAGAAGTCCTAGGCTCTTAATTTAAAATGCTATGCTGTAAATGTAACTATTTTAAAGTGAACATACCTTCAAGACTGGAGTGTATTTGCACTGCAAAATTCACTTCAAGGATTATTTTACAAAATTGCTCACTTTGACTTCACAACGATGGAAAATCCTGAAGGGATGTGCACCTCAATTCCTGATAAGTATGCCCTGCAGGTGAAGTACTGCATCAGGAGTATAGTTTCATAACATTAGCCCTATGATCCCTGCTTGATGGTTCCTCCCTCATGCAACTGTTTAGTGATAAACATACAAACTGATCAGAAGCTGTTATCTCACCACTAGCATCCAAACTCTCTGCATTATAATCTTTTTATATATTGTTGGCAATATTGTAGCTGTTGTTCATTGCCACTTTCTTTGCTTGTTTCTCTTAAGCTCCAAATACACTGTACTATATGTGCTTTCTCCTCCTATCCACAAGCTCAATGTTGATTTCTAAATGCATTGCACCATCTTCTATTCTAACTCATTCTTTCCCAGGACCTCAAAACTGTGGAACCGCTTACCAGATTTTCCCTCCTTGCGACAATATACAGACATTTATGCTGACAACAACCAGCTCTCCCATCGCTCTTGACTCCTCAACTACCTCTGTACTTTCCAACCGTTTAACTGAAGTCAAATCCTGGATGAGCAAGTACTTCCTTCAACTCAGCATAAGCAAGACCGAAGTCAATCTGTTCGGCTCCACCAAAAACTCTTCACCTTAGCCCCTGACTTCATCCTTCCCCTTAGCAGCTCGCTAAGGCTGAGCTGGATGGTGTTCAACCTCAGTGCACTGTTTGACGCCAGTCTGAGTTTCAAAGCCCATCCTAACTATCACTAAGACCTCCAATTTTCAGCTCTGCAATATCGCCCGACTTTGTCCCATCTCACCTTCATTGCCATTGAAATGCTTTTCCTCACCTTTGTCATCTTTTGACTTGATTACTCTACGGCTGCCCTTGCCAGTTTCCTAAGCCATGCCATTGACAAATTGTAACTCCTCCAAAACTGTGCTACTGCACCAATCCCACACAAAACCCTGCTCCTTTATCACTTTGTCTTTGCCATTTTTCATTGGTTCCCCATCTCTCAACATATCAATTTTAAAATAATTTTCCTCCTCTACCAGTCCCTCCATGACCTTGTCCCTCTCCACCTCTGCAACCTCCTGTGGCTCTATATTCCACCCTCTGCTCTTCTGATTCTGCTTTCCTTTGCATCTCCTCTGCCCTCCACCTTTGGTTGCAGAGCCTTCAACGTATCAGCTCTGCACTCTGGAATATTTGCCCTAAGCTCCTTCATCTTGCTACCTCCCTCTCTTCTTTCAAAATCCTCCTTGAAACCTACCTCTTTGACCATGCCTTTGGTCACCCCTCTGATGTATCTCTCATCACAGCTTGGTGTTTCAGTTATTTTTGTCTCTTTGAATTGCTTTGGGACATCTTGTTATGTTAAAGGCACTATCGGTGCAAGTTGTTGTTGTTGAGGGCTGACTTAGGAAGGACAGCGTGATGTTGGGTGAGTTCAAGACTCATTGCTTCAGGGACTCAACTGGAAAATTTATTCTGCAAAATGTTGTTGCTATGGTTAAAGCTGATTGCCTACCATGATGGTATAGGGAAATGAAGTCTTATTGTGCATGACTAGTATTTCTTTTTTGGTAAAGGAGACAAGTACATTTAAATCTGAAGTATTCACCAGTGAATTAACCCAAAATAACCCAAGGCTGGTCAATTTAGGCTTGGAGCTCAGTTTAGTACTCAGCCTTAATCAGTGAGATGGACTACTTTTTTTGTAATGTAATCCATTGAAGCATTGCCTCATCATGTAATGGACAGATGGGTAACCATCTGCACTCTCCATCTTACACCTGGAAAGTATTCTTAAAATTTTGATAAAAAGCCTCATTGCTCGTTCGTGTGGGATAAGTTGGCATCATTCCATTCTTCCCCATTGTGTTACCAGGTGGTTGTTTCATAACCAAGGTCCAGATGTTGAGAGATTGTTGTGAATGCACCATATTAATAAAAAGTCAAGAGTCAGATTTTTCCTAATGTGCTGGAAATCCTACATTTAAAGGGCTTCCAATTGACTTTGTTGCTAGTGGAATTATTAAAAATTAATTTAGTGACATCAGCATTTACCAATGAAGTAGATGGATTCCTGGGAGTAAATACATAAAGTAGCAACATTGAAGAGTTTCGATGATTTTGTAAACCACAACAGCATTTTCAATTGTCTTCTGAACTCCAAGCTGAGGTTACTGCTTTACTAGCACTGTCAGGTATCGGCTACTTTTCTAATATATACTCTGAAGCTCATGGGGACAATCCTATTCTGTTCCCATTTCTTTCTTTTTTAGTCATGATAGCGAAAAATGCCCCATGTGTTTGCTGCATACTTATATCCTGCCTAAAGGATGAATGATCATGCGAGTTGTTATGATCCGGAATGCATTGCCTGGAAGGGTGGTGGAAGCCGATTCAATAATAACTTTTGAAAGGGAATTGGATAAATACTTGAAACGGAAAAATTTGCAGGGCTACGGGGAAAGTGCAGAGGAGAGGGACTAATTGGATAGCTCTTTCAAAGAGCCGGCACAGCCATGATGGGCCGAATGGCCTCCTTCTGTGCTGTATCGTTCTATGATTCTATAACATAGTCAGTATTTAATTGTGTGACATTCAACAATTGGTTACAGGAAAAGAATATGTTAACTTTAAAACAAAAATACAACCAAAGTACAACAGCTGTTAATCTATTGGAGCTGCCATTTTAAATTTGGTTGGAGTATCCCATGCAGCCCGACCCCATTCCTTGGGCAGCATGTAGTACAGTGAAGGATGTGAGAGTTTCACTATCAAGTTGGGACTGTATACTGCCCTGCATTACCTCCTGGCCATTCATGGTAAGTACTTGAAGAACTTCAAGCAAATAAAATCAAGGAAAACCCGAAGAAGTAATCCAAAAATAAATTAAAAGCAAGAGGGTAACTAAGGAAAGAGTAGGGTCTATTAGAGACCAAAATGTAACCTATGTGTGGAGGCGGAAGATGTTAGGATGGTTCTTAATGAATACTTTGCGTCTGTCTTCAAAAAAAAGAGACGATGCAGACATTGTAGTTAAGGAGGAGGAGTATGAAATATTGGATGGGATAAACTTAGTGAGAGAGGAAATATTAAGGGGATCAGCATCTTTGAAAGTGGATAAATCACCACTGCCCGGATGAAATGTATCCCAGGCTGTTAAAAGGAGCAAGGGAGGAAATAGTTTAGGCTCTGACCATCATTTTCCAATTCTCACTGGATACAGGAGTGGTGCCGGAGGATTGGAGGACTGCCAAAGTTGTACCATTGTTTAAAAAGGGAGCGAGGGATAGACTGAGTAATTACAGGCCAGTCAGTCTAACCTCGGTGGTGGGCAAATTACTGGAATCAATCCTGAGGGACAGGATAAACCGTCACTTAGAAAGGCACGGAGTAATCAAGGACAACCAGCATGGATTTGTGAAGGGAAGGTCGTGTCTGACTAACTTAATTGAATTTTTTGAGGAGGTAACAAGGAGGGTCAATGAGGGTAGTGCATTTGATGTAGTCTACATGGGTTTTAGCAAGGTTTTTGGTAAGGTCCCACATGGCAGACTGGTCAAAAAAGTACAAGTCCATGGGATCCAAGGGAGAGTGGCAAGTTGGATCCAAAATTGGTTCAGCGGCAAGAAGCAAAGGGTAATAGTCGACTGATGTTTTTGTGACTGGAAGGCTGTTTCCAGTGGGGTTCTGCAGGGCTCAGTACCAGTTATATTGCTTTTTGTGGTATATATTCATGATTTGCACTTAAATGTAGGGGGCATGATTAAGAAGTTTGCAGATGATACAAAAATTGGCCGTGTGGCTGATGGTGAGGAGGAAAGCTGTAGACTGCAGGAAGATATCAATGGACTGGTCAGGTGGGCAGAAAATGGAGCAAATGGAATTCAATCCGGAGAAGTGTGAGGTGATGCACTTGGGGAGGGCAAACAAGGCAAGGGAGTACACAATAAATGGGAGGACACTGAAAGGTGTAGAGGAAGTGAGGAGCCTTTGGGTGCATGTCCACAGATCCCTGAAGGTAGCAGGACAGGTAGATAAGGTGGTTAAGAAGGCATATGGAATACTTCCCTTTATTAGCCAAGGCATAGAATATAAGAGCCGGGAGGTTATTCTAGAACTGCATAAAACACTGGTTAGGCCACAGCTTGAGTACTGTGTACAGTTCTGGTCACCACATTACAGGAAGGATGTAATTGCACTAGGGAGGGTACAGAGGAGATTTACGAGGATGTTGCCAGGACTGGAGAATTTTAGCTATGAGAAAAGATTGGATAGGCTGGGGTTGTTCTCTTTGGAACAGAGGAGGCTGAGAGGTGATTTAATTGAGGTGTACAATATTATGAGGGGCCTAGATAGAGTGGATAGGAAGGACCTATTTCCCTTAGCAGAGGGGTCAATAACCAGGGGGCATAGGTTTAAAGTGATTGGTAGAAGGATTAGAGGGGAGCTGAGGAAAATGTTTTCACCCAGAAGGTGATAGTGGTCTGGAACTCACTGCCTGAAAGGGTGGTAGAGGCAGAAACCCTCAACTCATTTAAAAGGTACCTGGATGTGCACCTGAAGTGCCGTGACCTACAACGTTACGGACCAAGTGCTGGAAAGTGAGATTAGGCTGGGTGGCTCATTTTCGGCCAGCGCGGACACGATGGGCCAAATGGCCTCCTTCTGTGCCGTAAATTCTCTATGATTCTATGATTCTATGTTTCAACACAGGAGGAGGTGGTTGTGATTGGCACACAATTAGTACAGTGCATTAGTACAGTTATTAGTACAGTGCATTCTTGGCAGGTTTGACTGATTGCTCTTATCCTGTCTGATGTGGTAAAGTAGTTGAAGTTACATAGCATTACGTAGGATGTATAGCCCAACTGGTCCACGCTGGTGATTACCCTCCACATGAGCCTCCTCCCACCCCTCTTCATCTAACAGTATCAGCATAACCTTTTATTCCTTTCTCCCTCATGTGTTTATATAACTTCCCCTTAAATGCATCTAAGCTATTCGCCTCAACTACTCCATGTGGTGATGAGTTCCACATTCTAATAACCCTCCGGGTGAAGAAGCCACTCTCTGGGTAAACTTCTTAGAACATTTAGATGCACTGACTGCCCTTGTCACACCCTTCCATTGCACCTGAACGCTATCTTTTGGAAGCCTTCCTTACTCAGTCCCTCCTCTTCTGCCTATTCAGCAGCACTCCAATGGGACTGGAAGGTGGGGTGACTAGTTCTGTGAAGCAGTTAAAATATTTTTTTAAAAATAGCTTCCGGAGGGGAGGCGAGCAAATTATACTCCCATTTAAAATATATTTTTCCTTGTTCCTTTTTTAATTTCCTCTTTGTGTTAACAAGTCTGCAGAAACACAGCGCCCCTCAAAGCCCCTCTTGAGTTGAACTGAATAAGATGTTTCAAAAGTTTAAATTAATGAAGGATTTATTGCTTATTTATATTTCTCCTCTTACATTTCTCCCTGTGCTGAGCTCCGGTCAAGAGGAAGTGGCGCCAAACCAGCAGAGATGCACAACGGAACTCTGAGGTGACTTGTCTGAGGGCTTCTTTTAATATCCCCCTTGCTCATGGGGAAGTACTGTGCCTTCCATTCCGTACACCAGGAATCTGGAATGCTCCATGTGGAAATCTGCATCCTAGCACTCCATGCCGCAATAAACTGAAACTCCAACCCACTGTGCAACAACACTGCTGGAGGAAATTATATTTTGGAGAGATCACAGAGCTTGCTCCTGCAGGCAATACGGCTGACATAAAATTAGTTATAAAAATGTAATGTAGCAATGAGGCATTGCTGAACCCACTGGAAAAACTTACACGTCAGTCTTTAAAGATAATTAAAGGGGACCAATATTGCACGAGGGAAACAAAGCAGATCAGAGAAAGGGTAGAACACCATAAATGAAATTCTAGGACCAGTGGTCACCACTAGTGAGGCCCTGTGCTAGCAGCGGTCTTGTGAAATTATCCCTAAAGTGTTATTGCTCTCAAGGCCTTCACTCCATCCCCACAATAATATGTTACTTACTACAAATCATGCTCAGGATATGATCTGTTTCTATGATCATCACTTTGGAGGTGGGCTATAATGCAGGCTTTGTTTAGAAGCTGCTGTAACAGCCATTCAGTGCTGCCAATCTGCCAACCAAAGAGTGAGGAACAAGCTTCCACAGAGCAGAGGGCAGTACAATTTGTAAATGATATGCATGAAACAGGATTCTGTCTCTCCTAAGAGAGTAGAACAGTTTAGAATTACAGGCCCCGCCACTTACACCGTCCACACCACCTTTATCGGACAAATAGCGCTAGCCATTTGCCAGTACCATAGCAGTCAATTACAAAGGCGCTGCTTAAAATGTATTAAGCGCGCTGGCTATTTCGGGCAGTTCACGAAGTTCTTCTCACCTCGTTAATCCCCTGTACTAACAGATTTACAAATCGCTTCACAATACCCCTTTATCTATGTGATGGTAATTTGCTATGCACTGGTGATTTCTGTGTCAAACTGTGCCAAGTTAAACTGGAGTTGTATGGTCGTAGAAACGCAGATATCGGGGATTAAAATATCTTTAAAAAATTACGAGAACCTCGCGCGTTACAAAAGCCTGACCATACTTGTAGACGGTAGCACATATCCTGAAGTTACTTGAGCTGGCTATAATAGGATGCATGAAAATGAATGAAAATACAATGGTCTTTTAAGCTTGCTTTGTTTAAACTGTCTGCTGTTGGTCTCAAACATGAGGCAATGACGATCCATTTTTACATAATGAATCAAAGATTGGTTTTACCGTCCATCGCTTATAGTGGGTAAATCGGGTTAACACCAAGACGCTCGCTATAAGTGCTGGAGACTGTAGCTAGGATTCTAAATATAATTTATGGTATGTAGTACCCTTTAATTACTAAATTATTAAAGTGTACTAAATCCCTCAGCTGCCCTATCTGCCTGTTCGAATGGTTCAGGTGGGCATTAGGAAATCTTGGCCAACATTCCTCCCTCAATCAATACCATCCAAAAAATAGAATAAACTGTTTGTTCACCTCATTGCTGTTTTTGCTGTCCTGTTGTATGCAAAATGGCTGCCACATTTGCCTATTTAACAGTGACTGTACTTCAAAATAATTCATTGTCTGTAAAGTGCTTTGGGATGTTTTTGAGACACATGACAATGTGCTATATAAATTTTTGTTCTAAATTGAAAACAAGCCAATTTTATTTGTTGAGTGTTAAAGCTTTTAAGTCTTGCTTAAATTGAATGTCCAAAATATGTTTTGATGGGCTGATGACCCAGCACACAGGTGTATCATGAACTGTACTGCAGAGGGATTGACAGAGGACTACACCAGTGATTCCCTAAGTGCCAGCCTTCTGACCTCTTTCTCTCTCTCTCTCTCACACACATATGGCCATGGAATAGGATAGATGAGCAGTGCGCAATTCCTAACACAAAGCGAGGCAGAAAAAGCCAGGCGAGAAGTCACTCCATAATCTTGCACATTGTCTACTGGCAGGCCGGAAGTGATATTGGCACAGTAGCAGGTGACTGATGTGGGATGGAGAAGGGGAGGGATGGGCTCAAAGACAGGAGAAAATAACTTGAAAAGATTTAAAATGCTCTAAAATTGACCAGTGCTTTTCCCAGCTCCATTGAGGCACCACTCGGCAATGTTCAATTTGAGGCTCATTATTACTCACATAAAATTACACATTCTGACTGCATTCCCACGTAATGAGCACTCTTGAATACTGTGTTAATCACTATTGTGTATCTTAAGTTCAACGAAGCACAGTTGAAACCCACTCTAAGGGCTCAATTTTGAAATGGTGGCGGGTTGGCAGCGGGGCGGGGGGGGGTGAAGGTGACAAACCCGAATAAAAAAAACTTACCTTTTCCGACACGATCGCGATGTAATTGATAGTGGTTATAGTTATTTCCGGGTTTCGCGCCCGGCAGCCAGCCTGATTGATAGGCTGGCTGCCGACAGGAGATGCAATGCCGAGGAGGGGGGGAGAGAAAGAGAGAGAGCGAGATGTCATCGGGCACTGGAACAAAGAGTGGAGGATGTTGAAGATCGGGGGGGGGGGGGGGAGGGGGAGGGAAGAGGGGAAGATCGAGGGGGGGAGGGGGGAAGATCGGGGGGACATCAGTGGGGCAGAGGGGGAGATCGGGGAGGACATCGGGGGGAGAGGGGGAGATCAGAGAGGGACATGGGGGCTGAGAGGGACATCGGAGAGGGAGACATCGGACATCGTGGCAGGGTGGAAAGGTAGGTTTATTTCGGTTTTTTAACTTTGTGCAACGGTTTTTTATTTAATTTATTTAGTTTATTTTTGCCTGATCCGGCCCTTCGTGTCTGGTTTCACCATGCGTGAATCGGAAGCCGTGGGAAAGCCGCCCAGGTAAGTTTAAAATCATTTTAACTATCTATGGCATCAGAAATAAAGTACCTTAAGTACCTCAATGAGATACATTTGGTTCTTTAACTATCATCCCGCCAGCTTTAATTGCCGGCGGGACTTCCACATTCGGGAAGTGCGCGCACACAGGCGGGTCTGTGGCAACCCCGGAAGTCGGCGGGTTGGGGCTGGCTTCTGAACCCGCTCGGGATTTTCACCATTTTCGCAGTCCCCGCCCCTAATGCACCCGCAATTTGATTTTAAAATTGAGGTCTAATTTTGTAAGGAGAATGTTGATGCTAAAATGTGTCTAGTTAGAGTAGGTATAGGTTGCTTTTCATTATTTTCTGGAGTTTTGAATGAAGCTTGTGATTAAATGGATGATACTCCAGGTCACTGATTTATCGTGACCAAATAGGTCAAATTCCATTCTTATTATAAGGGATTCTGTGACTTTTACCAGCATTTAGGGGATTAAATTTCACGATTCCCATCATATTTCCATCAAAGTCAATGGTCTTGACGATAGTTGCTCAACAATCAGCATCAGCGACGTTACATATTGCATTTACATTGAGGCTATTTTTTAGTGAAAATTGTAAAGCACAATTTGTGAGAATACACATCTCTTGAAAGAGGAACAGCCACTGTTGTTTTGACATTTGCAAACTGTGCTGCAAGCGATGTTACACTTCCACTGTTGGGAATTATACCACTGTTAAGGGTACTGCATGCATGGCATAAAATCCTTTAATCCCTCTACACCTCATTCACAAAATCCCCTGCTGGAAAAGCTAAGAATGGAACTGGTCTTGGCTGTGATCCCCCCATGATCAAACAACCTGTCATTAACTCAATGTCCAGGATCACACATGAAGAATAGCCACTTGGACAAAGTACCAGAGACTGCAAGTGCCCCTGCAGCAGTTAACAAATTCAGGAGTGAAGGGGAGAAAATTGAAGAAAACAAACATGGTAAATTTGATCCATAAATTGTACTTGTCGATAATAGGCCTCCGCTGTCGTTATTTAGTTTGCTTTGTTCAACAGGCAAATAGCAATGTCAAGATGAACTATAATAATGAAAAATAATCTTTACTGCTGATGTCACTACATTACACAGTTAAGGTAAATAAATATTGTAACCATTCCTAAGAGCATGATGATTGGCAGGGGTTGTACAATGACATAATGCAAGAAAGCGAAGACAATTACTATTTCAGCTAAGATGTTGAGCAAACTCTCTCAGCATATCACACACTAACTATGAACTGCTTGGAGAAACATGGGAACACAAGAACATAGGAACAGGAGTAGGCCATTCAGCCCCTCGAGCCCGTTCCACCATTCAATTAGATCATGGATGATCTGTATCTGAACTCCATTTACCCGCCTTAGTTCTGTATCCCTTAAGGCCATTGCCTAACAAAAATCTATCAATCGCAGTTTTGACATTTTCAATTGGCCCCCAATTGGGGGATAGCATTCCAGATTATCAATTATGTCCCCCACTTCTATCTCAAATCTCTCTATATCTTTTTTGATCTTTTGTTCTAACATCAAGCCCACCATGTCAGTCTTCTTAGTGAACACTGAGGCAAAGTAATTATTTGATGTTTCTGCCATTTTGCTATCATTTACCGTGAGTTTATCGTGTGGTATCCCTTAGTGGCCCTATCCTTATCCTGATTTTTCTTATGTTATTTATGTGTCTGTCGAACACTATTTCTTTTTGTTTTCTTGATAATTTAATTTCGTAGTTTCTCTTTGTCTTCCTGATTGTGTTTTTTTACTTCTTTCCCAACCTTTTCGTATTCTCATGTGTCATCCTCTCCTTATTGTCTATGCACTTACTGTATGCCTTTTTCTTTAGTTTCAATTTTCCCCTTATTTATTTATTCATCCATGATGTGTCATTACCGACTAGTTTGTTCTTGCTTTTTTGTTGGATGTATTTCTCTTGGACTCGATTGATCATTGTTTTAAATGTTTTTTAAAAATTCGTTCATGGGATGTGGGCGTCGCTGGCGAGGCCGGCATTTATTGCCCTCCCTAATTGCCCTTGAGAAGGTGGTGGTGAGCCGCCTTCTTGAACCGCAGCAGTCCGTGTGGTGAAGGTTCCTCCCACAGCGCTGTTAGGGAGGGAGTTCCAGGATTTTGACCCAGCAATGATGAAGGAACGGCGATATATTTCCAAGTTGGGATGGTGTGTGACTTGGAGGGGAAGGTGCAGGTGGTGTTGTTCCCATGTGCCTGTTGCTCTTGTCCTTCTAGGTGGTAGAGGTCGCGGGTTTGGGAGGTGCCGTCGAAGAAGCCTTGGCGAGTTGCTGCAGTACATCCTGTGGATGGTACACACTGCAGCCACTGTGCGCCGGTGGTGAAGGGAGTGAATGTTTAGGGTGGTGGATGGGTTGCCAATCAAGCGGGCTGCTTTAACTTGGATGGTGTTGAGCTTCTTGAGTGTTGTTGGAGCTGCACTCATCCAGGCAAGTGGACAGTATTCCATCACACTCCTGACTTGTGCCTTGTAGATGGTGGAAAGGCTTTTGGGAGTCAGGAGGTGAGTCACTCACCGCAGAATACCCAGCCTCTGACCTGCTCTCGTAGCCACAGTATTTATATGGCTGGTCCAGTTACGTTTCTGGTCAATGGTGACCCCCAGGATGTTGATGATGGGGGATTCGGCGATGGTAATGCCGTTGAATGTCAAGGGGAGGTGGTTAGACCCTCTCTTGTTGGAGATGGTCATTGCCTGGCACTTGTCTGGCGCGAATGTTACTTGCCACTTATCAGCCCAAGCCTGGATGTTGTCCAGGTCTTGCTGCATGCGGGCTCGGACTGCTTCATTATCTGAGGGGTTGCAAATGGAACTGAACACTGTGCAATCATCAGCGAACATCCCCATTTCTGAACTTATGATGGAGGGAAGGTCATTGATGAGGCAGCTGAAGATGGTTGGGCCTAGGACACTGCCCTGAGGAACTCCTGCAGCAATGCCCTGGGGCTGAGATGATTGGCCTCCAACAACTACTATCATCTTCCTTTGTGCTAGGTATGACTCCAGCCACTGGAGAGTTTTCCCCCTGATTCCCATTGACTTCAATTTTACTAGGGCTCCTTGGTGCCACACTCGGTCAAATGCTGCCTTGATGTCAAGGGCAGTCACTCTCACCTCACCTCTGGAATTCAGCTCTTTTGTCCATGTTTGGACCAAGGCTGTAATGAGGTCTGGAGCCGAGTGGTCCTGGCGGAACCCAAACGGAGCATCGGTGAGCAGGTTATTGGTGAGTAAGTGCCGCTTGATTGTACTGTCAACGAACCTTCCATCACTTTGCTGATGATTGATGATTTCCCACTGCTGTTCTATTTCTTCATTTGTCAGTAAATTTTTCCATTTTATTTTCCCTAATTCCATTTTCATCCTCTTAAAATCAGTTTTTTCCCCAATTGGTCTTTGTCTTATCTATGTCCTCCTCAATCTTTATCTTAAATGTTATAATGTTGTGATTGCTATTGCCTAGATGTTCCCCTACATTTACTTCTCTTATCTGTTCTGGTTCATTCCCCATTGTTGGATCCAGCAGTGCTTCCTCTCGTGTTGGGCTTTTTATATTCTGGGTCACAAAGGAGCCCTGCACACATTGTAAAAACTCCATTCCCTGTACCCTTTTACCTACCTCTTCTTACCACTTTATTTGGGGGTAATTAAAGTCTCCAATTATTATTATTCTATGTCCTTTTGCTCATTTCACATATTTGCTTGCTTATTTTTTCCTCCACCTCCTTTCCACTATTAGCTGGTCTGTAATATACCCCTATTAGCGTGATTGATCCTTTCTTATCATTTATTTCAGTCCATATGGATTCTGTTTCTATCCTTCTGTCAGTTATGTCCCTTTTTTCTACTGCCATTATGTTATCTCTAATTAGTACAGCTACTCCAAACACCCTTCTTCCTTCCCTATCCTTTCTGATTATGGGCTGAATGGCCTTCTTCTGTGCTGTAACCTTTCTAACCTTTCTATGATATAGCCTGCAATATTTAGTTGCCAGTCCTGTTCTTTATGTAGCTATATTTCAGTTATTCCTAATATATCTGGTTCCTTGCCCACTTTATTTTGGATGCTGTGTACATTGCTGTACAGGCAGTTTAATTTGTCTTCAATAGTCGTTCCTTTTACTTTATGTTTAACAGTTCTTTTATAGTTCTGTTTACGAACTGTATTTGTTCCTTGAGTGTTAATATTATCTTTATTCCTTACCCTGGTCTGAACTTTACACTCATGTCTTGTTTCTTTTATCTTTAGGCTTTTGTTATTGCTACCAGATCCCTCCCCCCATCTTGCTAGCTAAATATTTAACAATTTCTGCCATTCCTTTATTCTCTGCTATAGCATTACATTCTTCATCTGTCACCCATCCTTGACTTTCCGTCTTTTTGATGTGCATATAAAACATCAACAACAAATTACATTTATATAGTGCCATCAATGAACAAAAAAAATTGTTTCGCAGAGGCGTAATCGGACAAAAACAGACACCGAGCCAAAGAAGGAAGGGTGACCAAAAGCTTGGATATTAAAGAGGGTGTTAAAGAGTAAAGGGAAGTGGAGAGTCAGGGGTGTTTATCGAGAAAATTCCAGAGTGTGGGGCCAACGCGACTGAAGGCAAGGCCGCCAATAGTGGGGGCAAAGGAAGGGAGGGATGAACAAGAGGTCAGAGTGAGAGGAACGGTCAGTTCATGGAGGGTCGGGGGGGATTGTTGGATGGATGAAGGAGGATAGAGAGATAGGGAGGGGCAAAGCTATGAAGGGATTAAACACGACAATGAGAATTTAAAAGTGGAGGTGTTGGGGACCAAGAGCCAATGTAGGTCACCAAGGACAGGTGAGTGGGATCTTTGTTATTACCCTTGATGTTGATAGCCAGTCTTTTTGCATACTTTCTTTTAACTATTGTAATCTATTTATGCTTCTATTCAACCCTTTTGGTATTTTGTTAAATTTTCTTCTGTGTTACTAGCCTTAATGTTATTGACTGCGTCTTCCGCAGATGTTATTTTTGGCCGAAATGTAACAATCCACAGAACTCTGGCACTTGCTGTACCATTTTACTTCTGGTTAGAATGCTTTTGGGCTGCATTCTGATCTGCCTATAGCCAGCAGTTGTAAAACAGGGCAGCAAAACATGCATCAGTCATAAATGGCATGGGGAACATGGCAGGAGTTAAGAGAGTGAAAGATGGGATTTGGAGGCACATCGTGGGCGGAGAGGTTAAAGGCATTGACAATTTATGGAGTGGGGAAATAAATCAATACTATCGTTTATTATTTTACTCAATGAATTAAGGATTCAAATATTATCCACTGTTGCTGTGTGCCCTCTTGAAAACCTTCCTCCATGTGCAACCAAAAGACCTCAGAAACTGGACCTCCCTTCCTGTCTCCACTAATTGCAATAGTTGCCTGCTCCAATAGGAAGTGCACACGAGCAGCTCAGTGATAACTCTACCTATTGCTTTCCCTCTGTCTAAACTTACCTTCGTAGGATACAGATAAGGATAAGTAGTCTGCATTTAAAATGATTCCTTTACACTGGCATTTCATTCTCATTGACAATGCAACAAGATAATGCTTCATTTAAGAGTAGATAGCTTGTTGCACAGTACCGAGTTGGACAGTGAAGGCATTCAGAAATTATCAGTTTATTACAAGCACGGCCTCACTACGACCTGAAACTTATTGAACCATTTCTTAGTCTGTCGGCAGCTCTCACCTGGTGGGAGGTATTGACTATGTCCACTGGAATTTACAAGAACATTGGTGTGGAAAGTTGCATCAAATCTTTCGTCGGCACTGCAAAAAAAGAAACAAATTCATTTAAAAACAACACAAGAAATAAACCCATTCTATATATTAAATAGTCCAAATCTAGGGTGCATAAATATAAGATAGTCACTAATAATTCCAATCAGGAATTCAGGAGAAGCTTCTTTACCCAGAGAGTGGGTAGAATGTGGAACATGTTAGCACAGGGAATAGTTGAGGCAAATAGCATGGATGCATTTAAGGAGAAGTTAGATAAGTACATGAGGGAGAAAGAAATAGAAGGATATGCTGATAGGGTGAGATAACGTAGGGAGGGAGGAGGCTCGTGCGGAGCATAAACACCGGCACAGACCAGCTGGGTGGAATGGCCTGTTTTTGTGCTATAAATTCTATTAAATCTATGTAATATGTAATTCTATGTGAAGCATTTTGTAACATTTCTTAAGAGGTGCTATCATTCACTGTATAAATGCAAGTCTTTTTCTTCTACTAAGCAAAAATAAAAACAACAAAAAAGATGTTAATGACTGAAAGAATCTTCAGAATCAAAGAACAATTGCAAACACCATTTGAGATTCCAGTCTCAGCACGTTTCAAAGCATGGATTATAGACCAGCACACAGGTTGTACGGGTTACAATGGATCTTTCAGTCACGAGAAAGATCACCAAAGACAGCTATGGTCTCAGTGCTTCCAGTGCTCGTGTTTGATGGATGCACTGCATAAAATGGATATTGTAAATGGAAAATTCCTGCTCTATACTGCAAATGATTCCCTGGTAAAATATTAGCATAAGAGCACTTAAAGCATTTGGATGGAATTCCTTTGCTTGCAAATGTGATAACCTAATTAAAATAAATGGGCTAACACTTCTGTTAAAATAGCAGACAAAGAAATTCTGTACAAACACGTTATGTGTTTGTGTGCTAACATTGCACAGCATGATTTCAAGCCCCCCACCCCACAGAAGTTTAAAAATGGCTGTTGTTTAACCAGGTTTCAGGTGATTAGCAGATTGTCATTTAAGTCCTGAAATTAGGGGCGTCATTTTAGCACCCGCTATCGGGTACGTTCCTGGCGGGGGGGCTCCGAAAATCGGAGAATCCCGGCGCGGGACCGGAGCCCGCCCCGAACCCGCGCACTTCCGGGTTCCCCGCTGACGCGCCGGCGTGCGCACGCAGCCCCCGCTGGTGGGAATCCCGCAGGCAATTAAAGCCAGCGGGATGCCACTTGAAAGTATTTACTTAGGTATTTCAGGTCATTAACTGACCTGATTAAGGGATTATGTGAGGAGGGGTGGGATTTTAGAGCAAACTGGGAGTGCTCCCAAACTGGGGGAAACACTCCCAGTTGAAATTGACATGTTGCAGCTGTCAGCCTGTGGCAGCTGCAAAGGTCCATTTGACAGGTGGGGTGGGGAGACCCTCACTCATGGCAGGAGGCCACTCTGTCACTTGGGACAAAGTTTGGCCTCCACCACCCTCCTCCTGACAATCAAATTCACCAACTTGCACACTTACCCCGGTGTCCAGAGACATGTACCTACCTTGCGGATGGGGGCCGCCGTAGCTGCAGTCATGACCTCCTTGGAGGGCGAACAGCATCACCATCCACGCCGTCCACCTCTGACACGTGGAGCTCCACAACAGAGTGCTGTGACACATCCACCTGTACAGCAGGAAGGAGGGCTACCGCAGAGAGAGATGCGTCGCAGAGGGCACTACCCTCGCCACAGGTTCCAAAGACCAAGGCTCAGCCTCCTGGACCTCTCTGAGCAGCAGTGCACACGGAGGCTCAGAGTCACTCGACATGTAGTCGTGGACATCTGCAGCCTCTTTCATGCCGAGCTGCTCCCGGCTGGCCCGAGCACCATCTTCTTACCTGTCGTTGTCAAAGTCACCACTGCCCTCAACAACTTCTCCTCCGCATCCTTCCAGGGTGCAACCGGGGACATTGCCGACGTCTCTCAGCCGTCTACACAAAAGAGCCCTGCAAATACACCTACACCCACTCTGCAGTGACACAATGGGTGGCATCAGTTGTGGGTCCTCATAGTGATCCTCAGGAGAGGGCATTATTGCACAAACCAGACAGGATTCGCGAAGACATGGCAGTAGTGGTGCCAATATAATATGTAATGTGAGTTGGTCAGAAATTCAATATAAGTAACAACCATGACAAACCCTCAAACACCCTTGTGCATCCCCTTCATGCTCACGACACGTTTACCTTACGCTGCCTACTGCACATATGTGATGCATGCCCTGTGGCTGCAGCACAGGTAGTGGCAGGTAGAGTGAGGCTGACTGTGAAAGAGATGCACGAGAGGGTGAGTATGAGATAGAGCCATGAGATTGTATGAGGATTGGGTTGAGTGGTAGTGGCGGGATGAGTACTGGCGAGGTGAGTAGGTGCAGGTAAGATGAGGATGAGGTTTGAGTGGGTATGAGGGGTGATGTAACAGAGTTGTGTTGGCAGTGCCGAAGGAGATGTGGGGTGGGGGCAGTGATGTGGCAGACGGAGTGTAGGGGAAAGACTACGTGTACTCACTGTGGCTGACCTACTGAGGTCATTGGAGCGCCTCCTGCACTGTATGCAGGTGGGCGATATGTTGGTTGCACTGGTGACCTCCTCTGCCACCTCGAGCCAGGTGGCAGAGGCAGGCCGCTTCCTCCCGCACGCCGGGTGGAAGATCTCTGTCCTCCCCCTCCTCCTCACCCCATCTATTGATACCTGGGGCCTGATTTTAGCAGGCCTGCGGGTTTCCAGCGGGTTGGGTTTCGGGTGCGTGGCCTCCGCGCCCGGTGAAATTAGTGGGTTGCCCGCGCGATCGTAGCAGGCAATCCACTAATTGGATCCACTTACCTGCTCCTCCGGGTTCCGCGCTGCTGGTCTGCGCGTCGGGCGGGCTGCGCATGCGCAGTACGATCTGTCAGCTGGAGGCTCTCTAGTTAAAGGGGCAGTCCTCCACTGACAGATGCTGCAACCAATGGAACAAATTACAGCATGGAGCAGCCCAGGGGGAAGGCTGCTCCCAGTTTAATAATGCCTCACCCCAGGTATCATCAGATGGGGTGAGGAGGAGGGGGAGGACAGAGATCTTCCACCTGGCGGGCGGGAGGAAGTGGCCTGCCTCTGCCACCAAGAAGGCCTGGCTCGAGATGGCAGAGGGGGTCACCTGCACCACCAACATATCGCCCACCTGCATACAGTGCAGGAGGCGCTCCAATGACCGCAGTAGGTCAGCCAAATTGAGAACACGTAGTCTTTCCCCTGCACTCCGTCTGCCACAACACTGCCCCCACCCCACATCTCCTTCGGCACCGCCAACACTACTCTGTCACATCACCCCTCATACCCACTCAAACCCCATCCTCATCTTACCTGCACATACTCACCTCGCCAGTACTCACCCCGCCACTAACACGCAACCCAATCCTCATACAATCTCATGGCTCTATCCCATACTCACCCTCTCGTGCATCTCCCTCACGGCCAGCCGCACTCAACCTGCCACCACCTGTGCTGCAGCCACAGGGCATGCATCACATATGTGCAGTCGGCAGCATAAGGCAAACGTGTCGTGAGCATGAAGGGGATGCACAAGGGTGTCGGAGGGTTTGCCATGGGTGTTACCTATATTGAATTTCAGAGCAACAAACATCACACATTATTTTGGCACCACCACTGCCATGTCTCCGCGAATCCTGTCTGTTGTGTCCAATAATGCCCGCTCCTGGGTATCACTATGAGGACCCACCACTGATGCCACCCATCGTGTCACTGCAGAGTGGGTGTAGGTGTATTTGCAGGGCTCTTCTGCGCAGACGACTGAGAGACATCGGCGGTGTACCCGGCTGCACCCTGGAAGGATGCGGAGGAGAAGGTGTGGAGGGCAGTGGTGACTTTGGCAGCGACAGGTAAGCAGATGGTGCTGGGGCCAGCCAGGAGCAGCTCGGCATGAAAGAGCCTGCAGATCTCCACGACTACATGTCGAGTGAATCTGCGCCTCCGTGTGCACTGCTGCTCGGAGAGGTCCGGGGAGCTGCGCCTCGGTCTGTGGACCCTGTGGCGAGGGTAGTGCCCTCTGCGACGCATCTCTCTCTACGGTTGCCCTCCCTCCTGCTGTGCAGGTGGGCGTGCAACAACACCGTGTTGGGGGGCTCCACGTCTCTGCGGCGGACGGCGTGGACTGCGAGGCTGCTGGGGCTGGTCATGCTCTTCGTCCTCCGAGGGTGTCCACGCACCACCCATCTGGCAGGTGTTGGTCTGAGGGGTTGTGCAGGGTAGGTGGGTGGTTCCTCGGACTGGGGCTGCGATTTCGCGTCGGTCTGTCCTCTGGCTTGGCGGGGGGTGGTGGGGGGCAGGGGTTGCCCTATGTGACGCGGTGGCCTCCTGCGTGGGTGAGGGCTCTACCCCCCCCCCCACCCCCGTGGAGTGCACCTTGGCAGCTGCCACAGGCTGCTGGCTGCAACACGCCTGGTTGGAGGGAGACTGTTTCCCCCAGTGTGTGAAACTCTCTGCGTTGAAGGTAAAATCCCACACTTCCTCTTTTGACAGCTGATTCAGCTCATTTAATGACCTCAACAAGCAAGGTAAGTACACTCAAGTGGAACCCCGCTGGTTTTAATTGCCTGCGGGATTCCCACCAGCGGGGGCCGCGCACGCAGCCCCGCACGTCATCGGGGAACCCGGAAGTGGTCGGGATTGTGGCGCGATCCGGTCACGTGACTGGATATCGGGATTTTCGGGGCCCCCCCCGCTGGAAACCCACAGGAAACCCGACGGTAAAATTCAGCCCCTGGAGTGAGGCATCATTAAACTGGGAGCAGCCTTCCCCCTGGGCTGCTCCATGCTGTAATTTTTGCTATTTGTTGCAGCATCTGTCAGTGGAGGACTGCCCCTTTAAATAGAGCTCCTCCAGCTGACAGATCTTACTGCGCATGCGCAGCCCGCCCGACGCGCAGATCAGCAGTGGGGAACCCGGAGGAGCAGGTAAGTGGATCCAATTAGTGGATTGGATGCTACGATCGCGCGGGAAGCTGACTAATTTCATCGGGCGCGTTACCCCCCTTTCTATCTTAAATGTCTTTATATCTTTTTGATCTCTTCTTCTAATATTATGTCCACCATGTTAGTCTCCCTGGTAAATACTGAGGCAAAGTAATTATTTAATATTTCTGCTATTTTGCTGTCATTACCTGTGAGTTTATCGTGTGTATCCCTTAGTGGCCCTATCCCTATCCTGATTTTTCTTTTGTTATTTATGTGTCCATAGACTACTTTACTACTTATTTTTTATATTCCTTGATAATTTAATTTTGTAGTTTCTTTTTGCTTTCCAAATTGTTTTTTTTGACTTCTTTCCTAACCTTTTCATATTCCCTTTTGTCATCCCCTCTGTTGTCTGTACTTTGTGTATGCCTTTTTCTTTAGGTTTCAATTTTGGCCTTATCTCTTTATTCATCATAGAATGATACAGCACAGAAGGAGGCCATTTGGCCCATCGTACCTGTGCCAGCTCTTTGAAAGAGCTATCCAATTAGTCCCACTCCGCTGCTCTTTCCCCATTGCCCTTAAAATTTCTCCACTTCAAGTATTTATCCAATTCCCTTTTGAAAGTTATTATTGAATCTGCTTCCACC
This sequence comes from Heptranchias perlo, assembly GCF_035084215.1. Lineage (NCBI taxonomy): Eukaryota > Metazoa > Chordata > Chondrichthyes > Hexanchiformes > Hexanchidae > Heptranchias > Heptranchias perlo. The sequence continues at coordinate 126,867,908 of NC_090328.1, read as the reverse complement.
ACCTTTTCAGACAATGCATTCCAGATCATAACAACTCGCTGCGTAATTTTTTTTTCCTCATGTCGCCTCTGGTTCTTTTGCTAACTATCTTAAATCTGTGTCCTCTGGTTGCCGACCCTTCTATCGCTGGAAACAGCTTCTGCTTATTTACTCTATCAAAACCCTTCATGATTTTGAACACCTCGATCAAATCTCCCCTTAACCTTCTCTGCTCTAAGGAGAACAACCCCAGATTCTGTCACATAACTGAAGTCTTTCATCCCTGATACCATTCTAGCAAATCTTCTTTGCACTCTCTCTCAGGCTTTGACATCCTTCCCAAAGTGTGTTGCCCAGAATTAGACACAATACAAAAGCTGGGGCCTAACTAGTTTTTTATGAAGGTTTAGCATAACTGCCTTGTTTTCGCACACTATGCCTCTGTTTATAAAGCCAAGGATCCTGTATGCCTTTTTAACAGCCTTCTCAACTTGTCCTGCCGCCTTCAAAGACTTGTGTACATACACCCCCGGTCTCTCACCCCCTTTAAAACTGTACCATTTAGTTTATATTGCCTCTCCTCATTCTCCCTATTAAAATGAATCACTTCATGCTCCTCTGCATTAAATTTCATCTGCCATGTGTCTGCCCATTTCACCAGTCTGACTATGTCCTCCTGAAGTCTGTTACTATCCTCCTTACTCCTTACTACATTTCCAAATTTCGTGTTATCTGCAAACTTTGAAATTACGCCCTGCATACCCAAGTCCAGGTCATTAATATATATCACAAAGAGCAGTGGTCCAATATCGACCCCTGGGGGACACCACTGCACACTTTCCTCCAGTCTGAAAAACAACCGTTCACCACTACTCTCTGCTTTCAGTCCCTTTTCCAATTTCAAATCCACGCAGCCACTATCCCTTTAACCCCACAGGCTTCATTTTTGCTAACAAGTAATTATGTGGTACTTTATCAAACACTTCATCAAAATCTGTTTGGTATTCCTGCTTTTGTTCAGGATTGGACAAGAGCCGGAGGAGCTGTAATCTTTATTCATGACTTAGATGAAGGGACCGAGTGTAATGTATCCAAGTTTGCTGACGATACTAAGCTAAGTGGGAAAGTAAGCTGTGAGGAGGACACAAAGAGTCTGCAAAGGGATATAGACAGGTCAAGTGAGTGGTCAAGAAGGTGGCGGATAGAGTATAATGGGGGTCACCACTGACCAGAAACTTAACTGGACCGGCCATATAAATACTGTGGCTACAAGAGCAGGTCAGAGGCTGGGTATTCTGTGGCGAGTGACTCACCTCCTGACTTCACAAAGCCTATCCACCATCTACAAGGCGAGTGATGGAATACTCTCCACTTGCCTGGTTGAGTGCAGCTCCAACAACACTCAAGAAGCTCGACACCATCCAGGACAAACCAGACCATTTGATTGGCACCCCATCCACCACCCTAAACATTCACTCCCTTCACCACTGACGCACTGTGGCTGCAATGTGTACCATCCACAGGATGCACTGCAGCAACTCACCAAGGCTTCTTCGACAGCACTTCCCAAACCCATGACTTCTACCACCTAGAAGGACAAGAGCAGCAGGCACATGGGAACAACACCACCTGCATGTTCCCCTCCAAGTCACACACCATCCTGACTTGGAAATATATCGCCGTTCCTTCATCGTCGCTGGGTCAAAATCCTGGAACTCCCTTCCTAACAGCACTGTGGGAGAACATTCACCACACGGACTGTAGCGGTTAAAGAAGGCGGCTCACCACCACCTTCTCAAGGGCAATTAGGGAGGGCAATAAATGCCGGCCTCGCCAGCGACGCCCACATCCCATGAACGAATAAAAAAAAATAATGCGGGGAAATGTGAGGTTATTCACTTTGGTAGGAAGAATAGAAAAACAGAATATTTTTTAAATGGTGAGAAACTATTAAATGTCGGTGTTCGTGGAGATTTGGGTGTCCTTGTACAAGAAACACAGAAAATTAACATGCAACTACAGCAGGCAATTAGGAAGGCAAATGGTATGTTGGCCTTTATTGCAAGGGAGTTGGAGTACAAGAGTAGGGAAGTCTTTCTACCATTGTACAGGGCTTTAGTGAGACCTCACCTGGAGTACTATGTACAGTTTTGGTCTCCTTACCTAAGGAAGGATATACTTGCCTTGGAGGCGGTGCAATGAAAGTTCACTAGATTAATTCCTGGGATCAGAGGATTGTCCGATGAGGAGAGATTGAGTAAAATGGGCCTATACTCTCTGGAGTTTAGAAGAATGAGAGGGGATCTCATGAAATGTATAAAATTCTTAGAGGGTTTGACAGGGTAGGTGCTCAGAGGCTGTTTCCCCTGGCTAGAACTAGGGGGCACAGTCTCAGGATAAGGGCTCGGCCATTTATAACTGAAATGAGGAGGAATTTCTTCAGTTCGAGGTTGGTGAATATTTGTAATTCTCTACCCCAGAGGGATGTGGATGCTGAGTCGTTGAGTATGTTCAAGGCTGAGATCAATAGATTTTTGGACTCTAAGGGAATCAAGGGATATGGGCATCGGGCGGGAAAGTGACCGCAGATAAGCCATGATCTTATTGAATGGCGGAGCAGGAGTGAGGGGCCGTATGGCCTACTCCTGCTGCTGTTTGTTATATTCTTATGTCATTTTCATATGCAAGTAATGTGGTGATATGTTTTGGAATAATTTATTTTATCATACAATGGCTTTGTAAACAAATGAACAGAGACTCACCAGACACTTCACAGCAATATAGGATGACAATATAATTGCAGGTGGTTATTAATGTTTTGCTAAACAGGCATCAATGCTATGTGGTGTAGTATAAATAGGTGTATAAATTTAGAATTAGTTACATTTCCTTTATCGTTAATTAATGGCTGCTGCCTACTCAATGTATTGATGACTAGTAACCTCCTTTAAAACACACTAGATCCGATCTTCCACTCCCAGCACTGTCAGTTCGCACTGGGAATGAGCTCACTATGCCCCCATCTTTCTTAAGTGTCAGTTCATTTGTGTCAGCCGTGGCTCAGTGGTAGAACTCGCACCTGAGTCAGGAGGTTGTGGGTTCAAGCCCCACTCTAGTCTTAAACACAAAATTTAGGCTGACACTCCAGTGCAGTACTGATGGAGTGCTGTGCTGTCTTTCACATGAGACATTAAACTGAAGCTCTGTCTTCTGCCCTCACAGGTGAACGTAAAAGGTTCCATGCTGCTATTTTGAAGTAGAGCAGGGGAGTTATTCCCAGTGTCCTGGCCAATATTTATACCTCAACCAACATCACTAAAAAATAACAGTGAGTGGGCGAATGGGACCTTGTTTGCAAATTGGCTGCTGCATTTCCTACATTACAACAGTGCCTACAGTTCAAAAAGTACTTAATTGGCTGTAAAGCACTTTGGGACATCCTGAGATCGTGAAAGGCACTTTTTAAATGAAAGTCTGTCTTTCTTTCTTTTCAGTGCCTAAACTTCCTCTGGGGCCATCTTATCATGAAGCAGGCACACCATTACTGCACATGGAGCTGCATTGACGCAGGACCAGGTGGAAAAGTAGGGCGCGTACCACTGGGCCTTAAAGGCACCAGCATCATTAAAGGGGCAGGTACAGTTCTTTGCAGGTAATGAACACCTTCTGTCGAAGAATGGTAATTTTTAAAAAGCTGCATATAGTGACACCACACGCCATCAATCACGCCTGGAGAACGCACTACTGCAAGTAACTGGAACTGATTTTACGCACTTAATTTGTATTATGTAACTATCTTCCACTCACTACATTTTGCTGGAGAATTAATCCTGCTGTACTCGGGAGACTCTGTCGTAGTTTCGGTCATGAGTTCGGAGACTCTGTAAATTAAAACCACAAGCCCCGCCCCCGCCTCTAACTCATTGGCTGACACAGTGGTGCCAATATTCACTCTGTTTTTAAAATTGATGTGTATATGCCGGAAGCCGTGATCTGCACGTTGGTGGTCTTCATATTTATTTAAATGATACGTGCTTTGTGAATGAGTTTGTGCTGCTGTGCCATGGCTGGGGTGGCAGCAGCATCCCATACAGCAATCTGCACACCCCTCTGGTCTGCCTTAGAGAGAGCTGGTAAGAGTGCGGCACAATGGTGCCAAGCAGTAGGTCAAGGAACAGGGAAAACAAGTGCTCGCACAGAGAATGTGCTGTAGGAATCGTGGAATCATACAGCACAGAAGGAGGCCATTCGGCTCACCACGCCTGTGCTGGCTCTTTGAAAGAGCTATCCAATTAGTCCCACTCCCTGGGTTGGTTTGACTGTGAGGCTTCTTCTTTTATTCCATGTTGGCATGGAGTAGATGTACGGGCAGGGAGAGGGAGGACTCCTACTCTGTGTTAGTGCCTCAGGAGAGGCCGAGATGGATGAATTCAGCAGCTATTAATGGGCTGGAGGTTGTTTCTCCTTGTCTCCAAATAAGCCATATCACAAAGAGGGGAGAGGGACAGTACTGAACATGGCCTGATCACAGCGATGAAGCCTGTTTCCGACGAGAGCCCTGGACACTTATTTATCGACCCTCCCCCCAATATATCAGGCCGGTTGTCGGCAGGAACGGAGCAGTAAATCTTTCACTTTGATTTTGTCCCATTATCGCCTCATTTCTCAGCTCCAATTCAGCTCTAATTTGTGAAAAGAGAGCCTGTATGTGCATTGACTGGCTTACGATACTTCTTCTCATTCCTAAGACAATGCTCCCCCATGTCCTATGAAAGGTAATTACACACAGCACGGACCGACTCCTAGTAAACATGAAATGAATGCAGGCAATTTTGCCTTGACAGGAGAAATCATTACCCTTTGTATAATGCTTAGCAACAAATTACCTTTTTATTCTCCTACAAAAGGGTGGACCTGTGACAAGATAATGATCAAGTCGTTATGAATGGGTTACTGAACAGCCAATTACACCGTCCATTTGGTGGCATCTATAGCCCAGAGAGACAGAAATGTGAGAGAATATCGCTGTCAGTCTTTTATTATCATTATCTTTCATTGCTAGGAGACCAGTAGTTATAACATTGATTATAACTGTACAGAATGATAAACATCATAGTGAAACACACAGACCGTGTTATGACAGACGCTATCAGAAGCAGAGTTATTTTAAATTTTACTTTCTTGTACTTGGATGACAGTAAGAATTAATAAGAAATAATAAATAGTAGTTGAGGAAGAGGCAGCAGCAATAGTTCATGCCTCATTCTTCCCCAGCACTGCTGTGAAGAACTGAAAACTGAACTCTTAACTAAAATCCCTAGGTTTTTGCTTCAAAAAAAATCAAATTAAAGTCAATGCTAATCATAAGAAACATTTGAAAGTGCTGAAGTATCTCTAGCGGTTGACTTGGGCTGTAGTAAATATTTAAGACCTAAAGTTGATTAAATCACCATCTTAAGTCTAGAATTCTCTCTAGGTGGGTGTCCAAAGTATTTTTGCATTACATTGGTGGCAACTCCATCTAAGCAAGAATGGCAACAGGAAAATTCAGTTCTTGATTTGTAACTGTGGCAGCCCTGTTCCCACAATAGTTACTGAGGTACAGGACAAGCAACCAGAGTCTAAGACTTGATCTTAAGTGAGATGTGATCTATGCATGCCCCTGAAATATGACATTTGGGTGATTTTTGTGATGTATAGCAAGATTGGCTCCATGTACAGCCTCCTTGTAATTAGTTGAAGAACTATTTCGCACACTGTGATGTCAATACTCAAGGAATAATCACCTTGTGGGGAAAGCAATATTCAGATTGGAGTTCAATCAACCCTTCCAAGGCAACAGACTTGATATTGCATATGAGCACTTTCCTCAGGCAGAATATGAAATTGCAAAAATCTTTCTACTCCAGTATTCCGCATAACACATTAACAGAGCTGCATTTATCAACACCCCTCATTTAAGCCACACCACTCTCTATATATCTACTCACATTCAGCGGTGAGACCGAAGGTTGCATTCCAAATGCCAAGTTGTGCTCTCTAAACGCATACTTACAACTTTATTATAGCAGCCAAAGCTATTTTCTTGGAATATTTAGAAGAGATTTATCGAAGTGCACTGGAGTGTAGGTGATTGCAGCCTATTGGGGCACCACACAGTGGCGGGTTCCAGGTTGAATCACTCACCCCGTTGAGTTACCTATCTCAGCCATGGAAGGGGTGGGGGGGAGGAGAGAAATCAGAGGTAGGGTCACCGTGGGCCACTCCCAGACACGTTCTAGCAGCTGGCTTAATAAAAGCACTGGTGGGAAGCAGGGAGAAAATTGTTCACATGCCCTCCTGGCCACAAAGTGTGTGTGACTTAGAGACCTGACTGAGAAAAGTGGAGCATAATGTTAGAATACTTATTTAACTGGAACATAGGAACAGGAGTAGACCATTCAGCCCCTCGAGTCTGTTCCGGCATTCAGTTAGATCATGGTTGATCCGTATCTTAACTCCATCGACCCGCCTTGGCTTCATATCCCTTAATATTCTTGCCGAATAAAAATTTATCAATCTCAGTTTTGAAAGCTTCAATTGATCTAGCCTCAACAGCTTTTTGTGGGAGAGAGTTCCAGATTTCTACTACCCCTTGTGTTAAGAAGTGCTTCCTGACATCCCCCCAAAAGGCCTATCTCTTGTTCTGGACTCCCCCACCAGAGGAAATAGTTTCTCTCTATCTACCCTATCAGATCCTTTAATCATCTTAAACACCTCAATTATATCTTCCATACTCGAAGGAATAGAAGCCTAGTCTATGCAACCTGTTCTCATAATTTAATCCTTTCAGCCCCGGTATCGTTCTGGTGAATCTGCATTGCACCCCCTCGAAGGCCAATATATCCTTCCTGAGGTGCAGTGCCCAGAACTGAATGCAGTCTCTCCAGATGGGATCTAACCAGAGCTTTATACAACTGCAGAGTAACTTCCACCCCTTTGTATTCCATTCCCCTTGAGATGAAGTCTAACATTCCATTAGTCTCTTTAATTAATGGAAACTTCTTAATTCATAACATATCCTACGACATATAATTGGTGGAGAATTTAAAAAATTTTTTTACTGATGTGTGGCATTGTGTTGGAAATATTGATGAGAGCATGAATACTGGATAAAATCTATGTGCATTCCTGAAGCGGAATGATTTCAAAAGTTCCAACACCGGCCATGCGCTCCTAATTGATCCTACATTGATTCAATGTAGACAAATGTGAGGTTATCCACTTTGGATCAAAAAAGGATAGAACAGGGTACTTTCTAAATGGTAAAAAGTTAAAAACAGTGGATGTCCAAAGGAACTTAGGGGTTCAGGTACATAGATCATTGAAGTGTCATGAACAGGTGCAGAAAATAATCAAGAAGGCAAATGGAATGTTGGCCTTTATATCGAGAGGACTAGAGTACAAGGGGGCAGAAATTATGCTGCAGCGATACAAAACCCTGGTTAGACCGCACCTGGAGTACTGTGAGCAGTTCTAGGCACCGCACCTTCGGAAGGACATATTGGCCTTGGAGGGAGTGCAGCGTAGGTTTACTTGAATGATACCCGGACTTCAAGGGTTAAGTTACGAGGAGAGACTACACAAATTGGGGTTGTATTCTCCAGAGTTTCAAAGGTTAAGGGGTGATCTGATCGAAGTTTATAAGATATTAAGGGGAACAGATAGGGTGGATAGAGAGAAACTATTTCTGCTGGTTGGGGATTCTAGGAGTAGGGGGCACAGTCTAAAAATTAGAGCCAGACCTTTCAGGAGAGAGATTAGAAAACATTTCTACACACAAAGGGTGGTAGAAGTTTGGAACTCTCTTCCGCAAACGTCAATTGATACTAGCTCAATTGCTAAATTTAAATGTGAGATGGATAGCTTTTTGGCAACCAAAGGTATTAAGGGATATGGGCCAAAGGCAGGTATATGGAGTCAGATCACAGATCAGCCATGATCTTATCAAATGGCGGAGCAGGCACGAGGGGCTGAATGACCTACTCCTGTTCCTATGTTCCTAACACTCTTCTGCAGCCACACTGCCCCCACTTCAGACCAAATCAAATTCTTTGGAAATTAATTTTCTTTGGTAAAACACTGGTTAACACGTTCATATAAGATTCCTTTGTGTACTATTTAAACACAGCCTTCAACCTGCTTAAAATAATAGTGTACATACCTGAATCAGATCACTATCAGAGGAAATTAAACCTTTTTGAGATGTCTCTTTACTCGCCGAAGCATTGTTAACAAAAAAATTAATATGCCTGATCTGTAAAACCGTAATGCTTCAATATATTTTGATTAAGTAATCAGGCGGAGTTTTCAGCTTTCTGCAGAAAGATATGTGAATAATTAGCTATTTTCTTTATAGAACTCAGGAATATATTTATAATACTACACACAGTGAGTCAAGACCAAATGCTGTATTCAGGTCAAGCAGGTTTAGAGGGTGGGAGTAATCGGACGCAGGTGAGGGGTTAGGGGAGGAAGAGGCAGATTGAGAAGGGTGAGAGGTGGAAGAAGGGGAGGGTAGCAGGAGGGGGAAGATGGGGAGAAGTGGTGAGAATGTGGAACTCACTATCACATGAAGTGGTTGAGGCGAATGGCATAGATGCATTTAAGGCTAGATAAGTACATGAGGGAGAAAGGTATAGAAGGATATGTTGATAGGGTGAGATGAAGTCACTAATGCCCTTTAGGGAAGGAAACCTGCCGTCCTTACCCGGTCTGGCCTATATGTGACTCCAGACACACAGCAATGTGGTTGATTCTTAATTGCCCTCTGAAATGACCTAGCAAGCCACTCAGTTGTAAAACCTCGCTAAAAAAAGTCATAATAAGAATAAAATCGGACGGACCACCTGGCATCGGACCACTAGGCACCGGACACGACAACGGCAAACCAATCCCAGTCGACCCTGCAAAGTCCTCCTCACTAACATCTGGGGACTTTTGCCAAAATTGGGAGAGCTGTCCCACAGACTAGTCGAGCAACAGCCTGACATAGCCATACTCACAGAATCATACCTTTCAGCCAACGTCCCAGACTCTTCCATCACCATCCCTGGGTATGTCCTGTCCCACCGGCAGGACAGACCCACCAGAGGTGGCGGTACAGTGATATACAGTCAGGAGGGAATGGCCCTGGGAGTCCTCAACATTGACTCTGGACCCCGTGAAATCTCATGGCATCAGGTCAAACATGGGCAAGGAAACCTCCTGCTGATTACCACCTACCGCCCTCCCTCAGCTGATGAAGCAGTCCTCCTCCATGTTGAACACCACTTGGAGGAAGCACTAAGGGTAGCAAGGGCACAGAATGTACTCTGGGTGGGGGACTTCAATGTCCATCACCAAGAGTGGCTCGGTAGCACCACTACTGACCGAGCTGGCCGAGTCCTGAAGGACATCGCTCTAGACTGGGCCTGCAGCAGGTGGTAAGCGAACCAACACGAGGGAAAAACTTACTTGACCTCGTCCTCACTAATCTACCTGTCGCAAATGCATCTGTCCATGACAGTATTGGTGGGAGTGACCACCACACAGTCCTCGTGGAGACAAAGTCCCGTCTTCGCACTGAGGACACCATCCAACGTGTAGTGTGGCACTACCACCGTGCTAAATGGGTTAGATTCAGAACAGATCTAGCAGCTCAAAACTGGGCATTCATGAGGTGCTGTGGGCCATAAGCAGCAGCAGAATTGTATTCCAGCACAATCTGTAACCTCATGGCCTGGCATATTCCTCACTCTAACATTACCAACAAGCCAAGGGATCAACCCTGGTTCAATGAGGAGTGTAGAAGAGCATGCTAGGATCAGCACCAGTTGTACCTAAAAATGAGGTGCCAACCTGGTGAAGCTACAACTCAGGACTACATGCATGCTAAACAGCGGAAGCAACATGCTATAGACAGAGCTAAGTAATTCCACAACCAACGGATCAGATCAAAGCTCTGCAGTCCTGCCACATCCATTCGTGAATGGTGGTGGACAATTAAACAACTAACGGGAGGAAGAGGCTCTGTAATCATCCCCATACTCAATGATGGCGGCGTCCAGCACGTGAGTGCAAAAGACAAGGCTGAAGCGTTTGCAACCATCTTCAGCCAGAAGTGCCGAGTGGATGATCCATCTCAGCCTCCTCCCGATATCCCCACCATCACAGAAGCCAGTCTTCAGCCAATTCGATTCACTCCACGTGATATCAAGAAACAGCTGAGTGCACTGGATACAGCAAAGGCTATGGGCCCCGACAACATCCCAGCAGTAGTACTGAAGACTTGTGCTCCAGAACTGGCTGCGCCTCTAGCCAAGCTGTTCCAGTACAGCTACAACACTGGCATCTAACCAACAATGTGGAAAATTGCCCAGTTATGTCCAGTCCACAAAAAGCAGGACAAATCCAGTCTGGCCAATTACCGCCCCATCAGCCTACTCTCAATCATCAGCAAAGTGATGGAAGGTGACATCGACAGTGCTATCACGCGGCACTTACTCACCAATAACCTGCTCACCGATGCTCAGTTTGGGTTCCGCCAGGACCACTCGGCTCCAGACCTCATTAGAGACTTAGTCCAAACATGGACAAAAGAGCTGAATTCCAGAGGTGAGGTGAGAGTGACTGCCCTTGACATCAAGGCAGCATTTGACCGAGTGTGGCACCAAAGAGCCCTAGTAAAATTGAAGTCAATGGGAAACAGGGGAAAAATCTCCAGTGGCTGGAGTCATACCAGCACAAAGGAAGATGGTAGTGGTTGTTGGAGGCCAATCATCTCAGCCCCAGGACATTGCTGCAGGAGTCCCTCAGGGAGGTGTCCTGGGCCCAACCATCTTCAGCTGCTTCATCAATGACCTTCCCTCCATCGGAAGGTCAGAAACGGGATGTTCGCTGATAATTGCACAGTGTTCAGTTCCATTCCCAACCCCTCAGATAATGAAACAGTCCGAGCCCGCATGCAGCAAGACCTGGACAACATCTAGGCTTGGGCTCATAAGTGGCAAGTAACATTCGCGCCAGACAATTGGCAGGCAATGACCATCTCCAACAAGAAAGAGTCTAACCACCTCCCCTTGACATTCAACGGCATTACCATCGCCGAATCCCCCACCATCAACATCCTGGGGGTCACCATTGACCAGAAACTTAACTGGACCAGCCACATAAATACTGTGGCTATAAGAGCAGGTCAGAGGCTGGGTATTCTGCGGCGAGTGACTCACCTCCTGACTTCACAAAGCCTTTCCACTATCTACAAGGCACAAGTCAGGAGTGTGATGGAATACTCTCCACTTGCCTGGATGAGTGCAGCTCCAACAACACTCAAGAAGCTTGACACCATCCAGGACAAAGCAGCCCACTTGATTGGCACACCATCCACCACCCTAAACATTCACTCCCTTCACCACCGGCGCACTGTGGCTGCAGTGTGCACCATCCACAGGATGCACTGCAGCAACTCGCTAAGGCTTCTTCGACAGCACCTCCCAAACACGCGACCTCTACCACCGAGAAGGACAAGAGCAGCAGGCGCATGGGAACAACACCACCAGCATGTTCCCCTCCAAGTCACACACCATCCCGACTTGGAAATATATCGCCGTTCCTTCATCGTCGCTGGGTCTAAATCCTGGAATTCCCTTCCTAACAGCACTGTGGGAGAACCGTCACCACACGGACTGCAGCGGTTCAAGAAGGTGGCTCAGCACCACCTTCTCAAGGGCAATTAGGGATTGGCAATAAATGCCGGCCTCGCCAGCGACACCCTCATCCCATGAACGAATAAAAAAAAAGTAAGTTGGGAGGAGGCTCGTGTGGAGCATAAACAGCAGCATGGACCTGCTGGGCCGAATGGCCTGTTTCTGTGCTGTAAAATTCTATGTAATTCTATGTAAAGAGCCGAAGGGGAATTGCGGAAGAGGAAGGGGATGGAGGAGAGTGGGGGAGGGAAGGCAGATACGGGAGGTGAGGGAGAGGAAGGATGGGGAGAGGGAAGAGGAGGGGGAATGGGTGGATGGGGATGGGGAGAATAAAGGATTGTAAACTACCTCAATGGGGCAGGAAAGACCAACAAACTCTCTCAGTGGGGAAGAGGGAGGGAATTTTGGTCTGCGAGGGTTGTAATATCAGCTCAGCAGGGATGGGGGATGTCCCTTCTTTTCACTCCAGTTACAATTATTATCTGTGCAATGGGAGAGTTACAGGGAGTTATGGTTCCCAGGTGAGGGTTGGGTGAGGGAAGTGGGTGTGAAGTATTGGTGCTGGGGAGGGGGCGATCAGAAACCTTAGAGAGCAAGGAAAAAACTACCTTGGGGTGTGGGAGCTACAAACTGTATCGACTGGGTCAGGATAGGACCTGATGCGGGGATTACAGTCTGGTGGCAGCGATCAGTAGGTGAGGCCACCATGGAAGGACACAATGAAATTACTAGAAGCTAAGTGGCACAACTGAAGACTTATTACACTGAGACTCATTTCAATTAAACTTTTATTTAATACACTTAATTATTATCTTTTGTCTGCCCACTGAACCGCTGTTATACCATCTAGAACTTTCCTGGGCTGACACTGGCTTTATAGTAGAAGTTCTAGCTGACTCCATATTATCAGTAATGAGTGTCAGTATATACATGATTTTCCTGGGTGAGTGTCAGTATTTACATGATGTTCCTGGGTGAGTGTCAGTATATACATGATTTTCCTGGGTGAGTGTCAGTATTTACATGATGTTTCTGGGTGAGTGTCAGTATTTACATGATGTTCCTGGGTGAGTGTCAGTATATACATGATTTTCCTTGGTGAATGTCAGTTTTGACATGATGTTCCTGGGTGAGTGTCAGTAATGACATGATGTTCCTGAGTGAGTGGGTTTTGTGACTAATATTACCAAGACAGGCCTTTTAACAATGTATAGGCTTATCACCGCACCACCTATCAGCATAACTGACACTGCAGGTACATGTTGACTTTTTCACAATGGTTTGCCCATAGAGGAAGCCCCAGCATCATAGTTTCCCATGCATTTTGAAATGGAATGTTCCAAATCACCTAACAATTTTAATATATAATAGATTTTTTTTTAGAAGTAATACTACTCTGATTGTAATGGCATCCAAGATACAATAAATAATAATGGCTGGGAGACATGTGTAGGGCACGTTGAGAGATAGGTGCACGGTACTCCAAGGGATAGACGTGGAGTACGAGTGACAGGCATAGTGAGAGACCAGCTAGAAAATGGGTGTTGGACACACTGAAAGACAGGCACAAGGCACCATGAGAAACAAATTGGGATACAGGTATGAGGCACCCTAAAGGACAGGTGTGAAGCTCTGTGAGAGACAGGTAGGGAGGTGCATGGCACCCCAAGAGGCTGGTCTGAGATACTGTAAAAAAACAAGCTAAGAGAAAAGCTAAGGGCGCTCTGAGGGAAATGTACAAGGTCTCTTAAGAAACAGGTTGGGAGACAGGAGCAGTGCATCCTCAAAACAAGCTCGGACATAAAAGCATGAAGATTGTGGCCGAAATACAAAATTCATACCGCCTCCTTAAAACCTATCTCCTCGACCAAGCTTTTAGTCACCTGTCTTTAGATAAGGCAGAAAAAGAAAGCCTATTAAAGACACCGGGAACTCACTACTATGGAAAACTTAGAGGAATATACAAAGTGCAGGGGTGAAGTTAAAAAGGAAATTAGGAAAGCAAAGAGAGGGCATGAAAATATATTAGCAGGTAAAATCAAAGAAAACCCAAAGATGTTTTATAAATACATAAAGAGCAAGAGGATAGCTAAGGAAAGAGTAGGGCCTATTAGAGACCAAAAAGGTAAACTATGTGCGGAGGCAGAAGATGTGGGTATGGTTCTTAATGAATACTTTGCATCTGTCTTCACAAAGGAGAGGGATGATACAGGGATTGAAGGTAAGGAGGAGGAGTATGAAATATTGGATGGGATAAACATAGTGAGAGAGGAAGTATTAAGGGCATTAGCATCTTTGAAAGTGGATAAATCACCAGGGCCGGATGAAATGTAGCCCAGGCTGTTAAAAGAAACCAGGGAGGAAATAACGGAGGAATTAACAATCATTTTCCAAACTTCACTGGATACAGGTGTAGTGCTGCAGAATTGGAGAATTGCTAACGTTGTATCGTTGCTTCAAAAGGGAACAAAGGATAGACCGAGTAATTACAGGCCAGTTAGCCAGGTGGTGGGCAAATTATTGGAATCAATTGTGAGGGACAGGATAAACTGTCACTTAGAAAGGCACGGAGTAATCAAGGACAGTCAGCACGGATTTGTTAAGGGGAGGTCGTGTCTGACTAACTTGATTGAATTTTTCGAGGAGGTGACAAGGAGGATTGATGAGGGTAGCGTAATTGGTGTAGTCTACATGGATTTCAGCAAGGCTTTTGACAAGGTCCCACATGGCAGATTGGTCAAAAAAGTAAAGGCCCATGGGGTCCAAGGGAATGTGGAAAATTGGATCGAAAATTGGATCGAAAATTGGCCCAGTGGCAGGAAGCAAAGGGTAATGGTCGATGGCTGTTTTTGCGACTGGAAGGCTGTTTCCAGTGGGGTGCCGCAGGGCTCGGTACTTGGTCCTTTGCTTTTTGTGCTATACATTAATGATTTGGACTTAAACGTAGGGGGTATGATTAAGAAGTATGCGGATGACACAAAGATAGGCCGTGTGTTTGATAGTGAGGAGGAAAGCTGTAGACTATAGGAAGATATTAATGGACTGGTCAGATGGGCAGAAAAGTGGAAAATGGAGTTCAATCTGGAGAAGTGTGAGGTAATGCATTTGGGGAGAGCAAACAAGGCAAGGGAATACACAATAAATGGGAGGATACTGAGAGGTGTAGAGGAAGTGAGGGACCTTGGAGTGCATGTCCACAGATCCCTGAAGGTAGCAGGACAGGTGGATAAGGTGGTTAAGAAAGGATATGGAATACTTTCCTTTATTAGCCGAGGCATAGATTATAAAAGCAGGGAGGTTATGCTGGAACTGTATAAAACACTAGTTAGGCCACAGCTTGAGTACTGTGTACAGTTCTGGTCACCACATTACAGGAAGGATGTAATTGCACTAGGGAGGGTACAGAGGAAATTTACGAGGATGTTGCCAGGACTGGAGAATTTTAGCTATCATGACAGATTGGATAGGCTGGGGTTGTTTTCCTTGGAACGGAGGAGGCTGAGGGGTGATTTGACTGAGGTGTACAAAATTATGAGGGGCCTAGATAGAGTGGATAGGAAGGACCTATTTCCTTTAGCAGAGGTGTCAATAACCAGGGGGCATAGATTTAAAGTGATTGGTAGAAGGATTAGAGCAGAAAGGAGGAAAAAAATTTTCACCCAGAGGGTGGTGGGGGTCTGGAACTCACTGCCTGAGAGGGTGGTGGAGGCAGAAACCCTCATCGCATTTAAAAAATACCTGGATGTGCACCTGAAGAGCCGTGACCTGCAGGACAACGGACCAAATGCGGGAAAGTGGGATTAGGCTGGGTGGGTCGTTTCTCAGCCGGCACAGACACGATGGGCCGAATGGCCTCCTTCTGTACCGTAAATTTTCTATGATTTTATGATTCTATGACTCAGTGTCTGATTATACCCCTGTGAAGCACTTAGGGACATTTTACTACTTTAAAGGCCCTGTAATAGATGCAAGTTATTGTTGTTATTTTATCTTTCTTTTGCTGCAAAAATGCCACAATCCTCTTCTGTTTTTCCAATTTTCTCCCCTCCCTCATGACACGTTTGGATCCAGTCTTGTGGACACCTATGGTACCTCATTCAAGTTGCCATTCCTTATGTGTGAGATAGCGAGTATCGGCAGGTTAATCTATCTCAGGTGTCACAGAGTCGATTCTGTTCTCACCTGGTGTCCACACACATGCAATTCCCAGCAGAGATCACTGGATAGCAGTCAAAATAGTAACTGAGGCTCATTGCTTTCCTCCTCTGTCTTAGTTCCTTGGCTGAGATCACTTAGCTCATATTGAGCAGGGCTTAAACCTTGGACTCTCCTTGTTTACATGTTTTTGTACCACCCCAAGCAATGCATTTATCTGCTGAGCCAACAATCCTCCAATAAGGGCTAATTCTAAACCATTGAAACAAACCATGTAGCTAATTCAGTGAAGCATGAATGCACTATGTCCTTCTTATGCATGAGGCTACTGCTCCCATACAGCAGCTCTATTCAGTAAGGCTTTAGGACACGAGTCTTCAACAACTCAGGTCAGTGTAGTTCATCATGACAGCAGGCCACAATAAGTATTTGAGTGTTTTAATCCAGAAGAGAGATACTGACTCCTGAAAGCAGTACTGATAGAATCCTGTTCATGTGCACATGAGCATGTGAGTGTGATCTTTGCTTGGCTGAGTGCAGCAAGTTAGTCACTCTCCACAAAATGCCAATAGCTGCCCTGCTTCACATATTCTGACCATTCACTAGGCGGGGGTGGAGGGGGAGGGGTGTCATTCACCACGCCCACCGCTGCCTGTCCCACCTCAGGATTTGTAGCAATGATCTGCTTGGTATTTTTTGGGTGTGATTAAATTCATTGCCACAAGTGACAATTGCACATGGAAAACCTTTGAAGAAACAATTTGAAGATATTCAATTAAATGTGCACTGATTTATATGGGATCCCAGAAGCATTCAATGGAGATGAGTGGAAAGACCAAGGTTTTTGCTGCTCTTTAAGTTAACAGTGTCATTTGGTAAAGCAAATCTCAGGGTGCTTCATCACCTGTCCAATGGGTGGTCAATTGCTACAAGGGTGTTCTTCTGAGCTTGGAGTTGAAGTACATCATTAGGGGAGAATAGAGGGAGCTTTACTCTGCTGCTGGCTGTGCGATACTTGGCCCTGTAGTGTCTGATAACTCCGGGGTGTTCATAATGTAAAATATTTCATCCCCTGTCATTTACCCCATTTAGAGCACTGTGTTCAGTTCTGGGCACCGCACCTCAGGAAGGATATACTGGCCTAGGCGGGGGTGCAGCGCAGATTCACCAGAATTATACCTGCGCTAAAAGGCTTAAATTATGAGGACAGGTTGCATAGACTAGGCTTGTATTCCCTTGAGTAAAGAAGATTAAGGGGTGATCTAATTGAGATGTTTAAGATGATTAAAGGAGTTGATGGGGTAAATAGTTAAAAACTATTTCCTCTGGTGGGGGGAGTCCAGAACAAGGAGCCATAACCTTAAAATTAGAGCTAGGCCCTTCAAGTTGTCAGAAAGCACTTCTTCACACAAAGGGTAGTGGAAATCTGGAACTCTCCCCCCAAAAAAGCTGCTGAGGGTCAATTGAAAATTTCAAAACTGAGATTGATAGATTTTTGTTAGGTAAGGGTATTAAGGGTTACGGAACCAAGGCGGGTAAATGGAGTTAAGATGCAGATCAGCCATGATTTAATTGAATGATGGAACAGATTCGAGAGGGTGAAAGGCCTACTCCTGTTCCTATGTTACTACTGAACCCTCATTTTGGTGAGCACAGAATTCACACTAAAAGAGACTGATAACTGAATTCTCTTTCCTCATTCTGAGCATCCTGTCTCTGCACTGAAGCAGAACAACTGCTTAGAGGAATACACGTGGAACGGAGAACGTGGAACGGAGAACGAGTCACAAAAAATACTGCGGTTCAGATGTTGAGAGGGGGTGAGGCGACACGAGTAATCATGCGATCTGCAATTCCAAGCCATTCACTTTCTTTCCCATATCATTCATTCCAATTGTGGTCAAGTATTCTTGTGCTTTTCAGGCTCACAGGAAAGGATGCATCAGTGATGACAAGTTGGGAGAGAGGCTTCAGTTACACCGCAGCCAGCCCAAAGTTGAAGCAGTGTGAGACTACCTCCTGCAGGGGTTGTCACACTACTTCTTAAATTGGATTTGGGCAACTTCGCGCCTGAGTTACACTACACAGTTTGTATTGAAACAAGGTCAGACCCACATCGAGCGGCAAATTGTGTAGTATCACCGGGCTAAGAGACCGGTGATGAATCTCTAATTAAAAGGTGGGAAGTGGAAAGTCGGGAGTGATAATGATCTCACCATCAGGAATCTTTTTGAAACAATCAAAACACTTCAAATAACTTCAGTGCTTTACTATCTATTTCAAGGTTATTTTTGAATATTTGTGCTAAAATGACAAATGCTGACCAGAAGAACTGGCTTCGATTGGTTATTGACCCTTACAGTGCGGTTTGATGAAGCTAAATTAACACGTAATGTCGCAACCACAGCCCTGCTGAGTTAATGACTGGATCTCTGATGTTAATTTAATTCTTTTACACGGAAGGGCTCACTAACTCATTCAAAGTCAGTTCTTTCAATTATATCAGCAGTGCTCACCGCTTAAACAAATATATTCAAACAACAACAACTTGCATTTATGTAATGAAAACGTCCCAAGGCACTTCAATGGAGCGTTATCAAACAAAATTTGACACCGAGCCACACAAGGAGATAATAGGATTGGTGACCAAGAGCTTGGTCAAAGAGGTAGGTTTTAAGGAGCGTCTTAAAGAAAGAGAGAGAGGTAGAGAGGCGGAGAGGTTTAGGGAGGGGATTCCAGAGCTTGGGGGCTAAGCAGCTGCAGGCACGACCGCCAATGGTGCAGTTGTTAAAATCAGGGATGCGCGAAAGGCCAGAATCTAACAAATCTAAGGAAGAAGTGTTTACATGCCCTTTTTTTTGTTAGGAAGGAAAGAAGAGAATATCCAGATGAGCCACTTAACATTTTCATCATGTCTTCCACAAGTGGTCAGATGATCAGGTAAATTTTTCAGTCCTGGTGCAGAGCCGGCTTGACTGGACTGCAGTGAATGAAAAGCTCACAGACTGTGTCCTTGCACTATTTTCCAAGGTTGGGCAATTGCAATAATCTATGCAAGCTTCTGGCCTAGTTTGTGCCTGCAGGTGAGAGTTCAGCAAAGGAGGATAGTGGGAAATAGGTGAAGTTGCAGCCTTAAAGGGCTGCAGCTAAGATTTGAAGGCATTTGGCTATTTAAAGGTGAGTGCCCATATATGGGTGAGAAAGGGCTTCGCCTTTTCATAATTCGAAATATTTGTCAGCCTATTTAAATCACTAAAAGCTAATGGACAGATAAAAAATACAATCAAAAAGGGTAATGGAATGTTGGCCTTTATCTTAAAGGGTCTGGAACAATGTTCCCTCTAATTTTTTTCGGTCATGTGCGGAATGAATTTGGGTTTGTGCACCGATATATAAATGCTGTGTGCGCCACCATTAAAAAAAATCACAACTTTGAATCGAAGATCTTTTTAGAAAACATTAGTCAGGGTATATAACAAACAGAACAAATGTACAACATAATGGATAATTGTAACAATTTAATGTTTTATTGGCTGATAAATTTATATAATTTATGAAATGGGTTTCTTAAGCTGTACTAGGACTGAGCAGACCAGTCTCGTTGTATTTTATTAAAAATTATCTGATGGGAACAATTCCAATCAGCTTTTTGTTGAAACAGCTCGATGACTCTGATTCAAACAGAAATAAATCGTGAGCAATCTGAATTTTTAAATTGAGTCAGAAATACAAAATAGCTGTCAAATCAGTCGGTGTGAATTTGGGGACAGGGAACAGTTTAATTAAAGCTCCCCCTCCCCAACCCCCCCCCCCCATTATTGCATTACAATTGTACATCTTGCAGGTCTCATTAGTTTTGGTTGCCTCTGTGTAAGGCAGGGAGCAGTTTGGTCATGAAGAACCTGAACTGAGGGAGGCAGTGGACAAAGATAAAAAGAGACAATCCTTGGGGCAACCGAGGGCTTTTGGATAGCAGTTGTATAAATCAATTTAAATCAACTTCATTGTTTTGATTACAATGTACCAATGTGATTGGAAAGTATATTTTCATACAATTGTAGAATTGTCTTTAATAACATTATCTTTAATAACTTTATCTTTAATAACATGATCTGTGTCAGAACTGCTTCATTTGTAAATATGAAATATGGAAATTATTAAATGATTATTACAATGTGCCAGGTAATTTGGGTTCATCTGTAGTTTACTTCAGAAGCGAATGTCGAATTGGATAGTGACAAAAACTGTTAATTGCACTAATTGTAGACTCCCTCCGATGTCATTTGCTGCCAATACCGTAAATTTGTTTGTCTTTAGACCAAAGTAACAGTTCTCAACAATTCACACTAGCGGTGAAAAGCTGACATTTAATTGAACGCATCTCCTCATGCTTTACTGAATCCTCGTGTACTGAGGTTTTCTGATTGGAAACTCAAATCAGTTGTATCGTGAAGGGATGGAAATTTATACGTATATATAAACTTTTACACTATTTGTCCAATGAATGAATATATTTATAAATATATAAACATTTACACTATTTATCCGATATATATAAATAAATATATAGAAACTTTTACACTCTGTGCAATTAGTATATATTTTTATAGAATATATATAACCTTTTACACTATTTCTTCAACATATATATATATATATATATAAACTGTTACACTGTTTCTTTAATATATTTTATATATATATATATACATTTACACTATTTGTCCAGCTGAGCAGCTGTACCACTGACCTGCACTAGTCGCTGACATCCGCAGAAATACGTTCCCATCCAACTATTACACTATTTTCCCAACGCTCCCGTCCAACTATTACACTATTTTCCCAATGCTCCCGTCCAACTATTACACTATTACATTATTTTCCCAATGAATATACATATAAACTGTTACACTATCTATTTGTGAACACCGGTCTCTGAGCAGCTGTACCACTGACCTGCACTAGACGTCAACATCCACAGTACAATGCTCCGTCCAACCTAACTTTAACTCCCGCCCATGTTGCAAAGCGATTGGTAGTAGCGTCTTCACCAGAGAGCACTGGTTTGGTGCGCGGACGGAATGATGATGGTCGCGGCGCACAACAAACCGCTGCGTAGCTGCGCACGCGCGCAGTTTAGACGGAACAGTGGACTGGAATACAATGGGAAGGAAGTTCTTCGTCAGTTGTTTAGAGCCTTAGTCGGATCCTGGCTGGACTTCCATATTCAATTTTGGGCACCGCACCTAAGGAAGGATATACTGGCCTCGGAGGGGGTACGGTGCAGATTGACCGGAATTATATTAGGGCTTTGAGTGTTAAATTATGAGGCCAGGTTGCAAAAACTTAGCTTGTATTCCCTTGAGTATGGAAGATTGCGGGGTGATCTAATCGAGGTGCTTAAAATGATAAAAGGATTTGATGAGGAAGATAAAGAGATTCTATTTCATCTGATGGGGGAATCCAGAAAAAGAGGGCATAATCTTAAAATTAGAGCAAGGCCATTCCGAAGTGAAATCAGGAAGCACTTCTTCATAAAAAGGGTAGTAGAAATCTGGAACTCCCTTCCCCAAAAGGCTGTGGATGCTGGGTTAATTGAAGCTTTCAAAACTGAAATCGATAGATTTTTGTTAGATAAGGGTATCGAGGGATATGGGTCAAAGGTGGGTCAATGGGGCGGAGGTACAGATCAGCCATTACCTAAGTTAATGGCGGAACAGGCTTGAGGGCTTGAATGGTTTGCTCCTGCTCCTGGCAGGCAAATCCCAAGGGAAGGCAAAGCAAAAATGGAGGCAGGAAACAGAATCTGTGGGCAAGTGATGCAGGCGGCATGACACCCAACCCTGGCTGGTCAAGTGGAGGTGCTGCTGCATGAGGTAGTTGCGAGAAGGGTTTCAGAGGGCAGCAGTGCAGCATTCGTGGCAGGAGGTGGAGCCAGGCTCAATGCTGGATACACTACTACACACCCTAGGAACAGATGTGGAAGAAGGTGCTATGACTTAAGGAACCTGGCAAGACAAGTCTAACCACAAGGTCTTCACCTGTGCTGTCGATGAGTGCCATCAGGAAATCTATCTTGATGTGTTTTGGCACAGTTTACATCATTGTACCGTGTACTTGTAAACCAACAAAAACAAGATGTGCCCAACACCTTTTTTTGTTACGAGGACGGTGTCCCTTTAAAACAATTCTGATTGTAATATTGCTTTCTGGGGATACTTTACCGTTATGATGATTCTGTAATTTCAAAGCTGACCATGTAAAACGTCATGGAATTAGAATTATAAAGGTCATGAAAAGAGAAAACAAAAGTGGCTGAAGCATCGAGCTCATTTCTTTTAGCTTCTGCCGTTAATTCTACCCCAGAACACTGTAGCCACAGTAAATCCCCCAGCCAGTTCACCTGAACGTCGTATGAGCACGCACAATTGACAGAAAGAAAATCATTAGCATTCAAATTCTTACAGTTCAGCTTCCACAAGGGTCTTCCAGCCCACCTTTGGAAAGCGGAAGGAGAAAAATCATTGCGATCACCAGAGAGAACAGCTAAGGGCAGCAGTGTAACTCATCGGGGGTGTAAATCCCTCTTGGGCAGAAGTGCAAAAATGGACAATAGTGAATTGGCCGCCCGTTTTGGACCTCGCCTGATTTTCTTTTCCACTGAAGTCAATGGAAAAGAACATCGAGCGTAGTGTACAACAGGCAGGGGATTCACTATCGCCCGCTTTGCGCTAGTGCCCAAGAGGGATTTACACCCCATTCAGTCATAAATTATCTAATGATTAGTTTGAAAATCTAAAAAACATACATGATTAATATTATATTGTAGAGAGGAATAAAGTACAGTTCATGATTTGGTTTTTGATACAAAATTTGAATTTAGTTTTTCATTGAATGATTCGCAATAGATTATTGCAGGATATTACTCCAGTAATCTTGGCTAAGAACTCTAATAACTTTACATCTCCCATTTGTCCAGGCACGTTTACCATATGTTGGGGAGAGGTAGCAGGCTTTCCTATTCTGTGGCCAAGCTGGCACCAATGGAAGGCCAATACAGGTAGGAGTTCCAGAATGCACAAGGTTTCAGTATGTGCACGATAAACAAGGCAGGGGTGCAGGACTTTGAACATTTGGACCACACTTGGGAGCAATGCACTGATCAGTAGCAACAGGTTGGCAAAAAACTGCAGAAGTTGCGAAGATGTCATACAAGGCAGTTGGGGACTGGCATGGGCTCGATGGGCCGAATGGTCTCCTTTTGTGCTGTAACCATTCTATAATTCTATGAAGAGAAAAACTGAAGGCAAAAAAGCAGAGACAGAAAAGACTCAGGGTAGAATTTTGTCTTCAACAGACTTTGATTCCAATGGAATGAAAATTGGGCAGGTGCTTTAATGGGCAGGCGATGTGCTCTGACAGATTACCACCCACGTGGCACCAGTGGGGAGTAAGCAGCGCTTAGAAGCTGAAAGAAGTGAGAGAAAGCTTGGTTGGTGTAGAGTTTCTGTTTGTCCAAAATGGAGTGCACACTTTCCCTCCTATGGACATACTCCCATTTACCTAAGTCCAGAAAGCTTTGGCACCGGTTGGTAGAACCAAGGTTTAAGAATCACCAACTGCTGGAGATTAACCAGCTAAAGCATCGCAGTATACCAGCACAGAGCACTAATAAACCTCCCCTGCTGGTCCAGCTAGGGCTCTTATTCATTAGGGAACTGGCTTGCAACATTTGAAGCCAAAGAAAAGACCTCCCATGACAGGTCTACCTCTCCAGGTTTCATTAGTGTCTGGTCAACCATCAGCAGTGTTCTGGAGTAGCTGCCTGGCTCATATATTGTATTACTGAATCTGATACATAGGGTTGACTTATTCTGAACTTTCAGTGCTAGAATTGAAGCTACCTCGACCCAGCCTACATCTCCCTCCCCCAACGGGAAGATAGTTATTGGTTAGTCATTGGACAGCTGACATGACAAATGTAGGTGTCAGTCCTCCCTTTGGGGAAAACAGGTGCTAGTAACTCCTCATAAGTGTCATGGTGATCAGCACAAATCACCATAAAATATGTGAAAACTAAAACCAAAATACTGCAGATGCTGGAAATCTGAAATAAAAACAGAACATGCTGGAAAGCACTCAGCAGGTTCATCAGCATCTGTGGAGAAAGGAAAAAGGATAAAGTTTCAGGTCTTATGACCCTTGGGTTATGACGAAGAACTGAAACATTCACCTTTTTCCTATCTCCACAGATACTGCCTGACCTGCTGAGAGTTTCCAGCATTTTCTGTTTTTATATGAAATATGTGAGTCCATTGGCACCATCCTCCTGGTCACTGCATGGACACACACCATGCCCATTAAATGATGGTTCCATTGGTTGGAGGTTGAGAGCTTTAGTAGCTTGCTTATCTGTTGCTCATTTCACTGCTAACATCTAGCCCTGGAAATGTGAACGTGAATTCTCATACACGGTCTACAGGTAATGCCTCTCAGCAACTGTCACCTCAAGTCTGAGAGTTTCCTCATCAGCTATATAACAGGCATCTGCCTTCAGCATGGGGGGTCCTTAGCAGCTTGCAACATGTCATCCATCTTATAGTCTTCTACACATCAAAGTTTAGTGTCATGTACCAGGCTTACTTGTCACCAACTGCTTAATCCAGATCTTCATGTAAGGACCGAGGCAAAGAGAATTGTCTATGGTGAGACTGACTTTCACTCAGCTATACTCAGTGATAGATCAGTGTAGGCTGAAGTCCTCCCTCTTAGCAATAGTTCCCCTTTTTGCCACAAAGTCACTTTACAGCTTGTTCCTACATCGTGCCGGAAGGAGAGCGACTGCTGCATAACCAGGAATTCTGAACCATGATGGAGAATTGTCTGGACAAGGGTCAAGGATGTCACTGAACGGCTGCAGAACATTCTGGAGGGGGAGAGTGAACAGCCAGAGGTTGTGGTCCATTTCGGTACCAACGACATAGGCAGAAAGAGGGATGAGGTCATGCAGGCAGATTTTAAGGAGTTAGGAAAGAGATTAAAAAGCAGGACCTCAAAGGTAGTAATCTCCGGATTACTCCCGGTGCCACACGCTAGTGAGTTTAGAAATAGGAGGATAGAGCAGATGAATGCTTGGCTGGAGAGATGGTGCAGGAGGGAGGGCTGTAGATTCCTGGGGCATTGGCACCAGATCTGGGGGAGGTGGGACCTGTACATGCTGGATGGGTTGCACCTCAATGGAGCTGGGACCAATCCAATGTCCTGGCGGGGAGGTTTGCTAGTGCTGTGGGGGGGGTTTGAACTTATTTGGCAGGGGGGTGGGCAACGGGATGTAGCAATGGAAAGGAGAAACAAGGTGCACAAAGGCATAAAGGATTGGGAGAGAAAGATAGCACTAGAATAAGCACTAGAATAAGAACAGGGATCTGTGCTGGGGCCCTTGCTGTTTGTGGTCTACATTAACGACTTGGATATGAATGTAAAAGGTATGATCAGTAAGTTCGCTGATGATACAAAAATTGGTAGGGTGGTAAATAGCAAGGAGGATAGCCTCAGTCTGCAGGACGATATAGATGGGTTGGTCAGATGGGCGGAACAGTGGCAAATGGAATTTAACCCGGAAAAGTGCGAGGTGATGCACTTTGGAGGGACTAACAAGGCAAGGGACTACACAATGAATGGGAGGACCCTAGGCAAGACAGAGGGTCAGAGGGATCTTGGTGTGCAAGTTCACAGATCCCTGAAGGCGGCGGAACAGGTAGATAAGGTGGTAAAGAAGGCATATGGGATACTTGCCTTTATTAGCCGAGGCATAGAATATAAGAGCAAGGAGGTTATGATGGAGCTGTATAAAACACTGGTTAGGCCACAGCTGGAGTACTGTGTGCAGTTCTGGTCGCCGCACTACAGGAAGGATGTGATCGCTTTGGAGAGGGTGCAGAGGAGATTCACCAGGATGTTACCAGGGCTGGAGCGCTTCAGCTATGAAGAGAGACTGGGAAGATTGGGTTTGTTTTCCTTGGAGCAGAGGAGGCTGAGGGGGGACATGATTGAGGTGTACAAAATTATGAGGGGCACAG
Organism: Heptranchias perlo; assembly: GCF_035084215.1. Taxonomy (NCBI): domain Eukaryota; kingdom Metazoa; phylum Chordata; class Chondrichthyes; order Hexanchiformes; family Hexanchidae; genus Heptranchias; species Heptranchias perlo. The sequence goes on along the minus strand of NC_090328.1, from coordinate 126,841,969 downwards.
ATAGGATGGATACTCAGGAGCTTTTTCCCTTCGTTGAGGGTTCTATAACAAGGGAGCATAGATTCAAGGTAAAAGGCAGGAGGTTTAGAGGGGATTTGAGAAAGAACTTTTTCACCCAGAGGGTGGTTGGAGTCTGGAACTCACTGCCTGAGAGGGTTGTGGAGGCAGGAACCCTCACAACATTCAAGAAGCATTTGGATGAGCACTTGAAATGCCATAGCATACAAGGCTACGGACCAAATGCTGGAGTATGGAATTAGATTAGACTGGGTTTGATGGCTGGCGCGGACACGATGGGCCGAAGGGCCTCTATCCGTGCTGTATAACTCTATGACTCTAACTCTATGACTCTAAGAAATAGTACAGTAATAGGTGGGATCAGACTAAGAGAGAGTACACAAAAGTCTAAGATTGGTTTACAATACATGTGTGTAAACGCACAAAGTGTGGTAAACAAGGTTGGTGAGCTGCAGGCGCAAATAACTATATGGGCATATGATGATGTGGTGATAACAGAAACATGGCTCAAAAAAGGGCAGGATTGGGTACTAAATATTCCTGGATACAAGGTGTGGAGATGCCGGTGATGGACTGGGGTTGACAAATGATACAAGGTGTTCAGGAAAGATAGGGAAGGAAAGAAAGGAGGGGGATGTCAGTAAGGAGAATATTGCAGTGCTGGAGAGAGAGCATGTCCAGGAGGGGTCAAGGACAGAATCTATTTGGTTAGAGTTAAGAAACAATAGAGGTGCCATTACAATACTGGGTATATTCTATAGGCCACCAACTAGTGGGAAGGAGACAGAGGAGCAAATTTGCAGGGAAATCACAGAGAGGTGCAAAAGCCATAGAACAGCGATAACAGGGGACTTCAACTGTCCTAATATAGACTGGGATAGTAATAATATAAGGGGCAAAGAGGAGGAGGAATTTTTGAGGTTAGTTGAGGAGAACTTTCTTGACCAGCACGTTTCTGACCCAATGAGGAAGGAGGCATTGCTGGACTTGGTTCTGGGGAATGAGGTGGGCCAAGTGGAGCAAGTGTCAGTGGGGGAACATTTAGGGAACAGCGATCATAGTATCATAAAGTTTAGAATAGCTATGGAAAAGGACATGGACCACTCTAAAGTCAAAATATTCAATTGGAGGAGGGTCAATTTCAGTGGGATGAGAACAGATCTGGCCCGGGTAAATTAGAATCAAAAATTGGCAGGCAAAACTGCAATTGAACAATGGGCAGCCTTTAAAGAGGACATGGTTCGGGTACAGTCTAGGTACATTCTCACAAGGGAGAAAGGTAGGGCAACTAAAGCCAGAGCTCCCTGGATGACGAAAGAGATAGAGAGTAAGATGAAGCAGAAAAAAGGGGCATATGACAGATGTCAGGTTGATAATACAAGTGAGAACCAGGCTGAATATAGAAAGTTCAGAGGGGAAGTGAAAAAGGAAATAAGGGGGGCAAAGAGAGATTCTGAGAATAGACTGACAGCCAACATAAATGGGAATCCGAATGTAAACAGTAAACGGGTAGTAAGAGGAGGGGTGGGGCCGATTAGGGACCAAGAAGGAGATCTACTCATGGAGGCAGAGGGGATGGCCGAGGTACTAAATGAGTACTTTGCATCTGTCTTTACCAAGGAAGAAAATGCTGCCAGAGTCTCAGAAAAGGAAGATGTAATTGAGATACTGGATGGGCTAAAAACTGATAAAGAGGAGGTACTAAAAAGGCTAGCTGTACTTAAAGTAGATAAGTCACCTGGTCCAGGTGCGATGCATCCTAGGTTGCTGAGGGAAATAAGGGTAGAAATTGCAGAGGTACTGGCTAAAATCTTTCAAACATCCTTAGATATGGGGGTGGTGCCAGAGGACTGGAGAATTGCAAATGTTACACCCTTGTTCAGAAAAGGCTGTAAAGATAAACCCAGCAACTACAGGCCAATCAGTTTAACCTCGGTGGTGGGGAAACTTTTAGAAACTATAATCCGGGAAAGAATTAGCAGTCACTTGGACAAGTGTGGATTGATTAGGGAAAGCCAGCATGGATTTGTTAAAGGCAAATCATGTTTAACCAACTTCATAGAGTTTTTTGATGAGGCAACAGAGAGGGTAGATGAGGGCAATGCGGTTGATGTGGTGGATATGGACTTTCAAAAGGCGTTTGATAAAGTGCCGCATAATAGGCTTGTCATCAAGATTGAAGCCCATGGAATAAAAGGGGCAGTAGCAGCATGGATACAGAATTGGCTAAGTAACAGGAAATAGAGAGTAGCGGTGAACGGTTGTTTCTCGGACTGGAGGGAGGTATACAGTGGTGATCTCCAGGGGTTGGTACTCGGAAGACTGCTTTTCTTGATATATATTAATGACTTGGGTGTACAGGGCACAATTTCCAAATTTGCAGATGACACAAAACTTGGAAGTGTAGTGAACAGTGAGGAGGATAGTGACAGACTTCAAGAGGATATAGACAGGTTGGTGGCATGGGCGGACACGTGGCAGATGAAATTTAACACAGAAAAATATGAGGTGATATATTTCAGCAGGAAGAATGAGGAGAGGCAATATAAACTAGAGGGCACAATTCTAAAAGGCTTACAGGAACAGAGAGATCTGGGGGTATATGTACACAAATCGTTGAAGGTGACAGGGCAGGTTGAGAAAGCGGTTAAAAAAGCATACGGGATCCTGGGCTTTATAAATAGAGGAATAGAGGACAAAAGCAAGGAAGTCATGATGAACCTTTATAAAACACTGGTTTGGCCACAACTGGAGTATCGCTCCCATTGGCAGAAGGGTCAAGAACCAGAGGACATAGATTGAAGGTGATTGGCAAAAGATCATCTCTTGTGTCCTACTCTTTTCAGTGGATTTGATTACAGCCAAGTTATTACACAATTGGGCATCACTGGATTATTCTGATTAGACTGCCCATATTTCTGTTTGCTTTCTATTCTTTCAAAGTTTGCAAATATTTTGTACAGATCAATGCAATCAAACAAATTGAAAATGCAAAATGAAAGTTGTGACATACCAACAAGTATATTAAAAAGTATGGGAAAAGCGTTCATCAATGCTCCCTCTATCTACCAGTATAACATAACAGGAATGAGCGTATGGCCAATGTAAGGGAAAATTCTGGGAAATATCTTCCAAACTCCATAAGGCAATGAAACAAGCTTCAGTAGACCATGATGTCCCTTGAATTATTACTAGCAAATTTAACTTACCCACATTACCCCTCTCCCTATGATATGCCCAATTGTCCTACTCCCTCAGGAACTTGCCAAAAAAGTTACCAGTGGATGTGGAAAGTATGGAATGTAAAGTATCCTTCCATACTTTCCACATTCACTGTAATCTGTTTAAACGGGTGATATCCCTCTGGACAAAAAAACCTCCTGGCATTTACCCTGACTATTGGCCCACATATTTAATAGGTATGCCCTCTAGTTATACTATTACTATCCAGCCCTTGCATAATTTTAAAAATCTAAAACCTCTCTCTCCTGGGCCGATGTTTCTCCAAAGTGAATAACCCTAATTCTCTATCTTCGTAACAAAGACGTTTAGGTAGTATCCATGTTGCCTTTATTAGTACCTTCTCTACATCCTCAATATGCTTCACCAGGTATGGGAACCAAAACTAGGCACAGTACAATGAGTGGAGATGTACCAAAAGCTTATATAACCAAAATATTAGTTTTGCAATTTATTGACTCAGCTAACTGTCCCATAGACCCATTTTCTTTCCTTATAAATACCCAATATTGCTTGTGAACCTTAATGATTAATTAATACCAACCCTTGAATCACATTCCACTTCTGTTATTTTTAATAGAAATCCATGCAAACCTACAGGAGATAATTTTAACCCCCTCACGGCGGGTGGAATTGGAGGTGTCCGCTCTGGAAAGATCATTCCGTAATTATAATATCTAAACGAGGCTCCGTTCCTCAGATTTTGGGAGCCATTTGAGTTTAACAGCTGCAGGCTGGGTTTCCCGGGGCTCAGGAAACTCGGCAACTAAAGGGAGGCAGGAAAAGCCGTCTCCAGCAGGTAAAATACTTTTCCAGCACTGCTTGTGGACCAAGAGTGCTTACCCCCAGCTCCCCTAGCAAATCTTCTGTCTTCTGCCATGATCGGCCTCCCTTCCCGCGATCTTCTGGCCCTTCTGCGATCTTCCGCACCCCCCCCCCGTGATCTGCTTCCCTCCACAGCGATCGGCCGACCCCCCGCCCACCCCGATCGGCCGACTCCCACACCTTTGTTGGTTTTGTCTTAAAAACAGTTGGATGAAACAAAAAGCCCGTCCTGAGCTTTTAGTTGTGTTGCCCCTTCAAAGGGAAGCACTTGATATATCCCAGTGGGGGTGCCTTTAGTTCCAGTCCCACTGGTCTACTTTAAAACAGGACATATGCAAGTCTCGAGTTACTTGGCCCCATATGCATAACAGAGCACTGATCCACATTAAATCACATCTGCTACTATGAGCCCATTTACTTATCTAACTCAGCGTGCAATATACTAATATCCCTCTTATTGCCAATCCTTGTATACATTTTCATACCATTTTCAAATTTAACAAAAGTACTAGTGTTGCCCGTCTCAAGATTATTAATGAAATGAATAAACAGTAACGGACTCACCACAGCACCCTGGGGAACTGCATCTATCATCAATCTCTAATCTGAACCCTTCACCTTAATAACCATTTCAACCAACTCGCAATCCATTCTGCTATTTCCTCCCCAAATATCAAAACATTTTTTTTTCTTATAGCCGCTTACGTGGAACATTATCAAAAGCTTTCTGGAAAACAAGTGGATGATATCTGAATAATTATTCTCATCCACTGTTTCAGTCACTTCCTCACAAAATTCAATTGACTCAGTGAGGCATGACCTGTAGTTATTAAAGCCATGTTGAGAATCCCCAATAACTATGGTACTCGCTATGTGTTTCCTGATAGTACCTCGTATGGTGCTTTCTGATATCTTCCCTGTGACTCCAGTTATGTTTGCCGGTCAGCAGTTCGCTGCGTCTGCTTTCTTTCCTATTCTAAATGATGGAGCTGCGTGAACCAGCTTCCAACCTTCAGGAATCATCCAGACTTCAACGAGCTATCGAAAAATATCAACCAATGCCTCAGATATAACTCTACCCCTTCCATTTCCCAAAGCACTTTAGCATAAATCAGATCAGCTTCTGCAGCACTTTTGATTGTAAGTCCACTAAATTTGGCTAAAAACAAATAATATGTCATTTCTAATTCACTAATTTTAACTGTGCTGTAAAACTGGGGCTGCTCCATTGCCTTCGGAATGAAGACAGATACAAAGGATCTATTTATCCTATCAACTATTTCCTTATCAAAATCAAAATACTGCAGATGCTGGAAATCCTTATTTCCTTATCTTCATTTATTATTTGACCCGACATATCTTTCAAGGTCTAATCTGGTCTTTCATTTTTTGCACTCTCTCAACATAACTAAAATAACATCTTATCATTACCCTTACCACTTTCCAGCATTCTCTTTCATAACCAATGTTAGCTCTCCTTTTATTATTTTTAGTTATTTCAACTATGCTTCATTTTTCTATTTTCCTGAACTTTTGGATTTCTGAGCTTATTTCCTTTCTCATCCAATGAGTCTTCATCTTAGCCTCGATCCTTTCATTTTCCTTGGTGATAGATAAGGCTTATTTCTCCCCCAACAAGGTATTAAAAAATATTCCATCATTCCATGCAATGATTGTCACCCAAAACTATAATCTAATTAGCTCTTCATGCCTTTAAATGTTATTCTGCTAAAATTCGATGATGGACCTGAAACGTTAACTCTGTTTCTCTCTCCACAGATGCTGCCTGACCTGTTGAGTGTCTTCCAGCATTTTCTGTTTTTATTTCCGATTTCCAGCATCTGCAGTATTTTGCTTTTGTTCCTTAAACTGACTTTGGCATTCCAGAGAGTTAATGATCAAACGTCACCTGAAACTATTAAGAATCTATTAGCTTTCATTAAAGAATTAGTGTGGATGAAGAAATATTAATGTGTTAATGATTGTACTTGCAAGGTTTGAAACCAGACAGTACTCAAAGGTTAGGGCACAATTACATTTCCAGTTTATACAAGAATATATTGTCTGTACAGTGTTCACAAAGCTCAGTTCCCAAGATAAGTGTGTATTTTAATCCTTTCAGATTAAGCAATGTCATATACCTTCAACAAAAATCAAACACTTCCAAATAATTACATACACGCCTACTATCAGCATGTTATGCTGACATCAGTGTTTTGGAGGCCCAGTCAGCATTTGCTGACACTAATCAGCACAACCAGGCCCCATTCTGCTCAGCGCTGCCTGCTCACCTGAATCCAATGCTTCCTCCTACATCTGGTGATTTACACATCGGACAGACCCTGCTCCTCCGAGTCAGCATGTCCCCGGGCTAATGACCCAGATTATAACCTGTGCATAATGTTGGCAGAAACTCTCAGGACTTCCCGGGTGCAGTATCACATCTACAGGATTGTGTTGAGTATTTTATTCAGCAATTGTAAATAGAATAGGTTCCACTACAGGGAAATTAATTTCTTTCAGATACCTACTACGCAGAATATTATATTACATTAGAATGGGATAATTTTGCTCATTTTAAATCCCGGACCCATGAGATGTCGTAATATAATTTCTCTTAAAGAGGGGATCTCACCCTCAGGACCTTTTATTATAAAAAATAAATAGTTGCAAAGAATTTTGATTAATATTAACATCTTTCCTCCTTACCTGCCATTTTTTCCTCTGGCCTGCGAGCTAGTGACCTGAGTACGGCAGTCCAATTTTATTGACTTTTTTGATGCCAATCTTCTCCCTTTCTCTCCTGAAAGCACTGACTTATGATGGGGATCAGTTCCAAAGATGCCATCCATCCTTACCCAAGTGGCCATTCTTTGCATTATTCCCATGTAGCTGAACCCCGATTCTGTCCTCGCCCGACATTCACACATTTTTAAAAAAAGATTTGTTGTTGAGGTGCTGAGGAGGCCACCTTTATTGCCCATCCCTAGTTATGCTGAGAAGATGGTGGTGAGTTAAGGCCACTTCAGAGGGCATTAAGAGTCAACCACATAATGTGCAACTGATGTCATATGTAGATCTGACTGAGTAGGGGTGGCAGGTTTCCTGAAGGATATTAGTGAACCAACTAGGCTTTTACAACAAAATTGGCAGCTTTTATGCTTATTTTCCTGCTGCTAGCCCACAAATTCATAGAATCATACAGCACAGAGGGAGGCCATTTGGCCCTTCATGTCTGTGCCGGCTCTTTGAAAGAGCTATCCAATTAGTCCCACTCCCCTGCGTTTTCCTCATGGCCCTGCAAGTTTCTCCTTTTCAAGGATATATCCAATTCGCTTTTGATTCTGCTTCCACCAGTGCATTCCAGATCATAACACCTTACGGCGTAAAAAGATTCTCCTACCTTTTTGTCAATCATCTTAAATGACCAGATTTATTAAATTCAATTTCACAACTTGCCATGATGAGTTTTAAGCTCACAACCTTTGGATTGCTAGTTTACCATCATAACCACCACACTATCGTGCCTTTTCACATGTACGCTTTCCAGCAACTGTGGGCGATTTTATCTCATGCCTAGCTCAGTCCAGTGAGGTCAATTGTAGTGCCCTGCTGAAACTCCGGTTAAGAGCAGTTAACTCGGTGCAGACCAGGGTATCAAGGGTAACAAGCCTGTCACCTTCTAGTCTATATAGTTCATTACCATACTGCTTTTATCAAATAATCCATTGGTTTACCACCACATCTACTTCTTATGAAAAATGTATTTAATGAAAACAGAATAGTTATTTTAATTGTGCAGTACACTTAGGGAACGATATTAGCACATGGGGTTCGTTGACATGGCTGCATATACATTAGGAACAATGCATGTTTAAGGGTTGAAGTGGTTCATTTGGCATTTGTTCCAGGAATTCACTTGAACTAAGAGGTGTTGTCTAACTCGTGGTCCTTTTAGCTGAGGTTGCTGATGTCAGCTTGTTGATATCTCCACCTGGGAGGTACTATTTGTGTTTGGGATTGGAGACTTTTGTTGGATCATCTTCTAAGAAGACGCCCAAGAAAATTCTGAGTACTGGTGAGTTTATCGAAATACTGACTTGGAGTCTTTACGAAGAGCTGAATTAATGCACAGTGGTGAAAGCTGCTCTTTTGGGTGAATAACTGTGGGGGTCCAACTTGCACGCTGATAAATGCATAAAAACACTCTAATCCAGCCAGGTGGGGGTGTTGAGTGCTAGTTTAACATCTCATCCGTCTTCTGTAAGAGATGTTAATCCGAGGCCCCGACTGCCCTCTCAAGTGGACATGGCACTATTTCAAAGAAAAGCAGGGAAGTTCTCCCCGGTGTCCTGGCCAATGTTTATCTTTCAGCTAAGATCACTAAAACAGATTATCACATTGCTGTTTGTGGGATCTTGCTATGCGCAAGTTAGCTGCTGCGTTTCCTGCATTGCGACAGTGACTACATTTCAAAAGTACTTCATTGGTTGTAAAGCACTTTGGGACATCCTGAGGTTGTGAAAGGTGCTACAGAAATCCAAGTCTTTATTTTTCTTTCTTTCTTAGATATGCTGGATCTCAGTCCCTTTTTCCACACGTCAGAATTTCCGCATCATTTGGAAGTGGGCGTGTCATACACCCTCACATACAGGCAGATGCCATGCAGATAAGGGATATACATCAGACAATGTATTTCCCATCATTTGTGCCCTAACAATGAGAGCCTGTTGTGTCCCTGCCATCTAGCATTGCTAAGTATATTGGGTGGTCATATAAACTTTAAAAGGCTGGTTTTCCTCCTGCAATCAATTGGTGTATAGAAACCAGCCTATTTGAAAATGGCACACTTCTTTTTTAATAGCCATGATGTGGAGATGCCGGTGATGGACTGGGGTGGACAAATGTAAGGAATCTTACAACACCAGGTTATAGTCCAACAAATTTATTTTAAAATCACAAGCTTTCGGAGATTATCTCCTTCATCTGACGAAGGAGATAATCTCCGAAAGCTTGTGATTTTAAAATAAATTTGTTGGACTATAACCTGGTGTTGTAAGATTCCTTACTTTTTTAATAGCACAGCCAGCATGTGGCAAGGCTCTGCAGCAACCTTCTAATCCTCACCTGTGGTGGGTGCCCCAGCTGCACCAGAGATTGCATGGCAGCCCACCAATAGTACACAAATGCTCCTGACCTAGGGATTTGGAATGGGGTCAGGCCACATCCATGGGTTGGGTGGAAGTTCTGCCCAGGCCCAGCCCAGATCCACGCCAAAAGATGACCCGAGGGATTTTGAAGCCTGTAGCTCTACGCATGTTAATTCAGCTCTTTCATATTGTTAGACTCAGGAACTAATCCAGCATCAGTTCTCCAATGGTGTCATCAGGACTCGATGCTTAAACAAAAAAATAATTTAAAAAATCAACATAAATAGAATAAAACATAAGGACGTTAAGTGGAAACTCATTATAATTCACTCTAACAGTTTATTAAAGAGAGAACAAACTTTCATTTATATAGCACCTATCACGACCTCAGATCATCTCAAAGCACTTTAACAGCTAATGAAACACTTTTGAAGTGTAGTCGCTGATTTACATGCGTTTATTATTTTCTCCTTTCTTCCCTGGGTTAATTTCCTGGGCTTCTGTCCTTTCCCCTTGACAACAAGGAAGGGATAAAGGATTTATTATTTGGGGAACTGTGGCTGCAAAGCTATGTTGCACTGTGTTACAGTGCTGCCTTGTAGCTCATTTTTAAAATGGGTCCTGAGGGAAATTTCAGCAGTGAAGTAAACATACAAGGACTTTTCAGACATATCAAGTTATTAGGGAGGTTTGAATCATAAGTAGGTTTTATTCAAGATTATTTTTTTTTCTCCTTATGACATTGGCTATTCCTATGAGCTTTGCATCATAAAGACTTTAGTGATATCCTACATATATCTTCCTATTCCCTGCTTCTGCTTTTCTACTGAATAGGATACATAGGAACAGACTGAATCTGAAGGAATGCGGCAGATGGTCAGCAGTCTGTCAGATTCAGATTTGCTGTTTTTTATTATTATTTTAAGTACATCCAAATCCACTTAGCAACAAATCCGATCTCAGCAAATTCCTACACAGTCCCAATATATACAGATCTGGTTGGTAGCAGGCTATAAGATTATAACGTGATCATTTCTATGATGTTGCGAACTGCAAAGATGGAACTTGCCATGAATTATCAAATCGTCTGGACTCCGATATGTTTTTATAGCAGAATTTCCTATAAATAAATTGCCAATTTTTTTGAGTTTCTGTGTTCCCGTGAAAATCTTGCTGTTAAGAAGTCACAATCATTATCCTTTAGTGTGAACAGCAGCATGCATCAAAGGCATAAAGTACACTGGCCACCAGAGCTGGCCCAAAGCAGAACACACCCCATAAAATTTACAGTATATGTAGGTAATATTAAAAGATGGAGAATTACAGTGTATACTGAATCTCCAGTGGTCTGATGGTGGTTATAAGGTGCTCAAGTTTTATTCTCAAATCTTGACCTAACCAGGAGGCTTTATATAGATCACTGCTTTGAAACCACTCCCATTATGCTCTGTACAATCACTATGTGGTGTCCATTATTGTCTACAAGATTAGTCCTGGCAGAATTATACATATGGCTTTTATAATTCATGCTCTTTTTCATTTAATTGTCTTTACTATTTTCACCCTCAGCACCATTTAAACAGCAAATTCAGGAGGATCAGATCTGCAAATTAGTTTTCTAACATGGTCAAATCTACTGTTGGAAATTGATATGAAAAACCACACTGGCTTGGACAATAAAACTATAAATTCGGAATAACTTTGAAGGCTTCTAATTCTTTTCTGTAATTCACAATATATCAGGTAATCGTACACAAAACTCATAATTTGTGATTTCTCAGCCTACAAATTGGAGTTGCGGTTATTAAGGAACGAATGATTAACTGGCTCGTAAGATATTTCTCTCCCCATTATTTTAACGCAGGCATTAGCCTGTCTGCTTTAAATGGGTTAACGCCTCGGCTAAAATAGCGGAAGAATATCACACTTAAAAGAATATAGGCCCTGAATTTCCATGGAGTTCGTCTCAAGTCCCACCGTAAATTCAATGAAAACCCTGGGCAAATGCTGTTTTTGGCCATTAGCACCGTTGCTCTGGGGATTCCTCCAATCTCCCACTGGAAAACTTCCATGAAAATTCCAGGCATATCTCTATTATTTGTAACAAGGTGAAGCTCCTCCAAAAGAACTGAAAAGAATTGCCCTTTTTTACCTCAAATGTCTCCTCTCTTGGAATACAGTTCTATAGGTACCAGCAGCCTTCTAGTACCTCAGCCTTGTGGCCACTAATAGTATTTAAGCCTAGATAGTTAGCATTGGGAGGCTATCACAGCTGAACCCTGTCCTGCCTTTACCTGACGCCTACATATGTGCACCTTCCAGTTGAGGTCACTGGGTGATAATTAGAACAATAGAAAAGATACAGCACAGAAGGGGGGTCATTCGGCCCATTGTGTCCATGCCGGCGGTAGGAACTCTGTATGATTTTCCCAATCCCCAGCCTAAGAATGCTGAGGCTAACTTTAGCAGCTTTAACTCTGACTTTTACCGAGATCAGCGAACTCATAACAAATCAGGAATCAAACCTGGGGCAGGGGGACCAAACTAGTGACACTGCCGCCACATAATTCTTATAGTTGTAGCTCCGCATTAACTTTCCGCGTGGCACCCAGCCAAGTTGATCAAGTTGAGGAGCCCCTTCCATGTAAGAAATTACGGCGATGAATCTACACCCTGCTACAGAGCAGCAGTGCGATTTTGGAATTAATAATTACTAGTCGGTCTCCCATGATGTTGTACACGGGGCGTCACAACCAAGTGCAGTCTTTAAGTGAAGTGGGATTAAGGGCAGAGGATAATTCGACCAGGGCACACGGACATAATTCAATCCCCATTTCAAAGTGATACATTCTGTACTTATTTTTATAAAATATTTTGAATTTATATTATTATTTACTGTTAACTAGAAAAACTTACAGCAGTTAGAAAAGCATACAAGTAGAGTTGGTCGGAGCGTAGCAGTTTCTCTCCAATACAGGTTAAGGAACAGGGAGATGTAAAATTGAAGCCTTACAGAGTTACCGCTGGTGGGAGAGTGTAATCACGATATGACAATTTTAAATAGGGATTTGTAATGGGGAAAAGTTGACAGGATACGTGTGATGATGTAAGATTCTTAATATAAGTTATCGATCTTCCTTGGCGTGGCAGGGATTTTTTTTAAAAAGGAATAGAACTAGGGATATTTAAAAAAAAATAAAGTTAGCAGGTTACAGATGAAAAGGAGGAGTAGTGGGCCTATCTTAAAAAAAAAAGGGAATTCAACTGAGGCTATGAAAAGATGAGCAGAACCAGGGATATTAAAAAAAAAACTGGGGCATTAAATAAGGTAGAAGCGGAACCAGGGTTAAAAAAAGGCCAGGCTGGGGATATGACAATAAAAGAAGGCTATTTAAAGAGAAACAGCACTACAGAGGAGTTTAAAATGAGAAGCGCAATTTTAAAAAAAGCACCAGAACTGAGATTATTGTCTTTAAAATTTGATTTTTTCTTAATTTTTAAAAATCTTTTAGTGAAGTCATGACTTGGATCAATCTTTTTTTGATGGGAAGGGCAAAGAATCATAGTTTGATTATGGGAGGAGCTTCAAATATTGCTGTTCTTTTCGGAGTTAAACCGTGGGGATGGGAAGGAAGTCTGAATGTCAGCAGAGGCAAGAATGTAAATTTTCCACTCTCTGAGTTAGGCTTCAAACTCTTCCTCACAAGAGCTGCCAGGTCGTTAAATAGGGCCGGCTCCATTTATCATACTTCAGATATAAAAGGAGTTGCCAAAGCTGCCAAAATCAGGTCAGGTCACAACCGTATGCAGAAAATAGCTTCAGTACGCATGTAAAAAGGACGATACCCAAAGATGCCTAAGACAGGTTGTGAGTGAGTCTCAGTAAGTTGAAATCGATGCCCAACCGCCATATTTTCTCTCATGATCATTTTAATGACTTTTAGAAACAAAACAATTGGCCAGGTGGGTTGGAGGCACTGGCAGGTGCTTCAGCTAAAAGAGTTGGGTGGCAGGCTGGAGGCAACGGAGGCCTCAAGTGTTCAAAAAAAGGCACCAGCCCAAGTTCAAGTGCTACCATTTAAAAGAGCCGCTGCGCTAGCAGTGGGAGTGTACGCACTGGGTGCTTCTGGAACCAAAGCAGCTGCCACAGCTAGTGAGCACCTGCTACACGGCGGCAATTACGGGTGACACAGTAGGGGGGAAGTGCGGCAGGTGTGGAGAGAGGGGCTACCATAGTTCGGGGCAGCCAGCTGAGGGGCAGGTGTGATGAGATAGCACGAATCTTGGCTCTTTTGAGAGTCCATGCAAAAGAGGAGGTTGCCTTTACAAAGACATTGAACAGGCACGAGGTGGGGGCAGGAAGTGTGCTGGAACAGGGGAGGAAGAATTCTTTTCATTCAGATGCCAATAAGCAGGCTGGAGAAGCCTAGTAAATGGGGCAAGAACAAACATTGAAATATATATTCAATGCAAGTCAGAAGTTTAAACAAATGTCGGAGAATGCCTTACCATTTATTTACCTCAATCCAAAAAATAACATGGTGACCCAGCACAAATGAGCAGATTACAATTCATGGCATGATGTCACCTAGTGGCCAAGGACTGCAACAGCAGGCAAACTGAAAACACTTTTTTTACCATGTTACCCCACATACTCTCACTTTATAAACAAAATATAAAGAGTTAGGCTGTCACGTAATGCTAATTCAGATATAGAACACTTAATTATATTGTAAAACCCTATAACAGGGCCACCAACAGGTAGGACTGGTACTGCATCCAAATATTGACGCTTTTATAATGGATTTTCCCATAGATAGAGCCTGACACAGGAGTTTTCAATGCATTCTGGAACAGAACGTTGTGATCCATTTAGCATTAATACCTAATAGATTACATGGATGATTGCAAGAAGCAAGTTGCAGAATTTTTTAAATAGAATTTGATTGAGATTCTTTTGTATATTTAAAAAAAAAATAATGGCTCAGTTAAGTACTTAGTGAGAGGTAATTGCTACGGGAAATAGAGATAAAGCCATCTCACCTGTTATAGAGAAGAATATCTGGAACCCACACATGATCTGAAGGAAAGCGTAGGTTTCGAACACCACCATATTCAGTAACATTCCAATTTAAGTAGCAGTCTGTCCAATGCTGTTTGAAGCAATAAACAGTTGTTTTAATGTGTGCACTTATTAACAAAACAAATAAAGCTTTGTGTTTGCAGGCCATTTTAAATTATTTTTCCCCCACCCCCCCCACTTTCGGGTCTCGTAATTGGCTTTCACATTGTTCTACAATTACAACAGTCACTACATTGAACAAACTTCAATGACTGTGAAGCATTTTAGGACATCCTGAGGTTGTCAAAGACGAATCTTTCTTTCTTTCCTCCTTTCTTTCCTTCTATCTATCCTGTACAAAAGAACGGGCAGGTCACTTGCTCTGAGTTCTCTTGCGATGTTGCACTGTAATAGGAAGATTTGCCCTCCCTCATTGTGGAGGCTTCCTCGGCTTCTCCCTCCAACACGTGGATGTTGATGACAATTCATTACGTGGGAAACTGTAGGCATCAACTCAACCTCTACCACTCACTGGGGCAAGTTCCAATGTGCCGTGCACCCCTGCACCACGTAGCAAAAGGGGGCATTTTAACTCCCCACGCCCGGCGGAAAATGGGCGGAGCAGGAGTTAAAATAGAATGGCTCAATTTCCTGCTCCTTTCCCACCACGTGGCTATTTCAACACTGCTGTTTCTTCAGGCTCAGACGTCCGTCTGAACCAGGCAGGAGCCTCGTACATTTATGTAAATTGGGGTGCTATGGACCTCGATGGCACTTTAACTGCTGACTAGGCGGGGATGCTGTTCTGCAGGAAGAAGAGGCCCTGTAAGGTGAGTGTTAAACTTTCCTTTGTGGGGCCAGGAGGAGCAGGGCCCCACAAGGAAAGTCTGGGTCTCTACCACCCCTGGGACTTACCTGACTGCCGGCGGGCAGCCTCTGGGTCACCCGATCTTCATTTGCCGGCAGCTGGCCAGCTGCCTCTCTCCGTCCATGTCGGGCGAGTAGCTGGCTGGCAGGATGCAAGTGAGGCCTGGCCATTAAAATCGGCCGGGCATTCCTGCTGCTGCTCAAGGCTGGCCAGCCGCTCGCCCACCCAGTTTTACCGCCTCGGAGTTAAAATTGCCCCTAAACACACTGAATCAGTGACGGATGTCACGTTGGCAGTTCTGACATTTTGGTTTCTGCCCTCAGCTCGGTGACTGGTAGATTTATGTAAGGCTCATTTTCTGTGCTTTTGAGATGGAACCAATAACACCCCTCCTTGTACACAAACAAGATTTGAAGATACAGTCTACAGCAGTTGAAAACTAAGTGGGATTTGAATTTTCACCAAAATGAATATGTTTTTTTTCCTGAAGTTATTTAACCACTCAGTCAGTGACAAGCACAATCTTTTCCTCATATCTTTCCTGGCAGGCTTTCTTCTGGATCACGTACTCTGATCCTGGGCCAATTGCCAATCACCAATCTTAGCCAGGTGATTAGAGATGCACAACAGCTTAACTTTTCTTTGTTTAGAAAGACACAACACGGTGACATGGATCACCTCAAAACTCATCATCGTGCAATCTGCATATACCATTGTGTTGAAAATGGATCATATCTCTTCTCAAATAATAAAAGCTTTGCAAAAGACTTTTTTGTTGAAGATAGTGCCCCTTTAACCGACTAAGTTGAAGCACCAATGGCATAGGTCAAAGCAGTTGCCCCAGAATTATTGTATATCGCTGCTTCTTCAACGCACACAGATTGATGCTGAGATATGAACTTGGACAACACGATATAACAATGGCCTGGGCTTCTACTTTTTCAATTTACTCTGTGTCTGGCTGTCATCTGAGAAATGCAGTTGAAGAATATCTGTTGAAGGAAAATCGAATGTAGAAACCATTCGGGATTTGAATTTGCCCGCAGATCTGTTCCCAGAAAATAGCTATTTATGATCGTTGTGAAACTATTGCGCCTGGAATGTGTTTTTGCCTCAATGTGCAAAGTATGCTTTTTAATTGCAGAAAATACAGGCCTTGTTAATAATTAATAAAAAGTCAAGGACTATTGATTCTGCTGGCAAAGTTCAGGCGTCCCACAAGCATGAACATTTCAAATCTCGAGGATTTCCAAGTTGATTTCTGAGATCTTTATGAAGGAAGGTGACAGGCTGCAGAGGAGTTGATGTGCGATGCTCTATTGGGAGTGCACTATAAATTGAGTGGCAGCGCTTAATGAATTGGAGCTATACATGTGTCATTACGTAATATGCTGTATGAATACAAGCGAGATCCAGTTAGGACGATGCTGTCATCACCTCAGGCTCTTTAACTCTCTGAGCACCAAACCTCATTTGTACTTTCACAATACAGCACAATTTCTATCGCTTCACTGTCACTTTAGCAGATGATTTTGTGCAAATATCAGAACCCACCTCATATTACCCATTTAATATGTGTAAAATATGATATTTAATGGTTTCTCCTCAAGGGGAAATTCAGAAATTCAGTCACTCTGGGCCTTGAATGTCTCCCAAAGCTATTGAGTGGCATTGTCATAGACATGGGAGAAGGTTAACCTCTCAACTGGGGACTATTTGCGACATAGGGAGACAGAAGTGGAAAAAGAAAGCTAGGAGATTATATGCATCTCGATCTATCTTTGCAGAGATTCAGCTGACACTGCTTAAAATTTCTTTGATGGTTCAATCAATCCTGGTTTAAAAAATACTACATGCTGTGTAGTCTTGAGTTTTGTGTGGCTCCTGTAGTTCCACAGAATAAATCTAGGCGGAGGTCCACACAGAACAGGGACACAGTGGAGCGACTTGAGTTAGCTTTCTGTAGTTCTGCTTTCTTAGCCATAAGGCACTCATATTTCAGGCAGATACTAATGCTAACTTTTGATTTGGAGGCATTTTCTTCCATTTCTGATTAATGTGATTAACTCTGTAGTGCATTAAATGTTGTTTCTGAGCAGGGTATTGCAACCATAACTGCTGAGGAAACTCTTGATCATTATGCGGTCACTTTATTATTTTCTTTTGCCCCTCCTTTGTTTGCTGATCAGTACAAATTAGGACTCAAACTTGGATCTATCCAGTCTGGATAGCTTCAGCCACTCATCACTAAACCATTGGGACAACTACAGTCTTTAAAGATGACAGACACATGGGGCTCGATTTTCCCGGGAAATTGCGGGTGCGTTGGGGGTGGGGGGGCTCCGAAAATCGGGGAAATCCCGTTCAGGTTCGGAGCCCGGCTCCAACCTGCAGACTTCCGGGGTCCCCATTGACACATCTGGGTGCGCGCACGCCTCCCGAATGCGGAAGTCCCACCGGCAATTAAAGCAGTTGTTGAGGTGGTTTAAGTACTTGAAATACTTAATTTTCTCCACATTTTGGCAGGGGTGTAATTTTGAAGCATCCTCAGCATATTTCCCGTACTGTGGGGAACACTCCATGTTGCAACAGACGTGTTTCAGCCAGCAGCCAGTGAGACATTCAAATGCTGATTTGACAGATGGGGAGAAAAGGTCACTTCTTGCGGCAGGGCACTCTTGTTATTTCAGTCAAAGTTTTGGCTGCAAGGTCTTTGGGGGAAAAATTGAATCAGGGTCCATTCTGGACAATGGTAGCGCGCACCACCCAACAGACCCTACGCAGGCAGCATGTCAACTTCGTGTTGCCTGCTACATACCCTGAATTCTCCGTGCAGCAAGCGCAGCCCTCGCTGCTGAGAGGCTGCAAGGAGAATGAGGAAGTTGGAAGTGGGGCGTGGACAGCGCACGTCATCAGCTGCCTGCATTACTTAAAGGGACAGGCACATTTCCAATGACAGATACACAGCCAAGGAGGAGAAGGGAGAATGGCATCACGAGTAGCTGCACCAGCAAGAGAGCAGGCACCAAGATTCTCCGACGATGCTCTGGAGGCCCTGGTGGAAGGTGTGGACCAGAGGAGGGCAGCCATGTACCCGCAGGGTGGCCAGAGACCGTCTAGACTACAGCTGCTTAGGCATTGGCAGGCCAGCACAGGAGGTGAATGAGAGGAGCATTGCACCACGCACGTGGGTGCAGTGCCGCAAGAAATTTAATGATTTGACACAAATGGTCAAGGTGAGTGAATGCAAGAGTCAAGTGGCAAATCCTACCAACTGCACCAATACTCCATGCACGACACCTCCCGTCACCCACCCACCCACCCACCAACAAACACTGCCATCCACACGCAATGCTGCATCTCAACCGCACATAATACCACACTTGCAGGCCACACAACCACCACTCAAAACACACAAACTGGCAGCTATTTGACCATGACAGGCACATCACCCACACACCTTGCAGGACATTCACTGACCACATTGTCCTCTGTCTTGCAGGAGAAGGTGGCGCATAACAACCGGCAGTAGAAGAGACCTGAGGCTGGACGGGCACCTCTACACGTCCTCACCCCCCTAGAGGAGACGGTGCTCAGGATCATTGGGCAGGCCGTCACTGCAGCCATTACAATGTCCCACGCTGGAGGTCCCGGTCAAGGGGGTCTCTGCATATCTAATGATCCTTCTTATTTTCCACATCTCCCTCCTCCCATAATCTTTTCTGACTCACGTGCTGCACATGCTGTCAGCACACACCTCGTACTTGCTCCTCTCCCCGCTCCACAACTCAACCTGTTTCCCTTTGTCATTGCAGATACCCAAGAACACGTGGCGGCACCCGAGGAAGAGGAGGAGGGGGAGGGGGAGGGGGAGGGCACTGAAGCCACACCGTCACTCGATCTGACACTTGCTTCCACCAGCTCAGAGACTGACACTGCGCATCCTTTAGAGGCTAGGTTAGAGGAGGGATCTGCACGTGGTGAGACACCGAGCACAAGTGCGCACGAGCCGGGGCGGAGGGAACGGATACCACAGGTACCAGCTCACCGGAGGGCAAGGTCACTCACTAGTTCTGCTGCAGAGGAGTCAGATGAGGACTTCGATGGGCAAAGGCTATAGAAGATGACTTGGGGCACTGGAAAGCCTGCCAGAAAGCCTGCACATAATGAGAAGGGGCATGGAGGAGTCCAGCTCCAACTTGGCACAGGGCTTTGTGCAGAGCTTGGAGCCCATCCTTTCCAACATGGAACGGGTGGTCACCTCCATCAGCGCAACTGTGGAACCCACCATGATGCAGGGTCTGATGGCCGATGTCACAGCATGTCATTGCAGCAGAAACATCTGCCATCCAAGGTCTGACTATGCATTGGAAGCTCAGACTGTTGCTATCGTGGCTCTGGGGACCACTGTGGAACGGGGCTTCCAGGGCATCACAGCACTGCAGCAATCCGTTCTCCAGCTGTGCTGAGGCGCTGCCCCGGGAGAGTGGCAGTGGCACCATGGCAGTCGGACCCGCTGTCCTCTCTCAGGATGACAGCATTCCTGCTCCCATCCCTGCCACTCTGCCAGTGCCCCTGTTGTTGCCTATCGGCCAGCCAGGCCAGACTGCTGCAGCCCAGGTTGAGATGGTGCAGTCTGAATCCAGGCCCTCCAGGCGCAGAGCTGTTCGAGGTCGTCCTCCAAGGCCAAATGGATGTTCCTCCATTGAAGGCCAGCAGCCTTCCACTACCCATGCTCCAGCCATTGGGGAAGCACCTTGTAGGAGCACTAGGATAGGTAAAGGCACATGGACAACAGGCACTAAGGGAATGCACAAGGGAGAATAGTTCTGTTGTGTTTGCATATTTTCACTTATTAATCCATAAATGAGAGTTTGATTTTGCATTTGGTGGTGGTTTTTATTCATGCAATGAGCTGAGAGGGACATCAATGTGTAATCTGATGGAGGGCGATTTGATTGTCTTGTGGGAGCGGAAAGGTGGGGAGTGTAGGACTGTTGGTGAGTTGGGGGATGTAGTTCAAATTATTGATAGTGGGCACGGATCGGGCGAGCACACAGAGCCCTTGCAGACAAGGCATGTGGTTCCTGCTGTACCCTTGCATCTTCCTCCACTTCCTCTTCTGGCTCCACCCCCTCCTCCTGCTCCTCCACAGCCTCTTCTTCCTCCTCAGCCTCCTCCTCCACCTCTGGCTCAGGGTCTTCTGCAATCATTGGTGGCAAAGGCTGGTCCCTCATGATGGCGAGGTTGTGCAGCATGCAGCAGACCACCACGAATCTGCCCACCCACTCAGGGGAGTACTGCAGGGCTCCTCCAGACCGGTCCAGGCAGCGGCAGCATTGTTTGAGGAGGCCTATGGTGTGCTCCACGATGTTGCGTGTGGCAGCATGGCTCTCATTATAGGCCTGCTGTGCACGTGTGTGTGGGTTCCTGACTGGTGTCATGAGCCACATCGTGAGGGGATAGCCCTTGTCACCCAGTAGCCAGCCTTTGACTTGTCAAGTCGGATGAAAGATAGCTGGCACGTTGGACTGCCGCATGACGAAGGCATCATGACTGCTCCCAGGGTAGCAGGCATCGACCTCCAAGATATGATGCATGTGGTCGCACACCAGCTGCACATTGAGGGAGTGGAAGCCCTTTCGGTTGACGAAGACGGCCGAGTTGATCTGCGGGGCATGCAGGGCAATATGCGTGCAGTCAATGGTACCCTGCACCATGGAGAAGCCAGCAATGTGGGCGAACCCCCGTGCTCGCTCGTTCTGATTGTCTCTGTGGAGAGGGAAGGTGATGAACCTGTTCCTCATGTGGTACAGTGTGTCTGTGACCTCCCTTATGCAGCAGTGCACTGTATGCTGCGAGATGTTGCACATGTCACCAGCAGAGGCCTGAAATGCTCCTGAGCCGTAGAAATTCAGCACCACGGTGACCTTCACAGCCACAGGCAATGCTGTCCTCATCACTCTGAGGATGCAGTTGTGGCCGCACCAGTTGACAGATCTCGGTCACGGCTTCCTTGGTGAACCTCAGGCGTCGGATGCAATCCTCCTCGGTCATGTTGAGATAAGAGAATTGATCCCTGAAGGCCCTCATTGGGTAGAGCCTCCTGCTCAGTGCCCTGCGCCTCCTCGTCCTCCGTCTCCTCGCAGCTTGACCTGCTGGGCGTGGCCTCTTTACATGCTCCCAGTCATGCCCAATGGGAGCCCTAGCAGACCGCCCATGGTTGGCAGGAATGTTGTTCCACCAGGGTTGTAACTTTCTGACCCGTAAGGCAGTACCTGCCAAAACACTCTCAAAAGTAGTTCAGGAACTCTCAATAAGAACAGGGAGCTTCTAAAAACACTTCCTACTCCTCCAGCAGCCAGAAGCAATAATCCAGCAACTAACCTGCAACACCTGCATGGCCCTTTAAATAGAGCTGGTGGGGGGGGGGGGGGTCCTTCAGGCAGTGTAAGAAACGTTTAGATGGTCTGGGATAAGACTGTGCGTTGAGTTGATGTTAAGGTCCAAAATTGTGTGTATCACTTTAAATCAGCGTTGCACACTGATTGCAGCCATTTTCTTCCTACTTTACATGCTTCCAGTGTTCAGGATTAGCGCATGCACTAACTCCTCTACCAAGATGGCGTCTGGCGCACGTCAAGCAGGAAGCGTGCGTGCGTATCCAAGACACCATTTTGGATGTCGGAGGGGCCGTGTAGCGCCGAAACAACGGGCGCTACACGGCCCAATTTAGCACCCTATGTGTTTGCACTGGAAATTCTTACTTTCCACTCAAAATTCTGCTGTTCAAACTTGTTTAACTACTTTGCAGACCCCCTCAAACTCACACTGTTCGGATGGGGGGAGCGCCATGGCTGCATTCACCAGTACATTCGAGGACGAACATCATCACCAGCCTCGTCAGTCACGGTGTCCACCTCTGCCACGTGGAGCTCCACAACACAGTGCTGCGCCACAGGCACCTGCACAACAGCACGGAGGGCAAGAATAGAGAGGGGCACCGCTTGAGGAGGCCCCATCCACATCTGCCATCCACATTGAGGAGGAAAAGGAGGAGGAGGCGAAGGAGGAGGAGGATCAGGAGCAGGAGCATTCCATGGGCAGAGCAACGGCTCACCTGGCTGTTCGTGAGGCCAGGGAGTCACTGATATGTGAATGGTTCTCCTAACATCAGACAGTGTGAAGAGTCCAGTCCTCACACCACCTGGACAGAGGAGCGGCCACACCAGCCCACCCCCCCCCCACCCCTCCCTGCACAAAACAGTCCTGTAACTACACATACACCCACTGTAGAGTGACCCGAGGTGTGATTATCTGCACTGGTGGATGGCTCGCTGAGATGTGACGATGCACCCTTAGAGGCCGGCAGGTCCTCTGAGGAATCGCCCTCTGCCGTCACAGCGATCGCTGAAGGCCCTGTAAGAGAACAGAAGGCAATATTAAGCATCATCACAGATGTGTCATGTTGCAGTGAGCATACTGAGGTGCTGACGATGGCAAGGCATGTTAACATCAATTCATAATGTGTGCTGAAAGTTAAAGTTATGTCACCTGACGTTTGTCGGGTAGCAGTCTCGGTGTCCCTGATGGGCAGACAGTCGAGGAATCAGCTGAGCTCCAGCGCCTCCTGTCCCGCGTTTGTGAGGACGACGATTTGTTGCGGCCCCCCCTCCGGTCCTCGCCCTCTCCCGCACATTCTGAGCTCTCTTCTCCTATGAGCGGAGAAAGTACAGGCGCGTGAGTGAGGGATGGTGACGTGGCCAACCGCTGAATGCATTTGTTTGGGTGAGGCTGACCGTGAAAGAGATGCATCAGAGGGTGAGTATGAGACAGAGCCATGACATTGTATGAGGATTGGGTTGAGTGGTAGTGGTGGGGTGAGTAATGGGGAGGTGAGGAAGTGCTGAGGAAGTGCAGGTAAGTTGAGTTGAGGATGAGCCTTAAGTGGGTGTGGGGAGTGATGTTATACAGTGGTGTTGGCAGTGCAGAATGAGTTGGGGGGTGGGGGCAGTGATGTGGAAGATGGAATGTAGGAGAATCAGTAAGTGTACTCACTCTGGCTGACCTAGTTAGGTCATTGAAACGCTTCCTGCACTGGATCCAGGTGCGGGAGATGTTGCTGCTGCTGGTGACCTCCTCTGCCACCTCGAGCCAGGCCTTCTTGGTGGCAGAGGCAGGCCACTTCCTCCCGTCCGCCGGGTAGAAGACATCCCTCCTCCTCCTCCTCACCCCATCCAGTAGCACCTGGAGTGAGACATCGCTGAATCTTGGAGCAGCCTTGCCCCTGTGCTGCTCCATTGTGATCAGTTGGTGTTTGCTCCAGGAGCAGCCACTGAAGGACTGCCCCTTTAAATAGGGCTCATCCTGCTGACAGCTTGAGATGCGGGTGCGCAGTCCGCCCGCTGCGCAGTTATCGAACGACAAACCCGGAAGCCACGTTAAGTGGCTCCAATTGACTCGCGATCGCATGTGAAAGGGACATTTTTCATTGGGCGGGTTACCCACGCCCCCAATCACCACCACCCCCTCCCCCCCAGCTGCCATCTCGCCTCCATGCTAAAATTGGGGCCATTATTTTCTAGATTATCCTATATTAAAATAATTTATCTTGTTATATTTAATCTTGAATTAAGATTAGAGAAGCTATTAAGTACAATATATTGGAAGGCAACTGGCAGAATAATTTTCCTGACATATAGATCTTGCCCTACTACGTTAGAAATGTAATAAACAGTGAGGGGATTAGTAGCAGGCGGACATGGACAGACTGGTGAAATGAGCAGGCACTTAGCAGATGAAATTTAATGCAGAGAAGTGCGAAATGATGCATTTTGGAAGGAAGTTTGAGAGAAAGCAAACTAAATGGTACAATTTTAAAGGGAGTGCAGGAACAAAAGACCTGAGGGTTTACATACACAAATCTTTGAAGGTGGCAGGACAATTTGATAAGGCTGTTAAAAAAGCAGACGGGATCCTGGGCTTTAAAAATATAGCAATAGTGTGTAATTCTAACACCCCCAAGGCACGAAGGATGTCAAGGCCTTGGAGAGGGTGCAGTGGAGATTTACTAGAATGGTACCAGGGATGAGGGACTTCAGTTATGTGGAGACACTAGAGAAGCTGGGGCTGTTCTCCTTACAGCAGGGAAGTTTAAAGAGAGATTTAATAGAGGTTTTCAAAATTAGGAGGGGCTCGGATATGGAGAAATTGTTTCCACTGGCAGGAGGGTCAGTAACCAGAGGACACAGATTTAAGATAATTGGCA
This sequence comes from Heptranchias perlo, assembly GCF_035084215.1. Classification (NCBI taxonomy): domain Eukaryota; kingdom Metazoa; phylum Chordata; class Chondrichthyes; order Hexanchiformes; family Hexanchidae; genus Heptranchias; species Heptranchias perlo. Next base: position 126,817,538 of record NC_090328.1, on the reverse strand, counting down.
AAAGAACCGTGAGTGGGATGAGGAGAAATTTTTTTACGCAGCGAGTTGTTATGATCTGGAATGCACTGCCTGAAAGGGTGGTGGAAGCAGATTTCAAAAGGGAATTAGATATATACTTAAAATGGATAAATTTGCAGGGCTCTGGGGAAAGAGCAGGTGAGTGGGACTAATTTGATAGCTCTTTCAAAGAGCCAGCACAGGCTCAATGGGCTGAATGGCCTCCTTCTGTGCTGTAAGATTCTATGATTCTTTGTTCATAATAGCATGGTAAAGGTCTAATGGAAATTGCTGACTAGTCACAGGTGTGGTTATAGCGACATCGTGTCAGCCACATGCACTAATTTTTGTAGAAAATGCCTTACATAAACTCACCCAATACAGGTAAATGTACTTCACGTGCGTATATTCACTTAACAAACATCTACCACCATTCAGTAACCAAGGAAGTAAAACATTCAATGGTCAAAAAACACTCATACACTGATTTTTGTCTTAGCATTATACAACAAATGCACAAATGCACAAATGCACAAAAAGGTTAAAGTACACATACATACAGCGTGCGAATATGAATATTGAGATCTCATGCCCAATGACTATGTTTATTACTCATCTTTTATTTACTATTCAGAAAGGGAATTAGCCACATCTGGATTCCCAATTAGGCACGTGTGGCTAGTGGCTAATGTATTGGACAACACTGCTCTAAATGACCTTCAATATTAATAAAGATGTTGCACGGTGGGGAAAATCTGATTCTCAACTCTAACTTACACTCAGCCTAGCACCCCTGTAGCTAATTGTTCTTCAAGCTATGATCGCAAGCAAATTCAGGCTCTAGCAGCTGTCACAGCTGTGTAGAAGGTCCTAACACCATGCCTACCTGAACAAGGCAGCAATACCATCTGAAACTAAGCGGGTCTGAACTGGGTGAAATGACTTGAAGATGTCATGGGTACCAGGGATGAGGGACTTAAGTTATGTGGAGAGACTGGAGAAGCTGGGGTTGTTCTCCTTAGAACAGAGAAGGTTAAGGGAAGATTTGATAGAGGTGTTCAAGATCATGAATGGTTTTGATAGAATAAGTAAGGCGAAACTGTTTCCAATGGTAGACGGGTCGGTAACCAGAGGACACAGATTTAAGGTGAGTGGCAAAAAAACAGAGGCGACATGAGGAAATATTTTTTACGCAGCGAGTTGTTATGATCTGGAATGCACTGTCTGAAAGGGTGGTGGAAGCAGATTCAATAGTAACTATCAAAGGGAATTGGATAAATACTTGAAGGGAAAAAAATTACAGGGCAATAGGGAAAGAGCAGGGGAGTGGGACTAATTGGATAGCTCTTTCAAAGAGCCGGCACAGGCACGATGGGCAGAATGGACTCCTCCTGTGCTGTACCTACTATGAGGATTTCAGTGCTTACATTTTAGTATTTTTTTTCTTTCCTTCCTTTTTTCGAAATCACCTCTTCTCTCCACTCTTTGCCTGCATGAGCTATCTCATGGTGAGATACAATTCAATGGAAAAGAACACCTCCTCCTCCCCCCTCCTCCCTCCACTAGCTCGCCCAAGTGGTCAATGTTCATCTGACAGGGAACATCAGCACATTATTCTACCGTGGAGGGGTGGTGGAGAGTGGGGGGGGGGGGCGCATCTCAGTTGCGTCCGATCCTGTTCTCACGTCACAGCCAGAAGTACACTTTCCACAGGAATCACCGGACAGTGGTCCTGGGCAGGAATCCTGACTAATTTCCCCTCTCCTCTGGATGTTGAGGCCAACTGTAGTGCTAAGCTGACACTCTGGCTGAGATCATCATAGACCAGGAATGGAGCTTTGGACTTTTGTTCTGTATAGCTGAGCACCACGCCACTGAGTGCATTTGTCCACTTGAGTAACACACTTAAGAAATTCCAGTGACACCATAAACTATGAGAGCAAAGTCTGAGTAAAGTAAAGCAAAAGTTCAGTAGAAATTGAAAATTACTTGGAGTGCTGTGTATAGTTCTGGTCTCCATATTACAAAAAGGATACAGAGGTACTGGAGAAGGTGTAAAAAAGATTTACAAGGATGATTCCAGAACTGAGAGGTTCTAACTATCACTAAAGACTGAACAGACTGGGACTCTTTTCACTAGAAAAAAGACCGAGGGGTGAGCTGATAGAGGTCTTTAAAATTCTGCAAGGATTCGATAAGGTAGATGCGGGGAAGATGCTTCCACTTGTGGGGGAGACCAAAACTAGGGGACGTAAATATAAGATAGTCACCAATAAATCCAATAAGGAATTCAGGAGAAACCTCTTTACTCAGAGAGTGGTTCGAATGTGGAACCTGCTACCAAATGGAGTAGTTGAGGCGAATAGCATAGCTGCCTTAAGGGAAAGCTAGATAGGTGCATGAGGGAGAAAGGAATAGAAGGATATACAGATAGCATTAGATGAAATAGGGTGGGTGGAGGCTCATGTGGAACAGAAACACTGGCATAGACCAATTGGGCCGAATGGCCTGTTTCTGTGCTATAAATTCTATGTAAAACAAAATGTCTATGATTAGGCCAAATGTAGTAATACCATTTAAGAAAAATTGAGAAATCTAGATCAGAGGTGATCATACTCTATATCCAGCCCATGAAACCCAGACTTGGGAGGCAGAGGGGACCTTCTTTGCGATCCAGGACTGAAGAGGATGCTTTTACTCTGAAAGACACTCAACAATGGAACCATTGTGCACATCTGTGGAGAGCTGTTGTCTTGTGACAGTGAGACCTAATTAGGTGGATGTCTAATGGGCTCCCTGTAACTGAATAAAATTTACAATTTCTTCTCACAGGGAAGTGGGTGAACTAATTTTTTTTACTGTCTAACATAAGTTATAGAATTGCAGAGGTATGAGCCCCAATTTTAAAGCCACCTGCCTGATGAGAACGGGACGCGCAGGTTGGGTTAAAATGTCAGCCGCGTGGCACTCTCCGGAGCCATGCTGACCCGCAAGCCTTGCAAATTTTAATAGGCCCTCGAACCAGGCATGCAAGACATTTATTGAGATTCAAAAGTTGGGGTGTGATGATGTCATTCAGACTTTGACCACATTTTAACCACCAGCAGTGAGTTCGATGCATCGTTCCAGCCTTGCCAGGAAAACCTGGCACCGAGGGTCAGCAGGCCCAGAAGAGAGCCTGGAGGAGCAGACGGCTTAGACCCCCCCTCTCTTCACTTACCTTGCTGGGGACCATTCCTGCGAGTCCCTGGCTGCCACCTGCTGCCGCACTCGCCTGACTTCCACCCGCCAGGCGTTGCTGACACCAGGTTCAGGTGAGAGTTGGGACTGGTCCATTTAAATGAGGCCTGGGAGCTAAAATGGTTCGGGCCTCAGATTGACCAGCTTGGATGAGCCTGGCGGTCGCCATGCCAGCCCCACACTCGCCCTGAGTTAAAATCAGGGCTATAAAATTTCAAAGTACAGAAGGAGGCTATTCAGGCCTTTGTGCTTGCCCTGGCTTTCCGAAAAAAGCTAGAAAGAAATTGCATATGTACAGCCTTTCATGACCTCAGGACATCCCAATGCACTTCATAGCCAATGAAGTATTTCTGAAGTATAACTCCTTTTGAAATGTAGAGAAACACGGCAGCCAATTTGCACACAGCAAGGTCCCACAAACAGCAATGAGATAAAACCGGATAATCTGTTTCAGTAACGTTGGTTGCCAAGACACAGGGAGAACTCTCCTGCTCCTCTTTGCATAGTGCCATGGGATCCTTTAATCCACCCAAGGGCGCAGACGGGGCCTCACTTTAACGTCTCATCCGACAGTCGACGCCTCCGACTGTGCAGCATTCCCTCAGCACTACACTGGAGTGTCAGACTAGATTATGTGCACAAGTCTCTGGAGTGAGACTTGAACCCATGACTTTCTGACCCAGAAACAAGAGTGCTACCACTGATCCAAGGCTATACATTTAGTTTGAATCCCCTGCTGTTTCCTCACATCCTTTTAAATTCCTCTTTATTAAATATTTATTCACTTCCATTATAAAAGCTATTTCGAAAGCCTTTCCATTAAATCTTTTCATATTGATCTTAAATTTATACCCTGTAATAACTGACTCATCAACCAGTGGAAATAATTTTTCCCTATTTACCTTGTCAAAACTCCTCATAATTTTGATATACCACCATGAGATATCTCTCTCTCTGTTCCAGTGAAAAGAGCCTCAGTTTCTATAGTCTCTCTTCATAACTAAAGCCTCTCATCCCAGATACTTCTTAACAAATCTTATCTGTACTCTCTCCATGGACATAATTTTAACATGGTGGCAGGAACTTAGCGGGGAGGTGAATAGTCGCATAGGAAACCCGGAAAAATTTTATGTCCGTCGGCTTGAGCGATTGCGACTCAATGAATGCCCTTAATGTAACTTTCGGGTTTCGTGTCTCCAAGCTGCGCAGCGGGCACACTGCGCACTCGAATGACATGCTGGGAACTAGAGTATTTAAAGGGCCATTGCAACTGTGGATTTTGAGGGAGAGAGGAGGAATTCGCAGATATGGAACACCAAAGGACTAAGACAGCACCTCGGTTTAACGACTCTTTGCTTGAGCTGCTACTGGCCGGTGCGAGGAGCAGGAGGGACACACTGTACCCGAGTGATCAGAGGAAGCACCCTGCCTCTGCTACCAAGAAGGCATTGCTCGAGGTGGCAGTGGAGTTGAGCAGTAGGAGCGCTGTCTCAAGGTTGTGGGTACAGTGTAGGAAGCACTTTAATGACCTAACCAGGCCAGTTACTGATTCACCTACATCCTGCGGTATACATTTATATCTCCTTCCCCCCCCAACACTCTGTATGGCCAAGCTTACTCCATCACACCCACTTAAGTCTCATTATCAACTTACCTTCACTTTCTGTGCACTTTCTCACCTCCTATTTGTGAACCCACCACTCCCACTCACCCCAATCCTGATGTAATGTGATGAATCTGTCTGATAGTCACCCTCTAATGCATCTCTTTCATTGGCAGCCTTGCCCAAAGCAATGCATCCATCAGGTGACCATGTCACCCTGACTCACTCACACGTCTGTTCTTTCTTCCCTGGTGAAAGAGAGTGCAAAATGCATGGGAGTGGAGTAGGACTGGAGTGGGGGCCACCACAAATAGTGCCCCTGACAGAGGTGGAGGAGGAGGCCTTGGAGCTCAGCCGCACGGTTGAATGCCTGGCCGTCAGAGATGGCGAGACTGGCACCTCGCAAATGGCTGGTGACAGAACTTTAACATCCTTCACACTTATTATGAATAGATGTTATCAACGATTGACCTGTTGTACACCTCAATATGCTCATTGCAAACTAACTTCTGCAATGATTCTTAATATTGGTTTATGTTCTCTTCCAGGGCCTTCAAGGATTGATGAGGAGGAAGGCGCCATAAAGTTTGATCATAACCTCCTCTAACTTATATTCTGTTGTTTTGGTTGTATAGTTCAACTTCCTACTGGCATTGTTGATTGCTATTGTACATTGGTTGGACATGTTTAGTATCTAGTCTACTAAGGTTCCTGAGATTCTTTCAGCTTCATTCTTAGCTACTTCAGCACCATCATTGAGTGTACATGTCGTCTATTTTTTCTTCCTGTGATGTTCTGGAAGAGCCAAAGATCCTCATCACAACATTATATGCAAGTAATGCAATGAAATTTTAGTTGCACAAAACTTTATATTCTTCAATCAGCCTCTTATTTCTAATAACAATAAAATCTGCAATAATCATTAAATCGGGACAATAAAATGGAAAGGGATAAAATTCTTACCATTTCCAGCCAAATATTTGTGATCAACACCTGATTTTTTTCATCCTAAAAAGAGAGAGAATAATTATTTACAATAAATAGAAAATGTTATGCATTACAGCCACATAGGGAAGGAGGCTTCTCAAGTCTTTAGAAATATGTACGACAATTGAAAATCTACGTTCAAGCAGAGGACTTGGGTGTGAGGATGTGGGAAGGAAAGGGGGAAGGAGTTCAATATTATGAATGAAATGGATGCCTTTAACAGATAGCTGAGTTGATCAGCAGGGACATAATATAAAGGACTACCAGACACCACAGAAATGGTCAGTTCAGATGCATAGAAATTGGACGAGCACAAAAATTGGACAGATCAGACAAACACAATGAGAGGGAACTGAACATAAACAAAATGGGCAACTTATCTCTGTGTTTATATATGGTATAATTTTCCCCTTCTATGTCCTGAACTTCTCTGTGTTGGTTGTCCACGTGCCCCACCATTAAGTTCTAACTTAGCTAAGGGAGTGTCTGCGGTGGATTGCTGTATATCTTTTAGCAACTCCTACTTTCTTTTACATCCATATAATGTCCTCTGCTACTACTCCACAGTAATATTCAGGTCTTAACTTTACACTCTAAGTTATGTGATCTCTTTGAACTAAGTCCTCTGAGTGGTTACAACAGGGCATTTAATGTAGCCTTAACCCATCTCTCAGAAAAATGAATTAACTAGAAGTGCAGCCATAGTTGCTATGTCGGTAAAGGCAACAGTCATTTGCATGCAGCAAGATCCCACAAACAGTAATGTCGTGAATGACCAGTCTATCTTTTTTGTTTATGGTTGAGTGAAGAATGTTCACCATGATACCGGAAAAACCCCTGCTTTTGTTCAAACAGTACCATGGAATCTTTAATGTCCACCTCAGCAGGCAAATGGGACCTTGGTTTAACATCTCATCCAGAGGACTGCACCTCCAACAGTACTGCACTGAAGTGTCAGCTACCTTATGTCCTGCATTGAACCTACAACTATTCTATGCTTGGTGCCTCATTTGCTTGTTTGGGGGGCTGTCCTCTCCTCCCAAAAATGTGCTCACACTGTTCCATTATGGAAGTTAACAGCACTTGCAGATCCTCATTGTTAAATCAGGATTTTTTCACTTGTCGTTTGGCCAATCCCACCATGTGCACACTGTACGGTGGTGTTAAATAGGTCCACAACACTTTTGTGCAGTAAATAGCTTATTAGTTGCTAAAGAAGCTTTAAAGAATCATTTTTGCAGCTGCATTGCGATTGACTGTCTGTTTTTTGTTGCTACTTACAAACACACATTGGCAGAAATTGCAATGTTTCACAGCCTTTGATTTCATTAGTGGTCCATTGATTATGCTGAAAAACAGCCACGTTTCCTATTTTTCATTAAAAGAGGTATGTGAGCTGCATTGTGATTTAACTTACACTGCACTTAAAATAAAATCACCAATTTAAATACACTGCAAGTCATAAGTTTTACAAGTTATATAAAACTCTCCATTTTCCAGCTCAAAAATCCTTTGACAGTGCTGATAAACATTTACAGCATGAGGTAAGTGAGTGATTCTTTGGAGACATGGGTGATCTAAAGTGAATAAAACCTTCAAAAGGTTCCTGACACTAGACTAAGGGAATCTTTCCCCTGAGCAACCCTGCTGTTGTCTTTTATGCCTCACTGCTGATGAATGGATACATGCGAGGTCTGAACTCTGCTGCCAACCCATTATAACCACCCACTAGCTATGTGAACCAGCTGTCCCCTACTCCTACACATCTCCTCCAGACTGCCTGTGTCCTGAAGGAATACTCTATGTGGAAAAGGAGGATGGTGAAAAAGAAAGTTCCGTGTCAAGTCAGCAATGCCATGGGAATCCACTCCATTACTTTGAGCCAAGTTTTGCGATTGAAACTGTGCAGTTTGTACGCAACGCTGCTGAAGGGAACCAACTGGTTTCATGCATTGTAGGCAGTGTTCTGTTCAGTAAAAAACTTACATTTTATAGATATATCTGATATTGAACGTAGTACATTGTGAAACAATTTAAAATGGGAATGCAGAAACAATATTTCAGGAACAAATAGCTAAAAAGACTCAGTGAACTAAGAATTGCTCAGGTAGAGCCTTCTTCAGGTAAGCAGGAACAGCATGTTTCAAAGGCATCCCCACAGAGTCACCATTTTGAACACTATTGTGAGTTCACACTTCTGTAAATACGGAACCTGCTGCACAGTAATTTCTTTTCAATATGGTTTTCACCTTGTTTTATTCATTCTTGTCAAAGCTCTGCTTTAATCCTGTTGTTAAACTGAAACTACATTTTAAGAACATTAATGCCATAAAATCTTGTCATATCTACAATACCTCAAATACTCTTTTCCCTTAAAACAGTTTCTTCACTCCTGTAGTTCAAAGTCTTGAAGCCTCATACTGGATTACCTGGCCTAACCAACTCATCACTGCAGGGAAATCTCACTGTACAGGTGTAACATTTACCCCATGGTTTTTGCTTTGTTTCTGTTCTGTTTCCACTGACGTTCCACGGAACGTTTTCACAAGTCAGTGATTACGAGCATCTCCCAAATCCTCCTGCTACAGCTCAACAGCAAGTAGCCAACTCACAGTCGCATACATACCAACCTTCCACGTTTTACACGGACAGTCATTGTTTCACACATGGTGTCCGTGTGTCCAATTAGGCAGGTAAAAACCAGCAGAGATTTAACTTTCCGTGCTGCACTAAAGTCACTGAATGAGCTGTCGTGGTTCAGTTGTGATGCTTCTGCTCTGCTCCCAAACCTCTCCCTCACCTTCATTCTTCTCTCCAACCAGCTGTTTTGCTTAGGGCCAACCTCTGCCGAATGCTGAAGATGGCAACTGGAATGAATATAAAGTGAGCCTGGAAGTGACATCAATTGAAGTCAGCTTATCAGCTTGTATTAAATGATAAAATAAACATTATTGATGTCTAAGGATGAGAGGTTGTGTTACTGCCGTTAATTCATTCCTGTGTTTTCTTTCTGTTATTTTTATATTGAAGCACACTTTTGTTTTGGAGATAGTCAAAAGTCCCAGTGAAGTCATCAGTATTCAGGACGGTTCATGATCAGGAGAAAATTTCTCATGAGGTTCCACCAGTTAGATTGTTCAATTCCTGTTCCAAGAGCCCAGCTTTGACTGTCAGTCATAATTGACTCACCCTCTGTAGTCTATTTGGCTAGTACCACTGCTCTGTACTGGCCAGTAAAAAGGTTACAGTTCAGACAACCCTTAAATTAACTGCTCGGGTCCCCAGTCTACATAATTTCCTATGGAGTCACTCGCTGATGTCCCTATTGAGTGTAATGGCCTGTAACAATGGGTTTACGAGGAGAAACTTCATGATCTCCAAATGAGATGAGAGAATTTTATTTGACAATTTTATATGACTTTGCCTTGATGTGAGAACATTTCATGTTGAAAGCTTTCCACCCGAGACTCACGGTTCACCTTTTAAGGAGTAAATACCGTGAGGAGCTATTCACTTTGTAACTGTCAGCATTAATAACAAGTGTCTTTATAGCTACCTGGGAATTTAGTCCTCATGGGGAGGGATAGCATCATCTTATTAATGATAAATACTGCGGCTTTCTTGGGGAAGCAAAGAAGTGGGAATTTTTTAAAAATATATTTACCTAAATGAATAATTGGTCTTTAAAAACAATGTGCTTATAGCGAATATAGATTCTACGAGCCAGAAAAAGGCCTCCAGTGGAATTATGTGACAGGCCATTTTTGTTTAAGCGAATACTTCTAGATCAGTGGAGCATCAAAGTTGTTTTTATCAAAAGGGATTTAAGATTTCAACTGTCAATAATTTACATCAGCTTATCGCAATGACTAAAATAACAGTTTAGTTATTAAAGTAACTTTATGTGATGTGAAGGGCAGAATATAAATTCTGATCTAGGTTTCACAGTAAATGTGTTTACATCAATGGACCAAAAACATCAATTGAGACAATTAGTAAGTGATAGGTGTAATTAACTTTAGTCAAACCAAATGTTCCCAAATTATACTTGGACTGAGCCTTATGCTTTGCCAGCAGACTAAAATTCATATCATTGAACCTTCTTAATATCTGCCAGAATATGCCAGTTAAAATAAGGTTGTGATGTATGTGGAGGCATGTGCACGAACACTGATGAGTTTTGCAAATAGGTGCAAACTGGAATTTGGCAGCCAACCCTTTTTGTATCACATTAAATGATTGCATTAATTTGAATGGACAATATGCACATGGACCAAGTACAACATCTACATGGAGGAAATAATGTAGCACTCTCCACATGAATATATCACCAAAGGGTGAAAATTGTACCTCCTAGATAAAACTTCTTACAGTTCTATCTAGGAGGATGGACATGCTCAAGTTACCTTCACCACACGGTTGGCAGCGGTTCAAGAAGAAGGACAACCACCATTTTCTCAAGGGCAACTAGGGATGGGCAATAAATGCCGGCCTTGTCAGTGACGCCCACATCCCGAGAAAAAAAAAAGCCTGTCGATCATGCTGTCATTAATACACTTATACTGTGAGTGGCATGACTTGTGCCAGTTACAATAGAGACATTATCTCCTACATTGAATCCATATTTAATGTACCCATTCAGAATAAAGGAGATAAAGGAAGAGAATGGGGAAAAAATGCTTATTGCTCTAGTTATAAGGAGATCTTCTGTTTTGACCAATTGCTTATTTTTGAGGATGGTTCATGGTTCGGGTGCTTTTTATGTGCTCTCCGATGCAGGGCAAAGAATGGCTTAATCGGAAAATATTTTCCCCCAATTAGCGGCCCTGCACTCCTGAAAGCTCCAACACATGCACAATGTGGTCCTTCAGGCATCAGTCAGCCTCCAGTATCTTGCTCAAGTGCCATTCACCAGGCACGAGGCCGGATAGGGAATGCTGGAAGGTTTTTCAACCACAGGGGAACTGCTGATGAGCCTGATTCTGTCCTGCTCCTGTGTCCACATACACACGCTTTCCAGCATGGGTCACTGGTTAGCAATCAGGAATGGGATCCATGGCCGGGAATGCTGAAACAGCTCAGTGCCGTAATGCTTCATGTCAGTGTGAGAGCAAAATGAAAGATCACCGAAAACCCAAATCCTTTTCACTTTCCATCTTGTTGAATGGGCACTCATTCACCATGTATCCACATTTTGTGTTACTTGTTGCAGTATGCTTCACCTTACATCTAAACACCGTAAATTCTATTTGGGTTGTCTAAGCTCTTGTTTTTCTGGGCTGCAAAGGCCCATTATGAAGGGTTTTCATAAAGGAGATAGGGAGAAAATGTTTCCACTGGGCAAAAGAACCAGGGAGGAGATGAGGAGAATTTTTTTTACGTACTGAGTTGTTATGATCTGGAATGCACACTGCCTGAAAGGGTGGTGGAAGTAGATTCAATAGTCACTTTCAAAAGGGAATTGGATATATAGTTGATAACGAAAAATTTGCAGTGCTATGGGGAAAGAGCAGGGGAGTAGGAGTAATTGGACAGCTCATTCAAAGAGCCGGCACAGGGACGATGGGCCGAATGGCCTCCTTCTGTGCTGTAAGATTCTGTGATAACATGGAGCCTCAGGAGCCACCTATACATTTGGAATCTAAGTTTGTTAAATCCGTCTGTTTTAAAGTGATGGGCAAAAGAACCAAAGGCAACGTGAGGAAAAACTTTACGCAGCGAGTAGTTATGATCTGAAATGTGCTGCCTGAAAGGGTGGTGGATGCAGAATTAGTCGTGGCTTTCAAAAAGGAATTGGATAAATGTGTGAAGAGAGAAAATTCGCAGGGTTACGGGGAAAGAGCGGGGGAGTGGGACTGACTGGATTGCTGTTACAAAGAGCCGGCACAGGCTCGATGGGCTGAATGGCCTCCTTCTGTGCTGTAGCCATTCTATGATTCTAAGTTCACGTCAATTTTGTATATATCAGAAGTTGCTGATACAAACAGATCCTAGTGTTCTAATTTGGGAATTAATCTACGAATGAGGGCAACCGAACCGGGCCCACAAAATTCAAGGGCGATTAAGAAAACGGCACAAATGCGTGGGCTTCAAGGATTGGGGGGCTGCATATGGCCGTAGGCCCACAGATTGGAAAACCCCTGTCTTAGTGCACCTATCTAATTTGTTCAAATCTTCCTTCTGCTCTTCGCCTGGCAATTCCGCTTCTTCGGATGAACTTTCTGTTTAGGTCTGATAACCGTCTGTGAGAACAGGACAATTATCTCAGGTGGAAAACATCTTTCAAATGTCAGTGTGCTACTTGTAAAAGTTAACAGCAGAAACGAAAATGGAAAATGTGTCAAACCTCCACATCATCCTTGATGGCCTAAAGGATGCTCCTCATGAGGAACGAGGAGTACGACAGTTTATCACATATCAATTACTCGACCAGCATTCTGAATCTTATCGTGTTAACCTGTGAATGATTGGAAGTCACTGGCAGGAGGCCAGCTCATTTTGTTTCTGTTCATTTCATTATACAGAATATCACCATTCGGTTATATCTGTCGTTTGTCATCAATGTGGATGTCAATTGTATGTGTCCACAGAAGATAACTGTAAAATAGGCAGACATTGAGCATGACACATTTCATTCAGCTGACGGATTGCTTCTCAAGCTTTCTGGATCATATAGCTATCAGCTATTTCAATAAACTGGAGTATTGCTTGCTAAATATAATAGGGCATGGCTGTGCAGATCACATTTACTCTGTATCACTCATGTACGGTCTACATAAAAACGTAAGAAATAGGAGCAGGAGTAGGCCATACGGCCCCTTGAGCCTGCTTCGCCATTCAATAAGATCATGGCTGATCTTCGACCTCAATTCCACTTTCCTGCCGGATCCCCATATCCCTTGATTCCCTTAGTGTCCAATACTCTATTGATCTCAGCCTTGAATATACTCCACGACTGAGTATCCACAGCCCTCTGGGGTAGAGAATTCCAAAGATTCACAACCCTCTGAGTGAAGAAATTTCTCCTCATCCTAGTCCTATATGGCCGACCCCTTATCCTGACACTATGCCCCCTAGTTCTATACTCTCCAGCCAGGGGAACAGCTTCTCAGCATCTACCCTATCAAGCCCTCTCAGAATTTTATATGTTTCAATGAGATCACCTCTCATTCTTCTAAACTCCAGAGAGTATAGGCCCATTCTACTCAATCTCTCCTCATAGGACAATCCTCTCATCCCAGGAATCAATCTAGTGAACCTTTGTTGCACCGCCTCTAAGGCAAGTATATCCTTCCTTAGGTAAGGAGACCAAAACTGTACACAGTACTCAAGGTGAGGTCTCACCAAAGCCCTGTACAATTGCAGCAAGACTTCCTTACTCTTGCACTCCAACTCCCTTTTTGCGTTTCGTGTACAAGGACACCCAAATCTCTCTGAACACCAACATTTAATAGTTTCTCACCATTTAAAAAATATTCTGTTTTTCTACTCTTCCTACCAAATGAATAACCTCACCTTTCCCCACATTAAATTCCATCTGCCATGTTATTTGCCCAGTAACATAACCTATCTGTATTCCTTTGCAGACTTTTTGCGTCCTCCTCACAGCTTACTTTCCCACCTAGCTTTGTATCATCAGCAAACTTGGATACATTATATTAAAATCAAAATCCTGCGGATGCTGGAAATCTGAAGTAAAAACAGAAAATGCTGGAAAAGCCAGCAAGTGAGGCAGCATCTGTGGAGAAAGAAACAGAGTTAATGTTTCAGGTCGAAGACTTTTTGAAAGGTACCATGGAGCACGAGGCAGTTCAAGGGAGGGAGGATCAGAATAGAAAGGATGCAGTCATAGGGGATTCTATAATCAGGGGGATAGATAGCATCCTCTGCAGTCACGACTAAGAGTCCAGAAGAGTGTGTTGCCTCCCTGGTGCAAGGGTAAAGGACATCTCAGAGCAACTGGAGAGGTACTCGGAAAGGGAGGGGGAGGTTCCAGTAGTCGTGGTCCATGTCAGCACCAATAACATAAGGAAGAACAAGGAGGAATTCCTGCTAAGGGAATATGCGAAGTTAGGAACTAAATTAAAAAGCAGGTCCTCACGGGTGGTAATCTCAGGATTACTACCCGAGCCATGTGCTAATTGGCATAGAGATAGGCAGATCAGGAAGGTGAATGCGTGGCTGAAAGAGTGATGTGGGAAGGAGGGGTTCCATTTCATGGGACACTGGCACCAGTGCTGGGACAGGGAGGAGCTGTACCGCTGGGACAGGCACCACCTGAACCAGAATGGGACCAGAGTCCCAGCGGAAAGGATAAATAGGGCGGTGTATAAGGCTTTAAATTAGCAAGATGGGGGGAGGGATCTGTTAGCAATAACAGAAGCTTAAAGTTAAAAGAAACAGGAGATGAGTGTAAAGGTCAGACGAGGGTAAGGAATAAAGATAACATAAATGGTCAAGAAACAAATACAGTTATAAAACAGAAGCATGAAAGGACTATAACAAATAAAATAAAAGGAACAACTATTAAAGATGAATTAAACTGTCTGTACACCAATGCACACAGTGTCCAATATAAAAAGGGGAAAGACCAGGACTGGCAACTAAATATTGCAGGCTAACACAATCACAAAATATAGGGAAGGAAGAAGAGGGGGGAGGGGGGGAAGAGTTGCTGTGCTAATTAGAGATAATACAATGGCAGTGGGAAAAAGAAGTGACATAACGAACAGAAGGATACAAACAGAAACCATATGAATTGAAATAAATGCTAAGAAGGGATCAATCACGCTAATATGGGTATACTGCAGACCACCTAATAGTGGAAAGGAGGTGGAGGAAGAAATATGTAAGCAAATACGCAAAATGAGTAAATGATATAGAATAATAATCATGGGAGGTTTTAACTATCTCCAACTAAACTGGCAAGAAGAGATAGATAAAGGGGTACAGGGGAATAGAGTTTTTAAAATGTATGCAGGACTTCCTTTCTTACCCAGTATGTAAAAAGCCCAACAAGAGAGGAAGCATTGCTGGATCTAGTAATAGGAAATGAACCGGAACAGATAAGAGAAGTAAGCATAGGGGAACTTCTAGGCAATAGCAATCACAACATAATAATGTTTAAGATAAAGATTGAGAAGGACATAAGTAAGACAAAGACCAAAATTAATAAATTGGTAAAAAGCTGATTTTCAGGGGATGAGATTGGAAGTAGAGAAAATAAACTGGAAAAATTTACTGATAAACAAAGAAACAGAACAGCAGTGGGAAACATTAAATTTGTGATCAATAGAGTCCAAGAGAAATTTATCCCACAAAAAGCAAGAATAAACTAGCCAGTAATGATACACCATGGGTAAATAAAGAAATAAGGGCAAATTTGAAACTAAAGAAAAAGACATACACAAAGTACAAACAACAAAGGAGAGGATGACAAAAGGGAATACGAAAAGGTTAGGAAAGAAGTTTTAAAAAAAGGCAATTAGGAAAGCAAAGAGAAACTACAAAATTAAATTATCAAGAAAACAAAAAGAAATAGTAAAGTATTCTACAAACACATAAATAACAAAAGAAAAATCAGGATAGGGTTAGGGCCACTAAGGGATACAGATGATAAACTCACAGGTAATGACAGCGAAATGGCAGAAATATTAAATAATTACTTTGCCTCAGTATTTACCAGGGAGACTAAAATGTTGGGCAGGACATTAGAAGAAGAGATGAAAAAAGATATAAAGACATTTAAGATAGAAAGGGGGGAGATAATTGATAAACTAATCAAACTTAGAGAGGATAAAACCCCTGGTCCGGATGGATTACATCCGCACATATTGAAAGAAGTTAGGGAAGAGATAGCAGAGGTATATATAGAAATTCATTAGAAAAGGGAACAGTGCCAGAGGACTGGTGGACAGCTAATGTGATTCTTATATTTAAAAAGGGAGGTAGAACCAGACCAGGGAACTATAGACCAATTAGCTTAGTGCGGTGGTGAGAAGGATAATGGAATCTTTACTCAAAGATGTAATAGGAAAATACCTAGAAATTGAAAATATAATAAAGAATAGTCAGCACGGATTTCAAAAGGGAAGGTGATGCTTGACTAACCTTATTGAATTCTTTGAAGAAGTAACAGAAAGAGTAGACAAAGGTAATGCAGTAGATGTAATATATTTAGATTTTCAAAAGGCATTCAATAAGGTACTGCATAGTAGACTCATGACTAAGGTCAGAGTGTGTGGAGTCAGGGGACAAGTAGCAAGCTGGCTACAAAACAGAAAATAGAGAGTAGGGGTTCAAGGTAGTTACTCAGACTGGCAAAAGGTAGGAAGTGGCGTTCCACAAGGATCAGTGCTGGGACCACAGTTGTTCACCATTTACATAAACGATTGGAAGTACAATTTCAAAATTTGCAGATGACACCAAATTGGGGGGATAGTTAATACCGAGGAGGACTGCGACAAAATACAGGAAGACATTAATAAGCTTTCAGAACGGGCATGTAATTGGCAAATGAATTTCAATCTAGATAAGTATGAGGTATTACATTTTGGTAGGAAGAATAAGGGGGCTACAGACTGCTTGGATAATAAGAGTCTGAGGGATCTGGGGGTACAGATACAGAAATCATTAAAGTAGCAACGCAGATTAATAAAACCATTAAAAAAACAAATCAAACACTCGGGTTCATTTCTAGAGGAATAGAATTGAAAAGCAGAGAAGTTGTATTAAACTTGAACAGAACCTTGGTTAGACCACACTTGCAGTACTGTGAACCGTTCCGATCTCCTTTTATCAAAAGGACATAGAGATACTGGAGAAGGTGCAAAAACGATTTACAAGATTATACCAGAACTGAGAGGCTATACCTATCAGGAAAGACTGAGCAGGCTGGGGCTCTTTTCTTTAGAAAAGAGAAGACTGAGGGGTGACCTGATAGAGGTCTTTAAGATTATGAAAGGGTTAGACAGGGTTATTGTAAAGAAGATGTTTCCATTTGCAGGGGAGACCAGAACTAGGGGCCATAAATATAACATAGTCACTAATAAATCCAATTGAGAATTCAGGAGAAACATTTTTACCCACAGAGTGGTTAGGATGTGGAACTCGCTACCACTAGGAGCAGTTGAGGCAGCTAGCATAGGTGCATTGAAGGGGAAGCTAGATAAACACATGAGGAAGAGAGGAATATAAGGATATGCTGATAGGGTTAGATGAAGTAGGGAGAGAGGAGGCTCATGTGGAGAATAAACACCGGCATAGACCAGTTGGGTCAAATGTCCTGCTTCTGTGCTGTATGCATGTAATTCTATGTAATTTAATGTAATCTGTATCTGATTCAAAAGAAGTGATAAGCAGACAAATTATAGTTCAGGACAACTGAAGAAAGAAGCCTTGGTGATACTAAGCTTAAATCCTCACTGCCCAATCTATAAAAGCTGCCTCGGACAGAAATTGAGAGAGAAATATTTTGTTGAAATAAAGTCACAGAGTAGCGTACCCACAGATTCAGTGAATCGTGAGAAATGGGAGATTCTTATCAAAACGCTTCTCCAAGTAGGTGCAAAATCTACATTTTTTAAAAAAAGTAAAAATGAAACATGTGAGTTATTGGTGCAGCAGTGCGGAGTTTTCAGAGCAGGGTGTTCCGGGCTGTTTCTAAACACTCCCCAGTGAGGTACTAACATGAACTAAGGAAATGCAGGATATTAACACTACCGGAAGTGCAAAAGGCCACACATCTCTGAGCTGTAGATATCTCTTTTGTAACTGTTCTGTTCTACAGTCTACACAATGGGGAGATTTTTTAACCAACAATGGGCGGGTTGGGGGTGGGTGGGAAGTTTAAATAATGGAAACTTGAAGCGCGACCGCAAACCTGGCTCCAATGCGCTCACTTCTGGGTATAACGGAGGCGCGTGCGAGTAACCTACTCGTCGGAGGCGGGTCAATAATTAGTACAGGTGGATCAGTAATTATCAGAGCAATTTAGATGATTAGCAGATGTTAATGAGGCCATTTTAAATTGAACTCAACAAGCATTAGAATTTAGCACCTCCAACACGAGTTTTCTCGGGGCTCGGGAAACTCGCCAGTGAAACGGAGGCAAGATTGAGTCGCAGTTCATGGGGGCCTTTAAATTTCTGATTGCCCGATGTAATTAAAAGCTCAGTGCTTACAGAAGGTGTCTCATTTCCCTCTGGCAAATGTTTGGCAGACAGTTCTTGTGTTCATGCAGCTTTTACGGAACTTTGGAGGCTTTCAAACGGACAAGATCAGGATGGGGGGCGCCATATATGTGTTCTATATGGATGAGGAAGACAATCACCATCCACGGCCGCGACATCTTGCTGTGGTGTGATCTGCAGGTGCACAAGAGAGTGATGCACAAGAGAGTGATGCACAAGAGAGAGGTGCACAACTCAGATCTGGAGAAGAGCAGAGAGAAGAGCAACAGAAGGACCGAGGTCTCCGGAGGCACTAGTGACGTGAAACAGTCTACTGACAGAGGCTCAGTTTCCTGGAGCTTTCTGAAGAGCAGTGCTTCCACAGGATCAGATTGAGCTGGCAGGTGGTCGCAGATATCTACAGCCTCCTTCAAGAAGAGCTGCTCCCTGCTGGACCTGGTGGCCATGCATTGCCCATTGTAGTAAAGATCACCACCGCCCTCGATTTCTTTGCCTCCGGCTCCTTCCCGTGCGCCACCGGGGATATCTCCAGGGTTTCTTGGTCGGCTGCACATAATTGTATAAGGCAGGTGGTGGATAGGTTGTTTGCCTGGGCGTCCACTTATGTGAACTTCCCCCATGACGACAATAGCCAGAATGAGCGGGCAGTTGGTTTCGCCTCTCTGGCTGGCTTCCCACAGGTGCAAGGTGCCATCGATTGCACACACGTGGCAATCCGAGGACTACCACATGAACCAGGAGTTTTTATCAGCCGCAAGGTACATCACTCCATCAATGCACAGCTGGTGTGCAACCACAAGAAGAGGTCCATGCAGGTGTGCTCCAGATTCCCTGGCAGCTGTTATGATGCTTTCATACTGCGGCAGTCCAACATTCCAGACCTCTTCATACTAGGAGACAGACTTAAGGGCTGGCTCATCAGAGCAAGGGATACGCCCTTCAAACTTGGCTCATGACACCTGTGAGGAACCTTACCAATGAGATGCAAGAACGCTACAACCAGAGCCACATGACCACTGGGTGTGTCACTGAACAAGCCATCGGCATGTTGAAGATGCGCTTCAGGTACCTGGAGAGGTATGGAGGCGTCCTTCAGCACTCACCGATGAGGGTCTCCAGAACCATGGAGGTGTACTGCATCCTGCACAACACTGCACAGCAGAGAGGATTAGAGGTGGAGGTCGACCGAGACGTTCATTAATCATTTTCTGATGACGAGAATATTGAAGAGGTGGACGAGAAGGAGCACGATGAGCAATTTGAAGATGGGGCACATACATTGTTGCCCGAGATGCCAGGGATGCCCTCGTATCTCAAAGGTTCACTTAGTTAGTCAGAGTGGGAAAAAGAAAAAGTGAAATTCTCTGGCCTGCTCCCAATACCACCAACACCTCCCCCCACCCCTCACTTTGCACAAAATAGTCCTTCAACCACACATACACCCATTGCACATCCGCCCAATGGGTCTAATCATGTATTGACATTTATCATGAAGCAAATGAAAGGTCGAGTTGGCACTCGGGACGCAATAATGGGCAAGACGTAGAAGTAGAAGGAATTCACCCGATGGATGCAGTGTATTGGGTGAGGCTGACAGATGCATCACATTGCATTAGAATTGCAGTGAGTGGCAGCGGTGGATGGGTACATGGAGAGGTGAGGAAGTGAAAGACGGGTGCTGTTGAATCATGAATGGGCGTGACGAGTGATGTGACGGATTAGGCTTGGCAAGACAGAGTGCGAGGGAGGGTGTTGTGCACCATAGGATGTAGGTAAATCAGCAACTCTAGCTTTCCAGACCAGGTTAGGTAATTAAAGTGCTTCCTGCACTGCATCCAAGACCAGGCCACAATGCTCCTGCTGCTCACCTCCTCAGCCACCTCCAGCTACGCCTTCTTGGTGAGCACAGCAGGATTCATTCTCCCATTGCTGGGGAAGATGATGTCCCTCCTGCTCCTGACTACACCCAGCAGTACTTCAAGGGAAGCATCATTGAATCTGGGAGTTGGCCTTGCTCTGTGTGAATCCATGGTAAATGCCTCCTGGCTTCTCCAAATTCCATTTTTGCATTGGTCCTTTAAATAGCGGACTTCAGAATGCGTCATGCGGGTGCGCAGCTTGGAAATACAAAACCCGGAAGAAAAAATGTAATCGTTCAATCAAGTTTAGATCGCAAAATCCAACCTGCTAACTTCACTTCTGGGTTTTGCGTCCGAAAATCCTCCCCCCCACCACACCCCGCTTTCTTCCCAGCTCCGAGTAAATATTGGGACCAAGGTATTCTGTCAGGTGTAACATGAAGGAAGCTTCAGGTGTCAGGTTTAAATTCCATCAAGTCCTAACCTTCAGGTTTCAGGAAAATAAATGATACTGAAGGCACTGCTTGAGTTGCTATAGCTGCATCTAATTTCCACAATAATACAGCAATGCTATAGCACAGCAAGTCATTTTCTTTTCACCCTGTGTCCCAACATATGCTGAGTTCCTGATCATACCCATGCTCTGGTGAGGAAGTTGCCAAGCACAAGGTGGGCATTCCCCCCATGGGGCGGGTTGAGGGCGAACATGAAACAACTAATGAGGCCATGCCATTCTCATATTCGGCTTAAGGGCTCGGCAGAGACTAAAGCCGGCATTTCCGCTAGAGTTGCGCCAAGTCAGCAGGCGTGAATCCAGTAGGTGGGGGCAGAAACTCAGGTACAGGAGACATTCCATGGGCTTCTCATGGGCCCTCATTAATTCTGGAATTTTCCATCAGAAGTGAGAGAGGATATAGAACACGTCACCTTGATACGGGCGGACAGATTCAAAAGATACGCAAATGGCGAAAATACATCAGATGATGTACGTCCCATCATCTGCACCATTGGCAACACCGATGAATTCCTGGTATCTGGAGCTGATTTGGAAGAGGAGTGAGATTTGAAATTTGACTGCACTGGTCAAGGTGGGGTTTTTAAAAATGAAATAAAAAATATATTTTTTCTATACCCCTTGTAACATGTAACAGACATCTGAGGCTGTCAGAGACAATTTTTCTCCCTCCCCCAGTATGACAGGGCCCCAACACAGGCCAAAAGAATTGCAAATTAGCCTGACCTACTCCACTTCTGCTCAGATGTAGCCTATGTTTACATTAGTCAGGGTATGAGTTGGGGTAACCACTTAGAATTCCTGTTTATTCGGCAGGATGAGAGTTAAAATCTAATTCAAAAAAAGCCAAGAACATTGTCTAATCATGTCTGACCAGAGACTTTGAAATAATTGTCCCTCTCAATCAGCCACAGGTACTAACTTGAGGTAGAAAGTTAGTCATGTTACTACTGTATCTAGAACAAATATATTAAGAAAAAAAAAATTGTCTAAATTTAATTTTGACCGACACCTGATAAAACTAAGAATCTGGCTGATCAGTCCACACATGCACAACAATTTTACAAGAATATATGAAACTTTCTGAAGACACAACTGACCACCATGTTTTTCTTTGTAAATGATATAAGTCTGACCCACTTGCCCTGGAGACAAGTATTGACGAATCTGTAAAAGTCACAATATAGTTTTCCTTGCGATGCAGTATTTTAATCAGTGTTCACTAATTCTATTTATAAATACAAAAACATGACTCAGGTATGGTAGCATAGTGGTTATGTTACTGGACTAATAATCCTGAGATCTGGATTATGAGTCCAATCCACCACGGCTATTTGAAAATTTGAATTCAGGTTTAAAAAATCTGGTAATAAAAAGCTGATATGAGTAAGAATGATCATGAAGCTGTCAGATTGTTGTAAAAACCCAACTGGTTAGTATCTTTCAGGGAAGGAAACCTGCCGTCCTTATCTGGTCTGGCCTATATGTGACTCCAGTCCCACACCAAAGTGATTTGACTCTTAACTGGCTTCGGAAGGCCTGGCAACCAGTTGTATCAAATTGCTACCACCTTTTCAGGGTAACTAAGGATGGGAGATAAATGCCTGCATGCCTTGCCACATCCCGAGAATGAACAAAACAAAATACAAGTACTCTGATGAGCTTAATTAAGATTTCTTCCTAGGCAAACAGACTGGAATAAATTTCTCCCCTCCCCATCTTTGTGCTTCACTTGGCACCACAGATGGTGGAGTGGAAGACCTGACGCAGGGCTTGGCCTCTAGGAATGTGAGAAGCTGCCAGGTCGGCACATTTAAAGGGTAGAGGATTGGAGATAAATTTGTTCCATCCTAATGAGTCGTTAAAAATTTTCAATAAGTCTGACCATATAATCTTGTATCATCTACTTGTACATCATTATATATCAGTGTTTTACCTGGTAAAGAGCTTAAATCAAAATTAGGAGGATCACCAAACTGATAGCAATTCCAAAGTGTCTTGAAGTAGGAAAGTTTTGGTTCATTAAATGAGCACTCAAACTCACCCGTCTCTTTAAAATTAGTAACCCGGTGACATGATGGTGTCCTCCTGTATGTACATGCACAGAGGTACATTCATTATATTTTGCATCTGTACTACCATTATTCATCATCGTCGTGATGGTTGGAGAGGGACTGGCGGCCATCTTGTTGGAGGTAGGTGGTTTTAATTTATGACTTAAATGAAAAAAAATGAGTGGCTGGTGCATCTGACAATTTGGCCTAAACTTAATTCCGTACCTGATCGCTAGTGAGTACAAACATATAATTTGCCTGACCTAGGAATTTAATATGGCTTGTACACAAATGAAAAAGACCAAAATGAATGTACTTTAGGGCCTCCAGATCACTTACCCCACCGAATCCCAATATTTACACAAAATCAGTGCATTTACAAAGTGTCCTCAGCAAACATACATTTTTAATATACTTTGCTGGGATTACTGGCATAGAGCTTCACATGCTCGAAGCACATGTTGGATTTTGGGCACGAGCACCTCACCCATTGTCCCCACCCATGATTTTCCATCCATTAGAGTGAAAGACAACAATTTATACTGATCTTTGGTGTCAGTCAGTGTCTTAAAGGGGCATTTTTTAAAAACTGACCAGTCAGCAGTGAATTCTTCTGTATAGTTCAACAGACTTCACTAGGACTGTAACAAAATCTTGTTGATCAACATATGTGTCATCTCTTGTACAAGAACACTGGGGGTAATTTTGACACTGTGCGATAGTGTAACACGGGTGATGGTGAATCGGCAGCCTGTTTTACATCTCTTCCGATTTTTATTTCCATTGAAGTCAGGAGAGATGTAAATCGGGCTGTCGATTTGTTATCACCTGTTTTACACTATCGCACAAAGTCAAAATATCCCCATTATGTCAGATAATTTACTGAAAAATTCAACTTATTACGCAGGATACTGTCTATTCTGTTTTCCACTGCCACCAGGGCAGCAGTTTGCTTTTGTGGAGGTGGAGGCACTAACTGGTCCCAGGCCTCTTCTTGGGTGGGGGACTGTCACATATTCGAATGAAGAGCTTCCATGTAGGAGTGATATTCCTCGAACATCCTTCTTTTCAGGAGAATACACAAATTCTGGATCCTTGACTCCGAAGCCATGGGCAGCCTTGTCCTTGATCTCTGGTAAGAAAATGGCACACCCTCATCCACGGTCTACTCCTTTGGCTCCCTCATGCCCTGTGTATCACCCAGTGTCACATCTTCATGAGCGCTATCTAATTCTCCCCTGCGTGAAAGTATCTGAGCTGGTGTGTAGTAGGAAAATGCAACTGACACAGGGGGTGAGGTCGAGGGGGTTGCGCCAGGGAAATATGAGGCAGGAGGTTGTTGCAGTAACTGTTTGTTAACTTCCTCTCCCTCTTCATCATCATCCTCTTTGCCTTCATCAGCCTCATAATCTACAAGGAAGATGATCCGTTTCTCTTCCTCCTCTTTCATCATCTTTCTTCTCTTCCTCAACTTATGACCCCCCCCCCTCCCCCTCTTCCATTGCTGTGGTGGATCTGCAGGAAAGCAGGTAGAAGCTAAGATAATCAGTGAGAATTATGCCCTTGGGATTAAAGGATCAGAGAAGGGGATGGAAGTTTGTGGCTGTGTGGTGCTTCACATGAATGCCACAGTGAGGGTGTTCGTGTTCAGTCACTAACCTGGCATCAGCATTATGGCCTTCGACCTCGACATGAGCACAGTGCCTCCTTATCAACTCCATGGTCTGCTCCATGTAAGGGGTGAGCTACTTAATGTTAGGGATATCCTCTCCATGGCCAGTACCACCTCCCTCCACATGGCACAAAGGACATTTTTTGGAGGCTTCCTCCCACAGGCACCCAGCAGTCCATCTCTCCTGTGTCCTATTTCATTGAGGAATATCCTCAATGAATAGGATCCATCACTGTGAAATTGTAGCATCTTCATCGTCTCTGCCTCTGTGCCATGCTCTTGTCCCTTCTTTAGCCGTCTTTATCAGCTGCTCCTCTGTTAGGCATTCTTGAAAAGTGGCACAGAAACACCCAGGAGACATCCAGTGAAATCAGCTCACTGAGGCAACCACTTTGCTGCTGCTACCCAAGTCTGCTGCTACAATCTTCAGCCAGATTATGGGATTAGAGTAGACAGGGCTGATGGCTGGCGCGGACACGATGGGCCGAAGGGCCTCTATCCGTGCTGTATAACTCTATGACTCTATGACTAACTGGATTTTTATAGGCAGTCATTTTATACAAAGTTTACACCAATGACTATTCCAATGGACATGCAAGTGAGCTGACCCACAAAACTCCAGAGCAAACAGCTCTACAGACCATCGGCGAGCAAACTCATCTCGTACTGGCGCAAATGTGGCGCAACTCACTGCATGAAAATTCGAAGCCTATATCCCTTCAGGGTTGTTGATTTATAGAATTATAGAATGATAACAGCACAGAAGGAGGCCATTTGGCCATCGAGCCCATGCTGGCTCTTTGTAAGAGCAATCCAGTTAGTTCCATTCCCCTGCTCCTTCCCCGTAGCCCTCAAAATTTCTTCTCTCCACATATTTACCCAATTCCTTTTTGAAAGCCATGATTGAATCTGCTTCCACCATCCTTTCAGGCAGCGTATTCCAGATCATAAATGCTCGCTGCGTAAAAAGTATTTCCTCATGTTCTTTGGTTCTTTGCCAATCACCTTAAACCTGTGTCCTCTGGCTCTCGGTCCTTTCGCCAACGGGAAGAGCTTCTCTTTATTTACTTTATCTACGCCCTTCATGATTTTGAATACTTCTATCAAATCACCTCTTAACCTTCTCTGCTCTAAGGAGAACAACCCCAGCTTCTCCAGTCTATCCACGTAACTAAAGTCCCTCATCCCTGGAAGCAGTCTAGTAAATCGTTTCTGCACCCTCTCTCAGGCCTGTACATCCTTCCTAAAGCGCGGTGCCCAGAATTGGACACAATATTCCAGTGGTGGCTGAACCAGTGTTTTATAAAGGTTCAACATAACTTCCTTGGTTTTGTACTGTATGGGCATGATTTTATCGGGGAGCCAGAAGGGACTGGTGGGGTGGCGGGGAGGAGGGGTTTCTGCTGGAAATACGGGTTTCCCGGATGTCCTTACCATTTTGACGTAAGGAAGACTTTTATATTCTTTTTGACGGTTTCCCGCCCGACAGGCCAGCCTGATTGACAGGCTCGTCACAGTTGGACAGGAGAAGAGGAAGGAGGAGGATGCAAGCAGGTATTTCTTAGATGGTGGGGAGCAATGGGGAGACATCGGAGGTGGGGGGTGCTCAGTCTTCGGGGGTCATCGGGGGGGGACACAGTCATCAGGGTCATCGGGGGGGCTCAGTCATCGGGGGTCATCACTGGGGTTGTAGATCGTGGGGGAGGGTTGTAGATCGAGGGGGAGGTGTCGTAGATCGAGGGGGAGGTGTCGTAGATCGTGGGGTGGGGTCGGAGATCGTGGGGTGGGGTCGAAGATCATTGGGGGGTTCGAATCGTAAGGAGGGTCGAAGATCGTGGGGGTGTCAGAGATCATGGTGGACGATCAGTGAACTTGGGAGGGGGGTCGGAGATTTTGGTGGGGGTGTCGGAGATCATGGGGGGTGGGGTCACTGCACGTAGGCTTGTTGGTCCTGGGGGAAGCACTCATGCTCCTCCGGGCCCACAAGCTGAGCTATAAAGGCACTTACCTGCTCGTTCAGGCCTTCTCACCTCCTCTCACGCGGCATGAAGTAGAAGGCCCGGAAATCCCAGTCCCCGGGGTTAAAAACAAAGAACCTGTTAAAATGGAGGCCCGGAGCCTCCATGAAAGCTTTCACTGACCAACCTGCCTCCTAAAAGCAGGTTGGTCGCCCGCCCCTCGTCCTGCCTCCGTTAAAACCGGAAATGGATGGGTTGTAGATTTAAAAAATTTTTACTGCCCCCCCGCCCCCAACCCACCCATTTTTCCGAGTTAAAATCATGCCCTATGTCTCTATTTATAAAGCCCAGGATCCCATATGTTTTTTAAACCGCTTTCTCAACCTGTCCTGCCACCTTCAAAGATTTGTGCACATACACCCCTGGGTGACTCTGTTCCTGCACCCCCTTTAGAATTGTACCATTTAGTTTGTATTGCCTCTCCTCGTTTTTCCTGCCAAAATGTATCACTTCGCACTTCTCTGTGTTAAATTTCATGTGTCTGCCCAGTCCACCAGCCTGTCTAAGTCCTCTTGAAGTCTATCACTATCCTCCTCACTGTTTACTACACTTTCAAGTTTTGTGTCATCTGCAAATTTTGAAATTATGCCCTGTACACCCAAGTCATTAATATATCAATCTTTCATCATGAAAATATTCATGAAATGTATTAATCATGATTAAAAACATACAAGTAGTGGCTGCTGAACACAATTAGTGTAAATGACTACTGTATGTTATACGTGAGCAAAACAATATATTCATTTACTAATTAATAACTAATAATAATTGTGATAATAAAAGAACAATACTCATTTCAGTCCAATTGTTTGAAGATCTAAAGAGGATGATGCTTATTGGAGTCATTTAATGGCAATATTTATTAGGAGTAAAAATTATCGACAAAGTCTTTTGATGATTAATGATAATAAAATGGAATCATTATCATGAGTCTGATTAGACAACATCAATCATTTAACTCGAAATATTTTTCGTAAATGTACTAATACGCTGACTTTTTCAAACTCATTTATTCAAACATCCATGTAACTCTGAATTCCAATTGTTCAGTAAGCTAGTATGATTCTCACCTAGGATATCTCTTCCTTCTGATTAAAAAACACCATTGGGTTGAAATCACCAACATTTGTATGAAGTTTCTGTTTGCTATTTTAAGGAAGATGTTAACTCCACTCAATACATTGATACGTTCATCGTTACTATCATATAGGGTGATTTTACTAGGTCACCAATGAAGTCTTGTCAAATGTAAGTACGGTGTATAATATGCACCAAATTTCCAGGGTCCACCAAAAAACTCCAAGAAATTAATTAAACATGCTGCTCTAACCTGAATTCATTTAGGCTATGCTACGTCTAACAGAACATGCTGCATATTTTATATAGAGTAATATATACTGTAAACACACCATATATGTTAGAGTAGCACACAGTGTCCATATCAGAGTGACAGACAGTAAATATATAGAAAGTAACAGTGAATATAACATACACCAGTTAAGCAGTGGCAGTAATATACAAAGCAACGCTTCATTGACCAGCTATCAACCACAAGATTAATTTATGAAGTTCTGCGGAACTTTGCCATTCTCAATTGTGGAACTCTGCCTTCTCAATTGTTTTTTTACTGGACAAGTTAAGCAAAAAATCCAGCCACATCAGTCATAAATCATCTCGCTTTTATGAATGTTAAGACAAAACACCCCTCAAGCTCAATGCATAATATAAAAAGCATTCATGCAACTGCAAGCCTTTATATTGTGGCAGTTACTATTTACTGTGTCAGTGCAGATTACAGCAGAAATGATTATGCAATCATAGTCAATGGCATTTCAATTGAGTCATATTGTTCTGACACATGACATGATATTTTACTCAACTGAACATCAGACTCTATGTTGGTCAGACTGACTGAGGCATTGGGCTACGGACCAAGTGCTGGAAAGTGGGATTAAGCTGGATAGCTCTTTATCGGCCGGCAGGGACACAAGGGTCTGAATGGCCTCCTTCTGTGCCATAACTTTCTATGATTCTATGATGATTCATTGCATAGAATCTAAAGCACAGAAAAAGGCCATTCGGCCCAACTAGTCTATGCCGGCGTTTATGCTCCACATGAGTCTCCTCCCACTCCTATCAGCATATCCTTCTATTCCTTTCTCCCTCATGTGCTTATCGAACTTTTCCTTGCATCTATGCTATTCACCTCAACTACTCCTTGTGTACCACATTCTTACCACTCTTTGGGTAAAGAAGTTTCTTCTGAATTCCTTATTGGGTTTATTAGTGACTATCTTATATTTATGGCCCCTCGTTTTGGACTCCCCCCACAAGTGGAAACATCTTCTCTACGTCTATCCTATCAATCCCCTTCATATAATTTTAGAGACCTCTACTGGGTCACCCTTCAGTCTTCTGTTTTCTAGAAAAAAGATCCCCAGCCTGTTCAGCCTTTCCTGATAGGTATAACAGATGGAGTTGTTCCTTAAGATTAAGATCCCCTTCCGTTTACCTTTGTACCACATCATTATAATTTGTTTCCTCTCTCAACAATCCCTCTTTCACTGTACTTTGCCATCGTTAGCCATATTGTTCCAGAATCAGAAAAACAAATATACTGAGAACTCATGGCAAAAGAAAGCATCGAATCAACTTCATTAAATCTCAGTATAAACTTTTAAAGTACTAATTCATTAATCTCAATTTGAGGGATTGCCTCAAAAGTCTGCACTAGGGCTAAAATGTATAATGCTAATTATAGGAAGTAATCTCCCGTGGTATTGCACAGAGGGAGTTATGATCAAAATATAAATGTCCTCTGTTCTAGTGCATTGGAATTAGAGAAAGTATTAAACCTCAGAAGAATTCTTTAGTTCAAAGCATTTTTGATTTAATTTAATATACTGGCAGATTGCCAGTTTATATTATTTGGTTCAATTGGGAAGGATATCAATTGCACAGCCCTCATGAATAGAGCATCAACGATCTTCTTAATGCAATGGCGAGCAGCTGCCTGTCTAATGTGGCAAAGATCACCAAATGTTTCCTGGAACGATCCAGCCATTATGAAATTCAAAGCAGTAGTGACCTTGACTGGGACAGACTGCTCTCCTGGTGGAAGTGGGATTGAGCAAACAGGTGACGTATCTCGTGAATAATCTCTGGGGGAAGCACCGTCTTCTAAGGCACTGATAGTCATAAAAGTCCAAGTAAGACTTTCTTGGTCTATAAACCTCATTGAGTGGGTATCTACATGCAGTGAAGAGACACCTTCTGTGATAGCTCACTCTAAAAGCCTCCAATCTAGCTTTTCATTGTTCTCATAGGAAACATAAGAACATAGGAACAGGAGTAGGCCATTCAGTCCCTCGAGCCTGTTCTGCCATTCTATTAGATCATGGCTGATCTGTACCTCAAATCCATTTTTTTTTTATTCATTGATGGGATGTGGGCGTCTCTGGCAAGGCCAGCATTTATTGCCCATCCCTAACTGCCCTTGAGAAGTTGGTGGTAACCTGTCTTCTTGAACTGCTGCAGTCCGTGTGGTGAAGGTTCTCCCTCATTGCTGTTAGGTAGGGAGTTCCAGGATTTTGACCCAGCGACGATGAAGGAATGGCGATATATTTCCAAGTCGGGATGGTGTGTGACTTGGAGGGGAGTGTGCAGGTGGTGTTGTTCCCATGCGCCTGCTGCCCTTGTCCTTCTAGGTAGTGGAGGTCGTGGGTTTGGGAGGTGCTGTCGAAGAAGCCTTGGCGAGTTGTCCACCTTTGTTCCATATACCTTGATACCCCTACCTAACAATCTCAATCTTGAAAATTTCAATTGACCCAGCATCCACAGCCTTTTTGGGATGAGTTCTAATTCTCATCCTCCTCCTCTATACTGCATTAGAAAATCCATGTTCCCAGTGCAAAGCATTACTTTAAGCAGAGCTGAGTAAAACTAGCAGCAAAAGTCCTAACTGAGCCTCCAAATTACTGGACAGATCGATATACAAGCAAAGTAACAACAACCTTCAGTAACAACACACAAAATGGCATCCTCAGTGATATCTTACTGATGAGGGTCCTGGCGACCTTAAAATGGACTGACAAGTTTTTAGGAGGATAATTCTGATGCAGTTTCTTTAGCTGCAGTTTTGAGGCAGTAGTCTCTAAGAACCCATTTTATTCAATTTTCTTTCAGAAATCTGCCCCAAAATAGATAGTAATTCAGAGGAGAATTCAGCCCAGCGAGTACAAATGGCATCGATTTTTACAGGGAGGCGGGAACGTTGCACGCAAACCCTTAGCACCCGGAGAGTTCGGGGACTGGAAGACCCTGCCGATCTTAACAGGGCCGGGCCTCATTTAAATAAAAGTTCCCAGTAGGAATGGTCCCCGACAGTCAGAGGGAGGAGGGGTTCCAGGGGATTCGTGTATCGGCTGAGGGGAGTGGGGGGTTCCTGCATGATTGGGGATGGGAAGGGGCAGTAGTGGGGGGATGGCCTGGGCCTGGTGGGGCCCAAGGACTCCTTGAGGGGCCTGGGGGGTGGGGGGGGGGGGGGGGGCAGGGTTCGGTTCCTCTAGCTGTGGTTCTTCTGTCGGGCAGCAGACTGTGCGGGATTCTCCCTGTCTTAACATTAATGGTGTCGATGACATCATCGGGCTGTGACTATTACCCGTTAAGTACGCCCCCACCTGCCTTTAGCGGGAGCCTCGTCGATGGCCTGAATCACCGCTGTAAATATTATGGCGGCCAGGAACATGGTGTGTTGAGGGCGGGATCTCGATTTTCAAGATTTTAACCTCTCGCCCGACCCTTTCCTCCCCGTCGGGGGGCTAGGGTTAAAATCAAAGCCAATGTTGGGAAAGAAGCAGAGAAATAAAAGGTTAATAAATATAAACATTGTAAATTTTGTAGTTTTATTTTTGTTGTGTTATTGAGGAGAAGATTTCCTCCGTGTGTTACTCACAGTCATCAATTTAAACAATTAAAAATTGTCACTATGAGAGTGAGGAGAGACATTAGGGGTAATTTCTTTTCACAGAGAGTTGTTGGAGCATGGAATGCTTTGCCACAGGGAGTAGTTGCCGTAGAGGCCATTAGATCTTTTAAGCGAGAAGTAGATAAAATATTCAAAGCAGAGAAAGAAACAGGGCTATGGGGAAAGAGCAGGGCAGTAGGAGTAGTTTATGATTGCTGTGGTAATGAGCCAGCACACAGATCTCCTTCTATGCTGTGAACATCTATGGTTCAATGATAGAGAAATTGTGAACATGTTTATAATAAACGCACTCCAATAATCTCTCTGGTAGAAGAGAGAAATAATATCTGACTTGAGATTTCAAAAGTAATTTTTGACAGGGAAACACTAATTTGAAATCTTGTACCAAGTAGCTAAGTTTTTATTGTCGCTGCCACAAATTAATGCTAATCGTGAATGCCTGATTGAAAAGAGACACGAGATCAGTTCCAAAATGGGTTTTAGTACTTTGAGTGCAGCTCTGGTTGCAAGGTCAGTATCTTCAGTAAGGTAAGGGCACCAGAGTGAACACTAAATTGTAAGAAAGGGCTGCAGTAAATTCTTTGGCAGTCAGTACCTTGAATTTAATATTAGCTATTATTGATATACCTCTCAATCACTGCCCCACCACTTCCAGTCATTGGCCTAGATGTTGGGAATGATCCATGCCCCAGAACAGGTAGGCCCAAGGCACACCTGATATTGGGCCTCAGGCCTCATTTACATGAGGCTGGCGAGCTGTAGACACCTGCTGGGAATCCCCATGTAGCTTGCTAGCAAAGAGGATGTTAATTTTGGACCACTGCTTTGCTGACAGTGGGCCTCAGGTAAGTCCTGGGAGAGGAGAGGAAGCAATCAGGAGGGAGGGGAAAATCGGGAGTGATAGGGGTCACGATTACCTACAACTTTAATGAAATGCCCTATGTGTAAGGTCAGAGTGAGAGTTTTCAAGGTCATGTCTAAGTTTAAGTACTGCTCCTTACTACAATCTGCTATGGCTGTTTTACAGGTTCTGAAGTCAAAAGTTATGAAATAGGCCAATATAATGCATTCACCCATAATATTCTCACTGTATTAGCACAGCTTCATCCTGAGGTGTAATTCATATTAAGGGTAGAACAGTGTGGGGGTGGGGAACAAAGGTTTGGAACTGACTACTGTTGGAATGCTCCACACACTCTGCCATATCTTGCTGATAAAGTTCACATCTTTCCGCAAGTCTAGTTTAGGATCAGGGCAGCAAAACTGGACTGCAAAGAGCAAGGGCCTAATTAAGTCTTGACTGTATCTCATGCTGTGTTTCTGTGGGAGATGCACAATCAGGCGTTCTCTTTTTGATCCGTGTCTGCAGGTGAATGAATTATAATTTGGTTCCAAATGCACGACTTTTTGTATTTTTATTCTTAAATAAGGTTTCTTTGAAATTTTGATATTTGAAAGTTAAAATCCCTATTGTAACCAGACTCAAAGAGCAGTTCATAAATTATCTGACTTTGAAGTTAGTCTGCATTTAGCCATGTTTGCCTCAATAACTGTTAAGTGGCAAAAATTTAATTAAGTGGCTATGGTTTCTCTCCAGTTGACCTAACCTAATAGTTATTGCATTGCCTGCAAAAGAGATAATGATGATAGAATGATTATCTTTGCTTAGTTAATAGTGTATGTTTCATACAGAATAGAGAATGATTTTGAGATTACTAGGGTTTCAATATCATACCATTTATTTCATATAACTCGTGATTCAAACCATAGATCTTTCTTCACTTTGGTATTTCTAAGTACACATAGTCCCTCACAGTTTAAGCATCAGTCTTCATCTGATCCTTCATAACCCAGTTCTTGCTCTGTCCTCATCTCATCCTGAATCAGGCAATTCCTGACCTGCATCACCTAGTTCTTGATCAATCCTCATCAAACGGTGTGTGGCTTCTCTCCCTCGTGATGAAATAAGAACATAAGAAATAAAGCAGGAATAGGACACACAGCCCCTCAAGCCTGCTCCGCCATTTAATCAGATCATGGCTGATCTTTGACCTCAACTCCACTTTCCTGCCAGATCCTCATATCCCTTGATTCCCTGAGAGTCCAAAAACCTATCGATCTCAGCCCTGAACATATTCAACGACTCAGCATCCACAGCCCTCTGGGGTAGAGAATTCCAAAGATTCACAACCCTCTGAGTCAAGAAATTCCTCCTCATCTCAGTCTTAAATGGCTGACCCCTTATCTTGAGACTATGCCCCCTAGTTCTAGACTCTACAGCCAATGGAAACAGCCTCTCAGCCTTTACCCTGTCAAGCCCTCTCAGAATCTTATACGTTTCAATGAGGTCACCTCTCATTCTTCTAAACTCCAGAGTATAGGCCCATTCTACTCAACCGCTCCTCATAGGACAACCCTCTCATCCCAGGAATTAATCTGGTGAACCTTCGTATATGCTTCCTTAGATAAGGAGACCAAAACTGTACTCAGTACTCCAGGTGAGGTCTCACCAAAGCCCTGTACAATTGTAGTAAGACTTCCTTACTCAGTCTTCCTTACTCAAAGCTTTGCTATGTCTAGTAGAGAACCGATGGCACTTCACTAATGGAAGCGATCCAAGCTGACTGATGCACAGCCTTGGGTCTTAACCGATTAAGGCAAATGAGGTCAATTGACAGCGCTCAAAGGCCAAGTGGCATAAAAATGAGCAATGTTGTGTAGTATGAAGCCCTGGGACTCTGTTTACATGTATGGTTGAGTGGCATGCTTCTCTGTAACTTGGTCAACAGGAAGTGAGCTCAAGTGCCACATTCTTGGTTTGGCCAACCGGGAGGGGGTTGGCTCATGTGGAGCATAATCACTGGCATGGACCTATTAGGCCGAGTGGCCTGTTTCTGTGCTGTACATTCTATGCAACTCTACATGTAATTCTATGTAAATCCTGCACCATCTAGCTTCAGGTCAATCCTCATCATGCCTTTAGTTCAGGAGCCAGACAGATAAAAAGAAGCGTTATGGGTGAACAACAATTGCTGAAAATTTCCAGTCAATTTGAAACTCTCATCAACAGATCTAATATGGGAATGTGTCACACAAGACAGTTAGCTGTCATAAACAGTCAAAAAGTCAAAATTAAGTCAAAAACAAGTTAACTTGTCAAGAAGAGTTTTGAACAACTTGGCGTAAAATTCCCATGGGCGTTTTCTGTCACAGCCTTTACTTGAAGATTGGTGGAAACACCGGAAAAACACAAAATACCGTTTGCTCCGTTTCTGCCGAAGTCATGGCGGGGGATTGGAAGAAACTTATGGAAAATTTGCCCCTTTAACCTCAAAAGACACAAACACTCTTGTACTTCAAAAAGGAAAAATATTAGACATATAATTAATATTATATTTCATATTAGATATATATATATATATATATATAAACATGACTTTAGGATGGACATCAGCTGTGGCTGAGGCATAAGGATGGTTTTGTATAGCCTGCAAGTGGCATAGATATTTTCTCCATGCGATAAGAGATATGGGCACATGTGGAGTCCTGGGACCTTCTCTGCTCAAGTTGGCTTCCTGAAGGGAGGTGAGAGTTATGGGATGGTTATTACTTTGAGGGTTCCAAACCTGCTGCATAATTGAGATAAGGAAGAGGAGTTTGTTAGTGATCCACATTCACCTCAGAACCCCTCAATGTCAGAGGAAGCTATTTCCTCTTCACCAGACAGGCTATCCCAGACTTGTACTATCTATTGCAGGATGACCTGCTGACATATTTGAAACAGTGAAGGTTACTACAGCACAAAGCTCTCATGCTGTCACACCCTTCAAAAGCGACTTAAATTATATTCTGCTACATCAGGCAGTCTGCAGTGCACCCCTGTATCAAGCAAATGACAAACAGCAAGGCCCCACATTTCCTGAAGGTCCACCTCACCAGCGCACTGGCAACAGAGCAGAATGCCCTTCCGTACTAGCCCAAAGCTAGTATGGAAGGGGATTCTTCCTCATTTGCAGCCAGGTACGAGGGATCTAAGTGAATCACTGCTTAGTTCACAACCTCCCTCCACGCAGCTGACACCTGTGCTTTTACTGGAGGGTGGCCTTCAGCCCCAGGTAGGGCATCATCCTTTGGTGCACATACTGCAACAGAACCTTATAGACCACCACAGTGCAAAGATATAAAACTGTCTATGCTACAGTGTTCAAACTCAGACAGAAACCCACCATGATCTCTCCACTAGTCTGGATCATCAGTATTACCTCCCCTATACCATACCTGAAACGATCTTCCAAACTTAATTGATCAACAGAATGCATTGATGCATCCCCTCATATTGTGCCAGAAATTAGACCAATATACCAACTTCTTTCCACCTCAGGCAGATTATCTTGCGTTCTCTTGTTCTTTTTCTTTCTCTCTCCCCCTCACATACACATACATGCAAAACACAAACTGGCGCACACCCCTTCTATAAATACCAGAATTTCCTGAGGTTTTATTATGCTGATGTTAGGAAAGTTATGTTAGGACATGGAAAATGATGTCTAGCAAATACAGAAGATTTCCTTCTTGTGCTTGCTGGGACACAGCAGTGGGACAAGTTGTAGTCCAGAGAGCCAGGTCTCCTGCTGCTTTCTTTAGGGAGAGCTGCCTCTGAAACCAAAGTAGTCTAAATTTGGGACAGAATCAGATCTTTGTGAATAAACTCCAAAATGCTTAATTTTTGATCACAGTAGCTTGAAAATTCCAAGGGGGGGGGTGGTCCCCCAATCTCCCATTGCAATGTCAGCAGGAGATCAGTGCAACCCCCAGAGAAATATTGTAATCGGCTAATAAGTGTTTACACTGTTTTTCTGGGTATTCCACTGAATCCACCGCTGGAGTTATGGTAGGAGACGGGGAGAACCTCTGTGGAATTTGCAGGCCTGTATATTTTACGATCTGCCCCAAGACCGTTCTAATATTGCCCACCAGAATATGTCTGAAGAGTGAAAAAGAAAAAATAAGAAAATAAATTTCTGCCTAACTTATAAAACCTTGCTTTATTAAACACAGGATTGGTAGAATTTCGAGCTCCCTGCCTCCCAGCACAGCAATCCACCCACTGACGCATGAAGGACACCAATTGCAACTGACATGACTAATAGGATGAGGGGCTTTTCATCCGCCCCACTGCCCCCCCCACCATCCCCAGGCTTAATGAATCTACAGAAATCAAGACCAAAACAGCTACCTCAACTCCTTGACCTGAATTGATCCCAATGCAGCACAGTCACACCAAGAAACCTGCTCCTACAAGAACTATGCAATCAAAATACACAATGGCTTCATGGAGTATATTTGGGCATGTAAATTTTCATAACATACGTGTGAATTTAAATGAAAAAAAATGGAGTCAATGGCATTTAGCACCTGTAAAGGCGTAATCAATTATTGTAACATTTAAGGGCTGTGGCATATTTAATTTCGATACATAAGAACATAAGAAATAGGAGCAGGAGTAGGCCATACGGCCCCTTGAGCCTGTTCCGCCATTCAATAAGATCATGGCTGATCTTCAACCTCATCTCCACTTTCCCGCCCGATCCCCAAATCCCTTGATTCCCCGAGAGTCCAAAAATCTATCCATCTCATCCTTGAATATATTCAACAACTCAGCATCCAGAGCCCACTGGAGTAGAGAATTCTAAAGATTTGCAACCCTCTGAGTGAAGAAATTCCTCCTCATCTCAGTCTTAAATGGCCGACCCCTTATCCTGAGACTATGCCCACTAGTTCTAGACTCTCCAGCCAGGGGAAACAACCTCTCAGCATCTACTCTGTCAAGACCTCTCAGAATCTTATATGTTTCAATTTGATCACCTCTCACTCTTCCAAACTCCAGAGAGGATAGGCCCATTCTACTCATCCTCTCCTCAAAGGGCAACCCTCTCATCCCAGGAATCAATCTAGTGAACCTTTGTTGCACCGCTTCCAAGGCAAGTATATCCTTCATTAGATAAGGAGACCAAAACTGTACACAGTACTCCAAATGAGGTCTCACCAAAGCCCTGTACAATTGTAGTAAGACTTCCTTACTCTTACATTCAGTATAAGCCACCAGGAGTAAGGGAATTTGTAACTACAACCCTAATGATAAGTTTTGTTTTTAATCTCAGTTGTTTCGATTTAAATTTCAACTGTCATTCAGTACGATACATGCAGCCAAAGCTCAGACTGGCCCTCAAGATATTGAAGTGGTCACTTCCTCGTATCAAGACTCAACCCTAACAATTTCCCTTCCAATGCTTGACTCCCTGCCACTGGTCCAAGTAATCTAAGATTTCCTCTGTATCCATTCATGTACAAATGTAAGGAGTCTTACAACACCAGGTTATAGTCCAACAGTTTTATTTGAAAATCACAAGCTTTTGGAGCTTTCCTCCTTCGTCAGGTGAAAGCCTCCGAAAGCTTGTGATTTTCAAATTAAACTGTTGGACTATAACCTGGTGTTGTACGACTCCTTACATTTGTCCACCCCAGTCCATCACCGGCATCTCCACATTCAGGTACAGATAGTGACTTCTGCTGCCTTCCTCCAATCCCATCACCCTTTTCCCTCTATCAGCTGTGGCTCAGGGGTAACACTCTTGCCTCTGAGTCAAAAAGTTGTGGGTTCAAATCCCACTCCAGAGACTTGAACACAAAATCCAGGCTGAAACACCAATGCAGTACTGAGGAAGTGCTGCACGGTCAGATAGTGCCATCTTTCGGATAAGATGTTAAACCGAGGCCCCATCTGCCTTGTCAGGTGGACCTTAGAGATCCCATGGCAGTATTTCAAAGAAGAGTAGGGGAGTTATCCCTGGTGTTCTGGCCAATATTTAACCTTCAACTAACTTCACTAAAAAAAAACAGATTATTTGGTCATTATCACATTGCTGCACTTCAAAAAGTACATAATTGGCTGTAAAGCACTTTGGGGCGTCCTGAGGTTGTGAAAGGCGCTATATAAATGAGAGTCCTTTTTTCTTTTCTGTTCCTTGAAAATAATTTCTCCTCAACTCCTTCTTAAACTCACATTGCAACTTCTAACTCCCCCTTTTCCAGGACCAGGCTTAAACCATAAAAGACATCCTGTATGACTGTGACCTTTGACAACTATAAGCTCCATCTCTACACCACTTCCCCTGACCCCATAGCCACCTCTATGCGGTTGTGGATGAGTCAAAATTTCCTCCAACAAACATGAGGAAGACCACAGCCATTGTTTTTGGCTCCTGCCACAAATGCTGCTCCCCTGCCACTGATTCCCACCCCCTTCCATGGCCGCTTACACAGGCTGAAGCAGGTGGAGCAGAACCATAGCACCCAGTTCGACCGAGATGTTAGTTTCAAATCCCACATCCTATCCATCACCAAGATGACCCCCTCCCACAACTTCAGGTCCGACCTTCCATGTGTCCCTGCCTTCGCCCCACCATTGGTGGTTCAGCCTAGAACACTCTAGAACACCCTCCCGAATCCCCTCTGCCTCTGTATTCCTCTCCCTGAATTTGATAGCCTTCTTAAAACCCATTTATTCTACCAAGTTTCCAGTTATTTCTTCCAATTCTCCCTTCATGGCTCAATTCTTTTAAAAAGGAATTTCCTTGAGTAAAGCACCATACGTTTTTCATATGTTAAGGGTGCTATATAAGTGTACATTGTTGCTGAGCAAGACGCAGATGGCTCTCTCTCTCTCTCTCTCTCTGACTCTCGTTCCCCTTGGAGAAGCACCTAGCATCGCCCCAGGATGGCATAGTGGCAATGAGGATCTTGCGTCCCGCTGCTCTGTGGCACAAAACGTTGCACTGTGCCAACAAGCCATCTGTTTAATTTAATATAAATCTGGATCCTCGTATCCTCCTAAATAAATTGCCTTGTCACTATAATTAATGTCAATACTACGAACCTGTGAGGGGTCAGCACATTTTTTGTTATTTTTTCTATATGCTCTCATATCAGTTTGCTGAATATTTTTTAGGGGAAAGTATCTAATTTTCAAATATACCTCATAAAACAAACAACTGACTGCCAAACAGTATACATATTCGGAGAGGGGGGAGAGAGGCAGTAATGAGGGGTTTTGCGATAACCCATGAGATTGACCAACATGGTTGATAAAGAATGACTAGCTCAGTGGTGTTATTACAGCTTCGGCTCCAGACATTTCCCTCTGAAGGAAGATGGGAGAAATGTCTGATTTTCTCCATAATGACATTGGAAACGTGGGATTTCTGAGAACCCAATTTTACACTTAATCATAGAGAAAAGCAGACACTTTCTTGTTCTTCTTTAACTGAGGAATTTCATCCCTTGTCTTCGTTGAAGTAACAACCGAGCAAATTTCTCCGACTGTATAAAAAAAACTAACGTGATTTGTCAGTGGCGATCCATAGTAACATGAGGCACAGAGCAGAAACATTTCAGATCTGTCACGCCATTGGCTTCTCAGCACTAAAGTTGACATTGTTTGACATATATTATCAGGTTCTGAGAACAATCCAAGATTAACTCCCTTTCCAGAATATGACAAAGTAACTAATGAAAACAGGCACAACATTACATACCCAATCAACTTGGCCAATAGTGATACATTTTCAAATCTGTGTGGCTAAAAGATTGACATGTTTTCTAATACAGCCTTATTGGAGCTCTTTAGTGTACAGTAACTGTACAGTAAATGATTTTCCTCTGTGTCTTTCTTTTATGTTCTTGCCCATTTCCCAATATGTTTTTCTGCACATATTTATAAACGATATCAATATTAAAGATTGTAAGCAAGGCTCCCAGATGCCACAGGAAATGTGTGCACAGGAAAATGCCATTTAAAATTTATTCTGCACGGCCAGTTGATACCTATTTGGATGATGGGCTCATCTGAGATCCCTATTTAAACTCTGCCAAAACAATGGCAGGCGCTACGTATCCTGGGAACTTTGGGATTTCTCATCAGTTTGGAGAAATCCTAAATGGAGCCAGCACAGGGTCCGTTTAGAAGTACTTTGCTGCGGGTATTTCTAGGTAGGAATTTTCCACACCGCAGGATTTTTCCATGACATGTAGCTCAATTGGTCTAACCTGTCACAGAGAATCATGATTCATGCACAATTCCAATTGTAGGATGTGGGGCTACTTTTATGTTGGGATGATTGCGTTTTTCATTGCGATCATGAAACTGTATTAATATTTTTCTTCCTCTGAGGAGAATGAGGAGTAAGAAGAGCTATGTGTCATTTTTTCCATAGTGACGTTGAGAATAGCAGGCACAATGACGACCACTTAGTTATATACAATTATATAAAAATTACAGCACCAAAACAGGACATTTGGCCCAACTAGTATATGCCGGTGTTTATGTTCCACACGAGCGTCCTATGATGTGCTGAGAAACTGGAATGTCAAGTAGTGTTTGCAATTATTCTTTAACCCTGAAGATGCATTCAATTATTAAAAAAGTATCTATATTGTTGTTTTAATTTTTGCTTAGTGGAAGAAAAAGACTTGTATTTATAAAGTGAATGATAGCGCCTCTAAGAAATGTTTCAAAATGCTTCACATAGAATTACATATTACATAGAATTTACAACACAGAACCAGGCCATTCAGCCCAACTGGTTATGCCGGTGTTTATGCTCCACATGAGCCTCCTCCCACCCCTCTTCATCTAATCCTATCAACATATCCTTATATTCCTTTCTTCCTCATGTAATTATCTAGTTCCCGCTTAAATGCATTATCTCTTACCTTCTGATTGCTTTTCCCCCCACCCCCAATTTTTTGTAACAAAATACGACCATAGTAGGATGAGAGGAACTATTAGAGACCTAGACACATTGTCAAAAGTTCCATGAAAAATGCTAGTATATCAGAATTCAGGAACACAAAGCCATTGCATGACGTAATGAACCATATTTTCCTCATGGCGTAATCTGTTACTAAAAAAAGGGGCAGTGCATAAACAGACATGGAAATCTGTTTTTGTAAATCCCCTTTGAACTGTGGGGGGGATTTTCAATTCTGTGCAAATCTGTCCACCTGCAACATGTATGCCCACTGCTGCCAAATCTTCATTAGGTATTCACTGCAACTATTGGTGTTTAATTGGCCTGCAGCTAGGAGCTTGCACAGTGGCAGGTGGGATTTCCTGCACTGCTGCAGCTACTTAAAAGATGTCGCAGCCATTGAAAGGGAAGGGAAGGGAAGCCCTCAGTACAGATTTTTTATTACCATTCATACCCATACTCTGACGGAGCACCTTTCAAGTTGCAACGTTCAACTTAAATCCTTCTTACACTGACATCTTAAAATATATCACCCAGCAAATCATTGTAAAACAATTTAGCTGCATGATCCATGCTCACTTGCTTGCACACATGCTGGGATGTCGTGCATTCGTGTGTCACTGTATGTATTTTACAAAATTCCAACATCTTAGTACTATTTGTCTGCTTGCAAGTTGGCTCATATCAGGAAGAATTAGACCCACGTTGTAGAGGAGTGCTCTACAACGTCTTGCCTTTGAGTCCCTTCAAACAGGCCACATTGGAAATCATTGATGATAAAAATATAGAGGTAGTGGAGGTGGATTGGCTAAAGCTGAGGGCCACTACCATGCCCTGGGATAGTTCTCTTCCCTTCTCCCACTGCGTCATTCAGTCACACTCAGGCATACACTCGAGCAAAACTTGTCATGCATCTTCCCTTCCTCTTTAATGGGAGTACTCTCCATTTTTTCCACATCAATGTAGATTATCATCATTTGTTAAAATTGTTAGGGGCTTCATTATGTTGCTAACCCATCAGTACCACGATGAATCCGATAGTGACAAGAATGGATAATATTGGCAGTGTCCATTGATCAAGGTTCATGCAATGTTGCATTAGCTTTCCTGTACTGGCACAGCAGTCACAATATAATATCATAAGATTTTTTTTTTTAAAAACACTAACTTTATTGTGACATTTTTACACAATTACTTGTGTCAGAACAGGGCTAAATATGGATACGATGATGATATTTGTACTCTGGGTGGGGGACTTCAATGTCCATCACCAAGAGTGGATCGGTAGCACCACTACTGACCGAGCTGGCCAAGTACTGAAGGACATAGCTGCCAGGCTGGGCCTGCGGCAGGTGGTGAGTGAACCAACACGAGGGAAAAACCTACTTGACCTTGTCCTCACCAATCTACCTGTCGCAGATGCATCTGTCCATGACAGTATTGGTAGGAGTGACCACCACACAGTCCTTGTGGAGACGAAATCCCGTCTTCACACTGAAGACACCATCCGACGTATTGTATGGCACTATCACCGTGCTAAATGGGATAGATTCAGAACAGATCTAGCAGCTCAAAACTGGGCATCTATGAGGTGCTGTGGGCCATCAGCAGCAGCAGAATTGTATTCCAGCACAATCTGTAACCTCATGGCCCGGCATATTCCTCACTCTACCACTACCAACAAGCCAGGGGATCAACCCTGGTTCAATGAGGAGTGTAGAAGAGCATGCCAGGAGCAGCACCAGGCGTATCTAAAAATGAGGTGCCAACCTGGTGAAACTACAACTCAGGACTACATGCATGCTAAACAGCGGAAGCAACATGCTATAGACAGAGCTAAGTGATTCCACAACCAACGGATCAGATCAAAGCTCTGCAGTCCTGCCACATCCAGTCGTGAATGGTGGTGGACAATTAAACAACCAATGGGAGGAGGAGGCTCTGGGAACATCCCCATCCTTAATGATGGCAGAGTCCAGCACTTGAGTGCAAAGGACAAGGCTGAAGCATTTGCAACCATCTTCAGTCAGAAGTGCCGAGTGAATGATCCGTCTCGGCCACCTCCCGATATCTCCACCATCATAGAAGCCAGTCTTCTGCCAATTCAATTCACTCCATGTGATATCAAGAAATGGCTGAGTGCACTAAATATAGCAAAGGCTATGGGCCCCGTCAACATCCCAGATGTAGCACTGAAGATTTGTGTTCCAGAACTAGCCACGCCTCTAGCCAAACTGTTCCATTACAGATACAACAATGGCATCTACCCGACAATGTGGAAAACTGCCCAGTTATTGCCTGTCCACAAAAATCAGGACAAATCCAATCCAGCCAATTACCGCCCCATCTGTCTACTTTCGATCATCAGCAAAGTGATGGAAGGTGTCGTCGACAGTGCTATCAAGCGGCACTTATTCAGCAATAACTTGCTCACCGATGCTCAGATTAGGTTTCACCCGGACCTCTCGGATCCAGACCTCATTATAACCTTGGTCCAAACATGGACAAAAGAGCTGAATTCCAGAGGTGAGAATGACTGCCCTTGATATTAAGGCAGCATTTGACCGAGTGTGGCACCAAGGAGCCCGAATAAAATTGAAGTCAACGGGAATCAGGTGGTAAACTCTCCTGTGGCTGGAGTCATACCTAGCACAAAGGAAGATGGTAGTGGTTGTTGGAGGCCAATCATCTCAGCCCCAGGACATTGCTGCAGGAGTTCCTCAGGGCAGTGTCCTAGGCCCAACCATCTTCAGCTGCTTCATCAATGACCTTCCCTCCATCATAAGGTCAGAAATGGGGATGTTCACTGATGATTGCACAGTGTTCAGTTCCATTCGCAACCCCTCAGATAATGAAGCAGTCCATGCCCGCATGCAGCAAGACCTGGACAACATCCAGGCTTGGGCTGATAAGTGGCAAGTAACATTTGCGTCAGACAAGTGCCAGGCAATGACCATCTCCAACAAGAGAGAGTCTAACCACCTCCCCTTGACATTCAACGGCATTATCATCACCGAATCGCCACCATCAACATCCTGGGGGTCACCATTGACCAGAAACTTAACTGGACCAGCCACATTAATACTGTGGCTACAAAAGTAGTTCAGAGGCTGGGTATTCTGTGGTGAGTGACTCGCCTCCTGACTCCCCAAAGCCTTTACACCATCTACAAGGCACAAGTCAGGAGTGTGATGGAATACTCTCCACTTGCCTGGATGAGTGCAGCTCCAACAACACTCAAGAAGCTCGACACCATCCAGGACAAAGCAGCCCGCTTGATTGGCACCATATCCACCACCCTAAACATTCACTCCCTCCACCACCGGCGCACTGTGGCTACAGTGCGTACCATCTAAAGGATGCACTGCAGCAACTCGCCAAGGCTTCTTCGACAGCACCTCCCAAACTCGCGACCTCTACCACCTAGAAGGACAAGGTCAGCAGGCACATGGGAACACCACCACCTGCACGTTCCCCTCCAAGTCACACACCATCCCGAACTGGAAATATATTGCCGTTCCTTCATTGTCGCTGGGTCAAAATCCTGGAACTCCCTTCCTAACAGCACTGTGGGAGAACCTTCACCACATGGACTGCAGCGGTTCAAGAAGGTGGCTCACCACCACCTTCTCAAGGGCAATTAGGGATGGGTAATAAATGCCGGCCTTGCCAGCAACACCCACATCACATGAACAAAAAATTTTTTAAAATACCTTATGCCATCAAATTAAAATATGTGCATAGTATTCGCAGTTTCATTTCCACTTTATCTTGATGGGCATTTTGAATTTGTGGTAGGAGGTTCCACTGTCTGGAATTCCTTCTTAAACC
Source organism: Heptranchias perlo (assembly GCF_035084215.1). Lineage (NCBI taxonomy): Eukaryota > Metazoa > Chordata > Chondrichthyes > Hexanchiformes > Hexanchidae > Heptranchias > Heptranchias perlo. The sequence goes on along the minus strand of NC_090328.1, from coordinate 126,772,776 downwards.
CGCCACCTCCATCTCCTCCTTTAAGACTCTCATTGAAATCCACTTTTTTGACTAATCTTTTGGTAACCACTCCTAATGTCTTCTTGGCTTAGCATCCATTTTCTTTACGTCTCACTGAAGTGCCTTGGGATCCTTTGCTGCATAAAGGAGTTATACAAGTGAAAGTGGTTGTTCTAAAAGAGGAAATATGGGCCAATATGTTCCCTGATCTTAATAGCCCCTTAAATTTTCCACCAACTGCAAAATACTCCTTATATTGCATTCAGCTGTCAATTATGTGACATCATAGTATCACAAATGCCTATCATAGACTTTTATCACTTTCATTTCAGCTTGTAAGTATCATTAGTATTGAACTCATTGCATTCAAACATTGGCAAATGTGGAGAGGATATAAATGGGAAAGAACTGGTTCATCCAAAATAAATCCAGAGTGTCTATTGACACCACTGTGTCAGCCAATGCGTTGGAGGCGGGCGGGACTTCCAGCAGCACCCACAGCATAGTCTATTTTATAGCAAACAAAATCTATTTATTAACCAACAGAGCCTATTTAAACAGCAGTCTATTTAAAAAGAATCTCCACTAACTACAGCAGACAGAATTCATGACCGAAACTACAGCAACATCTCCTGATAAAAGCAGGGTGATTTCGCCAGCAAAATGCAGTGAGTGGAGAATAGTTAAATACAAATTATGTGCATAAAATCAATCCCAGTCACTTAAGTGTGGCCATTAGGCATGATTGATGGGGGAACTACCACCCAATCATTTCCATTCTCTCTGGGAATAGTGGTGTCACTATACATAGTCAAGTATATCAGCAAGTAGGGTTCGCTGCATAATTCCCACGCGATACATGTGCAAATACGTGTTCGCAGAATGTTAGATTATTAACTGATGAATTACTAAATGCAAATCACTGCCTTTAACATGCATTCTATTTGCATAACACAACTGATTCTTCACTGAATTCTGCTTTGGTTTTCACCAATTACGGCTGGACTTAAAATTCCAATTTAGTCTGTATGATAATAACAAGTGTAGGAGAATCAGTGATCGGATAGGTAAAAATTGATGTAGGCTCTCCAATAATAAGTATATTGGTAACCTGCTACAATAAACAAACATATTTGGGTACCAAATATTCACAGAAAAATGAAACTGCTGACACTCAACTATTTGAAGAGAAAAAGTTCCATGAGTGGTAGGGGTTATAAAACACCAATATAATCTAAACATGTATTTCATAATAGATGTAGATGGAAAGTCTATCATGTAATCTCAGGGTGCAGAGGATGTCCATAAATTATGACAACCTTTGAATCTCTCAGTTAAAGTGCAGCCTTTTTATTCACACTCAATTACCAATAATTCTCCAGATTAGGTATTATCTACTGGGGGTAATTGTTAGCTTCACCACCTGGATAGTAACTTGGAGGTTTACAGGTTTGCTGGTTCACAGGTTTACAGGTTTGCTGGTTCACAGGTTTCAATGGAACAAAACTTGGGCACTTTCAACAACACGTTCTATAATTCCTCAAAACCCCTTGTGCCATTCTTAATTGCTTCTGGCTGATATTCATGAAATACGCTGATGGGCTTTTTGCCCACTACCCGTGAAGAGCCACGTGTCAATAGGGCCGATTTTAACATGTGGCTCAAAACAGGGGGTTGATGGAAGGAACCGTTTTGAAGTGTGGGCCTAATTTGCGTGGATTTGGTGAGCTGCAAGTCAAGACAGGCGGTAAGTAACCTGACACTATTTTCAAGCTGCTGTCTCGCTCCCTTCCCCCCTCCCCCCATTTATGTGGGCAGCCACCGTTAAAATTGGCCCCAGTGAGTCAATTATCAGCAATACTGCTTGGAGGTCTATAGGAACTGGACCCCATGCTTGGAATGACAGCATTGATCACATACCAATTTTAGGCATTACAGGCACTTAACTTATTCAGACTGGTTAAGAGTAGCACGTGGTGCTGTCTGACAGTCTACAGAATTCTTAAGGTACTCTGGCTGACTGGGAAGTTTAAGTGTAAAAGCGCAACCTAAAACTGTACTGTGAATTTAACAATTGCAGCAATGCATCTTCCCTGAAAGGTGAATGGAATTGATTTCCAGTTTCACATGAACCAAAAATCTCAAAGGGGAAGAATACTCTGTGGAGACGGATGCTGCTTTATGCCTGATTCACATTTGATGATCCCTCAGCAGCTTTGGGCACAGAGATCAAGTGGCCTCATTGCCCTAACAGGGAATGGCATCCTTTCGGTCCTTGGTCCCTACCCTGGATCTGTCGCCCATTCTCCATCTGATTAACAGCTCACCGGAGGCAATAACTGAGGTTCATTTAAAGCAAATATGGAGGGTGAGAAAGCTAAGAAGTTAAATGTAGACGAACAGAGCTTGGTGGATGGTGAGAGTAATGTAGAAGAAAGTAAATTCAGGTATTCCTAACAGATAATTTACTGATCCTACCATATTAGGTATCAATTGAGATCAGTATGGTGGCTTCCTAAAGAGAATGGAGACCTAAAATAGTAGGTTTCTACAGAGGAGAATAAAGTACTGCATATTTGAATATCTCCTTTAAGGCATTTTAAAAATATATATTATAACTTAATAATGCAGTAAAACATTAGTAATTACTGAGGTGTAATCATATGGGGAAAAAAATGAAATTTTACTGGAAAAACACTGACTGATGTTGACTGCTCAATTTGAAGGAATTATGCAATCACATCCCCTGCTTGTTGGGTACCCTGGTGTCTCTGTAGTGACTGGTGCACAGCTAGTGTTTTCTCAACCACTGGAATTTGTTAATGTGAATGCTCCATTGTCAGGGCTGTTTTCAAAACTTTTCCTGAAGTTCTAACAACATATGTTTTTCATAATTAGAGAATCTCTGTAACATGGTTCACAGATAGTCTGGGTTCTGCAGAGCAGATGTGAAGTCTATCTGCTAACCTATCTTGTGTCTTTAAAGCCTTTAATCTAGTACTGCCTATGGGAAAGTGGAAATATGAAAATCCAGATAATTGTAGCTGCTTGTAAAATACAGAGGTCAATTAGGGGTCAGTAAAATACTTGTAAATTTCAGAATCTAGGTTTTGTTCCTTTTTAAAGATCCTTTTGCAGCTGTAACAAAATGTGCTTAGTATCTTCTAGTTCTAAAGAGGACAAGTGAAATGGGATTGGACCATTCCATTGAGCCTAGGATCACAACATAAAACAGGCAGTCTCACTCAGAAAAGCCATACAGATGGAAAATGGGAAACAGGAATATCACATTGGAGCAATGTGAACTGAGGATTGGGTTATAGCAGAATTGTTAAGGCACAGTACACTATGTCTGGCCTGGTCTGCATCTGACATCAAAGGGCATGGATGAATAAGTAGGAACATATTTCAGTCCCCTGCACCTTTCTAACTTTCAACTCAGTACATTCATCAATAACTCTAGATTTCTCTGTGTACAAAGAGTAATGGATGTCTGGGAGTCAGTCACAACGTTGAAGCAAAGTCACAGAGACATGCGTTATTAGGGTCACGCAACATGGTTTCTGGAAAAGGGAATCATGTCTTACCAACCTGGTTCAATTCTTCGAAGAGATTACCAGATTGATGTCAGGTAGCCTGGAAGACAGAAAGCTTTTGATTGGGTGCCTCACAATAGGCTTCTTTAGATGGGATTGGATGGTAGACCCTGGGTTGGACAGGGTATTGGTATTCTTGTAGACAGATGGTTGTCATTAATAGTAGCAGCTCCACATAGAGACCGGTTACTAGTGGAGTCCAGCAGGGACTGTTGTTAAGAACGTTACTCTTCGCGATATACTTCAATGATCTGGATGCCTGCTCCCATAGCACTGTTCTTATCATGATGACATCTGAGGACCAATATCGGTAGCTCTTCAGACCTTTGTCGGGGGTGGGGGGGGGGGGGGAGACGGATGGCCAAAAATGGCCTTTCCTGAATTTAACTCCCATTGAGTTTTGCTCTCCTGCTTTGTGACAGTACTTTAGCTTAAATTTTACGAGTAGTTGCCATCGGCAGATGTCTGCAAGTTTGCAGATGGCACAAAGATCTGTGCTGGTGCAGAACCCTCGAGGAGAAGAAAATATTATAAACTAATCTAGATATGATGGGGGAATGGGCCCGCATCTGGCTGATAACATTTACTGTTGATAAATGTAGTGCGATGCATGTTGGTACGGCTAATGCCAAGCATGTGTACACCATGCTGGGTTCTGAATTAAAACCTGTTAAAAGGGAAAAAGACTTGGGTTATATAATGGATCAGTCTCTAAAGGTCCATGACCAATGGATCAGTGTTAGGGTCGATATTCTTCATGGTATGTATAGCCAGGATGATATAATCAAAACAAAGAGTGCTATAGTACCCCTGTACAATTCCTTGGCTAAACCCCATCTAGAATACTGTGTCCAGTTCTGGTCCCCTCACATGGTGGGGGATATAAAGGCCCTATAAAAGCTTCAGAGAAGGGCGACTAGGATCTGGAATGCAGTGCCCGAGGGAGTGGTGGAGGCAGATTCAATCATGGCCTTCAAAAGGGAACTGGATAAGCACTTGAAAGGGAAAAAATTGCAGAGCTACAGGGATAGGGCGGGGGAATGGTACCAGCTAGATAGCTCTTGCATAGAGCTAGTGCGGACTTGATGGGCCAAATGGCCTCCTTCTGTGCTGTAACCTTTCTATGATTCTATGCATAGAACTAGGTTAGATGTCAGGAGGTTTTGTTTTTCCCCAGAGGATGATTGACCTTTGGAACAGGTTGCTGGTTCGTGCAGTGGATGCAGATTCACTACAAAAATTCAAAAGGGAGCCGGGCAAGTTTCCGAAGGAGGCTATCGCTGCAGACAAAAGGTAGGTTGGGTCATGTATCTCATAGTCATTGTTGCCACCTGGGACGTGTTTTTGATAGGATTCGGGGGATGGAGGGGAATTTTCCAGAATTCTTCTTTCCTCAATTTGGCTTAGGGATTTTTTTTTCTAAACTGTTCTTTTGCCTTACCTAGAAGATTACATAGCTGCTGGTGGGTGGGGTGTATTGGGGCTTTTGCTGCACAGTTGCAACATGTCTGAATGGGACTGACTTGATGGGTCAATTGGTCTTTTTTCTGTCCATTTTCCATATGTTCATATGTACAATGGAGAATGTGCCAGTGACAAGGTACCTCATCTGATGATGGCAACTACTTGTAAAATTCAAGCTAAAGTACCGTCACAAAGCAGAAGAGCCAAACTCAATGGGAGTTAAATTCAGGAACGCCCATTTTTGGGCACCCCTCCCATCCTCCCCTCCGCAGTGTTAATGCCCTGCTCACAAATGGTGAGGTTCAAAGAGCCTCGGGTATTGGTCCTCATACCTCATTACAATAAAGATGGCACTACAGGAGCAGGCAGCGCATGGTTGGTGCTGCAAGTTTGGGCCGCTGCATTGCACTCAGGATCAGGGCCTTGGAGTCGGGACCAAGAGTTGGGGTCCTCTGAGGAGGGATCTCGGGGGGTTGGGGAGTGATCGGCAGTGGGGGGGGGACTTGAAAAATGGGCGCTACACAGCCCAATTTAAACCCCAGTCAGTTCAGAAAGGTTAACTGAGCCCAACGACTGGGTTACAGCTTCCAATTCAATATTAGGTACAATAAGCCATCATTTGAATGTATATTCCATGTGAAGTCTTACACAGTCAAAATGGAGCATTTCAGAATCTCAAACCCAGATGATGCTAAAAGAAGAACATTACATTTCTTTTGTGTCATTACTGCAGGTTTATGGCAAAAGAATTCAGTCGAGGCCAGGGCACTTCTATACAGATTCAGATTTATCTACTGTATCGATTGCAATTTGATTCTGCAAGCATTTACTTGTTTATTAGACCATTTAAAATTGATAGGGTCTATACTGGAAGCTGTGTACATTTCAGCCAAACGTAACTACCCATAGTAATTACTGTCTGCACGAGGAGAGGCTGAACTTGCCAATGGCATGTTCTGGAGGGAAGTTACTGAGCAACTTGGCCAGCTGCATGCTCCAAAGGCCATTGGAAAAATTAATGAAGTGTAACAGAGCATAAATAAAGTTGAATTTACTTGTTTAAAACCAAATGCTTTCTTAGTTTTAAGAGTTACTTTGGACATGCTGACTGGAACAAGCAGACAATCGCCGTTTGTAAAGAAAACATCTGTCTACTCAGGAAGTGTCAAGAAGCACAATGAACAAAATTCAATTTCATTTCCGTCACTGCAAAAGTGGCAATGCAAATACATTTTGCTACAACAACTTGCATTATAAAAAATATCCTGAGATGCTAGACAGGGGAACAGCTGCTGAGCCATGAAAGCAGAGATTAGGAGAGGTGATTGAAAACCTGGTCAAAAAGTTGGATTTTGAGAAGGCTTTTAAAGTAGGAGCAAGAAGTGGTCAAGTGAAGAGGTTTAGGGAGGAAATTCCAAGAATGAGCCAAGGTAGTTGAAGGCTCTGCCACCAGTGATGGACCAAAGGGAGGAGGGAACACACCAAAGGCCAGAGTCAGAGAACAGAATGGTACAGGGGGTGGGAAAGGTATAAGGCTGAAGATGATGGCACAGATAAAGTGAGGCAAAGCCATGAAGAGATTTGAGGATGAGAATGGGGAGTTTAAATGTAACATGCTGAAGGGCCAGGAGTCAGCGTGGGTCAACAAGGATAGAGTAATAGGCAAATGAGACTCGATGCGGGACAGAATATGAGTGGCTGCATTTTGGATAAGTTGGAGTTTATGGGAGAAACAAGTCCAGATAAAGGTTTCAGTTTCAGAGGGACTGAGGTGGGGCAGACATGAGCAATATTGCACAGCGGAAATAGGAAGTCTTGGTGACAGATAGCATGTGAGGTTTGAAGCTCATTTCAAGGCCAGATAAGATGCCAAGGTTTTGCACATTCTGGTTCAGTCTAAATGAGTGATCGGGGAGAGGAATGGAATCAGTAGCAAGAGAGTAGAGTATTTAGGAGGCACCAAAAACAATGGCTTTGGTCTTCCCAATGTTATGGTGGAAGTAGTAATGGCTCATTCATAACTTGATGTCTGACAGCACAGAGGTGATCGTGGGGTTGAAAGAGCTGGTGCACAGGTACCGCCAGATGTCATCAGCAAACATGTGGAAGCTGTCCCTAGGCCTATGAATGCTGTCACCGAGGGGAAAATAAGTTGATATAGTTGCTCCTCCAGATAGTGTCTGACTTTTTTTTTTGTAATCTTCTCCCTCCTCTCCTGAGAGTGTTGGCTCTTCATTGGGTTACAGTTTCATGGGTTCTGGTCACTCTGTGATACCTCTCCCAGCATGCCTCATCTTGTCCTCTCCAGACTTCCACTCACATGCATGAGTGATAATATAGTTGCAGTAATTGTGGATATGCCAGTGAAATTGTTGCTCCTGTATCTATTTGTCCTCTTTTTAGAATTCATAGTAATGAAGGAAATAGAACCATATTGGCATTTTTCTAGGTCTGCCCTGTGCATGAAAGTTTGGAGTCATAGCTTGGCATTAATGAGACAACAGTCCAGCCATTTCTTTATAGTTTATTCACGGGACAATGAGGAGTTTTAAAAAAGTAATTTATAGATTTTCTATACATCTCACACTTTGCCACTGGGAAAAATGGTCTTCTCTCAACATTCTGCTAATAGGTTTGGGATCACATCATGGATAAAAAATGAACGTATTAAAATAAATGGCTTATCACTGACCATGAAAATAATTGTGGTGCAAGATGTATTTTCTACAAAGAGTAAACTCTTACCAGCTGTCCACTGCAAAACCATGCCTTTAGTCTCCCGCAGACAAAACAGAGAGGGGAATAATTAGGTAAGGATGCATCTGTGCTCAAGTTCCATTTAACTGAATGAGAAAAGAACTTTTGATAGCCACAGATGCAATAGCCTTCAGCTAGTGAGCTGTTCACATCCAATGGGAAAAAGCAGGTGTTTACATTTGAACATCTCTAAGGAGCTGTCTTGACAGTTGTTTTCTCTTTAAAATACAGGGTATTTGTCCTAGCTAGACATGGCACTTAATAAATCTCCACAAGTGAGGCTGACAGGATGACTCACAAGTGAGTTCAGTGCAGCACACAAGATGTCATCTAGCCACAACATTCTATTTGTAAGGCACGTAGTGGGTTTTAACTGAAAACAAAATTAGTTACCGAAGTGTTTTCCTAGTTTTTTTGTAATCTAAAAAAATGATTATTACCAAGCAATAAAAAATTCTCCGCTTTAATAATTTTGATAATTATTGTTAACAGAGTGGTCGCTACCTTTTGCCCACACTTTAAAAAATACTCTCGGGAGTAAACAAACGTACTACATGTTAATATACAGACCTTGCATTAATGGTGTTTTGGCTTCTTAAGGGACAATGAAAGGATGTTTCCCTAAAGTACCAAATCCTGACTTTTAATGGAAGAGATGTTACATTTGCTGTGCAGAGGAAGGAATGGAAATGTACAAGTGACCTGAAACAGACACAATTAACATGTAGGACAATGGAGAAGCTGAAACAAGGGGAGGACAGAAAATCTCAAGGTGTCCTGATGGGCAAGTGCTCCACATGCCACAAACACCCTTATGGGTGCCTAGGGCATGTGTTACCACTGAATTCAAACTCATTAATGATGTTTCTGTGGCACCTTTTTATATCTGCACATAAAAAGGCAGAGCTGAAGAGTTGTATTACATAACACTATCAACAAGAGGTAATAATGAGCCTATATGAAACCTTAATAAGACCTCAGGGTACCGTGTGCAGTATTGGGCTCCATACTATAGGAAGGATATTATTGAGGAAATAGAGAGGGTACAACACAGATTCACCAGGATGCTACAGGATGCTACAGTTTCTAATCTCTGACTTCTTTAATCAGTTATTTGCTTTGACCTTCCAAAAAGATTAATCAGGTATTTCTAATACAAATAGTAACAATAGTAGCAATCTATATTAAGAACCAAAGAATTGTTTTGCTACATATTTATTGAAACATCTTGCGATGGTATTTACATTTATGAAGGTACGGCTTCAGAAATCCCTTATTATAACATAAATGGCATATTTTAATTGTGATAGTGATAACCTCATTTTATGACAGAACATAAGGTAAGCGTTCACCACTCTTTGAGTGAGGATCCGGTGTTTTAAATTGATATTTCAGACTTTTATTTACACAATATATTTGTAATTACTTACAGGGGAGAAGCATTATTTTAATGAAAGTTATTCTCAATACAAATGTGTATTTTTCTAATAAATTCCAACCCTTAAAAACTGCAGAATCCAAATTTTAAAAGCAATGTACCACAATCAGGAATATTTTCAAATGAAATGTAAATCCAAATTAGGCTATACTGCTAACTCAAATAATGGTTGAAATCCATTAATTCTGAGTAGAAATTATCCAGCTTCATGCATTTGAAATGGGAACTATGAGAAATAATGGGAAGAAAATGTTATTTTTTCCTGATTGTACAATCATGGAAGGTTTTGGGAAGGATAGGCACATACATCAAGATACTTTAAGTATCAACCTGGCTCAATGGCAGTATTCTCGTCTCTGAGTCAGAGGTTGTGAGTTCAAGCCGCACAGCAGAGACTTGAACCTATAATCCAGGTTCACACTTCAGTGCAGTACTGAGGAAGTGCTGCACTGTTGGAAGTGCTGCTTATAGATAAGGTATTAAACAAAAGTCCAGCCGGCCCTATCTGATAGATGTAAAAGATTTGAACTATTTGAAGAAAGGAGGATGTCCAGGCCAACACTTATTCCTCAAACAACACTGCCAAAACAGATTATCTGTGGGACCTTGCCGTGTGTAAATTGGCTGCTGCGTCTACCTACGCTTCAAGACTTCATTGACCGGAAAGCACTTTGGGAAATTCTAAAGACGTCAAAAGCGCCATAACAATGCAAGTTCTTGCTTTTATTTACTTGCATCTAAAGGAAATACTACAAATCTTTCATGGGAGCTGAAGTAAAAACAGATTATAATGTGAATAAAATGTTTTGGAGGGGAACAAACAAAGTTACCTGCTTCTTAAACAAGTTTTGTTAGGTGCAAATAAACAGTATTAAAATGATTCCATCTGTGAGGATTGCATCTTTCAGTATCAGTAAGGTATGTATTATTTTTATTTTGAATCAGTAAATGGGCAAATCACTGTAATGTTTCACTTGTAGAAAGACCTCAGTAAATTCAGAAAAACAGACTCCAGGTCCTAGAATATCTGATCAGCACTATGGCAGATCTACTAATATTTACTGAATTACTTCAACCATCGTTCACCAAGACTCTTCTAATGCACGACTTCCCTTGGCTTTTTGATACCTTAAGAAAATGTCAAATATATTGGGCGCTAAATTGGGATGTGTAACGCCTGTTATTTCGGCGCTACACGGCCTCTCTGACATCCAAAATGGCGTCTTGGATGCGCACGCACGTTTCCAGCGTGACATGCGCTGGACGCCATCTTAGTATAGGAGTTAGCACAGGCGCAGATAATGATCGCTGGAATCATGTAAAGTAGGGAGAAAATGGCTTCAATCAGTGTGCAACGCTGATTTGAAATGATAAGTCCCAAAATGGTGTCTAACGCTCAACTCAACGCACAGTCTTAACCCCGACCATCTGAACGTGTCTTAGATGCCTGGAGGACCCCCCATGAGTGCTATTTAAAGTGACCATGCAGGATTTACAGATTAGTGGCTGGATTATTGCTTCTGGCTGCAGAGACATTTGTAATTGTTTTTGGAGGGCACCTAGACTTCAATACTAGGACACGGGGATAGAGCCTAACATTTAGAATCAGGACGTCCAGGAGTGAAGTTAGGAAATGCTTCTACATGCAAAGGTTGGGAGATGTTTGGAACGCTCATCTGTAGACGATAGTTGATGCTAGCTCACTTGTGAATGTGAGATTGATAGATTTCTGTGAACCAAGGGTATTAGGGGATATGGGGCTAAGACGAGTATATGCAGTTAGGTCATAGGTCCGCCATGATCTCACTGAATGGTGGAACAGGCTCGAAGAGCTAAATGCCACTGCCACTTGCTGCCTTCTGATATGCACCAGCTTCTCCTGCAAGAAAGCGGGACATGTGTCTGGGTGATGTGCCTGTCATGGTTGAATAGCTGCCAGTGTGTGCGGCCTGTGAGTTGTGGGTGGGCGGCTTGAAACAATGGTAATGTGTAAATGTGAGAGGAAGAGCTGAGTACTGATGGATAGAGTTTGTTGGTGTGTGGGTGATGGGGGGTGTAGTGTGTGGTGCAGTTGGTAGGAGACGCCAGTTGTCAGTTGACCTCACTCACCTTGACCACTCATGTCAAGGCATTGAACTTCTTCCTGCACTGCATCCATGTTCATGATGCTGTGCGCCTGGCATTGACTTCGTCCCCCGCTGCCTCCCACTGTCTTTTGAGTATATGTCTGGAGGACCTCTTGCCCACCCCCCCCCCCCACCCACCCCCCCACTGCAGATATAGGATGTCCCTCCTTCTGTCCACCTCTTACACCAAGGTCTCTAGTGCATCAGCAGAGAACCTTGATGCATGCACTCTCGCAGGCCTGGTACCAGCTCAGATCGGCAGATTGGTGAGGTCTGGCGTGCAGATTGGAGGATGTGGGATTTAGTAGTGCGCAATGTTTTAATGTAACTCGTCAGTGTGTAAATATAGGGATGGGACCTGCATCTGTGTTTTACGTGTGCGATGTCTGATCTCCGTTCAAACTCCGTGCAGACAGTAGACTGTTATTTTTAGCAAATAACAGGTACCAGCTACCTTTAAGAGATTTCTAAGAAACATCCTCCCTTTAAGAGATTGAACTCCCCCCTGCTGGTGGAAAGTGAATTGCACTGATTCCATGTGCAAGGCCCGGAATGGAACGCTGATTGCAGGTTAGTACTCGTGCCCGCCGAAACCCACATCCTGCCTGCGCAGGGGTCATTGGGCGCGGGGGGGTCATAGCGCATCACACTGCCTACGGCCCAAAACGGCCCTTATCCAATTTTTTTCCCCCATTGAATCTAAATGACTATTCTTGGTAGGAAATGGGGCACTAAAGTAATTCTAATAACATTCAATGTTGTATTGGTCATCTGCCTAAAGTCCTATTACAGTCAAATCGAGATGAATGCATAACTGATCTGAGCAGAATTTGATATATCCATAGAACAGACCATATATTATGCCCACCATGAATGTCAAACTCTGATATCATGCTCCAAAGGGCATAGCTGTGTGTAATGTCACTGCCAGCACCTGAAGCTGTTATTTAAAATATCACCAACCATCAAAAATCACTGAAATACATTCAACAACCATCCCCCAAGAAACACAGACATTTCGACCAGGCTTTTCTGTTTGTGTGCTTGTCAGCAGTAGATTTTCCTTTTATTCATTTTAATAGACAGGAAAATCAGGGCTGGTGAGCACACAAGCTGAAAACTCCAGCCTTCATTTATAGTGGCATTTTTAAAAGTTCCAAATGATTTGTTTTTATTTAACAACAACTTGCATTTCTATAGAGCCTTCAGAATCATAGAATCATAGAATCATAGAAGTTACAACATGGGAACAGGCCCTTCGGCCCAACATGTCCATGTCGCCCAGTTTATACCACTAAACTAGTCCCAATTGCCTGCACTTGGCCCATATCCCTCTATACCCATCTTACCCATGTAACTGTCCAAATGCTTTTTAAAAGACAAAATTGTACCCGCCTCTACTACTGCCTCTGGCAGCTCGTTCCAGACACTCACCACCCTTTGAGTGAAAAAATTGCCCCTCTGGACCCTTTTGTATCTCTCCCCTCTCACCTTAAATCTATGACCCCTCGTTATAGACTCCCCTACCTTTGGAAAAAGATTTTGACTATCTACCTTATCTATGCCCCTCATTATTTTATAGACTTCTATAAGATCACCCCTTAACCTCCTACTCTCCAGGGGAAAAAAGTCCCAGTCTATCTAACCTCTCCCTATAAGTCAAACTATCAAGTCCCGGTAGCATAGTAAAATGTCCCGAGGCACTACACAGAGGTGTAATCAGACAAAAATTGACACTGAACCAAAGAAGGGGGTATTAAGTCAGATGACCAAATGCTTGGTCAGAGACAGGGTTTAAGCAGAGTATTAAAGGAGGAGAGAGAGGTGCAGAGGTGAAGAGGTTTAGGGAGAGGATTCCAGAGCTTAGCGCCTAGATGGCGGAAGGCATGGCCACCAATGATAGAGCGAAGGAAGTGGGGAATGCACAAGAGGCCAAAGTTGGAGCAACATAGAGTTCTCGGAGGGTTCTAGGGCTGGAGAAGGTTACAGAGATAGGGAGGGATGAGGCCATGGAGGGATTTTAACATGAGGATGAGAATTTTAAAATCGAGGCGTTGCCGGACTGGGAGCCAATGTAGGTCAGTGAGCATTGGGGTGATGGGTGAACAGGACTTGGTGCGAGGTAGGATAGAAACAAAGAAAAATTTACAGCACAGAAGGAGGCCATTCAGCCCATCGTGTCTGTGCAGGTCGAAAAAGACCTACTCAACCTTATCCCGCTTTCCAGCACTTGGTCCATAGCCTTGAAGATTATGGCACTTCAAGTGCATATCCAATTACTTTTTAAATGTGATGAGGGTTTCTGCCTCTAACACCCTTTCAGGTAGTGAGTTCCAGATCCCGACCACCCCCTGGGTGAAAAGATTTTTCCTCGGCTCCCCTCTAATCCTTCTACCAATTACTTTAAATCTGTGCCCCCCGGTTATTGACCTCTCTGCTAAGGGAAATAGGTCCTCCCTATCTACTCTATCTAGGCCCCTTATAATTTTATACACCTCAATTAAATCACCCTCAGCCTCCTTTGTTCCAAAGTAAACAACCCCAGCCTATCCAATCTTTCCTCATAGCTAAAATTCTCCTGTCCTGGCAACATCCTCGTAAAACTCCTATGTATCCTCTCCAGTGCAATCATATCTTTCCTGTAATGTCGTAACCAGAACTGTACGCAGTACTCAAGCTGTGGCCCAACTAGTGTTTTATACAGTTCCAGGTAAAGAATTCCAAAGATTCACGACCCTCTAGGAGAAGCAATTCCTCCTCATTTCCATCTTAAATGGACGACCCCTTATTCTGAGCCCCCTAGTTTTAGATTCCCCCATGAGGGGTAACATCCTCTCAACATCGACCCTATCGAGTCCCCTCAGAATGTTATATGTTTCAATACGATCTCCTCTCATTCTTCTTAACTCCAATGAGTATAGACCCAACCTGTTCAATCTTTCCTCATAAGACAACCCTTCCATACCCGGAATCAACCGAGTGAACCTTCTCTGAACTGCCTCCAATGCAAGTATGTCTTTCCTTAAATAAGGGCACCAGAACTGTACACAGTACTCCAGGTGTGGTCTCACCAGCATCCTGTATAGCGGTAGCATGACTTCCCTGCTTTTATACTCCATCCCCCTAGAAATAAAGGCCAATATTCCGTTTGCCTTCTGGACTACCTGCTGCACCTGTATGTTCACTTTTTGTGTTTCATATACGAGGACACCCACATCCCTCTGTACCGCAGCATTTTGTAGTATTTCTCCATTCAAATAATATTTTGCTTTTTTATCTTTCCTCCCAAAGTGGATAACTTCACATTTTCCCACATTATATTCCATCTGCCAAATTTTTGCCCATTTGCTTAACCTGTCAATATCCCTTTGCAGACACTTTGGGCTTGATTTTACCGTCGGGTTTCCTGCGGGTTTCCAGCGGGGGGGCCCCGAAAATCCCGATATGAGGTCACGTGACCGGATCGCGCCGCGATCCCGACCACTTCCGGGTTCCCCGATGACGTGCGGGGCTGCGTGCGTGGCCCCCGCTGGTGGGAATCCCGCAGGCAATTAAAGCCAGCGGGGTTCCACTTGAGAGTACTTACCTTGCTTGTTGAGGTCAGTTAATGAGCTGAATCAGCTGTCAAAAGAGGAAGTGTGGGATTTTGGGATCAAGGCAGTGAGTTTCCCACACTGGGGGAAACAGTCTCTCTCCAACCAGGCGTGTTGCAGCCAGCAGCCTGTGGCAGGTGCCAAGGTGCACTCCACGGGGGAGAGCCCTCACCCACGCAGGAGGCCACCGCGTCACATAGGGCAACCCCTGCCCCCCACCACCCCCCGCCAAGCCAGAGGACAGACCGACACGAAACTGCCGCCCCAGTCCGAGGAACCACCCACCTACCCTGCACAACCCCTCAGACCAACAACGGCCAGATGGGTGGTGCGTGGACACCCTCGGAGGACGAACAGCATGACCAGCCCCAGCAGCCTCGCAGTCCACGCCGTCCGCCGCAGGGACGTGGAGCCCCCCAACACGGTGTTGTTGCACGCCCACCTGCACAGCAGGAGGGAGGGCTACCGCAGAGAGAGACGCATCGCAGAGGGCACTACCCTCGCCACATGGTCCACAGACCGAGGCGAAGCTCCCCGGACCTCTCCGAGCAGCAGTGCACACGGAGGCGCAGATTCGCTCGACATGTAGTCGTGGAGATCTGCAGGCTCTTTCATGCCGAGCTGCTCCTGCCTGGCCCTAGCAACAAGTGCTTACCTGTCGCTGCCAAAGTCACCACTGCCCTCCACAACTTCTCCTCCGCATCCTTCCAGGGTGCAGCCGGCTACACCGCCGATGTCTCTCAGTGGTCTGCGCGGAAGAGCCCTGCAAATACACCTGCACCTACTCTGCAGTAACACGATGGGTGGCATCAGTGGTGGGTCCTCATAGTGATACCCAGGAGCGGGCATTATTGGACACAGCGGACAGGATTCGCGGAGACGTGGCAGTGGTGGTGCCAATATAATGTGTGCTGTTTGTTGCTCTGAAATTCAATATAGGTAACACCCATGGCAAACCCTCCGACACCCTTGTGCACCCCCTTCGTGCTCACGAAACATTTGCCTTGCGCTGCCTACTGCACATATGTGATGCATGCCCTGTGGCTGCAGCACAGGTGGTGGCAGGTTGAGTGAGGCTGGCCGTGAGGAAGATGCACGAGAGGGTGAGTATGGGATAGAGCCATGAGATTGTATGAGGATTGGGTCGCGTGTTAGTGGCAGGATGAGTACTGGCGAGGTGAGTAGGTGGAGGTAAGATGAGGATGGTGTTTGAGTGGGTATGAGGGGTGATGTGACAGAGTAGTGTTGGCGGTGCCGAAGGAGATGTGGGGTTGGGGCAGTGTTGTGGCAGACGGAGTGTAGGGGAAAGACTTCGTGTTCTCACTGTGGCTGACCTACTGAGGTCATTGCAGCGCCTCCTGCACTGTATGCAGGTGGGCGATATGTTGGTTGCGCAGGTGACCCCCTCTGCCACCTCGAGCCAGGCCTTCTTGGTGGCAGAGGCTGGCCGCTTCCTCCCGCCCGCCGGGTGGAAGATCTGTGTCCTCCCCCTCCTCCTCACCCCATCTGATGATACCTGGGGTGAGGCATCATTAAACTGGGAGCAGCCTTCCCCCTGGGCTGCTCCATGCTGAAATTTGTTCCATTGGTTGCAGCATCTGTCAGTGGAGGACTGCCCCTTTAACTAGAGAACCTCCAGCTGACAGATCGTACTGCGCATGCGCAGCCCGCCCGACGCGCAGACCAGCAGCGTGGACCCCGGAGGAGCAGGTAATTGATTCCTATTAGTGTGTTGCCTGCTACGATCGCGCGGGCAACCCACTAATTTCGCCGAGCGTGTTGACCACGCTCCCGAAACCCAACCCGCCGGAAACCCGCAGGCCTGGTAAAATCGAGCCCCTTGTGTCCTCATCGCAACTTGCTTTTCCACCTATCTTTGTATCATCAGCAAATTTGGCCACAAGACACGATGTTCCTTCATCCAAGTCATTGATATATATTGTAAATAGTTGAGGCCCCAGCACTGAGCCCTGCGGCACCTCACTAGTTACAGATTGCCATTTTGAAAATGACCCTTTTATCCCGACTCTTTGTTTTCTATTAGTTAGCTAATCCTCTATCCATACCAATATATCACCCCCAACACCATGAGCTCTTATCTTGTGCAGTAACCTTTTATGTGGCACCTTATCGAATGCCTTTTGGAAATCCAAATAGACTGCATCCATTGGTTCCCCTTTATCCACTCTGCCCGTTACTTCCTCAAAGAACTCTAATAAATTTGTCAGACATGATTTCCCCTTCATAAAACTATGTTGATTATCCTTGATTGAATTATGAGTCTCCAAATGTCCTGTTACTACTACCTTAATAATGGATTCTAGCATTTTCCCAATGACAAATGTTAGGGAACTGGCCTATAGTTACCTGCTTTCTGTCTCACTCCCTTCTTGAATAGGGGTGTTACGTTTGTGGTTTTCCAATTTGCTGGGACCTTTCCAGAATCTAGTGAATTCTGGAAGATTACAACCAATGGCAATCTCTGTAGCCATTTCCTTTAAGACCCTCAGATGCAAGCCATCAGTCCAAGGGACTTGTCAGCCTTCAGACCTATTAGTTTACCTAGTACTTTTCCTCTAGTGATAGTGATTGTTTTTAGTTCCTCTCTCCCCTTTGCCCCTTGATTTTCTACTATTATTGGTATGTTATTAGTGTCTTCTACTGTGAAGACAGATACAAAATATCTGTTCAATTCCTCTGCCATTTCCCTGTTTTCCATTATTAGTTCCCCAGTCTCATCCTCTAAGGGACCAATGTTTACTTTAGCTACCCTCTTCCTTTTTATATACTTGTGGAAGCTTTTACTGTCAATTTTTATATTTCTTGCATGTTTACTCTCATAATTTATTTTCCCCCTCTTTATTATTCTTTTAGTCATCCTTTGCTGGTTTTTAAAGTTTTCCCAATCTTCAGGCTTACCAGTAATCTTTGCCATGTTGTATGCTTTTTCTTTTAACCTGATACCATCCGTGACTTCCTTAGTTAGCCATGGTTGGTTCACCCTTTTTGTGGAGTTTTTCCTCCTCACAAGGATACATTTTTGTTGCGAGTCATAAAGTATCTTTTTAAATGTTTGCTACTGCTTATCCACCATCATACCATCTAATCTGTTTACCCAGTCCACTTTAGCCAATTCCGCTCTCATTCCTTTGTAATTGCCCTTATTTAAGTTTAATACAGTAGTTTCAGATGCAAGATCCTTGCTCTCAAACTGGATGTGAACTTCATCATGTTATGATCACTGCTTCCCAAGGGATCCTTTACTTTGAGATCATTAATTAATCCTGCTTCATTACCTATTACCAGATCCAAAATGGCCCAAAATGGCTCCTGAATTCCACCCGTACTTCTGCAGATTGCTTTTCTTTATAAAGTTTGTAAGCCACTGTTTGATAATGGTTGCTGTAAAAGCTCTTTAGAAAATTAATTGTACCATCCCAGCTGTTGGTCAGATTAATCTCACGTCCTTTCATGAAATATGTTTGATCATTCAAAAACATAATTGAAAGAAACCATCCAAATAATTGGATAGAGTTTCTACAAGATTCATTTTCTAAAATTCGCTGAAGCCAACAGCACAGTAATCTTTCACAAACTTGGACACGGCAATGTGCTTTTTTTTTCTTTCTCCAATAGGATTAATTGATTAAGATGCAACTAAGTAGAAATTCAAATACAGCCCACTGAAATCCTGGCCCAAATGTTATGCAGGTGGGGAAAATAGTACCTTACCGACCACTGATATAAGCAGAGTCTGTGCCTCAGTTATTTTCTGGTTGGACTAATGAGGCCTTTATTTAAATATTTTAATTATGGCTGATGTTATTCAGGTTGGTGGTGCGTACCCTGCTGGAACAATGATCGTCCAGAGATGAACACTGTTCCAGCAATAAAACATAGACTGAAATTGTTAAGGTGCAAAAATAGACTTGATCCCTGATAGCTGCCATTTGATAGAGTTAGACTTCTGCTGAACTGAAGACAAGACACCAGATGTTCATGAGTGATTTTATTATTAAGGTGAAGGATGTGAGTGGTAGGAAATGGAATGCTTTTCTACTTTTGATAACCAATGTCAGCAGCAAGGTCAGGTATAACACTGGTTAGATGCAGAGTAAAGTTTCTTCTATTCTGCCCCAACAACATTCCTTAACTCCAACCAAAGAAGAGCACCGTCTACTGCAAAAGTATAAATTTTCATGTCTTGCACATCAGCCTCTATGGCCTCTGTGACAGAGAATGCCTGTTTGTATTCAATCTTTACAAAGTTATTATTTGGCTTCCCTCGTGTCTCAGTTGGTTAAAGCAGTGAAAAGATGAGTCATACTTACTCGGACTGCCCCAGGTCCGAACCCCAAACTATATTTAGTTAGCTGACCTCAGCTGGGTCATAGACACGGGCCTCAACCCCCTCCCCCCAACTCCCTTAATAAGGGAGACGAAAATCAGCCAGGTTTCGCAATTCTGATTGTTATCCTGTGATCTCTATTGTGGTATGGACAGGGTCGGGCTTGGCCGTGCTGAGACCGTGGTTAAATAGCCTGCTGCTAATACGTGAATACTGACCACTTGGTGCTCGGCAAAGAATCAACAGCTACAAAGAAAGGGAAGAAAATTGCTGACAAAATAGTACGAGAGCAGGAGACAATGGTTAGAAAATATTAATGGAATAATGGGTTGGGACCCACACTAACTCAGTTCTTCAAGTCTTAGTGTCTGAATGCTTAATGCACTCTATGGAATGCCTTCATCTATAACCGGTTTAATATAAAATAAAATGGTTAATGCCTCAGTTAAAGTAGTGAACAAAGGAATTTCCTATGAATTATTTAAGCATTTCTCACTAATATATGAAGAGCATAATTTTTTAGTGTGATTTGATTGTGGAGGAAATCTCAGCTGAGTCTGATCATCGTCCCACATGGCAACCACACATGCATATCATCCAGCAGGGCCATGGAATAGCGATTTGTGGCTGGCTGCCTGGCTAAATGTTCCCTTCCCTAGACCAGTGGTGCTAGGGCCCAGTGTAGCACTTGACGAAAAACTGCCCTGGTGAGATCAGCCGACTTAGTGCAGACTGGGAATCAAATGAGGTTTTCCTGCTCTGTGTTGCTCATTACCTCACCATGTGGTACATCTAGCTATCGAGGCAGCCTCAGGTTAAAATGTTATATTTATAATAGTTATTATTATACATATAATACAGTATAGTGGACATGGATTGTTCAGATAATTGGATAAACCTTGTGTCTGACCTGTCACACTTACATCAACTTTTTTCAGACATAACATTACTATCATTCGGTCTCTGAGCTGCTCTTCACAGCTGTGGGCCCTCGTCTCTCAATAGGTTATATAGTCTACAAGTGATTTACATCCACTCAACAGCTTTAAATGGAGAATTGACAGATTATTTGCAGTAATCCAGTAACGGTTATTTAGAATCTTTAGCTATTACTAAATTCATGCAACAGCAAGCAGGCACTTTTATGAAGATTTGCATTTATACCATATATTATCATTGTGATGGAAATAGGAATGTCTATCTTTATTTTGTATGATTTTAGATAGTCGAAGTAAATATAAATTCAAAACAACAGCATTTGTGTTTTTGGGATGTCTACAGAAAAATGTCCTTTGTTCTGTGGCTAAATTAATCTGTTAGCCAATACATATGACTGGTTACAAATGACCATATCTCATCTACTCATTCAATGTGAATGTCTGGCCTAAATGCATTATACTTAGGGTCTGAATTGTAACACTCACTAATATTTGAAGAACTGAATTCCAAAGCCCATCATTCCATTAATATTTTCTATCTGTTGTCTCCTGCTCTCGTACTATTTTCTCATCAATTTTCTTCCCGTTCTGCCTCTGCTGTAGCTGTTGATTCTTTGTTGAGCACCAAATGGTCAGTATTCATGTATTAGCTGTATTAGCAAGCAGACTAATTAACCATGGTCGCAGCACAGCCAAGCCCCATCCTGCCCATACCACAATAGATATCACTGGATAGCAATTTAAAAGTGGGAACCTTGGCTGATTTTTTCCTCTCCCTATCTAAGGGTGGTGGGGGCGGGAGGGAGGGAGCTGAGGCCCATACCTATGCTCCAGCTGAAGTCAGCTAACTCAATATTATTTGGGGATCGGACCTGGGGCAGTCCGAATCTGTATGACTCATCTGTAACAATCACATCACAAAGCGATGAGACAAATTACCAATTAATCTATTTTAGATGGTGTTAGTTGAGGGATAAATGTTTGCCAGAAGAGAGCTCTCTGCTCTTCTTCAAATAGTGCTATTGGATCTTTAGCATCTCATTAAAGACCAGCACTTTCGACAATACAGTACTCCCTCAGCACTGCTCCGTAGCAGTTGCCAGATTACCTATTCAAGTCCTCAAGATGGGGCTTGGACCCACAGCTTTCTGAGCAACCGAGTCAAGCTGACACCCACCATTATTGATTTTAAGCTCCAGGACACTACAAGTAGCAGTTGCCGATTCAAAGTGTGTTGACAGCCAGGTTTAAACACTAACATAAAAAAATTTGGGGTTTGTTAATTTATGACTCACCACATCAATTATCTGTCTAAAGGTCAGCCCGAGCACAACGACGAGAGGCTGTGAGTCATTCAGTACAGGACGCTCCAAACGATTGTAGTTTTTCATCAAGTCCCTGTAGAGTTTTCTTTGGTATTCGCCCTGCTGTGAATCTCAACACAAAACAAAAAGAAAAATGTCAATTTTCATACACTCATAACCACACCATTTATTAATGACCAATGTCTCAGTACATCCAAAGTCATTTCCCCAAGATATCTTAGAAATCTTTGCTAATTAAAATATAAAAATGTCAAACTTTGATCAGTTTAAATTATTTATTGCACATTTAGGATCATAACAATACAAAGTAATAAAATCACGATGTATAATAAATTATACAAGTCCTTTGTTAATTAATGTCTACTCATCCTATTTCCCCAACAGGAATTCGAACATTCTGGGTTGAGTTTTCATAATGGTTGTAATTGGTAGTGCTTTGGTGCTAATGTTTGATGATTTTTCATGTGATTGTGGCAGTAGCACCATAGAAACCAAAGATGTGAGATTGTGCTCTAGTAATGATGCCAGACTTCCATCACAAGCCCTTGAGGAATAGAGCTTTCAGTCTAATATGGACTGATGCGTCACCCAATTCTCCCCATGTTGTGGTGATGAGACTGACTGGGAGTAATGTTGAGTTTGGGAGATAGTGTAAAGTGGGCGATGTCGGATTAGCTGCCTGTTATATGGATCTCCCGATTTTTAAACCATGAGAGATGTATAATGGGAAGCTGATCTGATATATTGCCTGTTTTACACTATCAGCCAAAGTCAAATTTACCCCTTTCGTGTGTGAGGCTTCCTGCGGGCACCATCCTTCTCAAAACTGCCATCATCAGCCCTTCGTCAAACAGCCCATCTTCAATCCATTGCCTTGTCCAGCCACTGCTATTTTCAACCTCCCTTTCCTCTCTGAAGTCCTCAAATGTGTTGATGCCACCCATTTCTCCTGAAACGTTCTATTCAAATCTCTCCAGTCCATTTTCCACTCTTTCCTTAGCACCAAAACACCCCTTGCCAAAGTCATAAACGATATCCACTGTGATTATGACCATGGTACATTATCCCTCCTCAACCTTTCTGCAGTGTTCAATATGGACGAACACATCATTTCCTCCAATGGCTCTCCTCCACTCTCCAACTCAGTGGGACTGCCCTTGCTTGACTCCATCCCTACCTATCTGAATGCAGTCAGTGCATTTCCAGCAATGACTTCTCGTTCCTCACCTGCACAATTAACTCCAGCATCCCCCAAGGATCTATCCATGTTCCCCTCCTCTTCCTGATCTTCAAGCTGCTCCTAGGTGACATCATCCACAGGCAGGGGGTCAGCATTCACATGTACACTGTTGATACCCAGCTCTACCTCTCCACCACATCGCTCGGCCTCTTGACTGCTGGGTTGTGTTAAACTGCTTGACCAACAGCAAGTCCTGGATGAGTCACAACTTCCTCCACTTCAACATCGTGAAGACCAAAGCCATTGTCTTCAACCCCACAATCTCTGCTCTCATGCCGCTGAATTCATCCGCTCCTTGGTCACTCTCTCGGGCTGAACCAAACTGTTCCAATCTTGATGTCCTGTTTGGCCCACATCCTATCCATCAGTAAGACCACTTACTTCCACCTCTGCAAGGTTGCCCACCTACTCCACTACCTCAGCCTCTCTGCTGCTGAAACCATTATATGTCACTTCCAGACTCGATGGGTAGATGGGAGGCCAGCAAAGTATTAAAGTGGTGGGGCAGAACTTTCCTAAATTCTGTGCAACAGCAAGTGCCATATTGGAAAACCATGGGCAAAGAACCCTTGATTTTCTGCTAAATCATCTGCTGAGTGGGAGGCCCTGCTGGTGGGGTAGAAACCTAGAAAGTTTCAGCTGACTATTCTAATACTCATCTCGCTGGAATCCCATCCTCCAGCTTCCGCAAACTCCAACTTGTCCGAAATTCTGCTGCAGGTATCCTGTCCCACACTAAGGCCCCGATATTAGCTTGGGGGTGGGATGGCAATTGGGTGGGGGGTGGGGTGATTGGGCGTGTGGGTAACCTGCCCAATAAAAAATGACCGTTTCGCGAGTCAATTGGAGCCACTTAACATGGCTTCTGGGTTTGCCGTCCGAAAGCTGCGCAGCGGCAGACTGCGCACCCGCATCACAGGCTGTCAGCAGGGTTTAAAGGGTCAGTCCTCCAATGGCTGCTCCTGGAGCAAACTCCCACACAGCACAGTGGAGCAGCACAGGGGCAAGGCTGCTCCAAGATTCAACGATCCCATCCAGTAGCACCTGGAGTGAGGCATGAGGAGGGGGAGGGTTGTGTTCTACCCGGAGGACGGGGGGAAGTGGCCTGCCTCTGCCACCAAGAAGGCCTGGCTCGGGGTGGCAGAGGAGGTCACCAGCAGCAGCAACATCTCCCGCACCTGGATCCAGTGCAGGAAGCGCTTCAGTGACCTAACTAGGTCAGCAAAAGTGAGTACACTTACTGATTCTCCTACATTTCGTCTCACACAGCACTTACTCACCTCCCCATTAGTCACCCCACCACTACCACTCAACCCAATCCTCATACAATGTCACGGCTCTGTCTCATACTCACCCTCTGATGCATCTCTTTCATGGTCAGCCGCACCCAAACCAATGCATTCATCGGTTGGCCACGTCACCGTCACTCACTCATGCATCTGTACTTTCTCCTCTGATAGAAGAGAGCTCAGAATGTACGGGAGAGGTCGAGGCTTGGAGAGGGGCCTCAACAAATTGTCATCCTCACAGACACAGAGCAGGAGGCGCTGTAGCTCAGCCGAACCCTCGAGTGCCTGTCCGTCGGGGACGCCGAGACTGGCACCCAACAAACATCTGGTGACATAACTTTAACATTCAGCGCACACAAATGAATTGATGGTAACATGCCTTGCTATCTTCAGCACCTCAGTATGCTCATCGCAACATGACACCTCTGTGATCATGCTTAATATTGCCTTCTGTTCTCTTACAGGGCCTTCAGCGACCGCTGTGACGGCAGAGAGCGATTCCTCAGAGGACCTGCCGGCTTCTGAGGGTGAACCGTCACACCTGAGCGAGCCATCCACCAGCGCAGATACTCACACCTCAGTGGGTCCTAGTCCTCAGTTGGTTGGGTTGGCACCTGGTGAGTTACCACACATGTGAACACGAGCAGACACTGGTGGCAGGGGCAGCTGCGGAGAGTCCGCGTCAGTGGGAGCACTCCTCTCCAGGGTCTGCTCAGCTGGACGCAGATGCTGAACCCTGGGGGCCATCCTTTAAAAGGAGAATGATCGAGGGGCAGCAGCACATTTGCGAGGTGCTGGAACAGGTGCCACACGCACTCTCCACAATAGCGCAGAGGATGGAGGAGTCCAACTCCTGCATGAGTGGAATGGTGGCACAGGTACATGAGGAACTGTCTGAAATAACATGTCTGCAATAAATGACCTTTTCTCCCCATTTGTCAAATAAGCATTTGAATCTCCCACTGGCTGCTGGCTGAAACACGTCTGTTGCAACAGGGAGTGTTTCCCACAGCACGTGAAACACGCTGAGGATGCTTCGAAATTGCACCCCTGCCAAAATGTGGAGAAAATTAAGTACTTCAAGTACTTAAACTAACTCAACAACTGTGTAAATGATCATCCCGCCGGCTTTAATTGCCTGCGGGACTTCTGCATTCGGGAGGCGCGCGCGCACCCAGACGCGTCAATGGGGAACCCGGAAGTCTGCGGGTTGGGGCCGGGCTCCGAACCCGAACGGGATTTCCCCGATTTTTGGAGTCCCCCTGCCCCCAACGCACCAGCAATTTCCGGGAAAATCGAACCCTAAGACCCCGATTTTAATTCCCCCGCCTGGTGGAAACAGGGCGGGGTGGCGATTAAGATGAGGGTAGCGACGTTCCCCCCTCTGATCCTGCTAACTTCCCGCCGTGTCCCGCTGTCAATCCGCTCACTTGAGCAGGCGAGCAGGACACCCGCAGAAAGGCAGCAGGGTCCTTCTTTAAATATGCAGATCTGGACCCGATGTGCAATTTTAGTTGGAGGCTTGAGTGGGGCAGCAATGATAGCTTCTCCGTCAGGCCAGACCTGCTGGGTGATAGATTGTGGGCCACAAGAGACCTTGCAGTTAAGTTTTAACATTTTATTTCAGGTTTCCTTGTGGACCAGAGTGCTCCTCCGGGCGTCATAAGGAATCTTTGGGCCTCCCTTGCCCCGGACCTCCCCCTCCCCTCCTGAACGCAACCAGAGCCCCCCTCACCATTTACCTGTGTCCCCGGTTGCAACATTCAGCCACTGAATTCCCGCTCCCGGTCCGTCAGCCAAGTAGCGGACCTGGCGGGTCGCAGAGAAAATTTATGGATATGAGGCCTGGCCGTTAAGATCAGCCGGGCCTCCATGTTCTCAGACTCCCCGGGTTCGCCGCCCGCTTCAGGGCTCGCATGCACCTTACCCGTCCTCCCTTTAAAATCGGGGCTAAAGTCTCAATTGCCCTTCACACCAGCTAGATGATCTACAGTGGCTCCCTTTCTGCCAGTGTATGAAATGTTACTTCCTTACCCTTGTCTACAAATCTCGCCATGATCTTGCACCATCCTATCTTATTAGGGCTTGCAATTGGCTCCAGCCTTCTGTGCATTCCCCCTCCCCCCTCCACCCCGTCTCTGCACCCCACCATTTCTGGTAGATCCTTTAACTACCTTGGTCCATTCCCTCTCTAAACCTCTCTACCCCTCCATCTTGAAAAATCTCTTCTAAACCCAAAAACATTCCAAAATATTTTATAATGGCTGAACAACTTTTACTGAGACTGCTATTGAAGGGGCATAGTCTTCATAAAAAAGCGCTATTTTTGTTTTACAGAGGGATTAAAAGCCAGAACAGCTTTGTATAATTTTCCTCAGCATGTCAGCATCTGACAGCATGATGGATTTCTGCATTATTACCCTCATGGTATCATGTGTTTGCAAACAAAACAACAACGATTTCACCAAACATTTATTCATGAAGACAGAGCCCTTTTAATTCCATATTCCCACAGTTACCTAAACCACACCACAATGCACTGTTTGTTACTATTTAGAGTATTCATGGTTTTTTGCAACAAAGCCAGTTCTTCATGGAGGCAGACGGATTGAAAACTTTTGTTAATGCTGCCCGGCCCTTTAAGCTGCTGCGGCCATCCAACTCCTGCAGCAGTGGCCATTTCCACAGCCTAAATGCAAGCCCCCAACTGCAGGCAAGAGCCCATTCAAAAAACAATTATGAGACCGACCCTGCAAAGTTCACTGGGTTCAGTGGCGGATTACAGATCGGGCAGGGGCAGAAAATCACGGTCCTTATGTTTTAGTTCAATCTGTGCACCCATCGAAGTGTCAGTAAAAGTGTATCCACATTACCAATGGCTCAAAAACCAGTGCAGATGAAAGGGAAATAAAAGATGTCCCTAATGCATCTACTGGCAGATCAAAGCTTGAGGAAATACTCCCATTCGTGACCAAAGATCTCAGACTATGTTTAGATAGAAAACGAAGCACTGATTTATTTTTTAATTGAAGATTATTATTTTACTGAACACTATATCAAGGATATTAAAAATGTCTTGCATCAATTAGCAACGCCATGTTAAACATTTCACTGTTTGTTTTTGTTAAAATGTAAAAGAAAATTGCAGGCTCCGATTCCAGATTTACACAAGTTTTAATTCTGAAACATGAAAGTGATATAAAGACATACCCCACTTCAAATCATTTTTATACATTAGGACCTGATCAATGTAATATTTAAAAGGAAAGTGCTTTCTGATTAATGTTCAACTCTCTAATTTGAATCATTCATCAGGCTTCATCAAATGGACAGCTATTCCCTTCACAAAGATTTGCCGGTTCAGCTTTCCGCTTGTATCCCAAGTATAATTCACTGGTTTATGTGTCCATGTGTGCCTCCATTAATTTCCATTCATCAGGAGATCTCCTTGATGCCTAGAAGTTATCACAACAAACTACAGTTTATTCAACTATTCCCACATCTTCACTGTTCAAAGCTGGCTGACTGCCCTGCTATGCTGCAAAATTAGCCATCTGTCAATGTCATTCTGTAACTGACTGAAGGATTATAATTCCCCAGGTGAAACACCTACACTCTTCGTGGCACCTTCCCCTTGATGATCCAGTTGCGATTGGGATTTCACTGAGTCAGAAACTGTTGTGATGAGCTCACCTCTTTCAATATGTGGCACAGTGTATCGCCATTGACTGGAGCAATGTTTTCGGTTATTGGATCAATTAGGAGAATACTTACTCTAGTTGCTAATGCGAAGTGACATAGACACGTGGAAATTACAGTGCAGAAGGAGATCATCAGGCCTTCCTATGTCCTAGCTGTTCGACTCCAACTTCACTTCCCTAACATTCGTAAATGCTTCATGGGGATGTCTTCTGGTCAATATTTCGAACAAAATCATAAACACATTCAAAATGAATGTGCTTATAATTTCACTCTAAATACTGACCAGAGGAAATCTTCATGGATGTATTTGTAATCTCGCTACACATAATGACCAGAGCAATTCTTCCTCCATGTGTTTTGGGCTCTGGAAGTCTTCCATTTGAGTTGCCTTTAAGATGTGTGTAGTATGTAGTTTCTGCAATCTTCATAATTTAGTCATTTATGTCTAAAAGAAACAATAACAGTTGCCTTTAAATAGCACCTTGAACGAAGAAAAACGTCCCAAGGTGCTTCACAGGAGCGTAATCAGGCAAAAATTGACACAGAGCCAAAGGAGGGGTCATTAGGACAGGTGATTAAAAGCTCGGTCAAAGAGGTGGATTTTAAGGAGGGAGTTAAAAAAGGAGGGAGAGGTAGCGAGGTGGAGAGGTTTAGGGAGGGAATTCCAGGGCTTGAAAGAGGTCTTTAAAATGCTGAAAGTGTTAGTTAATAGAGAAACTGTTTGCACTTGAGGACAGAAATATAATATAGCCACTAACAGATCAAATAAAAAAATGTAGGAGGAACATCTTTACACAGAGAGTGGTACGAATGTGAAACTTGCTGCCACATGGAGTGGTTGAAGCAGATAGTTTGATGCATTTAAGGAGAGGCGTGATGCATACATGAGGGAGAAGGGAATGGAGTAATATGGGGTGGGAGGCAGGTTGGGAAGAGCTAATTAGAGTGGGAGGAAGCTTGTATGCAGTATAAAGACTGGCATAGACCAGTTGGGCCAAATGGCCAGTTTCTCTGCTGTAGATTCTATGTAATTCTGTAATAGTTTTTTTCCAATCACAAGTTTGTGTGAATATCCTACGATTCTGTTTCATTGATACTGCTTCTTTGAAATTACCAAAACTCACACTCACTTACTCTTTGTGATTCTTTGGGCTAGATTTCATTGTGCCCATCGCCCTGACCCTGCCGCAACCCAGTTTCCTGGGTCGAGGTCCTTATCTGCGCAGAACGGGCTCCCAGTGAGATCTCCATCACCAAGAGGAGACCTCATCAGTGTCAAAGAAGGAAATGTGGGTATTGTACAGAAGAAAGGATGCCATTTTAAAAAGGGAGTAGAAGAGCCACAAACATTGGGAGTTTGATTTTTGCTTATGCCTCCGACTGAGTTAAGGTCTAAACCAGGTACAGTTTTGGGGCCTGAGGAGAGGAGCCCAATGCTGGCCCCTGTTGCTCCAAAGAGGGGGTCAGTAGGCCCTCTGCCGGTGCCCCAGGAACTACCACTTGGGCGGGGTAGGAAATCTTAGGTCAAGGCATGAATGCAGCAGTAATCCCACCCAATTTTCCTCTGCTATACCTCCTGATCTTGGGCAGGAAAGCGGAGGAAAATCCAGCCCTCTGTTGCACCGGAAAGTATCTTTGAACAGATAGGAAAATTGTGATAGTGAAAAGTTTGCATGTATAAATCCACAGAAGAGTATAATCTGCATCCTACTTGGATTATTTTGTCAACTACACACCCTGGGCCATGTCTCCGCAATTACAGAAATTATATCATTAGCACATTAGAATTCACAAAGGAAATGGGATTTTATACTCAATGACACAGATAAATAGCTCATGCATTATGGAACAATTGGTCCCTGAATATTTAAAGTTGGGATTTTGTTATCTCATTAATCATTAGAGAGAATTTAAACCCTTCGGGTTTGAGGTCCAAGAAGATGAATGCAAATCCTTCATTTCTCATGAGATTTTTGTTAATTAAAGCTGTGCTACCCATATCCTTCCAGGAAACCCTGCCCGGTGCCACGGTTTAAGATATCTCCTTGCGGCTGGAGAAGAACCTGAAGAATGAGGGGGAGGATTCAGTTGTTGTGGTCCTCGTAGGGGCCAAAAAACATAGGTAGAACTAGGAATGAGATTCTGCTGAGGGAGTTTGAGGAGCTAGGGTCCAAACTAAAAAGCAGAACCTCAAAGGTTCTGAATTGCTACCTGAGCCATGTGTGTCAGGAAGGGACAGACAGTTTAACAAAGATAATAGGGCATTAGTGACTAAGGTCACATCAGGGAAAAATAGTAAACAGTTGATATTAAAGATGATATATCTGAATGCACGACGCATTCGTAACAAGACAGATGAATTAATGGCACTAAGAGATAAATGGGGTTGATCCAGTAGCCATTACTGAGACATGGGGCTCTATTTTAGCACCCGCTATCGGGTGCGTTCCTGGCGGGGATGGCTCCGAGAATCGGGGAATCCCAGAGCGCGTCCGGAGCCCGGCTCCAACCCGCCCACTTCCGGGTTCCCCAAAGACGCGCCGACGCACAGCCCCTGCATGTGGGACTCCCGCAGGCAATTAAAGCCGGCGGGGTGCCACTTAACAATATTTATCTTGGTATTTCAGGTCGTTAACAGACCTGATTAAGGGAATATGTGAGGAGGGGTGGGATTTTAGAGACAACTGGGACTGTTTCCCGTACTGGGGGAAACACTCCCAGTTGAAATGGACGTGTTGAAGCTGTCAGCCTGTGGCAGCTGCAAAGGTCCATTTGACAGGAGGGTGGGGGGAGACCCTCACTCATTGCAGGAGGCCACTCTGTCACTTGGGACAAAGTTTGGCCTCCACCACCCTCCTCCTGACAAGAAAATTCACCAACTTGCACACTTACCCCAGGGTCCAGACGCATGTACCTACCTTGCGGACCCCCTCAGATGTACATCTTCCAGATGGGGGCCGCCGTAGCTGCAGTCATGACCTCCTCAGAGGGCGAACAGCATCACCAGCCTCACCAGCCACGCCGTCCACCTCTGACACGTGGAGCTCCACAACACAGTGCTGTGACACATCCACCTGCACAGCAGGAGGGCGGGCAACCGCAGAGAGAGATGCGTCGCAGAGGGCACTACCCTCGCCACAGGGTCCAAAGACCAAGGCTCAGCTTCCTGGACCTCTCTGAGCAGCAGTGCACATGGAGGCTCAGAGTCACTCGACATGTAGTCGTGGATATCTGCAGCCTCCTTCATGCCGAGCTGCTCCCGGTTGGCCCGAGCACCACCTTCTTACCTGTCGCTGTCAAAGTCACCACTGCCCTCAACCTTCCAGGGTGCCACCGGGGACATCGCCGACGTCTCTCAGTCGTCTGCACAAAAGAGCCCTGCAAATACACCTACACCCACTCTGCAGTGACACAATGGGTGTCATCAGCTGTGGGTTTTCATTGTGATCCTCAGGGAAAGGGCATTATTGCACAAACCAGACAAGATTCGCAAAGACATGGCAGTAGTGGTGCCAATATAATATGTAATGTGAGTTGCTCAGAAATTAAATATAAGTAAAAACCATGACAAACCCTCAAACACCCTTGTGCATCCCCTTCATGCTCACGACACATTTGCCTTCCGCTTCCTACTGCACATATGTGATGCATGCCCTGTGGCTGCAGCACAGGTAGTGGCAGGTTGAGTGAGGCTGTCTGTGAAAGAGATGCATGAGAGGGTGAGTATGAGATAGAGCCATGAGATTGTATGAGGATTGGGTTGAGTGGTAGTGGCGGGATGAGTACTGGCGAGGTGAGTAAGTGCAGGTAAGATGAGGATGAGGTTTGAGTGGGTATGAGGGGTGATGTGACAGAGTAGTGTTGGCAGTGCAGAAGGAGATGTGGGGTGGGGGCGGTGATGTGGCAGACGGAGTGTAGGGGAATGAGTAAGTGTACTCACTTTGGCTGACCTACTTAGGGCATTGCAGCGCCTCCTGCACTGTATGCAGGTGGGCGATATGTTGGTGGTGCAGGTGACCTCCTCTGCCACCTTGAGCCAGGCCTTCCTGCTGGCAGAGGCAGGCCGCTTCCTCCCGCCCGCCGGGGGGAAGATCTCTGTCCTCCCCCTCCTCCTCACCCCATCCAATGATACCTGGAGTGAGGCATCATTAAACTGGGAGCAGCCTTCCCCCTGGGCTGCTCCATGCTGTAATTTTTCCTATTTCTTGCAGCATCAGTCAGTGGAGGACTGCCCCTTTAAATAGAGCTCCTCCAGCTGACAGACCTTACTGCGCATGCGCAGCCTGCCCGACGCGCAGATCAGCAGCGGGGAACCCGGAAGACCAGGTAAGTGGATCCAATTAGGCTGCGATCGCGCGGGGGGCAGACTGATTTCGCCGGGCGCTTTACCCATGCGCCCAATAGCACCCCCCCCCCCCGCCACGAACCTGCAGCCCTGGTAACATCAAGCCCACGGTTGCAAGGTAACCAAGGTTGGGAACTAAATATTTCAGGGAGCCTGACTTTTAGAAATGATAGGCAAAATGGAAAAGATTGGTGGCGGGGGTGGGGGGTAGTCCTGATAATAAAGGATGAGATAAAGACAGTAATGAGAAACGATCTTAGCTCAGAAAATCAGGATGTAGAATCAGTATGGATGGAGTTAAGAAATAACAAGGGGCAGAAATTACTGTTGGAAGTAGTTATAGTGTTGGACAGAGTATAAATCAGGAAATTAGAGCAGCATGTAACAAGGATAATGCAATAATCGTGGGGGACTTTAATCTTCATATAGACTGGGCAAACCAAATTTGCAAAAGTGGTTTGGAGGACGAGTTCATGGAATGCATTGAAACAGTTTTCTAGAACAATATGTCGAGGAACCAACTATAGAACAGGCTATTTTAGGTCTAGTATTGTGTAATGAGGCAGGGTTAATTAATAATCTTATAATTAAGGATCCTCTGGGGCAGAGTGATCATAATATGATAGAATTTCATATTGAGTTTGAGAGTGATGTAGTTAAGTTCGAAACCACAGTCTTAAATTTAAACAAAGTCAATTACATAGGTACAAGGGGCAAATTGGCTAAGGTAGATTGGGAATTAGATTTAAAGATATGACAGTTGATAAGCATTGGCAAACATTTAAATAAATAATTAATAATCCTCAACGAATATACATTCCCTTGAGGAATAAAAACTCCACAGGAAATGTATTCCAATCCTGGCTAACTAGAGAAGTGAAGGATAGTATTAGATTAAAAGAAGAGGCTTACAATGTTGCCAAAAAGAGTAGTAAGCCTGAGGATTGGGCGGGTTTTAGAAATCAGCAGAGGATGACCAAGAAATTGATAAAGAAGTAGAAAATTGAATATGAGAGTAAACTAGCAAGAAATATAAAAACAGATTGTAAGAGTTTCTACAAGTATGTAAAATGGAAGAGATTAGCGAAAGTAAACATCGGTCCCTTAGAGGCAGAGACAGGAGAAATTATAATGGGGAATCAGGAAATGACAGAGAAGTTAAACAAATATTTTGTATCTGTCTTCACAGTTGAAGACATAAAAAAAAAATCAGAAATAGTGGGGAACCAAGAGCCTAATAAGAGTGAGGAACTTAAAGTAAATAAGATTAGTAAAGAAAAAGTACTGGAGATATTAATGGGACTAAAAGCCAACAAATCCCCTGGACCTGATGGCCTACATCCTAGGGTTTTAAAAGAGGTGACTGCAGAGATAGTGGATGCATTGGTTTTGATCTTCCAGAATTCCCTCGATTCTAGAACGGTCCCCCTGGATTGGAGGGCAGCAAATATAACTCTGCTGTTCAAGATTGGAGGGAGAGAGAAAACAGGGAACTATTGGCCAGTTAGCCTGAGATCAGCAGTAGAAGAAATGCTAGAGTCTATTATTAAGGACGTAGTAACAGGGCAGTTAGAAAATCATAATATGATTAGGCAGAGTCAACACGGTTTTATGAAAGGGAAATCATGTTTGAATTAGAGTTTTTTGAGGGTGCAACTAGCAGCGTAGATAAGAGGGAAACCAGTGGATGTAGTATATTTGGATTTTCAAAAGTCATTTGATAAGGTGCCACACAAGAGGTTGTTACACAATGTTAGAGATCATGAGATTAGGGGTAATATATTAGCATGGATTGTGGATTGGTTAACAGTCAGAAAACAGAGAGTAGGAATAAATGGGTCATTTTCAGGTTGGCAGGTTGTAACTAGTGGGGTACCACAAGGATCAGTGCTTGGGCCTCAGCTGTTTATACAAATCAATGACTTCGATGTGGGGACAGAGTGTAATGTAAACACGTTTGCGGATGATGCAAAGCTAGTTGGGAAAGTAAGCTGTGAGGAGGATGCAAAGAGGCTCCAAAGGGATATAGACGGTTAAGTGAGTGGGCGAGAAGGTGGCAGATGGAATATAGTGTGGGGAAATGTGAAATTATCCACTTTGGAAGGAAGAAAAGAAAAGCAGAATATTTTTTAAAAGGTGAGAGACTAAGAAATGTTGGTTGTCAAAGGGATTTGGGTGTCCTTGTACATGAATCACAAAAAGTTAACTTACAGTTACAGCAAGCAATTAGGAAGGCAAATAGTATGTTTGCCTTTATTGCAAGTGGGTTGGAGTATAAGAGTAAGGAGGTCTTGCTGCAATTATATAGGGCTCTGGTGAGACCACACATGTGTACAGTTTT
The DNA here is from genome assembly GCF_035084215.1 of Heptranchias perlo. Taxonomy (NCBI): domain Eukaryota; kingdom Metazoa; phylum Chordata; class Chondrichthyes; order Hexanchiformes; family Hexanchidae; genus Heptranchias; species Heptranchias perlo. The sequence goes on along the minus strand of NC_090328.1, from coordinate 126,738,274 downwards.
GGTCTCCTTACCTAAGGAAGGATATACTTGCCTCAGGGGGGGTGCAACAAAGGTTCACTAGATTGATTCCTGGGATGAGAGGATTGTTCTATGAGGAGGGATTGAGTAGAATGGGCCTACACTCTCTGGAGTTTAGAAGAATGAGAGGTGATCTCATTGAAACATATAATATTCTTTAAGGACTTTACAGGGCAGACGCTGAGAGGCTGTTTCCCCTGGCTGGAGAGTCTAGAACTAGAGGTCATAATCTTAAGATAAGAGGTCAGCCATTTAGGACCGAGATGAGAAAAAATTTCTTCACTCAGAGGGTTGGAATCTTTGGAATTCTCTACCTCAGAGAGCTGTGGATGCTCAGTCATTGAGAAAATTCAAGACTGAGATCGATAGACTTTTGGACATTAAGGGAATCAAGGGTTATGGGGATAGGGCAGGAAAGTGGAGTTGAGTTAGAAGATCAGCCATGGTCTTATTGACTGTCGGAGCAGGTTCGAGGGGCCATATGGCCTACTGCTGCTCCTATTTACGTTTTTATGTAGAAATCTTTCCTTATCTCAGACGAATGGAGAGGAAAAGATCTGGCGCAGCACCAGGACAAGTTTAAGAAGGGCATAAGGGGTAGGCACGGTGATGATGAGAAACATTTGCTGTAAATACATGTGTGCTCAGAAAAAGTGCTTAATGATATGAATCCAGTGTTCTGAAGATAGTCTGTTGTGTTTTTTGTGTTTGAGAGGATTTTTGGAGGTCAGTTTACAATGGGAGATAGAGGGGGTAAAATTCGACATGGGCAGGAACATAAAATGGGTGGTATCACATCTGCCGCCTGTTATATGTCCCGTCCGATACTCAGTTCCACAATGGACCTGTAGATTGGGCAGGGCATACAACTGCCAGCAGATGCGATACTGCCTGTTTTATGTTCCTGCCTAAGTCGAATTTCACCCCCAGAGTTCCTTCTTTGCCTCCTTACTGAACCGTTGCCTCCTTGAGCAGGTTTTCTGAGATGTCATAGAGGAAGCAGCGTAGTCTACAGAGTCTGGTATTCTTCTCCTTTGGTGCAACCTTACCCTTTGTGCCTTTGTCTCTTCATCCCGCTCCTGTTTTGCCTCCATTACAAGGACGTACATGGGATGGTCATAGCATACCCCATAGTAAAGGCTCCATGACAGAAGAGTGGGAAGCAAAAGTTTGTCTGAAGCTACTGAGAGGCAGCCTGCAGAATCCTTTTATAGTTTCACAACTGAGAAAATAATTTTGTAATCACTTCAGTCAAAGCTGATGTTCCAGACAAAGTCTGGGGACATTCAAAGCCTCTGAGCTCAGTTTTAAAATTTAAAAGCTAGTAGCAATGCCAAGAATGAATTTAATTAACATTACGTTATTTTTACCTTTTTTGAAGACTTAAAGAAATATTGTTTCTCATCAGTTCTACAGCAACCCCCTTTCATTAATGCTGGTAACCAGTTACTATTTCATTTTTAAAAAAATATAGCCATAATGCGGGTAGGTATCTCTGTCTTCAGCAATTCCAGTTTCTGGGACATGCTATTTTATTCCCTGAATTCTGATTTCTTTAATTTATGCAGGAGGCTTGCCCAAAACAAATTTCAAATTCTGTTAGAAGCGTTGTATCTTTGAAGTAATGTCAGCGGAGCTGTTGGTTTTAAAATATTACATATTGCTTCATTAACCAATAATACATCAAGGGAGGCAGTGGTGGTGGGGGGAGTTTACTGCTTGTTTCTGGCACAGGTTGTGGGCCCGGAGGAGCAGGAGTGCTTCCCCAGGCCCAACAAGCCTACCCGCAGCGACTTCCCAATGACCGCGGACCCCCCCAACCTCTGAGTCCCCCCACACAATGATTGCGGAGCCCCACGATGACCCCCGATTCCCCCCAACAATCGCAGACCTCGGCTATGACCACCGATTCCGACACCACCCCCTTGACTGACCCCTGATCCCTCCCCCCATGACTGACTCCCCCCACCCCCCCGGCCCCGGTAACCTCCATGCCCATCAGTGCACTCATGCCCACCCATGCCCCCCATCCATACAAACAAAGATTACCTGAACAAGTCCTCTCCCTGGCCGCTCTCTTGTCTGACTGAGACCAGCCTGTCAATCAGACCGGCCAGTTGGACGGCTAACCGACAAAATCAGATAAAAGACATCCTCACGTCAAAATCGTAAGGACATCCGGGAAACCCGTACTTCTGTGTTTCCGGTCTGCAATTTGACCCCCGTGTCCCTTCCCGGCTTGGGGTCAAAGTCATCCTCACAGCTTACTTTCCCACCTAGCTTTGTACCGTCAGCAAACTTGGATACATTACACTTGGTCCCTTCATCTAAGTTATTAATATAGATTGTAAATAGCTGATCCTAGCGACACCCCACTAGTTGCAGCCTGCCAACCTGAGAATGACCTGCTTATTCCTATTCTATTTTCTGTCCGTTAACCAACCTTCAGTCCATTTTAATATATTACCCCCAATCTCATGAGCTATAATCTTGTGTAACAAGCGTTCGTGTGGCACCTTATCAAATGCCTTTTGAAAATCCAAATATACTACATCCACTGGTTCCCCTTTATCTACCTTGTTAGTTACATCCTCAAAAATCTTCAGTAGATTTGTCAAACGCAATTTCCCTTTCATAAAGCTATGTTGACTCTGCCTAATAATATTATGACTTTCTAAGTGCCCTGTTACCACATCCTTAATAATAGATGCCAGCATTTTCCCGACTACTGACGTCAGGCTAACTGGCCTGTAGTTCCCTCGTTTTCTCTCTCCTTCCTTTCTTGAATAGCAGTGTTACGTTTGCTACCTTCCAATCTACTGGGACCGTTCTGGAATCTAGGGAATTTTGGAAGATCACAACCAATGCATCCACTATCTCTGCAGCCACCTCTTTGAAAACTCTAGGATGTAGGCCATCAGGACCAGGGAATTTGTTGGCTTTTAGTCCCATTAATTTCTCCTTTCTCCAGTAGTTTTTCTTTACCAATATTAATTACTTTAAGTTCCTCAATCTCATTACACCCTTGGTTCCCCATTATTTCTGGTACATTTTTTGTGTCTTCTACTGTGAAGACCAATGCAAAATATTTGTTTAACTTCTCTGCCATTTCCTTACTCCCCATTATAATTTCTCCCATCTCTGCCTCTAAGGGACCCACGTTTACTTTCACTACTCTCTTCCTCTTTACATATTGTAGACGCTCTTACAATCTGTTTTTTTTACAAATTTTTTGGTCACCTGTTGCTGGTTTCTAAAACTCTCCCAATCGTCAGGCTTACTACTCCTCTTGGCAACATTAAAAGCCTTTTCTTTTAATCTAATACTATCCTTGACTTCTCTAGTTAGCCACGGATGGATTACTTTTCCAGTGGGGTTTTTATTCCTCAATGGAATGTATATTCATTGAGAATTATGAAATATTTCTTTAAATGTTCGCCATTGCTTATCTACCGTCATATCTTTTAATCTAATTTTCCAATCTACCTTAGCCAACTCACCCCTCATACCTATGTAAATGAGTTTGTTTAAGTTTAAGACTCTAGTTTCGGACTTAAGTACCTCACACTTGAACTCAGTATGAAATTCTATCATATTATGATCACTCCTCCTCAGACGACCCCTTGCTATGACATTACTAATTGACTCTGTTTCATTACACTTGACAAGATTTAAGATGGCCTGTTCCCTGGTTGGTTCCACAGCATATTGTTCTAGGAAACCACCTCGAATACATTCCATGAACTCGGCCTCCAAACTACTTTTGCCAATTTGGTTTGCCCAGTCTATATGAAGATTAAAGTCCCCCACGCTTATTGCATTACCTTTGTTACAAGCTCCTCTTATTTCTTGATTTATACTCTGTCCAACAGTATAACTACTGTTAGGGGGCCTGTAAACTACTCGCACCAGTGTTTTCTGCCCCTTGTTATTTCTTATCTCCACCCATACTGATTCTATTTCCTGATCTTCCGAGCCCAAATCCTTTCTCACCACTGTCTTTATCTTATCCTTTATTATCAGGGCGACCACCCCACCCACCTTCTTTTCCATTTGTCTGTCTTTTCTAAAAGTCAAGTACCCTGGAATATTTAGTCCCCAACCTTGGTCACCCTGCAACCATGTCACAGTAATGGCTACTAAATCAAACCCATTTATCTCTATTTGTGCCATTAATTTGTCTATCTTGTTATGAATTCTCTGTGCATTGACATAAAGTGCCTTTAATTTTAACTTTTTACTATTTTTCCCTGATTTGACCTTATTCACTGATGCAACAGTACTGTTAAACTCTTTGTCCCTTCTTGACACTCTCTGATTATCTTTACCCAAATTACTACACTGCTCCACGGCCTTGACTTTTCTCTTTAGATTTATAAATTTACCCTTACCTGAACCCTCCCCCTGACCCCCCCCCCACCAACATTTTAGTTTAAATCCCTATCTACCTCCCTAGTTATTCGATTTGCCAGGACACTGGTCCCAGCCTGGTTTAGGTGGAGCCCGTCCCATCAGAACAGCTCTCTCTTTTCCCAGTACTGGTGCCAGTTCCCCATGAATCGAAACCCCTGTCTCCTATACCACTCTTTAAGCCACGCATTTATCTCTCTGATCTGTTTTGGCCCTTTGCCAATTTGTGCGTAGCTCAGGTAGTAATCCAGAGATTATTACCTTTGAAGTTCTGCTTATTAATTTGGACCCGAACTCCTCAAACTCCCTCACCAGAACCTCATTTCTAGTTCTACCTATGTCGTTGGTTCCCACGTGGACCACGACAACTGGATCCTTCCCCTTGTGCTCTAAGTTCTTTTCCAGCCATGAGGAGATATCCTTAACCCTGGCACCGGGCACGCAACACAGCCTTTGGGACTCCCGGTCTCGGCTGCAGAGAACAGTGTCTATCCCCCTGACCATACTATCCCCTGCTACTATCACATTCCTTTTTACTCCTTTGACTTGAATGGCCTCCTGTACCATGGTGCCGTTGTCAAGTTGTCCATTCTCCCTGCAGTCTTTGTTCTTATCCACACATATAGCAAGTACCTCGTACCTGTTGGACATGGTCAAAGGCTGAGGCTCCTCCAACACTGGATCCTGGGACCCCATACCTACATGACTCGCAGACACATCCTCTTGTCCCTGGCCACATACCAAATCTAAACTACTACCTAACCTAAGGGGTGTGACTGCCTCCTGGATCAAAGTGTCCGGATAACTCTTCCCTTCCCTGATGCATTGCAATGTCTGCAGCTCGGACTCCGGTTCAACAACTCTGAGCCGAGGTTCCTCAAGCTGCAGACACTTACTGCAGATGTGGTTGCTCGGGATCTCGCTGGTCTCCACCAACTCCCACATGCCATCCCTATCTAAACTTGCTTTATATTATAATGATTTAAAGTTTTTATTCACTCGATATTTTTAGATTTATTAACTAATTAGTTTATCTAGTTTAAGTTATTAATTTAATAAAGTAATATCAATTACGGTGTTGGGCAGAATTTTAGCGGAAACTCGAAGCGTAATGTAACCAACGCAATTTCAAGCGCATTTGCGTTGCAATTTCCCGATTGAGCCCAAAGCGGAAACTCTACCCACAAATATTGCATCACAGTGAGAGCTAATCATAGAAACTACAGCACAGGAGATGGTCGTTCAGCTCATTATCCATGTACTGGTGCTGGATCTTCAACTGGAGCGATCTGCTCTAGTCCTGTTTCCATGTCCTTTTATATTCCTTCTTCTTAAATCATCCAATTCTGTTTTAAATCATGTTATAGTCTGCACCTCAATAGTCACTTAAGCTAAAGCAGTCCATGACCTAATGACCAACTGTGTGAAAAAACTTGATAACATTTCCTTGCTTTAAAGTTAAATGGGGTAGATTTTGATTTTGCACGTGTGTAAATTGGATGATAGACAATCGGCAGCCTGTTTTACATCGCTCCCGATTTTTATTTCCATTGAAATAAAATAAAATATGTATAAAATGCCAAATCTCATTTCCCTTTTTGTGGCCTTTTCTACCTGCACTCCCACCTTTAAAGAACAGTGTATCTGCATCCCAAGAAATGGAAATGGAAGGCAGAAAATTAGTAAGCGAGTTTGGAAGGCAGAGGAAACAAGAAAATAGACAACAAAGAAGTTTGGCAGTGCTTAATGCTATATACCTCAATGCAAGGAGTATATTGAATAAGGCAGATGAACTGAGGGCACAGATAGACATGTGGAAGTATGATATCTTAGCTATTACTGAAACATGACTTAAACAGGGGCTGGAATGGCAGCTCAATGTTCCTGGTTACAGGGTTTTCAGACGAGATAGAGAGATAGGATAAAAAAGAAGGGGGAGGTGGCAATATTGGTTAAGGAAACAATTACAGCTGTAAGGAGGGATAATACATTGGAAGGACCATCAAATGAGGCCATATAGGTTGAGCGAAAGAACAAAAAAGGGGCAATCACATTGCTGGGAATGTATTATAGACCCCCAAACAATCAGAGGGAGATAGAAGAGCAAATATGTAGGCAAATTTCTGAGAAGTGCAAAAACAATAAGGCAGTAAAGTAGGGGATTTCAATTACCCTAATATTAACTGGGATACAAACAGTGTAAAAGGTATAGAGGGCACAGAGTTCTTAAATTGCATTCAGGAGAACTCTTTTAGCCAGTACGTAGCAAGCCCAACAAGAGGTGGGGGGGCAGTTCTGGATTTGATTTTAGGAAATGAAGCTGAGCAGGTGGAAGGAGTATCAGTGGGAAAGCATTTTGGTGGTAGTGATCATAATTCAGTTAGATTTAGCATTGTTATGGAAAAGGACAAAGATAGAACAGGAATAAAAGCTCTAAATTGGGGAAAGGCCAATTTTACTAAGCTGAGAAGTGATTTAGCAAAAGTGGACTGGAAACAGCAACTTGAAAGTAAATCAGTGTCAGAGCAGTGGGTAGCAGTCAAGTGAGAGATTCAAGGGGTGCAGAGTAAACATGTTCCCACAAAGAAACAGAGTGGGACTGTCAAATCCAAAGTCCCCTGGATGACAAGGAGCATACAGGGTAAGATAAGGCAAAAAAAGGGAAGCTTATGTCAGACACCGAGAGCTCAATGCTGCAGAAAGCCTAGAGGAGTATAGAACGTGCAGGGGTGAAATTAAAGAGGAAATTAGGAAAGCAAAGAGAGGGCATGAAAAAGTACTGGCAAGTAAAATTAAGGAGAACCCAATAATGTTTTATAATTACATAACGAGCAAGAGGATAACTAAGGCAAGAGTGGGGCCTATTAGAGACCAAAAAGGTAGCCTATATGTGGAGGTGGAAGATATGCGTATGGTTCTTAATGAGTACTTTGCGTCTGTCTTTACAAAAGAGGGGGATGATGCAGAGATTTTAGTTAAGGAGGAGGAGTGTGAAATATTGGATGGGATAAGCACAGTGAGAGAGGAAGTATTAAGGGGTTTAGCATCTTTGAAAGTAGATAAATCGCCAGGCCCGGATGAAATGTATCTCAGGCTGAAAAAGAAGCAAGGGAGGAAAGCGGAGGCTCTGACCATCATTTTCCAATCCTCCCTGGCTACAGGCATGGTGCCGGAGGATTGGAGGACTACTAACGTTGTATCATTGTTTAAAAAGGGAGAAAGGGATTGACCGAATAATTATAGGCCAGTCAGTCTAACTTCGGTGGGCAAATTAATGGAATCAATTCTGAGGGACAGTATAAACCAGCATTTAGAAAGGAATGGAGTAATCAAGGACAGTCAACAGGGAAGGTCGTATCTGACTAACTTGATTGAATTTTTTGAGGAGATATCAAGGAGGGTCGATGAGGGTAATGTGTTTGATGTAGTCTACATGGATTTTAGCAAGGCTTTTGACAAGGTCCCACATGGCAGACTGGTCAAAAGTGAAAAGCCCATGGGATCCAAGGGAAAGTGGCAAATTGAATTCAAAATTGGCTCAGTGGCAGGAAGCAAATGGCAATGGTCAATGGGTGTTTTCGAAACTGGAAGGCTGTTTCCAGTGGGGTTCCACAGGGCTCATTACTAGGTCCCTTGCTTTTTGTGGTATATATTAATGATTTAGACTGAAATGTGGAAAGCCTGATTAAGAAGTTTGAAGATGATACAAAAATTGGCCGTGTGGTTGATAGTGAGGAGGAAAGCTGTAGACTGCAGGAAGATATCAATGGACTGGTCAGGTGGGCAGAAAAGTGGAAAATGGAATTCAATCCGGAGAAGTGTGAGGTAATGCATTTGGGAAGGGCAAACAAGGCAAGGGAGTACACAATAAATGGGAGGATACTGAGAGGTGTAGAGGAAGAGAGGGACCTTGGAGTGCATGTCCACAGATCCCTGAAGGTAGCAGAACAGGTAGATAAGGTGGTTAAGAAGGCAGACAGGATACTTTCCTTTATTAGCCGAAGCATAGAATATAAAAGCAGGGATGCTATGCTGGAACAGTATAAAACACTAGTTAGGCCACAGCTGGAGTACTGCGTACAGTTCTGGTCACCACGTTACAGGAAGGATGTAATTGCACTAGGGAGGGTACAGAGGAGATTTACGAGGATGTTGCCAGGACTGGAGAATTTTAGCTATGAGGAAAGATTGGATAGGCTGGGGTTGTTTTCTTTGGAGCAGAGGAGACTGATGGGGATTTAATTGAGGAATATAAAATTATGAGGGCCCTAGATAGAGTGGATAGGAAGGACCTATTTCCCTTAGCAGAGAAGTTAATAAACAGAGGGCATAGATTTGAAGTAATTGGTAGAAGGATTAGAGGGGAGCCGAGGAAAATGTTTTCCACCCATTGGGTGGTAGTGGTCTGGAACTCACTGTCTGAAAGGGTGGTAGAGGCAGAAACGATTACCACATTTAAAAAGTACTTGGAAATGCAGGTGAAGTGCCATAACCTACAAGGCAACGGGCCAAGTTCTGGAAAGTGGGTTTAGGCTGGGTAGATCTTCTTTGACTGTCACAGACACGATGGGCCAAATGGCCTCCTTCTGTGCCATAAATTTTTCTGTTTCTAAGAACTTTCTGTTCCTCCACTCTAAGAATCTTAGGGTGTAGAATATACTTCCTTCCACTGTTCTTTTTTCAAAAATATAATACTTCATATTTCCTTGCATCAAACTGTATCTACCATCTATCGACCCACTTGTCTCTGTCACCCTGCAGTCTCCTGCATTCTCACTCACAGCTTGCCATGAACCCTGATTTGATATCAGCAAACGTTGATATCTTTCCTTCTGTGCTTAAGACTAAATCGTTTTGTATAAATGGAAAATAAAAGAAGTTCCAGCATAGTTCCCTGAGGCAGAGCCACACCGTCAGTCTGAAAAACATCCATTTAATGGGGCTTGTCATTTTATGACTCATCGCAGATTAATAGTTAGCAAAATAAGATGTGATCTAATATCAGTGTAACGCAGTGACAGCTATTAAATCCGATGGCAAATGTTATTTGTAACACTCGTTTAACTCTCCGACCACCCCACAAATGTAGAATGTGGCAGCCTGGCTTATTTAAAGGACTTGAGTACATCATCGAGGCTGAACTTCAGCGTAGCAATCCTTCAGCGCTATACTGTTGGAGGTGTCATCCTTTGGATGAGGCATTAAGGTGAGGCCCAGCTACCTGTTACGGTGGTTCAGGAGGAAATAAGAGTTCCCTTGGCACTACTGACAGAAAAGCAGGGAGTTTACGCAATGTCCTGTTCAATATTTCTTCTTCAATGAACATAACCAAAAACAGATTAACTGATCTTTCATTTCATTTACTGTATGTGGGACCTGGTTGTGTGCAGATTGGCTGCAATGTTTGCCTGCATGACAACAGTGACTAAACTTCAGAAAATGAAGGGGTGGCAGGGAGGGTGCGGGGGAGCATGGGGAAGACCCAGCAAGGCCAGGGAAGCGGAGGTCCTGCCGAATTTAACGGCAGGATCTCATTACAATTTTTTTTCTTCCGTTCCCCACCCGGCAGCTGGCCAAATTGACAGGCTGGTCGGCAGTTGGGCTGGAAAACCAGTGGCAGGAGGCCGCAGCCTGGGACCCTTGGGGAGGGACCCTGGAAATCGGAAGGGAGGGAGCTGCAGATCGGGGCTTGAGGGGGAGGTTGCCAATCGTGGCAGGGGACAGAGAGAGGCCGCGATCGGCAGAAGGGAGGCGGAAGGTACCCTTGAGGGGCTAAGGGAAGCACTCCTGCTCCTCCTGGCCCACAAGGACTGCTATAGAAAGCACTTACCTTCTAGAGTCAGCAACTCCCGTCTCCATTTCACTGCTGGGTTTCCAGAGCCCTGGGAAACTCGGCCGGCAGCCATTAAATTTAAAATCAGGTTCCCAATTGCACAGTGGGAGCCTGATTTAAATAAGATAATGAAGTGTCCCACTTCTCCAAGACGGGACTCTCGCACGGTTCGAAACCCTTAAAAAAGGCATGGCAGATCACTTTATATTTAATTGATACAATGCCATCATCTGTAGTTGAATCATTTCTACACAACAAACTTGAAATGCTGTATTTCTCCTTTCACTTTATAAGATTAAAGTGATTTCCAGTTCAGGGCCAATGTCAATCTGATTCAGACGTCAATATTGCTGGGGTGAAGTGAATAAAGGATTTCAATTTCACTGTTATAGGTCCAGACAACATGTACGATTCTTATACCTATTACATCAAAGAAAAAGTGTCCTACCAGGCACTTCAATAGAATCTTAAAAAGAGATCTGCACAATGGAGCAACTGATCAATAGCATCATCCCAAAACCAGTTCATGGCCGCTCAATAAATTTTAAAACTTCTGAACACTGAAATTGCTTTCCAGAGATTCACCCTGGAATATGTACAATGTCTGCCGCAGTCAACATTTCAGCAGTGTTACCAGAATAGACTGTTCCAATAACTTATCCTCGAGCAATGTCCATTTCATAATTCATTCAAATTCTTTCCTATAATTTGACATGACTAAGGAAAGAAAAAACAGATGCGAGATAAACTGCAAACGGAACGCAATTAATTGTGGCTGTAGGTTGACGATAATTTAAGATACAATAAACTAACTTACTATGGTTTTCATGAAGCATTCTGGAGGTCTGCATAATAGATGCTGTTCATAGAATCATAGACCCCGATATTTACGAGGAGAGAGGGGGGGGAGCTCGTAGTGGCCGGTAATCCCGGAAATATGGGAGGGCCTGCTGAAGGTAAGGGCAGGACACCATTTGAATTTTTCTCTGTTTCCTGGCCGGCAGCCAGCCAGATTGAGAGGCTGGCTGGCTGTTGGGCGGGAAAGCCTGTGTTGATAGGCCACAGGGAGAGGAGAGGAGGGACGGAGAGATCGTTGGCGGGGGGGGAGGTGGTGGAGTTGGTGACGGGGGAGATCACAGGAGGTGCATTGGATCATTGGGTGGCAGGTTAGATTAGGGGGGCCGGGGGCAAGCACTCCTGCTCCTCCTGGCCCACAAGCAATGCTCTAACAGGTTCCATTCAGCCATTTCTCCTCCCTTCAGTTGCCAGGTTTCCCGAGCTCTGGGAAACCCGGCCCGCAGCCATTAAATCTTAAAGTCTGCTAAAATCTGAGGCACGCAGCCTCACTAACGTATTTATATTACTGACCCGCCTCTCGAGAGAAGGTTACTCGCCTGGCCCCCAACCCGTCCCGGTTAAACCAACAGTTTGCGGCGGGTTGCAATCGGATTTCCGAATTTTAAGGATTTAACCCGCCCCTGTCCCGCTGTCCTGGGGGGGTTAAAATTCGCCCTGTGGAATGATACAGCACAGAAGGAGGCCATTTGGCCCATTGTGCCTGTGCTGGCTCTTTGAAAGAGCTATCCAATTCGTCCCACTGTCCTGCCTTTTCTCCATAGCCCTGCAAATATTTCCCCTTCAACTATTTGGATAATCCATGCTTTTTATTGTTAACAATTTTTCAGTATACTGAAGTCAGATTTGGTGGTATTTATTGATATGGTTTTGTAATTCTCTCACCTCTGACTTAAGTTGCTGCCCGTATCTCAGCTATCCTTCTCAGTTGATAGGTTAGGTTGGTGGTGCTTGGCCAGCTGCAGAGATTCTATCAGTCATATTCCTTGGTGGCCTGGCCTGTTATCTTGGAGTCAACTCCCAAATAGACCTGCTTACCGCCCCTCCCCAAGAAGGATAATAATGACAGACTTTGATACCCCTGCATGTGCGTGCTGTCATTTCACTTATTTGGCACCAGTGTGGCTGCCATTATGAAGGTCATGAGATGAGCGGCTTCTGTCCGTGCGTGGACTGGTAAAAGTAAGTTTTATTTAATTTTGTTTTTAAATCTATCTACCGAGAGAACCAATGAGGCTGTTGGAGCCCGAGAGGATTCAAGGACACGAGCAGAGCAGAAGTTGACTGATTCTTAATGTCTTCAAGTCACACAGCTTCTGGACTGCATACATCACAGAAAGGCAGAGTCTTGTCATTGGAAACTTCCTCGGGGGATGGGGGTTCTCCTGATCGGCTGCTGTAACTTCACTGAAAATCGTCGGAAACCTCGTTTACACATCTGTCCGGAGTTTCTGCTGATCTTCCGCTGAAGTTGTGGTAGCTGCTTGGGAGAATCTCCAAGGAACTCTCTGGCGTCAATGTCCAGTGGAAGTGTGCAGACACTGGCATAGAGCGACTGGCTGGCAATACAGAGCAGTATCTCTTCTCTGCGTGGCAACAGGTGGTGAGGAGAATATCATGTGATAACATTTAGGCTCAACATCAACAAAATGGTAAACAACTGAAGGAGGCTATCTGGCAGTGGGGGGAGGCTGGGGGTAGCTGGTCCATGAAGGGCAGAACCCATATATGTGTGAAAAAAGGTGACAAAATAAGGCAACTAATTAAATTACTTCAATGGAGCGTAAAATCGGGAGGGGGTGTAAAAATGGGCATCCGACCTGGACCAGTTCTATTCCCACTGGTGGGTTAGGTTGAAGTCGGGGCTTAAGAATTCCGATCTTTTGTAACTTTTTTGTAGTATAGAAAGGACCTCAGGCTGGATTTTTCTACTCGGGCGAAATCCCAAGCAGAAATATTGTGGAGCGCAATTCATGCCCGCCGACTAGAAGTGAGACTGACTTCACCGCAGTTTCTCGGCTCAGCTGAGTTTTAATATTAATGGTTCGCTCCTGTCTAATCAATGTCACTGCGTTCGGGGTCAGAAACCATCTCTTTAAGCTGCTGCTGCACGATTTAAAGGCCAGCAGCAGCTTAAAGGGATGGCACACTGAACAAAAAAAAATATACTCATTTTGTAGGAGGGCACAGAGCTCACATGTTCCCCAAGGCAGCAGTGGAAGTGCTGCCAGACCAAGTGAAGCAGAGGAGTGAAAACACCCAAGGAGAGACAGTAGATGGAGGGCAATATCCCACACATGGCTGCTCAGTGCCAGAAGAAGTATAATAACCATACCAGATCTGGGAAGGTAAGAGCAGTCAACCACACCTTCCAAGAACACACACTACTGATCATGTCTGCTATTTATGATAACCTCTCGTCATACTATTGCTCCTCCAGACTTGACTATTTCAATGCTCTCCTAGCTGACCTCCCATCTTCCATCTTCCATATACTTGAGCTCATCCAAAACTCTGCTGCCCGTATCCTAACTTACACCAAGTTCTGTTCATCCATCACCCCTGTGCTCGCTGACCTACATTGGCTCCCGATCCCCGAACATCTCCATTTTAAAATTCTCATCCTTGTTTTCACATTCCTCCATGACCTCGTCCCTCCCTATCTCTGTAACCTCCTCCAGCCCGACAACCCTCCGAGATCTCTGCGCTCCTCCAATTCTGGCCTCTTGTACATCCCCAATTTTAATCGCTCCACCATTGGCCGCCATGCCTTCAGCTGTCTGGGCCCTAAGGTCTGGAATTCCCTCCCTAAACCACTCTGCCTCTTCTTCTCTCTCCTTCTTTAAAATGTTTCTTGAAACCTACCTCTTTGACCAAGTGTTTGATCACCTGTCCTAATATCTCCTTATGTGGCCCGGTGTCAAATTTTGTTTGATAACGCTCCAGTGAAGCGCCTTGGGATGTTTTACTATGTTAAAGGCGCTATATAAATGCAATTAGTTGTTGTTGTGGAATCTAATTGCTTGTTACATGCACCTGTCATGTCCTTCATTAAGGACTACATGCTGACACTTGGGTTTTACTGCATCTCACAGTAACCGAAGATCGCTCTCACTTATATCATTCCTTTTCATGGACAGCCCATAACATCTGGGAGATGTTGCCAGCAGGTCGTGGAGCCCCAAACTTGAGACCTCTTAACCTCACGAAGTGGAAGCTTTGCAGATCCTGGGAAGGGAGGCGACAGAAGCGGTTGGATACAGGAAGGTAAAAGGGAAGGTCCTAGCTGTAGGTTTGAGATCAGATGCTGCTTGTCTTCCTTCTGATCCTACTGTACTCTACGTTACCTGTCAGCAAACTACGTCATGAAACCCTCATGTCATTCCTTCGACTAAAAGTCACATGTGATCTGCGTCCCCCAGCAAACCTTTCTAACCTCTATACCTCCATTCCCTCTGTAGGTACATATGAAGAAGATGAATAACTCGGCCCCACAGGCCCTGCTTGTACTTCGCAGCACAAGCCCGCACTCACCCTATCCCTCCCGAATGCCAGCTCAGAGATATCCATCCAAAGGAATTAGAGAGTGAGCAAAAGGGGAGTGCACTAGGTGATGCACAGAGAATGAGTGAGCAGGAGCAACTGAGAGTGGAAAATGAGGAGGAAGACGTGGACCAGAAGATCAGGAGATGTCACCTTTAGCTGAAGAGCCTGTAGATCCAGATCTCATGCGACCTGCTTTCGAAAGAATAACTGTGTCGTGAGGGAGCAGGTGGTTTTACCTTCCAGGATAAATCTGGCCAACGCAAATGGATATTCGTCATTGTATTTCAGAATTCTTTGCCTTCCTTTCTTTATGGCTAGCTCTCTCTCTTCATATACACCTCTAGTAGGCACAGGAGTAACCCAAGTGTAATTAGGAACTTATTTTATTTTCCACTGAAGTAAGTTCATTGAGTTGACCACACTACACAAATCAAACAAACTCATAGAAAATTTATGGGGTAAAGTTTCCGCCAGATTGTGCTGGTTTAATTGGCGCAATCCGCTCAAACCAACGCAAAAGATCAAGGAAAATCGCGGAAAGTCAAGCATAAGTTACGTCAAGCAGACCCGACCCACAAAACTGGTCACACCCACAAAACTGGCCACGCCCCCAGATCGAAATAACGAGGATGGCATTTACATGTTATAAAATTTTTAATTTACTAAGAAACTGACTAACTAGTGTACACCAATGGAACTATTAAATGGTTCAGTATAGTTTTTTAAGTCATTTTCAGTGATTTTAAATCCGTTTACTCACAGGCAGAGCACTCGACACCCTTAATACAAATGCTTATTTTTGGCGATAAACCAATTTTCAGCTGTGTTAATAAAACTGCACCAGGTTACCACTCTTAAAAATATCAATGAATATTTTTTATTGCAAAGGAAAAAAAATCGATTATGTTCCATTACGCTGCCCGATTGCGTTGGTTCATTGAAGATTTTACGTTTGTGATTATGCAAATACATTTTAGCAGAGACTTGAACTGTAACCTAACTGCTGCAATTTTCCGGCACAATTTGCACCCAAAGTGGAACCTATCCCTAAATTTTTAGAGGTACAAAATGTAGGTTCTAAATAGAAATAATAAATTCAAGAAGATGAAACAACTTAGGCTTACCTACAAAAATCAAGTAAAAAGCTGGAGCTGCCTGGCGAGATGGTGAACTTTTATAATAAAAAACAATAAACCAATATTTAAGAAAATGTGAAAACAACTGACAGCTTTCCTTCCTCATCAGTATTTCTGCAAGAGGCATTATTGGTATTAAAGAGTTTCTGTTCATGTATTGTAACTAGGTGCAGAGCTTTTTACACAGACTTCCCTTCTTTAATTTGAATGTTGAAACATTAATTTGGAGTGTACCGTCTTTTACGTTAACCTGGAAATAGCATGGTTCGTGGGGTAGAATCTCCGCGGGGGTTCCCCGATCTCTGGCTGTAACTTCGGTAAAAAAGATCTGTGAAACCTTGGCGAGAGGGCCTAAATGCGGTTTCTCCCGAGCTGCCGCTGAATTTACAGTAGACTATTGGAAGGAGCCCCGTGGAAATTCTGCCCCACTATGTATAAGTTGTTGACAGTATCTATCTCATTTAACGTAACTATTGTTCTATAAAATAAGAACTGTACAGCTACACACACTTCTTGCATCACCTTCTGGCATCAGACACTGGCTTCACACTTGCAATAGGTTAATTATATGCAAATTTGCCATATTCACATTTCTTGCAGTTGATTGATATGCACATTTCTCCCAGTTCAGTGCAGATTTCTTCCAGCTTATCGACTAATATGCAAATTGATTCCTTCTGATTTGAAATTATTAATAATAATTCGGTCTTATGCAAATTTCTTAGAAAGAAGGCGAAGCAAGTGAACCAGCCAAATCACTCAAAAGAATTTTTAACAAATTTTTCATCTGCCATTATTTTCCCCTTAATTTGCCAAGTGGGATCGAAATAAAATTCAAAACATAGGAAAACATTTAAAAAAACAACATACTTTGCAAGAACATAATGAAACTTAATTATAAAAATATGCTTTATATCTTTGAGTACCTTCATTAACATTTTTACTTGAAGGTCTCCGCCTCTCCTAAAAGCCTGGACTTGGACTTGATATTTATCCACAGAATATCATGCCGTCAGCTGAAGAAAGATGTCACACTTTAAGTGTGTGCAGTGTGCACAATTTCCAAGGATGCATCAGCCGGTTTTTCTCAGTGTAAGGGGGTATGGATTTCTGAGATTCTCCAAATGATTTGAAAACGAGCAGGGTTAATTGTTCAGATACAGTTTTCATATTTGTTATCAATTGTTTTTATTTTTAGGGATATCATAGTTGATAGGGATATCATACTTTGGTGGAAAGCTGACGTGAATTTCACAGGGTGGATTTTGTCTCCACCTGGCTTGGTGACGGCTAATGCTAGCAAATTTAAGTAATTTTAGTAGTGTTTTAGCAGGATTACAGCTTGTACTTGGAACCTGCCTCAGCTGGTAGAGGAAGGAGGGAGGGAAAGAGAGGAAAATGGCTGCTGCAGACCTGGGGACCCACGGCAGCAGAAACAAAGGTTGGTTGTCTGCACAGCAAGTGAAGGAAGGGCCTTTTAAAAAAAAATTGATCGCCCTCGATCAACTGTGTCAATCTCAATGGGTAGCACTCACGCCTCTGCGTCGGAAGGTTGTGGATCCACTCTGGAGACTTGGGAACAAAATCTAGTCTGACACTCCAGTGCAGTACTGAGGGAGTGCTGCACTGTCGGAGGTGCCGTCTTTCGGATAAGTTGTTGAACCTAGGCCCTGTGTGCCCTCACAGGTGGACATAAAAGATCCCATGATACTATTTCAAAGAAGAGCAGGGGAGTTCTCCCCGGTGTCCTGGCAAACATTTATCCCTCAACCAACATCACTGAAACAGATTATCTGATCATTATCACATTGCTGTTTGTGAGAGCTTACTGTGTGCAATTGGCTGCCGTGTTTCTTACATTACAACACTGACTACACTTCAAAAGTACTTTGGGGGCATCCTGAGGTTGTGAAGGGTGATATACAAATACAAATCTTTCTTTTTTCCTTAATAGGGACCGTTAAAATTTAAATCCACACTCACATGCTGGCTGCCAAGAACATGCATCTAGCATTGCTATGGTGATAATGATAGAAAGTGTGACATATAGGGGGAAAGATCCTCGTCATTTTCAGCACACATATAAACAGCGTAGGGAATCTTTTAGGCAGGAAAATTAGATGGAAGACATTTCTGCACCACTAAAACACTTGTCCTGAGTTCCCTCGCACTTTATGATGCTTCCCGACATGTCCCCACTGATCTCATTGATATCTATCAGTGTGGGGGCGAGTGGCACGGCAGCTGGGAGTTTCCTGGGTTCGTAATGCTAATGCACGGTGGGTAAGTCAGACTGAGGTATAGGAGGACAGCAGCTGCCAGGAACACCAGAAATGGGGAATTTTTGAGCCTGAAAACACTGAAGAGTTTAATTTCAAAGCTGGGAAATGCTTTTTAAAGTATTTTTTCTAATTTCTGACTACAAATACCTGTACATGCTTCTGACTGCACACAGGCATATTTTTGGAACCCCACCCCCGACCCACAGTTAGGCTTCTCAGGAGAAGCTATGGCATTCCCAATGGGCATACCACTGTATGCCATTATCATGGATGAGTAGGAGCAGTCGCACATGATGGAGCTAAAGAAAATAAGGCACCATTTAAGGAATGATGCAGCCCACCAGGTATTACCCCACCGTCCCCACCCATAAAATACTAAGGCAGCACAGGTCCTGTGAGGATCTTTCTGAGGAGTTGCACATAAGTAGACTGCACTTCAGCAAAAAGGCAATAAAGCATCTCTGTGACCTGCTGCAGGCAGACCTCAATCCACACTCATCTGCCCGCACCGCTCTCCTGGTGAGTATGAAGGTGACCACTGTCCACAACCTTTGTAGCTTGGGGTCATTTCAGGCAGCCACAGGCGATTTCTGTAACATTAGCCAGGGTGCAGTATGGGCATGCATTCATCAAGTCACTGACGCCCCTTAACAGGAGGGTGGACCAATTCATCACCTAAGGAATTACAGCAAGGCAGCAGCGAGATAGGGCCACACAGTTTTGCAGGGCTTATGGCTTCCCTAAGGTCCAGGGTACAATCGATGGCACCCACATTGCTTTGAAGGTGCCCACAGAACACCCACTCAACAATGTTAACAGGAAGGGCTTGTTCTCCCTCTATGTTCACATTGCCTGTGACAACAATCAGTCAGTGCCCGATATGCTGGAAGTTGCCATGGTACCATCATCCTTCATAATTCAGCCCTTCCTGACATCTTCAGGAAAGAAAATCGATTTAACAGATGGCTTCTGTGTGGCAAAACCTACCCGCAGCTCCCATGGCTAACGACCCCAATAAGAGCGGCCCAAACAGCTGCAGAGGTGCTCTACAACAAGGTACCTCTACTAGACTGGTCATTGAGAGGACCAGCGGGGTGTTAATAGCACACTTTCACTACCTGGACATGTGTGTGGGGGTGGGGAGTGCACTGCAGTACGTTCCAGGTCAGAAGTCAAGAACAGTAATAGCCTGCTGTACCCTGCACATACTTCGCACTTCAGGAAAGACTGAACTTTGACATGGTTGACATCGAGGCCCTTGCTCAGTTGGAATCAGAACCATCCCAATGACCAGCACTCAGAGGAGTCCTTAGTGACTGCTGCAAGCGACATTGGAACACAGATCATCTCTGAAGTTTTCTCTTCTACGTAACACAATCCATCTTTCACCACAGCCTGACTTCCTTCTCCCCCACTTACAAATAGATATTCCCTCACATCACTACCTATCCTTACCACATGACAACATATCAGCCCTCTTTGCCCCTACATGACAACGCCAGTAATCATTACCTGAGTGAATAAGTCAGCAACAAATGAGGGCACCTTTTCCAGTGTAACTGTACCCTCCATGAATAATAAAGTACCATGTGGGTGCACAGTCTATTTTAATACAATTGCAAAGTGCACACAACCTCCCTACCCTTGCCTAGCACCCGTGTTTCCCCTGGCTTCCTACATATATCTTACTATCACCTATTCTAGTGTTCCTTCTAGCTGGCACCTGACGGTCAGGATCATGGGAGGTGATTAGTTCCTCATGCTGTACAGAAGAGTCAAAGGACTGAGGTGGCCCTCGTGTCATGTCACTTTGGTCTTTTTTTTAATCCATTCATGGGATGTGGGCATCGCTGGCAAGGCCAGCATTTATTGCCCATCCCTAATTGCCCTTGAGAAGGTGGTGGTGAGCCACCTTCTTGAACCGCTGCAGTCCGTGTGGTGAAGGTTCTCCCACAGTGCTGTTAGGAAGGGAGTTCCAGGATTTTGACCCAGCGACAATGAAGGAACGACGATATATTTCCAAGTCGGGATGGTGTGTGACTTGGAGGGGAACGTGCAGGTGGTGTTGTTCCCATGTGCCTGCTGCTCTTGTCCTTCTGGGTGGTAAAGGTCGTGGGTTTGGGAGGTGCTGTCGAAGAAGCCTTGGCGAGTTGCTGCAGTGCATCCTGTGGATAGTACACACTGCAGCCACAGTGCGCCAATGGTGAAGGAAGTGAATGTTTAGGGTGCTGGAAGGGGTGCCAAATCAAGCGGGCTGCTTTGTTCTTGCGCCGCTTGGTGTCACCTCTTGCATTCCACTAGCATAGTGCTGTGAGGGGGATGGCTGGAGGCCTGTCACCTGCTGCTGTCCTGAGAGACAGCAGTATCGTGCAACTGACACTCCTGGGTTAGCTTGGTCCCCATCCTTCTCTTCATCATCATTATCACGGTCTTCCTCCCCTTGTGCTGCCTGTTGCTGTGGTGGATCTGCAGGAAAGGAGGGTAGAAGAATGGGTGAGCGTTTCCCCCATTAGGATTAAGGAGATAGAGAAGGGGAGGAGTGGAAGCTTGTGTCTAGGAGGTGCTTTACAGAGATGCCAGTGCCACAGTGTCAGTGTTTAGTCATTAGCCTGGGACAGCAAGGTGCTGCTGATCTCGCCATCTCCCAGGGCAAGAGCAGAGTGCCTCCCCACAAACTCCACGGTCTTTTCCTTGAAGGGGGTGAGGCATTTAAGGCTGAGGAAGCCCCCTGTGGTGGGCACTGTGCGTCAATTCATCCTTCAAGAAGACAGAGTCAATAAGGGTGAGGCTAGCAGTTGAGGAGTGCATCCTAAGTGGCACGGGAGAGCTGAAGTAAGGGATGTGGGTGTACAGACTGTTACTGTGGAGGAGCTGGTTTTAGGGGTGAACATGTAATGAACTGCTGTGAGGGAGCTGGGTAGCCATGGTGCAAGATGCTGAATTAGAGACCCCCTTTGACCTGAGAGCATTGTGAAGGGTTAGTTGTTCAGTGTTGCTTTAAGAGGGTGAAGAAGGAATAAAAGGCAGAGGTGCCAAGTGTGTTATCTTGCCTACCCTGCTGAAGATGTGGAAATTTTTGGAAGTGGCAGTCAAGGTCAACCATGAACTTTTATGCCTCAGATTCATTCCAAGGAGGTTATCTACGTGACAGATTTGAGTAGACAATAGAACTCTGTCGCAAGCAGCCATCACAACTCTGTCTCCTTAGTGAACTGGAGACTGCAAAGGCAATTTTCCTTGAACAGCCCCGTGTAGGTTGCTTGGGTGAGGTTAACAGCGGATGTGGGCAGTCCGCCTCTGGTGGAATCAAAGGGGCCTCACATCTCTTCTTTTATCTTCCAAGTAACACAAAAGGAGAGGAATTTCCATTGGAATTCCAACATCCAGACTTTTGATTGTAACAGTGAAAAATCTTGGACACAAACCTCCAAAAGTAGCCTGCTAAAATAAAACCTGAAAAAATTCAGCTCTCACAATCGAAAGTTAAAGGCACTTTTATATGGACTCCAAATAAAAATTTAGATGATCTCCCTTTAACCACTGATTTCCAATCAGCCCAGGATGTGGCTGAACCTGATCACTCATTTTATATGGGCAAACTGAGTGCACAGGACATTCCCAGTGAGAACAATGGGGAATGACGCTGCTGAATCATGCTGATTTCCATCTCCTTACCGTGCATTGTAATATTAAAATAAAGATGACCGTGACTGCCAGTGGCAGTGGTATTTTAGATTAGCATAGAAGATCATGCATGACACACAATGGGTGGAGATTCAGCAGGAGGGACCTCTGCTTGATTTCCTTAGCATTGATTGCCTGTTCCACACTGTGGCCACCAGCCATAACAGTCAGAAAATGCCCCCTTATTTATTTTCTAGGAATCAATCAAAAATACTTAATTCACTATCTCTGAGGAAATCTCTTAATTTACAAAATCTTTCAGTGCACACCCCCTCTGCTCTAGCATCCCAACAATCCCCTTACAATAGTATAACCTTTGACTGACTGTTACTAACAGCATGGGGAGATCTGCAAAGATACAAGTAGTTAGGCTCGCTAAAGGAGTCTCTGAAACGAGGAGGGCTCTCAAAGAGAAGAGGTATGTTCCATCCAGTGCTAGATCTGGATGGCATCAAAATATATCCTCAATCATGTGATGTGAGAATGAATTACCGAAAAAGAATGGAAAAAGAATTTCACTGTTTCTTTGTTTTATTTATATTATAGCTTCATGAAAAGGTTTTTAATGCATTTCACTCATCTTATCATTTCCTAACTTCATTGAAATGCTGTCAGTAAAACAACGTAGGCTGTTGTGTATCAAATGTTTGGAAAATAACTGTGCCATATTTTACAGGAAACTTGTTTTAAAGGGACTAATAAGAATTGCTAGCAGGTTTGGTTCACTATTTTACAAAGGTTTCCAAATACCATGGCCTATGCATTGGTCCACGCAGCACCCATTTCTCGGGGGCTAAGTGGCCTACAAAGCCCCCAATATTGCAGGTGGGAAGCACGCGCACATTTCTGGCCACCCGTCATATTGGGAAAGGAATAAAAAACGTCATTAATTAACCATGCCTGAAACATTCCTTTTTGATACACACAAACTTGGCCATGGGGAAGCCAATGATAGTTTCAAATGTGGGCCACAAGTTCATAAGGTAGATTTTCTTTTGTCCAGTTCCCAAATAGCACCTGAAAAATGGGTGCAACACAGAGGGAAAAATGGGCTCTAATCCTTCTTGTCTCTGTTCTGTGCCTGAATAGCACTATATTCAAACCTCTTCTATGGCTTTTCTGTTGTCTGCACTTGAAGAATGTGCAGCAATGCAAGTGACATGCAAACTGATGTCAGAAGGCTCTGCACACAGATTTCCTCCAGTAGCACTGGGTACATGTAACGGGCAGACTGTTAACCCCCACTTTCCTTTTAAGATATGGCTTATTTGGAGGCAGATGAGAGGTAGAAACACAAGCCTCTTTTATAGCTGCTGGAGAAATTCACCTTGCCCCCTCGTGAGCCACTTACAACTGCTTCCCTGTCATGGAACAGAAATTCTCTCTCCCCCTCACCATAAGAACAAGAGTAGGCCATTCAGCCCCTCGAGTCTGTTCTGCCATTCAATGAGATCATGGCTGATCTGCATCCTAATTCCATTTACCTGCCTTGGCTCCATATCCCTTAATACCCTTGGCTAGCAAAAATCTATCGATCTCAGGTTTAAAATGATTAATTGATCGAGCATCTACTGCTTTTTGTGGGAGAGAGTTCTACACTTCTACCACCCTTAGTGTGAAGAAGTGTTTCCTAACTTCTCTCCTGATTGGCCTGACTCTGATTTGAAGGTTATGTCCCCTTGTCCTACACTCGCCCACTAGCAGAAAACGTTTCTCTCTATCTACCCGATCAATTCCTTTCAAAATCCTAAAAACCTCAATCAAATTACCCCTTAGCCTTCTACATTCCAGGGAATACGAGCCCAGTTTATGTAATCGCTCCTCATATTTTAACCCTTGGAGTCCTGGTAACATTCTGGTGAATCTGTGCTGCACTCCTTCCAAGGCCAATATATCCTTTCTAGGGTGCGGTGCCCAGAACTGTACACAGTACTCCAGATGTGGTCTAACCGAGACTTTGTATAACTAGCAAAACTACCTCCCCTTTATAATCTAGCCCTCTAGATATAAAGGCCAACATTCCATTAGCCATTGTGATTGTTTTTTGTACCTGGCCACCACATTTTAGTGATCTGTGTACATGGACCCCTAAATCTCTTTGGGCCCCCACTGTTCCTAGCTTTTCACCATTTAAAAAAATACTCGGATCTATCATTTTGGTACAGAATGGATGACCACACACCTACTCAATGACTCAATGCCATCTTGAATTAAAAAGGTGACTCCCACAGTCAAACCAGCACCTTCCTCCTATTGCCACACCGTCAATCTTCACACCCACACTTGTTTTCCCCGTTCCTCCACCTACAGCACGGCACCACTGCGCTAACATTAAAATTAGCTCCCTCCGAAGCAGACAGCAAGGGTGCCCATACTGCTGATTAAGGTGCTGTTGCCGTTCCAGCACAGCAGCATAAACACAATTACAGGGGATGGCGCGTTTAAAGAAAGATGAAGATCACGGAGATGCAAAATTTTTTTTAAAATTCTCAGGATATGGACAGCACTGGTATGCCCGGCATTTTATTGCCCATCCCTAGTTGCCCTTGAGAAGGTGGTGGTGGTCCTTCTTCTTGAACTGCTGCAGTCCATGTGGTGAAGGTACTCTCACAGTGCTGTCAGGTAGGGAGTTGTAGGATTTTGACCCAGTGACGGTGAAGGAACAGCTTCTGACTGGCGTGACAAAATAAAAATCCTGCCCCCATAAATTTCGAAATTCAAAATTCTTCCAGTTGTCTCATGGGGCTTCCACTGTACTTGTCCCTTTAAGGTTGCTGTTGCCTTTAAGGGCCAGGAAACAACCGAACTTCCTTTTCCCATCCAGCCTGTACCCAATAGTGTGCATAACCTTTGGAATACTGCCTCAGCCACGTGCAAATTGGCATAGGGACAAAGAGATTAGATGGTTAAATGTATGGCTGAAAGGGTGGTGTGGGAGGGTGGGGTTTCAATTCATGGGGTACTGGCACCAGTCCTGGGGAAAGAGGGAGCTGTTCCGTTGGGATGGGTTCCACTTAAACCGGGCTGGGACCAGTGTCCTGGTGAATCGAATAACTAAGGCAGAAGAAAGGGCTTTAAACTAATAAGGGGAGGAGGGAGGGTTCAGGCAAGGGCAATTTTATCAGTCTAAAGAGGAAAGTCAAGGCTGTAGAGCAGAGTAGCAATTTGGGTAAAAACAAGCAGAGTGTGTCAGGAAGGGACAGAGAGCTTAACAAAGGTAATAGGGCATTGGTGACTAAGATCACATCAGGGAAAAATAGTAAACAGTTAAAATTAAAGGCGCTATATCTGAATACACAAAGCATTCGTAACAAGATAGATGAATTAATGGCACAAATAGAGATAAATGGGATTGATCTAGTAGCCTTTAGTGAGACATGGTTGCAAGGTGATGAAGATTGGGAACTAGATATTCCAGGGTACGTGACTTTTAGAAAAGATAGGCAAAATGGAAAAGGAAGGGGTTAGCACTTATAATAAAGGATGGGATAAAGGCAGTAGTGAGAAAGGATCTTAGATCAGAAAATCAGGAAATAGAACCAGAATGGGTAGAGCTAAGGAATAACAAGGGGCAGAAAACAGTTAGGATCTGGAATGCACTGCCCGAGGGGGTGGCGGAGGCAGATTCAATCATGGTCTTCAAAAGGGAACTGGATAAGTACTTGAAAGAAAAAAATTTGCAGGGCTACGAGGATATGGCGGGGGAATGGGTCTAGCTCGATTGCTCTCACATAGAGCCGGTGCAGACTCGATGGGTCGAATGGCCTCCTTCCGTGCTGTAACCTTTCTATGATTCTATGATTCTAAGAGTGGTCATATGATAGAATTTCATATTGAGTTTGAGAGTGATGTAGTTAAGTCCGAAACTAGGTTCTTAAATTTAAATAAGGCCAATTATGTAGGTATGAGGCGCGAGTTGGCTAAGGTAGATTGGGAAAGTAGATTAAAATATATGACATTCGATAAGCAATGGTGAACATTTAAAGAAATAATTCATAATGCCCAACGAATATACATAACCTTGAGGAATAAAAACTCCACGGGAAAAGTGATCCAACCGTGGCTGACTAGAGAAGTTAAGGATAGTATAAGATTGATTCTTGGGAATGAGATTGCTTCCTGGGAAGAGAGGGTTGTCCTATGAGGAGAGATTGTGTAGAATGGGCCTAAACTCTCTGGAGTTTAGAAGAATGAGAGGTGATCTCATTGAAACATATAAGATTCTGAGGGGGCTTGACAGGGTAAAGGCTGAGAGGCTGTTTCCCCTGGCTGGAGAGTCTAGAACTATGGGGACATACTTGCAGGATAAGGGGTCGGCCATGTAAGAATGAGATGAAGAGGAATTTCTTCACTCAGATGATTGTGAACCTTTGGAATTCTCTAACTCAGAGGGCTGTGGATGCCAAGTCATTGAGTATATTCAAGACTGAGACTGATAGATTTTTGGACATTAACGGATTCAAGGGATATGGGGATAGGGTGGGAAAGTTGAGTTGAGGTAGATCAGCCATGATCTTATTGAATGGCGGAGCAGGCTCGAGGGGCCGTATCGCCTACTCCTGCTCCTATTTCATATGTTCTTATGAAAAGAAGAGTCTTACAATGTTGCCAAAAAGACTAGCATGACTGATGATTGGGAGGGTTTGAGAAATCAGCAAATGATTACCAAGAAATTGATAAAGAGGGAGAAACTTGAATATGAGATTAAACTAGCAAGAAACATAAAAACAGATTGTACAAGTATATAAAAAGGAGATTAGCAAAAGTAAACATGGGTCATTTAGAGTCAGAGACAGGAGAAATTATCATGGGGAATAAGGAAATGGCAGAGACGTTAAACAAATATTTTATATCTGTCTTCACAGTAGAAGACAGAAAAAACATACCAGAAATAGTGGGGAATCAAGGGTCTAATGAGAGTGAGGAACTTAAAGTAATTAAGATTAATTAATTGGACATTTAAGACTGAGATGAGGAGGAATTTCTTCACTCAGAGGGTTGCGAATATTTGGAATTCTCTACCCCAGAGGACTGTGGATGCTCAGTTGTTGAGTATATTCAAGGCTGAGATTGATAGATTTTTGGATTCTATGGGAATTAAAGGATATGGGGATCGGGCGGGAAAGTGGAGTTGAGGTCGAAGATCAGCCATGATCTTATTGAATGGCGGAGCAGTGTCGAGGGCTCGTATGGCCTACTCCTGCTCCTATTTCTTATTTTCTTATGTTCTTAACCAGGGTGCTTGCCACTGATATTTTCCCGAGGTCCTGATATGTTAAAGTACAAGTAACAAATATAGGGGTTGTACAGGGGTTGAGTAATACCATTTGGCAAATGGCTACATCCACTTCCTTCACAACAGTCAGAGATAAGGCTGCTGTGATGGTTCAGTAGAGAAATACATCTCATAGTGTTGGATTATGTCATTGAGCCACTGTTAAATCCAAATCAGTGTTATCCAGTCTGTTCTATTTTCCTGCTCTTTCTCTGTATCCTTTAATATTTTCTTCAAGTGTTTATCCAACTTCCTCTTAAACATTATGGTTGAATCAGCTTCAATAGTCACTTACAGTTATGCTTTCCATATGCTAATAATCATTTGTATGAAAAATAAATTTCTTCTAAACTCCCTTTATGTTTCTGGTACTATACCCTTGGTATATGGGCTAGGAATTGGACCCCATTCAGCCCGTTTTACACGCATGTAACATGGTGGCCCAATTTCAGGGGATCACCATCCTGTGCCCCAAGGGCGCCTGAGAAACATCCAACCTAAAATTCGGTTGGGCTATTTTTTCAGGCATCCGGTGTGGCTGCATAAAATAGGCATTAGGCCCCTTGCATATGCTAATTGGTGGCTTGGCGCCTGTTATAGGACCCCTCAGGGAAATTGGGCTGCCCTGAGTGTCGGGCCTACTCCGTTCAGGTTGTTCAGGCATGGATGCGGCCTAGCCAGTGGCTGCCATCAAAACGGTAAATACATTTTTTCAAAAAAATTCATATGGAGCCAGGACGAGCAGGAATAGTCCTCCCGGCCACGGCATCCCTGATGGCCATTTCCGGCCACTGTCGGCCCAACTCCTGCTGCCCTTCCCTACTCCTTTCCGGCACTTACCTGAGGGCTGCTGTCCCCGATGAGGCAGGCAGGCTGAGATTAATTTTCAGAGGTGGGCGAGGTGCTTGTGGAGACGCGACGGGCATCAGCAGATTGACAAAATTATTGAAATGAGTCCCAAGGCCCAATTTCAGGCTGGCCGCATGCCAATTGGTTGGAGTGATTCTAGGCCCGAAAACAGGACAAGATGAATTTTTAGCCCTATGTGTCCTCAATCCTCATTTACTGACCAAGGGAGATTATCTTTTTCCATATACCTTATCAAACTATTTCATGATTTTGAACACTTCTATTAGATTTCCCCTTAACCTTCTCTGTTCTAGGTTTTCAAACCTCTCACCATAATGACATCCTCCTATCCCTAGAATCAGTGCATCCTAGTAAATCTAAATTGCACCTTTCCCACGACTCAAAATCCTTTTGATAATGGGGTGCACAAAGCTCCATACAGTATCCCAATTGTGACCTAAATGATGTCTTGTACAAATTCATCATCACTTTCTTGCTTTTGTGCTTCATGCCACTATACATAAAACCCAGAATCCTATTTGACCTCATTGTCACTTACTCCACCTGCAATGGTGGCCCCCGCGATTTGTAAAGATCTGTGTATCTGCACTCGTAGATCTCCCTGTTCCATCACCTCATTGAGAATTTTACTTTTAGGGTATATCTCCATTGCCTCTTCTTTTTCCAAATTTATCACTTCATAGTTATTTCTGTTGAACTGTATTTGCCACCTCTCTGTCCCACGGCTTAACCAATCTATGTCCTCCAGCAGCCTGATGCATTACTCCTCAGAGATTGCTCCATGATTTGGTATCAGCAGCAAATTTTGATTTTGTTCCCCCTATATCCATGTTCAAATTATTTAACTATATGGAGAACAAACAAGGTCCCAACATAGATCCCTAGGGCACACCACTAGATATATCTTGCCAATCCAAGGAACATCCATGTACTCCCATTCTCTCTATTCTATCCTGCTGCAATCCTCTTTTCATGCCATTATTTCCCTTTAATACCAAGTCTTTTTTTTGGCATTTTGCCAAACATTTCTTAAAAATCCTAACAGATTGGACTCAAGAAGGCAAATAAATTAAAAACAAAATCTAGAAAACTGAGCACAGTATACTCATCACACTTGCTTCTAAAATCCTTTTAAATCCCTTGCCAGTCCCTTTCCACTGTATTATGTTGATTAAAACTGACAGCAGATTTAGGTTAATAGATTAAAAACAATGTCTTTAGTCTTTGTGGAGGATCCATCTTGGAAACAGGTAACTTTCAGTAACAGGAAACAGTAGCCACTAAATCATCCATATGACATCAGCAATTGTGAGTTATCTCAGCACGTCTTGGGATAGAAATTGGATCTTGTTTCACCCATTTTACAGGCATAAATAATGCGCACAAAGGACTAATTTCGGGAACCAACGTCCTGCGCTCCAAGGACGCCTGAAAAACTCTTGACCCTTGAATACGCTAATGAGGGGTGTAATGCCTGTTTAAGGATCCTTACAAGAAATCGGGCTGCCTCGGGCCTGCTCCGCTCAGATTTTCAGGACCTGGATGTGGCCTGGCCAGCGGTTGCCACTGGAAAGATAAGTGAAATTTTTATTTAAATTTCTGCGGAGCCAGGAGGAGCAAGAATGCTCCGGACCTACCCGAGGGCCCAAAATTGAATGCTTCAGTCGGGTGAGCTGCCTGTGGAGATCTCATCTAAATATTCAGCTCACTCTGAATATTTAGATGAGATCCGAGATCCAATTGCGATCCTCGGGCCTCTGTATTTGGGAGCAGGGATCGTTCCTATAACTAACCAGTTACTACTGTTCCAGTGAGGATGCTCCAATTTAAAGAGGCAATATTTTACTAGCTTTATAAATAGTTGTGCAATGACATGATTGATAATGTGATGGTGCCACTGTGTGGCTGATCATGTCTGTGTTAAAACTGCTTTATTGTAGTTTAGTAAAAGAAAATATATTGAAATTGCAATCCACTAGTTCATCTTCTATTAGTCTGATTTTTTCCAGGAAATGAATCTCAAAACTCTAACATAAATTATGAAGCTGGCTTTTTAAAATGAGAGCAGGATTGGGCTACCATTAACTCTAATCTTGCAACTGACAGGCAAGAAGATGGATGATATCAGATTGCTTATTGTCCCCCACTGTCCAATGCTCTTAGACACAACTGGGATGTCAATCTAGCATTTCTATCTTATCTGCCTATTTAATAAACACATTTTGAGTGTCCAATTGGGTTAGTAATGCCTCACGAATTACAGTTAAGCACTCAGCTTCTGTACTGTTCAATGACATAATTGTTTTTATTGATTATTACAAACTCCAGTAATTTGTTCACCGTTAATAGAGATAAATTGTCAACAGTAATGATTCTGTTAGAAGGCCTGTCACTTCTCTAAGATGTGCGCATACATCTGTGGACAGAGACTCACTCTCTTGGCTCATTCATGAGAAGAAAATGCCACTGGCAAGATATCAGAGCCGGTGGAATAATTTCACACATTTTCTTTCAGGAAAAAATAGGTTAAAGGAGGAGAAAATTGGTAAAAATAGATATTTTTTTACAATGAAAAGGACAGATCACAAGGAAAAAGATTGCCATGAAACTGTTGGAAAATAGTTTGATAGAAACATGAAAATCGTAACAGTTGCATTTTAGCCATTATATAAACGCCAGGGTAGTTGAGCAAGATCTGAAAGCAAAACATTTGGCAGTTTCTGGTAATGAAAGAAATGGAAAGTTGCTAAATGAAGGGGTCTTCCCAAATCCCTGTTCCATCCCCATGGTGAGAAAAACATAATTTCTACAAAACGTCCTTACTGAGCGTGTAATAGTTTGAAAATCAATCAGGGACTAAGAATGTCTCATTTAATCAAATATCCCCATCAGCAGATAACCTTGACAGACATGTACTGTATTGAAATAGAATTTAGATCAAATACAATCAAATGAATTTACTTTTATATAGTGTCTTCCACAACCTCAGGAATTCCCACAGCCAATTAAGTACTTTTGAAGTGTGGTAACCATTGTAATGCAGGCAAACGCAGCAGCCAATTTGCTCACAGCAAGGTTCCACAAACAGCAATGAGATAAATGATCAGATAACGGGGTTGGTTTTTTTTTCTGATCCTCCACTGTAACTTCAACGGAAGATCCACGGACATCCTGGAGAAACGGATTTCCACCATTCTTCCACCCCAGTTATGGTAGAGAATTGTAAGAACCCCCATGGTAATAACTGGCAAATCTGTTTTGGTGGTGTTGGCCAGGACCCTTTGCTCTTCTTTGAAAAGTGCCATGGGATCTTTTACGCCCATCCGAGAACAGATGGGGTCTCGGTTTAACATCTCATCTGAAAGACGGTACCTCTGACAGTGCAGCACTCCTTCAGTACTGCACTGAATTGTCAATCTAGATTACATGCTTAAGTGTCTGGAATAGGACTTGAACCTACGACATTCTGACTCAGAGGCAAGAGTACTGCCACTGAGGCAAGACTTACTCTCAAAATACAAACATTTGAACATAAGAACATAAGAAATAGGAGCAGGAGTAGGCCAATCGGCCCTTCGAGCCTGCTCTTCCATTCAATAAGATCATGGCTGATCTGATCCTAACCTCAATTCTAAATTCATGTCCAATTTCCTGCCCGCTCCCCGTAACCCCTAATTCCCTTTACTTCTAGGAAACTGATAATTTGACAATTAATATTCTTTGTTGATGCTCAGAAATTCTTATTACATTTTAAGGTGTGACTGGTTTGTGGTCCAGCAAGCTGAAGAATCCTCCTTTTGAAGGGAGTGGGAAGAATGCAAGAGTTAGAAGAACAAAGAGTTCAGAGTGGGAGGAGTTGTGTGGCTGGATGAGGTGACAGAGATACGGAGGGGCAAGTCCAGAGAGGGATTTAAAAAACAAGGATGAGAATTTTAAATCTGAGGCATTGAAGAATAGGGAGCCAATGGAGGTCAGCGAGCACATGGGTGAGGTGCGAGTGGGACTTGGCACGGTATAGGATTCAGGCAGCAGTTTTCAATGAACTGAAGTTTGTGGAGTGTGTGGATGGAAGCCAGCTAGGAGAGCATTGGAATAGACAAGTCTGGAGGTGACAAAGACATAGATGAAGGTTTCAGCAGCGCATGAGCTGAGCCAGGTGCAGAGACAGGTGATGTTACAGAGGTGCAAGCAGGCGGTCTTTGTGATGGAGAAGATATGGGGTCGAAATTTCAGCTTGGTGTCAAATAGGACGCTGAGGTTGCGAAGAGTTTGGTTCAACCTGAGACAGTGTCCGGGGATTAGGATCAAACTGGTGGCCAGTAAATGGAGTTTGAATATTGGGGGAGGGGGGGGGGAGGCGCGCGAAGAGAATGGCTTCGATGTTCCCAATGTTTAACTGGAGCAAATTGAGACTCATCCAGGACTGGATGTTGGACAGTCAGCCTAACAACACAGAGGCAGTGGACGGGTCGAGAGAGTTGATGGAGAGGTAGAGCTGAGTGTCGTTAGCTTTCAGGTGGATGCTAATCCCATGTCTGCTGATGATAAGGGGCAGCAAGCAAATGAGGAAGAGAAGAGGGACAAAGATAGATCCTTGGCAGACTCAAGCTCACACTGTGAGGACAGGAAGAGCAGCCATTGCTGGAGTTGCTCTGGTTATAATCAGAGTGCAACTAAGGGCGGGAATTACACAGAAGGTACAGCACAGCGACAGGCCATTCAGCCCAACAGATTCATGCCGGTGTTTATGCTCCACACGAGCCTAACCCTCCCTCTTTACTTCATCTAACCCTATCAGCATAGAGTGCTTCTATTCCTTTATCCCTCATGTGTTTATCTAGCTTTGCCTTAAATGCATCTATGCTAGTCGCCTCAACTGCTCCATGTGGTAGCGAGTTCCACATTCCAACCACTCTCTGGGGAAAGTTGTTTCTCCTGAATTCCCTATTGGATTTATTAGTGACTATCTTATAATTATGGTCACTAGTTCTGGTCTCCCACAAAAGTGGAAACACCTTCTCCACCTCTATCCTATCAAACCCTTTCATAATCTTAAAGACTTCTATTAGATCACCCCTCAGCCTTCTCTTTTCTAGTGAAAAGAGCCCCAGCCTGCTCAATCTTTCTTGATAGGTATAACCTCTCAGCTCTGGTATCATTCTAGTAAATATTTTTTGCACCTTCTCCAGTGCCTTTATATCGTTTTTATAATATGGAGACGAGAACTGTTCTCAGTACTCCAAGTGTGGTGTAACCAAGATTCTATACAAGTTTAACATAGCTTCTCTGCTTCTCAATTCTATCCCTCTAGAAATGAACTCCAGTGCTTGGCTTGATTTTTTTTAATGGCCTTATTAACCTGCGTTGCTACTTTAATGATTTATATATCTGTACCCCCAGAGCCCTCTGCTCCTCTACCCCATTCAGATTCTTATCCAAGCAGTATGTGGCCCTCTTATTCTTCCTACCAAAATGTAATACCTCATACTTATCTGCATTGAAATTCATTTGCCAATTACACGCCCATTCTGCATGCTTATTAATGTCTTCCTGTATTTTGTCGCAGTCCTCCTCAATAATAACTATAGCCCCCAATTTGGTGTTGTCCGCAAATTTTGAAATTGTACTTTCGATTCACGAGTACAAATCGTTTATGTAAATAGTGAACAACAGTGGTCCCAGCACCGATCCTTGTGGAACACCACTTCCCACCTTTTGCCACTCTGAGTAACTACCTTTAACCACTACACTCTGTTTTCTGTTTTGTAGCCAGCTCACTATCCATTCTGCTACTTGTCCTGACTCCACATGCTCTGACCTTAATCGTGAGTCTACTGTGCAGTACCTTATTGAATGCCTTTTGAAAATCCAAATATATTACATCTACTACATTACCCTTGTCTACCCTTTCTGTTACTTCTTCAAAGAATTCAATAAGGTTGGTCAAGCATCACCTTCCCTTTTGAAACCCCTGCTGACTATTCTTTATTATATTTTCAGTTTCTAGATGTTTTTCTATTACATCTTTGAGTAGGGATTCCATTATCTTTCCTACCACCGATGTTAAGCTAATTGGTCTATCGTTCCTTGGACTGGTTCTATCTCCCTTTTTAAATATAGGAATCTCACAGAGCTGGACAGCAAAGGTAGATGGTGTGGATGACCATGTCAAAGTCTGCAGACAGAACTTGAGGAGGAAAAATGCATCATGGTCAGAATCACAGAGAATGTTGTTTGTGACTTTGGTTAGGGGCTGTTTCAGTTTTGTGACAGGGCTGAAACTTGATTGGAGAGATTGAAACAGGGAGTTGCAGAAAAGATTGGCACAGATTTGGAAGGTGACAACACCAGTATAGAATGAGACCAGCATTCCATAGAACCATAAAGGTTTGTAGCACAGGAATCTGTGCGCGCTCTTTGCTAGAACAGTCCAAAACTGATCCCACCACCCCACTTTCGCCCTGTAGCTTCCTATGCTTCAAATATTTATCCAATTTTCCCTTAAATGATGCAATGGTCTCTGCCTCAACAATTCTGTGTGACATTGCATTCTGTCGCATAAATTTCTCCCTATCTCTCTCCTCATGATTGCCGATTTATTGACGATTTTAAATTCATGGTCATTTGTCACTGACTTCCCAACCAGAATAAGCAGGGGATAATTTTGACCATAGACAATAGTGTAAAATGGGAGATATTGGCTCGGCCACCCTTTAAATACCTTTCCCCATTTTCTTTTCTATTCATTTCAACAGAAACAGTAATCGTGAGATGTGTTTAACCAGTGGTCGAGCCGATAGTGCACATTTTACACTAGCGTCCAAAGTCAAAATTACCTTCGTAGTCTTTCCTTATTCACTCGATCAAAACCATTCATATAATTAAAAACCTCAGTTAAATCTCCCATTAGCCTTCTCTGCTCCAATAGAAATAGTCCCACTATTTAAAATCTCTCCTCATGCCGAGAGTTTTGCATCTCAGCATTACCCTGGTGAATTCACACTGTACTCTCTCTCTGGCTTTGATGTCCTTTCTACAATGGAGTGCTCAGAATTGCATACAGTAGTCTATCCATGGCCTAGACAATGTTATGTACAAATTTATTACTTCTTTAATCTTTTACTGATATGCCTCAGTTTCTAAAGCCCCAAATGCTTATGGCGTTATCTACCCAGCACTCATATTGTCAAGAAACCATGTATTCAAACTCCTAGGTCTTTCTGTTCATCCAATACCCTTCAGCATCTTTCCAATGGGTGTTTACTCCTATCCCTTGATTTTCTTCCTAAAATGTATTACCTTACATTGTGTTGCATCGGTCACCTGGCCAACCATTCCTGAAGTTTGTTACAGTCCTCCACATTGTTTGCCAAACACCCTGCTTTTGAGTCATCATCAAACTTTGAGATTGTGCTCCGTATGCTCAAGTCCAAACCACCTATAAGTACCAAAAACAAGAGAAGACCAAGCACTGACTCCTGAGGTACACCACTTCCAACTGTTCTCCAATCCAAGCAATTCCTATTTACCCCAACTCTTTGTTTCCTGTCTGATAATAGAAACATAGAAACATAGAAAATAGGAGCAGGAGTAGGCCATTCGGCCCTTCGAGTCTGCTCCGCCATTCAATATGATCATGGCTGATCCTCTATCACAATACCGTATTCCCGCTCTCTCCCCATACCCCTTGATGCCTTTTGTGCCTAGAAATCTATCCAGCTCCTTCTTAAATATATTCAGTGACTTGGCCTCCACAGCCTTCTGTGGTAGAGAATTCCACAGGTTCACCACCCTCTGAGTGAAGACATTTCTCCTCATCTCAGTCCTAAATGTCCTACCCTGTATCCTGAGACTGTGACCCCTCATTCTGGACCCCCCAGCCAGGAGAAGCATCCTCCCTGCATCCAGTCTGTCTAGCCCTGTCAGAATTTTATACGTTTCAATGAGATCCCCGCTCATTCTTCTAAACTCGAGTGAATACAGGCTGAGTCGACCCAATCTCTCCTCATACGACAGTCCTGCCATCCCAGGAATCAGTCTGGTGAACCATCGCTGCACTCCAACTATGACAAGTATATCCTTTCTTTTATGATCCTTAATGAAAGTTCTGTCCATGTTACTACATTGCCTCTCATATTATATGCCCACATTTTTCTAAGAAGTCCCTTGTGAGACACCTTATTGAACGCCTTCTGAAAATCCATATATATATCGTTACCTTTACCTATCCAATCCATAATTTCTTCAAAAAATTCTATTAAATTTGTCAAACATGATTTACTTTTAAGAAACGCAATCCGGCTGCCCTTGATTAGTCCAGGCATTTCTAAATGCTCACTTATTTTATCTTGAATTATAAATTTTAAGAGTTTGTCCACAATTGATATTAGACCACTGGTTTATAGTTGCTTGATTTATCTTTCTAACCCTTTCTGAACAAAGATATTGATATGTATTGTACTTGCTTGTTGGTAATTGAACAGTAGGATGCCCTCTGATGGGAGTAATCATATTATAGCAATTACATGCCAGTGTTTCCTCTTACACTGTTTGTTATATCCAGAGAGTCTTAAATAAAAGCAGCCATTACATTACCACACCAACTTGAGTGTTTATCGGACGTAATAATTGGTGCAGAAGACAATGGACAACACTTTGTTACAAAGATCAAATATTGGACATCTCTGTTACTTAAATAGTGGTCAACCTTGTCATTGTAATGTTTTTATTATGTCAGCATTGAGTAGCGAATGGGGTCGTGGTGGAGTAAGTTTGTAGAAAGACTTAAGCCCCGATTTTAGCCTAACTCGCCCAGCGAGAACGGGGTGGGTTTGGGTTGGATGCCCAATTTACACCCCGCCCAATTTCATGCTCCATTGAAGTCAAAAACCAGGTGCAACTGCTCCATTGTTGTCACTCCAGTAATTGAAAGGGATCACTTTCACACTGCCATTAGTGTAGAACTAACGTGTACATCAACACAACATTGCTCACATTAGTTTATGGACAAAATATTACTGAAAATGTGCATTTTAAAGAATAATTACAATTCGATACTAAACACAGCTTGCGTGAAGGAATGGCTTGACTCCATCATTGTAATTTTTTGGTAGTGTGAATTCTAGCCCAGATGTGCTCAAAATAGCAGGATAGTGAATATATAAAAGTGAGTTTTCTCTTGCAAATAGGAGAGAGGAATGATGTATATTAGGAATGGGAATAGTCAAACCATAGACAGTGTTTACTGGAATACTGGCCTAGATTTTCTGCTTGTGTTACATAGAATTTACAGCACAGAAACAGGCCATTCAGCCCAACTAGCCCATGTTTATGCTATAAACGAGCCCACACCCACCCTTCTTCATCTAACTCTATCAGCATAAGCCTCTATTCCTTTTTCCCTCATGTGTTTATCTGGCTTTCCCTTAAATACATCAATGCTATTTGCCTCAGCCACTCCTTGTGGTAGTCAGTGCCACGTTCTAACCACTCTCTGGGTAAAGATGTTTCTCCTGAATTCCCTATTGAATTTATTAGTGACTATCTTATATTTATGGCCCCTAATTTTGGACTCTCCCACAAGTGGAAACACTTTGTCTATGTCTACCCTATCGAACCTTTTCATGATCTTAAAGACCCCTATTAGGTCATCTCTCAGCCTTTTCTTTTCTAGATAACAGAGTCCCAGCCTATTCAGCCTTGCCTGATAGTTATAACCTCTCAGTTCTAGTATCATCCTTGAAAATCTTTTTTTGCAGTGCCTCTATATCTTTTTTATCACATGTAGACCAGAACTGTGTTATGAGGCTCCCTGGCGTAACTTAAGCAGAAAATACAGCAGGAACTAATCCACTGGCTACCTACTCCCCCTTGCTGTTTCTAGCATTACCCCACCAGAAGTGATGGGGGCAAACAATAATTCTGGGGATCATTTGTACCAATCACTTATAACATATTTCCTATCATTTGCAACATAGCAATGTTGGATTGAGGGATGCCTGTTCTTTTCTGGTGTACAGCTTTGCTACGGCGGCAGAGAGGGACATTTAACTTTTAAACTTCAGAACATCTACTCAATCATTGAGCGAATAATTGCACAAAGAAGTGAATTTCTTTTTGAAATGTCACTATTTCACCAGCAGCTTAGAGCTCACCGGCACCAGCAGGCTGCAGCTGTCTCTACTCCCCGTCTGGGCGGACTCCGAGGCCACGGGATTGGCTGGGGTTAGCGATATATCTTTGTGGCAGGCATAAGTTGTGACATAGCTGGAAATGCACCCGAAATTCATGAAAGCAGAAAATCTAGGTCGCAATGTCCAACTTTGTGGATATTGGAAAAACAAAGTTCCAGCATTACCAGATTTTTTGCGTGTTGTTCTGGCTGCATCAATCCAGGCCAAGTGCTGAGTATGCCATCACACTCTCTATTTGGGCTTTGTAGATGACGGAAAGGCTATGAGGAGTTGTGTGGTGAGCCACTTGTTGTTGCAGAGTACCCGGCTTCTGATTAGTCTTTGTGAAGGGAAAGACTTTTCATACATTTAATGATTAGGTGGTATCTAACCAGAGAAAAATCATCCTGTGTGTCAGTGGCTATTATCCAGCAGTCAACCATTGCGTGGCACTCCACAGTGCCTGCATTATTTGAAGGAGTGGAAACACTGAATGAATGGCTGTCAGGAGAACAGGACAGTACTCCACATCCACGGCTACTGGCCTCACTGAGAAATGCTTAAAAGCAGAACATCTCAGCCTGGGCTCACCATCTGTTTGCAGTTCCGTGGCTGCCACCTCCATTTTCAACAAAAGTATACCTTGAAGTTTGGGCTCAATGAAAGAGTGTACACAAAAGGGCAATGATTGTGCATAATGTTTGAAATGGTACCTCTTAATGGTTCCAGCAGTTCCCAGCTTAGGTTGCGAGATGCTTGATGGGCCCCACAAGAAATGTGTGCAAAAGTGCGGAGCATACTTTTCTTTATTTGTGGGAGTGCACTTCTTCCTGATTTGCAGCCAGATTTGAGGCAGCTGGGTGACTGAACTAACTCGGTCAGTGACCTCTCTGCACTCAGCTAGCTGGCACCTGTGCTTTTTCTGCCTTCAGAACCAAAGGCCTACCCCCCACTCCTGCAGGATCTCCAACTCTTCACCATCAGCATCAAAATGAGCGACGATGCCCGCATGTCCCGCTGTACCCATTGTGAAAAATCAGTCCACTTTTCTACCACCACAACTTTCTCTTTAATGGCGAGCTGCAGCTGCTTCACCGGATTTTATTCTGGCTATTCAAGTGTGCTTTAAGGCAAGCTCCCTAGGTAAGTCTCTTCCTGTAGTCTATTCAAAATAGGGGGCAGGACATAGATTGCAAAATCCAGTGCTGCCTGCCTCCTGTATTATGTAGGCCCACCCTACAGCCCCAGTTTTGAGAGGATCACAAACTGTGTGTTAAGACTATCTTGTCCAGCGAGATAAGTTACTGATGCTATGCATTGTTTTGCTGCTCTAGTTGAAGCAGAAGATGATGAATGAAAGAACATTTCACATACAGATTAGGAAGGAAGCAGAAAACACCAGGTGCCAACATGTCAGAAAAGACAAGTGGATGAGTGAGCCTCTTGCCTTGAAGGCATGGTGTTTTGAGATAAATAAGATCTTTTATCATGATGTACTCTGACTTTTATTCCTGTATTATATAGGACAAAGAGTACGTGTGATATTAGCCAACATATGAATAGTCAAGAGAGGGTCAGTTTGAAAATTTACATCCTTGGCAGACTGAAATGTGACAAAACTTGACATCTATTATTCTCAGTATTATGTAATGATCGACTGCATGAGTCCAAATTTGAGTATATTAACCTCTTCTCCAAAATTCCATCTATTTTGGTGCATTCAAAATAATTTCAAATGAGCTTTATCGGCATATGCAATGCATTAATAAAAGTCTCTGCTGTGCTAGTTGATATGTTGAATGGCTTTGTTAAAAACAATGGGCTCGATTTTACCAGGCCTGCGGGTTTCCGGCGGGTTGGGTTTCGGGAGCGTGGTCAACACGCTCGGCGAAATTAGTGGGTTGCCCGCGCGATCGTAGCAGGCAACACACTAATAGGAATCAATTACCTGCTCCTCCGGGGTCCGCGCTGCTGGTCTGCGCGTCGGGCGGGCTGCGCATGCGCAGTACGATCTGTCAGCTGGAGGCTCTATAGTTAAAGGGGCAGTCCTCCACTGACAGATGCTGCAACCAATGGAACAAATTGCAGCATGGAGCAGCCCAGGGGGAAGGCTGCTCCCAGTTTAATGATGCCTCACCCCAGGTATCATCAGATGGGGTGAGGAGGAGGGGAAGGACACAGATCTTCCCCCCGGCGGGCGGGAGGAAGCGGCCTGCCTCTGCCACCAAGAAGGCCTGGCTCGAGGTGGCAGAGGGGGTCACCTGCGCCACCAACATATGGCCCACCTGCACACAGTGCAGGAGGCGCTGCAATGACCGCAGTAGGTCAGCCACAGTGAGAACACAAAGTCTTTCCCCTACACTCCATCTGCCACAACACTGCCCCCACCCCACATCTCCTTCGGCACCGCCAACACTACTCTGTCACATCACCCTTCATACCCACTCAAACCCCATCCTCATCTTACCTCCACCTACTCACCTCGCCAGTACTCATCCTGCCACTAACACGCAACCCAATCCTCATACAATCTCATTGCTCCATCCCATACTCACCCTCTCGTGCATCTCCCTCACGGCCAGCCTCACTCAACCTGCCACCACCTGTGCTGCAGCCACAGGGCATGCATCACATATGTGCAGTAGGCAGCATAAGGCAAACGTGTCGTGAGCATGAAGGGGGTGCACAAGGGTGTCTGAGGGTTTGTCCTGGGTGTTACCTATATTGAATTTCAGAGCAACAAACAGCACACATTATATTGACACCACCACTGCCATGTCTCCGCGAATCTTGTCCGTTGTGTCCAATAATGCCCGCTCCTGGGTATCACTATGAGGACCCACCACTGATGCCACCCATCGTGTTACTGCAGAGTTGGTGCAGGTGTATTTGCAGGGCTCTTCCGCGCAGGCGACTGAGAGACATCGGCGGTGTAGCCGGCTGCACCCTGGAAGGATGCGGAGGAGAAGTTGTGGAGGGCAGTGGTGACTTTGACAGCGACAGGTAAGCAGTTGGTGCTGGGGCCAGCCAGGAGCAGCTCAGCATGAAAGAGCGTGCAGATCTCCATGACTACATGTCGAGCGAATCTGCGCCTCCCTGTGCACTGCTGCTCGGAGAGGTCCGGGGAGCTGCGCCTCGGTCTGTGGACCCCGTGGCGAGGGTAATGCCCTCTGCGATGCGTCTCTCCCTGCGGTAGCCCTCCCTCCTGCTGTGCAGGTGGGCGTGCAACAACACCGTGTTGGGGGGCTCCACGTCTCTGCGGCGGACGGCGTGGACTGCGAGGCTGCTGGGGCTGGTCATGCTGTTCGTCCTCCGAGGGTGTCCACGCACCACCCAACTGGCAGGTGTTGGTCTGAGGGGTTGTGCAGGGTAGGTGGGTGGTTCCTCGGACTGGGGCTGCGGTTTTGTGTCGGTCTGTCCTCTGGCTTGGCGGGGGGTGGTGGAGGGCAGGGGTTGCCCTATGTGACGCGGTGGCCTCCTGCGTGGGTCAGTGCTCTCCCCCGTGGAGTGCACCTTGGCACCTGCCACAGGCTGCTGGCTGCAACACGCCTGGTTGGAGAGAGACTGTTTCCCCCAGTGTGGGAAACTCACTGCCTTGAACCTAAAATCCCACACTTCCTCTTTTGACAGCTGCTTCAGCTCATTAAATGACCTCAACAAGCAAGGTAAGTACACTCAAGTGGAACCCCGCTGGCTTTAATTGCCTGCGGGATTCCCACCAGCGGGGCTTGCGCGCGCAGCCCCGCACGTCAGCGCGGTACCCGGAAGTGGCCGGGATTTCGGCGCGATCCGGTCACGTGACCGGATATCGGGATTTTCGGGGCCCTCCCGCTGGAAACCCGCCGGGAACCCGACGCGAAAATCGAGCCCAATATTTGCTAAGAAATACAGCACTGTCAACCACAGCTCAAAAATAAATAAAGCGTATCACTGTGGTGGAAATGTCCTTTGAATTATTCATTGGCCCCATGTTTAAATGAGCAGTTGTTTCATTCCACCACCTTGGAGAGGTCACTGTGCAGACAATGCCAGTCTGACATAGAACTGCTGGTCTACTTCCATTCCAGTTTCAGGGGTACATAAGGATATTACTTCCTCCATCTCAGATTTAGAATGGCTATAAATTCACCTTCTCAAAATAGTCAGCTCCCTCCTCCTATTGATTCTTGGACCAAACACACTACTGTTTTTCAGTTGAATTATTGTCTGATGGATGAA
Source organism: Heptranchias perlo (assembly GCF_035084215.1). Lineage (NCBI taxonomy): Eukaryota > Metazoa > Chordata > Chondrichthyes > Hexanchiformes > Hexanchidae > Heptranchias > Heptranchias perlo. The sequence continues at coordinate 126,695,975 of NC_090328.1, read as the reverse complement.
CTAAATGAAACTACTATGGATATATCCTTTGTAACAAAAGCTATTTAACAGAAACATGCGCATTTGATTAATGATTACCTATATGTTCAACTTCTAGACTTATGGGCCGTACTATTTTAATAGGTGATGCCACATCAGGAGATTTATTTGTTCCAAGTTATTACACTAGCCAACAACAGCCCAACTACAATTGTAAAATATCTTGTCAAACGTGCACATTTGTCTGCATTGCTCATCGATCTTATTTCAGAGTGTGTATATTTGCTCTGTTTTATGTGAGGCACCTTGAGATGTTTTATCATGTTAGAGGCACAATGAAACTGCAAGTTGTTGTTGGAGCACTGATAGCTTTAAGCCCATACTGAAAATATAAAAAGGTGTTCAGGCCAAAATCATTCTAACCACCGAGTTAAACATATAAGTTACAAAGGACATTAAGACTTGGAACAGGATTTTAAAGTGAAGCCAATGTTATTACAATAATAAATAATACTGTACTTGCAATTACATAGTGCTTTATCATGTTATCCAGATGACTCAGAATGCTTCACACAATGAATTACTTTTGGAGTGCAGTGACTGTTGTTAAGAATGCCAATGCAAATGATTAATCTCACTATTGAATAACTGCGGACATTTTAATGTTGCTGCTGCAGACGAGGAAGGGTTTTCTTTGCAACTTGGTTCATCCATCTAGAAAAACGTAATCCCCACATTAGAGCATTAAAACAATTACAGGAGCTCTGCCTCCTCTACATTCATTGGATGTCCAATCATGTGTTAATTACTCTTTGCATGAAGAACTTTCTGACATTGTTGCTTTTCCCCAGTTTGAAATTGTGTCCCTTTATCTATGTTTTATACTGAACTCGTGTTCTGGCTTTACCTTTTCAATATTCTTACTTATTTACACACCTCTATGAGACCTCCCTTCAGTTGCCCCCTTTCAAGAGTGAACAGCCCAAGTTGGACCAGCCTTTTCTTTTTACTAAATCTCTGACGCTAGCGATTAGCCTTGTAGCTCTTCGTCACATTGCTGCTGGGACTTGAACGTGACTTGTGCATCTGTGACCAGAAGTGGACAGAATATTCAAGTCAAGGGCTCACAGATCATTGTGCTGCTTCAGTCAGTATTCTGACTTGTACTCTATCCATTTGGCAATATAGTTCAGCGTTCTATTTGCTTTATGAATTGTTGTTCCACAATAATTCGACACATTAATTGCCAAGTCTCATTCAACTTCGCCCTTATCTAGTTTGGGGCCATTCATAAAGTGCCTATGTTGTCCATTTGCTTCTCAATGAGCAGTACCTTACAGTTTTCCAATTTGAATGTCATTTGTCAAACAGACACTAAAACAGATGTCATATAACAGGTGTGAAGACTGACTCTACATGCACCAGCCAGATTACTTTTCTCCAGAACCTTATTCTGTAAAATATATTAATACCATACAAAATGGCAGAGTGGACAAACTATAAAAGGTCATTCCGGCAGTCTACTGACAAAACAATCGGATGAAACAATGGAGCCTTATTTATAAATATAATTACATAACCATTAAAAATTGAAGTCAATGAGAATCAGGGGGAAAACTCTCCAGTGGCTGGAGTCATACCTAGCACAAAGGAAGATGGTAGTGGTTGTTGGAGGCCAATCATCTCAGCCCCAGGACATTGCTTCAGGAGTTCCTCAGGGCAGTGTCCTAGTCCCCACCATCTTCAGCTGCTTCATCAATGACCTTCCCTCCATCATAAGGTCAGAAATGGGGATGTTCGCTGATGATTGCACAGTGTTCAGTTCCATTCGCAACCCCTCAAATAATGAAGCAGTCCGTGCTCGAATGCAGCAAGACCTGGACAACATCCAGGCTTGGGCTGATAAGTGGCAAGTAACATTCGCGCAGGACAAGTGCCAGGCAATGACCATCTCCAACAAGAGAGAGTCTAACCACCTCCCCTTGACATTCAACGACATTACCATCGCCAAATCCCCCACCATCAACATCCTGGGAGTCACCATTGACCAAAAACTTAACTGGACCAGCCATATAAATACTGTGGCTACAAGAGCAGGTCAGAGGCTTGGTATTCTGCGGCGAGTGACTCACCTCCTAACTCCCCAAAGCCTTTCTACCATCTACAAGGTACAAGTTAGGAGTGTGATGGAATACTCTCCACTTGCCTGGATGAGTGCAGCTCCAACAACACTCAAGAAGCTCGACACCAACCAGGACAAAGCAGCCCGCTTGATTGGCACCCCATCCACCACCCGAAACATTCATTCCTTTCACCACCAGCGCACAGTGGCTGCAGTGTGTACCATCCACAAGATGCACTGCATCAACTCGCCAAGGCTTCTTCGACAGCACCTCCCAAACCTGCGACCTCTACCACCTAGAAGGACAAGGGCAGCAGGCGCATGGGAACAACACCACCTGCACGTTCCCCTCCAAGTCACACACCATCCTGACTTGGAAATATATCGCCGTTCCTTCATCGTCGCTGGGTCAAAATCCTGGAACTCCCTTCCTAACAGCACTGTGGGAGAACCTTCACCACACGGACTGCAGCGATTCAAGAAGGCGGCTCACCACCACCTTCTCAAGGGCAATTAGGGATGGGCAATAAATGCTGGCCTTGCCAGTAGTGCCCACATCCCATGAACGAATAAAAAAAAAATTGTGTCGTAACAATGAGCAGTCCTCTTCCAAAGACCTAGCCCTTCAAAATTAAACATACATTGCTTTTGTTTTGAGAAATTGAGCTCTGACGTCAGTTAAAAGTCTTTACTATTTGTTTGCAAAGATCTGGAGATCTGGTTGATTTATATGGCGCTGCCTACGTGGGAATGAAAAAGTTGTTTGTTTGCTTCTCATTCAAACAACCCGATCAACTCACTTAAAAAATATTTTAATTATTCCTGAACTTTGATTTTCTTTTATTAATAATTACAGTAAGGCCAGAAGATCGCGAAAAGAAATAAAAGCTCTAAAGAATATACACAGATATCAGTAAGAAACATTTTGATGCTACTCATGCAAATCTGGGTTTACTGAGGGTACCTGTTGTCCATCTCCACAGTCAGTTTGGGTGTTTGAACACACTTGGTCAGCTATGGGCTTTAGTCCGAAGCGAGGGCAAAGCCTAAAGCTTTGTGTACAATGATGACTGTTTAAAAACTAGGTTGTGTGGTGGATGGGAGAAAACAGGAAACAAAATCCCAATCCGAACACCGGACAGGGTGACCAATAAAAGAAGAAGAAACAGAGCTTTGGGACGCCACTGGAATAAATATTATGCATTTCAAGTTTTCCCTATTCAGAACCCAAATTATTTTGATTAAAGCAATATAGATCATAGCTTTGAATATTGGAGGGGAGGAGGGAGTGGGTGCACGCATATGGGTCTTTTATCTTTGAGACCTGAATTTTAGTCCAGCCCAGAAAGAGGGGATGAATCTTTCTTCCCTTTCTATTGGCTGCACATGAAATAGGTTTGGATCGTCTCAACCCAATTTCGAGTGCCCATGGGTTCCCAGCACAAGACTGCCCACAGTTTCACACTAAATTGACAATCCTAATTGGAGATATTATAAGGAGAATTAGTGAAATAAATGGGAAAAAAAATCATGCTGCTGTCTTAGGGGGTGCTCTTCCAAGATTGGCTTTATGGTTAAATCGACAGAAACATCAAAACTGTTGTTGTAGAAACCTTTAAAGAAATTCTTGGGAACAGATAAAGGGGGAAAAATTGGATAGGGCCTATTTTTGGGCAGGTTAGCGCGATCCGCTATTACCCCACATCCAATGGCCCCTGCGCAGGCAGGACGAGACTTTCACGAGGTCTGGGGACTTACCTGCAATCCGCGTTGGAAATCAGCGTTGAACGAGGATTCTATGCAATTCACACTTTCCACCAGCAGGGGGTGCTCCAATCTCTTAAAGGCAGTTGGAAATCTTTTCAAGGTAGTCGGTACCTGTTATTTACTGAAAATAACAGTCTGCTGTCTGCACGGAGTCTGAACAGAAATCAGACATCGCACATGTAAAACACAGGTGCAGCTCCCATCTCTATGTTTACAAACTGATGAGTTATGTTAAAACATTGAATAAAGGTTGTGCACCATGAAGTCCCACATCCTCCAATCTGCACACCAGACCTCACCAATCAGCCGATCTGAGTTGGTACCAGGCCTGCGAGAGAGCGTGCACTAAGATTCTCTGCTGATGCACTACAGACCTTGGTGCAAGAGGTGGACAGAAGGAGGAACATCCTATATCTACCAGGGTGGGGGTGGGTGGGGGGAGAAGGGGCCCTCCGGACAGATACCCAAAAGGTTGTGGGAGGCAGCAGGGGATGAAGTCAATGCCAGGGGCACAGCATCATGAACATGGATGCTTTGACAAGAGTGGTCAAGGTGAGTGAGGTCAACTGTCAAGTGGCGTCTCATCCCAACTGCACCACACACTACACCCCCCATCACCCACATACCAACAAACTCTTTCCATCAGTACTCAACCCTTCCAATCAGATGCTTCATCTCACCCTGACACATTACCACTGTTGCAAGCCGCCCACCCACAAGACACAGGCCACGCACACTAGCTATTCAACCATGACAGGCACATCACCCAGACACACGTCCCGCTTTCTTGCAGGAGAAGGTGGCACATATCAGGAGGTAGCAAGTGGCAGTGGCATTCAGGCCCTTTAGCCTGTTCCACCATTCAATGACATGATGGTGGCACTGTGACCTAACTCCATATTTATTTATATTCGTTCATGGGATGTGGGCATCGCTGGCAAGGCCAGAATTTATTGCCCATCCCTAATTGCCCTTGAGAAGGTGGTGGTGAGCCGCCTTCTTGAACCGCTGCAGTCCACGTGGTGAAGGTTCTCCCACAGTGCTGTTAGGTAGGGAGTTCCAGGATTTTGACCCAGCGACCGATGAAGGAACGGCGATATATTTCCAAGTTGGGATGGTGTGTGACTTGGAGGGGAACGTGCAGGTGGTGGTGTTCCCATGTGTCTGTTGCCCTTGTCCTTCTAGGTGGTAGAGGGCGCGGGTTTGGGAGGTGCTGTCGAAGAAGCCTTGGCGAGTTGCTGCAGTGCATCCTGTGGATGGTACACACTGCAGCCACAGTGCGCCGGTGGTGAAGGGAGTGAATGTTTAGGGTGCTGGATGGGGTGCCAATCAAGCAGGCTGCTTTGTCCTGGATGGTGTTGAGCTTCTTGAGTGTTGTTGGAGCTGCACTCATCCAGACAAGTGGAGAGTATTCCATCACACTCCTGACTTGTGCCTTGTAGATGGTGGAAAGGCTTTGAGGAGTCAGGAGGTGAGTCACTCACCGCAGAATACCCAGCCTCTGACCTACACTTGTAGCCACAGTATTTATATGGCTGGTCCAGTTAAGTTTCTGGTCAATGGTGACCCCCAGAATGTTGATGGTGGGGGATTCGGCGATGGTAATGCCGTTGAATGTCAAGGGAAGGTGGTTAGACTCTCTCTTGTTGGAGATGGTCATTGCCTGGCACTTGTTCTGGCATGAATTTTACTTGCCACTTATCAGCCCAAGCCTGGATGTTGTCCAGGTCTTGCTGCATGCGGGCATGGACTGCTTCATTATCTGAGGGGTTGCGAATGGAACTGAACACTATGCAATCATCAGCGAACATCCCCATTTCTGACCTTATGATGGAGGGAAGGTCATTGATGAGGAAGCTGAAGATGGTTGGACCTAGGACACTGCCCTGAGGAACTCCTGCAGCAATGTCCTGGGGCTGAGATGATTGGCCTCCAACAACCACTACCATCTTCCTTTGTGCTAGGTATGACTCCAGCCACTGGAGAGTTTTCCCCCTGATTCCCATTGACTTCAATTTTACTAGGGCTCCTTGGTGCCACACTCGGTCAAATGCTGGCTTGATGTCAAGGGCAGTCATTCTCACCTGACCTCTGGAATTCAGCTCTTTTGTCCATGTTTGGACCAAGGCTGTAATGAGGTCTGGAGCCGAGTGGCCCTGGTGGAAACCAGACTGAGCATCGGTGAGCAGGTTATTGGTGAGTAAGTGACGCTTGATAGCACTGTCGACGACACTTTCCATCACTTTGCTGATGATTGAGAGTGGACTGATGGGGCGGTAATTGGCCAGGTTGGATTTGTCCTGCTTTTTGTGGACAGGCCCCGGGCAATTTTCCACATTTTGCACATTGTCGGGTAGATGCCAGTGTTGTAGCTGGAACAGTTTGGCTAGAGGCCCAGCTAGTTCTGGAGCACAAGTCTTCAGCACTACACCGGGATGTTGTCGGGGCCCATAGCCTTTGCTGCATCCAGTGCACTCAGCCGTTTCTTAATATCACATGGAGTGAATCGAATTGGCTGAAGACTGGCTTCTGTGATGGTGGGGATAATGGGAGGAGGCCGAGATAGATCATCCACTTGGCACTTCTGGCTGACGGTGGTTGCAAACGCTTCAGCCTTGTCTTTTGCACTCACGTGCTGGACTCCGCCATCATTGAGGATGGGGATGTTTACAGAGCCTCTTCCTCCCGTTAGTTGTTTAATTGTCCACCACCATTCACAACTGGATGTGACAGGACTGCAGAGCTTTGATCTGATCCGTTGCTTATGGAATCACCTAGCTCTGTCTATAGCATGTTGCTTCTGCTGTTTGGCATGCATGTAGTCCTATGTTGTAGCTTCACCAGTTTGGCATCTCATTTTTAGGTACACCTGGTACTGCTCCTGGCATGCTCTTCTACACTCCTCATTGAACCAGGGTTGATCCCCTGGCTTGTTGGCAATGGTAGAGTGAGGAATATGCTGGGTTGTGCTGGAATACAATTCTGCTCCTGCTGATGGCCCACAGCGCCTCATGGATGCCCACTTTTGAGCTGCTAGATCTGTTCTGAATCTATCCTACTTAGCACGGTGGTAGTGCCACACGACACGTTGGATGGTATCCTCAGTGCGAAGACACGACTTGGTCTCCACAAGGACTGTGCGGTGGTCACTCCTACCAATACTGTCATGGACAGATGCATTTGCGACAGGTAGATTGGTGAGGACGAGATCAGGTAGGTTTTTCCCTCATGTTGGCTCGTTCACCACCTGCCGCAGGCCCAGACTGGCAGCTATGTCCTTCAGGACTTGGCCAGCTCGGTCAGTAGTGGTGCTACCGAGCCACTCTTGGTGATGGACATTGAAGCCCCCCACCCAGAGTACATTCTGTGCCCTTACTAGCCTCTGTGCTTCCTTCAAGTGGAGCTCAACATGGAGGAGGACTGATTCATCAGCTGAGGGAGGACGGTAGGTGGTAATCAGCAGGAGGTTTCCTTGCCCATGTTTGACCTGATGCCATGAGATTTCATGGGGTCCAGAGTCAATGTTGAGGACTCCCAGGGCCACTCCCACCTGACTGTATATGGGTACGGTAGCATAGTGTGTTAAATGTTAGGCTATGTCCCCTAGTCCTAGTATTCAAGTGGAGGAGACCTCCAAAAACAGTTACAAATGTCTCAGCAGCCAGAAGCAATAATCCAGCCACTAACCTGTAAATCCTGCATGGTCACTTTAAATAGCGCTGGTGGGGGGTCCTCCAGGCACTCTAAGACACGTTCAGATGGTCGGGGTTAAGACTGTGCATTGAGTTAAGCGTTAAGTCCCAAAATTGTGTCTATCACTTTAAATCAGCGTTGCACACTGATTGTATCCATTTTCTCCTTATTTTACATGCTTCCGGCATTTGTTATCTGTGCCTGCGCTAACTCCTATAACAAGAATAGCGTCTGGCACACGGCACGCTGGAAACCTGGGTGCGCCTCCAAGACGCCATCTTAGCACTTCGGGAGGCCACGTAGCGCCGAAACAACAGGCGCTACACGGCCCAATTTAGCACCCGAAGCCTGATGGATGGATCTGGGCCAGAGGTGATAAAAGTGACTGATGAGTAAAGAAAGCTCAAAGCCAAGAAGGCCACCCACAAGCGAGAATACAAAGAGATAATTGGACTCATAAAAAGGCTTCGAAAAAAGCAGAAGACATGATTGGAAAATGAATGCGATGAAGCATAAGGAGCAATGCGGTGGGACGGCCAGATTGTGTGGGCAATATCTAAGGAACCAAATCCACATCTCACAACTATTAACATTCTGACTGAAGAAAGAAGATACTCGAAGGAGGTGGAACAACCACCTTCAAGGCTTCCACAATCTACAAAACCCAATGGATGAAGACATTTTGGATGGCCAATCTGGCCAATATTTATCCCTCAAGCAATATCACTTAAAAAAAAATAACTGGTCATTGCTGTTTGTGGGACCTTGCTGTGCTCAAATGGGCTACCGCCTTTCCTACATTACTAGAGTGACTACACTTCAAAAGTACTTCATTGGCTATAAAATGCTTTGGAACCTGCTGAGGTCATGAAAGGCGCTGTATAAATTCAAGTCTTTATTTCATTTCTTTCACAAACCTAGAAATGGATGATGAACTGGAGCTGTCAAAAGAGATAAGAAGCACAATCAGACAACTGAAGAAAAACAGAGCTCTCAGCACAGATGGGACAGTGGCAAAAATGTCGCAGGAGATACAGTGAAAGAAGTGATGCTCAAATTGTGTTGTGAAATTTGGAATAAGTTAAAGTATCCTGAGGAACAGGGAAAGGCAATCATTGTATCAATTAACAAAAAGAATAAGATAAACTGTGCCAACTACAAAAAAAAACTATGCGGGATTAAGCTTCATCAGCCAAGCTAGATAAAGTAGGCCTCTCATGTATGTAATTTTAGTGGCCAAGGTGGAAATGACTTTGGGAGAAAAATGAAGAGACTGAAGCGCTAGAGTATATTTGATCAATTATTCACACTTTGAAAAGCAGATTAAATACAATCATGCCCTATTTATCAATTTGGTTGACTTTAAGCAGAACTTTGATTGAGTATGGCAAAGGCTCTATTTAGAATAACCAGGATTTGTTAATGCCAGAAAGGCCGGTTCACCTCATTGAAGGCCTTTCCAACGTCCCACAAAGTACTGAGGCCCAGAAATTCCACGCACTCAATTGCAGCACGATTAAACCAATGGGAATGAGTTGCAGAGAAATATTTACACAGGAATTTGCTGGGTCAGATCACTTGCACATATATTGGAGTAGTGACTGGCATAAAATATGTATAATACTGGCAAGTAAAAGTAAAAAAAACACTGGCAAGTAAAATTAAGGAAAACCCAAAAATGTTTTATAAAGAGCAAGAGGATAACTAAGGAGAGAATAGGGCCTATTAGAGACCAAAAAGGTAACCTGTGTGTGGAGGCGGAAGATGTGGGTATGATTCTTAACGAATGCTTTGCATCTGTCTTCACAAAAGAGGGGGACAATGCAGAGATTGTAGTTAAGGAGGGGAAGGAGTGTGAAATATTGGATGGGATAAACATAGTGAGAGAGGAAGTATTAAGGAATTTAGCATCTTTGAAAGTACATAAATCACCAGGCCCGGATGAAATGTATCCCAGGCTGTTAAGAGAAGCAAGGGAGGAAATAGCGGAGGATCTGACCACTATTTTCCGATCCTCACTGGCTACAGGCGTGGTGCCAGAGGATTGGAGGACTGCTAACGTTGTACCATTGTTGAAAAAGGGAAAAAGAGATAGACCGAGTAATTATAGGCCAGTCAGTCTAACCTCGGTGGTGGACAAATTATTGGAATCAATTCTGAGGGACAGCATAAATTGTCATTTAGAAAGGCACGGGTTAATCAAGGATTTGTTAAGGAAAGGTCGTGTCTGACTAACTTGATTGAATTTTTTGAGGAGGTAACAAGGAGGGTCAATGAGGGTAACACGTTTGATGTAGTGTACATGGATTTTAGCAAGGCTTTTGACAAAGTTCCACATGGCAGATTGGTCAAAAGAGTAAAAGCCCATGGAACCCTAGGGAAAGTGGCAAGTTGGATCCAAAATTGGCTCAATGGCAGGTAGCAAAGAGTAATGGTTAACGGGTGTTTTTGTGACTGGAAGGCTGTTTCCAGTGGGGTTCCACAAGGCTCAATACTAGGTCCCTTGCTTTTTGTGGTATATATTAATGATTTGGACTTGAATGTGGGGGGCTTGATCAAGAAGTTTGCAGATGACACAAAAATTGGCTGTGTGGTTGATAGTGAGGAGGAAAGCTGTAGACTGCAGGAAGATATCAATGGACTGGTCAGATGGGTAGAAAAGTGGCAAATGGAATTCAATCCAGAGAAATGTGAGGTAATGCATTTGGGAAGGGCAAACAAGGCAAGGGAATACACAATAAATGGGAGGATACTGAGATGTGTAGAGAAACAATGTGAACTTGGAGCGCATGTCCACAGATCCCTGAAGGTGGCAGGACAGGTGGATAAGGTGGTTAAAAAGGCATATGGGATACTTTCCTTTATTAGCCGAGGCACAGGGTATAAGAGCAGGGAGGTTATGCTAGAACTGTATAAAACATTGGTTAGGCCACAGCTTGAATACTGCGTACAGCTCTGGTCGCCACATTACAGGAAAGATGTGATTGCACTAGAGAGGGTACAGAGGAGATTTATGAGGATGTTGCCAAGGCTGGAGAATTTTAACTATGAGAAAAGATTGGATAGGCTGGTGTTGTTTTCTTTGGAACAAAGGAGGCTGGGGGGAGATTTAATTGAGGTATATAAAATTATGAAGGGACGAGATAGAATGGATAGGGAGGACCTATTTCCCTTAGCAGAGGTGTCTGTGACCAGGGGGCATAGATTTGAAGTAATTGGTAGAAGGATTAGAGGGGAGTTGAGGAGAAATTTTTTCACCCGGGGGTGGTGGGGGTCTGAAACTCACTGCCTGAAAGGGTGGTAGAGGCAGAAACCCTCAACTCATTTAAAAAGTACCTGGATGTGCACATGAAGTGCCGTGACCTACAGGGCTACGGACCGAGTGCTGGAAAGTGGGATTAAGCTGTATAGCTCCTTTTCGGCTAGCACCGACACGATGGGCCGAATAGCCTCCTTCTGTGCCATCACACGATGGGCCGAATAGCCTCCTTCTATGCCATAACTTTCTTTGATTCTATGATTCTATAATACAGGAATAATCTGCTGGGGTGCATGGAAATTAGAGTGCGGACTTTAAAAATCCAGTTCTGGCTGATGATTGAAGCAGCAGAAGGCTGGGGAGCTCAGGTAAGTAAGGAACAGTGCTTTGTTCAGTCAGTTGTCTGTCAGCTAGCTTGACTGCATGTCTCATAATTATTTTTATGCCACTGTACAAGAATGCCTAACACAGGACAACAGGGTTGAGGCAACCAAAAAAGAGACAAGGAAACGGCACAAAAGCAGAGAAAAAGAGGCCACAATTTAACTGAGTGCGGCCTGCAAATCCTCCTTGATGAAATAGAACACAGGAGAGGCACAGATTGCTGAGTGTTCGCGGCAGGAAACCTACCAAAAAAGGTCACTTGTGTGATGTAGAGCGAAGTGGCACTGGCACTGAGTGCCAATTCTCTCGCTCCCAGGACTGCATACCAGTGCTGCAAAAAGTTCAATGACCTGACCAGGGCAGGCCAGGTAACACACCAGCCAATCTCCCTTGTTCACTTTGGGCTTCCTGAGCATCAATGGACTCCATCCTAAAAAAGTAACAGTTTATATTTAATCCTGCACAATACACGGGATAGGATGGGACGGTGGGGGCGGGGGTAATTCGGAATCTTACACTATGGCTACCTATCTCCACTGACAGCTACTCTTTACATGCACACCCCTAAAACCCCTTCCTTTAATTTAACAGGATGATACCACCACATCGTTTACTTGAGCTGTTCTATACCATTTGGCACACACTCAACTGCTAGCCTTCACCTAATTTACTCAATCAATGGAAATGAAAGTCAGGCAGTTTCTATAATGGGTGGTCAATCTGCAGCACCAGTTTTATGCCCAGCAGAGGGAGATCCTCTTGGAGAGGAGGTTTTCGATAGGAGCTTGCAAAACAACATGGGTACCACATGCTGCACCCTAGACCTGGCAATCGCGTAGAGCTGTCTGAAATGACCCTGTGCCGTAAAAATCGAGTGGCGTCGTCACCTTCATTACAGAGACAACAGTGCAGGCAAATGACCGTGATTGCAGGTCGGTGGTAGAGCTCTCCTGTTGCCTCTTTGGCGAAGTGTACCCTTCTTATACATATCTCCTCACTAAGGTCCTCCTGTGACGTGTGTTGCCTGGATATTCTGTTGGGGGAAGGCAATATCTGGTGGCCTCCGTCCTTCTTAAATGCTGCCTGACTCTCCTTTGCTCCACCATGTGCTGCTCTTCTTCCTCCCCCTACATGATCCATAGGGAGATCATTACTCCTTCAAAGAAGGCCACACTGTGAGTGGGGGAGTGAAAATCTCCTGATGATCTCAAACTGTCAGAAGCAGTGAGAAGCAAGTCCAGGTCTGTGTCAGCAGAATACAGAAAGAAAAAATGACATGCAAAGAGTTTTTTCTCAGCTTACTAAAATTCTCCAGGCGTTTCAGGCTCACAAACTCCTCACTTCCACCTTTGTCAGCTGATCCTGGCAAAAGCTGCTTCTTAAATTCCTCATTCTAACTTAAGATGAGTCTTAAAGCAGGAAACTCGGGGCTGCAGCACCCCCGCCCTCATTATAATATATGTAAATGAGCTACTCGGGACTTGGCGGGCAGATCGCAGGAAGGATCAAAGATGATGAAGGAGTCTGGGAGACCGATTTTTGTGGCAAAAAATCAGTGGAAATGGCCTCCGCCCCATTTGGCCGTCAAAATATGTTACTTGCCCTGATTATATGGGTGTTCTTTTATTATTTAGGTGTCTGCCTTGGCTCAGTGGTAGCACTCTCGCCTCTGAGTCAGAGGATCATGGGTTCAAGCCCCACTCCAGAGACGTGAGCACATAATCTAGGCTGACATTTAAGTGCAAGTACTGAGGGGCTGATACACTGTCAGAGGTGCCGTCTTTTAGATGAGATGTTAAACCGAGACTCCATCTGCCCTCTCAGGTGGGTGTAAACATCCCCAGGCACTATTCAAAGAAGAGCAGGAGAGTTCTCTTGATGTCCTGGCCAACGTTTATCCCCCAACCAACAACTAAAACAGGTGATCTGGTCTTTTATTTCTTTGCTGATGTGGGACCTTGCTGTGTGCAAACTGGCTGCCGTGTTTCCTACATTACAACAGTGTCTAAAGTACTTAATTAGCTGTAAAGCGCTTTGGGATGTCCTGGGGTTGTGAAAGGTGCTATATAAATGCAAGTTCTTTCTTTCTTCTATATGTTAAAAGTACAGCAAAAATGATATGGAATTTCTTGGCCACTATTTATAGTCAGTACGTTCATTTGAAATAAATGCTGGGGTGGGCTAATGATGAACTTATTTTTCAGTGCTAAAAACAAGTTACATATATTACTTTAGCAGGCAAAATGATGAACAACCTTCAATTTGTTGGTGATACAGCATTGATTGGAGATAATGACAGACATTTCAGGCTTGATATTGATGCTGAGAAAGCTGAGATATTGTCCATTGCTAAAGAGATAGTAGATATGGACATGACAATTATAGTGGATCATCAGCTAACACAAATAGATTCCTTTATCTACTGAATAGTTACATCATTGACTGGTGGATGCTACAGAGAAAGCAAATGGATAATTTCAATTGCTTTTGGACAATTGAAAAAGCTGGATACCAACAGGAAATCAAAGAGATAATAGTGCAAATAAAGTTAAGGCTTTATTAATGTCTCATCATCCCAGCCCTTTATGGCAGTGAGGCATCGACTTTAAAGGTAAATGAAACATTGACAACTTTGAAATGTTCTAATTTAGGAAGACACTGGAAATCAGCCGACTGAAATAGAGGCGAATTGATCAGGTGACAAATTAGTATGGACGTGACGACATCAGGCAGCAAACGTACTTTAGGCATGGTCACTTTAATCTGCAAATGGGTATGCTGCATCTGCCTTAGGCCCGCTTGAAGCTGATACAGTGAACCCAAAATCCAATATCCCACACTGGCTTCTTTCACCTTGATGAGGATGTAAAGCACTGATCAGTAGTGAAGTGAACTTTAGTTGTAAGTACTGCTTGCAGCCAAACTTTACCAATTAAACCAGAGCAAAAATAATTTTAAAAACACATAATTGTAGGAGTGATTGTTTATAATGAACAAATAATGGCTCAAACATGAACCACTAAAACATTAACTTTAACAGAACTATCAAACATCTTTTGAAAATCAACTGCTAGCTCTCTATTCATGAAGTAGTTAACGGTAGTATGCAATTACCAAAATCAAACTCCTGCTTTATGAATGAACCTTTAATCTCTCCCATCCTGGTCCCTAATACAGTCCCCACCTTCACTACCTCAAGTCCAAGGAGTGTAACTAGAGCATATTTAGCACATAACTGGTTTAACCCTCTATCACCAGATCTGGCTGGACCCTATTAACCACTATCGGGCCTCACTCTCCTCTGCTGAGACTACTCACTACTCCAGGATCATCTACAGAGCAAAGATAACCGTCTTCTTTTTTCCCACTGTCGACCATCTCTTTAAGCCACCCTCCCATGTCCGTCTACCCACCTCCAACAAGTGTAAGGGACTTATGGACTTCTTTGTCACTAAGATTGAGACCATCCTGTCAACAGCCTCTGTTGCTTTCCCCCTTCCCCTTGCCCACCAAGCCAAATCTCCCTTCATGGTCTCGCTCCTCCTTATCTGTAACCTCCTCATGCCCTACACTCTCTGTTCCTTTGATTCTGGCCTCTTTTGTGTCCTTCCCTTCCTTCGCCCCGCCACTGGCGGCAATAACTTCAGCCGTCTACGCCCTGTGCTCTGGAATTCCCTGCCTAAACCTCTCCGCCTCTCACATACTTTAAGACCCTCCTTAAAACCCACCTCTTTGACCAAGCTTTCGGTCACCCTTCCTATTGTCTCGTTCTTTGGTTTGATATCGATTTTTGTCCAATTAGGCCTTTGTGAAGCGCTGTGCGATGCTTTCCTAAGTTAAAGATTCCATATAAATGCAAGTTGCTGATGCTGTGGTTGTTGAACTGCTCCTCTCCAAAGCAATTAAACTAATGAATTAAATATATTTTAGAACTAAAACAGAAACAAGGAGTAATTACTGTTCACTTCTTGCTTTCAACAGTTTCTTATTATTTGCTCAATTAATCAGAAAATGACAATTTAATTAACTGTGAGAAAATGTTTCATAAAACCAGATATCACACACTGGCAAATTGTAAAGATTGCAGTCATTCCAAAACTCCAAAATAAAGGCACTTAGGGCTTGTACCAACAACAAAAACAGGTATGCTTAAGGTAAAGTGTATTTACAACATTCTGATCTCAGTCCTTTTCAGTGCTGTAAGGATCCCATGCAGTCCTTGAGGTAAAAACCCTCGATGACACTTCACGCACTGGTTGCTTTCCTGCAGCTAGTTCCTGCAAATGAATGCCTGATAATCTTACTAGGTCTGGCTTGTTGCTTCTCATCTTTTGCCAGTGTCTGTATACTTAATTCAATGGCAATATTATGCAATTATGCAACATACATAAGAACATAAGAAATAGGAGCAGGAGTAGGCCAGATGGCCCCTCGAGCCTGCTCCGCCATTCAATAAGATCATGGCTGATCTTTGACCTCAACTCCACTTTCACGCCCGAACCCCATATCCCTTGATTCCCTTAGAGTCCAAAAATCTATCAATCTCATTCTCACTCAATGACTGAGCATCCACAGCCCTCTGGGGTAGAGAATTCCAAAGATACACAACCCTCTGAGTGAAGAAATTCCTCCTCATCTCAGTCCTAAATGTCCGACATACAACATGCTAACTCTGCTAGCTTGCTACTGATCATACTGCATCCAATGGGTGCAACTACATAGTCCAAACATTGGACTCATTGCATTAAGCACGCAAAGATTTGTTGTATTGTATTTCTGCCTTTGCAAATATGTTGTTGTCCTTTTTTATGTCAGTGTCATTAACTGAGCTTAGAGTTGGTAATCCATGTCTCTCAGAAGCCAAACTTGCATTTATTTTTCACCCTTGAGTTAAGATATGCCAGCCATGGAAACTCTCTGGAAAATAAGCATGAATTTACATTATCATATGCCAACACAAAGTTAAAGGTGAAGTAACCTATATGGTTAATAGTAAAAAGCATTGAACACTGCTGCTCCAATGATGCTACGAGAGCCTTCAATGGCATCTTTACCCCCAGATTGCCACACATTTGAAAAAATTGTGTCTGCCTCTCCATCAATTGCTGCACCCTGGTGCTGAACTTTGTCTATGCAGATCCTGATGAAATAGAATATTTGTTACCTGTGTGGTGAAGTGCATTCTGGTCGCCTCTTGTGATATCTCCTATTGGTGCCTGGAAGGACCCATTGGAGTGCAAGTTTAGTGCTGTTGCTACTTTTACTTATGCCAGTGGTGCCATCCAGATGTTGCTCCTGGGTTGCAGTTTTGACTGCTGGAGATGATATAGAATTATCCCTCTGGAGAGGTGAATAATTCTACTTGAAAAAGAGCAGGGAGTTCTGCTGGTGTCCTGGCCAACATTCCTCCCTCAATTATCAAAAACCTGTTAACTCGTCATTCAATGTGTTATGTGCAATCTTTCTGTGTGTAAAATGGCTGCAGTCAGTACACTCCAAAGCACTGACTGCAGCCATTTTACAAACAGATGTTTTTGAGAAATGATAAGGTGATATATAAATGCAAGTTTTTTCCTTTACATCCAGCAGTGGTGAGTCCTGAGGATTCACTTCTTGGTCCTTTGAACCTGTCCTCTCTTGTTATTTCTACTCCTCCTTCTCCTCCTCCAATATGTGCAGCAATAACCGACCTTGTGCTACATCCATAACTGCATTACCCACTAAAATACTCCATAAGATATCTTCTGCTTTGCTCATCCCTTAAACTCTGCAAGCTTTCTCTTGTGCTTTTACACTGGCACATTTCCTATTAATTACTCATTAGCAATCACTTTTGAAGCAAAAAAAGCACTTTCATGCTGGATATGTGTGTTAATATGAGCAACAGTAATAACACAATTTCAAGAGGGGGAAAGGACTAGTGAATAAAATCATTAACCAGTATCGATCATTTGGCAAGTGCGCTACCAGTAATATCAGAGGAAACTTGTCCGTTAATGTCACATCCTGATATCATGAATTAAACTTGTAAAAATAATATCCTCCAAAAATGCATATGTTACAATATTTCTTTAATGCATGGGATAACATTGTGCATTGCATCTAATGGGTGCAACCACATAGCTGGCCTGAACACATTGGGACAGTGGAGTTAATGCACTAAAGTGGAGTTAATGCACTAAACTTGGAAGGGTGATTGCAAACCTACGTACATGTACAGGACTAGATTCTATTGCCTTCACGGCACAACAACATTGGGATAGGTTTTCATCTTTACGACTTGAGCGTTAAGCATCGCCTGGACAGAACGCAGAGAGGAAAATGTGGCAGGGAGGATCCCGTCCCTGTAACAGAGGCCGGTCCATTATCCTTCCATTTATGTTAATAGCAGAAAAATCAGACAGGCTGCATTACAGACATGTGATCACCTTCGCCCGATTTTCCTCTCTGCACCCAACCCAGGCAATGCGTAATACCCAGATGGCAAAGGCACAAAATTATGTTTGTGCCACATTTTGCGGTATTAATGTGAGTACGCTTCATAGTCTCCCCTGCCTGAAGGGATTCGCAAAATTTCACATGTCCCCCCCCCCCCCCCGAAGATTTATTGGAGTTATTAAAGAAACCCTGGTGTGACTGTGTTTTAAAAAATCCACTGTGTTTTAAAAAATCCACGGTCTTTCAAAATGGCTGCGGTCAGACACATGGCCAAAGGCCTACAGCATTCTCTAACAGCTTGGCAGGCTCCGTGTTTCAGACAGGTTTCTTTGAACAATGCAGTTGCATTCACGCCCTGAGGCAAGCCATCATCGTTGCCGGCCTACACATCAAAATTCGAGCAGGAGTAATCCCAGGACTAAAGGTAACCCATTAAGGAACATTCGGAACAATGGAAAGCGGTTATGGAACAGATCAGTACAGGTACCGGCCATTAATGTAAACGGGCCAAGATCGGGACCCCTTTTGTCTTACGTTTTCAGCCCAAATTGGACAATGGAGCAAACTGATGAGGCGCGAAATTAACCCATTACCGGGAGGGTATAACTGGGGCGTCCCAGAACCTCTCTCTCTCTCTCTCTCTTCGCCTCGGTCCAGTGTCCTGCTTGCCTGCTAGCAACCAAGAAGGAAGGCCGTCCAGTAAACATCACAACCATGTGTCGACGGCAGCAGCAGGACACAGGGGCCAGGCCTTTTTCATCTGTTTCACCGATGAGCATTATTTTTTTTTCTGGCCGCCACAAGACAACCTAGCTAGGTGTAAGGGTGGGAGTTAAAGGGGTATTGCTAAAATTGTGATTTTAGAATTTTTCCTCGATGTGTCCGTTTCTTCCACCCCGTTAAGTGTAAGACTGTATTGCATCCATAGTGATTCCTTTTATCTTCTGTATAATACTGTTTACCTTGTAGTTTTAGTTTTCTTATTAATAAACATTGGTTTTCCTTGCACCAATCCACTGGTCCGTTCATCTGTCCTTATTACCACTCGATAAGTCCTGAGCTCAGAATCAGGAAGGGGAAAGCGATTCGAAACCGCACAACAGGCAGGGCAGCTCAGGAAAACATAACTGGCTGACCTACAATAAGCCCCGGAAACAAAACCCCTTACAGTCTCCCGTACCTCAAACTAGAGAAAGCCCATTCTTATAGTGTGTTCCACATAAAACAGTAGTGACTGAAGTGGTTCTATCATAATTTGCTTGCAAATTAGGTCATCATCACCCCTGGCCCCTGGAACACTTCGAGCCACCTTAGGATGGCTTTAAAAAATGGGCATTAATGGACCTATAGATCTCCAGTTCCCAATGACCTTTGTGCCATATTTAGCTATATCTAATTCTTTTGTGTCTCTACCTGGGCAAAAAATGCTCGATGACCAAGCATAGATATGTTTGTCATTTTTTGAATGCAGTTTTAGCCTTCCCAACCAAACAGCTTGGAGAAAGCACCAGGGATGGTGTCCCTTTAAAAAAGATTAATGCCATATAATGGTAATCTTCATTAGATGCTCTGTCCCACCTCTACTGTATTAAAGGTCTCGTTCTGAAACACATTTTAGTTCTTTAACTGAAGGAGGTAACACGGAAGATTAATAGTCACAGCAAAAATTTAAACAAACGCAAATGTTGACAAGACGAAGCACCAGAAATAAAATCAAAGGGCAAGAAAGGAGGGAGATTTATATAGGGATGTTCAACTCCATTGAAATAATGAGAAAAGCCATACCTATAGTAGGAATGAAACACTCTCCCTCCAAATGGATTTGTTCCAAAAGAATATAAGAAGTGGATGTGAGATCCGCTATGATCTAAATGTTAAGGGCAGCTGGAACACAGCCATGGTAAAACCCGTAACAGCTTGAGCTGTCATATGAAGACAATAATTCTTAGCGAAAGCCTGTATGTTGATTCAAGCAGCAGCCCTGAAACAGTGCCAAGAGAAATCTTTTACAGAAATGCAGAATGAGCTCTAATTTTCCCTGCTGGCTTCTGATCAGCGAGGGAATGACATCAGGAGATGTATAGTATACCAAACTATATGCTTCTGTATTGCAATCGGTTTACTTACATTTTTGTTGAAAATTGAACATTTGCCGAGAATATCAAATGCCACTTGTCTTGTCTACGTGGGATACCAAAACTCTCCAGAATTATCGACAAAATGTTGCTTCTTTTCAACGGAAGGAGCTTGGGGTGGGGATAAAATTTCAACACCATTATTTTCCTGAGAGAAATGAAACTCAGTTACACTTTCAGGCAACATTTAGCACTGGATTTTCAAACCTGCAGCCATCCAATTTCAGGCAGTAAACAGGATGGTTGAGGGTGGGATTTGAGCCGGGAGGTCATTCTGCCAGCTTCCTGGAGCATGATTTTTACCAGGAGCCAGGAACTCAGTGGGTGGGTAGATAATCGCATGGTAAACCCAGAAGTAACCTGAGTGCATCAAAATCTGAGATCGCAACTAAATTAAAGACACTTAATTTTACTTCCGGGTTTCGGGTCTCCAAGCTGCGCAGCGGGCGTACTGCGCACCTGCATGACGCAATCTGAAGTCCACTATTTAAAGGCACCATGCAAAAATGGATTTTGGGGGAGAAAGGAGGAAGTGAAGGTATAGAAGCACGTAGAGGAAAGGCAGCACCCGGGTTCTCAGACACATCCCTTGAAGTGCTACTGGGTGCTGTGAGAAGCAGGAGGGAGCTATTGTACCCAAGTGATTGGAGGAAGAAACCTGGTTCTGCCATCAAGAAGACATGGCTGGAGGTAGCAGAAGAGGTCAGCAGCAGAGGCGCGGAGCCCAGGTCTTGGCAGCAGTGCAGGAAGCGTTTTAATGACCTAACCAGGTCAGGAAAAATGAATACGTTTAATGATTCACCCACATCCTGTGGTGTACAATGCCCACCCCCTCTCTCACTATGTGCCGTCACGCCTACTCCATCCCATCACTCCCCACACCCAGTTAAGTTTCAACATCAACCATCCTTCACTTTCTATGCACTTCCTCAACTCCCCGTTTATGCACCCGCCACTGCCTCTCACCTCAATCCTGATCAGTGTGATGCATCTGTCTGATAGTCACCCTCTGATGCATCTGTTTCATTGTCAGCCTCACCAAAAGCAACACATCAATTGGGTGAATACAGCACTGTCAGTCACTCACAGGTTTATTCTTTCTCCCTTTGTAGAAGAGAACGCAAAACGCAAGGGAGAGGGCGAGAACTGGAGGTGGACCACCACTGAAAGTCCAGTTAACAGACGCGGAGAAGGAGGAGGCGATGGAAATAATTGGAACAGTTGCATCCCAATCCATTGGAGATGGAGAGACTGGGAACCCGCAGATGGCTGGTGACAGAACGTTAACATCTTTCACACATGATGAATTTATTTCATCAATGACTGAACCATGACAGACCTCAGTATGGTGGTTGGAAAAACTGTCACTTTGCAGATGAATAATTAGTATCGCTTTCTGTTGTCTTCCAGGGTCTTCACAAGTTCAAGAAAACTGTGGTGAGGTGGAACAGATCGATTCCTCAGAGGACCTCATTCCTTCTGAGGGCACAGAGGACATACAGCTATACACCAGCGCAGATACTGGCACTCCGGTATGTCCTATTAGGCAGGTAGTCGCGTTGTCACCTCTTGATTCACCACTCACAAGTGAGCACGAGCAGACACTGGTGGCAGTTGTGGAGAGTCTGCGTCAGAGGGCGTACTCCTCTCCAAGCTCTGCTCAGCTGGACACAGATGCTGAGTGCCGGAGACCATTGTTGAGAAGGAGAATGAATGAGGCAAGAACATAAGAAATAGGAGCAGGAGAAGGCCATATGGTCGCTCGAGCATGCTCCACTATTCTTTTTTTTTATTCGTTCACGGGATGTGGGCGTCGCTGGCGAGGCCAGCATTTATTGCCCATCCCTAATTGCCCTCGAGAAGGTGGTGGTGAGCCGCCTTCTTGAACCGCTGCAGTCCGTGTGGTGACGGTTCTCCCACAGTGCTGTTAGGAAGGGAGTTCCAGGATTTTGACCCAGCGACAATGAAGGAACGGCGATATATTTCCAAGTCGGGATGGTGTGTGACTTGGAGGGGAACGTACAGGTGGTGTTGTTCCCATGTGCCTGCTGCTCTTGTCCTTCTAGGTGGTAGAGGTCGCGGGTTTGGGAGGTGCTGTCGAAGAAGCCTTGGCGAGTTGCTGCAGTGCATCCTGTGGATGGTACACACAGTGGCTGATCTTCAACCTCAACTCCACTTTCCAGCCCGATCCTCATATCCCTTGATACCCTGAGAGTTCAAAAATCTATCTCAGCCTTGAATATACTCAACAACTCAGCATCCACAGCCTTCTGGGGTATAGAATTCCAAAGATACACAACCCTCTGAGTGAAGAAATTCCTCCTCATCTCAATCTTAAATGACCGGCCCCTTATCCTGCGACTATGCCCTCTAGTTCTAGACTCTCCAGCCAGGGGAAACAACCTCTAGGCATCTACCCTGTCAAGCCTCCTCAGAATCTTATATGTTTCAACGAGATCACCTCTCACTCTTCTAAACGCTAGAGAGTATAGGCCCATTCCACTCAATCTCTCCTCATAGGACAACCCTCTCATCCCAGGAATCAATCTAGTGAACCTTCATTGAACCGCCACGAAGGCAAGTATATACTTCCTTAGATACGGAGACCAAAACTGTACTCAGTACTCCAGGTGAGTCTCACCAAAGCCCTATGCAATTGTAGTAAGACTTCCTTATTCTTGTACTCCAACCCCCTCGTAATAAAGGCCAACATGCCATTTGCCTTCCTAATTGCTTGGTGTAACTGCATGCTAACTTTTTATGTTTGTATGAAGACACCCAAATCTCTCTGAAAACCAACATTTAATAGTTTCTCACCATTTAAACAATATTCTGTTTTGCTATTCTTCAAACCAAAGTGAATAACCTCACATTTCCCCCCATTATATTCCATCTACCACCTTCTTGCCCACTCACTTAATCTGTCCACATCCCTTTGCAGACCTCCTCACAGCTTACTTTCCCACCTAGCTTGTATCGTCAGCAAACTTGGATAATTATACTCGGTCCCTTCATCTAAGTTATTCTGAAGGGGGAGGGTGAACAGCCAGAGGTTGTGATCCATACCAATACCAACGACATAGGTGGAAAGAGGGATGAGGCCCTGCAGGAAGAGTTTAGGGAGTTAGGAAAGAGATTAATAAGCAGGTCCTCAAAGGTAGCAATCTCCGGATTACTCCCAGTGCCACGCACTAGTGAGTATAGAAATAGGAGAATAGGGCAGATGAATGTGTGGCTGGAGAGATGGTGCAGGAGGGAGGGCTTTAGATTCCTGGGGCATTGGGACCTGTTCTGGGGGAAGTAGAGCCTGTACAGGCCGGACGGGTTGCACCTCATCAGAGCTGCGACCAATGTCCTTGCGGGAAGGTTCGCAAGTTCTGTGGGGGAGGGTTGGAACTAATTTGGCAGAGGATTGGGCACCAGGATGTAGCATTGGAAAGGAGAAACAAGGTGCACAAAGGATTGGGAGAGAAAGATAGCACTAGAGTATGAAATAGTACAGTATTAGATGGGATCAGACTAAGAGAGAATACAAGGTCTATAATTGTTTTACAGTGCATGTATATAAGTGCATGAATCGTAGTAAGCAAGGTTGGTGAGTTGCAGGCGCAATTAGCCACATGGGAATAGGATGTGGCGATAACGGAAACCTGGCTCAAGGAAGGGCAGGATTAGATAATAAATATTCCTAGGTACAAGATGTTCAGGAAAGATAGGGTGGCAGTATTGATTAAGGAGAATATTGCAGTACTGGAGAGAGAGGATGTCCTGGATGGGTCAAGGACAGAATCTATTTTGTTAGAGTTAAGAAACAATAGAGGTGCCATTACACTACTGGGTGTATTCTATAGGCCACCAACTAGTGGGAAGGATATAGAGGAGCAAATTTGCAGGGAAATTACAGAGATGGGGATTTGAGAAAGAACTTTTTCACCCAGAGGGTGGTTGGAGTCTGGAACTCACTGCCTGAAAGGGTTGTGGAGGCAGGAACCCTCACAACATTCAAGAAGCATTTGGATGAGCACTTGAAATGCCATAGCATACAAGGCTACGGACCAAATGCTGGAATATGGGATTAGAGTAGACAGGGCTGATGGCCGGCGCGGACACGATGGGCCGAAGGGCCTCTATCCGTGCTGTATAACTCTATGACTCTATGTGCAAGAACCACAGGGTAGTGATAATGGGGGACTTCAACTATCCTAATATAGACTGGGATAGTAATAAAATAAGGGGCAAAGAGGGGGAGGAATTTTTGAAGTGTGTTCAGGAAAACTTTCTTGATCAGTATGTTTCCGGCCCAATGAGGAAGGAGACATTGCTGGATCTGGTTCTGGGAAATGAGGCGGGCCAAGTGGAGTAAGTGTCAGTGGGGAACATTTAGGGAACAGTGATCATAGTATTTAGATTAGGTTTAGATTAGCTATGGAAAAGGACAAGGACCACTCTAAAGTAAAAATACTCAATTGGAGGAGGGCCAATTTCAATGGGATGAGAACGGATCTGGCCCGGGTAAATTGGAATCAAAAACTGTAAATGAACAATGGGCAGCCTTTAAAGAGGAGATGGTTCGGGTACAGTCCAGATATATTCCCACGAGGGGGAAAGGTAGGGCAACTAAAACCAGAGCTCCCTGGATGACGAAAGAGATAGAGAATAAGATGAAGCAGAAAAAAGGGGCATATGACAGATGTCAGGTTGATAATTCACTTGAGAACCAGGCTGAATATAGAAAATTCAGAGGGAAAGCGAAAAAGGAAATAAGAGGGGCAAAGAGAGAGTATGAGAATAGATTGGCGGCCAACATAAAAGGGAATCCAAAAGTCTTCTATATGCATGTAAACAGTAAACGGGTAGTAAGAGGAGGGGTGGCACTGATTAGGGACCAAAAAGGAAATCTACTCATGGAGGCAGTGGGCATGGCTGAGGTCGAAGATCAGTCATGATCTGATTGAATGGTGGAGGAGGCTCGAGGGGCCATGTGACCAACTCCTGCTCTTGTTTCTTATGTTCTTATGTACGAAATGAATATTTTGCATCTGTCTTTACCAAAGAAGAAGATGCTGCCAAAACCACAGTAAGTGAAGAGATAGTTGAGATACTGGATGGGCTAAAAATTGATAAAGAGGAGGGAATAAAAAGGCTAGCTGTACTTAAAGTAGATAAGTCACCTGGTCAGGCTCGGATGCATCCTGGGTTGCTGAGGGAAGTAAAGGTGGAAATTGCGGAGGTGCTGGCCATAATCTTCCAAACATCCTTAGAAATGGGGGTGGTGCCAGAGGACTGGAGAATTGCAAATGTTACACCCTTGTTCAAAAAAGGTTGTAATGATAAACCCAGCAACTACAGGCTAGTCATTTTAACTTCGGCAGTGGGGAAACTTTTAGAAACGATAATCAGGGACCAAAATTAACAGTCACATGGACAAGTGTGGTTTAATAAAGGAAAGCCAGCATGGATTTGTTAAAGGCAAATTGTGTTTATCCAACTTGATTGAGTTTTTTGATGAGGTAACAGAGAGGGACTTCTAAAAGGCGTTTGATAAAGTGCTGGATAATAGGCTTGTCATCAAAGTTGAAGCCCATGGAATAAAGGGGGACTTGGCAGCATAGATATGAAATTGGCTAAGTAATAGGAATCAGAGAATAGTTGTGAACGGTTGTTTTTCAGACTGGAGGGAGGAATACAGTGGTGTTCCCCTGGGATCGTTACTAGGACCATTGCTTTTTTTGATATATATTGATGACTTGGACTTGGGTGTACAGGGCACAGTTTCAAAATTTGCAGATAACACAAAACTTGGAAGGGTAGTGAACAGTGAGGAGGATAGTGATAGACTTCGAGAGGATATAGACAGAATGGGTGGACCGTGGCAGATGAAAGTCAAAGCAGTAAAGTGTGAAGTGATACATTTCAGTAGGAAGAATGAGGAATGGCAATATAAACTAAAGGGAACAATTCTAGAAGGGTTGCAGAACAGAGAGATCTGGGGGCATATGTGCATAAATCATTGAAGATGATGAAGGTTGAGAAAGTGTTTAAGAAAGCATACAAGATCCTGGGATCTATAAATAGATGCATAGAATACAAAAGCAAGGAGGTTATGATGAACCTTTATAAAAAACTGGTTCGGCCACAACTGGAGTATTGTGTCCAGTTCTGGGCACTGCACTTTAGGAAGGATGTGAAGGCATTAGAAAGGGTGCAGAAGAGATTTACTAGAATGGTTCCAGGGATGAGGGACTCCAGTTATGTGCATAGACTGGAGAAGCTGGGGTTGTTCTCCTTAGAGCAGAGAAGGTTGCGAGGAGATTTGATAGAGGTATTCAAAATCATGAAGGGTCTAGACAGAGTAGATAGAGAGAAACTGTTCCCATTGGCAGAAGGGTCAAGAACCAGAGGACATAGATTTAAGGCAACATGAGAACAAACATTTTTACACAGCGAGTGGTTGTGATCTGGAATGCACTGCCTGTGGAGGTGTTGGAGGCAGATTCAATCAGGGCTTTCAAAAGGGAATTGGATGAGTACTTGAAGGAAAAAATTTGCAGGGCTATGGGGAAAGGGAGGGGAGAGGGACTAGCTGGATTGCTGTTGCAGAGAGCCGGCATGGATTCAATGGGCTGAATGGCCTCCTTCCATGCTGTAACCATTCTATGATTCTACACAGATTGTAAATAGCTGAGGCCCAAGCACCGATCCTTGCGACACCCCACTAGTTACAGCCTGCCAACCTGAAAATGTCCCGTTTATCCCTGCTCTCTGTTTTCTGTCCATTAACCAATCCTCTATCCATGCTAATATATTACCCTCAACCCCATGAGTCCTTATCTGTGTAGCAACCTTTTATGTGGCACCTTATCGAATGCCTTTTGAAAATCCAAATATACTACATCCACTGGTTCCCCTTTATCTACTCTGCTAGTCACATCCTCAAAAAACTCTAATAAACTTGTCAAACATCATCTCCCATTCATAAAACCATGTTGCTTCTGCCTAATTATATTATGATTTTCTAAGTGCCTTCTTACCACTTCCTGAATAATGGATTCCAGCATTTTCCCAACTACTGATATCGGGCTAACAAGCCTGTAGTTCCTTGTTTTCTCTCTCTCTCCCTTCTTTCTTGAATAGCGGGGTTACATACCTTCCCATCCATTGGGACCATTCTAGAATCTAAGGAATTTTAGACGATCACAACCAATGCATCCACTATCTCTGCAGTCACCTCTTTTAGAACCCCAGGATGTAGGCCATCAGTTCCAGGGGATTTACTGGCTTTTAGTCCCATTAGTTACTCCAGTACTTTTTCTCTACTGATATTAATTACTTTAAGTTCCTCATTCTCAATAGACCCTTGGTTGCCCACTATTTCCGGTATGTTTTTTGTGTCTTCTACTGTGAAGACAGATAGAAAATATTTGTTTAAAAACATCTCTGCCATCTCCGTATTCCCCATTATAATTTCTCGTGTCTCAGCCTCTAAGAGACCAATGTTTACTTTTGCTACTCTCTTCCTTTTTACATACTTTTAGAAGCTCTTACAATCCATTTTTATATTACTTGCTAGTTTACTTTCATATTCTATTTTGTGGTCATTCTTTGCTGGTTTCTAAAATTCTCCCAATCCTTAGGCTTACTACTCTCTTGGAAACATTAGACGCCTTTTCTTTTAATCTAATACTATCCTTTAACTTTTTTAGTTAATCATGGATAAATCACTTTTCCCGTAGAGATTTTTTTTTATGGAATATATATAAATTGAGAATACTGAAATATTTATTTAAATGTTTGCCATTGTTTATCTACCGTCATACCCTTTAGTCTAATTTCCCAATCTACCTTGGCCAACTCGCCCCTCATACATGTGTAATTGGCTTTAAGTTTAAGACTCTAGTTTCTGATTTAAATATGTCACTCTCAAACTCAATGTGCAATTCTATCATATTATGATCGCTCTTCCCCAGTGGATCCTTTACTGTGAGATTACTAATTAACCCTGTCTCATCACACAATACAAAATCTAAAATAGCCTGTTCACTGGTTGGTTCCATGATGTATTGTTCTAGGAAACTGTCTCAAATGCACTCCATGAACTCGTCCTCCAAATTACCTTTTGCCAATTTGATTTGCCCAGTCTATATGAAGATTAAAGTCCCCCACGATTATTACATTACCTTTATTACAAGCTCCTATTATTTCTCGATTAATACTCTGTCCAACGGTATAGCTACTATTAGGGGGCCTATAAACTACTCCCACCAACTTTTTCTGCCCCTTGTTATTTCTTATTTCCACCCATACTGATTCTACTTCATGATTTTCCAAGCCTCTGTAATGGCTATTAAATCAAACCCATTTATCTCTATTTCTTCAACTAATCCATCTATCTTGTTACGAATGCTCTGTGCATTCAGATAAAGAGCCTTTAATTTCAACTTTTTAACCATTTTTCCCTGCTTTGACCTTATTTGCTGATGCACTAAACTCTCTGTCCCTTCCTGCCACACTCTGCTTATCTTTACCCGAATCACTACACTGCTCTGTTGCCTTGACTTTTCTCATTAGATTTCTACATTTCCCTTCACCTGACCCCCCCCCCCACCCGCCCCCCCACTTTTTAGTTTACAGCCCTATTTACAGCCATATTTATTCGATTCGCCAGCACACTGGTCCCAGCCCAGTTTAAGTGGAGCCCGTCCCAACGGACCAGCTCCCTCTTTCCCCAGTACTGGTGCCAGTGCCCCATGAATCGAATCCCTTGTCTCCCACACCACTCTTTGAGCCATGCATTTAACTCTCTGATCTGTTTGTCCCTACGCCAATTTGTGTGTGGCTCAGGTAGTAATGCAGAGAATATTACCTTTGAGTTCTGATTATTAACTTAGACCCTAGCTCCTCAAACTGTCTCAGCAGAATCTCATTCTTAGTTCTACCTATGTCATTGGTTCCAACATGGACCACGACAACTGGATCATCCCCCTCATACTCCAAGCTCTTTTTCTAGCCGCAAAGAGATATCCTTAACCCTGGTACCGGGCAGGCAACACAGCTTTTGGGATGCTCGGTCGTGGCTGCAGAGAACAGTGTCTATGCCCCTGGCTATACTATCCCCTAACACTACCACATTCCTTTCTACAGATTCAGCTTTGTGATACACTGGAAAAAGTGCCATGCACACTCTCCACAATAGCAGAGAGGATAGAGAGGAGTCCAACTCCAACACGATTGGATTGTTGTTGCAGTTAAGTGCGAGAACATCTGCAATGGAGAGAGTGGCAGACTCCTCTGAGCTTCAAGCACAGCTCTCAAATGAGTCTATAAGAACATAAGAAATAGGTGCAGGAGTAAGTCACACAGCCACCTCGCGCCTGCTCTGCCATTCAATAAAATCATGGCTGATTTTCGACCTCAACTCCGCTTTCTTGCCCGATTCCCATATTCCTTGATTCCCTTAGAGTCCAAAAATCTATCGATCTCAGCCTTGAATATACTCAACGACTGAGCATCCATAGAACAACAGAGAGGGAACCAACAGAGGGGCCGACGCCACAAGAGGCACTACCCAAGTGAGAGGATATACCGACAGAGGCTGAGCTTCCTGGACCTCTCCGAGGAGCTGTGCCTACGCAGGCTCAGCTTAAGTCGGCAGGTGATCGCAGGCACTTACAGCCTGTTTCAGGAAGAGCTGCTCCCCGCTGGACCTGGTGGCCACGCATTGCTCATCGCAGTTAAAGTCACCACTACCCTCAATTTCTTTGCCTCTGGATCCTTGCAGGGCGCCACTGGTGACATCTCCAGGATGTGTTAGTCGTCTGCACGTAAGTGTATACGACAGGTGATGGATGACTTGTTTGCCAGGCCATCCGAATATGTGAACTTCCCCTGCGACGACATCAGCCAGACTGAGCGGGCAGTGGATTTCAGCTCTCTGGCTGGCTTCCTGCGGGGTGCAGGACGTAATTGATTGCACACACGTAGCAATCCGAGGACCTGCACATGAGCCAGGACTGTTCATAAAATGAGAGGGATAACACTTCATCAATGCGCAGCTGGTGTGCGACCACCAGAAGAGATTTCTGCAGGTGCGTGCCAGGTTCCCTGGCAGCTGTCATGATTCATTCATTTTGTGCCAGTCCAACAGCCCGGACCTCTTCCAGACAGAAGGCAGACTTAAGGGCTGGCTGCAGACCAGGGATGCCGCCTGCCAACGTGGCTCATGACACGAGAGAAACCCCACGACGAGGCACAGCAGTGGTACAACCAGAGCCATATCACCACCAGCTCTGTCATTGAGCAAGCCATAGGAATGTTGAAGATGTGCTTCAGGTGCCTGGATAGATCTGAGGGAGCCCTTCAGTACATACCAGCGAGGGTGTACAGAATAATCATCGTGTGCTGAGTCCTGCACAGCAAATCACAGCAGAGAGGGTTACAGGTGGACGAAGTCAAATGCGCTCATCAAGCATCCTCATCTGGCGGCAACATTAAAGAGGAAGAGGAGGAGGAGGAGGATGAAGATGAGGAGAAAGAGGAAATCGAAGTTGGGGAACACATCGCCAGAGCAACCGTGCACATTAGTGCCCGTGATGCCAGAGATTCCCTCATATCTCACAGGTTCTCATAATGAGAGGCGCAAAATGAAGAATTTGAGATACTCAGGCCGCCTGGACAACCACCACCACCAGCTCCACCTCGCCTTTTGCACAAAACAGTCCTTCAACCAAGCAAACGCCCACTGCCCACCCGCTCAAAGGGTGTCGTCATGTCTTGGCATTCATGATGAAGCAAATGAAAGGACGAATTCACACTCGGGACATAATAACGGGAGTGGTGATAATGAATAAATTTAATGTGCCAATACAAAAATAAAGATAAATGAACAGTATGACATTTCATCAAACACCCTTGTGCACACCCTTGGTGAACTACAATTGCTTAACTTTACACTTTCTAGCGCCTCTACATGTCGCATCCCGTATGGATTCAGGTAGAGGCAGGCTGCTTAGATCCCTGCCCTGTCTGTTGAGACGCTCTCGGCCTATCCCCTCTGGGTTTTAGAGCCCGTGAGGGTCCCGCCAATGACTGCTCCACCTGCACCTGTGCAGGGACAGACTCGGCCATTGGAAGAGGAGGCAGCATGTCGGGTACTGGTTGGAGGGGGGGAGGGGCAACAGGCGAGACGTGGGAGCATTTTGAGTGGAGTCCCCACTTCCATGTCCCCTTTCGCCATCATCCCTTTCCCGGGCCAGCACCACATCACTCCCACCACCCTGCTGGACAGCAGCTTGGTGAACCGAGGGTTGTCCTATGAGGAGAGGTTGAGTAGAATGGGCCTATACTCTCTGGAGTTTAGAAGAATGAGAGGTGATCGCATTAAAACATAACATTTTGAGCACGCTTGACAAGGTAGATGCTGAGAGGTTGTTTCCCCTGGCTGGAGAGTCTAGAACTAGGGAGCATAGTCTCAGGATAAGGTGTCGGCCATTTAAGACTGAGATGAGGAAGAATTTCTTCACTCAGAAGGTTGTGAATCTTTGGAATTCTCTACCCTAGAGGGCTGTGAATACTCAGTCATTGAGTATATTCAAGGCTGAGATATAGATTTTTGCACTCTAGGGGAATCAAGTGATATGGGGGCCAGGCAGGAAAGTGGAGATGAGGTTGAAGATCAGCCATGATCTTATTCAATGGCGGAGCAGGCTTGAGGGGACGTATGGCCTACTCCTGCTCCTATTTCTAATGTGTTTGGGCATTTGATTTTTAGCCATGTGCCTATTTGTTATCCTTTTTGTCTCTTGCTATTGCACACGTTGGTTGCTGGTTCCACATTTGTTGCTTTGATGAGGTGACGAGTGTACCTTTAGGTTTATTGTGGTTATCGGTTACTGTCCTTTCAGTCAGTCAGAATGCGCTGTTACTACAAACTGTGTATGGATTGATTTATGCACTGACACGTCTGGGTGCTTACATATCAGCGGTATGATTTGATTTGTGGGCTGCGGTGCAGTGGGATGGACCTACTACAGTATAACAATCTATAACCTCATGTTAACATAGGTGTACACTTTTTGCAATTTAAATAGCAAGGTAAATTAACTGTCTTTCTCAATGTCCACTTGTATATACACCCTCCCCCTGTTAAGGCCAACACAATTAAATTTCGTGGAACCTTCCAGAACAAAATGGTGCAAATCCACAACATTGATTAGGGTCCATTTAATGCAACAAAATAATGAGTACTTTTCAAAACAGCACAATAAACACTTAATGTGATTGATACTCCTCCAATAATGAAGCGCATGACAACACCTCAAATGTTCTCTGCCGGTAAAGTTACACTTGATAATGGCAGTTTAAGATGGTGACCCATTGCTTGGGGCCACTACCATTGGAAATACAGCAGACTTTTATTACAATATACTGTTTGGGATGGTAATGATGGGACATATTGGGAATGATTTTGACCCCGAGCCGGGAAGGGAGCGGAGGGTCAAATTGTGCACGGGAAACCCGGAAGTATGTTCTTTATTCGCGGTTTGCCGTCTGACAGATTGACAGGCTGTTCTCGGTCGGACGGGAGAGCAGCCAGGGAGAGGACGTGTTCAAGTAAGTCCTCAGGTAAGTCTTTGTTTGTATGGATGGGGCACAGGGGCATGGATTGGCACAGGGGCACGGATGGCATGGGGGAGTCAGTCACGGTGGGGTGTCGGGATCGGGGGTCATCGCGGGGGGCCACGATTGTAGGAGGGGGAAATCGGGGTCCACAATCATTGGGAGGGGGTCTGAGATCGGGCTGGGGGGATCCGCCATCGTTGTGGGGGGTCGCTGCAGGTAGGCTTGTTGGGCCTGGAGTAAGCACTCCTGCTCCTCCGGACCCACTACCTGTGCCAGAAAGGCACGTGCTTGTTAGTTTCGCGCCTTCTCACCTTCTTTCATGTGACGTAAAAGAGAAGGCCCGGGAATCCCGGCCCCCAGGGGCTGACATTGGAAACTCTGAAAAAATGGAGGCCCGCAGCCTCTTTAAAAGGTTTTAAGCACCAACCTCGTGGGAGTGGGCAGGTCGCCCGCCCCGGTGAATACCAGATGTGGGTGGGTTGGGGTGGGGTCCGAAATGGTTGTGATTTTGTGTGCTCCCCCACCCCACCCCCGATCCCAACCCACCCGTTTTTCCCTTTTAAAATCGTGCCCATTGTAGCTGAGTTTTACATGTCACTATGAAACACAGAGGCTACAACTGAAATCAATGCTGCTGTTTATGATGACTAGATTTTGTAATAAAATACAGAATGCTGCAAATACCAGCAAACTATGGATATTGACTAAGGCTACTAAGAATTCTACTATTTGAAGACTGTATATTGGGAGCCAAGTCAGTACCACAAGGTCATGGTGTGTAGGAGAATATTATAACAGGGGACTCCATGGTAAATTCTATTAAATGGACCATTTAGTTTCATCATTAATAAAAATCTGATTCTGCCTTGACTCAATGATAAGACACTTGCCTCTAAGTCACAAGGTCATGGGTTCAAGTACCACTCCAGAGACTTAAGCACATCATCTTGGCTGGCACTTCAGTGCAGTACTGAGGGAGTGCTGCACTGTCAGAGGTGTTGGGGGAAAAAAATCAATAAGGGCCATTTTTGGGAGCGGGTAGCATGATGTGCTATTACCCCCCCGCCCAATGTCCCTTACGCAGGCAACATGTGAATTTCGAGCTGCCTGCTACTTACCATGATAAATCCATGCAGCCAACGCTACCCGTGCTGCTGAGAGGCTGCACGCAGAATGAGGAAGTTGGAAATGGGGCGTGCTCAGCGCACGTCATCAGCAGGCTGCACCTCTTAAAGGAGCAGGTGCACATTTTAAATGGGACATGCACAGTCCACCAGGAGGAGGGAAGGATGTCCGCAAGGATGGCAGGACCGGCTCAAGAGAGGGGCCCACGCTTCTAGGATGAGACACTGGAGGCCCTGGTGGAAGGGGTGGACGAAAGGAGGGCCAACATGTACCCGCAGGGTGGCAGAAGACCCTCCAGACTGCAGCTCCCCAGGCTGTGGCACAGGAAGTGAACTCCAGGAGCATGGCACCACACATGTGGGTGCAGTGCCGAAAGAAGTTCAATGATTTGATGCGAGCAGTCAAGGCGAGTGAATGCAAGTGTCAAGTGGTACATCCTACCAACTGCTCCACACATCCCACCCACCAACAAACACTGCCCATCCATACGCAATGCTGCACTCGGCATGCTGCATCTCACCCGCACATAGTACCACACTTGCAGGCCACACAACCATCCCCATTCAAAGGTCACACACACAGGAGCTATTCGACTATGACAGGCACATCACCCACACACCTTGCAGGATACTCACTGACACACTGTCCTCTGTTTTGCAGGAGAAGGTGGCGCATAACAGCCGGCAGCAGGAGAGGTTTGAGGGTGGAGGTGGATGCTTACACGTCCTCCCCCCCCCCCTCCCCCCAGAGGAGACAGTGCTTCGGATCATTGGGCGGGCCGTCGCTGCAGCCGTGACCACATGCCGTGCTGGAGGTCCCGAAGAAGGGGGTCTCTGCATATCTAATGATCCTTCTCCTTTCCTACATCTCCCTCCTCCCATAATCTTTTCTGACTCACGTGTTGCAGATGCTGTCGGCACGCACGTCTTACTTGCCCCTTTCCCCGCTCCACAACTCAACCTGTTTCCCTTTGTCGTTGCAGATACCCAAGAACACATGGCGGCACTGTCCGAGGAGGAGGAGGAGGAGGAAGAGGAGGGGGAGGAGACTGAAGCCTCACCGTCACTCGATCTGACACTTGCTTCCACCAGCTCAGAGACTGACACTGGGCATCCTTTAGAGGTTAGTTTAAAGGAGGGATCTGCATGTGGTGAGACAGCAAGCACAAGTTCGCAGGAGCCGGGGCGGGGGGGAATGGATACCACAGGTGCCAACTCGCCGGAGTCAGATGAGGACTTCGATGGGCCAGGCTACAGAAGACGGCTGATGGGCGTACACCACCAAATGCTTGGGGCACTGGAAAACTTGCCAGAAAGTCTGTGCACATTGAGAAGGGGCATGGAGGAGTCCAGCTCCAACTTGGCACAGGGCTTTGCGCAGAGCTTGGAGCCCATCCTTTCCAACGTGAAATGGGTGGTCACCTCCATCAGCACCTCCTGATGCAGCGTCTGATGACAGATGTCGCGGTTTCCATTGCAGCACAAACCAACGCCATCAAAGGTTTGCAAGTTACGATTGCTGCTCAGACTGCTGCCTTGGAAGCTCAGACTGCTGCTATCATGGCTCTGGGGACCACTGTGGAACGGGGCTTCCAGGGCATCACAGCACTCCAGCAATCCGTTCTCCAGCTGATCACCAGGATTGCTGAGGTGCTGCCCCGGGACAGTGGCAGTGGCACCATGGCAGTCGGCCCTGCTCTCCTCTCTCAGGACGACAGCATTCTTGCTCCCACCCCTGCCACTCCGCCAGTGCCCTTGTTGTTGCCTCTCGGTCAGCCAGGCCAGACTGCTGCAGCCCATGCTGAGATGGTGCAGTCTGAAGCCCTCCCGGCCCAGAGCTGCTCGAGGTTGTCCTCCTAGGCCATCTGCACGCTCCTCCATTGAAGGCCAGCAGCCTCCCACCACCCATGCTCCAGCCACTGGGGAAGCACCTCCTACGAGTACTAGGACAGGTAAAGGCACACGAACAAAAGGCACTAAGGGAATGCACAAGGATGAATAGTTCTGTTCTGATTCCATAATTTCATTTATTCATTGATAAATGTGACTTTGAATTTGCTTTTGGTGGTGGTTTTTATTTGTGCGATGAGCTGAGGGAGAAACCAATGTGTAATCAGATAGAGGGCGATTTGATTGTCTTGTGGGAGGGGAAAGGTAGGGAATGTAGGACTGTTGGTGAGTTGGGGAATGTAGTTCAAGTTATTGATAGCGGGCACGGATCAGGCGAGCACGCAGAGCCCTTGCAGACAAGGCATGTGGTTCCTGCTGTACCCTTGCATCTTCCTCCACTTCCTCTTCTGGCTCCTTCCCCTCCTCCTCCTCCTCCTACTCAGCCTCCACCTCTGGCTCAGGGTCTTCTCCGATTATTGGTGGGAAAGGCTGGTCCCTCATGATGGCGAGGTTGTGCAGCATGCAGCAGACCACCACAAATCTGCCCACCCACTCAGGGGAGTACTGCAGGGCTCCTCCAGACCGGTCCAGGCATCGGAAGCATTGTTTGAGGAGGCCTGTGGTGTGCTCCACGATGTTGTGTGTGGCAGCATGGCTCTCTTTATAGGCCTGCTGTGTACGTGTGTGTGGGTTCCTAACCATCGTGAGGGGATAGCCCTTGTCGCCCAGTAGCCAGCCTTTGACTTGCCGAGCTGGGTGAAAGATAGCTGGCACGTTGGACTGCCGCATGACAAAGGCGTCATGACTGCTCCCAGGGTAGCGGGCATCGACCTCCATGATTCGATGCATGTGGTCGCACACCAGCTGCACGTTGAGGGAGTGGAAGCCCTTTCAGTTGATGAAGATGGCCGAGATGATGTGCGGGGCACGCAGGGCAATGTGCATGCAGTCAATGGCACCCTGCACCATGGGGAAACCAGCAATGCGGGCGAACCCCTGTGCTTGCTCGTTCTGCTTGTCTCTGTCAAAAGAGAAGGTGATGAACCTGTTCCTTATCTGGTACAGCGCGTCTGTGGCCTCCCTTATGCAGCAGTGCACTGCATACTGCGAGATGTTGCACATGTCGCCAGCAGAGGCCTGAAATGATCCTGAGCCGTAGAAATTCAGCACCATGATGACCTTCACAACCACAGGCAATGCTGTCCTCATCGCTCTGAGGCTGCAGTCATGGCCGTACCAGTTGACAGATCTCAGTCACTGCTTCCTTGGTGAACCTCAGGCGTCAGATCCAATCCTCCTCGGCCATGTTGAGGTAAGAGAATTGGTCCCAGAAGGCCCTCATTGGATACGGCCTCCTGCTCAGTGCCCTGTGCCTCCTTGTCCTCCCTCTCCTCGCAGCTTGACCTGCTGTGCGTGGCCTCTCTGCATGCTCAATGCCCAGTGGGAGCCTTAGCAGACCACTCACAGTTGCCAGGAATGTTATTCAACCACGGTTGTAACTTTCCGAACCGTAAGGCAGTACCTGCCAAACCACTCTCAAATATACTCTAGGAACTCTCAGTAAGTATAGGGAGCTTCAAAAAACAATTCCTATTCCACCAGCAGCCAGAAGCAATAATCCAGCATAGTCCCTTTAAATAGCGCTGGTCGGGGCTCTTCCAGCCACTATAAGACACGTTCGGGTGTGCGGGGTTAAGACTATGCATTGAGTTGAGCATTAAGGTCCAAAATGGTGTCTGTCACTTTAAATCAGCATTGCACACTGATTGCACACATTTTCTCCCTACTTTACATGCTTCTGGCGTTCGGTATTTGCGTATGTACGCTGGAAACATGCGCGTGCAGCCAAGACACCATCTTGGATGTCGGAGAGGCCATGTAGCGCCGAAACAACGAGCGCTACACGGCCCAATTTAACGCCCGTTGTCTTTTGGATGAGATATTAAACCAAGGCCCATTCTGCCCTCTCAGGTGGACATAAAAGATCCCACAGCAATATTCCAAGAAGATCAGGGGAGTTCTCCCTGGTGTCCTGGCCAACATTTATTCCTCAACCAATACCTAAAAAAATAAATGACCTGGTCATTTATTTTGTTGCTGTTTGTGGGACCTTGCTGTGTGCAAATTGGTTGGCTCATTTCCTACATTACAACAGTGACTGCACTTCAAAAGTACTTCATTTTCTGTAAAGCGCATCGAGAAAGGTGTGATATAAACACAAGTTCTGTCTTTCTTTCTACATGTTGAAATTATAGTGGAATTTCAGCTACTATTCTTTTCTGTATCTGAATTTAATGCCGTTTTCATATGCGGGGACTTTCAGCAATACTACAGAGCTGGATCTGAAATATGAAGTATAATCAGTTGTAAAAATACATAAAACCTATTTGAAAATATTACATTAATGCTAGGGTTTAGATTTGTTTTAGCAGCTGAGATGACTATGGGGCTTTATTGTGGCAGCTGTATAGAGTGGAGCTGCTTCAAAGAATGGACATCAATTTTAATTAGGCATCAACTTCAAAATAAATTACAATAAGGGAATGATTTTCGAAAATAATCAACCGAGGTTTGGTTTTGGAGATTATAATAATTAAGGATATTAAAATAAAACTGATCGTAAGCACGTGTAGAACAATGATTAGGTTTCCAGTGAACCACAGAGAAAAATGAGAATATTAATTAGGAGGCATTAATGAATAGCAGAACAATAAAACACGTGAATTATTTATTTCAGCCAATCATGTGATTGGAGAATTATGTTTTCAGAAGTGCGTTTTGAGAGAGGAAATCAGGAAAGAACTGAGCTTCTTTAGCAAGCTGCAGTATCTATACCCAAGCGCCTTGGGATGATTTCACTACATTATAGGCGCAATATAAATGCAAGTTGTTGTTGTTGATGACTTTGATCGTTGACTCATGCGGAGCCTGAAATGATAAACTGCACACTAGTTAAATCAGCTAGTTACATCACGCTCACATCAAAACAAGTTCAGAACTTAGTGAATTTATTTCCATCCTCTGGAATCTCCTGGTATATTCTATTTCCTGGTGGAGAAGACGGACAAGTTACCTACTCCCAGGACATGGGCGCTGCTATTCTTCATTAAGCCCTTTGGGCTTCCCTCCCTTCCTGGCGGAAGCTGCTAGCCTCCTCTTGCTCCAACAGCACAGATAACGAAAGAAATAACTTTTCACAACCTCAGGAAGTCCCAAAGTGCTTTATAGCCAATTGAGTACTTTCAAAGTGTAGTCACTGTTGCAATGTAGGAAACGCAGAAGCCAATTTGCACACAGCAAGCTCCCATAAACAGCAATGACCAAATAATCTATTTTGATGATGTTGATTGAGGAATAAATGTCGGCCAGGACACCGGGAGAACTCTGCTGCTCTTCTTCAAATAGTGCCATTGAATCTATTACGTCCACCTGAGCAGGCAGAGGGAGCCTTGATTTAAGGTCACATCTGACAGTCCAGTGCAGTACCGAGGGAATACTGTACTATCAGCCCAGTTTATTTGCTGAAGTCCCAAGAGTCGGACTTGAACTCACAACCCTCTGACTCAGAGGCAAGAGCGCTACCCACTAAGCCAGATGACACGGAAAACCTACCAGAATCACAGGCACGAAAAGTGCTCTACCATCCATGCTGCCTTTATAGACTCCAGTGGTGGCAGCATTGTAATATGAATGAGGCCTCCAACGGCATGAAGTAGCATCTCAGGAAATGGCTTTTCCACGGGGCAATAGGCACAGTGTTGCCAGTCACAAAAATCAAACAGTTGAAACTGCTGGATATCTCATCCCACCATTCTTTTTGGCTGCAATACGGTTTTGCCTTGTTAGCTTACATGGACCTATTCTGACATTGAGCTTTGTCCCCAGCCAGAAAATTGTAATTGCAAATTGCAGCTGTATCTGCAGCTGTTTCAGCACAGTGCCTGAAGCTCTGGAATCTGCTCCGCAATGTAAATAGGGCAGGTTCCAGAGGACCGGAAGACGAAACACATTGTGACTCACCTTATTGGTACTCTAACATTTTGTGCCACTGTGAGATCCTTACATGGAATGTGTTTATATAGGTGCCATTTTAATTTGAATTCCAGAAGACTGGCATCCGGGAGCTGGCTTTTATCCTAGCGGCAAACACATAAAAAACTATGTCCACAAGTCTGCTGCTGGTATAAATGAGCCGGATTTAGCAGGGTAAATGCCAGCTTAGAGACGCCAGTCTTGTGGAATCAAAATTAAATGGTGCCAATATAAAGGCAGTTTGAACCTTGATACTTGTCAGGGGTTTCCCCACAGCAAGAGCAGGAGTGGGCACTCCCAATTTTGTCAGAGTAAAATTCTGAAGCTCTGGAGATAAAATATTATTTTAATATTTTTTAAGCTCTCGTTTCCTGGTGACTTGCTCACACAACACAACTTTTGACAATTTACAAAAGCAAAACAATAGTTCTCAAAACTTTTTACAATTGACTCCACCAAAAAAAAACTCTCAGCCTCTCACACTCCTGTGGCTAAAGATTCAGATACTGGTAAGTTTGGAAAAAATGTTTCTCTTCTCCTTCTTCCCTTTTGTGAATCACAAAGCAATTACAGATGAGGAAGGCCATTTGGCCCATCTTAGTTTATTTATCCAGAAAGACCCTACATTCCCTCCATTGCAGCCTCTAGCTGTTAAGTGATTCCAGGGTTTTGGCCTCTTCTACTCCATGTGTTGATCACTGTATGAAGAAGAACATCCTGATGTCAGTCTTAAATTTGCCTTCTACTAGTTTGAACCTCTGTCCCCTTGTCCTCCTCTTGCAATTTAATCTAAAGTAATATTCTGGATTTACCTTTTCTATACTGTAACTATCTTATATATCTCTATAAGATCATCTTTCAGGCGCCTATTTTTCAGACTGAAAAGCCCAAGTTTCTGCAGTCTTTCCTCATAACTCAAGACTTCTTCCACTAGGGAATCAGCCTTAAATCTCTTTTCTGCACTGCCTCCAGCACCTGAATGTCTCCCTTGTTTCTCAACAACCAGAAATGGACCTAGCATTCAAGATGTGGTCTGACCAGAGCACTGTACTGTATAATCTTGACCTCCTCTGACTGATAGTTATGTAGTTGCCATGCACTGACTGGTGAGAGTACAGTTCTGAGAAGTAGTCATCCATGAGTGCACAGATGGGGGTAGTGGACTTCTCAGTATCAGGGTATTCTGCACAGTATCAAATTACTCCTGAAGATGATCATATTCAGATAGCAGCCTTCTTTACATGCATGTCCTGTGAGGTCCATATACCTGTGCTCTGCAGCTAAGTAAGGAAAATCTGCTGGCCCTCTGCCCAGCAGGGTTCTGCTCTGGTCTTGTTGTCACCACATGCTCTCTGATTCACCCAGTGCTCCCTCCTGTACACCCTGTACCTGCAGAATGTTTTTTCCAGGGTCGGGGGCAACAGATCAGCTTCCATGCTGATTTGAAATTTTAAAATGAATGGAACTGCAACTTCCCTGAAGCACCTTTCATAATACATAGCAGGAAGAAACGGGCATAGGAACATAGGATTCAGCCTCGCAAGCCCATTCTACCATTCAATCAGATCATGGCTGATCTGTACCTCAACTCTATTTATCCACCTTTGTTCCATATCCCTTGATACCCTGACCTAATAACAATCTTTTGATCTCAATTTGAAAATTTCAATTGACCCAGTATCCACAGCCTTTTGGGATAGAGTTCCACCTTTCCACTACCCTCTGAGAAAGTGCATCCTCAGTTCACTCCTAAATGACCTAGCTCTAATTTTAAGAATGTGTGCCATTGTTCTGGATTCCCCTGCCAGAGGAAGTACTTTCTCCATATATACACTATTGAATCCTTTTATCATTTTAAACACCTCGATTAGATCACCCCTCAAACGTCTAAACTCAAAGAAATACAAGCCAGGTTTATGCAACCTGTCCTCATAATTGAACACTTTAAGCCCCAGTATAATTCTGGTGAATCTGCGTTATATTCCCTCAAGGACCAATATATTCTTCCTCAAGTGTGGTGCTCAAAGCTGAACGCAGATGGGGACTGATCAAGGCTCTGTACAACTGAAGCATTACCTCCTCTCCTTTGTATTCCAGTCCCCTCAAGATAAAGGCCAATATTCCATTAGCCTTTTTGATTGCTTTTTGTGCACTAACTTTTAGTGATTTATGTACCTGGACACCTAAATCCCTTTGCTCCTCCACAGTTCCTAGTCTCTCGCCATTTAGAAAATACTCTGATGCGTCGTTCTTGGATCCACAGTGGGTGACCTCACACTTCCCCACATTGAATTCCACTTGCCACAGTTTTGCCTACACACTTAACCTATGCCTCTTTGCAATTCCTTGCTTCCATCTATACAACTTCTAATTCAGTGTCATCTGCAAATTTGGATCTACATCTCTTTATTTCTTCATCCAAGTCATTAAAATATATGGTGAAAAGCTGAGGCTTCAGTACAGATCCATAATATCCCTACTCTCTCTCCTTACCTCCCAACCAATTACTAACCCATGTCACAAGGTTACCTCCAGTTCCATGCGCTTTCATTTTTGCCAATAATCTCTTGTGAGTTTTATCAAATGCCTTCTGAAAGTCCACATAGACAACATCTATAGACACTCCTCTATCCTTCATGCTAGTGACCGCCTCAAAAAATTCAACTAGATTAAACTCCATGCTAACTCTCTTTGATCGACTCAAATGCTCAGCCACTCTACCCCTGATGATAGATTCCAGTAACTTCCTCACAACTGATGATAAATGTTGGTCTGTAGTTTTCTGGTTTCTCCCTCCCTTCTTAAATAATTGATGGCATTTGCAATTATCCAATACAAAGGTACAATTCCCAAATCTAGTGAGCTTTAGAAAATTAACGACTAGTGCTCCAGTAATTTCCTCACCTATTTCTTTTAATACACTAGGGTGGAAACCATCAGCTCCTGGAGAGTTGTCTATCTTAAGCCCCGTTATTTTCTCCATTGCCATTTTCTTTATTTATATTAAATCTAATAAGTTCCTCCCCTTGATTTATTTTTAGGTTCCCATATACCACAGGTATTCCGTCCTCCTCTACTGTGAAAACAGATACAAAGTATTCACTTACAAATCTGCCATTTCCCTATTGTCCATTATAGTCTCACCTGCGTCTGTCTTTAATAGGCCCACATTCCCCCTTCTCACTTTCTTTCTCTTAGTAAAAGTTTTTATAAGTATTGTTAGCTTTGATATTCTTTGCAAGTTTTTTTTCATATTCCCTTTTTGCATCTCATTACTTTCTTTGTATCCTTTTGTTGCTATTTATAGCTCTCCCAGTCCACAGAATGTCCAGTTTTCTTTGCATTTATGCAAGATTTTTCTTTTAGCTTCATTTTTTGACCATGGTTGTTCAAGTGGATCTTTTGCCTTTTAGAAGTATATACTCTATTGTACTAAATACTTCTTTGAATAATTTCTA
Organism: Heptranchias perlo; assembly: GCF_035084215.1. NCBI lineage: Eukaryota > Metazoa > Chordata > Chondrichthyes > Hexanchiformes > Hexanchidae > Heptranchias > Heptranchias perlo. The sequence continues at coordinate 126,653,076 of NC_090328.1, read as the reverse complement.
CTGTTTGTCTGTGGGTTTATCCATTAACAGTTCAGCCAGTTTCCTGTAGTTAATTTATTTCTCATCCCTTCAAAGTTTGCCTTACTTAAATGTAAAACCTTAGTTTATGACTCTCTTTTCTCCCTCTCAAACCTAATATCTAATTCAATCCTATTATGGTCACTATTTGCAAGATGTTCCCTTACCGTCTGATTGTTAATTAATTCTGGTTCATTAGTCATCACTAAATCGAGTATGGCCCGTTCTCTTGTTGCTTCTAAAGCGTATTGTTCCAGAAAACTGTCCCAAATACATTCCAGAAATTCACTGCCGTTACTACTTGAGCTGTTCTGCTTCTCCCAGTTTATATGGAAATTAAAGTCTCCCATTATAACCACATTGTTTCTGCTACATGTTTCCCTGATCTCTGTATTTATACATCTTCCCACTACATCACTACTGTCAGGAGATCGCTAGACAACTCCCAACCAGAATCTTGCATCATTTACTGTTCTTTAGTTCTACCCATACTGTTTCCACTGTCTGATCACCCTGACTGAAATCCGTTCTTTCTACGGCTATAATTGTGTCTTTTATCAATGTTGTTAATCCTCCTCCTTTCCCAATATCCCAGTCCTTTCAAAAGATCCTATAGTATGGAATATTTAGCTGGAGTCACGCCCAGCTTGTAGACAGGTATCTACAATGGCTCTTACATTATATCCTTTAAGCTTAATTTGTCCTTCTAACTCATCTGTTTTATTTCTTATGCTACTTGCATTCATGTACAGAACTCTTATTTGGGTAACTGTCCCTACCCTGATTGTACTACACTAAAAGTGTAAAGTATTGAGGAGGGAGGGAAAAGAATAAACAAATAAATAAATAAAGTACTTTCATCTGAAGTAAACATTGCAGGGTCCAAAGGGAGGCAGAACAAAAAAAAAGGAAATAAGTCAAAAGTAAGAGAATTTGGGGAGGGAAGATTAAAGAAAGTTAGTTGTATCTTCAGCAGGTTTTGAAAAGTGGTAGGCATATAGCAGTTCAAATATTAAAAGAAAGACGTGCCCTTATAAAGCACCTTTCATGACTTCAGAACGTCCCAAAGCGCTTTACAACCAATGAAATACTTTTGAGTCACTGTAGCAATGTAGGAAAATAATATGTGAGGCCTGTATCTTTTAGAATCAGTAATATTTTTATTTCAAGTCAATCATATGATGCATTGCTTCAATAAATTCGCTGTATTACAGCAATGGGCTGTCGTATTTAGGCTGCAGCAAGACTGCGCTAAACATTTGAAACCACATTCCAGATGCTGGACTACTCGTTGGCAATTCTACAGGATAATTACTAATATTTAATATTAAAACTATGAATTGGTATAGTTAAATTAAATTCTTGCTTACTGTGCATCACAAGGTAAACCTGTGGGTAGTAGAATATCAACAGTCACGCTTCTCTCACTGATGTGCTGGAATATAGATCACAGATAAACGATCCCTTGAAAGGTTGCAATTTCAAGCAAGCGTTTATTATCTTCATAGTTCAAGTCACCATTTTTATTTCTGATGCAGCTGAATATACAGCCATATCATTTATAAGATATCAATCCCAGAAAAAAAAATCTATAATTACCTGTAAAAACAGGTAAAGCTACACATACATTGCTAAAGTACCATTGCGCTGATTTTCCTCTTTGGTCACCTGCTAAGCGCTCGAAAGGTGCAACGCACCTGAGGTGTGCTGTGCATGTAAAGGGAGGGGAGCACCCAGAGTGTGCACAACCCAGGCACACTCTTGGTACGGGGGCTCACCCCCTGGCAGTGCCTTGCCTGCCAGCATCAGTACCATCAGCAGTGTGAGGCCTGAGGAGGAAGAGATGTTTCCTTGTACAGGAATCACAAAAAACTATTGGACAGGTACAAAAACTAATCAAAAAGGCTGATAGAATGTATAAAGCTCTGGTTAGATCACATCTGGAGTACTACCTTCAGTTCTGGGCACTGCACCTCAGGAAGGATATATTGGCCTTGGAGGGGGTGCAATGCAGATTCACCAGAATTCATTGAGGCTAAAAGGGTTAAATTATGAGGACAGGTTGCATAGACTAGATTTGTATTCCCTTGAATATAGAAGATTAAGTGTGATCTAATGTAAGAGTTTATGATTAAAGGATTTGATAGGGTAGTGAGAAACTATTTCCTCTGGTGAGAGAGTACAGAACAAGGGGAGGGGTAACCTTAAATTTAGAGCTAGACTATTCGGGGATGAAGTCAGGAAGCACTTCTTCACACAAAGGAAATCTGGAACTCTCCCCCAAAAAGTTGAGGCTAGGTCAATTAAAAATTTCAAAACTGAGATTGATAGATCTTTGTTAGGCAAGGGTATTAAGGGATATGGAACCACGATGGGTGTTAAGATATAGATCAACTATGATCTAATTGAATGGCGGAACAGGCTTGATGGGCTGAACGGCCTACTCCTGTTCCTATGAAGATTATCCTATAGGGGAAAATCCTAAAAATAAAATGTGGAAGGTACTGTCTGCTAGATTCATCATTGGACTGCTCCCTGGGATCTCTACAGACTCACCAATCTGCAGGGGTCCTGACACAAATCCCAATGCCTGATTTCTTCACGTGCCCCTCCACTGGGTCCCCAATAATGGGATGAGCAGGAAAGTGAGGCAAGAGGACAGGAACATCCCCTCCTGTATCATTTGAGGGTGCAGAAGGAATTCTGATGTACTGCAGTGGGGATGGAGACCTGACATAACAGGTCTCTGGAACATCGGGACATAGGAAGATAGGAACAGGAGTGGGCCATTTAGCCCTTCAAGCCTGTTCCGCCATTCAATAAGATCATGGCTGATCTGTGACCTAACTCCATATACCCGCCTTAACCCCATATCCCTTAATACCTTTGGTTAACAAACATTTATCAATCTCAGATTTAAAATTAACAATTGAGCTAGCATCAACTGCCATTTGTGGAAGAGAGTTCCAAACTTCTACCACCCTTTGCATGTAGAAGTATTTCCTAACTTCACTCCTGAAAGTCCAGGCTATGTCACCTTAGTCCTAGACTTCCCAAACGGCTGAAATAGTTTCTCTCTATCTACCTTATCTATTTCCCTTAATATCTTGAAATCTTTGATCAAATCACTCCTTAATCTTCTAAATTCCAAAGAATACAACCCTAGTTTGTGTAATCTCTCCTCGTAATTTAACCCTTGAAGTCCACGTATCATCCAAGTGATTCTAGCTGCACTCTCTCCAGGGCCAATATATCATAGAATCAAAGAAATATACGGCACAGAAGGAGGCCATTCAGCCCATCATGTCTGTGCCAGCTGAAAAAGAGCTATCCAGCCTAATCCAGCACTTGGTCTGTAGCCTTGTAGGTTATGGCACTTCAAGTGCATATCAAAGTACTTTTTAAAATGTGTTGAGGGTTTCTGCCTCTACCACCCTTTCAGGCAGTGAGTTCCAGACTGCTACCACCATCCGAGTGAAAAAATTTCTTCTCAACTCCCTTCTAATCCTTCTAAAAATTACTTTAAATCTATGCCCCCTGGTTATTGACCCCTCTGCTAAGGGAAATAGGTCCTTCCTATCCACTCTATCTAGGCCCCTCATAATTTTATACACCTCAATTAAATCTCCCCTCAGCCTCCTCTGTTCCAAAGAAAATAACCCCAGCCTATCCAATCTTTCCTCATAGCTAAAATTCCCCAGTCCGGCAACATCCTCGTAAATCTCCTCTGTACCCTTTCTAGCGCAATCACATCTTTCCTGTGATGTGGTGACCAGAACTGTACGCAGTACTCCAGCTGTGGCCTAACCAGTGTTTTATAAAGTTCCAGCATAACCTCCCTGCTGTTATATTCTATGCCTCGGCTAATAAAGGAAAGTATCCCTTATGCTTTCTTAACCACCCTATCTACCTGTCCTGCTATCTTCAGGGATCTGTGGACATGCACTTCAAGGTCCCTCTGTTCCTCTACACTTCTCAGTACCTACCATTTATTGAGTATTCCCCTGCCTTCCTAAGGTGCGGTGCCCAGAACTGAACACAGTACTCCAGGTGTGGTCTAACCAGGGATTTGTATAGCTGTGGCATAACTTCTACCCCCTTGTATTCTGGTCCTTTAGATATAAAGGCCAGCATTCCATTAGCCTTTTTGATTATTTTCTGTACCTGTCCATGATATTTTAATGATCTATGTACATGGACCCCTAAGTTTCTTTGGACCTCCACTGTTTCGAGCTTTTCACCATTTAGAAATTACTCTGATCTATCCTTTTTAGGTCCAAAGTGGGTGACCTCACACTTGCCGACATTGAAATCCATTTGCCACAGTTTTGCTCATTCACTTAATCTATTAATATCTCTATGTAATTTTATGCTTCCATCTACACTGCTTACAATGCTGCCTATATTTGTGTCATCAGCTAACTTGGATATGTGGCTCTCTATCCTGTCATCTAAGTCATTAATAAATACAGTGAATAGTTGAGGCCTCTAGACAGATCCCTGTGGGACACCACTAGTCACATCCTGCTAATTTGAGTACCTGCCCATTATCCCTACTCTCTGTCTCCTGCCGCTCAGCCAATTTCCTAACCAGTTCAATAATTTGCCCTCAATTCCTTGAGCTTCGACTTTAGCTAACAGTCGCTTATGTGGGACCTTATCAAATGCCTTCTGGAAGCCCATATAATCAACATCCATAGATATTCCCCTGTCCACTACTTTAGTCACCTCGTCAAAAAATTCAATCAGGTTCATCAGGCATGACCTACCCTTTACAAATCCATGCTGGCAATCTGATCAGCTGAAAATTTTCTGTCCTCTTTACCTCTCACTGCAGAAATCTCCCCCTCATTTCTTCCCAGAGCTCCAGCTGTGTCTCAAGGATCTGGGATTCACTCTCCTCCTTGGCTATTTCTTTTTTTATGGCGTAGCTTTTGCCTTCTCACTATGCATGTACACTTATCCATTCAACAAAAGTGTGCATTTATATTGTGCCTTTAACTTACTGAAACATTGTAAGGTGTTTTACAGTTGGGAGGGGTTGGGACATGGATCCAAGCAGGAGTAGGAGGGGGACTAGAGGAGGTGGCTGAAGGTGCTGTTGAAAAGATGGGCTTTTAGGATAATTGTGAAGATGCAAAGAGATGTAGCAAGACCAAGGGGTTTAGTAAGAGAGTTTTAGAGTGTTGGGGCAAGATGGCTGAAAGCTTTGCCATAGCAGGGAGAGGGGGAAAGTGCTGTAGATCAGCATTGGAAGAACAGAGCAGGCAGAGGCACACCAGTTATCTCACTCAAAAAGTGTTGAAATACATAGGTAACTATCACCTGCTGAATCAGTTTGGTTGCATTAACATTCGCTATTATAACAAAAACTTCAACAATAGACGGGCTAAAACAAAAGAATGCTAATTATAGTTCATTGTAACAGGTGCTTTCAAATATCCTGGTGCCGATGATAACTGTTTAATGTGCACAATGGCTGCCACATTTGCCAACCCAACAACTGTCACTGCATCTCAAAAGTAATTAATTAACTGCAAAGTGCTTCATAACATTTTGAAGGTGCTATATAAATGCAAGTTCTTTGTTTTCTTAATACATCTTCATTTCTTTTAGAACACCACTGGTGAATATAGAAGAGTGCAATTGACTGCAGGTTATAGCTTACAGTGCATTATGTCTTTAGGACAATGTAGTTCATTTCTGCCAATTGCCACTGCAGAAGTCTAGCTGTACATGTACAGCACCTTTGTTGCACATTTTATATCTAGTATTCTCATTGCTCTTGCACTGCCTTGTGATGACACACATGCATGTGTCTAGGGAATAGACCGTATGATCTACCATTTTGTTTACCTAACCTAGTTAGAAGAGGAGAAAGAGATATTTTTATGTTATAGAACCTTATCAAATCGGCACAGAATCTCAAAGTGCTTCACACAATTTGCTACTTTTGGAGTGTAAGGATTGTAGGAAACATGGCAACCAGAACAACTGTCGCATTGAGCCCTGTGAAATATGATATTCCTTTAAATACACAAACATACATTGATAATAGGTTGCTGTGATAGGAGAATTCCCTATTAAATAGTCTAGTGAATACTTGAAAGAAAATCCCTAAAGTTTGGTGAAAAATCAATGAAAGATTTTGAATTTATCAAGTAGAAAATGTGTATTGAGGCAGAGAATTGCACTGCTGCTTTCTAACAGGAGCCAACTAATGATGTCATGAAATTCCTCATTGCATTTGAAGTATATCCCAGTATTATAAGTAAATCAATGATATTACACTTTGCTCCTAATGAATGTGCATGCAGGGCTCACAGATAGATTTAAACATTCCCATTTTTAAAAGAAACCTGGTGACTAATGAGGGGGAATACATCGAAGTTTGATATATATCAGGTTACCATTTATGAACCGCTGGGAAGACAAGCTTGTGGACAGACAGATGAGCTGACAGGCATATATGACAGTGACGGATCATGAATCTTTCCTCCCACCACCACTGCTTGTGGCTCAGAGATATTAAATACCAAAAATAGCAGAACATGGGCTTGCGTCGCACGCATAGTGGGTTTCCTGTAGGCAGTTATAAAGTTCCATCTGATTGATCTGCGGCATAGTGCCCTCTTGGGAAGGATTGAAGAATGGTCCATGGTATAGAAAGGGGAAGGAGCCCAAACAGATTAAAGATGTATGAGTTTAAAAACAAAATAAAAAAATAAAAATATTGAAACAGGTGGAGATAAAATGAACAATCACAAATGTTGGTAAATCAGACATAAGGCACCAAATGCATGGAATGCACAGCCGGTCAGTCAGAACTTGGATTTTGGTGCAGATAGAAACCACTCACTTCCTTTTCATGGATTACAAAGGCTGAACAACAACAACAACAACAACAACAACAACAACAACGTGTATTTATATAGTGCCTTTATCATGCAAAAACATTCAAAGGTGCTTCGCAGAAAATGGACACCGAGTCAAAGGAGAGATTGAGGGGGCCAAAGGTGGCACTTAAAAGGAGGAGAGGGAGTTGGAGAGGTTGAGGGAAGGAATTGCAGAGTGGGACCTAGGCAGCTGTAGGCACGGGTGCCAATGGTGGGGTGAAGGGAAAGGGGAATGCACAAGAGGCAGGAACAGAGGAATGGCGAGTACAAGTCGGGAGGGAGGGGTCAGGCCATAGAAGGCTTAAAACACAACAATAAGAATTTTAAATTTGAGGCACTGGGGAACCAGGAGCCAAAGTAGGTTGGTGAGGACAGGTGTGATGGGTGAGTTGACTTGGTCTGAGATAGAATATGGGCAGCCTGAATTTTTGGATGAGCTGAAGTTTATGGAGGAGCTGGCCAGGAGAGCACTGGAGTAATCGAGTCTGGAGATGGAAATAGGCAGTCTTTGTGATAGAGATGATATGATATTGAAAGCTCATCTCGGGTTTGAACAGGACACCAAGGTTGTGAACAGACTGGTTCAGCCTAAGACATTTGCAAAGGAGGGAGACTGAGTCAGTGACAAAGGTACCGAGTTTTCAGTTTGGGGGGGGGTGGTCAAAGATGATGGCTTTGGTCTTCTAAATGTTTAGCAGAAGTGTTGAAAATAACGCTGAACTGGACAATGAATTTGAATTCTCATACCAGCGGGCTACCGCGAGCCGGGTGATCTTCAGCTGGCAGGGGACTCGTGTTCGCACATGCATTTGACCTCCACACTTTTCACATTAATGTGCACACTCCAGGCACACACACGAGTTTCCAGCTTCCACGTGTGTGCGCGAGTGTTCCAATTCCAAGCTTGAACTTTACGCATGTGTGAAATTCCACGCATGTGAAGAAGCAAATTGTGTAGCATTCTAGGATGATTTGGGAGGTGGGGGGAGGAAAGAGAGGGAAGTGCTCGAGGCAATTAGAAGCACTGATTTCTGCCAACAATTGTTGACATGCAGGAAGAAGTTGTGAAACACTGATGGTTGGTATGTCTGCAGTGGGCTTCATCTTCTGTCAACTTGGAAATCATCAAACTGATTGAACCATTCACTACAAAGCTCATTACATTTTAAATATTACAGCAAGAAATTGGTTTGACTGATTTATCAAGTTCACTTTACTCCCCTTATATCATCAAGAAGCATTTCAAATTTTCCAATGATGTCTAAATTATGCGTCCTACATTATGTCAGGAAAGCCAGTGGGAGTTTCTGGAGAACAGCAGAGCACAAATATCCTCAGAACCTGTTTTTAGTTTGTTTCTTTAAACTGAGAGTTGCTTATCTATTCGAATGCATCAATGTTTAAGCCTTTCAAGTGAATAGTTTTTCCAGTTTTGAAAAATGTTCCATCTGTCATGTAACTAGACTAAGGACTGTATGGGTTTAAACTGATTTTTTTTTAACATAGGGAAATGCACAACATTGTTCATTTTACTCACACAAGCTCACAGAGATCAAGTGGGGCTGATTTCCATCCTATTGGTTTACATCAGGTCACAAAGGTTTAGAACTGGTGCCAATTAAAACGCTAACAGCACTCAAATTTCTCATTTGCATAATTATTTACAGATCCAGGTGCAGACTGTGGCAGGTATGAGGTCCATGGCAGTGGTTGGAGCTCACAATTTCATGTACATGAAATTTAAGGATAGGGACAATTAAAGAGAAGTTTCAGAATTTGGCAACAGAAAAAGCTGAAGACCTTTAGAAAGGCCCAAAAGGCATCTCAGCAGCCATTACCGAGGCTGAAGAGGCAGGAGATTAAGAGGTGACTGACAAAAATGAAGGGAGTGGAAACCCCATGAGCAGAATTAAATCGCAACTGACCAGTGTGATCACTAGTCCTGCCGGCCTGATGATGCATATTGTCAACAACAACTTGCATTTATATAGCGCTTTTAACGTAGTAAAATGTCCCAAGGCGTTTCACAAGTGCGTTATCAAATAAAATTTGACACCGAGCCATATAAGGAGATATTAGGATAGGTGACCAAAAGCTTGGTCAAAGAGATAGGTTTTAAGGAGCATCTTAAAGGAGGAGAGAGAGGTAGAGAGACGGAGAGGTTTAGGTAGGAAATTCCAGAGCTTAGGGCCTAGGCAGCTGAAGGCACGGCCGCCAATGGTGGAGCGATGAAAATCGGGGGTGCGCAAGAGGCCAAAATAGGAGGAGCGCAGAGATCTCGGAGGGTTGTAGCGCTGGAGGAAGTTACAGAGATGGAGGGGTTTGAAAACAAGGCGTTGCCGGACCGGGAGTCAATGTAGATCAGCGAGCACAGGGGTGATGGGTGAACGGGACTTGGTGCAAGTTAGGATATGGGCAGAGTTTTGGATGAGCTCAAGTTTGCGAATGGTCCAAGGTGGGAGACTGGCCAGAAGAGCATTGGAATATCGAGTCTAGAGGTAACAAAGGCATGGATAAGGGTTTCCGCAGCAGGTGTTCTTACAGCAGGTGGTACAGCTTTGCGTCTGACTCTCTGCTGAACCACATCCTGTAAAGACACATCCCCACAATCTTTGCCAGGTAGATGTGATGACGGCTACAAACATGATTGGTGCCATCTTGGTGAGTGTGGCCAACCAGGCTTTACTGATGATCACGCTTTGTTTTTTGCAGCACCATATCAAGCATGACATGCTGTAATTGGGGAGCTTCTGAAGAAACATTCAGCATAACGGTCAGGCCTTTAAATGTATCTGGGCCATCAGGACTGCTGTTTCAACCTACCTTCAGAGTTGGAGCCATCAGCAGTCATACATTAATTGTCTGCCAAAGCGAAGTCTGGTCACCTCTGTCTGCAGACGCAGGGGTATGTGTACCAGTGGGTGGGCTTTTAGCACTTGCCTGGCATCCCTTTTCTTCTTCCAAGCAACTGAGATAGGAGGGTTCCCATTGGGAAACTCATTGATACCAGGGATTGTTGGGACATAAAAAGAAACAAAAAACTGCCACAAAGGCACATAAGAATGTAAATGGCAGGAGACAATAGTAGAAAAGTGGACCAGAAAGGCCTAAAAATGCCCAAATGAACCTTCTTTCTGGTCTTTCAACTTTAAAGGGGTGGCATTTAGAAGTAGTGTTGACTTGGCATATTGGTTGCAAAAAGATATAGGAGACATCATAACTGCTTTTTAGCATATGATAAAGATTGTGCTTTCAGGAAGGCAGGAGCTTTCTATGCGCTGGTATTTTTCTCCACATAAGGCATCCAATATAATCACAGTCTCGGGCTCGCTCCCCAAATAATTTAATATTACTCTTTTTCAAGCAATTAATTCCCTTATTTTTTTTTAAATCACCTTTCCTTTAATTCTTTTTATGATTATCTTAAATTTGTGTTCTTTTGTTACATCTTGCTGATCAGTGGAATCAATCAATAGTCACCTGATCATTACTCCTCTTAATCTTGCAGACATCCACCAAGTTAGTCCTTAACATATTCAACTCTAATGAAAAAATCCCTAACCTACTGAGTCTCTTCATAACTGTAACTCCTGTGAAAATGTATTGAGTGTGTCTGTGTCTGTGTGTAGTGTTGGGTGGAAAACCAGGAAGAATTCAGATAGGGCCATTTCCAAAAGCCAAATTCTTCTGATTTGCAGCTGGTTTGAAAACAGGCGGCATCCTAGTGTAAACCCATTCATACCTGTTCAGATGCGGCATCTTTTATCTTGAACCACAGCAAGCACAGGCAGCCATAGTGCCAAGGGATTGATTGGTGCAAATACAACATCTCAGTAGGAAATGAAATTAGTGAGATATCTTGAGAAACCAAAAAGAGATAAAGGAAGTGTGCGAGTGATGCACAAGTGCTTTCAAAACCGGTTAACTTTAATATCCCAAACAGACAGCCCGCATCATCAACATTAGTTTCAACATATTGGGAGCCAATTGGACCTTGAGAAAAATAATGTCCCAATTGGCCACATCTCTATTGGCCAACATTATTTTCTACTGGTAGAAATGCTAAACATAGATTGCAGTCTCCTCAGTATTGGGAAGACCAAACATGTCCATTTTGTCTGATTCTAACCTCCCTGAAGCTTGGCAGCGCAACTTTCCCTCCCATTCTTGCTCCAGCCTTCCATTTTTGGCCTCCTACTCCATTCTAACCAAGTTCAGTGCAGACTTCAGGAACAGTATCTTTTTACCTTGAGTTATCTCCAGGCCTCTGGTTTGAACATTGACTTCAACAATTCCAGACCTTGGTTGTCTCCTTGATTTGCTGCTGGATTTTTCCGATACACATTTCACTGTTTTCAGTTCCCTTTTTTGAGTCATGTCTAATTCAGTATTTGTATTTCCAGTGCTTTTTCAAATTACCTCTGTATAACATACAGCAATTTACACCTCTTCCCAGCTTGTTAAAATACATTAACAAGCTATTAAACCCGTGAGCTTCCACTATGTGAAATTAATTAGCCTATTTGAAATCTGGAACTCCAGCTGTTGTTTTCCCTTTAGCTTTTTGTTTTGGTCAGTCCTATAAAAAGTCTTCTTGCCCTGAACATGCCAGATGTGATGAGGGTTCAATCCAAAGTGTAAGAGCTCAGAAATTCCATGTGGGGTTTTTAGCATAACTTCAGTCTAACATCAGGGCATGTACTGGCAATTTGGAGTGGAAACTGTTTTTGCCCCAAAATCGACATCCTCCCCCTCCCCAAATTCCGTCTCTCTTTGTGACCCTTCCCGCAATCTGCCCACTGAGACCTGCGTGAGCTAATTTACATATATTATGAGTGCCAGTGACGCTGCTCCTCTGAGTTTCCCGATTTTACACTCACAAGGCACTTAGGACAAGTTAGGATAAGAATTATAAGGGTGCAGCTGCTGTCAGGACCAGTCGAGGCAGGTGGAAATGATAAGCTTGTGAACCTGGAGAGGTCAAATAGCGATTTCTGCAGTTGGAAACAAATCTTGCAGCAATTCCTTTGGCATTCTACTTATACAGACCTGGACTTGTGTCTGAAAGTGTGAGGCCACCGGGAGATTTGGTTTCTCAGCTTAGCTGTCATCTAAAGATGTGGAACTTGCTACTAAGTGGCGTAAGTGAGGTGGATAGAATAGATGCATTTTAGGGGGATGTTAGATAAACACATGAGGGAGAAAGGAATAGAAGATTATGCTGATAGGGTTAGATGAAGGGGGATGGAAGGAGGCTCATGTGGAGCATAAACACGGGCACAGACCATTTGGACTGAATGGCCTGATTCTGTGCTGCACATGTAATTCTATGTAAAGATCTTCTAAAGTTAGTAGCAAGTTCTTCATTTTAATATTTAAAATATCTATGACCCTTCCAGAATTAGTTATTTCTGGCTTCAAAGGCTGAATCAATGTACACTCCAAAATGCTGGAAAATGCACCAAAAGAGTGTCAAAAATCAATATTTTCTGGGGAAGTATCTCACCAGAACTTCTTAGACAATGAATTGTGCACCTTCAGTGCTCATGTCTCATTCATAACTTTCTAGATCCCTCCACTGCAAAAAATACTCTTTTGTGTAAATCAGTATTTCACTGCCACATGTAATTGAAGCACACCAAAATATCCATTACACAACAAGCCTATGTCCCACTGCACTCTCCCCATAACTAGTTTTTATATCATAGAAAGGACTTTGGGTTTCAATTGTCAAAGAAAAACAGATCAACTTCTGAAATGTCATCTCTAAACATTGGTAAAAATCCTAGAATCCCATCTAATAAAACACAATTGAACCTATTCAGTCACCGTAAAGCAATGACCCTCATTATAGGTCTATAATTCAGAGCTGTTGTTGGTTGTTATTTAAGCTGTAAGCTTTCTTGGGGTGGTATCATCTGGTTTTCCAGCTGTCTTGGGAGATTTTATGGTTATGGGGTGGATCAGTGGTGAATGTGAACTGTACCGTATCTGGATAGAGAGATCTTGGTGGACCCAGTGGTCCTTTCTTGCCCGTCTTGTATGTTCATATGGTCATCCATACTCACTCAGGAGCTAAGGCATTATTCATATGCAAATATGTTTTTATCACAAAGAAGTAGAAGCCACTTAACACAGACTGCTTATTTTATCCTGGAAACAAACACCATATCTGGACGGGCATATTGAAATAATATTCAAATGACAGAAATTCAACGTATATTCCATAATTTGTGCCATAGCAATGTTCAGGGGCAGGTTAAAGAGCCAATTTTAAGTGTATATGGTCTACAAACCAATGCATCAATGTATAAAGTACAAAGTGGTTTAGCATTGGTAATATTTTCGATTTCCATATTGATGAGATGTAGATGCAAAGTGATCAATTGAAGAGGCTTAAGTATTTTTTGCACTCAAACTGTATCAGCAAAATTCTCAGAACACTTTGAGCACTAGAAGATTCTTGGAGACTTAAAGGCATTTTTCTCCTTTGAAGATATAAGTAATTAATTTGAAGTTGGTAAAGCAAGTAAAACATCTTAATAAACAATGAGATGAAAGCATGGCTCCTGCAGTTAATTCATTGCTGGAATTCATTCCCAAACTACCATCATTGAAAAAGAATCCAAAAAACAATCTCAGTCTACATAGATTAGGATTGTGAAGTTACAAATTGACAAATTCAACTGGCAGTTCAGATGAATATTTAATGCAAAGTATTCTTAATCAATCTGCATTACAAGCTACAATGATTGACCAACCACAAAACAAAGGACATTTTATAAATGCTACCTAACGAGACGGTTGGCTGATAATTTTGTAAACTAGTGTTAACCTCGCTTTTTGAAACTGCATCAGATGAAAAACAGACAAATCTTATTTTTGCCAGTGGGAGTTGTGTGTGTGTCTTAGCCAGCATTCTTCTCTCAATACCACTCCAAAAAAAAATAAAACAGTTGAACTGGTCACTCAGCTCATTGTGCACCAGCAATCCCATAAACAGCAATGACTGCCAAATTTACCTAGACAACAACAGTCACCACTTTCCAAAAGTAATTCACCTTGTGAAGCACGTTGGTATATTTCAATGCTGTTGCAACAAACAACTTTTAAAATTAACTACAGTCAAAATGGAAGCTGCTGTCTTTGGCTCTGGTAACTTTCAAAATGGAAGACCAGAAACAATGATGAGCCACTCACTGCCTTGAGTTTAGAAACCAACAAAAGTAAGTTACATTGATGGCTGAAATAGATTATTTGAAATGTTAATATATGTGGTTGGACTGGCAACATTGCAACATTGCAATTTCTAGTCATAATGGAGTGTGAAGCTCAAGCAGGGGGTGACGTTCTAAGTAAAATCTGTTGTTTTTGTTGATTTTCTCCAAATGTACCTGGGTTTTTTTGGGGTCCAATTCCTCCACCCCGATTTTCTTTTTAAAAAATTTGGAAAATGGTTGTAAATTCTAACAACTATCTTTATAAGAGGCTCTTGAAATCCACTTCTACGTATATCTGTGCCTAGTAACACTGGATGTATTAACACTATGTAAAAGAAAAGAGAAGACTTGCATTTATATGACCCCAGGACGTCCGAAAGCTTCACAGTCAATGAATTACTGTGGGTGAGAATTAATGTGGGTGGGAATGGCAGCAAATTGCACCTGGGGAACTTCATTTCAATATTACTTCCTGCACCATATATCCCATAACTGGAAATGCACGTGATGCACAAAATGGGTGACGGATCACTGCTTCATTTTCCAAATGAAACACTCTTTTTGCACCTGAAAATCATCCATTGCCAATCAAAGCAAAATCATAATAGGACTTAATGTGGCTTTTGGTGGTGTGGGGTTCACCAACATTGTGACGCTACTGTTATTATTCTCAGTCTTGGTGGTATCCTGAAATATGACCTTGGCTTTTTGAATAGGTTTCATAATAAGTATAATAATAGATCTGTCGTGTTCAATGTTGGTGGGAAGTGGGGACTGTCTGTGTGTGAGAGCGAGTAAGTGAGGGTGAGGGTGCAGGCATTCCTGCCCGACTATAATCTGAGCCTATTTTATATTAAAGCATGGTATAGGGATAGATGTGAAAGGTCCACTATTGGTATCTGTCATTGTCCCTGACCCAGAAATATGGTGGAGGCAAGTGGAGTTTTCCTACTCGAGCAAACATTACACAATACCGTTTCACAATATAACTGCTGATGGCTTTCAACTGCACCTTGTAACCATGTTTAACCACTAGTTAGAGGCAGTCTGAGAGCAGATATTTTGCACGGACTTCCCCTGGTTTAACATCATGGCATTCTGCTCCAGTGACATAGGGTATACTGTCTTGGCCCGTTGTTCAGATTCATAAGCCTGGATTTTAACTTATTTAACAGTAGGACCTGTTTTAAATTTTTCAAATCAGTTTCCCGCCCACAGCAAGCCAGGTTGAGAGGATGGCTGGCTGTCGAGCGGGAAAAGGGAAGGTGGGAGAGATCGTGGGCCGTGGAAGGTCGGGAGAAGATTTGGACATTGGAGGTCAGGAGGGAGTTGGACATTGGGAGGGGTCGATCAACCGTGGCCGGGGCGGCTGGGGGGAGGGTTTTGGCCGGTCGCGGGGGTCCGATCGCAGCAGGTTAGCTTGGTGAGCCAAGGGGATGTATTTTCCTGCTCCACATGACCAACAAGCAGTACAATAAAGGCACTTTCCTCATGGATCCGGACCTCCTCACCTCCTTTTACCTGCTGTGATTCTTGTGGCCCGGGAAACCCGTACTGGAGGCGTAATTTAAAGATGTCTTAAATTCAATTTAAAAACCCCACTTAACATTAATTGCTCCGATAAATACCCGCCTGCCTGCACTAATTATCAGCAAGTAGGTTACTCGGGACTGGGTTGTGGTCACGCTGCAAAAAATCTATTATTTTAACTTGCCACCCACCCTCAACTCACCCATTCTTGGGGGTTAAAATTCTCCCCCTAATGTCACGGGAATAGAATGTCACAATGTTCTGTCAGAGAAAGTTCTCTGCAAATGTCTGTTCTTCAGTGTCTCTAACCAACAAATGGAAAGTATAAAATCCTGTAACAAGAGTCACACAACAGTAAAAGTACAGATATCTGCTTTTAGGATCATGGTGCAATTCAGTAGAACATACCTTACATTAAAAATAATAATTAAATACCCTTAAGGTTGATAAGAATACCTGTTTAATGTCAGCCTTGGCTTCGGGGTAGCATTCTTGCCTCTGATTCAGAAGTTCATGGGTTTAAGCCCCACTCCCATGGACCTGAGCACATAATCTAGGCTGACACTAAGGCAGCACTGCATTGTTGGAGGTGCCGTCTTTCAGATGAGATGTTAAACCAAGGCCTCTGTCTGCCTGCCTGTAGAAGATCCCATGGCACTCTTCAAAGAAGAGCATGGAGTTCCCCCAGTGTCCGGGTCAACATTTGTCCCCCACCAACACCACAAAAACAAATTAACTGGCCATTCCTCTCATTGCTGTTTGTGGGACCTTGTTGCCTGCAAAGTGGCTGCCACATTTGCCTACACAAAGAAAGTAACCTCACTTCAAAAGTAATTCATTGATATTAAAGCACCTTGGACGTCCTGAGGATGCGAAAGGAGCTATATAAATGCAACTCCCTTCTTCTAGCTTTAAAATTAATGAGGTATACCACTCCATTAAAAGGTGCCAGTGTTATTGCTTTGAACTTGGGAGGGATGTAACAGTTCCAGTTTATGCATTACTTACAGTTAAGTAGAGCACTGGAATATTTTATAACCCAAATAGGTACAAAGGTGTTCTCGGCTGCCAGTGTCTGCTAATTTCACTAATAACGGGGCTGTGCTTCAGGCCCTTCAAGCAATCTGTAGGTTAAAGTTTTGCTTGATCCGGCATTTGTCAACATTAAAGCAGCGGCAACATCCCACACACACTTCAAACTTAATGCCAAGAATTTTACCTAAAATGGGTCAGTGATGTACAATGCAGAGACCAGTTGTTTATTTTAGATCTCATTAATTTTTAATGCTTGTTGTCCTTCAACCCTTCTTCTTCGCAAACATCGGGGTGCTGACTCTTTATCAGATAACAGACATATTTTTTGAGGGGAGGTGAGAGTGGACAGTGTTCTCTGTGCTATCAATAGATTTACAAATTAGTGGAAGGGACACAGCCTGGAAGCTTTAAAAATATCCTGAAACAAAATTATGAGATTTGAACAAATGAAGATTGTCGATAGTATACATGTAAAAAAAGGTGGATTAAACTGTATGCTTTCAAATAATCACAGTGCACCAATGCTCAGTATGAAGCCGGATTAATAAAGAAGAACACCTATGGAGAATATCAGGTAAACATTCCAAGAGCAAACATCAAGTTGTAGAGTGGAATCAATGGCCTGAAAACCGGGGGCAATTTTCCAATATACACTGGCTGTGTGTGGCCCCACCATTGGTGTGAGGTCACTGAGAATTTATCTCTATGGCTGTAATTCATGCCTGAGTATTATAGAATCATAGAAAGTTACGGCACAGAAGGAGGCCGTTCGGCCCATCGTGTCCATGCCGGCCGAAAAAGAGCTACACAACTTAATCCCACTTTCTAGCACTTGGTCCGTAGCTCTGTAGCTCTCAGCACTTCATGTGCACGTCCAAGTACTTTTTAAATGAGCTGAGGGTTTCTGCCTCTACCACCCTTTCAGGCAGTGAGTTCCAGACACCCACCACCCCCTGGGTGAAAAAAATTCTCCTAAGCTCCCCTCTAATCCTTGTACCAATCACTTTAAATCTATGCCCCCTGGTCACTGACCCCTCTGCTGAGGGAAATAGGTCCTTCCTGTCTGATATTATACATGTGATCCTGACTGAATGGTGCCAATTTTTCTGCGTGGCCTAGTTTGCAGGACGTTGTGAGGAGGAAATAGGAACAGAAGCCCACAATGCCTGATCTCCGTCCCATTTATGTTTGATGTTCAATCCTTGGGGCACCACCAGCATGGGTGGGAAGTTCTCTTCTCTTTCAGGTGGAATCATTCAAATGTTATGTAAATGACACAGGAGTCATGTCAAATTACCTCAGAACTTGAGTTTGAATCCAATCACGATTGGATGAAAGTGCCCTACTTCTGCTGGCTCCAAGGATCCCACAGAAATGAATTTGTCTGATCTCAGTTTCTAGTGAGCACAAACTTATGGCACAAAACTGCCCTTAATTTGACGCACATTAGCACTACCGTTGTAATGTTGGGAAACACAGCAGCCAATTTGTGCACAGCAAGGTGCCACATACAGCAATGAAATAAATGACCAATTAAAATGTTTTGGTGATGTTGGTTGAGGGATAAATGTTAGCCAGGACACCGAAACAACAACCCTGCTCTTCTTGGAATAGTGCCATGAGATCTTTTACTTCCACCGGAGAGGGTAGATGGGGCCTTGGTTTAACTTCTCAGCCAAAACTCCAGCAGTGCAGCACTCCCTCAGTACTGCATTAAAGTGTCAGCCTAGGTTATGACCTCAACTCGCGGAGTGGTGCTTGAACCCATGACCTTCTGACTCAGAGGCAAGAGTGCTACTACTGACACCTAAACAACATAAAGCAATTACTTGTATTTATATAGTGCTTCTCATGCACAGGAAGATGCCTCAGAACACTTTGGAATGAGGAGAATAGGCATACAGTGGACAACATCCATTGGGAAATGGGAGGAGAATAGAGGGGCTAGGGGAAGGAACTGAATGCACGGTTGGAAAGGAGGATATTGAGGAGGTCTTTGAAAGCAGGAAAGGAGGAGGTCAGGTGGAGAGAATTGGACAGAGAGTTCCAGAGGTCAGAAGCTGGTGGTGAATTGGTGGCCACCAATAGCAGAATGATAGAAGTGAGGGCTGAGGAGAAGCGTGAAGTTAGAGGAGCGCAGAATGTGCAGGGGTATTAGGCAGGTGGAGACCACTAAGGGGGATGAAACCATGGAGAAATTAGGAAGCCAGTGAAACACAGAAAAAACAGGGGCACTGGGTGTGGAACTTAGTGCAGGCTGTGGCGTTTGACTGCGTTGAAGCTTGTGCAGGGTTGAGATGGGATGGCCAGCTAGGAGGACCAGAAGTCAAACCTTGAGGTGATGAAGGCATGAACTAGGGTTTCGGCAGCAGAAGGAGAGAGATAAGGGAGGAAATGGACAATGTTGAAGAGCTGGAAGAAAGAGATTTTGGTAACGGAATTGCTGTAAGGTTTAGAAAGTTGAACTCAATGTTAAGGGGAATATCCAAGGCTCCCCATCTCATGACTCAGCTTGAGATGGCAGTTGGGAAGTTGATGGAATCGAGGCCAGAAGCATGCAGCTGCTGATGGAGGCCAAAGAGTTTTGACAATATTCAGCTGGAGCAAATTTTGGCTTATCCAGGTCTTGATATCTCATAGGTAATTTGAGAGTGTGGCAACAACCTTTGGGTCAATAGAGGAGGCAACAAGGTAGAGTTGGATGTCATATGGAAGCTGATCTGTGCTTCTGGACATTGAGAGACAGCATGTAGATAGTGAAAAACAGAAAGATCCATTCAACTGTTTTATACACACACATACCACATGCAAGGTTGATGAACACCAAGTGTTTTGTGTGAAAGTGGTCTTGCAGTTAGACTGTTCCATGGCATTTCAAGCTACTCCATAATGTATGCTGCTTTTTCTATGGTTGTTTTCGATTAATTAGATTTATGAGAGAAGGCACTGTAATACTACATAATTCCAATATTGCTCCCGTGGAGCATCACCAGATGGCAGCCTCAATGGGTGGCAGAGACAGGTAAAACCAATTTTCAAGGACTTTAAATGTAAGATGTTCCAGTCTTTGTATACACTTCTGACTACATTGAGGAAAATTGGTGTAACTTGTCCCATCAATGTAAGAAGTGGAGAAAAACAGCAACTTCAGAATAGCACATGGCGGACTACAGGCATCAGGCTCAACAAGAAATAATAGGGCCGATTTTACAAATACATGTTACTAGCAGGGAGCGATGCCTTAATTTTCCATCCATCGGTTTTAATAGAAAAAGAAAGTGGGAAGCATGCCTGTGATTTACCCATAAACGCTGAAGGCAGGCTAGGCTCCCTGCCAATAGCATGCATTCAGAATATCAGGCCTAATGTGTACACAAGTTTGTGTCACACAACTTTTAACAAAATGTATATTCTCAACTAAAAATACATTGTTGTTGCAAATGTCTCATCTTACAAATCCTGTGAAAGCATAACTCGCAAGTGCATTAATAATACATGCTAAATGTTAAACAGCAGGCTCTCCCTGTATGGACCTTGTCGTGATAAAAATGTCACTGAATTTTTCTAGAAGCTAATGGATAGGTCGATGGATTCCACAATAAACCCCATACAATATGCAGCAATCAACAAAGACCCCACGAATAGAAATATACCGATAAAGTGAACATTAGCTCAGATGTGAACTGATTGGCTCTGAATTATGAATAAACTGCTGGGTGAAGGAACATTGCACACTGTGCTTTCTGCTTCAGAGGCATGGCTTTTAAATAATGCTATACTTGATCAATTACTAGATTACAGCAGGGCTTCTCAAACTTTTTTTATGCTGTCTCTCATCAAAAGCTTCTTGCACTCACTGGTACACAAATACTGGTATACAAACACTGGTATACAAACATCACATTTCCTTAAGGACCTGGATTTGAATTTAGCCCATGTACTGTTGTCCAATTGTTTTCTCTTTCTCTACAAGGTGATTAAGGTAATGGTAACATTAGCTCTTATCCTATAGCCCAGAATATTTTTTTGAAAAAGCATTTCGGTCAGTCAGTATTGATAAAAATGGCAGGAAGGCTCCCATAGCTGCACAACCGTTGTGACTCCGCCTCTTTCTCACAGCCAGAGTGATGGGGCAGTGACTCAATATGTGAGCACGAGCAGCAATTATTTTCTGAGTTTGGGGTCAAGGAACATGGGGAAAACTTGAAAAATTGAGGTGTATCCTGCAAAAATAAAACATCATTGAAACGTGGGAAAAAGAACAATCTGAAATCCTTGCTTTCTCATACATTCTGACATATCCATTGCTTAAATGACTGGAGTCCTGATTTGCTACCTCCAGCCTAAATCACAATCTTTTACATTTTTCTTTCGCTGCAATCCATTTGAACATGTTTTACACCTCATCGTTTAACAACCATTGGGTTAGAGGATGTCTTTTTTTTTAATTGCACTTTCTTTTTGTCTGTTTATAAATACCTAAGATTATATGAATCATATTGAAATGCATAATTCCGTCACTTGTGTACTGATATTATCGTGATAAAAATGAGGTGCAGCTTTTCTGACTCTTCTCCCAAAGGCACTGCTCCTTAAGGCAAAAACAATCATTGGAGTTTGTTTTAATTGACAATAGCAATTACAATTTAATGTGCAATGTACAATAATTAGATTTTCCAAATTGCTGAAATACACTGGCACAATTGACAGAGTTGATTATGAATAAGCTCCTGCGAGGTTGAAATGCATCCATTCCCGAGAAAATGAGTGGGTCAGCTTTACACATTGTCATGACCTATGACAAATTTTATCAACAGGTTAATGACATTAACCCTGGGCTCTTCCACTATAGTGCCACTTGTAATCCTCAGAGTTTAAGGCTGAAGGATATTTGGTATTTAAAGTAACAACCGACAGAGAAGAAACAATTGGATAAGGGTATGCCTTAAGTGTCACTTTCCAAATCATCAGATCACGCTTATGAGATGCTATTTTACGCAGAGTGCTTTTTTCCCCAAATATGGTATGCAATATATGACATATAAATCCACAATGTAAACTTAAATTATAACCCATCTTTTCAGTATATCTCCAGTTGCATATGTATCTCCTGCTACACACCATCTTTTCCCATGATAACCATATAAAAGATGTAAAAAGTTAACTATCTTAATCCTAAGAAATAGTTTTGGGGATGAGTAAATGCGTGCAACTTTGCGAAGTTCCAATAAAATCCAGGGGTGAAAGGGTTAAGTTTGCTGTATTACCATCTAAGTCCAAACTAACAATAATTGAGCATTTTCAGTTCTTTTCAATAATTTTCAGTATGTTTTAAATCAAAGCCATTTTTACACATAATTCCAAAGACTGACATACCCCCATATATTTATGTACTTCTGCTGCCTCTTTCTGCCCATCATAGACTTATGACGCCTACATTCCACATCCCACATCTCAACCGAGAGAGGAGGCACATGGATGTGTGGAGATTATTGTATGTGAGATTCTTATACCAGTCTTTACTTGAGGAAACTTCCTTGCTCATACTCTCCAACCTTAACAAATACACATCTGTTCTTTGTATCCAATGAGGGTAATTTTAACTTTGGATGATGGTGTAAAATGGGCGATATCGAATTAGCTGCTCAAACACCACTACTGATTTTCCTTTCCATTGAAGGGAAAACTGGGGCAAGGTGTAAAATGGCAGCTAGTTCGATATCGCCTGTTTTACACCACCGCACAAAGTTAAAATTACTCCCAATGTGTGCAGCTAACCACTGTACGGCACTGATCTAGATGAAGGCGTTGGGGGTACGATCTGCAAATTTGCAGATGATACCAAGATCTGTGCGGGTATCAGGACTGTAGACTGTAGACGATGCTCGACTGCTTCAGGCAGATCTTGATGTGTTGGGGGACTGGGCTCGTGACTGGCAAACAATGTTTAATTTGGAGAAGTGCAGCGTTAAGCATGTGGGCAGGACAAATGCTCAACATACTTACACCCTTCAGGGAAAAGCATTAAAGCAGGCGGAGAAAGAAAATGATCTGGATGTTCTAGTGCATAGGTCTCTAAAGATTCATGAGCAATGCCTTGAAGCGATAGCTACAGTGAATAGGGCGTTGGGGTGCATTTATAGGACAGTTGACTGCAAGACAAAGCATACTATTTTGTCCTTGTACAAGACCATGGTTAAGCCTCATTTGGAATACAGTCTCCAGTTTTGGTCTCCTCGCATGGTGGGTGATATTGAGACTTTGGAAAGGGTGAAGAGGAGGGCAACTAGACTAAATCCCAGCTTAAAGCATCTTAGTTATCAAGATAGGCTAAAAGAGCTGAGATCCTACACTTTAGAGAAGCGTAGACTTAGGGGTGATCTGATTGAGGTTTATAAAATGATGAAAGGAATAGATTGTGTTCCAGTTGACAGTTTGTTCCAATTAAATATGTTAGGGAGGACTAGGGCTCACAATTATAAGTTGTACAAGGCAATATCTAGGTTAGACGTCAGGAGATGGTTCTTTTCCCAGAGAATAGTTGCCCTCTGGAACAGGCTGCCAGCTCGAGCAGTGGACGTTGATTCGCTGAATTCCTTCAAGCGAGAGCTGGACCTGTTTCTGGCTGGGGCAGAGATCACCTCTTACAAAAGATGGGTAACTGCATAGAATTAATAGGGCCAGAATAATCACCTGGAGTAGCTTCGATCGCCAAAGAGGTCAGAGAGGAATTTCCCAGATGTTTTCCCACCCAAATTGGCCTGGGTTTTTATCTGTTTTTTTGCCTCTCCGAGGAGCTCACATGGTGTGGGGTGGGGAGTATATATATTGTGATATACAAGGTATCACGATTGTGCGGGACAGGCTGGATGGACCAAAGCGTCTTTTCCTGTCCATCATTGTTTGCATGTTCGTAAGTTGTTCAGAAATTAAAATATGATTTATGGAGATGTTCAATGTTTCAATATTCAATTTCTGGAAATAAGAATAGGAAAAGGAAATACACCTTAAATGGGAAGATTTTAAATGAAGTAGAGGAGCAGAGGGGCCCCGCTGTACAGATAACCAGGCCATAAAAGGGGGCAGTGCAAGTAGATAAGGCCGTAAAAAAGGCAAACAAAATTCTCGGTCTGAGGCAAAGAGCACAAAAGCAAAGAGTTAAGGTTGAATTTCTACAAGACTTTACTTAGGCTGCACTTGGAGTTCTGTGTCCAGTGTCAGGCACCACATCATAGGAAGGATATGAATACAATGGAAAAGCTGTAGCATAGATTCACTAGGATGTTACCAGGGATAAGGAGTTACATTGTGAAGATAGACTTGAAATGTTTTACACTAGAACTGAAAAGATCAAGAGGTGACTTAATAGAAGTCTTCAAGATTATGAAGGATTATTGTAAGGTAGATAGTGATAGATTGTTTCCTCTGGTTAACAAGAAGGCACAAATTTACAATAATCACACAAAGAATTAAAGGGGATGTTAGAAATTGTTTTTGTTACACTGAGTTGGGTTAGAATGTTCAATTCTCTGCCACAAATCATTGTTGAAGCAGAGTATGTAATAGGTAATTAGATATCTGTTTGAAAAAGAGTAATATTAAAGAGTATTGAGGGCAAGCAGAAGAATAGAATTAGACTAGGTGGCTCATATGGAGAAAACACCAGGACAAAATTGATGGGCCACTTGACCTGATTCAGTGTTGTAACACTCCTTGATCCTATGAACTTTGCCTGTATTTTTTTCCAAATCTTTCATCAGATTATACACATTGATATGGTATTGTATTCCCTTTTTTATATTATTTCTCTTCTGTAGTATCTTCTTACTGCTGCTTCTCATTTCCATCTTTCCACCTTCAGCAGGACAATTTGAGTGATCTGGCTTGTGGACTTCAATGACGCATGTTGTCAAAGCAGTTCAGGGGTTGACTGAGAGACATTCTGCTCCCATTCTTTTACTTAAGTCACTACTTCTTAATCTTACTAATCTAATGTTGCCACCTAATCTTCCTACCTGTACTGTTTCCCCCGTGGGTAGCCAGTGCCTTGTAGTCACTCATAATTACCTTCTTCAGTGTCACCTTTTTTGTCCACATCATTGGTACCTAAACAAGTATACCTATTGGACAAATCCAGCTCTATGGACAAACTCCTTTCTACCTTGACCTGTCGCCTCTTGCCCTCTCTGCTGATGGTCACCCAGTCTCCCTTACCAGCTACTCTACTCCTAACGACCAGTGGGGTGACCATCCTTTGGAACGTTTGATTCAACCTTTTCCCTTCCGAATGTTGTGGACCATGTCCAGTTGACTCTTAAGCTGTGCAGCTTCCTGCTGGAGGATTGCAACCTTCATACATATGTACTGAGGGATAAGGAGTTACATTGTGAAGATAGACTTGAAATGTTTTACACTAGAACTGAAAAGATTAAGAGGTGATTTAATAGGAGTCTTCAAGATTATGAAGGATTATTGTAAGGTAGATAGTGATATTGTTTCCTCTGGTTAACAAGAAGGCACAAATTTACAATAATCACACAAAGGATTAAAGGGGATGTTAGAAATTGGTTTTGTTACACTGAATTCAGTTAGAATGTGCAATTCTCCGCCACAAATCATTGTTGAAGCAGAGTATGTATGTTGAAGTGGTGGAAAATATGAATATTACAGCTCAACATGAACAACAATTCAGGCTTACGCTCTTTAATGTCATTAAATTTTGATTATCCTATCAGTGATAACTGTTAGCTAGTTTTGTTAAGGGTTCGATCAGAAAAGTGAATAAGCAAATGCTTAATATGCTTGGATTACATTCCTCTGGGTGTTATTGATAAGCAGCCATTAACCCTTAGCGCCTGCCTAAAAATAACACATAGAGACTGCAGTACATCTATTAAACCGAAAGGTCTTCGACCTGAAACATTAACTCTGTTCCTTTCTCCACAGATACTGCCTGACTTGCTGAGCTTCTCCAACATTTTCTGTTTTTATTTCAGATTTCCAGCATCTGCAGTATTTTGCTGTTGACATCCATTAAGTGTTTGCACCTGAACTTGGCCAATCAGAATAGGCTCCGATGACAAGCAGTGGGGTGAGCGGAGGTCATGTCCATAATGTGTCAGGGCAGTTCCACAATCACCAGTCACTCATAGTAGCACATAAGATATGGCTCAGAACTGGCTCACTGGATATACTCCTCAGAAGGATCCCTGAATGGGACTGCAAGTCTTTTTTTTAAGTTTTGTCATTCAGTATGCAACTAAATTTAAACAGAAAATCCCAGTTGAAGTAGACTTCAACTGAATCAGTCAATGTTTGATATTTTAATTTGCTTTTTCAGGCTTGAAAGTTCTTGCTAGACTGGTTTGAAAACCAATTTTAGTTTAGCTTTATTTTCGACAATCCCAAGTGAAATGAAAATATTCCATCAGCGTTCCGTATGATCCTGAAAGTTGCTGCAAACACCCGGCAAGTTCTAAATATTACCTGTGAAAAATTAAATCCAACCTGCTTTTAATAAGGCTACATTAGGAGGTGTTGAAGGCATTTATAATCTCCATGCCATTTAAATTGCAGTACTTCTAAGCTTCAGACTGTCACCAGACCGATGCGTCTGTGCCGTTTCTGTATTTCAGTCTGCTCGATGTGTATCTGTGCCTGGATGTCTCTGTTCTGTGCGTGTGCCCTTCGCACCTCAATTCTCTCTGCTTTTTTAGTTACTGTGGGGAAATATCTCCCATTGCTGACGGCAGGAGACACATGGGAGCAGACTCGGTGAGCTATGCCGCTCGCTCGCTGTAGAAGATCACGGACCACCGCTACTGAAAGCAATGGTCTCCGTCTGCCCTCCCCTCCTAATCTCTCTTATACACATCAAGTAGTGGATCGGGAGAACCAGAAGCATCAAACGAAACCTTGGCAAGTGGGGCGTTCAGTCCTTTATTGTTTTAAGGAACTATTCTTCCACATAAAACGGGTTGAAGGCAAATACGTTAGTTAACAGCATGTATACACTCTGTATTTTGATTGAATGTTTCAAATGTAAACTTTTCCTCCACCATTTGAAATGACTGGAATTCGATGTACCAAGTCTAATTAATATATATATATATATATGAGAAAACTCCATACAAATGCGACTGAGATTAAGGCAAAGCTCGCAAAATTGCCCGTGACAGGCAAGCAAATTGATCGTCCTGAAATATATCTCCAGACAAATCCAAAATCTCTAGACAAA
The DNA here is from genome assembly GCF_035084215.1 of Heptranchias perlo. NCBI lineage: Eukaryota > Metazoa > Chordata > Chondrichthyes > Hexanchiformes > Hexanchidae > Heptranchias > Heptranchias perlo. The sequence goes on along the minus strand of NC_090328.1, from coordinate 126,626,140 downwards.
ATGAAAAGGGATCGGAATAAATCCTTACCTTTCACGAAGTACAGGAAGACAGTCAGCCAAAGACCATCCAGCCATTTCCGCGCCTGCATTTTTAACAATCTTCTGCTCTTCACAAAACATGCATCTCTGAAAGGAAGGATGAGAACCACCATCGGTTTAAAGTGTCTGTCCGCTTAACTGGATTTCAAGATTTCAAACATGACTTTCTAATGCAGCACTAATCTGACTGAAGCGTTTCACCTAACGAGGACACCTGTCGATCGTTGTGATTCACAGCCTTCTCGCATCCAAACTGGCAACAACTCAAAAGAAAATCGCTTGCAGGGAGAGACTCCGTCTTAAGAACCTTGCAGCACAGAAGGAGGCCATTCGGCCCATCGTGCCCTGTGCCGGCTGTTTGAAAGAGTTATCCAATTAGTCCCACTCCCCTGCCCTTTCCCCATAGCCCTGCAATAAAAATCTTTTTCAAGTATTTATCCAATTCCCTTTTTGAAAAGAAAAAAGAAAATTCCCTTTTGAAAGTTACGACTGAATCTGCTTCCACCGCCCTTTCAGGTTGTGCATTCCGGATCATAATAACTCACTGCGTTAAAAAAAAGTCCCCTTGTCTCCCCTCTTACCATAATGTTAGGGATGTGCAGGGCACCTTGTCATGATTTAAGAATATCAGCAAGCACATTAGTTCAGAGACCCAGATCGTTCTGGGGCAGCTTACAATGCAATACCTGGGATAACTTTTTTATATCATGGGTTTCTCAGTCAAACTGTTAATGTGCCTGTACGTTTTTAACTCCCAGTTCTCACATTGCAGACTAGTGTCGATTGTTTTTTTTTAAATGTCTGTCTTTACACTTTCATGTAACGCGCTTTGCCGCGAGTTGCACCAGCCCATGAACAGCCCTCCCCCATTCGGTCCCAACGAACGGCTATGGTCATTGATCCTCTCGATCAGACACTTCACAAGATGTGCCATCATCCGCCGCTTCCATCTCCTCCACCTTCCCAAAGCAAAGTCACCTTGGGGTTTGAAATTCACGAGAAAATCTGTGAATGTTCTGTCCATTATCCGGAAAGACAAAAATAAACTAATAATGCAGAAAAAAAGTCCTCAATTATGAATATTTCTTTTCTATATGATGGTTATCCAGTATTTGGACAATAGGTTTGTAGAAACACGATGGGGAGGAGGGAATGATTAAATTACTGACATAATTAATTAGTCGCAAATATCATCACTGTCAATGCTCACCTAGCGTTTTGCTGGGACTATCAGCATATTATCAATGCCCGTGCTTCTGTATGGCTCTATTAATAATAGATTAGTGATTACCTGACTGATCGTTCCTACTTCATCTTAAGAGAAAGTCGAATTGTTGGTCACTGAAGATTATGACCAAAAGCGAACTGGTGCAGAGTAACAGTTCTGAACGGTAATGATGGAAAAGGTATGGAAAAGGTTTGCAAAGGCACATTTAAGACGAGTCAGAGAGCAGAAGTTGTTACTGGGTAGCAATGGATTGTGAACAGCTTACAGTACATGCACAAGTAAAGGCAGACTTACTCGGTCTTTATCTCGAAAAAATAAAAAACGGTTGTCACTTCTGTGACAAAACAGCTGCTGCATGAGATACGAAGATGTAGCGACAACCAAAAAGTGGACGGAAATCCCACCCCCTGCACCGACCCAAGATCGTAAGCATTCCATTGGATCAGAGTGGACACCAATCAGATGTGACTTCGAACCTGACTAGGGATTTTCGAGGCGTGAAGATTTCACCACTAAAAGATCGAGATGGAGAGTCAACTCCAAACTTACACATTAACCTCGTTTATTTATTAAGATTCTCATATAGGCAATTCCAGTTTTACGTTGGGTTCCCGACCAAAGTCACCAAACAAACACAGTAAGGGGGGCAAAGGAAAGCCAGCACGGACCAATCCAATATAGTCTTTGACATGTCCTAAAGACTTAATTTCATGCCACTTATATTTTATAACAAATTATAATCCTTTATTAAGTCTACGAGCCTTGTTTTAGGCCACGCAGAATGGATAAGGAGTAAGATACGGTTTAAATGTACCTTGCTTGGTTTGGGCATCTCTAGGTGCATATGTAAAAGCATTTCTGGTAATGTAACAAATCAGCATCAGATTCTTAATGTAAATGGCTCTCACTCTGATAAGAAACTTCCATGATTTTATTAATAGGAGACATAGTCATAATCAGATAATGGCACATAGGTGATAAAATGATGAATAGTAGTAGTGGAAGGACAGAGGGAGACTGGTGGTAGAGTACATTTTGTACTGGTCCTTCTTTTGGGCCTAGCTTCACATTTGTTTCAGACTGATTGAATGAAAGTTTCCTCCGTCTGTTAGCTGTGAAGATCTTTTTTTAATAGCGAGAGACTAGGAACTGTGGAAGAGCAAAGGGATTTGGGTGTCCAGGTACGCAAATCACTGAAAGCTAATTCACAGGTAGGAAAGATAATCAAAAAGGCTAATGCAATATTGGCCTTTATCTCAAGGGGGCTGGAATACAAAAGGGAGGAAGTGAAGCTTCAGTAGTACAGCACCTTGGTCAGACCCCATCTGGAGTATTGCGTTCAGTTTTGGGCACTGCACTTCAGGAAGGATATATTGACCTTGGAGTGGGTACAATGCAGATTGACCAGAATAATACTGGGGCTTAAAGAGTTAAATTATGAGGACAGCTTGCATAAACTTAGCGTGTCTTCCCTTCAGTTGAAAAGGTTGAGGGGTCATGTAATTGAAATGTTTAAAATGATAAAAGAATTTGATAGAGTAGATACAGATAAGTTATTTCCACTGGTGAGGGAATCCAAAACAAATGGGCACAATCTTAAAATTCAGGATTCAAACAGAAAGTACTTTTTCTCACAAATAGTAGTGTAAATCTGGAACTCTCTCCTCCAAAAGGCTGTGCTTGCTGGGGGTCAATTGGCATTTTCTGGACTGAGGTCGACAGATTTTTATCAGGTGAGGGTATCAAGGGATATGGAGCAAAGGCAGGTAAATGGAGTCGAGGTACAGATCAGCCATGATCTGATTGAGTGGCGGAAAAGGCTTGAAGGATTGAATATTCCTACATTTCTGCTAAAACGAAACAAAAACAGAAAATGCTGGAAAGACTCAGCAAGTGAGGTAGGATCTGTAGAGAAGGGAAAAGGTTAACGTTTCAGCATGACCCTTCATCAGAACTGGAAGATATTACAGATGGACAGCTTATAAGAACAAACAGAGTGAGGGAAGGGGGCAACAGGTGCACAAGAAAAGAAAAAGAATGAGCTGTAAAATGATTAGGTGGAGAGCAGGAATTGGTTGACTGACAGAAGTGATAATAGTGTAAGAGAAAAGGAGGCATGATGAGAGAAATTCGAGAAATAAAAGATACATATGAATCTCAGAGAATGTGTGACTAGTTAAAGCAGGTTAGCTAAATTGGAGAGGGGGGAGCATGAAAATTTGGCAAAGTGGAGCAGGCGCTGATGGCCCAGGAGTCTGCTGGAAGAAAAAGACAGGTCAACACCAAGGGTGCGGGCCACCCCACCAGTGATGTACCGATGGGGACCTCCATTCCAAGCAACAACCCACTCGCTCCTCCATCCCTGGGAACGCTGATACACCCATCCTACATTACCCGAACCTACTCTCAAGAGAGAAAATAGGAGCTGTGGTTAAATTCTGAAGTTGCTGAAGTCTATATTAAGATCAGATGACGGCAAAGTGCCCAGTAGAAAGGTAAGGTGCTGTTCCTTGAGCTTACATTGAGCTTCACTGGAACAGTGTAGAAGGCCAAGGGCAGAGAGATCAGAGTGGGAGTTGGATGGGGAATTAAAGTGACAAGCGGCAGGGAGTTGAAAGATGCACTTGCGGACAGAACGGAGATGTTCCACAGAGCGATCATCTAATCTACGTTTGGGCTCCCCGATGTAGAGAAAACCACATTGTGAGCAGTGAATACAGTGTATTGGGTTGGAGGAAGTACAAGTAAATGCTGTGTCACCCAGAAGATGTATTTGGGGCCCTGGACAGTGATGTGGGAGGAGCTCAATGGGCAGATGTTGCATCTACTGCACTTGCATGGGAAGGTGCCAAGGGAAGGAGAGCAGGTGTTAGGGGTCATGGAAGAGTGGGCTGGGTATCATGGGGGGAACGATCCCTTCAGAATGCTGAAAGAGGAAGGGAGGATAAAGCTACAGTATTTTGTTTTTTGTCTTACATAGAATGAGTTGGCCAGCACAAAATTCATGCCAAAAAAAACTATAAAGAAATTATCTCCTGTTCTGACTCAGTCATAGTGAGTTCAACATGAGCTTTGCACAGACGGAAGCAAGAAGAGGCAGTGCCTTCCCTGAGGATCAGTATTATTAAATGATATTGCCTTCGTAGCCTCTACTCTCATTTCTCCAAACCCTGATTCTACCCCTAAATATAACTGTTTAGAAGGCACCTTGCATAATATTTCTGCCGATCAAGCTGTACAAATTATATATTCAAGCAGCTTGGTACAGCTTCATATGCCTTGGTATTTTTCTGTATGTTACAGTTCTACGTGGCAAATAAGCTAAAAAGGAGCTGCATTACAGAGAGATTGTTTTAATTCAAAAATATGACCAACTTTTTTTGCTTGTTCTGTAATTAATATTGTGTGAAATATCGCTGAGCCACTGAGACCAAAAAGTCCCAAGTTCGATTCTTAGTCAGTCCTGCATTAGTTCAGTTCAGCGGGGACAGCAGCATAGACATTAAAACAAAAGCAAAAAATAAAAACAGAAAATGTTGGAAACACTCAGCAGGCCAGACAGCATCTGTAGATAAGGAACAGAGTTATCGTTTCAGGTCAATGATTATGTTTCCATTCTTCCCTGGGTACTTCTAACAGATCTGGAATGATTACAGATTGCAATGGAACCCAGTTGACTGAGCTGTTGCTGCTATTTACACAGCTAACATATTATTTCAAGTGCTCCCAGCCTTCAGTTATAGCCACTTCAAACTGTAATCTTTACTGTTTTCTTAGATTGTTTCATCTCTTTGTGTTTGTCTTCTTTGCCCGGAGTTACTTTCTCATTCATTATTTTCACCCATGTGCTGACCACACTCGAAACTAGGCTAGTCTGCTCCCTCTATAGTTTAAGTGAATCTCAATTCTTATCTTTAAATTAATAGCCAATGTCTCTTGAAATATAAATCATCTCTTCTCAGCCAACCTGGTTGATCCCCAAAACATAAATTCAATACAACGAGTGAATCAATCAGTTACTCCCACAACTCTATCCTTGATTATTCTGCCTGTATCAAGAACTAGTAATTAGTCAGAGAGCACAGCTTCTTTCAATTTCCAGGCAATTGGTTGATGACTTGCATTTTTAAAAGTAATATAGACAGGCTTCGCACCAGCGACCATTATACTGCTGTCAGTGCAAAGTGAAAACAATGTAAGTCTTCCACTTGGAGATGGTCTCACTTAAATTGATATGGGTCAGGTAGCATAACACTGCAGTTTTGGCACTGATGCAATTCAAATCTCGACATGACACCAGGTCTAAAACTGTAGCATAATGGCAGCATGAGTCACAAAATAAAATGTAGTGTATGCTAGTTAGATGCTGATAAATGCCCTGTAAGATCTAAGAGCCTACAGGCCTTGATCTGAAGACTATGCCAGCTAAAGACAGTCCTACAATTGATTTGCCACATTTTGTGCTATGTGCAGGAGGAATTGCCTGCAAGATTGCAGTGAACAACTGTAAGTGAACTGTGATTCCTACCTCTGTATGTCTTTCACTCCAACCAGTTCTGACGAAAATGTTATGTCAACCACAGAACTAAACAGTGCTCCTGTGTTTAAAACAGAGCCAGTGTTTAATTCCATGTTTGACATAATACTATGATGTAATAGGTTGTTACACTGAATAAAGCTGGCACGATATGTTCAGAGTTAGAGACCTGAAAAAATTGCTGATCCCAATTTGGCTGCCATGTTTTCTACAATACAACAGTGACTGTGCTTCAAACGTACTTCATTGGCTGTAAAGCACATTGGGATGACCCAAGGTCATGAAAGGCACTATATAAATGCAAGTCTTTCTTTAAAGTGTGGCCTGTTAAAGGGCTACCACCAGTTGTTTGGGAATTGTGCAGCTGGACTCAGTTTCTGGAGAACCTTGCCCAACAAGTCAATACTTTGTGGCATAGGATACACTGCTACATACTCAGTCTGTGATATCATGACCTAACAGTATTCATTTTCACAGCAATCTTCTTCCCTCCACCTCTTCCTCTGCTGACTTGCATAGGAACCAGTAGCCCTTTAAGACGTTGCGCAAATGACCATTCTTAATGTGTGAGCTAAGATGGTGAGTTTGGCAAGTTATTTGACTGTGGGGGAGTTAACATTTGAGCTTGATCCCATCCTTACCTAATGGCCACACTCACTCGCTTTCCAGCAGGGGTAACTGCTATTTTTAGCAACTCCACTTGAATAATTCCCACCATTGTGGCCAATCGTAGAATTACATTGATGACGTTCATTAAGAAAGACATGGCCAGGGCTATCCTGCCAATTGGGAACGGAAGATGGCAAGTGGTCCACAAGATGGAGAAAATTGGGATCTAAAAAACCCTAGAAAGCCTGTAAGCTCCAACCATATGATTAAATGAAAGAGATTCATTTCCATTCACAGTGGAATAAAACAAGAAGTTTGAGATGCTACCACCTCCAGGTCTAAACTTTGCCAAACTGTAAATATATCAGGGAATTTTGAGACTGTTAAAATGCCAGTGGCTAAAATTTACTCAGAGGAGTCCTAGACAAATTACTGCAGAATGTGTTAAAAAAAATGAAATTATATTGTCTTTTAATGAGTCAGTTGTACAGTTTGTTACAGCTACCCTACGTGACCAGAGCATCAATTTCAACAAAATCAGCCACAGAAAAGAGATTTGCACTTTGAAGTTCAACTTCAGAAACCTTTTGTGATTTTGCTGTGCGAAGATGGATGTTATAAACAAATAGTCACCAACAGCATCAAATTGAAGAACCAGAATCTTAAATGTTTTCAGACAGCTTTTTCAATGTAATTTCTAGTCTCTCTTGACAGTTTCAAGCTCTCAAAAGTAGACAATATTTTGAAAATGCAAAGGCACAAATTCTCTACTCATTTCACCAGATAAAGATAGATGAAAAAGGCCACGTGATTAATCTTAATTAATCAATCTAGAAAGCCTTGCAGTTCCCCCCCAAAAGATCTATGGCATCCCCTGAAGAAATACCTACAGTCCCTCTCCCCCCAAAAAAACCATAGTCCCCATAAATTCAGATTTGTTCCATTATATTAAAATTATCCATGAGTTAATCTCTTGTGTGCTCTTTTCATTGAGATGCAGTATCATAAGAAAACTGGTTGTTTCAATTAAATTTGTAAAAATAATACAATCATGACAAAATAGTAATAAATTTAAAAGAAGGAAAACATCATTTCAAATGCAATTTGGCTTATGAAAGATTTAGGGAGAATATAATTTTAACAACATAGAGCACAATATTTATTCTGGAGCTAATCAGAATTCCCAATGCGTGAGACCCTCTGAGAATACATAGCAGTGTGTCTAAATCAAAATAATATGATTACACTGGTACCTCATAGGTCCAATGGTAGAGCATTGGACTCACAATACAGAGTTACTCATCTGAAATTGCATTTTCACCTGCTAGGTTTTCAGTAGCTGAGCCTCACAAGTTGTTGGCTGGGCTGCTGGAAGGAGAATGGAATAGTAGCAGAATGGCACTCAATCCTAGGGCAGAATTATATCTCCTATTCATCAGTATTGGAGCAGATCATAATCATCAGTTATGGGGTCTCTGTCAGAAATATGTTTTTGGTTAATTTATTCCAATGTCATCCCAAGCTTAGAGAAAGGATTTTGCGTCCCACATCTCTGTAGTTCTGTCTTATACGATTGTGCATTTGGAATGGAGAAAGTCATTGTTTACAGAAGTGATATTTTCTGTATGATGTATTATTTGAATCAGCAATGCATTGCTGTACTAGGATGCTGTGGAAAAAAAAATGAACTTTCATTTATACAGCACCTTATAATGTCATCAGAAAGCCCCAAAGCAATTCACATACAATTAATTATTTTAGAAGCATAGTGACTATGTAAACAAATGTGACAACCAAATTGCATACAGGAATATCCCAGACAGTAAATAAGATGAATAACCAGGTAATCTGTTTTGTGATGACAATGTTTTAATGTGTCTTTGGCCTGTCTCATTATGAACTGACTGGCTGACTTCCCGTGAGAGAATTCTCAATCCTCAAAAAATATACTTGAATCTTCTCACCTTTTAACTTTATGTTTACATTGTTTAAGGAAATAAACAAATAAAAGTAATTGTTGTATGAGAACCCGCCAATTGCTATCAGAAATTGTGCAAAAAGGACTTCCTGGGCACAACTCTGAAGAAGAAAAGTACAATGGTGTCACCACAATCCAAAAGAAAAACATAAGATATGGGAACTTTCTGAGACCAGCAGATTTTTTGAATGAGACACAGAAAAAAAAAACTCTGTGTAATAATGAGAGGTAGGTTTGTCGCTTTTGTTTTTCAGTGCTGTCCTTGGGCGTGTATGGAGTAGCATATCTTTTTAGAGACTGATATGCTGTGTCACAGTTTGACAGATCTTTCTGAAACAAATGGAATTTCCTTTAATATATAGTTAAAATTGAGCTGTTAAGAAAAAGCTTTTTGAGAAAGTGCCTTCAAGAGACCTTTCCATGCTTACAGTTTTAAAGGATGCATGCCAGGGTGACCAAGAGCCAGTATTGCCCATTTGGCCGCACCTGTCAAAATGTCATTAACCATTTCTGAGGGCCCTGATAAACCCATCTGGGGAACGATTGCGGTAACCTACCTTCTCAGAGTCTGGATCAGCAGAGGGGAAGATGCCAAGCTGTTCCATGTGCTGCAAGGATGCCAATGGCTGCCATACAGCATAGAGCTTACACATGTGCAGTCCAGTAATGGTCAGCTGTGGCCTGAATCTTGGCTGCCCCTTCTCGCAGGGATGCTGCAGTGATGACCCATGTGATTGTGTTATCGATTGGCACAGAGGAAAACCCTCCTCACAAGCATCTCATGCAGAACCAACTCAACATCAGCAGCCATCAAAGGGGAGGCCAAATATGGACTGTACCATCACTTGTCTGCAGACTAATGCCTGCACCTATGGGTCTGTTCCCTTCATGCTGGTCTGCCACTTCTTAATCCCATGCTTCTTCAGGATTGGCTAAAGTTGCTGATGGATTGAGATGCCTTTCAAAGCTGCCCAGAATTAAGGGCAACTTTATGCTGAGACTGTCCAAACTATTTTAGGAACATAGGAACATAGCAACAGGAGTAGGCCATTCAGCCCCTCGTGCCTGCTCCGCCATTTGATAAGATCATGGCCGATCTGTGATCTAGCTCCATATACCTGCCTTTGGCCCATATCCCTTAATACCTTTGGTTGCCAAAAACCTATCTATCTCACATTTAAATTTAGCAATTGAGCTAGTATCAATTGCCGTTTGCAGAAGAGAGTTCCAAACTTCTGCAACCCTTTGTGTGTAGAAATGTTTTCTAATCTCGCTCCTGAAAGGTCTGGCTCTAATTTTTAGATTGTGCCCCTTACTCCTAGAATCCCCAACCAGCGGAAATAGTTTCACTCTATCCACCCTATCCGTTCCCCTTAATAATTTATAAACTTCGATCAGATCACCCCTTAACTTTCTAAACTCCAGAGAATACAACCCCAATTTGTGTAATCTCTCCTCGTAACTTAACCCTTGAAGTTCGGGTATCATTCTAGTAAACCTACGCTGCAGTCCCTCCAAGGCCAATATGTCCTTCCGAAGGTGCGGTGCCCAGAACTGCTCACAGTACTCCAGGTGCGTTCTAACCAGGGTTTTGTATTGCTGCAGCATAACTTCTGCCCCCTTGTACTCTAGTCCTCTCGATATAAAGGCCAACATTCCATTAGCCTTCTTGATTATTTTCTGCACCTGTTCATGACACTTCAATGATCTATGTACCTGAACCCCAAAGTCCCTTTGGATATCCACAGTTTTTAACTTTTTACCATTTAAAAAGTACCCTGTTCTATCCTTTTTTGATCCAAAGTGGATGACCTCACATTTGTCTACATTGAATTCCATTTGCCACAATTTTGCCCATTCACCTAATCTATCAATATCCCTTTGTAATTTTATGTTTTCACCTACACTGCTCACAATGCCACCAATCTTTGTGTCATCGGCAAACTTAGATATGAGACTTTCTATGCCTTCATCTAAGTCGTTAATAAATATTGTGAATAATTGAGGCCCCAAGACAGATCCCTGCGGGACTCCACTAGTCACATCCTGCCAATGTGAGTACTTACCCATTATCCCTACTCTCTGTCGCCTTTCGCTCAGCCAACTTCCTAACCAAGTCCGTACTTTACCCTTGATTCCATGGGCTTCTATCTTAGCTAACAGTCTCTTATGTGGGACCTTATCAAATGCCTTCTGGAAGTCCATATAAATAACATCCATTGACATTCCCCTGTCCACTACTTTAGTCACCTCTTCAAAAAATTCAATCAGGTTTGTCAGGCACGACCTACCTTTCACAAATCCATGCTGGCTCTCTCTGATTAACTGAGGTGTTCAGTCACCCTATCCTTAATTATAGACTCCAGCATTTTCCCCACAACAGATGTTAGGCTAACTGGTCTATAATTCCCTGGTTTCCCTCTCTCTGCTTTCTTAAAAAGCGGAATGACATGTGCAATTTTGCAATCAAGAGGGACAGTTCCTGAATCTAGAGAACTTTGAAAGATTATAGTTAGGGCATCTGCAATGTGCTCACCTACTTCCTTTAAAACCCTGGGATGGAAACCATCTGGTCCTGGGGATTTGTCACTCTTTAGTGCTATTATTTTCTTCATTACTGTTGCTTTACTTATGTTAATTTTATCGAGTCCCTGTCCCCGATTCAATATTAGTTTTCTTGAGATTTCCACCATGCTATCCTCTTTTTCTACTATTTTCATATAGTATCCTAACAGTCATCTTATTCTTTTATCCAGCCTGGGCTGCATTCAAACCCAGAGGTGAAAGGAATGCTAATCAAGTGCTTGATGAAATTAGTTCATGCTCGAAAATTATTTTGTCAACTTATTTGCTGCAATTAAAAATCTGAAAACATTTAAAGCATTGTAACTGTGTGTTATTTTCTAATGTTATGAAAACTAGCCAGTGGAAGAGTCTACATTTCTCAGTCTGAGCTTTTATTTAACTTGCTCCCACGTACATACTCTAAGCTCACACACCCACACACACACACATCCCCCCCACCCACCCAAACACACACACACACACGCACACACACACACACACACACACACACACTTGTTTATGTTATTTCTCAGCATTTGTTTGAGTGCTAGATATCCAGGACAAAATTGGCACCCCATCCACCACCATAAAGATTCACTCCCTTCACCACCGGCGCACAGTGGCTGCAGTGTGTACCATCTATAAGATGCACTGCAGCAACTCGCCAAGGCTTCTTCGACAGCATCTCCCAAACCCACGACCTCTACCAACTAGAAGGACAAGGGCAGCAGGCACATGGGAACAACACCACCTGCATGTTCCCCTCCAAGTCACACATTATCCTGACTTGGAAATATATCGCCGTTCCTTCATCGTCGCTGGGTCAAAATCCTGGAACTCCCTACCTAACAGCACTGTGGGAGAACCTTCACCACACGGACTGCAGCGGTTCAAGAAGGCGGCTCACCACCACCTTCTCAAGGACAATTAGGGATGGACAATAAATGCCGGCCTCGCCAGCGACGCCCACATCCCATGAATGAATTTAAAAAAAGATAGCCCCATTGGTTGAATACTGAAGCTAGGGTCAGGGGTCCTGGATTTTAATCTAGCAGGGTTCATTCATTCTTTTGTGCTTGCCAATTGGATAAAGTGAGTACTATTTCTTAAGATACAGAGAGGAAAGAGAAGACTACGGGGATTGTGTGCAGTGATGCCACACTGTCACGATAGCTGTCCTCAGACATTCTTGGCTGTTTGGGCAATGGAAAGCGAGATCAGCATTGCACCCATTAACAACAACTCGCATTTATAAAGTACCTTTAACGTAGAAAAACGTCTTAAGGTGATTCACAGAGGCATGAGGAAATTGAATATTGCACCAGCAACGGTGAGATTAGAAGGGATAACTTGGTGCAGGCTAGGTCAAGGGGGCAATTTTAATGAGTGTCTTAAAGGAGGAGTGGGAGATAGAAAGGCTGAGAGAGAGAATTCCAGAGATTGGTCATGAGGCAGCTGAAGGCACGGTCACCAATAGTAGGGCAAGGGGTGGGGACTATGCATGGGAGGCTGGAGTCAAAGGAATGGAGAACTTGTGGCAAGTTTAGGGCTGCAGGAGGTTACAGAGATGGGGAGGGTGAGGCCATGGAAGGAATTAAAAACACAAATTTAAAATGTGAGGTGTTGGGGGATAGGGAGGTCAGCAATGGGTAAGTGGGACTTGCTGCAGGATAGGATATGAGCAATAGAATTTTCAACAAGCTGGGTTTATGGAGGGCAGAAGATAAACAAGGAGAGCACTGGCATAATTGAATCTGGGGGTGACAAAGGCATGTATGAGGGTTTCAGCAGTAGTTGGGCTGAGGTAGCCTTTGTGAGCAGCGGATATGGGATCAGAAACTGGGCTTGAGGTTGAACGGGACACCGAGACTGCAAACAGCCTGGTTCAACCTGAGACAGCAGCTGAGGTGGAGATGGAATCAGTGGCGAGGGAGCAGAGTTTGTGGCAACAAACATTAATGTTTAATATAAATGGACTTCTGTAGGTAAAACAAATGACTTCAGTAACTAAACAAGTCTTATATTTTCTGGTTGAATTATTCTGAATACACAAGTTCTAGTTCTACATTTTACTTTGCAGCAGGAGAAGCATGAATGCAAACAGAGTGGACACCCACTGCCGGACCCTCCATGCGCCTCTCCCCCCCACCCCTCCCCCCCCAACGCCTCACTGGATTGCCTCCTTATCCTTAATTGGAAACTTCAGTTTGGCTCCACAAAGAAGCCAACAGATTTCCTGCCCCCTCTATTGGCAAGCTGACCCCCCACCCTGTGCCATTCTGAAATCTGGTACGCTCGATCTCACTGGGTGTACCAGTCTCCAGACATACACCGCATCTCATATGTGCCAGTGAAGCACCCAGCCTCAACCCCAGCCGCTCCACATCACTGCCCTTGAAAGGGGTGAGTGGAGGTTCCAGTGCTTACAAGACCAAGTGGGAAATACCAATACAGGTCAAGATATCTGGGTCCAGGCCTTTTTCTAAGTTATTCTGCCTGATGCTCACTGGAGTTACAGCTCAGCAGGACAGCTAAGGAAATTCAGCCTGTAGTTTTCTACATTTTAAGTTTCCCACATAAATTTCAAGCAATAAAAAAAAACATTTTCCATCCATTGATTTCATGATAGGACATCTGTGCAATTTCCCAATATGCAACGAATGGAAAGTTTCCCTATAAATTTCATTTAACATTTATCTGCTCAATCTACTGTATGTAGTCCAGAAATTACTTACAGTTAACCACATTCCTATTTTTGTGTCACCTGCAAATTTTGACATTGTGCCCTCGATACCCAAGCCTGGGTCATTATATATGTTAGAAGAACAATTTTTCTTAATACTGACCTTTGGGATTGCCACTGATTGCATCCTTCCATTCTCTGTTTTCTGTCCCTTAGCCTACTTCCAATCCATGCTGCTACGTTCCCTTGAATACTGTATCATTTATTGCATTAAAAGGCCTCCTACATAGCCCATCAAACACATTTTGAAAATCCATATCCATAATATCCACTGCATTTACTTTATCAATACACATCATTATTTCCTTAAATAACTCTTAATTTTTTCAGAGAGAAGTTGCTTTTTACTATTCCTTCTCACTGACCTTAATTAACCAATGTCTTTCTAAGTATTAATGCATATTATGGCCTCTGGAAGCTTGCCCAACACTGTTAGACTGACTGGACTATAGTCTATAGTTATCTGGTTTATCCTCTTCTCCCTTCTGAATAGAGGTGTATATTGGCAGCCCTCCAGTCATCTGGTATATATTTCCATATTTAATGATGTTTGAAAGGTCATGGTCAGAGTTACTGTTATTTCCTCTCTGACTTCAAAAGTACTTCATTGGTTATAAAGCAGTATGGGGTGAAATGAGATCATGAGAAGTGTAATATAAATGCAAATTCTTTCTAGATCCAGCACTGTCTCCTTCCTTTTTGTACTAAAAACTTATGCCCTGAATTTCCATGTGGCAAGTTATATTGCTTTTGCATCAATGGAGAATGAATTATGCCCACCGATGATCTGACGAGGTATTTACACCAGAATTTCCTGGGTTGGCTCATGTGCATATCCACTGGAGTGATGATTGGCGGAAATCCCACTTAAAATAGGTGTTATGTGTTGCGGTGCATGTAACTTAGAGTGCAGCTTTTAAAATGCCAGTTCTGGCTTAGGACTATATGAACAGGCTGGGGGAACAGTAAATAAGTAAGAAACCGTGCTTAGCTCACTCAGTTGACTGTCTGCCAGTTTTACTGAATGTCTCATGATTGTTTTTGTGCACTTTTCAAGAATGTCTAACCATAGGAGCAGCTGGCACAGGAAGCCAAACAAATCAGAGAAGAAAACAGACATACAAATCTTCCTGGAGAAAACTGAGCTCAGGAGACATAGACCTTTGGGTCAGGAAACCTGCCAAAAATGTCACTTATGCCATATGGAAGAAGGTGGCACTGGCACAGAGTGCCAATTCTTTCATCCCCAGGCCTGCAGATTAGTGCTGCAAAAAGTTTGATGACCTAACCAGGGCAGGCAAGGTAACACACTTATCCTTTTCTTCTTTGCACCCTGGGCACCCACACACTCTTCGCCTTCCAAAAATAATAACTGTACAACAAACCCTTCACAATACATTCTGGTTAAGGGAGGGAGGGATCACTAACTCGGGATCTTACGCTACAGCTATACAACTCACCTAACAGCAATTATTGGCACGCACAACCTTAAACTCCCTTCCTCCACTTTAAAAGCGGGATACCAACGCATCTCTTACTTCAGCCCACCCATGCCACTTGGCACACACTGCTCAACTGCTAGCCTTCAGCTAATTTACTTATTCTCATCGAAGAAGAAAATGTCGCGCAATGCCCACTAGAGGCAGGCTACCGGAGGAGCAATCCTCAACCTGAAACACCTCACGCCCACGATGTGATGGCCATGGCACTCATGGGCAGGCACTCTGCACTTGCCATGGGAGAAGGTAAGTTTGGAGACATATTGCCAGCACTAGAGATAGACACAGCAGTGGCTCCCTCCCAGGAGCCAGCTGGCTTGAGAGGAGGGTAACCTCAGTTCCATGACCATTTTGTAGAGCATGAACAGCCATCTACCTCTGGTGATATTGGCCCTCAGGTTGCACCGAGGAGAATTGCTTGAATAGGTGAAAGGAAGGTATGTCTAGTTGTCCAATTTCTGAGGGGAAACATGAGGGGAAATTTTAACATATCGGCGGGAACTCAGCAGTGGGGCGGAGGGTTCAATGCACGCTTGGAAAACCTGGAAATTTTTTTTGTGCCTTTTCTCGAGCGATCGCAACTCAATTGAAGACCCTTATTGCGACTTCCGGGTTTCACGTCTCAAAGCTGCACAGCGGGCGCACTGCGCACCCGAATGACGTGTTGGGACCTGGATTATTTAAAGCGCCATTGCAACCATGGATTTTGAGGGAGAAAGGAGGAATTGAACCAAACGGAGCGACAAAGGTTGAGGCCAGCACTCCAGTTCAGTGACTCTTTGCTGAAGTTGCTACTAGCCGGTGTGAGGAGCAGGAGGAATATATTGTACCCGGCTGACAGGAGGAAACGCACCGCCTCTGCCACCGAGAAGGCCTGGCTCAAGGTGGCAGAGGAGCTGAGCAGCAGGAGCACCGTCTCAAGGTTGTGAGTGCAATGCAGGAAGCGCTTCAATGACCTAACCAGGTCAGGAAAAGTGAGTACAGTTACTGAATCATCTACATCCTGTTGTATACATTACCCCCCCCTCCCTGCCCCTCACTCTGTCTTGCCAAGCCTACCCCATCACATCACTCCTCACACCAACTTAAGGCTCATTATCAACTTACCTTCACTTTCTGTGCACTTCCTCACCTCCCCAGTTGTAAACCCACCACTCCCACTCACCCCAATCCTAATACAATGTCATGAATCTGATATTCACCCTCTGATGCATCCCTTTCATTGTCATCCTGACCCACAGCAATGCATCCATCGGGTGACCCCGTCACCCACACTCACTCACATGTCTGTTCTTTCTCCCCGTGTAGGAGAAGAGGGCGCAAAATGCATGGGAGAGGAGTAGCACTGGAGGGGGGCCACCACAAATAGTAGCCCTGACAGAGGCGGAGGAAGAGGCCTTGGAGCTCAGCCAAATACTCCAATGCCAGGCTGTCAGAGATGCCAAGACTGGCGCCACGCAAACGTCTGGTGATAGAACTTTAATATTCCTCACACACATCATGAATTGATGTTGTCAGTGATTGACCTATTGCACACCTCAATATGCTTATTGCAACATTACTTCTGCAATCATTCTTAATATTGCTTTATGTTCTCTTCCAGGGCCTTCAAGGATTGCTGAAGCAGCAGACGACCTGGCCAAGGACAATTCCTCAGAGGAGCTCCATTTTTCTGAGGGCACACCATCATATCATATCGAGCCATGCACCAGCGCAGATACTTACACCTCGGTGGGTCCGATTACACAGTTCTTTTTTTGTTAGTTTATGGAATGTGGGGATCGCTGGCAAGGCCAGAATTTATTGCCCATCCCTAATTGCCCTTGAGAAGGTGGTGGTGAGCCGCCTTCTTGAACTGCTGCAGTCCGTGTGGTGAAGGCTCTCCCACAGTGTTGTTAGGAAGGGAGTTCCAGGATTTTTACCCAGCGACGATGAAGGAATGGCGATATATTTCTAAGTCGGGATGGTGTGTGACTTGGAGGGGAACGTGCAGGTGGTGTTGTTCCCATGTGCCTGCTGCCCTTGTCCTTCTAGGTGGTAGAGGTTGTGGGTTTGGGAGGTGCTGTTGAAGAAGCCTTGGCGAGTTGCTGCAGTGCATCCTGTGGATGGTACACACTGCAGCCACGGTGCGCCAGTGGTGAAGGGAGTGAATGTTTAGGGTGCTGGATGGGGTGCCAATCAAATGGGCTGCTTTGTCCTGGATGGTGTTGAGCTTCTTGAGTGTTGTTGGAGCTGCACTCATCCAAGCAAGTGGAGAGTATTCCATCACACTCCTGACTTGTGCCTTGTAGATGGTGGAAAGGTTTTGCGGAGTCAGGAGGTGAGTCACTCGCCACAGAATACCCAACCTCTGACCTGCTCTTGTAGCCACAGTATTTATGTGGCTGGTCCAGTTAAGTTTCTGGTCAATGGTGACCCTCAGGATGTTGATGGTGGGGGATTTGGCGATGGTAATGCCATTGAATGTCAAGGAGTAGTGGTTAGACTCTCTCTTCTTGGAGATGGTCATTGCCTGGCACTTTTCTGGCACGAATGTTACTTGCCACTTATCAGTCCAAGCCTGGATGTTGTCCAGTTCTTGCTGCATGTGGGCATGAACTGCTTCATTATCTGAGGGGTTGCGAATGGAACTGAACACTGTGCAATCATCAGTGAACATCCCCATTTCTGACCTTATGATGGAGGGAAGGTCATTGATGAAGCAGCTGAAGATGGTTGGGCCTAGGACACTACCCTGAGGAACTCCTGCAGCAATATCCTGGGGCTGAGATGATTGGCCTCCAACAACCACTACCATCTTCCTTTGTGCTAGGCATGACTCCAGCCACTGGAGAGTTTTCCCCCTGATTCCCATTGACTTCAATTTTACTAGGGCTCCTTGGTGCCACACTCGGTCAAATGCTGCCTTGATGTCAACGGCAGTCACTCTCACCTCAGCTCTTTTATCCACGTTTGGACCAAGGCTGTAATGACGTCTGGAGCCGAGTGGTCCTGGTGGAACCCAAACTGAGCATCGGTGAACAGGTTATTGGTGAGTAAGTGCCGCTTGATAGCACTGTCGACTACACCTTCCATCACTTTGCTGATGATTGAGAGTAGACTGATGGGGCGGTAATTGGCCGGATTGGATATATCCTGCTTTTTGTGGACAGGACATACCTGGGCAATTTTCCACATTGTCGGGTAGACACCAGTTTTGTAGCTGTACTGGAACAGCTTGGCTATAGGCTCGGCTAGTTCTGTTGTTAATTCAGTTGTCACCTGGTGATTCACCACTCACAAGCGTGCAAGAGTGGACACTGGTGGCAGGGGCAACTGTGGAGAGTCCGTGTCAGGGGACACACTCCTCTTCAAGTTCTGCTCAACTGGATGCAGATGCTGAACCCCGGGGGTCATCGTTGAGAAAGAGAATGATTGAGTTAGAGATGCATCTTTGGGAGGTACTGGAAAACGTGCCATGCTCACTCTCCACAATAGCGGAGAAGATGGAGGAGTCCACCTCCAGCATTAGTGGATTGTTGGTTCAGGTAAGTGTGGGAATGTCTGCGATGGAAAGACTGGCAGCTTCCATTGAGCTTCAAGCACGGCTCTCAAATGAATCCATTCAGGCTCTGACAATGGTCGTGTGGACTCAGGATGCCAACTATTCTGCTGCCTTAAACAGGCAGACAGATACTTTAGCCACGGCCTGAGAATGCGTCACAGATGTGCTCCAAGCTGTTGTCCAGCAGAGTGGTAGGAGTGATGTGGCCGTGGCCCTGGAGTGGGATAATGGCGAAAGGGGACATGGAAGTAGGGAATCCACTCAAAGCGTTCCCACGCCTCACCCGTTGCCTCCCGCCCACCCCCCCCTTAACCATTATTTGCCTCCTCTCCTGATGGCCAGGTCTGCCCCTGCACAGGTGCAGGTGGAGCAGTCTTTGGCTCTACTCCTCAGTGAGGTGCAGAAAGCTCAGCCTCTACCTCTACACCCGCTCACGAGGGTAGTGCCTCCTACGACCTCGGCACCTCAATTGGTCCCCTCTCTGCTCTTCTGCAGGTCCATGTGGCGCACCTCTGTCTTGTGAACCTGCAACTCCCAGAGCCGCACGGCGTGCCTGCCACGTACGGTGATGTGCCTCCTGCTCAGATGTACTGTGGAATAGAACCATTGTCGCCCCCATCCTGATATTGTCAGTTTGAGGGGGTCCAAAATGTAGATAAATATGTCTGAACACATGAATTCTGAGTGTGAACAACGAAATTTCAGCCTAAACACAAAGAACTCCCAGCCAAAGGTTTGTCTGAGAGAACTGATTGTCCTGCTGCAAAAACTCACCTTTTCTTCACCTGTGTCATTGACTGGTTTAAAGGTCCAAGTGAGGGTCGGCTGCAACTCGTCTCTGTTTCCGTGGCGTGCTTCAGAGGCCACGGGAGACATGTTCAGAAGCAGTTAAAATGGTTTGTGTAACTTAATACACAAACAGTTTTCAGCTACAAGTAGTTTAAATACCTCACTTGGCCCTTTAAGTATCGTCCCGCCAGCTTTAAGTGCCGGCGGTACTGTCGGGTTTCAGAACCACGAGCGCATCCAATCGGGCCTGCGTCAAACTTGGAAATCGGCGCATTGGAGCCAGGATGCGGTCCCGCTCTGAAATCAGAGAAATTTGACTGCCCACACGCCCCCAAGCCCACCCGTTCTTCGGGGTTAAAATTTACCCCCTGGTGTTAGTATGAGTATGTTGGCTTGTGTTCACTTTGTTGTAACAAAATAGAATGTGCACTTACGTTGTGCTTTGTTTTTCCTGGAGGTTCGAGTGGCACAGGAAAAGATGCATTTATTTAGTCGTGTAGGGGCAATGTGTTGTCATGTTCCAGGATGGCACTTGATTGAGGGGTTGTTCCTTTATTTGAAAGTGGTGGAGAAGGAAGTAAGGCACAGGGTTAAAAGGTAGACTGCGTTACACAGAACTGAAGGGTTCCGCGGTGAGATATGCTCTGATGCTGCCTGTGCCATCACAATCGCTGAGAACCAAGTTCAGGTCTGTATCGGCTGAATGACAGAAAGAAATTTCCCGCAAGAAATCTTTTCCCGGGTACAGAAACGGCTACTGAATTCTCCACACGCTTCGGGTTCACAAACTCCTCCCTTCAGCCTGTCCCAGCTGATCCTGGCCATGGCCACGCCTTACAACCCTCAGCCTCACTTAACCCCGAGTGCTTCGTGAGTGTGAAATCAGGAAACTCAGAGCCACAGACCCTCATTATAATATGTATATATATAAATGAAGCTCATTCAGGTCTCAGTGGGCAGATTTCAGGAAGGACTAAAAGGCACAAGGGAAATCGTGGGGGCCGGGGTGGGGGAAGGGGGGGGGGATGATTTCCACCTCATTTTGCTGCTGAAATTATACCAAAAGCAGCATGGAAATTCTAGGCCATACTGATAAAAAAATAAACAGTCCTGGACACGTCGTTAAAAAAATCTTCCCATTCTTTGCTTTATATATTATTATTCATCGATAATTCACTCTGGTCCTATTGTTTATGGAGAAGTCTGAGGTGGCAGTGGCCTATATTATTCCACTCATTTAGCATTCCCACTCCTCGTGGCCCTTGCCAGGTAGGGCGTCTTCTGCTGTTCTGCCAGGTTTGACTGACGAGTGTCTACAGCAGAGGCTCCACCCCAGTAGGCAATTACAATAGCATCGGGGGTCCTATCTACATCATAGGACCCCAATTTGCATAGACTAATGTGGCTCCTGCCTGATTCAGGCCGGGCGCCTTGGCCGCCCAGTGGAAGGCCCCGGGAAATATGGCAGCGAAACGGGAACGAGGCGGTAAATCAGCTACTTCCATTTTAACTCTGCTTTTCCGCTGAGTGGAGGGAGCTAAAATCTAACCCTGTATCCATCCGTGGAGTGATCATTCTACTGGTCATCAATAAATGAATGCGTACCGAGTATAAAATTGTAAATTACTCCTTCACAAACAGAGCAGCCATATGTGGCATCTCTGTAATATGTTCCTTGCTATTGCACACCTTAACTATCACTTCTGCACAGTGGGTGAATGGCTATGATACACTCACTAGTACCGTACTGCCACCTACTGCTCTTTTGCAGATTGAGGTCGGTCTCACTCTTGAGATCATTGGCGCTGTTAACAGGTAAATCTGCTTTGGACTGTTGGTACACTTCAATCAAATGCATTATATTGGGATGACAGAACTTATAATTAGGACAAAATTATGGAAACAACTGTGACCGTGCTGGGTGGTGTGGGTGTCGATAGTGTTCTCCTATTTAATAGATACATATCAAACCAAACATGATTGTAATCAAATCTTTCAGTGATGAGGAGGCAGCTTTCTACCATTGTTCTGTCACATACGATGATTAAATCATGTTCTTGCATCTAATGCTGAATATTTTAAAATTAGAGAAACAAACAGAATTGAAGAAAACTTTTTCATTTGCTTCATTTAATTAAATAATCCCTTTATATGTAGTCACCTGATGGTTCATAGAATTATTGAACATCTATCATATACCAACTGCAAGGGAAGGACTCCTCTTTGTATCTATAATAGAATTATAAATCCACTTATAATAAATGGGTTTATCATTTTATTGTACATATTGCAGAAAAGAAATCCTCCTCCATAGAGAATATTCCTGGACACAAGCTAGCACCTCCTTTGATGGATACTAGTGAGATCAGAAAGGACCCTTCCACTGAATGGTTGCTTTGCACAGGGCAGTTCTATTAAAGACACTGCATTGTTGCCAGGCAATGACTGTGGTCCGACTCAAGAATCACAGCTGGTGAGCTGGTGTCAGCCTGTCACTGTGATTGAGACCACTTCAGGCTGGCCTGACCTGAAGCCAACTTAATAAATTTAAAATGTGGTCTAGAATTCACGTGGATCAAAAAACAGATCACACTGGTAGCTATGGCATAAGGTGCATTTAGTCTGTTGTATGGAGTCGATGGGGTACTTTTAACTTTGGATGATGGTGTAAAATGGATGATATCGAATTGACTTCCATGGAAAGGAAAATCTGGTGGGATGTATAATGGGCATCCATATCGCCCATTATACACCATCGCCCAAAATTTAAATTACCCCCAATGGTAGAGCAGATGAAAAAAGTTACAGATTCCTTCTGTCCCTTGTATTTTGAGATACAGGCGTGGGTCCGGTTTTTGTCCCTGTTTTCACACGGGAACGGGGCAGTAGCACAGGGAAATTACAGTGAACTACTCACCATGCCCGCTGTTGATCTGCCCATTGCCATTTTCCGTCTGGTCCTGGAAATGGGCGTCATTAAGGTATGCAAATTGGGGGCCTCTCAGATACAAAGGACCCCAATGCAATTTTCAGGTACCAAATGGGCGGAGCATGCAGCACGCACACTCCGCCCAATGGCACTTGGGGTAGAGCAGCCAAACCAACAGCCCTTAAAGGGACCACTACAGGCCACTCAAAAAATGGTAAATAAAAGTTTTACCTCGACTCCAGTTGGTTCAGCACTGGCAGCTCCCTGAGCTTATTCAAATGGGGCCTGACCATGAAAATGATTCAGGCCTCTCCTCAATTCCATTGGGTGGGCAGCGTGCTCATAGCCTTAGAAATCTGTCTCTCAAACAAACAGGCCTGAAATAATAACCATGGGATACTTAATTAACATGTTTGTCTGGGATTAGTTGTCTGTCATTTTAGTGGCGGTATTAATCCATTTATTTCAAATACCTGTAAGTGGGGATCTAATATACAACATTTTTTTTCTTCGTTCATGGGATGTGGGCATCGCTGGCAAGGTCAGCATTTATTGCCCATCCCTAATTGCCCTAGAGAAGGTGGTGGTGAGCCACCTTCTTGAATCGCTGCAGTCCGTGTGGTGAAGGTTCTCCCACAGTGCTGTTAGGAAGGGAGTTCCAGGATTTTGACCCAGCGACGATGAAGGAACGGTGATATATTTCCAAGTCGGGATGGTGTGTGACTTGGAAGGGAACGTGCAGGTGGTGTTGTTCCCATGTGCCTGCTGCTCTTGTCCTTCTAGGTGGTAGAGGTTGCGGGTTTGGGAGGAGCTGTCGAAGAAGCCTTGGCGAGTTGCTGCAGTGCATCCTGTGGATGGTACACACTGAGGTTTCAGGAGTTTTTAGTTATCAAAATTTTTCTTTGCAACAATTATTTCTTGGTATCTATGCAGGTGTCCCTGGATGACTGTCCTCATGTATAATGCAGTTTTGCCTAGAGCTTGCATATCATTAACTCAAGAATATATTAGCTATATCTGTGCAATCATGACTATTATTTTTGTTCAGCACAAGATTATTAGTAATGATATTCTGCTTCATTTAGGGGGATGGGTTGCCTGCATGAAAAACTGCGAAATAATTACCCTCACGTCTTGTCTTGCAAAATCAAGTCTTAAAATAGAAAGGAAAAATAAATCTTGTTAAAGTGTTTATCATGTCAGTCTTCTAATTTCAGTGATAGCGGTTATATTGTTCACATAATGAATTTAATGAATTTGGTATGTCATTTATATCACTGATAGTACATACATTGTTAAAATATAAATGTATTTATGTTCATCAAAGTAAAAGGTGCCAGTGCATGAGAACTGAGAGTATTTTTCCCACCCTGTATTAATCATTCCTATGTCAAGTCCAAACAAGGGATGCTTTACAGAATTCTTACTGTACTCATTACCCTGGCAACATGTGTCAACCGTAATCTATGTAGAGTACCATCTACTGCACCAAGATATATTCTACATTTCCTAAACTGCCTGTCCAAGTGAAACTCCTAAATAAAAGGGCAGCTTTGAGTTGTGGACTATATTTATAAAGCACTAGACGAAAACTTCACTAAAGTAGTTCATTTAGTCAGAGGTGAAAGGGCAGTCTTCAAACCCACTGTGGTTACCAATTCTCAGGGAGAGGAGCAACGTAGTGCAATTTAACTTCATTAACTGAAACACAATTCAATCTAAAATTTGTTTGAACTACCCCTCCTCAACTTCTCTGCAGCCTTTGTCGTGTTCAACCACACTGTCCTCCTCCAAAGCATCTGCTCCATTGTCCAGCTTAGTGGGACTGCCCTCGCTTGGTTCTACTCTTGTTTTTACTCTTACTACAGTTGTACAGGGCTTTAGTGAGACCTCACCTGGAGAACTGCATTCGGCTTTGGTCTCCTTTTCTAAGGAAGGATATACTTGCCTTGGAGGCGGTACAACAAAGCTTCACTAGATTAATTCCTGGGATGAGAGGGTTGTCCTGTGAGTGGAGGTTGAGTAGAATGGACCTATTCTCTCTGGAGTTTAGAAGAATGAAAGGTGATCTCATTGAAATATATAAGATTATTAGGGGACTTGACAGGTTAGATGCTGAGAGATTGTTTCCCCTGGCTAGAGAGTCTAGAACTAGAGGGCATAGTCGCAGGATAAGGAGTTGGCCATTCAACACTGAGATGGGGAGGAATTTCTTCACGCAGTGTTGTGAATCTTTGAATTCTCTTCCCCAGAGGGCTGTGGATGCTGAGTCATTGAATATATTCAAGGCTGAGACGGATAGATTTTTGGACTCTAGGGGAATCAAGGGATATGGGGATCGGGCGGGAAAGTGGAGTTGAGGTCAAAGATCAGCCATGATCTGATTGAATGGCGGAGCAGGCTCGAAGGGCCATTTGGCCTACTCCTGCTCCTATTTCTTATGTTCTTATTTATCCAATCATAACTAGAGCATCTCCAGCAATGGCTTCTTTTTCTGTCCCCGCACTATTACCTCTGGAGTCCCCCAAGGATGTATCCTTGGCCCCTTTCTCTTTTGGGACATATTTGTGACATCATCCAAAGACATGGGGGTCAGGTTCTACATATGCCCAGCTCTAACTCTCCACCACCACTCTTGACCCTCCACTGCCTCTATGATTTTGGACTGCTTGTCCAACATCCAGTCCTGGATGAGCTGCAATGTCCTTCAGTTAAAAATTGGGAAGATCAAAACCATCATCTTCGGCCCCCGCCACAAATTCTGCAGATTTCCCATCGATTCAATCGCTGTCTCCAGCCATTGTCTCAGGCATAGCCAGACTGTTCATAACCTCAGTGTCCTTTTGTACTTGCCCAATCAGCGAGCTGCATCGGAGCACTGGTTTAGTGCACAAAGCTCACTGAGTCAATGCAAATGAGGCTTGGGCCTCATGGCTGCAACAATGGGTGAGCAATGGACTCACTCACTCCACCTGCCAAACGCCTGCTTTGCATCAAAAGTTAAAATCAACCCATTCCATTGTTGACAATGCCTTCAGACTCACCAGTGAATGCTTAAATCCCAAAAGGAAATATCGAAATTTGAAGAAGTCACTACTGAACTGCTTAGCGTTGCCAACTCTAGTTGGACGTACTCCTGCAGGTTACGTCTCATGATCTCCTGCCTCCAAACTCCCCGCCCAGTCAAACTGCCTTTTTCCCCCCATCTCCAATATTTTTTATTTCTAACAAATGAAAGTTTTGAAAGAAAAAAAACTTTTTTTAATGCCCCCATGATTTTTCATGGGTTGCTCGGAGCAGTGTCCAGGAGATTAGTCTTAAATTCCTGGAGACTCCAGGACATTCCTGGAGGGTTGGTAACCCTAGATTTGACCTTGTCCATCTATCTGTATAGCACAAAGTGTCTGCAAGAGTAACTGATGGCAGTCTCATATATCATCTACATCAATACAAATCACTACAACATTAGAGCAATTGTTAAAAGAAGAGATTCTTTGACATGCAATTAGTTTTTTTAATCATCTGTACAAAGAGCAAAAATAATTTCAAGCGGGAGCTTCATGACATGATTTGCCTAGCAACGTAAAAAGGTCAGTTATGTTATTGTTTGTTTGGCAACACAAAATCGTCTAAACCAGAAACAGGAAATTACTTTTGGACTTTGAATCCCATTCTCTCCAATTTCCCCTATTTTGTTTTTTCTAACTACTCCTCTCATGATAGCAGTGACTCACACTGGGGTGCATTCCATGGGCTACGGTCAAGTGGGTCGGGTGGGGGAAAATCAGCCAAGGTTCCCATTCCTAATCATAATGCAATGATCCCCACTGTGAAGTACACGAGGGTTAATACTGGGCGAAGACAGAATAGGCTGACTGTGACACACCCTATTGTCAAATATCCTCCTAGGACACTCACTGACTAGAGTTACACATGAAGAATGGCCACTTGCAGCAAAGGAATAAGTCAGCTTATTGAAGGCCATGTTAGTGATCGATGGAAGTTGTAGGTTATCTACATATTTTTAAAATGACTCCCATACTGGATCTTGTGGCTTTCTGCCTGTTGTCTCACCTGGAGCCTGGCCCAGAGAAATAGGCTTCTTAAAGATATCACTTTTGGATGGAAAGATATATTTTTTATTATTATTATTACATTGCTTTATCTGCAATTTTATTGATGCATGAATTGTCATTGCTGTTTGGCTGGACATTTTTGCATTGCAAGACCTTTGGTTCCAACTCTCTTTCTTATAGTTGTTTTGTTTCCAGCTGCTGAGTTTCTCTTGCAGCATCCAAAGTGGGCAAGATGTGAATACCTTTTGGGGCTTCTACTGGCGCTCCTGCATTGAGAGGAAGCAAAGCAGTTTCTGAAGGAATAAGAAAGTCAGACGCAGTTATCTCTCATTCCCATGTGCACACTCATTCTTACCCCAACATGTAATGGTTCAGGCAGTCCTTGCTGGTCATATCTGGGGAGACCTGTCTTCAGCACCTTTTATCATATTCATTCTCGGTTAATAGCCATCGCTGGCAAGGCCGCCATTTATTGCCCATCCCAAATTGCCCTTGAGAAGGTGGTGGTGGGCCTTCTTCTTAGAGCTAGGTGCTCCCATCGGGAGCTAGGTGCTCCCATCGGTGTTTTGTATGTAGCGGTAACACCTCCTGTTGTACCGCGTGGAGTGTTCTTCCTCTGGATGTGAATGTCACCATTGCATTAAGCATTTAGGAACATAGGAAGAGGAGTAGGCCATTTAGCCCCTCAAGCCTGTTCCACCATTCAATGAAACCATGGATGATCTGTGACCTAACTCCAGATACCCGCCTTAACCCCATATCCATTATTTATGCCACCGGATCCTTCCAGTCAGTTTGCTGTCCGCCGGTGCATCGAGCAAATTACAGAGGTCTTGTTTGCAAGAGCAACATGTTCATCACTTTCCCTGTGGAAAGGAGCCATCAGCTCAACAGAGTACAGAATTCTTCCTGGGTTGCAGGGCTTCCGTCGTAGAAGGCATCCATGTTCGGTGCAGATCATTAAGCATGGCTCACACTCCCTTTTGGCAAGGCTTCTGTCCTCTGGAGAGGGTACCCTGAAGTGGCAGAAAGAGTAGTCCTCCTCACACCTACCTCATGCAGCAGCATGCCCACTTTGCCATCCATGAAAGAGGGTCAGGCTCTGTTCTATCACTTGCCCACAGTCCCTCTTTCGTACCTCCACACCGGGTTTCCTTTCTCTTCATCTTTACTCGACAATTCTTCCTACCTCCTCCTCCAGCCCCCAGCCTTGGGAAAGGCTGAGAAATATTTAAAATTTATTTTGAATCTTTGTAAGGGCTGAAACAATATTCGTCCCATATACAATCATTTATCTTTAAGTGTAACCATCCCTTTGAATTTGAGTTGCTGCCCCATCAGTCCCATCAGACTAGGTACCAATGTAAGGCCAAAGCTCTGCTGGGAGCTTATGCTGATTGACCATAAGACCATAAGACCACAAGAGGTAGGAGCAAGAGTAGGCCATTCAGCCCCTGGAGCCTGCTCTGCCATTTAATGAGATCATGGCTGATCTGATTTTTACCTCAACTCCACTTTCCTGCCCTTTCCCCATATCCTTTGACTCCCTTGATGATCAAAAATTTGTCTAACACAGCCTTGAATGTATTCAATGACACAGTCTCCACAGCTTTTTGGGGTAAAGAATTCCAAAGATTCACGACCCTCTGGGAGAAGACATTCCTCCTCATTTCCGTCTTAAACGGGCGACCCCTTATTCTGAGACTATGCCCCCATGAGGGGTAACATCCTCTCAGCATCTACCCTATCGAGTCCCCTCAGAATCTTGTATGTTTCAATAAGATCTCCTCTCATTCTTCTAAACTCCAATGAGTATAGACCCAACCTGTTCAATCTTTCTTCATAAGACAACCCTTCCATACCCGGAATCAACCTAGTGAACCTTCTCTGAACTGCCTCCAATGCAAGTATGTCCTTCCTTAAATAAGGGCACCTGAACTGTATGCAGTACTCCAGGTGTGGTCTCACCAGCACCCTGTACAGTTGTAGCATGACTTCCCTGCTTTTATACTCCATCCCCCTAGAAATAAAGGCCAATATTCCATTTGCCTTCTGGATTACCTGCTGCACCTGTATGTTGACTTTTTGTGTTTCATATACGAGGACACCCACATCCCTCTGTACCGCAGCATTTTGTAGTATTTCTCCATTCAAATAAAATTTTGCTTTTTTATTTTTCCTCACAAAGTGGATGACTTCACATTTTCCCACATTATATTCCATCTGCCAAATTTTTGCCTATTCGCTTAACCTGTCAACATCCCTTTGCAGACACTTTGTGTCCTCATCGCAACTTGCTTTTCCACCTATCTTTGTATCATCAGCAAATTTGGCCACAAGACACTCTTTTCCTTCATCCAAGTCATTGATATATATTGTAAATAGTTGAGGCCCCACTAGTTACAGATTGCCATTTTGAAAATGACCCCTTTATCCCGACTCTTTGTTTTCTGTTAGATAGCCAATCCTCTATCCATGCCAGTATATTACCCCCAACACCATGAGCTCTTATCTTGTGCAGTAATCTTTTACGTGGCACCTTATCAAATGCCTTTTGGAAATCCAAATATACTGCATCCATTGGTTCCCCTTTATCCACCCTGCCCGTTACTTCCTCAAAGAACTTTAATAAATTTGTCAGACATGATTTCCCCTTCATAAAACCATGTTGACTCTCCTTGATTGTATTATGAGTTTCCAAATGTCCTGCTATTACTTCCTTAATAATGGATTCTGGCATTTTCCCAATGACAGATGTTAGGCTAACTGGTCTATAGTTACCTGCTTTCTGTCTCACTCCCTTCTTGAATAGGGGTGTTATATTTGCAGTTTTCCAATCCGCTGGGACCTTTCCAGAATCTAGTGAATTCTGGAAGATTACAACCAATGCATCCACTATCTCTAAAGCCACTTCCTTTAAGACCCTCGGATGCAAGCCATCAGATCCAGGGGACTTGTCAGCCTTTAGACCCATTAGTTTACCTAGTACTTTTTCTCTAGTGATAGTGTCCCTTGATTTTCTACTATTATTGGTATGTTATTAGTGTCTTCTACTGTGAAGACATACAAAATATCTGTTCAATTCCTCTGCCATTTCCTTGTTTTCCATTATTATTTCCTCAGTCTCATCCTCTAAGGGACCAATGTTTATTTTAGCTACTCTCTTAATTTTTATATACTTGTAGAAGCTTTTACTATCAGTTTTTATATTGTTGAAATGAGCTCAGCCCTGCAAAATTTCAGTTATCTCAGTGCACTGTGGGCTGGCTTGGGCCAGGCAGTTAGTAATTCCCAGCACAGAGTTGGCCAGTCTTGTGAAATCAGGGCTATAAAATTTCAATTGTCGGACATTTGAAATGTCACGCATTACTCAGTCACCTAACTAAAAGAGCAAAAGTATGTGGGTGCGAAACCAAGGTTACAGAATAACATCACTTTAATAACAGCCACCTCCTTAATTTCTATTAAGCCCATTTGATTTCAATAATATTCTGCATGAAAGCAATATGCATATATCCTGGCCGTTTCAGCATGACATTCAAAAGACAATGATGTTCCAAGGATATCTAAGACATTTGTCATTAGAACATGAAAATCCTTTCAACAAATGTTCAGCTTCACATGGTCCCTTGAATAGATATAAAATAAATTCTTAATGACGATGATGAAGTCCGCAATAAAGCTAAACATCTGTCTTTGCTTGCGCTCTTGTAAAGACACTCTCTGGAGTGAAGATGCTGCTGTGTCGTACGTATGAACGATCTTCATTGAATTGTGGGGGGAGATAAGATATCTTATCAATAAGTAAAATATAACTGAAAATGACTTTTTGGGATGACGGGTTGATTGAAATAAATTTGCTGTGGACTCATGGACTAGTTTCGATCACCTAGAAGGATGGGAGAGGAATTTTCAAGATTTTTTATTTCCCTGAACGAATGGAAAAGTATTTGTCTAATCTTTTTGCATTTGTTTACCGACACTGCACGCAAGGATTCAAACTGAAAAAGATTGTCAGGCAGCATCTGTGGAGAGAGAAACGTTAACTGTGTTTCTCTCTCCACAGATACTGCCTGATCTGCTGAGTATTTCCAGCATTTTCTGTTTTTATTTCAGATTTCCAGCATCCGCAACATTTTGCTTTTGAAAAAGATTGTGTTGTTATTCATTCTCGGAATGTGTGTGTCGCTGGCAAGGCCGGCATTTATTGCCCATTCTTATGTGCCCATGTGAAGTTTGTGGTGGGCCTTCTTCTTGAACTGCTGCAGTCCGTATAATGAAGATGTTCCCACAATGCTGTTAGGACATCAGTTTATCATAACAAAAATGATGTATGGCTTTCTCCTTCCTCACACAAAAAATGCTTGCCAAATCTCTTTTCATGAAGGTGATGCCCCTTTAAGTCAGTACTAATTTCTTTGAATTGTACTCTTTCTTTATATCAAGTCGATACTATGTTGGATCTTACATGCACGGAATTAGACATTCTGTTGATAATGTCTATGTCAAGGCCTACTAATAAATGTGATAAATAGCAGCAGTTGTCGGCTGATCTCTGAGGGGAATTCACTAGTCACAGCTGCTCAGTTACAACCATTACCATTGATAGATGCCTTTAGTGGGATAAAGCTAACATTAACAGTTGTTACTGTAATGATAGGCTCCAGGACCTGTTCTGTAATTGGTCTTCATTTGTTCCTGATTCATCAGTGCACACAATGACACACAGCCTTATGAGCAGAGTTGGCTGCAGTGGTCTGTTGAAGCAGGGTCGTGAGAAAGAGTAATATCCTGGCTGGATGCCTTTAGCCATCTTGGCCTGGGCGGGTGAATTTATTTGAGCATTTTGTAATTTGTTTTTTAATTGTTGCTCGCTAATTTTCTCCCCTTCCCCTGCTGAAGGTATTGACTCATGTCAAATTAAGGCTCCACAAGTGCCAGGAAAAAGAAGTCTTGCATTTATATAGCATCTTTCACAACATTAGGACATCCCAAAACGCTTTACAGCTAATTAAGTACTTTTGAAGTGTAGTCACTGCTGTAATGTAG
Organism: Heptranchias perlo; assembly: GCF_035084215.1. NCBI lineage: Eukaryota > Metazoa > Chordata > Chondrichthyes > Hexanchiformes > Hexanchidae > Heptranchias > Heptranchias perlo. The sequence continues at coordinate 126,594,555 of NC_090328.1, read as the reverse complement.
GAAACGCAACAGTCAATTTGTGCACAGCAAGGTCCCATAAATAGAAATGTGATAATGACCAGATAATCTGTTTTAGTGATGTTGGTTGAGGGATAAATATTTTCTAGGACACCCCTGCTGTTCTTTGAAGTAATGCGATGGGATCATTTACCTCTACCTGAGAGGGCAAACGGGATCTCGGTTCAACATCTCATCCAAAAGAGGGCATCTCTGACACTGCAGCACTCCCTCAGTACTGATACTAAAGTATCAGCCTAGATTATGTGCTCAAGTCTATGAAATAGTCTTGAACCCACAACCTTCTGACTCAGTAGATGAGCATGCTACCGACTGAGCTACAGCTGACACACAGGGACCCTTGACTACCTTGTATAACTGTCCATTATTTGCGGCAGCACTGAGTTTTCATGGGTTATTTTATCCGGGGGGAGGGGGACGGGGAGGGGGTAGAGTTCAGGGAGGCCTCACATCCGAGCCTGCTCCTGTCCTCATTTGACGCCGATAATGTGCATTTCCCGCACTGGCCAATGGATTCTGAAAAGGAGCGTGATCATTGGCTAATTTTCACCTCATAACCCAAGGCTGCTTAAACCAATTGTAATACACCGATCCTGACTGAGATTACCATAGGTCAGTGATCAAACCGAGTATTCTTCCTGATTTGTACAGCTCAGCTACTCCATGTTTAAGCTCACTGGGCTCGATTTTACCACCCGCTATCGGGTGCGTTCTCGGCGGGGGGGCCCCGAAAATCGGGAAATCCAGGAGCGGGACCGGATCCTGCCTCGATCCCGCCCACTTCTGGGTTCCCCGCTGACACGCCGGCGTGCGCGCGCAGCCCCCGCTGGTGGGAATCCCGCAGGCAATTAAAGCCAGCGGGATGCCACTTGACAATATTTAGTTAGGTATTTCAGGTCATTAACTGACCTGATTAAGGGACTATGTGGGATTTTGGAACAACATGGGACTGTTTCCCACACTGGGGGTAACACTCCCAGCTCGAATGGACATGTTGCAGCTGTCAGCCTGTGGCAGCTGCAAAGGTCCATTTGACAGGTTGGGGGGGAGACCCTCACCCATTGCAGGAGGCCACTCTGTCACTTGGGACAAAGTTTGGCCTCCACCACCCTCCTCCTGACGGTCAAAGTCACCAACCTGCACACTTACCCCGGGGTCCGGAGACATGTACCTACCTTGCGAACCCCCTCAGATGTACATCTTGCGGATGGGGGCCGCCGTAGCTGCAGTCATGACCTCCTCGGAGGGCGAACAGCCTCACCAGCCTCGCCAGCCACGCCGTCCACCTCTGACACGTGGAGTTCCACAACAGAGTGCTGTGACACATCCACCTGTACAGCAGGAGGGAGGGCTACCGCAGAGAGAGATGCGTCGCAGAGGGCACTACCCTCGCCACAGGGTCCACAGACCGAGGCTCAGCCTCCTGGACCTCTCTGAGCAGCAGTGCACACGGAGGCTCAGAGTCACTCGCCATGTAGCTGTGGACATCTGCAGCCTCTTTCATGCCGAGCTGCTCCTGGCTGGCCCGTGCACCATCTTCCTACCTGTCGCTGTCAAAGTCACCACTGCCCTCCCGAACTTCTCCTCCGCAGCCTTCCAGGGTGCAACCGGGGACATCGCCGATGTCTCTCAGTCGTCTGCGCAGAAGAGCCCTGCAAATACACCTACATCCACTCTGAAGTGACACAATGGGTGGCATCAGTAGTGGGTCCTCATAGTGATACCCAGGAGCAGGCATTATTGCACAAACCGGACAGGATTCGCGAAGACATGGCAGTAGTGGTGCCAATATAATGTGTGATGTGAGTTGTTCTGAAATTCATTATAAGTAACAACCATGACAAACCCTCAAACACCCTTGTGCATCCCCTTCATGCTCACGACACGTTTGCCTTACGCTGCCTACTGCACATATGTGATGCATGCCCTGTGGCTGTAGCACAGGTGGTGACAGGTTGAGTGAGGCTGGCCGTGAGAGAGATGCACGAGAGGGTGAGTATGGGATAGAGCCATGAGATTGTATGAGGATTGGGTTGCGTGGTAGTGGCGGGGTGAGTACTGGCGAGGTGAGTAGGTGCAGGTAAGATGAGGATGGGGTTTGAGTGGGTATGAGGGGTGATGTGACAGAGTAGTGTTGGCAGTGCCGAAGGAGATGTGGGGTGGGGGCAGTGATGTGGCAGACGGAGTGTAGGGGAATGACTACGTGTACTCACTGTGGCTGACCTACTTAGGTCATTGGACCGCCTCCTGCACTGTGTGCAGGTGGGCGATATGTTGGTGGCGCAGGTGACCCCCTCTGCCACCTCGAGCCAGGCCTTCCTGGTGGCGGAGGCGGGCCGCTTCCTCCCGCCCGCTGGGTGGAAGATCTCTGTCCTCCCCCTCCTCCTCACCCCATGTATTGATACCTGGGGTGAGGCATCATTAAACTGGGAGCAGCCTTCCCCCTGGGCTGCTCCATGCAGTCATCTTTGCTATTGGTTGCAGCATCTGTCAGTGGAGGACTGCCCCTTTAAATAGAGCGCCTCCAGCTGACAGATCTTACTGCGCATGTGCAGCCCGCCCGACGCACAGATCAGCAGCGGGGAACCCGGAGGAGCAGGTAAGTGGATCCAATTAGTGGTTTGCCTGCTACAATCGCGCGGGAAACCCACTAATTTCACCGGGCGCGTTACCCACGCGCCCGCTAGCCCATCCGCCGAGAACCCGCAGGCCTGCTAAAATCGGGCCCACTGAGTCATGGGGGAAGCTGCTCTTTGCATCTATCAGAGTTTCTATAATGACATCCCTGTGTTGAAAGATTTCTGGCATGAGAAAACTATCATACTGACCACAACTAGGTTCAAATGTTTCAGTTGTTGTGTAATCCCTTCAATGAGATTGGTGGAACAGGTGACTTTGGACCCGTGGTTCCCAAAGCTCTTCAGCATTGGGGTTATCCTCAAGTCATGTCTGGGTCTCTTGCAGACTAATTGATAGAGATTGATTGCTATGATTAGTCAACAACTCCATTATCGTTGTATCATGCAACTCCCAGGATGGTAGCGGGCAAACTAGATGGACCTTGGTCTTTTTTTGTTTAGCAAGTCCTATGTTCCTATATCAATCAGATAATAACATTAACTGGAGTGTACAATTGGATAGTGATAAAAAGTAACCACTTTGATCGACAATATAAATTATTTCCACAACTGCAAAATCTCCCAGGTAGGGGCTATGAAAATGACCGTGAAATTCATACTTTGAGAAAAGATGGATGTTGCTTTGCTCATATTTATGGCTTGTGGAAATGCTAAAGCAAATTTAAAAAGAACTGTTGCTGAGGGAGGAATATTGGTGAGGACACTGGGAGAATTGCCTGCTAAAATTTGAATAATGCTGTTAAATTGTTGACATCCACCTTGATAGGCTAATAGGGGTATCAGTTGAACATTTCATTTGAAAAATGGCATCACATCAGTACTCCACTGAAGTGAACGTCTAGATTATGCGTTTAAGTCCTGGAGTGGGACTTGAACACACAACCCTCTGATACAGAGGCAAGAGTGTTAAGCCAAGCTGATAAAGCAATTTCCACAAGTAGCATTTCCTAAGGATCAACTCCATTATGCATGACTTAAATGGGTTAGAGTGCCACAGACTAACAATTAGCTCCACCTGATACATTTCTAATACTTTGTACAAAAAGAATACATTATAATAACCTGTGGGATTTTGCAATCATGAATTATTAGATAACTCCAGGAATATATCTGCCACCACAAAGTAGCTCTTATATTTGTCTCATATTCTGAAACCAGCAATCACTAGTTATTTTAGAGACAAGCGCATCAAAAATACATCACTGCTTTAATGGTAAGCAGCAACCTTTAATAGCCATAGCTTTGCTGGATTTTTAGTCGCCCAACCAATCATACTGGTAACAAGACTCCCTGCATCATTTTTCATGACAGAAAGCCTGTTAAAGTGTTCTCACCTCATCTCGTAAGACTGTTACAATCATTACATTTTTCTGGGATTTCATTTCATTTCTTTTTAAACAAAGACTTCAGTTACATTTTGTTATATTACTGAACTGAACTAAATTGTAAAACCGATGAAGGTGAAAAATTATGGATTTACTATTTTCTACATGAGCTGCTTTTATTCCTTTAATTTAACGTACTAATTTTTAGTTAATAGTGCAGCGTCTTTCTCTAAAGCTACATTAATTTTCCTTCGTCATTAACAGGCTATTCTTGTTTCTTTGCAGAGTTTGCTGAATGACACACTACAAGTTCACTAATGAGCTCATTTTCATCCATAGCAGAACTCCCATTATCTGTCTGCTCAATTATTTACCAGACAAAGGCTTGTATGACAGATTGTCTCATTGTATAGCCTGATAGTGCTAACTTCTTTGCTGTGAAATAAATCAATCTTACAGCCCAAGAAAGATAATTCAGTTTATACTTTATTTATCCTGCTGAGCTATTGAGAGAGCAGTTCTTAACAGCAATCCATTTGAACAAATTTCTACATAAACAGGAAATAAAGAGGTGAATAATATTTAAAGCAGTTGAGATTCAGAATCCTTAATTGAACAAAAGATATTACCAAGATATTACCAAGAATGAAAGGTTATAATTATGAAATAAGACTTGAGAAGTTAAGGTTTGTATTGAACTGAGAATGTTAACATGTGACTTTATAGAGTTCTTCAAAATTGTGGTTGGCAGGATGGTAACAAAAGGGCATAAATGTAAAATAATCACAAAAAGAATTAACGGGAGGGTTGGAAAAAAATACTTTACAGAGAGGTTGGTTAGAATGCAGAACTCTCTGCCACAATAACAACAACTTCCACTTATATAGTGCCTTTAACATGGTAAAATGTCCCAAAGCACTTCACAGGAATGTTATCAGAAAATATTTGACATCGAGCCGCCTAAGGAGATATTAGGACAGGTGACCAAAAGCTTGGTCAAAGAGGGATCTTTTGAGGAGCATCTTAAAGGAGGAGAGAGAGGTGGAGAGGTTTAGGGAGGGAATTCCAGAACTTAGTGCGTAGGCAGCTGAAGGCACGGCCACCAATGGTGGAGCAAAGGAAATTGGGGTTGCACAAGAGGCCAGAATTGGAGGAATGCAGAGTTCTTGGTGGTTGTAGGGCTGGAGGAGGTCACAGAGATAAAGAGGGGTGAGGCCATTTGATCACGATGCTGTGAATTTTAAATTCAAGGCGTTGCTGGACCAGGAGCCAATGCAGTACAGGGGTGATGGGTCAATGGGACTTGGTGCGAGTTTTGGATGAGCTCAAGTTTATGGACTGTGGAGGATGGGAGGGAGGCAGGCAAGGAGAGCATTGCAATAGTCAAGTCTGGAGGTAACAAAAGCATGGATGAAAGTTTCAGCAGCAGATGGGCTGAGGCAGGGGCAGAGACATGCCATATTATGGAGGTGGAAATAGGCGGTCCTGGTGATGGAGTGCATATCGGGTCGGACACTCACCTCAGGGTCAAATAGTCATCATGGTGGCACACAGTCTGGTTCAATCTCAGACACTGGCCAGGGATGAGGATGGAATCGATGACTAGAGAACAGAGTTTTTTTGTGGCGGGGGCCAAAGATAATGGCTTAGCTCTTCCCAATATTTAATTTCTGCTCATCCAATACTGGATGTCAGACAACCAACGTGATAAATCATAGGCAGTGGAGGGGTCAAGAGAGTTGGTGGTGAGGTAGAGCTGGATGTCATCAGTGTACATGTGGAATCTGACATTGTGCTTTCAGATGACATCACCGAGGGACAGAATGTAGATGAGAAATAGGAGGGGACCAATGATAGATCTCTGGGGGACTCCAGAGGTAATTGTGCGAGAGTGGGAAGAGAAGACATTGCAGGAGATTCTCTGGCTAGGACTGGATAGATAAACATGGAACCAGGCGAGGGCAGTCCCACTCAGCTGGAAAAACGGAGGAAAGGCATTGCATGAGGATGGTGCAGTCAGCCATGTCAAAGGCTGCAGACAGGTCAAGAAGGATGAGGAGGGATAGTGCACATGGTCACAGTCACATTGGATGTCATTTGTGATTTTGATAAGGGCCATTTCAGTGCTGTGGCAGGGCGGAAATCTGATTGGATAGTGTTTGAACACAACCTTATTAAAGTATGAATTCTTTCAAAGTGGAATTAGATAGTTGCTTGAAAAAAGGAAAATTATAGGGTATGTGGAGAAAGCAGGAGAGTGGAATTAGACTTGGTTGCTCAAATGGAGAAAACTATCAGTACAAACCTGATGTGCTGAATATTCTGTCTCTCTGCTGTAACATTCTACAATTCTGTCTAAGTCTGTGATTGTTCCGACTTGAATTCCATTCCTAACTAGGTACCATTCCTTTTCTTTTTTGAAGAAATTAATCATCACTGAGTTAACTATATAGGGCGAATTAGTCCTTCTCCGTGCTCCCAGTGGAAAGTCATGCTCAAAGGGAGTGCAGGTTGAAGAGAGAGCTGCAACACTTTTCCGCCATGTGAATTCAAAGCAAAACTGGCCTCCTTAGTGTTGAGATCCTGATCTCTACTATATTGATGTAGGGAGGTGATGAGATTGGACAAGACAATCATCCAGAAAGAGTGAGGGGAAAGTGGGTGGCCTGCCACATTGACTAATATCATACACCCCTCCACCAGCTATAGCGTAACATTAGTGGAGGCTTGGGACTGGATCTTTAGTAGAAACTTTCAGCCGCAAAAAGCTTGGAAATTTGGAAATGGAATATAAAAATAAGCCTCTCCCTAAGGAATCTGTATCTGATGGTGTACACATACTTGTTAGTGCGCATTGTATGAACATAAAAAAATCTCTGCTGCACGATATCAGATGTTACCTTCGGGTCCCTTCATCTATTGTTGATGCACTTATCATTTCCTTTAGTTGAAGCACATCATTTCAATTATGTAAGTTAGCTTATTCCCTTGTAACTTACATCATAACATTATTCACATTGGGCCATTATTTGCTGTAGTAGGCCATCTAATGGTGTGATGGTGACGTCACAGCGAGGGAAACAGGGCATCTGGGACCTGGGTGAACGGGGCAAGCAACTGGGTATCTCCTTAACCAATCAGATTGAAGGATTGTGAAATTAACAATGCAAGGATTGAGAAGGAAGTGCAAATTAGAGTGGGTGAATTCAATGTCAAATGAGGTACAGAAAGAGAAATAAAGAGAGGGAAAGAAGGATTGGATTAAGAGAGAGAGAAAAAAGAGAAAGGAAAAGTAAAAGAAAACATTTTTAATACCCCCAACAACAATAAAAACTGAAGGAATGAGACTCCACACTTGTAATAGTTAATTTTCAGTGCCAGAGATTTTGATTGGCAGTAATTAACATTTATCGCATCGTTAAAAGGGTACTTAAATTGGAATGGACAAGACTTAACTTTCTTTGGCGAGTTTAGTTCACATCTACCGTGCAAATACAGCAACTTCATGCCGTTCAATGCATTTCAACGGTGAGGCAGGCAGTGAGATGTCATTTTCGCAAAGCTAACGGCGGAGTGGCACGACTCGGACAGTAACTTTTGGATTTTTGACTTTAACTGTGCATCTGCCCCTCACCTGAAGTTGCTGTACCATTTGTGCATAAATAACGGTGAGGGCCATTAGCCTCACTGGAATTTTGACAGGAAAATCTGGGCCATTATCTTTTTTATTGGTTTACTGTTCATCATCATTCTTCCCTCCACCCTCTCAAAATCTTCCTTCTCTTCTGCACTTAGACTGGCACGGGTCTAGTGGTAATGCAGTGGTTATGCCATTGGATGAGTAACCCAATAGGCCTGGACCAATAAACTCAGAGAATGAGAGTTCAAATCCTACCATGAGAATTTAAATTCATTTTTAAAAATCTGGAAATTAAAAAAAAATTTAGTATCAGTAAAAATGACCACGAAGCTGTCAGATTGTCCTAAAAACCCAACTGGTTCACTAAAGACTTTTAGGGAAGGAAACCTGCCCTCCTTACCTGGTCTGGCCTATATGTGATTCCAATCCCACATCACGCAATTGACTCATAACTGCCCTCTGAAGTGGCCTAGCAAGCCACTCAGTTGTATCAAACAGCTACAAAGAATAGCAGCACCTTTACCACATGGACTACAGTGGGTCAAGAGGAAGGCCCGCCACCATCTTCTCAAGGCAACAAAGGATGGGCAATAAATGCCAGCCTTGCCAGCGACACACACATCCTGACAATGAATATATAAGAAATAATTGCATGAATATAAAATATAGCTTTTCTGCTCCTTACTTCCCATGGTGGACTTGTACCTGTTGCTGATGCTGTCATTGATATAGTGCTGCACCAGGGGAGATTTTTCCCATCTTCAACCAACACCTCGAACAGGTAGTCATTCAGGCCTGACTGCCCCAGGCTGCAATGTTCGAGCTCGGCATTAAAGTACCTTAAACTTCCCCCTTTAAACCTTGCAGTTCCCCTCAGTGACTCAAATAAAATCTCATCCCAAACATCACCGTAATTCATAAAATGTTATTTAATGGCTTAAATTGTTTAAAGCATGGAGCAAAATAATGTTGAAATCCTATATTACAACAGTGACCACACTTCAAAAGTACTGATGAAAGATCATCGACCTGAAATGTTAACTCTGTTTCTCTCTCCACAGAAGCTGCCTGACTTGCTGAGTGTTTCCAACATTTTCTGTTTTTACTTCAAAAGTACTTCATTGGCTGTAAAGCACTTTGGAACGTCCTGAGGTTGTGAAAGTTGCTATATAAATGCAAGTCTTTCTTTTTTTAAATTTGTGATGTCTTTATTCAACCGCTCGTCCCATACATTTATTTATAAATTTTCTGCCTGGTTGCCATGTGACACAGATTATCAAGGTGCACTTTTCTCATTGTACAGAATCAACACTTACTCAATAAAAAAAAAATATTGAAACAAATGCCCAATAGCCAGTTTTGGTCAGTTTAGCTGAACCTCTCAGAATATTCAGTGGCTTCCATTATTTCACTAGAGATGTGTTAGAAATGTGGTCTTACCAGTATCATCCACACCCTGAGACTAAATAATGAAAAAAACTGCAGTGCCTAACGTCGATGCTTTATTCCTGGATAAGGTGTAAAGAGGGTGACAAGTACAGTCTAATGATTGTAGGTGCAATTCAGAATCTTACCCCAGGAGGGGGTACTATACTTCTCTCTGCATTCTGGTTTCTTTTATGCAGTTAGTCTGATTCCACGCCTATATTGCACTGTGTGATGAGTGAATTGCACAGAAAGCAGCTACAATTCAATTGCATTATGTACGCTGGTAATAGAAAATTGTAAAATTATCAGTGACACAGCCAACAAAAGTAGTGTTGAGAAACAAATAAACAGCAGTGTACACAAGTGGCTTGCAAGGAATTTCTCTGTCCTCGGATATAACTTGAGAAAGGGTTAAAGGCTGTGGACCTGGAAGATTGGTAATCACAACAGCAATATAGTGGTGTCTGACCTCACAGGCCTGAGTTATAGTCCCAGATTTCAAATTCTTGGGATGTTTTACTACATTAAAATAGCACACGAAGGAATGTAACGTGAACACGACATTGTCAATGTAGCACCAATCTTTACACAGTTTCTACAGATGTTATCTGTAGGCTCTGGGGGGGAGGAGCTAAATACGATTAAAATCACTAAGGAATTGGTACTCAATAAAATAATGGGACTCAAGGCGGATAAATCCCCTAGACCTGATGGCTTACATCCTAGGGTCTTGAGGGAAGTGGCAGTAGGGATTGTGGATGCTTTGGGCAGGAAATTGGACATGAAGCTGAGTTCGGATCGGTCAAGGCCCTGTGGGTGGCGGAGCGGGCCCAGGGGCTGAGTGGCCGGGTCCTGCTCCTACTTCTTGTGTTCTTTAGATTTGAGGTTAGGATCAGATCAGCCATGATCTTATTGAATGGCGGAGCAGGCTCGAGGGGCCGATTGGCCTACTCCTGCTCCTATTTCTTATGTTCTTATGTAAGTAGCTGAATATTAATCATTTGTGAACATGTGTAGATGTGTGTGTAAACTTCTGTCCATCTATATAAAAATGTTACATTTGTGACTGCTTTGTTCATCACACTTCAGTGCTACACTTTTCTAAATGACAATTTTGTATCACTCTTACAGCTGATTAACTCAAATATCCGATTCATATAACAGCAACAAATCACAACTGAAAAGTAGTCAAGGTACCAAACAACAATTAGTACACAGGGATGAAAACCATCGACCACGTAGTTCAAAAAACTATAAATCAGAAGAGGGCAACAGCTTGCCATATAAGAAAGGAGAAGTCAAACCATTCAATTCGCTCCAAATATTCTGTGAAGTTGGTTTGAGCTGCCATCTTCGATTTTGGGCTAAATGGCCTGTTTCCGTGTTGTGACTTCTATGGATCTCTATGGATCTGGCCCAAATGAACTGGGCAGAAAAGTTAGAAAACAAAACGATAGGTCAGATAAGGAGAATGTGCAAAGATGAGATGGATAGAGTACAAGATAGAAACATTCTTATGATAGATATAAGGGAACAAGGAAGTGCATGAGAGGATGGATCTCCATGGATTAATAGAGAAATTAAAGCTAAACTGAAACTTAAAAGTGAGGCATCTGATAAGGCCAGAGCTAACAATATTAAAGATAATCATCAGTATAGAAAGCGTAGTGGGAAAGTGAGAAGGGGGATTAGAAGGGCCAAAAAGAAATATGTAAAAAGGACAGCAGATAATTTAAAAAGGAAAAGCAGAGGGCTTTGACAAGATAGTGCAAGAAAAGAATAATTAGTCAGAGAGTGGAACTGCTCAGGGATGAAGATGAAATCTAGCTGTAGATGATGAAGGCATTGGAGCAACATTAAATAAATATTGTGGAGGGCAAATTTTCTCAGGGATTCTTTTTTTAATGATGTGGAACATGAAATTAGAAACAATCAACTGCAAGAACAGGAAATTTACAATCTGTAAACTTCCCTCACTAAACAGCAATTAAACAGAAATTAAACTTTGACCTCGGTTATTATTTACTTACAGCAACTAGACTTTCAAGCCTTACATCGGTAGGAGCACTTAATAACAGCTCCACTTTAGCACCATAATGATGCATTGTGTGCTAAACACTGTACTACTGTCTGTATAAAACAGTACATTAGTGAGCAATCCCATGGGAAATCTGCTGGTATATATTGTGCCAAGCACATATTGCCCCAGAATTTCCTGGACAGCTTTGATGTAAGAGCGGCATTGCGCCGTTTTTTTAGGACACTGATTTACGCCGGTTCTACACTGAGACTAGTTTCCTCGATCATTTGCGCTGCTTTCGAGATATGTCCGTCGAAACCCTTTGTCGTTCATTTACATCGCTCCGCCCCCTAATGCAAAAGAACAGCTCATGCGTGTTTCCTGGATTTACGCAAGTATTGCACTGCTCTGGACCTACGCCCAAAAACGTAGTCACAGCAAGGCCTGAAGTCACCTGATCTTGGTAACTGAGAATTCTGGACTTCGATAGAGATTTTCTTCGCAATTTATATTGAACCAAATTGCACCCGAAATTTTACGGACCCCCCAGCCTCCCTCACACGTTCTGAAGGGCTAAGCAGTTGGAATGGCCTTCCCAGTGGCCATATCCCTGTTCTGCATAATAATGGAAGAGGAAGAGGAACAGCTGAGGCAAGAGGCTCCGAGAGGCACCATGGCAGAGGACAGACAACAGCCCACTCGCTATTGGTACCCCTATTGGTGGCGTCGCATTTGTGCTTGTTTTATGCTGGTTTTTACGTAGGCAAATGAGCTTCCCAGGAACTTTTGGCATTAGTTCCAGGTGGCAAGGTCAGCGTAGATACCGGCATAAATTTCAGTGTAATTTCTACATAAGTGCAATCCAGAAAATTTGGGACCATTTTATTCCCAGTGTGTCTGTGTTTACGTATAAGAACAGAAGAACATAAAAAATAGGAGCAGGAGTAGGCCATTCAATAAGATCATGGTTGATCTTCGACCTCAACTCCACTTTCCTGCCCTATCCCCATATCCCTTGATTCCCTTAGTGTCCAAAAATCTAGTGATCTCAATCTTGAATATACTCAACGACTGAGCATCCGCAGCCCTCTGGGGTAAAGAATTCCAAAGATTCACAACTCTCAGTGAAGAAATTTTTCTTCATCTCGGTCCTAAATGGCAGTTGATATTTTCAAATGTCTTAAACAAATTACAACTGAAGAGCAGGAGAATAAATGAATCAAATGCAAAGAAAGTAGGTAAAAGAAAAAAAAACTTGCTTTTTTATGATTGGCAGCAAGACTGATCATTCACAGAGCATGCCAGGACTTGCTGTTTTCAAGCCCCACTCCCCCAACTGGAATATTGCTGAGAACAAACACCCCTCCCCCCAAGGCATCATTTTAAGAAGTAACCAGAATTGATCTTTTTGTACAAAATGTCAGACCACAGTAAAACGCAAATTCTTCAATCTTTTCGGAGGTCGTTTTAAATGCAAAAATGTATAAATCACATACAAACTGGTGCCTGTAACTATATTTCACAAGTATTGTAAGATAGTCAAATGTAGAAAGAGTAAGAAGAGAAAGTCAGTGAGCGAGAAAGGGCTCAGGGCAGGTCTTTTTATTTTGTAATGTACTCTAAATGGGTACAGCAGCCACATTTCTTTTCTTTTTCTTTGTATGAAAAACAATGGTTTTAGAGTTTTGAGTATAAATAATAGCAAACAATGGAAGGATTGTACAATTATTCAAGTTTGGAGAGAGATTCTGAATAAAACTTCCGAATTTAAATATTTATGTTTACTTTGAGAGTACTAAGTACTACTGGAGAGATATTTGTCAAAAGAAGGAAAGATGGCATTTATTAATCTTTTGTATAATTTAATAGATTTTTTTGCCGTTTATTATAAAACTTCCCATCTCAATCAGGTAGACAGTCAGGTAAAGGCAAAAAGCTGCTATCCCATTTTACATGCAACATTTTTATTACAGAAGTGTGGAGCATTACACTTGCTGTAGAAAGTATTATTTTCCAGGGACAAATGAAAAACACTTACTTCACTATCTCTGGGGAGAGCTCTTAAAAATGTCTTTCCAAATTATTTCAGTGGAGATATACAACCCTCTGGAACACTCCAGCATCCCGGCTTGCAACGGTATAATCTCTGACTCACCATGAGCTGCGCTATCGGTGATCTGCTAATCTATATGTGTGTAAAAGTATTGGATTTTACAAATGTCCATCACAGTCTGGACAACTTAACCGGACCAGCCACATAAATACTGTGGCTACAAGAGCAGGTCTGAGGCTGGATATTCTGTGGTGAATGACTCACCTCCTGACTCCCCAAAGCCTTTCCACCATCCACAAGGCACAAGTCAGGAATGTGATGGAATACTCTCCACTTGCCTGGATGAGTGCAACTCCAACAACACTCAAGAAGCTCGACACCATCCAGGACCAAGCAGCCCACTTGATTGGCACCCCATCCACCACACTAAACATTCACTCCCTTCACCACCGGCGTAGAGTGGCTGCAGTGTGTACCATCTACAGGATGCACTGCAGCAACTCGCCAAGGCTTCTTCGACAACACCTCCCAAACCCACGACCTCTAACACCTAGAAGGACAAGGGCAGCAGGCACATGGGAAGAACACAACCTGCACGTTCCCCTCCAAGTCACACACCATCCTGGATATATGGAAATATATCGCCGTTCCTTCATCGTCGCTGGGTCAAAATCCTGGAACTCCCTTCCTAACAGCACTGTGGGAGAACCTTCACCACACGGACTGCAGCGGTTCAAGAAGACGGCTCTTCACCACCTTCTCAAGGGCAATTAGGGATGGGCAATAAATGCTGGCCTTGCCAGCGACGCCCACATCCCATGAACGAATAAAAAAAACCCACAGCAGACATTGTGCACCTAACTTCAAACACAGACATCACACTTAAAATTTTTACTCATAGTTACCGATGCAAAATAATCTTTTTAAAAAGAAAACCATTCACATGAAGCTTGAAATTGACAAGCAGATTCCAATTTGTAATTAAACTCTGATTGACGTCAACTTGTGTTTACTTAACAGTAATTGGACTTTGTGGCTTTAATGGACATAGGTCCATATGAGTAAATGAACCATGGTGTGTATTACATGAGATAACGCTCCTGTCCTTATAAATCAGCACATTACCAAAAACATTGGGGTGGAATTTCCTGTGGGGGCGTAATCGGGAAGTTACACCTGAAATTACGCCCATTCATGCGCCCATTTTGCCAATGTCTATTTACACCCAAATTTCCTGCCAATCTCATTAACGTGCGTCATAATGTAAAAATGTGCGTAAACAAGCAGAAATCAGCATAAACAATTGGGGCCAGAGGAGAGCGATAAACCAACACCATGGGCTCGAATTTAGCAGGCCTGCGGGTTCCCAGCGGGTGGTCCTCCGGGAGCGTCAAAAACGCGAACGGCGAAATTAGTGGGTTGCCCACGCGATCGTAGCAGGCAACACACTAATAGGAATCAATTACCTGCTCCTCCGGGGTCCACGGCGCTGGCCTGCGCGTCGGTCGGGCTGCGCATGCGCAGTACGATCTGTCAGCTGGAGGCTCTCTAGTTAAAGGGGCAGTCCTCCACTGACAGATGCTGCAACCAATAGAACAAATTGCAGCATGGAGCAGCCCAGGGGGAAGGCTGCTCCCAGTTTAATGATGCCTCACCCCAGGTATCATCAGATGGGGTGAGGAGGAGGGGGAGGACACAGATCTTCCCCCTGGCGGGCGGGAGGAAGCGGCCTGCCTCTGCCACCAAGAAGGCCTGGCTCGAGGTGGCAGAGGGGGTCACCAGCGCCACCAACATATCGCCCACCTGCATACAGTGCAGGAGGCGCTGCAATGACCGCAGTAGGTCAGCCACAGTGAGAACACGAAGTCTTTCCCCTACACTCCGTCTGCCACAACACTGCCCCCACCCCAAATCTCCTTCGGCACCGCCAACACTATTCTGTCACATCACCCTTCATACCCACTCACACCCCATCCTCATCTTACCTCCACCTACTCACCTCGCCAGTACTCATCCTGCCACTAACACGCGACCCAATCCTCATACAATCTCATGGCTCCATCCCATACTCACCCTCTCGTGCATCTCCCTCACGGCCAGCCTCACTCAACCTGCCACCACCTGTGCTGCAGCCACAGGGCATGCATCACATATGTGCAGTAGGCAGCGTAAGGCAAACGTCTCGTCAGCATGAAGGGGGTGCACAAGGGTGTCTGAGGGTTTGTCACGGGTGTGACCCATATTGAATTTCAGAGCAACAAACAGCACACATTATATTGACACCACCACTGCCATGTCTCCGCGAATCTTGTCCGTTGTGTCCAATAATGCCCGCTCCTGGGTATCACTATGAGGACCCACCACTGATGCCACCCATCGTGTTACTGCAGAGTAGGTGCAGGTGTATTTGCAGGGCTCGTCCGCGCAGACGACTGAGAGACATCGGCGGTGTAGCCGGCTGGACCCTGGAAGGATGCGGAGGAGAAGGTGTGGAGGGCAGTGGTGACTTTGCCAGCGACAGGTAAGCAGTTGGTGCTGGGGCCAGCCAGAGGCAGCTCGGCATGAAAGAGGCTGCAGATCTCCACGACTACATGTCGAGCGAATCTGCGCCTCCCTGTGCACTGCTGCTCGGAGAGGTCCGGGGAGCTGCGCCTCTGTCTGTGGACCCTGTGGCGAGGGTAGTGCCCTCTGCGACGCGTCTCTCTCTGCGGTAGCCCTCCCTCCTGCTGTGCAGGTGGCCGTGCAACAACACCGTGTTGGGGGGATCCACGTCTCTGCGGCGGACGGCGTGGACTGCGAGGCTGCTGGTGCTGGTCATGCTCTTCGTCCTCCGAGGGTGTCCACACACCACCCAACTGGCAGGTGTTGGTCTGAGGGGTTGTGCAGGGTAGGTGTGTGGGTCCTCGGACTGGGGCTGCGGTTTCGTGTCGGTCTGTCCTCTGGCTTGGCGGGGGGTGGTGGAGGGCAGGGGTTGCCCTATGTGACGCGGTGGCCTCCTGCGTGGGTGAGGGCTCTCTCCCGTGGAGCGCACCTTGGCACCTGCCTCAGGCTGCTGGCTGCAACACGCCTGGTTGGAGGGAGTCTGTTTCCCCCAGTGTGGGAAGCTCACTGCCTTGCACCTAAAATCCCACACTTCCTCTTTTGACAGCTGCTTCAGCTCATTAACTGACCACAACGAGCAAGTTAAGTGCTCTCAAGTGGAACCCCGCTGGCTTTAATTGCCTGCGGGATTCCCACCAGCGGGGCTTGCGCGCGCAGCCCCGCACGTCAGCGCGGTACCCAGAAGTGGCCGGGATTTCGTCGCGATCCGGTCACATGACCGGAGATCGGGATTTTCGGGGCCACCCCGCTGGTAACCCGCCGGAAACCCGACCCTAAAATCGAGCCCCATATATTCTTTCTTCAAGTATGAAAATTAAAGTTTCAAGCCATTTAACTATCATTCATGCACATTGGGCATAGCACGTTTAAGAAAATACAATCGTGAAAGCTTTTCAATTTTTAAGGTGACTTCTACTGATACCAAAAATGCAATCAACAAAATGGAAAATGCAGAGCAGGTCTCAGTGAGGATGAATTTAAAAATGCTCAAGAAATAGCAATAAAACACCAGACAATTGACCTTGTCTCTTGCTGCCCCTAAAATTCTGGGCTTAATTATACACCCGTTTTGAACCATCATCATAGCAGGAAATTCATGTGTATGGCTCTTTAGCCTGGGGGCGGAACCATTATAATGAGCCGAGATGCATTTTGGGGAAAGGATTGGTAGACGGGTGTAAAATAGCAAGGAAATTCGGGTGCAGCATAATTACGAGAGTAACTCACTTTGGACCGAGTTTCCTCGATCTTTTACGCTGGGTATTTGCTTTATGCTCCAATTATATGTGTGTCTGGGTGCAAATATACAGGAAATTCCACCCCATACATGTGTAATGCTGTGGGAGATTCTCTAGTCAATAATCATTACTTATAGAATGTGATAAGATACTTAAATAAACAGATTAACATTCAGAATGCTTTCGCACTATGGTATTTTGATTCAAAGTAAAATATTTTATTGAAATTAAATGCAGCAAATTTTCAGTTCTTAAGCAAAACCCGATATTGATGGCGATTTTATAGTCTTCTTCTTTCGAGAATGTCAGCTAGGCTGCTTAATTGTGTTTTGTTCTGTTAGATATGACTTTTCAATATATGTGTGTTGGTGAGGGGATAAGCTGGGCATAAAATCCCAGCAGTAAAATAGACAACAGCTTGAATATTCCTGTAAGGTTTTTAAAAAAAATTCTAAGTTTAGATATTAGAAATAACAAAAATATAAGATAAGGAATGTGGGACAAAAACAGTACACCTATAACCTCCATCACAATCTAGCTAACAATATTGTGAGATTATTGTGCAATATTACACGTGAGCAAGCAATGGTACTTATTATATTTTTTTTCCATGTAAAAACTATTGTAGAATTGTTGCATAAATGAAAATTATTTGTGTTTTTGTACCACCACATGGTGTATAAAATGGCATTTTTAGATTGAGAGTGAGAGGTAGATTTAAGAGCCATGACCCACAGTGTAGGTGGAAGGGAAGACTGAGAGTGGTAAGGAGATCCAACGTTTTGAGCTCCTGTAAAAGAAGGCGTTTCAGTAGGAGACGGTGTGATGAGTGTTTCTTTCAATACAGTAGGACTGTATGGGAGGAGATGGAATCATAGAATCTTACAGCACAGAAGGAGGCCATTTGACCCATTGTGCCTGTACCAGCACAGGAAGAGCAAGTAAAATCAAACTTAGGCAATAACTACTAAGGATCCCGGTTATGGCACAAATAATGTTAAATTTCATTGTCACTGTGTGTGGAGGAAACAGGAAACAGAGTATGTTCATAACAAGAAAACACTTTATTTTACAGAAGCACACTGATATACAAATTAGCGGTGTTTGAAGTTTGGGAAGGTGTTCATAGGTGAATACAGCTATGAGGGATAAAGCCAGGACTCAAACATAGCGTAATTCCTACCTGCATGTCAAGACACTGAAATCTTGACTGCAACTCAGACTAACAGCTTGTAGCTGGATCAATGTGGCACTTTGTTTTTTAATATAGGAGTAGTGAAGCTAATCAAGAGTCAATGGCAATAGGCCTGAAGTTCTTCATATTGTTATTCTCTGAATGGTACAGAAACATGTAAAGAATAATGATGTGATTTTCACGAGCTACATCAGCTTCACCATCTATTGAACAGGGTAATAAAATAGCCAAGATATGATTGAGACATCACTAGGATGATGATTCTTTTTGACAAAGTGATCATTATCAGTACCTAATTGTTAAAAAAATTGAGGCATAACGGTTCCTCAGTCAATCCACTACATAGCAGGCAAGTTCTGTGGTCATTCATAGTGTCTGAATGACATTTTAAATACAACTTTTTGTGTGACAAAACCTTCAAAATTGTCTTGCTCCTTTAAACCAAAAATGTATTCATAAGATTCATATGTGTCTCAAATTCTGAATATCTAAGCAGTTCTCCAGTTATCAATGACTTATGGAACCTCCATTTTCATGTTAGAGAATTTTCCTTTCATTATCGTAAAATAAAGCAATAAAATTCATTGTGATCACAACTGATAAACTGGCATGACCCGGAACACGTAATGCTGTTAGGAGGTGAAATCCAGCACATACCTACATTCTGTTATTCAATTAAAATATTTATATTGAGATTTTATTGTGTAATAAATAAAATATGTATGAAATTAAGTGTTTTGCCAAGGCTCCAAAATGATTACTTATCAAATCATTTTCCTTCTATAAAATATAGTTAAATCTAATAGCAAGTGACATATTAGCAAATCACATCCAAAATATCAATGTGCCACTCAGATTAATTATGATAGTTTACACTGGGCATTATCACAATGCTTCCCCACATTCGAAGTGCTGGAGCAAATATCAATACCGATCCTAGAATGGCCACCAGCAAAAACAGCCATAAGAAAATCCGATCCAGAACTTGAGCTACAAATTTCCAGTCTTCCACAACCTGAATAGAGAGAAAGAATGTTTTAAAATGCATTTCTGAATATTATTCATTTACCTAAGGAAAAACTGAGATTTATTGATGGATTAATGAAAAGAAAATTGGATGGATAAAGAGAAGGTGAGATAAACGGATGGAAGTAGAGAAAGCCTGATGCATATGGGACAGACAGGTTGGCAGATGATGGATGAGTGTATCAAAGGATGGTAGTTTGGAAGGTAGATGTATGAATGGAACTATTGTTGAATGAGTGTAAAGGATACATCGATGGACTCCTGGACAATGCACACACTAAAGACCACTTTTAAAAATCCTGATGGTTTCTCTTTGTATTCACTATTGGGGCTAATCCCTGCCATGCAGCATCTTGCTGCCAAGGTGGCCTAGATCACTGAATTCTGCACAGATACCTTCAATGTATCTCTAGCATTAGTCAGTTAATGTTTTTTTTAAACAGGGAAAAGGCATCCAACATAAATTACCATCAACCCACTTCCCAAAGTGGTGCAGGCCGCATCCACAAAGTATTCCAGTTAGCAGGAAAGCTGACAATCACTGAGCTAAGTTCAAATGACACATATCTCGGGACTCAAACTCAGAACATGGGAGGGAGATTCAGCGCAGAGGCCCTGAATTACTAGGCCACCTTCAGTTGAGTTTGATACCCTTAGATTTAGAATATGAAGCAGTTGCTAAAATAAATTAGCTGAAAGAGAAAATTAAACCAAGAGAAAGTTAAAGTAGAAGGCATACAGATGCATGGTACACAAATAAAATACAGAAAAGGAGATACAGAGACAAATAGGTTAAAAGTGCAGGGTCAAATGGAGATGGTTGAAGTGGTGAGGAGTGACAATGCAAAGACAGAGAGAAATGCACCCGAAGCCATTCAAGCACACCCCCAACCTGTCATTTGAAGACCAACACTGTTAGAGGAGTGTCAGTGGATTACATTGTTTCCCTCTCACTAAAAAGCGGTATTTGTGACATACAAAATGGAGAGGTGAGTACAGTATAAAAGGGGAGTCCGACAGCGGGAGTAGAATCCGTGGGGTGAGCGCAGTGTAAAAGGGGAGTCCGAGAGCGGGAGGAGAGTCCGAGAGGTGAGCGCAGTGTAAAAGGAGAGTCTGAGAGGTGAGCGCAGTGTAAAAGGAGAGTCCGAGAGCGGGAGGAGAGTCCGAGAGGTGAGCGCAGTGTAAAAGGAGAGTCCGGGAGGTGAGCGCAGTGTAAAAGGAGAGTCCGAGAGGGGAGCGCGGTGTAAAAGGAGAGTATGAGAGGTGATCGCAGTGTGAAAGGAGAGTCCGAGAGGTGAGCGCAGTGTAAAAGGAGAGTCAGAGAGGTGAGCGCAGTGTGAAAGGAGAGTCAGAGAGGTGAGCGCAGTGTGAAAGGAGAGTCCAAGAAGTGAGCGCAGTGTAAAACGAGAGTCCGAGAGGTGAACGCAGTGTAAAAGGAGAGTCCAAGAGGTGAACGCAGTGTAAAAGGAGAGTCTGAGAGGTGAGCGCAGTGTAAAAGGAGAGTCCGAGAGGTGAGCGCAGTGTGAATGGAGAGTCCGAGAGGTGAGCGCAGTGTAAAAGGAGAGTCCGAGAGGTGAGCGCAGTGTAAAACGAGAGTCCGAGAGGTGAACGCAGTGTAAAAGGAGAGTCCAAGAAGTGAGCGCAGTGTAAAACGAGAGTCCGAGAGGTGAACGCAGTGTAAAAGGAGAGTCCAAGAGGTGAACGCAGTGTAAAAGGAGAGTCTGAGAGGTGAGCGCAGTGTAAAAGGAGAGTCCGAGAGGTGAGCGCAGTGTGAATGGAGAGTCCGAGAGGTGAGCGCAGTGTAAAAGGAGAGTCCGAGAGGTGAGCGCAGTGTAAAACGAGAGTCCGAGAGGTGAACGCAGTGTAAAAGGAGAGTCCGGGAGGTGAGCGCAGTGTAAAAGGAGAGTCAGAGAGGTGAGCGCAGTGTAAAAGGAGAGTCCGAGAGGTGAGCGCAGTGTAAAAGGAGAGTCTGAGAGGTGAGCGCAGTGTAAAAGGAGAGTCAGAGAGGTGAGTGCAGTGCAAAAGGAGAGTCCGAGAGGTGAACGCAGTGTAAAAGGAGAGTCAGAGAGGTGAGCGCAGTGCAAAAGGAGAGTCAGAGAGGTGAGCGCAGTGCAAAAGGAGAGACCGAGAGGTGAGCGCAGTGTAAAAGGAGAGTTCGAGAGGTGAGCGCAGTGCAAAAGGAGAATCCGAGAGGTGAGCGCAGTGTAAAAGGAGAGTCCGAGAGGTGAGAGCAGTGGAAAAGGAGAGACCGAAAGGTGAACGCAGTGTAAAAGGAGAGACCGAGAGGTGAGAGCAGTGTAAAAGGAGAGTCCGAGAGGTGAACGCAGTGTAAAAGGAGAGTCTGAGAGGTGAGCGCAGTGTAAAAGGAGAGTCTGAGAGATGAGCGCAGTGTAAAAGGAGAGGCCGAGAGGTGAGAGCAGTGTAAAAGGAGAGTCCGAGAGGTGAACGCAGTGTAAAAGGAGAGTCAGAGAGGTGAGCGCAGTGTAAAAGGAGAGTCCGAGAGGTGAGGGCAGTGTAAAAGGAGAGTCTGAGAGGTGAGCGCAGTGCAAAAGGAGAGTCAGAGAGGTGAGTGCAGTGCAAAAGGAGAGTCAGAGAGGTGAGCGCAGTGTAAAAGGAGAGTCAGAGAGGTGAGCGCAGTGCAAAAGGAGAGTCCGAGAGGTGAGCGCAGTGTAAAAGGAGAGTCCGAGAGGTGAGCGCAGTGTAAAAGGAGAGTCCGAGAGGTGAACGCAGTGTAAAAGGAGAGTCCGGGAGGTGAGCGCAGTGTAAAAGGAGAGTCTGAGAGGTGAGCGCAGTGTAAAAGGAGAGTCCGAGAGCGGGAGGAGAGTCCGAGAGGTGAGCGCAGTGCAAAAGGAGAGTCCGGGAGGTGAACGCA
Organism: Heptranchias perlo; assembly: GCF_035084215.1. Lineage (NCBI taxonomy): Eukaryota > Metazoa > Chordata > Chondrichthyes > Hexanchiformes > Hexanchidae > Heptranchias > Heptranchias perlo. The sequence continues at coordinate 126,572,500 of NC_090328.1, read as the reverse complement.
GTGTAAAAGGAGAGTCCGAGAGGGGAGCCCGGTGTAAAAGGAGAGTATGAGAGGTGATCGCAGTGTGAAAGGAGAGTCAGAGAGGTGAGCGCAGTGTAAAAGGAGAGTCAGAGAGGTGAGCGCAGTGTGAAAGGAGAGTCCGAGAGGTGAGCGCAGTGTAAAAGGAGAGTCCAAGAGGTGAGCGCGGTGTAAAAGGAGAGTCCGAGAGGTGAGCGCAGTGTAAAAGGAGAGTCCGAGAGGTGATCGCAGTGTGAAAGGAGAGTCCGAGAGGTGAGCGCAGTGTAAAACGAGAGTCCGAGAGGTGAGCGCAGTGTAAAAGGAGAGTCTGAGAGGTGAACGCGGTGTAAAAGGAGAGTCCGAGAGGTGAGCGCAGTGTAAAACGAGAGTCCGAGAGGTGAACGCAGTGTAAAAGGAGGGTCTGAGAGGTGAGCGCAGTGTAAAAGGAGAGTCCGAGAGGTGAGCGCAGTGTGAATGGAGAGTCCGAGAGGTGAGCGCAGTGTAAAAGGAGAGTTCCGAGAGGTGAGCGCAGTGTAAAACGAGAGTCCGAGAGGTGAACGCAGTGTAAAAGGAGAGTCCGGGAGGTGAGCGCAGTGTAAAAGGAGAGTCAGAGAGGTGAGCGCAGTGTAAAAGGAGAGTCCGAGAGGTGAGTGCAGTGTAAAAGGAGAGTCAGAGAGGTGAGTGCAGTGCAAAAGGAGAGTCCGAGAGGTGAATGCAGTGTAAAAGGAGAGTCAGAGAGGTGAGCGCAGTGCAAAAGAAGAGTCAGAGAGGTGAGCGCAGTGCAAAAGGAGAGACCGAGAGGTGAGCGCAGTGTAAAAGGAGAGTTCGAGAGGTGAGCGCAGTGTAAAAGGAGAATCCGAGAGGTGAGCGCAGTGTAAAAGGAGAGTCCGAGAGGTGAGAGCAGTGGAAAAGGAGAGACCGAGAGGTGAACGCAGTGTAAAAGGAGAGACCGAGAGGTGAGAGCAGTGTAAAAGGAGAGTCCGAGAGGTGAACGCAGTGTAAAAGGAGAGTCTGAGAGGTGAGCGCAGTGTAAAAGGAGAGTCTGAGAGATGAGCGCAGTGTAAAAGGAGAGTCCGAGAGGTGGGAGCAGTGTAAAAGGAGAGTCCGAGAGGTGAACGCAGTGTAAAAGGAGAGTCTGAGAGGTGAGCGCAGTGTAAAAGGAGAGTCTGAGAGGTGAGCGCAGTGTAAAAGGAGAGTCCGAGAGGTGAGAGCAGTGGAAATGGAGAGTCTGAGAGGTGAACGCAGTGGAAAAGGAGAGACCGAGAGGTGAGAGCAATGTAAAAGGAGAGTCCGAGAGGTGAACGCAGTGTATTAGGAGAGTCTGAGAGGTGAGCGCAGTGTAAAAGGAGAGTCCGAGAGGTGAGCGCAGTGTAAAAGGAGAGTCTGAGAGGTGAGCGCAGTGTGAAAGGAGAGTCCGGGAGGTGAGCGCAGTGTAAAAGGAGAGTCCGAGAGGTGAGCGCAGTGTAAAAGGAGAGTCCGAGATGTGAGCGCAGTGTAAAAGGAGAGTCCGAGAGGGGAGCGCGGTGTAAAAGGAGAGTCCGAGATGTGAGCGCAGTGTAAAAGGAGAGTCCGAGAGGTGAACGCAGTGTAAAAGGAGAGTCCGGGAGGTGAGCGCAGTGGAAAAGGAGAGCCAGAGAGGTGAGCGCAGTGTAAAAGGAGAGTCCGAGAGGTGAGCGCAGTGTAAAACGAGAGTCTGAGAGGTGAGCGCAGTGTAAAACGAGAGTCCGAGAGGTGAGCGCAGTGCAAAAGGAGAGTCCGAGAGGTGAGTGCAGTGCAAAAGGAGAGTCGGAGAGGTGAGCGCAGTGTAAAAGGAGAGTCAGAGAGGTGAGCGCAGTGCAAAAGGAGAGTCCGAGAGGTGAACGCAGTGTGAATGGAGAGTCCGAGAGGTGAGCGCAGTGTAAAAGGAGAATCCGAGAGGTGAGCGCAGTGTAAAAGGAGAGTCCGAGAGGTGAACGCAGTGTAAAAGGAGAGTAAGAGAGGTTAGCGCAGTGTGAAAGGAGAGTAAGAGAGGTTAGCGCAGTGTGAAAGGAGAGTCCAAGAAGTGAGCGCAGTGTAAAACGAGAGTCCGAGAGGTGAACGCAGTGTAAAAGGAGAGTCCAAGAGGTGAACGCAGTGAAAAAGGAGAGTCCGAGAGGTGAGCGCAGTGTGAATGGAGAGTCCGAGAGGTGAGCGCAGTGTAAAAGGAGAGTCCAAGAGGTGAGCGCAGTGTGAATGGAGAGTCCGAGAGGTGAGCGCAGTGTAAAACGAGAGTCCGAGAGGTGAACGCAGTGTAAAAGGAGAGTCCGAGAGGTGAGCGCAGTGTAAAACGAGAGTCCGAGAGGTGAACGCAGTGTAAAAGGAGAGTCTGAGAGGTGAACGCGGTGTAAAAGGAGAGTCCGAGAGGTGAGCGCAGTGTGAATGGAGAGTCCGAGAGGTGAGCGCAGTGTAAAAGGAGAGTCCGAGAGGTGAACGCAGTGTAAAAGGAGAGTCTGAGAGGTGAACGCAGTGTAAAAGAAGAGTCCAAGAGTTGAACGCAGTGTAAAAGGAGAAACTGAGAGGTGAGCGCAGTGTAAAACGAGAGTCCGAGAGGTGAACGCAGTGTGAAAGGAGAGTCCGAGAGGTGAGCGCAGTGTAAAACGAGAGTCCGAGAGGTGAGCGCAGTGTAAAAGGAGAGTCTGAGAGATGAGCGCAGTGTAAAAGGAGAGTCCGAGAGGTGAGCGCAGTGTAAAACGAGAGTCCGAGAGGTGAGCGCAGTGTAAAAGGAGAGTCTGAGAGGTGAGCGCAGTGTAAAAGGAGAGTCCGAGAGGTGAGCGCAGTGTAAAAGGAGAGTCCGAGAGGTGAGCGCAGTGTAAAAGGAGAGTCCGAGAGGTGAGCGCGGTGTAAAAGGAGAGTCGGAGAGGTGAGCGCAGTGTAAAAGGAGAGTCCGAGAGGTGAGCGCAGTGTAAAAGGAGAGTCCGAGATGTGAGCGCAGTTTAAAAGGAGAGTCCGAGAGGTGAGCGCAGTGTAAAAGGAGAGTCCGAGAGGTGAGCGCAGTGTAAAAGGAGAGTCCGAGATGTGAGCGCGGTGTAAAAGGAGAGTCCGAGATGTGAGCGCAGTGTAAAAGGAGAGTCCGAGATGTGAGCGCAGTGTAAAAGGAGAGTCAGAGAGGTGAGCGCAGTGTAAAAGGAGAGTCCGAGATGTGAGCGCAGTGTAAAAGGAGAGTCAGAGAGGTGAGCGCAGTGTAAAAGGAGAGTCCGAGATGTGAGCGCAGTGTAAAAGAAGAGTCCGAGAGGGGAGCGCGGTGTAAAAGGAGAGTCCGAGATGTGAGCGCAGTGTAAAAGGAGAGTCAGAGAGGTGAGCGCAGTGTAAAAGGAGAGTCCGAGAGGTGAAAGCAGTGTAAAAGGAGAGTCCGGGAGGTGAGCGCAGTGTAAAAGGAGAGTCCGAGAGGTGAGCGCAGTGTAAAAGGAGAGTCCGAGATGTGAGCGCAGTGTAAAAGGAGAGTCAGAGAGGTGAGCGCAGTGTAAAAGGAGAGTCCGAGATGTGAGCGCAGTGTAAAAGGAGAGTCAGAGAGGTGAGCGCAGTGTAAAAGGAGAGTCCGGGAGGTGAGCGCAGTGTAAAAGGAGAGTCAGAGAGGTGAGCGCAGTGTAAAAGCAGAGTCCAAGAGGTGAGTGCAGTGTAAAAGGAGAGTCAGAGAGGTGAGCGCAGTGTAAAAGGAGAGTCCGAGATGTGAGCGCAGTGTAAAAGAAGAGTCCGAGAGGGGAGCGCGGTGTAAAAGGAGAGTCCGAGAGGTGAGCGCAGTGTAAAAGGAGAGTCCGAGATGTGAGCGCAGTGTAAAAGGAGAGTCAGAGAGGTGAGCGCAGTGTAAAAGGAGAGTCCGAGAGGTGAACGCAGTGTAAAAGGAGAGTCCGGGAGGTGAGCGCAGTGTAAAAGGAGAGTCAGAGAGGTGAGCGCAGTGTAAAAGGAGAGTCCGAGAGGTGAGCGCAGTGTAAAACGAGAGTCTGAGAGGTGAGCGCAGTGTAAAAGGAGAGTCCGAGAGGTGAGCGCAGTGCAAAAGGAGAGTCAGAGAGGTGAGTGCAGTGCAAAAGGAGAGTCGGAGAGGTGAGCGCAGTGTAAAAGGAGAGTCAGAGACGTGAGCGCAGTGTAAAAGGAGAGTCCGACAGCGGGAGGAGAGTCCGAGAGGTGAGTGCAGTGTAAAAGGAGAGTCCGAGAGGGGAGCGCGGTGCAAAAGGAGAGTCCGAGAGGGGAGCGCGGTGTAAAAGGAGAGTATGAGAGGTGATCGCAGTGTGAAAGGAGAGTCCGAGAGGTGAGCGCAGTGTAAAAGGAGAGTCAGAGAGGTGAGCGCAGTGTGAAAGGAGAGTCAGAGAGGTGAGCGCAGTGTGAAAGGAGAGTCCAAGAAGTGAGCGCAGTGTAAAACGAGAGTCCGAGAGGTGAACGCAGTGTAAAAGGAGAGTCCGAGAGGTGAACGCAGTGTAAAAGGAGAGTCTGAGAGGTGAGCGCAGTGTAAAAGGAGAGTCCGAGAGGTGAGCGCAGTGTGAATGGAGAGTCCGAGAGGTGAGCGCAGTGTAAAAGGAGAGTCCGAGATGTGAGCGCAGTGTAAAACGAGAGTCCGAGAGGTGAACGCAGTGTAAAAGGAGAGTCCGGGAGGTGAGCGCAGTGTAAAAGGAGAGTCAGAGAGTTGAGCGCAGTGTAAAAGGAGAGTCCGAGAGGTGAGCGCAGTGTAAAAGGAGAGTCTGAGAGGTGAGCGCAGTGTAAAAGGAGAGTCAGAGAGGTGAGTGCAGTGCAAAAGGAGAGTCCGAGAGGTGAACGCAGTGTAAAAGGAGAGTCAGAGAGGTGAGCGCAGTGCAAAAGGAGAGTCAGAGAGGTGAGCGCAGTGCAAAAGGAGAGACCGAGAGGTGAGCGCAGTGTAAAAGGAGAGTTCGAGAGGTGAGCGCAGTGCAAAAGGAGAATCCGAGAGGTGAGCGCAGTGTAAAAGGAGAGTCCGAGAGGTGAGAGCAGTGGAAAAGGAGAGACCGAGAGGTGAACGCAGTGTAAAAGGAGAGACCGAGAGGTGAGAGCAGTGTGAAAGGAGAGTCCGAGAGGTGAGCGCAGTGTGAAAGGAGAGTCTGAGAGGTGAGCGCAGTGTAAAAGGAGAGTCCGATAGGTGAGCGCAGTGTGAAAGGAGAGTCCGAGAGGTGAGCGCAGTGTAAAAGGAGAGTCCGAGATGTGAGCGCAGTGTAAAAGGAGAGTCAGAGAGGTGAGCGCAGTGTAAAAGGAGAGTCCGAGAGGTGAACGCAGTGTAAAAGGAGAGTCCGGGAGGTGAGCGCAGTGTAAAAGGAGAGTCAGAGAGGTGAGCGCAGTGTAAAAGGAGAGTCCGAGAGGTGAGCGCAGTGTAAAACGAGAGTCTGAGAGGTGAGCGCAGTGTAAAAGGAGAGTCCGAGAGGTGAGCGCAGTGCAAAAGGAGAGTCAGAGAGGTGAGTGCAGTGCAAAAGGAGAGTCGGAGAGGTGAGCGCAGTGTAAAAGGAGAGTCAGAGACGTGAGCGCAGTGTAAAAGGAGAATCCGAGAGCGGGAGGAGAGTCCGAGAGGTGAGTGCAGTGTAAAAGGAGAGTCCGAGAGGGGAGCGCGGTGCAAAAGGAGAGTCCGAGAGGGGAGCGCGGTGTAAAAGGAGAGTATGAGAGGTGATCGCAGTGTGAAAGGAGAGTCCGAGAGGTGAGCGCAGTGTAAAAGGAGAGTCAGAGAGGTGAGCGCAGTGTGAAAGGAGAGTCAGAGAGGTGAGCGCAGTGTGAAAGGAGAGTCAGAGAGGTGAGCGCAGTGTAAAAGGAGAGTCAGAGAGGTGAGCGCAGTGTAAAAGGAGAGTCCGAGAGGTGAACGCAGTGTAAAAAGAGAGTCCGGGAGGTGAGCGCAGTGTAAAAGGAGAGTCAGAGAGGTGAGCGCAGTGTAAAAGGAGAGTCCGAGAGGTGAGCGCAGTGTAAAACGAGAGTCTGAGAGGTGAGCGCAGTGTAAAAGGAGAGTCCGAGAGGTGAGCGCAGTGCAAAAGGAGAGTCAGAGAGGTGAGTGCAGTGCAAAAGGAGAGTCGGAGAGGTGAGCGCAGTGTAAAAGGAGAGTCAGAGACGTGAGCGCAGTGTAAAAGGAGAGTCCGAGAGCGGGAGGAGAGTCCGAGAGGTGAGTGCAGTGTAAAAGGAGAGTCCGAGAGGGGAGCGCGGTGCAAAAGGAGAGTCCGAGAGGGGAGCGCGGTGTAAAAGGAGAGTATGAGAGGTGATCGCAGTGTGAAAGGAGAGTCCGAGAGGTGAGCGCAGTGTAAAAGGAGAGTCAGAGAGGTGAGCGCAGTGTGAAAGGAGAGTCAGAGAGGTGAGCGCAGTGTGAAAGGAGAGTCCAAGAAGTGAGCGCAGTGTAAAACGAGAGTCCGAGAGGTGAACGCAGTGTAAAAGGAGAGTCCGAGAGGTGAACGGAGTGTAAAAGGAGAGTCTGAGAGGTGAGCGCAGTGTAAAAGGAGAGTCCGAGAGGTGAGCGCAGTGTGAATGGAGAGTCCGAGAGGTGAGCGCAGTGTAAAAGGAGAGTCCGAGATGTGAGCGCAGTGTAAAACGAGAGTCCGAGAGGTGAACGCAGTGTAAAAGGAGAGTCCGGGAGGTGAGCGCAGTGTAAAAGGAGAGTCAGAGAGTTGAGCGCAGTGTAAAAGGAGAGTCCGAGAGGTGAGCGCAGTGTAAAAGGAGAGTCTGAGAGGTGAGCGCAGTGTAAAAGGAGAGTCAGAGAGGTGAGTGCAGTGCAAAAGGAGAGTCCGAGAGGTGAACGCAGTGTAAAAGGAGAGTCAGAGAGGTGAGCGCAGTGCAAAAGGAGAGTCAGAGAGGTGAGCGCAGTGCAAAAGGAGAGACCGAGAGGTGAGCGCAGTGTAAAAGGAGAGTTCGAGAGGTGAGCGCAGTGCAAAAGGAGAATCCGAGAGGTGAGCGCAGTGTAAAAGGAGAGTCCGAGAGGTGAGAGCAGTGGAAAAGGAGAGACCGAGAGGTGAACGCAGTGTAAAAGGAGAGACCGAGAGGTGAGAGCAGTGTGAAAGGAGAGTCCGAGAGGTGAACGCAGTGTAAAAGGAGAGTCTGAGAGGTGAGCGCAGTGTAAAAGGAGAGTCTGAGAGATGAGCGCAGTGTAAAAGGAGAGGCCGAGAGGTGAGAGCAGTGGAAAAGGAGAGACCGAGAGGTGAACGAAGTGTAAAAGGAGAGTCAGAGAGGTGAGCGCAGTGTAAAAGGAGAGTCCGAGAGGTGAACGCAGTGTAAAAGGAGAGTCCGGGAGGTGAGCGCAGTGTAAAAGGAGAGTCTGAGAGGTGAGCGCAGTGTAAAAGGAGAGTCCGAGAGCGGGAGGAGAGTCCGAGAGGTGAGCGCAGTGCAAAAGGAGAGTCCGGGAGGTGAACGCAGTGTAAAAGGAGAGTCCGAGAGGGGAGCCCGGTGTAAAAGGAGAGTCAGAGAGGTGAGCGCAGTGTAAAAGGAGAGTCTGAGAGATGAACACAGTGTAAACGGAGAGTCAGAGAGGTGAGCGCAGTGTGAAAGGAGAGTCCGAGAGGTGAGCGCAGTGTAAAAGGAGAGTCAGAGAGGTGAGCGCAGTGTGAAAGGAGAGTCCGAGAGGTGAGCGCAGTGTAAAAGGAGAGTCAGAGAGGTGAGCGCAGTGTGAAAGGAGAGTCCGGGAGGTGAACGCAGTGTAAAAGGAGAGTCCGAGAGGGGAGCGCGGTGTAAAAGGAGAGTATGAGAGGTGATCGCAGTGTGAAAGGAGAGTCCGAGAGGTGAGCGCAGTGTAAAAGGAGAGTCAGAGAGGTGAGCGCAGTGTAAAACGAGAGTCCGAGAGGTGAACGCAGTGTAAAAGGAGAGTCAGAGAGGTGAGCGCAGTGTAAAAGGAGAGTCCGAGAGGTGAGCGCAGTGTGAATGGAGAGTCCGAGAGGTGAGCGCAGTGTAAAAGGAGAGTCTGAGAGGTGAGCGCAGTGTAAAAGGAGAGTCAGAGAGGTGAGTGCAGTGCAAAAGGAGAGTCCGAGAGGTGAACGCAGTGTAAAAGGAGAGTCAGAGAGGTGAGCGCAGTGCAAAAGGAGAGTCAGAGAGGTGAGCGCAGTGCAAAAGGAGAGACCGAGAGGTGAGCGCAGTGTAAAAGGAGAGTTCGAGAGGTGAGCGCAGTGCAAAAGGAGAATCCGAGAGGTGAGCGCAGTGTAAAAGGAGAGTCCGAGAGGTGAGAGCAGTGGAAAAGGAGAGACCGAGAGGTGAACGCAGTGTAAAAGGAGAGACCGAGAGGTGAGAGCAGTGTGAAAGGAGAGTCCGAGAGGTGAACGCAGTGTAAAAGGAGAGTCTGAGAGGTGAGCGCAGTGTAAAAGGAGAGTCTGAGAGATGAGCGCAGTGTAAAAGGAGAGGCCGAGAGGTGAGAGCAGTGGAAAAGGAGAGACCGAGAGGTGAACGAAGTGTAAAAGGAGAGTCCGAGAGGTGAACGCAGTGTAAAAGGAGAGTCCGGGAGGTGAGCGCAGTGTAAAAGGAGAGTCTGAGAGGTGAGCGCAGTGTAAAAGGAGAGTCCGAGAGCGGGAGGAGAGTCCGAGAGGTGAGCGCAGTGCAAAAGGAGAGTCCGGGAGGTGAACGCAGTGTAAAAGGAGAGTCCGAGAGGGGAGCCCGGTGTAAAAGGTGAGTATGAGAGGTGATCGCAGTGTGAAAGGAGAGTCCGAGAGGTGAGCGCAGTGCAAAAGGAGAGTCAGAGAGGTGAGCGCAGTGTGAAAGGAGAGTCCGGGAGGTGAACGCAGTGTAAAAGGAGAGTCCGAGAGGGGAGCGCGGTGTAAAAGGAGAGTATGAGAGGTGATCGCAGTGTGAAAGGAGAGTCCGAGAGGTGAGCGCAGTGTAAAAGGAGAGTCAGAGAGGTGAGCGCAGTGTAAAACGAGAGTCCGAGAGGTGAACGCAGTGTAAAAGGAGAGTCAGAGAGGTGAGCGCAGTGTAAAAGGAGAGTCCGAGAGGTGAGCGCAGTGTGAATGGAGAGTCCGAGAGGTGAGCGCAGTGTAAAAGGAGAGTCAGAGAGGTGAGCGCAGTGTAAAACGAGAGTCCGAGAGGTGAACGCAGTGTAAAAGGAGAGTCAGAGAGGTGAGCGCAGTGTAAAAGGAGAGTCCGAGAGGTGAGCGCAGTGTAAAAGGAGAGTCTGAGAGGTGAGCGCAGTGTAAAAGGAGAGTCAGAGAGGTGAGTGCAGTGCAAATGGAGAGTCAGAGAGGTGAGCGCAGTGTAAAAGGAGAGTCAGAGAGGTGAGCGCAGTGCAAAAGGAGAGTCCGAGAGGGGAGCGCGGTGTAAAAGGAGAGTCCGAGAGGTGAGCGCAGTGTAAAAGGAGAGTCCGAGATGTGAGCGCAGTGTAAAAGGAGAGTCCGAGAGGTGAACGCAGTGTAAAAGGAGAGTCCGGGAGGTGAGCGCAGTGTAAAAGGAGAGTCTGAGAGGTGAGCGCAGTGTAAAAGGAGAGTCCGAGAGCGGGAGGAGAGTCCGAGAGGTGAGCGCAGTGCAAAAGGAGAGTCCGGGAGGTGAACGCAGTGTAAAAGGAGAGTCCGAGAGGGGAGCCCGGTGTAAAAGGAGAGTATGAGAGGTGATCGCAGTGTGAAAGGAGAGTCCGAGAGGTGAGCGCAGTGTAAAAGGAGAGTCAGAGAGGTGAGCGCAGTGTCAAAGGAGAGTCAGAGAGGTGAGCGCAGTGCAAAAGGAGAGTCCGAGAGGGGAGCGCGGTGTAAAAGGAGAGTCCGAGATGTGAGCGCAGTGTAAAAGGAGAGTCCGAGAGGTGAGCGCAGTGTGAAAGGAGAGTCCGGGAGGTGAACGCAGTGTAAAAGGAGAGTCCGAGAGGTGAGCGCAGTGTGAAAGGAGAGTCAGAGAGGTGAGCGCAGTGTAAAAGGAGAGTCCGAGAGGTGAACGCAGTGTAAAAGGAGAGTCCGGGAGGTGAGCGCAGTGTAAAAGGAGAGTCTGAGAGGTGAGCGCAGTGTAAAAGGAGAGTCCGAGAGCGGGAGGAGAGTCCGAGAGGTGAGCGCAGTGCAAAAGGAGAGTCCGGGAGGTGAACGCAGTGTAAAAGGAGAGTCCGAGAGGGGAGCCCGGTGTAAAAGGAGAGTATGAGAGGTGAGCGCAGTGTAAAAGGAGAGTCAGAGAGGTGAGCGCAGTGTCAAAGGAGAGTCAGAGAGGTGAGCGCAGTGCAAAAGGAGAGTCCGGGAGGTGAACGCAGTGTAAAAGGAGAGTCCGAGAGGGGAGCGCGGTGTAAAAGGAGAGTATGAGAGGTGATCGCAGTGTGAAAGGAGAGTCCGAGAGGTGAGCGCAGTGTAAAAGGAGAGTCAGAGAGGTGAGCGCAGTGTAAAACGAGAGTCCGAGAGGTGAACGCAGTGTAAAAGGAGAGTCAGAGAGGTGAGCGCAGTGTAAAAGGAGAGTCCGAGAGGTGAGCGCAGTGTGAATGGAGAGTCCGAGAGGTGAGCGCAGTGTAAAAGGAGAGTCAGAGAGGTGAGCGCAGTGTAAAACGAGAGTCCGAGAGGTGAACGCAGTGTAAAAGGAGAGTCAGAGAGGTGAGCGCAGTGTAAAAGGAGAGTCCGAGAGGTGAGCGCAGTGTAAAAGGAGAGTCTGAGAGGTGAGCGCAGTGTAAAAGGAGAGTCAGAGAGGTGAGTGCAGTGCAAATGGAGAGTCAGAGAGGTGAGCGCAGTGTAAAAGGAGAGTCAGAGAGGTGAGCGCAGTGCAAAAGGAGAGTCCGAGAGGGGAGCGCGGTGTAAAAGGAGAGTCCGAGAGGTGAGCGCAGTGTAAAAGGAGAGTCCGAGATGTGAGCGCAGTGTAAAAGGAGAGTCCGAGAGGTGAACGCAGTGTAAAAGGAGAGTCCGGGAGGTGAGCGCAGTGTAAAAGGAGAGTCTGAGAGGTGAGCGCAGTGTAAAAGGAGAGTCCGAGAGCGGGAGGAGAGTCCGAGAGGTGAGCGCAGTGCAAAAGGAGAGTCCGGGAGGTGAACGCAGTGTAAAAGGAGAGTCCGAGAGGGGAGCCCGGTGTAAAAGGAGAGTATGAGAGGTGATCGCAGTGTGAAAGGAGAGTCCGAGAGGTGAGCGCAGTGTAAAAGGAGAGTCAGAGAGGTGAGCGCAGTGTCAAAGGAGAGTCAGAGAGGTGAGCGCAGTGCAAAAGGAGAGTCCGAGAGGGGAGCGCGGTGTAAAAGGAGAGTCCGAGATGTGAGCGCAGTGTAAAAGGAGAGTCCGAGAGGTGAGCGCAGTGTAAAAGGAGAGTCAGAGAGGTGAGCGCAGTGTGAAAGGAGAGTCCGGGAGGTGAACGCAGTGTAAAAGGAGAGTCCGAGAGGTGAGCGCAGTGTGAAAGGAGAGTCAGAGAGGTGAGCGCAGTGTAAAAGGAGAGTCCGAGAGGTGAACGCAGTGTAAAAGGAGAGTCCGGGAGGTGAGCGCAGTGTAAAAGGAGAGTCTGAGAGGTGAGCGCAGTGTAAAAGGAGAGTCCGAGAGCGGGAGGAGAGTCCGAGAGGTGAGCGCAGTGCAAAAGGAGAGTCCGGGAGGTGAACGCAGTGTAAAAGGAGAGTCCGAGAGGGGAGCCCGGTGTAAAAGGAGAGTATGAGAGGTGAGCGCAGTGTAAAAGGAGAGTCAGAGAGGTGAGCGCAGTGTCAAAGGAGAGTCAGAGAGGTGAGCGCAGTGCAAAAGGAGAGTCCGAGAGGGGAGCGCGGTGTAAAAGGAGAGTCCGAGATGTGAGCGCAGTGTAAAAGGAGAGTCCGAGAGGTGAACGCAGTGTAAAAGGAGAGTCCGGGAGGTGAGCGCAGTGTAAAAGGAGAGTCTGAGAGGTGAGCGCAGTGTAAAAGGAGAGTCCGAGAGCGGGAGGAGAGTCCGAGAGGTGAGCGCAGTGCAAAAGGAGAGTCCGGGAGGTGAACGCAGTGTAAAAGGAGAGTCCGAGAGGGGAGCCCGGTGTAAAAGGAGAGTATGAGAGGTGATCGCAGTGTGAAAGGAGAGTCCGAGAGGTGAGCGCAGTGTAAAAGGAGAGTCAGAGAGGTGAGCGCAGTGTGAAAGGAGAGTCCGGGAGGTGAACGCAGTGTAAAAGGAGAGTCCGAGAGGGGAGCGCGGTGTAAAAGGAGAGTATGAGAGGTGATCGCAGTGTGAAAGGAGAGTCCGAGAGGTGAGCGCAGTGTAAAAGGAGAGTCAGAGAGGTGAGCGCAGTGTAAAAGGAGAGTCAGAGAGGTGAGCGCAGTGTAAAAGGAGAGTCAGAGAGGTGAGCGCAGTGTAAATGGAGAGTCCGAGAGGTGAGCGCAGTGTAAAAGGAGAGTCCGAGAGGTGAGCGCAGTGTGAATGGAGAGTCCGAGAGGTGAGCGCAGTGTAAAAGGAGAGTCCGAGAGGTGAGCGCAGTGTAAAACGAGAGTCCGAGAGGTGAGCGCAGTGTAAAAGGAGAGTCAGAGAGGTGAGCGCAGTGTAAAAGGAGAGTCCGAGAGGTGAGCGCAGTGTAAAAGGAGAGTCTGAGAGGTGAGCGCAGTGTAAAAGGAGAGTCAGAGAGGTGAGTGCAGTGCAAAAGGAGAGTCCGAGAGGTGAACGCAGTGTAAAAGGAGAGTCAGAGAGGTGAGCGCAGTGCAAAAGGAGAGTCAGAGAGGTGAGCGCAGTGCAAAAGGAGAGACCGAGAGGTGATCGCAGTGTAAAAGGAGAGTTCGAGAGGTGAGCGCAGTGTAAAAGGAGAATCCGAGAGGTGAGCGCAGTGTAAAAGGAGAGTCCGAGAGGTGAGAGCAGTGGAAAAGGAGAGACCGAGAGGTGAACGCAGTGTAAAAGGAGAGTCCGAGAGGTGGGAGCAGTGTAAAAGGAGAGTCCGAGAGGTGAACGCAGTGTAAAAGGAGAGTCTGAGAGGTGAGCGCAGTGTAAAAGGAGAGTCCGAGAGGTGAGCGCAGTGTGAAAGGAGAGTCTGAGAGGTGAGCGCAGTGTAAAAGGAGAGTCCGAGAGGTGAGCGCAGTGTGAAAGGAGAGTCCGAGAGGTGAGCGCAGTGTAAAAGGAGAGTCAGAGAGGTGAGCGCAGTGTGAAAGGAGAGTCAGAGAGGTGAGCGCAGTGTAAAAGGAGAGTCCGAGAGGTGAACGCAGTGTAAAAGGAGAGTCCGGGAGGTGAGCGCAGTGTAAAAGGAGAGTCTGAGAGGTGAGCGCAGTGTAAAAGGAGAGTCCGAGAGCGGGAGGAGAGTCCGAGAGGTGAGCGCAGTGCAAAAGGAGAGTCCGGGAGGTGAACGCAGTGTAAAAGGAGAGTCCGAGAGGTGAGCGCAGTGTAAAAGGAGAGTCAGAGAGGTGAGCGCAGTGTGAAAGGAGAGTCCGGGAGGTGAACACAGTGTAAAAGGAGAGTCCGAGAGGGGAGCGCGGTGTAAAAGGAGAGTATGAGAGGTGATCGCAGTGTGAAAGGAGAGTCCGAGAGGTGAGCGCAGTGTAAAAGGAGAGTCAGAGAGGTGAGCGCAGTGTAAAACGAGAGTCCGAGAGGTGAACGCAGTGTAAAAGGAGAGTCAGAGAGGTGAGCGCAGTGTAAAAGGAGAGTCCGAGAGGTGAGCGCAGTGTGAATGGAGAGTCCGAGAGGTGAGCGCAGTGTAAAAGGAGAGTCAGAGAGGTGAGCGCAGTGTAAAACGAGAGTCCGAGAGGTGAACGCAGTGTAAAAGGAGAGTCAGAGAGGTGAGCGCAGTGTAAAAGGAGAGTCCGAGAGGTGAGCGCAGTGTAAAAGGAGAGTCTGAGAGGTGAGCGCAGTGTAAAAGGAGAGTCAGAGAGGTGAGTGCAGTGCAAAAGGAGAGTCAGAGAGGTGAGCGCAGTGTAAAAGGAGAGTCAGAGAGGTGAGCGCAGTGCAAAAGGAGAGTCCGAGAGGGGAGCGCGGTGTAAAAGGAGAGTCCGAGAGGTGAGCGCAGTGTAAAAGGAGAGTCCGAGATGTGAGCGCAGTGTAAAAGGAGAGTCCGAGAGGTGAACGCAGTGTAAAAGGAGAGTCCGGGAGGTGAGCGCAGTGTAAAAGGAGAGTCTGAGAGGTGAGCGCAGTGTAAAAGGAGAGTCCGAGAGCGGGAGGAGAGTCCGAGAGGTGAGCGCAGTGCAAAAGGAGAGTCCGGGAGGTGAACGCAGTGTAAAAGGAGAGTCCGAGAGGGGAGCCCGGTGTAAAAGGAGAGTATGAGAGGTGATCGCAGTGTGAAAGGAGAGTCCGAGAGGTGAGCGCAGTGTAAAAGGAGAGTCAGAGAGGTGAGCGCAGTGTGAAAGGAGAGTCCGGGAGGTGAACGCAGTGTAAAAGGAGAGTCCGAGAGGGGAGCGCGGTGTAAAAGGAGAGTATGAGAGGTGATCGCAGTGTGAAAGGAGAGTCCGAGAGGTGAGCGCAGTGTAAAAGGAGAGTCAGAGAGGTGAGCGCAGTGTAAAAGGAGAGTCAGAGAGGTGAGCGCAGTGTAAAAGGAGAGTCAGAGAGGTGAGCGCAGTGTAAATGGAGAGTCCGAGAGGTGAGCGCAGTGCAAAAGGAGAGTCCGAGAGGTGAGCGCAGTGTGAATGGAGAGTCCGAGAGGTGAGCGCAGTGTAAAAGGAGAGTCCGAGAGGTGAGCGCAGTGTAAAACGAGAGTCCGAGAGGTGAGCGCAGTGTAAAAGGAGAGTCCGAGAGGTGAGCGCAGTGTAAAAGGAGAGTCTGAGAGGTGAGCGCAGTGTAAAAGGAGAGTCAGAGAGGTGAGTGCAGTGCAAAAGGAGAGTCCGAGAGGTGAACGCAGTGTAAAAGGAGAGTCAGAGAGGTGAGCGCAGTGCAAAAGGAGAGTCAGAGAGGTGAGCGCAGTGCAAAAGGAGAGACCGAGAGGTGAGCGCAGTGTAAAAGGAGAGTTCGAGAGGTGAGCGCAGTGTAAAAGGAGAATCCGAGAGGTGAGCGCAGTGTAAAAGGAGAGTCCGAGAGGTGAGAGCAGTGGAAAAGGAGAGACCGAGAGGTGAACGCAGTGTAAAAGGAGAGTCCGAGAGGTGGGAGCAGTGTAAAAGGAGAGTCCGAGAGGTGAACGCAGTGTAAAAGGAGAGTCTGAGAGGTGAGCGCAGTGTAAAAGGAGAGTCCGAGAGGTGAGCGCAGTGTGAAAGGAGAGTCTGAGAGGTGAGCGCAGTGTAAAAGGAGAGTCCGAGAGGTGAGCGCAGTGTGAAAGGAGAGTCCGAGAGGTGAGCGCAGTGTAAAAGGAGAGTCAGAGAGGTGAGCGCAGTGTGAAAGGAGAGTCCAAGAAGTGAGCGCATTGTAAAACGAGAGTCCGAGAGGTGAACGCAGTGTAAAAGGAGAGTCCAAGAGGTGAACGCAGTGTAAAATGAGAGTCCAAGAGGTGAGCGCAGTGTAAAAGGAGAGTCCGAGAGGTGAGCGCAGTGTAAAACGAGAGTCCGAGAGGTGAACCAGTGTAAAAGGAGAGTCTGAGAGGTGAACGCAGTGTAAAAGGAGAGTCCAAGAGTTGAACGCAGTGTAAAAGGAGAGTCTGAGAGGTGAGCGCAGTGTGAAAGGAGATTCTGAGAGGTGAGCGCAGTTTAAAAGGAGAGTCCGAGATGTGAGCGCAGTGTAAAAGGAGAGTCCGAGAGGTGAGCGCAGTGTAAAAGGAGAGTCCGAGAGGTGAGCGGAGTGTAAAAGGAGAGTCGGAGAGGTGAGCGCATTGTAAAAGGAGAGTCCGAGAGGTGAGCGCAGTGTAAAAGGAGAGTCCGAGAGGTGAGCGCAGTGTAAAAGGAGAGTCCGAGATGTGAGCGCAGTGTAAAAGGAGAGTCCGAGATGTGAGCGCAGTGTAAAAGGAGAGTCCGAGATGTGAGCGCAGTGTAAAAGGAGAGTCCGAGAGGTGAGCGCAGTGTAAAAGGAGAGTCCGAGATGTGAGCGCAGTGTAAAAGGAGAGTACGAGATGTGAGCGCAGTGTAAAAGGATAGTCCGAGAGGTGAGCGCAGTGTAAAAGGAGAGTCCGAGAGGTGAGCGCAGTGTAAAAGGAGAGTCCGAGAGGTGAGCGCAGTGTAAAAGGAGAGTCCGAGAGGTGAGCGCAGTGTAAAAGGAGAGTCCGAGAGGTGAGCGCAGTGTAAAAGGAGAGTCAGAGAGATGAGCGCATTGCAAAAGGAGAGACCGAGAGGTGAGCGCAGTGTAAAAGGAGAGTCCGAGAGGTGAGCGCAGTGTAAAAGGAGAGTCCGAGAGGTGAGCGCAGTGTAAAAGGAGAATCCGAGAGGTGAGCGCAGTGTGAAAGGAGAGTCAGAGAGGTGAGCGCAGTGTAAAAGGAGAGTCTGAGAGGTGAGCGCAGTGTAAAAGGAGAGTCCGAGAGGTGAGCGCAGTGTAAAAGGAGAGTCCGAGAGGTGAATGCAGTGTAAAAGGAGAGTCCAAGAGGTGAGCACAGTGTAAAAGGAGAGTCCGAGAGGTGAGCGCAGTGTAAAAGGAGAGTCCGAGAGGTGAATGCAGTGTAAAAGGAGAGTCTGAGAGGTGAGCGCAGTGTAAAAGGAGAGTCCGAGAGGTGAGCGCAGTGTAAAAGGAGAGTCCGAGAGGTGAATGCAGTGTAAAAGGAGAGTCCAAGAGGTGAGCACAGTGTAAAAGGAGAGTCCGAGAGGTGAGCGCCCTGTAATAGGAGAGTCCGGGAGGTGAACGCAGTGTAAAAGGAGAGTCTGAGAGGTGAGCGCAGTGTAAAAGGAGAGTCCGAGAGGTGAGCGCAGTGTAAAAGGAGAGTCCGAGAGGTGAGCGCAGTGTAAAAGGGGAGTCCAAGAAGTGAGCGCAGTGTAAAACGAGAGTCCGGGAGGTGAACGAAGTGTAAAAGGAGAGTCTGAGAGGTGAGCGCAGTGTAAAACGAGAGTCCGAGAGGTGAACGCAGTGTAAAAGGAGAGTCTGAGAGGTGAGCGCAGTGTAAAAGGTGAGTCCGAGAGGTGAGCGCAGTGTAAAACGAGAGTCCGAGAGGTGAACGCAGTGTAAAAGGAGAGTCCGGGAGGTGAGCGCAGTGTAAAAGGAGAGTCCGAGAGGTGAACGCAGTGTAAAAGGAGAGTCCGAGAGGTGAGCGCAGTGTAAAAGGAGAGTCCGAGAGGTGAGCGCAGTGTAAAAGGAGAGTCTGAGAGGTGAGCGCAGTGTAAAAGGAGAGTCAGAGAGGTGAGCGCAGTGCAAAAGGAGAGTCAGAGAGGTGAGCGCAGTGCAAAAGGAGAGACCGAGAGGTGAGCGCAGTGTAAAAGGAGAGTTTGAGAGGTGAGCGCAGTGTAAAAGGAGAGTCCGTGAGGTGAGAGCAGTGGAAAAGGAGAGACCGAGTGGTGAACGCAGTGTAAAAGGAGAGACCGAGAGGTGAGAGCAGTGGAAAGGGAGAGTCCGAGAGGTGAACGCAGTGTAAAAGGAGAGTATGTGAGGTGAGCGCAGTGTAAAAGGAGAGTCCGAGAGGTGAGCGCAGTGTAAAACGAGAGTCCGAGAGGTGAACGCAGTGTAAAAGGAGAGTCCGAGAGGTGAGCGCAGTGTAAAAGGAGAGTCCGAGAGGTGAGCGCAGTGTAAAAGGAGAGTCCGAGAGGTGAGCGCAGTGTAAAAGGAGAGTCGGAGAGGTGAGCGCAGTGTAAAAGGAGAGTCCGAGAGGTGAGCGCGGTGTAAAAGGAGAGTCCGAGATGTGAGCGCAGTGTGAAAGGAGAGTCCGAGATGTGAGCGCAGTGTAAAAGGAGAGTCCGAGAGGGGAGCGCGGTGTAAAAGGAGAGTCCGAGAGGTGAGCGCGTTGTAAAAGGAGAGTATGAGATGTGAGCGCAGTGTAAAAGGAGAGTCCGGGAGGTGAGCGCAGTGTAAAAGGAGAGTCAGAGAGGTGAGCGCAGTGTAAAAGGAGAGTCCGAGAGGTGAGCGCAGTGTAAAACGAGAGTCTGAGAGGTGAGCGCAGTGTAAAAGGAGAGTCCGAGAGGTGAGCGCAGTGTAAAAGGAGAGTCCGAGAGGTGAGCGCAGTGTAAAAGTAGAGTCCGAGAGGTGAGCGCAGTGTAAAAGGAGAGTCCGAGAGGTGAGCGCAGTGTAAAAGGAGAGTCAGAGAGATGAGCGCATTGCAAAAGGAGAGACCGAGAGGTGAGCGCAGTGTAAAAGGAGAGTCCGAGAGGTGAGCGCAGTGTAAAAGGAGAGTCCGAGAAGTGAGCGCAGTGTAAAAGGAGAATCCGAGAGGTGAGCGCAGTATGAAAGGAGAGTCCGAGAGGTGAATGCAGTGTAAAAGGAGAGTCCAAGAGGTGAGCACAGTGTAAAAGGAGAGTCCGAGAGGTGAGCGCCCTGTAATAGGAGAGTCCGGGAGGTGAACGCAGTGTAAAAGGAGAGTCTGAGAGGTGAGCGCAGTGTAAAAGGAGAGTCCGAGAGGTGAGCGCAGTGTAAAAGGAGAGTCCGAGAGGTGAGCGCAGTGTAAAAGGAGAGTCCGAGAGGTGAATGCAGTGTAAAAGGAGAATCCAAGAGGTGAGCACAGTGTAAAAGGAGAGTCCGAGAGGTGAGCGCCCTGTAATAGGAGAGTCCGGGAGGTGAACGCAGTGTAAAAGGAGAGTCTGAGAGGTGAGCGCAGTGTAAAAGGAGAGTCCGAGAGGTGAGCGCAGTGTAAAACGAGAGTCCGAGAGGTGAGCGCAGTGTAAAAGGGGAGTCCAAGAAGTGAGCGCAGTGTAAAACGAGAGTCCGGGAGGTGAACGAAGTGTAAAAGGAGAGTCTGAGAGGTGAGCGCAGTGTAAAACGAGAGTCCGAGAGGTGAACGCAGTGTAAAAGGAGAGTCTGAGAGGTGAGCGCAGTGTAAAAGGTGAGTCCGAGAGGTGAGCGCAGTGTAAAACGAGAGTCCGAGAGGTGAACGCAGTGTAAAAGGAGAGTCCGGGAGGTGAGCGCAGTGTAAAAGGAGAGTCCGAGAGGTGAACGCAGTGTAAAAGGAGAGTCCGAGAGGTGAGCGCAGTGTAAAAGGAGAGTCCGAGAGGTGAGCGCAGTGTAAAAGGAGAGTCCGAGAGGTGAGCGCAGTGTAAAAGGAGAGTCTGAGAGGTGAGCGCAGTGTAAAAGGAGAGTCAGAGAGGTGAGCGCAGTGCAAAAGGAGAGTCAGAGAGGTGAGCGCAGTGCAAAAGGAGAGACCGAGAGGTGAGCGCAGTGTAAAAGGAGAGTATGTGAGGTGAGCGCAGTGTAAAAGGAGAGTCCGAGAGGTGAGCGCAGTGTAAAACGAGAGTCCGAGAGGTGAACGCAGTGTAAAAGGAGAGTCTGGGAGGTGAGCGCAGTGTAAAAGGAGAGTCAGGGAGGTGAGCGCAGTGTGAAAGGAGAGTAAGAGAGGTGAGCGCAGTGTGAAAGGAGAGTCCAAGAAGTGAGCGCAGTGTAAAACGAGAGTCCGAGAGGTGAACGCATTGTAAAAGGAGAGTCCGGGAGGTGAGCGCAGTGTAAAAGGAGAGTCCGAGAGGTGAACGCAGTGTAAAAGGAGAGTCCGAGAGGTGAGCGCAGTGTAAAAGGAGAGTCCGAGAGGTGAGCGCAGTGTAAAAGGAGAGTCTGAGAGGTGAGCGCAGTGTAAAAGGAGAGTCAGAGAGGTGAGCGCAGTGCAAAAGGAGAGTCAGAGAGGTGAGCGCAGTGCAAAAGGAGAGACCGAGAGGTGAGCGCAGTGTAAAAGGAGAGTTTGAGAGGTGAGCGCAGTGTAAAAGGAGAGTCCGTGAGGTGAGAGCAGTGGAAAAGGAGAGACCGAGTGGTGAACGCAGTGTAAAAGGAGAGACCGAGAGGTGAGAGCAGTGGAAAGGGAGAGTCCGAGAGGTGAACGCAGTGTAAAAGGAGAGTATGTGAGGTGAGCGCAGTGTAAAAGGAGAGTCCGAGAGGTGAGCGCAGTGTAAAACGAGAGTCCGAGAGGTGAAGGCATTGTAAAACGAGAGTCCGAGAGGTGAGCGCAGTGTAAAAGGAGAGTCCGAGAGGTGAGCGCAGTGTAAAAGGAGAGTCTGAGAGGTGAACGCAGTGTAAAAGGAGAGTACAAGTGTTGAACGCAGTGTAAAAGGAGAGTCCGAGAGGTGAGCGCAGTGTAAAAGGAGAGTCCGAGAGGTGAGCGCAGTGTAAAACGAGAGTCCGAGAGGTGAACGCAGTGTAAAAGGAGAGTCTGAGAGGTGAACGCAGTGTAAAAGAAGAGTACAAGTGTTGAACGCAGTGTAAAAGGAGAGTCTGAGAGGTGAGCGCAGTGTAAAAGGAGAGTCCGGGAGGTGAGCGCAGTGTAAAAGGAGAGTCCGAGAGGTGAGCGCAGTGTAAAAGGAGAGTCCGAGAGGTGAGCGCAGTGTAAAAGGAGAGTCAGAGAGGTGAGCGGAGTGTAAAAGGAGAGTCCGAGAGGTGAGCGCAGTGTAAAAGGAGAGTCAGAGAGGTGAGTGCAGTGCAAAAGGAGAGTCCGAGAGGTGAGCGCAGTGTAAAAGGAGATTCCGAGAGGTGAGCGCAGTGTAAAAGGAGAGTCCGAGACGTGAGCGCAGTGTAAAAGGAGAGTCTGAGAGGTGAGCGCAGTGTAAAAGGAGAGTCCGAGAGGTGAGCGCAGTGTAAAAGGAGAGTCCGAGAGGTGAGCGCAGTGTAAAAGGAGAGTCAGAGAGGTGAGTGCAGTGCAAAAGGAGAGTCCGAGAGGTGAGCGCAGTGTAAAAGGAGATTCCGAGAGGTGAGCGCAGTGTAAAAGGAGAGTCCGAGACGTGAGCGCAGTGTAAAAGGAGAGTCTGAGAGGTGAGCGCAGTGTAAAAGGAGAGTCCGAGAGGTGAGCGCAGTGTAAAAGGAGAGTCCGAGAGGTGAGCGCAGTGTAAAAGGAGAGTCAGAGAGGTGAGTGCAGTGCAAAAGGAGAGTCCGAGAGGTGAGCGCAGTGTAAAAGGAGAGTCAGAGAGGCGAGCGCAGTGTAAAACGAGAGTCCGAGAGGTGAGCGCAGTGTAAAAGGAGAGTCCGAGAGGTGAGCGCAGTGTAAAAGGAGAGTCCGAGAGGTGAACGCAGTGTAAAACGAGAGTCTGAGAGGTGAGCGCAGTGTAAAAGGAGAGTCCGAGAGGTGAGCGCAGTGTAAAAGGAGAGTCAGAGAGGTGAGTGCAGTGCAAAAGGAGAGTCCGAGAGGTGAGCGCAGTGTAAAAGGAGAGACCGAGAGGTGAGCGCAGTGTAAAAGGAGAGACCGAGAGGTGAGCGCAGTGTAAAAGGAGAGTCCGAGAGGTGAGCGCAGTGTAAAAGGAGAGTCCGAGAGGTGAATGCAGTGTAAAAGGAGAGACCAAGAGGTGAGCACAGTGTAAAAGGGGAGTCCGAGAGGTGAGCGCAGTGTAAAAGGAGAGTCCGAGAGGTGAGCGCAGTGTAAAAGGAGAGTCCGAGAGGTGAATGCAGTGTAAAAGGAGAGTCCAAGAGGTGAGCACAGTGTAAAAGGGGAGTCCGAGAGGTGAGCGCCCTGTAAAAGGAGAGTCTGAGAGGTGAGCGCAGTGTAAAAGGAGAGTCCGAGAGGTGAGCGCAGTGTAAAAGGAGAGTCCGAGAGGTGAGCGCAGTGTAAAAGGAGAGTCGGAGAGGTGAGCGCAGTGTAAAAGGAGAGTCCGAGAGGTGAGCGCAGTGTAAAAGGAGAGTCCGAGAGGTGAGCGCCCTGTAAAAGGAGAGTCCGGGAGGTGAGCACAGTGTAAAAGGGGAGTCCGAGAGGTGAGCGCAGTGTAAAAGGAGAGTCCGAGAGGTGAGCGCCCTGTAAAAGGAGAGTCCGGGAGGTGAGCGCAGTGTAAAAGGAAAGTCCGGGAGGTGAGCGCAGTGTAAAAGGAAAGTCCGAGAGGTGAGCGCAGAATAAAAGGAGAGTCCGGGAGGTGAGCGCAGAGTAAAAGGAGAGTCCGGGAGGTGAGCGCAGTGTAAAAGCAGAGTCCGGGAGGTGAGCGCAGAGCAAAAGGAGAGTCCGGGATATGAGCGCAGTGTGAAAGGAGAGTCCGAGAGGTGAGTGTAGTTTATAAGCGGAGTCCGAGAGGTGAGCACAGTGTAAAAGTAGAGTCAGAGAGGTGAGCGCAGTGTAAAAGGAGAGTCAGAGAGGTGAGCGCAGTGTAAAAGGAGAGTCAGAGAGGTGAGCGCAGTGTAAAAGGAGAGTCAGAGAGGTGAGTGCAGTGCAAAAGGAGAGTCCGAGACGTGAGCACAGTGTAAAAGGAGAGTCCGAGAGGTGAGCGCAGTGTAAAAGGAGAGTCAGAGAGGTGAGTGCAGTGCAAAAGGAGAGTCCGAGAGGTGAGCTCAGTGTAAAAGGAGAGTCAGAGAGGTGAGCGCAGTGTAAAAGGAGAGTCCGAGGGGTGAGCGCAGTGTAAAAGGAGTCAGAGAGGTGAGCGCAGTGCAAAAGGAGAGACCGAGAGGTGAGCGCAGTGTAAAAGGAGAGTCCGAGAGGTGAGCGCAGTGTAAAAGGAGAGTCCGAGAGGTGAGCGCAGTGTAAAAGGAGACTCAGAGAGGTGAGCGCAGTGCAAAAGGAGAGACCGAGAGGTGAGCGCAGTGTAAAAGGAGAGTCAGAGAGGTGAGCGCAGTGTAAAAGGAGAGTCCAAGATGTGAGCGCAGTATAAAAGGAGAGTCCGAGAGGTGAGCGCAGTGTAAAAGGAGAATCCGAGAGGTGAGCGCAGTGTGAAAGGAGAGTCCGAGAGGTGAGCGCAGTGTAAAAGGAGAGTCCAAGAGGTGAGCGCAGTGTAAAAGGAGAGTCTGAGAGATGAGCGCAGTGTAAAAGGAGAGTCCGAGAGGTGAGCGCAGTGTAAAAGGAGAGTCCGAGAGGTGAATGCAGTGTAAAAGGAGAGTCCAAGAGGTGAGCACAGTGTAAAAGGAGAATCCGAGAGGTGAGCGCAGTGTGAAAGGAGAGTCCGAGAGGTGAGCGCAGTGTAAAAGGAGAGTCCAAGAGGTGAGCGCAGTGTAAAAGGAGAGTCTGAGAGGTGAGCGCAGTGTAAAAGGAGAGTCCGAGAGGTGAGCGCAGTGTAAAAGGAGAGTCCGAGAGGTGAATGCAGAGTAAAAGGAGAGTCCAAGAGGTGAGCGCAGTGTAAAAGGAGAGTCCGGGAGGTGAACGCAGTGTAAAAGGAGAGTCCGAGAGGTGAGCGCCCTGTAAAAGGAGAGTCCGAGATGTGAGCGCAGTGTGAAATGAGAGTCCGAGAGGTGAGTGTAGTTTATAAGCGGAGTCCGAGAGGTGAGCACAGTGTAAAAGGAGAGTCCAAAAGGTTCGCGCCCTGTAAAAGGAGAGTCCGAGAGGTGAGCGCCCTGTGAAGGGAGAGTCCGAGAGGTGAGCACAGTGTAAAAGGAGAGTCCGAGAGGTGAGCGCAGAATAAAAGGAGAGTCCGAGAGGTGAGCGCAGAATAAAAGGAGAGTCCGGGAGGTGAGGGCAGTTTAAAAGGAGAGTCCGGGAGGTGAGCGCAGAATAAAAGGAGTCCGGGAGGTGAGCGCAGAGTAAAAGGAGAGTCCGGGAGGTGAGCGCAGTGTGAAAGGAGAGTCCGAAAGGCGAGTGTAGTTTATAAGCGGATTCCGAGAAGTGAGCACAGTGTAAAAGGAGAGTCCAAAAGGTTAGCGCAGTGTAAAACGAGAGTCCGAGAGCGGGAGTAGAGTCCGAGAGGTGAGCGCAGTGTAAAAGGAGAGTCCGAGATGTGAGCGCAGTGTAAACGAGAGTCCGAGAGGTGAACGCAGTGTAAAAGGAGAGTCCAAGAAGTGACCGTAGTGTAAAACGAGAGTACAAGAGGTGAACGCAGTGTAAAAGGAGAGTCCAAGAGGTGAACGCAGTGTAAAAGGAGAGTCCAAGAAGTGAGCGCAGTGTAAAACGAGAGTCCGAGAGGTGAGCTCAGTGTAAAAGGAGAGTCTGAGAGGTGAGCGCAGTGTAAAAGGAGAGTCTGAGAGGTGAGCGCAGTGTAAAAGGAGAGTCCGAGAGGTGAGCGCAGTGTAAAAGGAGAGTCCGAGAGGTGAGCGCAGTGTAAAACGAGAGTCTGAGAGGTGAGCGCAGTGCAAAAGGAGAGTCGGAGAGGTGAGCACAGTGTAAAAGGAGAGTCAGAGAGGTGAGCGCAGTGTAAAAGGAGAGTCCAAGAGGTGAGCGCAGTGTAAAAGGAGAGTCCGAGAGGTGAGCGCAGTGTAAAAGGAGAGTCAGAGAGGTGTGTGCAGTGCAAAAGGAGAGTCCGAGAGGTGAGCACAGTGTAAAAGGAGAGTCAGAGAGGTGAGCGCAGTGTAAAAGGAGAGTCCGAGGGGTGAGCGCAGTGTAAAAGGAGAGTCAGAGAGGTGAGCGCAGTGCAAAAGGAGAGACCGAGAGGTGAGCGCAGTGTAAAAGGAGAGTCCGAGAGGTGAGCGCAGTGTAAAAGGAGAGTCCGAGAGGTGAGCGCAGTGTAAAAGGAGAGTCAGAGAGGTGAGCGCAGTGCAAAAGGAGAGACCGAGAGGTGAGCACAGTGTAAAAGGAGAGTCAGAGAGGTGAGCGCACTGTAAAAGAGAGTCCAAGATGTGAGCGCAGTATAAAAGGAGAGTCCGAGAGGTGAGCGCAGTGTAAAAGGAGAATCCGAGAGTTGAGCGCAGTGTGAAAGGAGAGTCCGAGAGGTGAGCGCAGTGTAAAAGGAGAGTCCAAGAGGTGAGCGCAGTGTAAAAGGAGAGTCTGAGAGGTGAGCGCAGTGTAAAAGGAGAGTCCGAGAGGTGAGCGCAGTGTAAAAGGAGAGTCCAAGAGGTGAGCACAGTGTAAAAGGAGAATCCGAGAGGTGAGCGCAGTGTGAAAGGAGAGTCCGAGAGGTGAGCGCAGTGTAAAAGGAGAGTCCAAGAGGTGAGCGCAGTGTAAAAGGAGAGTCCGAGAGGTGAATGCAGTGTAAAAGGAGAGTCCAAGAGGTGAGCGCAGTGTAAAAGGAGAGTCTGAGAGGTGAGCGCCCTGTAAAAGGAGAGTCCGAGATGTGAGCGCAGTGTGAAATGAGAGTCCGAGAGGTGAGTGTAGTTTATAATCGGAGTCCGAGAGGTGAGCACAGTGTAAAAGGAGAGTCCAAAAGGTTAGCGCCCTGTAAAAGGAGAGTCCGAGAGGTGAGCGCCCTGTAAAAGGAGAGACCGAGAGGTGAGCGCGGTGTGAAAGGAGAGTCCGAGAGGTGAGCACAGTGTAAAAGGGGAGTCCGAGAGGTGAGCGCAGAATAAAAGGAGAGTCCGAGAGGTGAGCGCAGAATAAAAGGAGAGTCCGGGAGGTGAGCGCAGAATAAAAGGAGAGTCCGGGAGGTGAGCGCAGAGTAAAAGGAGAGTCCGGGAGGTGAGCGCAGTGTGAAAGGAGAGTCCGAAAGGTGAGTGTAGTTTATAAGCGGATTCCGAGAAGTGAGCACAGTGTAAAAGGAGAGTCCAAAAGGTTAGCGCAGTGTAAAACGAGAGTCCGAGAGCGGGAGTAGAGTCCGAGAGGTGAGCGCAGTGTAAAAGGAGAGTCCGAGATGTGAGCGCAGTGTAAACGAGAGTCCGAGAGGTGAACGCAGTGTAAAAGGAGAGTCCAAGAAGTGAGCGCAGTGTAAAACGAGAGTCCGAGAGGTGAACGCAGTGTAAAAGGAGAGTCCAAGAGGTGAACGCAGTGTAAAAGGAGAGTCCAAGAAGTGAGCGCAGTGTAAAACGAGAGTCCGAGAGGTGAAAGCAGTGTAAAAGGAGAGTCTGAGAGGTGAGCGCAGTGTAAAAGGAGAGTCTGAGAGGTGAGCGCAGTGTAAAAGGAGAGTCCGAGAGGTGAGCGCAGTGTAAAACGAGAGTCCGAGAGGTGAACGCAGTGTAAAAGGAGAGTCCGAGAGGTGAGAGCGGTGTAAAAGGAGAGTCCGGGAGATGAGCGCAGTGTAAAAGGAGAGTCCGAGAGGTGAGCGCAGTGTAAAACGAGAGTCTGAGAGGTGAGCGCAGTGTAAAAGGAGAGTCCGAGAGGTGAGCGCAGTGTAAAAGGAGATTCCGAGAGGTGAGCGCAGTGTAAAAGGAGAGTCCGAGAGGTGAGCGCAGTGGGTTGGTCAGATGGGCGGAACAGTGGCAAATGGAATTTAACCCGGAAAATTGCGAGGTGATGCACTTTGGAGGGACTAACAAGGCAAGGGAATACACAATGAATGGGAGGACCCTAGGCAAGACAGAGGGTCAGAGGGATCTTGGTGTGCAAGTTCACAGATCCCTGAAGGCGGCGGAACAGGTTGATAAGGTGGTAAAGAAGGCATATGGGATACTTGCCTTTATTAGCCGAGGCATAGAATATAAGAGCAAGGACGTTATGCTGGAGCTGTATAAAACACTGGTTAGGCCACAGCTGGAGTACTGTGTGCAGTTCTGGTCGCCACACTACAGGAAGGATGTGATCGCTTTGGAGAGGGTGCAGAGGAGATTCACCAGGATGTTACCAGGGCTGGAGCGCTTCAGCTATGAAGAGAGACTGGGAAGATTGGGTTTGTTTACCTTGGAGCAGAGGAGGCTGAGGGGGGACATAATTGAGGTGTACAAAATTATGAGGGGCACAGATAGGATGGATACTAAGGAGCTTTTTCCCTTCGTTGAGGGTTCTCTCACAAGGGGACATAAATTCAAGGTAAAAGGCGGGAGGTTTAGAGGGGATTTGAGAAAGAACTTTTTCACCCAGAGGGTGGTTGGAGTCTGGAACTCACTGTCTGAAAGGGTTGTGGAGGCAGGAACCCTCACAACATTCAAGAAGCATTTGGATGAGCACTTGAAATGCCATAGCATACAAGGCTACGGACCAAATGCTGGAAGATGGGATGAGAGCAGACAGGGCTGATGGCCGGCGTGGACACGATGGGCCGAAGGGCCTCAATCCGTGCTGTATAACTCAATGACTCTATGACTCGAAAAGGGGAGTCCGAGAGGTGAACGCAGTGTAAAAGGAGAGTCCGAGAGGTGAGCGCAGTGTAAAAGGAGAGTCCGAGTGGTGAACGCAGTGTAAAAGGAGAGTCCGAGAAGTGAGCGCAGTGTAAAAGGAGAGTCCGAGAGGTGAGCGTGGTGTAAAAGGAGAGTCCGAGAGGTGAGCGCGGTGTAAAAGGAGAGTCCGAGAGGTGAGCGCAGTGTAAAAGAAGAGTCGGAGAGGTGAGCGCAGTGTAAAAGGAGAGTCCGAGAGGTGAGCGCAGTGTAAAAGGAGAGTCCGAGAGGTGAGCGCAGTGTAAAAGGAGAGTCCGAGAGGTGAGCGCGGTGTAAAAGGAGAGTACGAGAGGTGAGCGCAGTGTAAACGGAGAGTCTGAGAGGTGAGCACAGTGTAAAAGGAGAGTCTGAGAGGTGAGCGCAGTGTAAAAGGAGAGTCCGAGAGGTGAGCGTGGTGTAAAAGGAGAGTCTGAGAGATGAACACGGTGTAAAAGGAGAGTCCGAGAGGTGAGCGCAGTGTAAAAGGAGAGTCCGAGAGTTGAGTGCAGTCTAAAAGGAGAGTCCGAGAGGTGAGCGCAGTGTAAAAGGAGAGTACGAGAGGTGAGCGCAGTGTAAACGGAGAGTCTCAGAGGTGAGCGCGGTGTAAAAGGAGAGTCCGAGAGCGGGAGGAAAGTCCGAGAGGTGAGCGCAGTGTAAAAGGAGAGTCTGAGAGGTGAGCGCAGTGTAAAAGGAGAGTCCGAGAGGTGAGCGTGGTGTAAAAGGAGAGTCTGAGAGATGAACACAGTGTAAAAGGAGAGTCCGACAGGTGAGCGCAGTGCAAAAGGAGAGTCCGAGAGGTGAGCGTGGTGTAAAAGGAGAGTCTGAGAGATGAACACAGTGTAAAAGGAGAGTCCGAGAGGTGAGCGCAGTGTAAAAGGAGAGTCCGAGAGGTGAGCGCAGTGTAAAAGGAGAGTCCGAGAGCGGGAGGAGAGTCCGAGAGGTGAGCGCGGTGTAAAAGGAGAGTCCGAGAGGTGAGCGCAGTGTAAAAGGAGAGTCAGAGAGGTGAGCGCAGTGTAAAAGGAGAGTCAGAGATGTGAGCGCAGTGTAAAAGGAGAGACCGAGAGGTGAGCGCAGTGTAAAAGGAGAGACCGAGAGGTGAGCGCAGTGTAAAAGGAGAGACCGAGAGGTGAGCGCAGTGTAAAAGGAGAGTCCGAGAGGTGAGCGCAGTGTAAAAGGAGAGTCCGAGATGTGAGCGCAGTGTAAAAGGAGAGTCCGAGAGGTGAGCGCAGTGCAAAAGGAGAGACCGAGAGGTGAGCGCAGTGTAAAAGGAGAGTCCGAGAGGTGAGCGCAGTGTAAAAGGAGAGTCCGAGAGGTGAGCGCAGTGTAAAAGGAGAGTCCGAGAGGTGAGCGCAGTGCAAAAGGAGAGACCGAGAGGTGAACGCAGTGTAAAAGGAGAGTCAGAGAGGTGAGCGCAGTGCAAAAGGAGAGACCGAGAGGTGAGCGCAGTGTAAAAGGTGAGTCAGAGAGGTGAGCGCAGTGTAAAAGGATAGTCCTGGAGGTGAGCGCAGTGTGAAAGGAGAGTCCAAGAGGTGAACGCAGTGTAAAAGGAGAGTCCAAGAGGTGAGCGCAGTGTAAAAGGAGAGTCCGAGAGGTGAGCGCAGTGTAAAAGGAGAGTCCGAGAGGTGAGCGCAGTGTAAAAGGAGAGTCTGAGAGGTGAGCGCAGTGTAAAAGGAGAGTCCGAGAGGTGAGCGCAGTGTAAAAGGAGAGTCCAAGAGGTGAGCGCAGTGTAAAACGAGAGTCCGAGAGGTGAACGCAGTGTAAAAGGAGAGTCCGAGACGTGAGCGCAGTGTAAAAGGAGAATCCGACAGGTGAGCGCAGTGTAAAAGGAGAGTCCGAGAGGTGAGCGCAGTGTAAAAGGAGAGTCCGAGAGGTGAGCGCAGTGTAAAAGGAGAGTCCGAGAGGTGAGCGCAGTGTAAAAGGAGAGTCCGAGAGGTGAGCGCAGTGTAAAAGGAGAGTCCGAGAGGTGAGCGCAGTGTAAAATGAGAGTCCGAGAGGTGAGCGCAGTGTAAAAGGAGAGTCCGAGAGGTGAGCGCAGTGTAAAAGGAGAGTCCGAGAGGTGAGCGCAGTGTAAAAGGAGAGTCCGAGAGGTGAGCGCAGTGTAAAAGGAGAGTCCGAGAGCGGGCGGAGAGTCCGAGAGGTGAGCGCAGTGTAAAAGGAGAGTCCGAGAGGTGAGCGGAGTGTAAAAGGAGAGTCCGAGAGGTGAGCACGTTATAAAAGGAGAGTCCGAGAGCGGGAGGAGAGTCCGAGAGGTGAGCGCAGTGTAAAAGGAGAGTCTGAGAGGTGAGCGCAGTGTAAAAGGAGAGTCCGAGAGGTGAGCGCAGTGTAAAAGGAGAGTCTGAGAGCGGGAGGAGAGTCCGAGAGGTGAGCGCAGTGTAAAAGGAGAGTCTGAGAGGTGAGCGCAGTGTAAAAGGAGATTCCGAGAGGTGAGCGCAGTGTAAAAGGAGAGTCCGAGAGCGGGAGGAGAGTCCGAGAGGTGAGCTCGGTGTAAAACGAGAGTCTGAGAGGTGAGCGCAGTCTAAAAGGAGAGTCTGAGAGATGAACACAGTGTAAACGGAGAGTCCGAGAGGTGAGCGCAGTGTAAAAGGAGAGTCCGAGAGTTGAGCGCAGTGCAAAAGGAGAGTACGAGAGGTGAGCGCCGTGTAAAAGGAGAGTCCGAGAGGTGAGCGCAGTGTAAAAGGAGAGTCCGAGAGCGGGAGGAGAGTCCGAGAGGTGGGCGCAGTGTAAAAGGAGAGTCCGAGAGGTGAGCGCAGTGTAAAAGGAGAGACCGAGAGGTGAGCTCAGTGTAAAAGGAGAGTCCGAGAGGTGAGCGCAGTGCAAAAGGAGAGACCGAGAGGTGAGCGCAGTGTAAAAGGAGAGTACAAGAGGTGAGCGCAGTGTAAAACGAGAGTCCGAGAGGTGAACGCAGTGTAAAAGGAGAGTCCGAGAGGTGAGCGCAGTGTAAAAGGAGAGTCCGAGAGGTGAGCGCAGTGTAAAAGGAGGGTCCGAGAGGTGAATGCAGTGTAAAAGGAGAGTCCAACAGGTGAGCACAGTGTAAAAGGGGAGTCCGAGAGGTGAGCGCAGTGTAAAAGGAGAGTCTGAGAGGTGAGCGCAGTGTAAAAGGAGAGTCCGAGAGGTGAGCGCAGTGTAAAAGGAGAGTCCGAGAGGTGAGCGCAGTGTAAAACGAGAGTCTGAGAGGTGAACGCAGTGTAAAAGGAGAGTCCGAGAGGTGAGCGCAGTGTAAAACGAGAGTCCGAGAGGTGAGCGCAGTGTAAAAGGAGAGTCTGAGAGGTGAGCGCAGTGTAAAAGGAGAGTCCGAGAGGTGAGCGCAGTTTAAAAGGAGAGTCCGAGAGGTGAGCGCAGTGTAAAAGGAGAGTCCGAGAGGTGAGCTCAGTGTAAAAGGAGAGTCCGAGAGGTGAGCGCAGTGTAAAACGAGAGTCTGAGAGGTGAACGCAGTGTAAAAGGAGAGTCCAAGAGGTGAGCACAGTGTAAAAGGAGAGTCCGAGAGGTGAGCGCAGTGTAAAAGGAGAGTCCGAGAGGTGAGCGCAGTGTAAAAGGAGAGTCCGAGAGGTGAATGCAGTGTAAAAGGAGAGTCCAACAGGTGAGCACAGTGTAAAAGGGGAGTCCGAGAGGTGAGCGCAGTGTAAAAGGAGAGTCTGAGAGGTGAGCGCAGTGTAAAAGGAGAGTCCGAGAGGTGAGCGCAGTGTAAAAGAAGAGTCCGAGAGGTGAGCGCAGTGTAAAACGAGAGTCCGAGAGGTGAGCGCGGTGTAAAAGGAGAGTCCGAGAGTTGAGCGCAGTGTAAAAGGAGAGTCCGAGAGGTGAATGCAGTGTAAAAGGAGAGACCGAGAGGTGAGCGCAGTGTAAAGGGAGAGACCGAGAGGTGAGCGCAGTGTAAAAGGAGAGACCGAGAGGTGAGCGCAGTGTAAAAGGAGAGTGCGAGAGTTGAGCGCAGTGTAAAAGGAGAGTCCGAGAGGTGAGCGCAGTGTAAAAGGAGAGTGCGAGAGGTGAGCGCAGTGTAAAAGGAGAGTCCGAGAGGTGAGCGCAGTGTAAAAGGAGAGTCCGAGATGTGAGCGCGGTGTAAAAGGAGAGTCCGAGAGGTGAGCGCAGTGCAAAAGGAGAGTCCGAGAGGTGAGCGCAGTATAAAAGGAGAGTCCGAGAGGTGAGCGCAGTGTAAAAGGAGAGACCGAGTGGTGAGCGCAGTGTAAAAGGAGAGTCAGAGAGGTGAGCGCAGTGCAAAAGGAGAGTCCGAGAGGTGAGCGCAGTGTAAAAGGAGAGTCCGAGAGGTGAGCGCAGTGTAAAAGGAGAGTCAGAGAGGTGAGCGCAGTGTAAAAGGAGAGTCCGAGAGGTGAGCGCAGTGTAAAAGGAGAGTCCGAGAGGTGAGCGCAGTGTAAAAGGAGAGTCCGAGAGGTGAGCGCAGTGTAAAAGGAGAGTCCGAGAGGTGAACGCAGTGTAAAAGGAGAGACCGAGTGGTGAGCGCAGTGTAAAAGGAGAGTCCGAGAGGTGAGCGCAGTGTAAAAGGAGAGTCAGAGAGGTGAGCGCAGTGTAAAAGGAGAGTCCGAGAGGTGAGCGCAGTGTAAAAGGAGAGTCCGAGAGGTGAGTGCAATGTAAAAGGAGAGACCGAGAGGTGAGCGCAGTGTAAAAGGAGAGTCAGAGAGGTGAGCGCAGTGTAAAAGGATAGTCCTGGAGGTGAGCGCAGTGTGAAAGGAGAGTCCAAGAGGTGGACGCAGTGTAAAAGGAGAGTCCAAGAGGTGAGCGCAGTGTAAAAGGAGAGTCCGAGAGGTGAGCGCAGTGTAAAAGGAGAGTCCGAGAGGTGAGCGCAGAGTGAAAGGAGAGTCCGAGAGGTGAGCGCAGTGTAAAAGGAGAGTCCAAGAGGTGAGCGCAGTGTAAAACGAGAGTCCGAGAGGTGAACGCAGTGTAAAAGGAGAGTCCGAGAGGTGAGCGCAGTGTAAAAGGAGAGTCCGAGAGGTGAATGCAGTGTAAAAGGAGAGTCCAACAGGTGAGCACAGTGTAAAAGGGGAGTCCGAGAGGTGAGCGCAGTGTAAAAGGAGAGTCTGAGAGGTGAGCGCAGTGTAAAAGGAGAGTCCGAGAGGTGAGCGCAGTGTAAAAGAAGAGTCCGAGAGGTGAGCGCAGTGTAAAACGAGAGTCCGAGAGGTGAGCGCGGTGTAAAAGGAGAGTCCGAGAGTTGAGCGCAGTGTAAAAGGAGAGTCCGAGAGGTGAATGCAGTGTAAAAGGAGAGACCGAGAGGTGAGCGCAGTGTAAAGGGAGAGACCGAGAGGTGAGCGCAGTGTAAAAGGAGAGACCGAGAGGTGAGCGCAGTGTAAAAGGAGAGTGCGAGAGTTGAGCGCAGTGTAAAAGGAGAGTCCGAGAGGTGAGCGCAGTGTAAAAGGAGAGTGCGAGAGGTGAGCGCAGTGTAAAAGGAGAGTCCGAGAGGTGAGCGCAGTGTAAAAGGAGAGTCCGAGATGTGAGCGCGGTGTAAAAGGAGAGTCCGAGAGGTGAGCGCAGTGCAAAAGGAGAGTCCGAGAGGTGAGCGCAGTGTAAAAGGAGAGTCCGAGAGGTGAGCGCAGTGTAAAAGGAGAGACCGAGTGGTGAGCGCAGTGTAAAAGGAGAGTCAGAGAGGTGAGCGCAGTGCAAAAGGAGAGTCCGAGAGGTGAGCGCAGTGTAAAAGGAGAGTCCGAGAGGTGAGCGCAGTGTAAAAGGAGAGTCAGAGAGGTGAGCGCAGTGTAAAAGGAGAGTCCGAGAGGTGAGCGCAGTGTAAAAGGAGAGTCCGAGAGGTGAGCGCAGTGTAAAAGGAGAGTCCGAGAGGTGAGCGCAGTGTAAAAGGAGAGTCCGAGAGGTGAGCGCAGTGTAAAAGGAGAGACCGAGTGGTGAGCGCAGTGTAAAAGGAGAGTCCGAGAGGTGAGCGCAGTGTAAAAGGAGAGTCAGAGAGGTGAGCGCAGTGTAAAAGGAGAGTCCGAGAGGTGAGCGCAGTGTAAAAGGAGAGTCCGAGAGGTGAGTGCAGTGTAAAAGGAGAGACCGAGAGGTGAGCGCAGTGTAAAAGGAGAGTCAGAGAGGTGAGCGCAGTGTAAAAGGATAGTCCTGGAGGTGAGCGCAGTGTGAAAGGAGAGTCCAAGAGGTGAACGCAGTGTAAAAGGAGAGTCCAAGAGGTGAGTGCAGTGTAAAAGGAGAGTCCGAGAGGTGAGCGCAGTGTAAAAGGAGAGTCCGAGAGGTGAGCGCAGTGTGAAAGGAGAGTCCGAGAGGTGAGCGCAGTGTAAAAGGAGAGTCCAAGAGGTGAGCGCAGTGTAAAACGAGAGTCCGAGAGGTGAACGCAGTGTAAAAGGAGAGTCCGAGACGTGAGCGCAGTGTAAAAGGAGAATCCGAGAGGTGAGCGCAGTGTAAAAGGAGAGTCCGAGAGGTGAGCGCAGTCTAAAAGGAGAGTCCGAGAGGTGAGCGCAGTGTAAAAGGAGAGTCCGAGAGGTGAGCGCAGTGTAAAAGGAGAGTCCGAGAGGTGAGCGCAGTGTAAAAGGAGAGTCCGAGAGGTGAGCGCAGTGTAAAAGGAGAGTCCGAGAGGTGAGCGCAGTGTAAAAGGAGAGTCCGAGAGCGGGCGGAGAGTCCGAGAGGTGAGCGCAGTGTAAAAGGAGAGTCCGAGAGGTGAGCGGAGTGTAAAAGGAGAGTCCGAGAGGTGAGCACGTTATAAAAGGAGAGTCCGAGAGCGGGAGGAGAGTCCGAGAGGTGAGCGCAGTGTAAAAGGAGAGTCTGAGAGGTGAGCGCAGTGTAAAAGGAGATTCCGAGAGGTGAGCGCAGTGTAAAAGGAGAGTCCGAGAGCGGGAGGAGAGTCCGAGAGGTGAGCGCAGTCTAAAAGGAGAGTCTGAGAGATGAACACAGTGTAAACGGAGAGTCCGAGAGGTGAGCGCAGTTTAAAAGGAGAGTCCGAGAGGTGAGCGCAGTGTAAAAGGAGAGTCCGAGAGGTGAGCGCAGTGTAAAAGGAGAGTCCGAGAGGTGAATGCAGTGTAAAAGGAGAGTCCAACAGGTGAGCACAGTGTA
This sequence comes from Heptranchias perlo, assembly GCF_035084215.1. Lineage (NCBI taxonomy): Eukaryota > Metazoa > Chordata > Chondrichthyes > Hexanchiformes > Hexanchidae > Heptranchias > Heptranchias perlo. The sequence continues at coordinate 126,538,958 of NC_090328.1, read as the reverse complement.
AAAGGGGAGTCCGAGAGGTGAGCGCAGTGTAAAAGGAGAGTCTGAGAGGTGAGCGCAGTGTAAAAGGAGAGTCCGAGAGGTGAGCGCAGTGTAAAAGAAGAGTCCGAGAGGTGAGCGCAGTGTAAAACGAGAGTCCGAGAGGTGAGCGCGGTGTAAAAGGAGAGTCCGAGAGTTGAGCGCAGTGTAAAAGGAGAGTCCGAGAGGTGAATGCAGTGTAAAAGGAGAGACCGAGAGGTGAGCGCAGTGTAAAGGGAGAGACCGAGAGGTGAGCGCAGTGTAAAAGGAGAGACCGAGAGGTGAGCGCAGTGTAAAAGGAGAGTGCGAGAGTTGAGCGCAGTGTAAAAGGAGAGTCCGAGAGGTGAGCGCAGTGTAAAAGGAGAGTGCGAGAGGTGAGCGCAGTGTAAAAGGAGAGTCCGAGAGGTGAGCGCAGTGTAAAAGGAGAGTCCGAGATGTGAGCGCGGTGTAAAAGGAGAGTCCGAGAGGTGAGCGCAGTGCAAAAGGAGAGTCCGAGAGGTGAGCGCAGTGTAAAAGGAGAGTCCGAGAGGTGAGCGCAGTGTAAAAGGAGAGACCGAGTGGTGAGCGCAGTGTAAAAGGAGAGTCAGAGAGGTGAGCGCAGTGCAAAAGGAGAGTCCGAGAGGTGAGCGCAGTGTAAAAGGAGAGTCCGAGAGGTGAGCGCAGTGTAAAAGGAGAGTCAGAGAGGTGAGCGCAGTGTAAAAGGAGAGTCCGAGAGGTGAGCGCAGTGTAAAAGGAGAGTCCGAGAGGTGAGCGCAGTGTAAAAGGAGAGTCCGAGAGGTGAGCGCAGTGTAAAAGGAGAGTCCGAGAGGTGAGCGCAGTGTAAAAGGAGAGACCGAGTGGTGAGCGCAGTGTAAAAGGAGAGTCCGAGAGGTGAGCGCAGTGTAAAAGGAGAGTCAGAGAGGTGAGCGCAGTGTAAAAGGAGAGTCCGAGAGGTGAGCGCAGTGTAAAAGGAGAGTCCGAGAGGTGAGTGCAGTGTAAAAGGAGAGACCGAGAGGTTAGCGCAGTGTAAAAGGAGAGTCAGAGAGGTGAGCGCAGTGTAAAAGGATAGTCCTGGAGGTGAGCGCAGTGTGAAAGGAGAGTCCAAGAGGTGAACGCAGTGTAAAAGGAGAGTCCAAGAGGTGAGTGCAGTGTAAAAGGAGAGTCCGAGAGGTGAGCGCAGTGTAAAAGGAGAGTCCGAGAGGTGAGCGCAGTGTGAAAGGAGAGTCCGAGAGGTGAGCGCAGTGTAAAAGGAGAGTCCAAGAGGTGAGCGCAGTGTAAAACGAGAGTCCGAGAGGTGAACGCAGTGTAAAAGGAGAGTCCGAGAGGTGAGCGCAGTGTAAAAGGAGAGTCCGAGAGGTGAATGCAGTGTAAAAGGAGAGTCCAACAGGTGAGCACAGTGTAAAAGGGGAGTCCGAGAGGTGAGCGCAGTGTAAAAGGAGAGTCTGAGAGGTGAGCGCAGTGTAAAAGGAGAGTCCGAGAGGTGAGCGCAGTGTAAAAGAAGAGTCCGAGAGGTGAGCGCAGTGTAAAACGAGAGTCCGAGAGGTGAGCGCGGTGTAAAAGGAGAGTCCGAGAGTTGAGCGCAGTGTAAAAGGAGAGTCCGAGAGGTGAATGCAGTGTAAAAGGAGAGACCGAGAGGTGAGCGCAGTGTAAAGGGAGAGACCGAGAGGTGAGCGCAGTGTAAAAGGAGAGTGCGAGAGTTGAGCGCAGTGTAAAAGGAGAGTCCGAGAGGTGAGCGCAGTGTAAAAGGAGAGTGCGAGAGGTGAGCGCAGTGTAAAAGGAGAGTCCGAGAGGTGAGCGCAGTGTAAAAGGAGAGTCCGAGATGTGAGCGCGGTGTAAAAGGAGAGTCCGAGAGGTGAGCGCAGTGCAAAAGGAGAGTCCGAGAGGTGAGCGCAGTGTAAAAGGAGAGTCCGAGAGGTGAGCGCAGTGTAAAAGGAGAGACCGAGTGGTGAGCGCAGTGTAAAAGGAGAGTCAGAGAGGTGAGCGCAGTGCAAAAGGAGAGTCCGAGAGGTGAGCGCAGTGTAAAAGGAGAGTCCGAGAGGTGAGCGCAGTGTAAAAGGAGAGTCAGAGAGGTGAGCGCAGTGTAAAAGGAGAGTCCGAGAGGTGAGCGCAGTGTAAAAGGAGAGTCCGAGAGGTGAGCGCAGTGTAAAAGGAGAGTCCGAGAGGTGAGCGCAGTGTAAAAGGAGAGTCCGAGAGGTGAGCGCAGTGTAAAAGGAGAGACCGAGTGGTGAGCGCAGTGTAAAAGGAGAGTCCGAGAGGTGAGCGCAGTGTAAAAGGAGAGTCAGAGAGGTGAGCGCAGTGTAAAAGGAGAGTCCGAGAGGTGAGCGCAGTGTAAAAGGAGAGTCCGAGAGGTGAGTGCAGTGTAAAAGGAGAGACCGAGAGGTGAGCGCAGTGTAAAAGGAGAGTCAGAGAGGTGAGCGCAGTGTGAAAGGAGAGTCCAAGAGGTGAACGCAGTGTAAAAGGAGAGTCCAAGAGGTGAGTGCAGTGTAAAAGGAGAGTCCGAGAGGTGAGCGCAGTGTAAAAGGAGAGTCCGAGAGGTGAGCGCAGTGTGAAAGGAGAGTCCGAGAGGTGAGCGCAGTGTAAAAGGAGAGTCCAAGAGGTGAGCGCAGTGTAAAACGAGAGTCCGAGAGGTGAACGCAGTGTAAAAGGAGAGTCCGAGACGTGAGCGCAGTGTAAAAGGAGAATCCGAGAGGTGAGCGCAGTGTAAAAGGAGAGTCCGAGAGGTGAGCGCAGTCTAAAAGGAGAGTCCGAGAGGTGAGCGCAGTGTAAAAGGAGACTCCGAGAGGTGAGCGCAGTGTAAAAGGAGAGTCCGAGAGGTGAGCGCAGTGTAAAAGGAGAGTCCGAGAGGTGAGCGCAGTGTAAAAGGAGAGTCCGAGAGGTGAGCGCAGTGTAAAAGGAGAGTCCGAGAGCGGGCGGAGAGTACGAGAGGTGAGCGCCGTGTAAAAGGAGAGTCCGAGAGCGGGAGGAGAGTCCGAGATGTGAGCGCAGTGTAAAAGGAGAGTCCGAGAGGTGAGCGCAGTGCAAAAGGAGAGACCGAGAGGTGAGCGCAGTGTAAAAGGAGAGTCCGAGAGGTGAGCGCAGTGTAAAAGGAGAGTCCGAGAGGTGAGCGCAGTGTAAAAGGAGAGACCGAGAGGTGAGCGCAGTGTAAAAGGAGAGTCCGAGAGGTGAGCGCAGTGCAAAAGGAGAGACAGAGAGGTGAACGCAGTGTAAAAGGAGAGTCAGAGAGGTGAGCGCAGTGCAAAAGGAGAGACCGAGAGGTGAGCGCAGTGTAAAAGGAGAGTCGGAGAGGTGAGCGCAGTGTAAAAGGAGAGTCCGAGAGGTGAGCGCAGTGTAAAAGGAGAGTCCAAGAGGTGAGTGCAGTGTAAAAGGAGAGTCCGAGAGGTGAGCGCAGTGTAAAAGGAGAGTCCGAGAGGTGAGCGCAGTGTGAAAGGAGAGTCCGAGAGGTGAGCGCAGTGTAAAAGGAGAGTCCAAGAGGTGAACGCAGTGTAAAAGGAGAGTCCAAGAGGTGAGTGCAGTGTAAAAGGAGAGTCCGAGAGGTGAGCGCAGTGTAAAAGGAGAGTCCGAGAGGTGAGCGCAGTGTGAAAGGAGAGTCCGAGAGGTGAGCGCAGTGTAAAAGGAGAGTCCAAGAGGTGAGCGCAGTGTAAAACGAGAGTCCGAGAGGTGAACGCAGTGCAAAAGGAGAGTCCGAGAGGTGAGCGCAGTGTAAAAGGAGAATCCGAGAGGTGAGCGCAGTGTGAAAGGAGAGTCCGAGAGGTGAGCGCAGTGTAAAACGAGAGTCTGAGAGGTGAACGCAGTGTAAAAGGAGAGTCCGAGAGGTGAGCGCAGTGTAAAAGGAGAGTCCGAGAGGTGAATGCAGTGTAAAAGGAGAGTCCAACAGGTGAGCACAGTGTAAAAGGGGAGTCCGAGAGGTGAGCGCAGTGTAAAAGGAGAGTCTGAGAGGTGAGCGCAGTGTAAAAGGAGAGTCCGAGAGGTGAGCGCAGTGTAAAAGGAGAGTCCGAGAGGTGAGCGCAGTGTAAAAGGAGAGTCCGAGAGGTGAATGCAGTGTAAAAGGAGAGTCCAACAGGTGAGCACAGTGTAAAAGGGGAGTCCGAGAGGTGAGCGCAGTGTAAAAGGAGAGTCTGAGAGGTGAGCGCAGTGTAAAAGGAGAGTCCGAGAGGTGAGCGCAGTGTAAAAGTAGAGTCCGAGAGGTGAGCGCAGTGTAAAACGAGAGTCCGAGAGGTGAGCGCGGTGTAAAAGGAGAGTCCGAGAGGTGAATGCAGTGTAAAAGGAGAGTCCGAGAGGTGAGCGCAGTGTAAAAGGAGAGTCCGAGAGGTGAGCGCAGTGTAAAAGGAGAGTCCGAGAGGTGAGCGCAGTGTAAAAGGAGAGTCTGAGAGATGAACACAGTGTAAAAGGAGAGTCCGAGAGGTGAGCGCAGTGTAAAAGGAGAGTCCGAGAGGTGAGCGCTGTGTAAAAGGAGAGTACGAGAGGTGAGCGCAGTGTAAACGGAGAGTCTGAGAGGTGAGCGCAGTGTAAAAGGAGAGTCCGAGAGGTGAGCACAGTGTAAAAGGAGAGTCCGAGAGCGGGAGGAGAGTCCGAGAGGTGAGCGCAGTGTAAAAGGAGAGTCCGAGAGGTGAGCACAGTGTAAAAGGAGAGTCCGAGAGCGGGAGGAGAGTCCGAGAAGTGAACGCAGTGTAAAACGAGAGTCTGAGAGGTGAGCGCAGTCTAAAAGGAGAGTCCGAGAGGTGAGCGCAGTGTAAAAGGAGAGTCTGAGAGATGAACACAGTGTAAAAGGAGAGTCCGAGAGGTGAGCGCAGTTTAAAAGGAGAGTCCGAGAGGTGAGCGCAGTGTAAAAGGAGAGTCTGAGAGATGAACACAGTGTAAAAGGAGAGTCCGAGAGGTGAGCGCAGTGTAAAAGGAGAGTCCGAGAGGTGAGCGCAGTGTAAAAGGAGAGTCCGAGAGGTGAGCGCAGTGTAAAAGGAGAGACCGAGAGGTGAGCGCAGTGTAAAAGGAGAGTCCGAGAGGTGAGCGCAGTGCAAAAGGAGAGACAGAGAGGTGAACGCAGTGTAAAAGGAGAGTCAGAGAGGTGAGCGCAGTGCAAAAGGAGAGACCGAGAGGTGAGCGCAGTGTAAAAGGAGAGTCGGAGAGGTGAGCGCAGTGTAAAAGGAGAGTCCGAGAGGTGAGCGCAGTGTAAAAGGAGAGTCCAAGAGGTGAGTGCAGTGTAAAAGGAGAGTCCGAGAGGTGAGCGCAGTGTAAAAGGAGAGTCCGAGAGGTGAGCGCAGTGAGAAAGGAGAGTCCGAGAGGTGAGCGCAGTGTAAAAGGAGAGTCCAAGAGGTGAACGCAGTGTAAAAGGAGAGTCCAAGAGGTGAGTGCAGTGTAAAAGGAGAGTCCGAGAGGTGAGCGCAGTGTAAAAGGAGAGTCCGAGAGGTGAGCGCAGTGTGAAAGGAGAGTCCGAGAGGTGAGCGCAGTGTAAAAGGAGAGTCCAAGAGGTGAGCGCAGTGTAAAACGAGAGTCCGAGAGGTGAACGCAGTGCAAAAGGAGAGTCCGAGAGGTGAGCGCAGTGTAAAAGGAGAATCCGAGAGGTGAGCGCAGTGTGAAAGGAGAGTCCGAGAGGTGAGCGCAGTGTAAAACGAGAGTCTGAGAGGTGAACGCAGTGTAAAAGGAGAGTCCGAGAGGTGAGCGCAGTGTAAAAGGAGAGTCCGAGAGGTGAATGCAGTGTAAAAGGAGAGTCCAACAGGTGAGCACAGTGTAAAAGGGGAGTCCGAGAGGTGAGCGCAGTGTAAAAGGAGAGTCTGAGAGGTGAGCGCAGTGTAAAAGGAGAGTCCGAGAGGTGAGCGCAGTGTAAAAGGAGAGTCCGAGAGGTGAGCGCAGTGTAAAAGGAGAGTCCGAGAGGTGAATGCAGTGTAAAAGGAGAGTCCAACAGGTGAGCACAGTGTAAAAGGGGAGTCCGAGAGGTGAGCGCAGTGTAAAAGGAGAGTCTGAGAGGTGAGCGCAGTGTAAAAGGAGAGTCCGAGAGGTGAGCGCAGTGTAAAAGTAGAGTCCGAGAGGTGAGCGCAGTGTAAAACGAGAGTCCGAGAGGTGAGCGCGGTGTAAAAGGAGAGTCCGAGAGGTGAATGCAGTGTAAAAGGAGAGTCCGAGAGGTGAGCGCAGTGTAAAAGGAGAGTCCGAGAGGTGAGCGCAGTGTAAAAGGAGAGTCCGAGAGGTGAGCGCAGTGTAAAAGGAGAGTCTGAGAGATGAACACAGTGTAAAAGGAGAGTCCGAGAGGTGAGCGCAGTGTAAAAGGAGAGTCCGAGAGGTGAGCGCTGTGTAAAAGGAGAGTACGAGAGGTGAGCGCAGTGTAAACGGAGAGTCTGAGAGGTGAGCGCAGTGTAAAAGGAGAGTCCGAGAGGTGAGCACAGTGTAAAAGGAGAGTCCGAGAGCGGGAGGAGAGTCCGAGAGGTGAGCGCAGTGTAAAAGGAGAGTCCGAGAGGTGAGCACAGTGTAAAAGGAGAGTCCGAGAGCGGGAGGAGAGTCCGAGAAGTGAACGCAGTGTAAAACGAGAGTCTGAGAGGTGAGCGCAGTCTAAAAGGAGAGTCCGAGAGGTGAGCGCAGTGTAAAAGGAGAGTCTGAGAGATGAACACAGTGTAAAAGGAGAGTCCGAGAGGTGAGCGCAGTTTAAAAGGAGAGTCCGAGAGGTGAGCGCAGTGTAAAAGGAGAGTCTGAGAGATGAACACAGTGTAAAAGGAGAGTCCGAGAGGTGAGCGCAGTGTAAAAGGAGAGTCCGAGAGGTGAGCGCAGTGTAAAAGGAGAGTCCGAGAGGTGAGCGCAGTGTAAAAGGAGAGACCGAGAGGTGAGCGCAGTGTAAAAGGAGAGTCCGAGAGGTGAGCGCAGTGCAAAAGGAGAGACAGAGAGGTGAACGCAGTGTAAAAGGAGAGTCAGAGAGGTGAGCGCAGTGCAAAAGGAGAGACCGAGAGGTGAGCGCAGTGTAAAAGGAGAGTCGGAGAGGTGAGCGCAGTGTAAAAGGAGAGTCCGAGAGGTGAGCGCAGTGTAAAAGGAGAGTCCAAGAGGTGAGTGCAGTGTAAAAGGAGAGTCCGAGAGGTGAGCGCAGTGTAAAAGGAGAGTCCGAGAGGTGAGCGCAGTGAGAAAGGAGAGTCCGAGAGGTGAGCGCAGTGTAAAAGGAGAGTCCAAGAGGTGAACGCAGTGTAAAAGGAGAGTCCAAGAGGTGAGTGCAGTGTAAAAGGAGAGTCCGAGAGGTGAGCGCAGTGTAAAAGGAGAGTCCGAGAGGTGAGCGCAGTGTGAAAGGAGAGTCCGAGAGGTGAGCGCAGTGTAAAAGGAGAGTCCAAGAGGTGAGCGCAGTGTAAAACGAGAGTCCGAGAGGTGAACGCAGTGCAAAAGGAGAGTCCGAGAGGTGAGCGCAGTGTAAAAGGAGAATCCGAGAGGTGAGCGCAGTGTGAAAGGAGAGTCCGAGAGGTGAGCGCAGTGTAAAACGAGAGTCTGAGAGGTGAACGCAGTGTAAAAGGAGAGTCCGAGAGGTGAGCGCAGTGTAAAAGGAGAGTCCGAGAGGTGAATGCAGTGTAAAAGGAGAGTCCAACAGGTGAGCACAGTGTAAAAGGGGAGTCCGAGAGGTGAGCGCAGTGTAAAAGGAGAGTCTGAGAGGTGAGCGCAGTGTAAAAGGAGAGTCCGAGAGGTGAGCGCAGTGTAAAAGGAGAGTCCGAGAGGTGAGCGCAGTGTAAAAGGAGAGTCCGAGAGGTGAATGCAGTGTAAAAGGAGAGTCCAACAGGTGAGCACAGTGTAAAAGGGGAGTCCGAGAGGTGAGCGCAGTGTAAAAGGAGAGTCTGAGAGGTGAGCGCAGTGTAAAAGGAGAGTCCGAGAGGTGAGCGCAGTGTAAAAGTAGAGTCCGAGAGGTGAGCGCAGTGTAAAACGAGAGTCCGAGAGGTGAGCGCGGTGTAAAAGGAGAGTCCGAGAGGTGAATGCAGTGTAAAAGGAGAGTCCGAGAGGTGAGCGCAGTGTAAAAGGAGAGTCCGAGAGGTGAGCGCAGTGTAAAAGGAGAGTCCGAGAGGTGAGCGCAGTGTAAAAGGAGAGTCTGAGAGATGAACACAGTGTAAAAGGAGAGTCCGAGAGGTGAGCGCAGTGTAAAAGGAGAGTCCGAGAGGTGAGCGCTGTGTAAAAGGAGAGTACGAGAGGTGAGCGCAGTGTAAACGGAGAGTCTGAGAGGTGAGCGCAGTGTAAAAGGAGAGTCCGAGAGGTGAGCACAGTGTAAAAGGAGAGTCCGAGAGCGGGAGGAGAGTCCGAGAGGTGAGCGCAGTGTAAAAGGAGAGTCCGAGAGGTGAGCACAGTGTAAAAGGAGAGTCCGAGAGCGGGAGGAGAGTCCGAGAAGTGAACGCAGTGTAAAACGAGAGTCTGAGAGGTGAGCGCAGTCTAAAAGGAGAGTCCGAGAGGTGAGCGCAGTGTAAAAGGAGAGTCTGAGAGATGAACACAGTGTAAAAGGAGAGTCCGAGAGGTGAGCGCAGTTTAAAAGGAGAGTCCGAGAGGTGAGCGCAGTGTAAAAGGAGAGTCTGAGAGATGAACACAGTGTAAAAGGAGAGTCCGAGAGGTGAGCGCAGTTTAAAAGGAGAGTCCGAGAGGTGAGCGCAGTGTAAAGGAGAGTCCGAGAGGTGAGCACAGTGTAAAAGGAGAGTCCAGGAGGTGAGCGCAGTGTAAAAGGAGAGTCCGAGAGGTGAGCGCAGTGTAAAGGAGAGTCTGAGAGGTGAGCGCAGTGTAAAAGGAGAGTCCGAGAGGTGAGCACGGTGTAAAAGGAGAGTCAGAGAGGTGAGCGCAGTGTAAAAGGAGAGTCCGAAGTGTGAGCGCAGTGTAAAAGGAGAGTCCGAGAGGTGAGCGCAGTGTAAAAGGAGAGTCCGAGAGGTGAGCGCAGTGTAAAAGGAGAGTCTGAGAGGTGAGCGCAGTGTAAAAGGAGAGTCCGAGAGGTGAGCGCAGTGTAAAAGGAGAGTCCGAGAGCGGGCGGAGAGTCCGAGAGGTGAGCGCAGTGTAAAAGGAGAGTCCGAGAGGTGAGCACGTTATAAAAGGAGAGTCCGAGAGCGGGAGGAGAGTCCGAGAGGTGAGCGCAGTGTAAAAGGAGAGTCTGAGAGCGGGAGGAGAGTCCGAGAGGTGAGCGCAGTGTAAAAGGAGAGTCTGAGAGGTGAGCGCGGTGTAAAAGGAGAGTCCGAGAGCGGGAGGAGAGTCCGAGAGGTGAGCGCGGTGTAAAACGAGAGTCTGAGAGGTGAGCGCAGTCTAAAAGGAGAGTCTGAGAGATGAACACAGTGTAAACGGAGAGTCCGAGATGTGAGCGCAGTGTAAAAGGAGAGTCCGAGAGGTGAGCGCAGTGTAAAAGGAGAGTCCGAGAGGTGAGCGCAGTGTAAAAGGAGAGTCTGAGAGGTGAGCGCAGTGTAAAAGGAGAGTCCGAGAGCGGGAAGCGAGTCTGAGAGGTGAGCGCAGTGTAAAAGGAGAGTCCGAGAGGTGAGCGCAGTGTAAAAGGAGAGTACGAGAGGTGAGCGCGGTGTAAAAGGAGAGTACGAGAGGTGAGCGCAGTCTAAAAGGAGAGTCCGAGAGGTGAGCGCGGTGTAAAAGGAGAGTACGAGAGGTGAGCGCAGTGTAAAAGGAGAGTCCGAGAGGTGAGTGCAGTCTAAAAGGAGAGTCCGAGAGGTGAGCGCAGTGTAAAAGGAGAGTCCGAGAAGTGAGCGCAGTGTAAAAGGAGAGTCTGAGAGGTGAGCGCAGTGTAAAAGGAGAGTCCGAGAGGTGAGCGCAGTGTAAAAGGAGAGTCTGAGAGGTGAGCGCAGTGTAAAAGGAGAGTCTGAGAGGTGAGCGCAGTCTAAAAGGAGAGTCCGAGAGGTGAGCGCAGTGTAAAAGGAGAGTCCGAGAGGTGAGCGCAGTGTAAAAGGAGAGTCCGAGAGGTGAGCGCAGTGTAAAACGAGAGTCCGAGAGGTGAGCGCAGTGTAAAAGGAGAGTCCGAGAGGTGAATGCAGTGTAAAAGGAGAGTCCGAGAGGTGAGCGCGGTGTAAAAGGAGAGTCCGAGATGTGAGCGCGGTGTAAAAGGAGAGTCCGAGAGGTGAGCACAGTGTAAAAGGAGAGTCTGAGAGATGAACACAGTGTAAAAGGAGAGTCCGAGAGGTGAGCGCAGTGTAAAAGGAGAGTCCGAGAGGTGAGCGCGGTGTAAAAGGAGAGTCCGAGAGGTGAGCACAGTGTAAAAGGAGAGTCCGAGAGCGGGAGGAGAGTCCGAGAGGTGAGCGCAGTGTAAAAGGAGAGTCCGAGAGGTGAGCACAGTGTAAAAGGAGAGTCCGAGAGCGGGAGGAGAGTCCGAGAAGTGAACGCAGTGTAAAACGAGAGTCTGAGAGGTGAGCGCAGTCTAAAAGGAGAGTCCGAGAGGTGAGCGCAGTGTAAAAGGAGAGTCTGAGAGATTAACACAGTGTAAAAGGAGAGTCCGAGAGGTGAGTGCAGTGTAAAAGGAGAGTCCGAGAGGTGAGCGCAGTGTAAAAGGAGAGTCTGAGAGATGAACACAGTGTAAAAGGAGAGTCCGAGAGGTGAGTGCAGTTTAAAAGGAGAGTCCGAGAGGTGAGCGCAGTGTAAAAGGAGAGTCTGAGAGATGAACACAGTGTAAAAGGAGAGTCCGAGAGGTGAGCGCAGTTTAAAAGGAGAGTCCGAGAGGTGAGCGCAGTGTCAAGGAGAGTCCGAGAGGTGAGCACAGTGTAAAAGGAGAGTCCAGGAGGTGAGCGCAGTGTAAAAGGAGAGTCCGAGAGGTGAGCGCAGTGTAAAGGAGAGTCTGAGAGGTGAGCGCAGTGTAAAAGGAGAGTCCGAGAGGTGAGCACGGTGTAAAAGGAGAGTCAGAGAGGTGAGCGCAGTGTAAAAGGTGAGTCCGAAGTGTGAGCGCAGTGTAAAAGGAGAGTCCGAGAGGTGAGCGCAGTGTAAAAGGAGAGTCCGAGAGGTGAGCGCAGTGTAAAAGGAGAGTCTGAGAGGTGAGCGCAGTGTAAAAGGAGAGTCCGAGAGGTGAGCGCAGTGTAAAAGGAGAGTCCGAGAGCGGGCGGAGAGTCCGAGAGGTGAGCGCAGTGTAAAAGGAGAGTCCGAGAGGTGAGCGGAGTGTAAAAGGAGAGTCCGAGGGGTGAGCACGTTATCAAAGGAGAGTCCGAGAGCGGGAGGAGAGTCCGAGAGGTGAGCGCAATGTAAAAGGAGAGTCTGAGAGCGGGAGGAGAGTCCGAGAGGTGAGCGCAGTGTAAAAGGAGAGTCTGAGAGGTGAGCGCAGTGTAAAAGGAGAGTCCGAGAGCGGGAGGAGAGTCCGAGAGGTGAGCGCGGTGTAAAACGAGAGTCTGAGAGGTGAGCGCAGTCTAAAAGGAGAGTCTGAGAGATGAACACAGTGTAAACGGAGAGTCCGAGAGGTGAGCGCAGTGTAAATGGAGAGTCCGAGAGGTGAGCGCAGTGTAAAAGGAGAGTCCGAGAGGTGAGCGCAGTGTAAAAGGTGAGTCTGAGAGGTGAGCGCAGTGTAAAAGGAGAGTCCGAGAGCGGGAAACGAGTCTGAGAGGTGAGCGCAGTGTAAAAGGAGAGTCCGAGAGGTGAGCGCAGTCTAAAAGGAGAGTCCGAGAGGTGAGCGCGGTGTAAAAGGAGAGTACGAGAGGTGAGCGCAGTGTAAAAGGAGAGTCTGAGAGGTGAGCGCAATGTAAAAGGAGAGTCCGAGAGGTGAGTGCAGTCTAAAAGGAGAGTCCGAGAGGTGAGCGCAGTGTAAAAGGAGAGTCCGAGAGGTGAGCGCAGTATAAAAGGAGAGTCCGAGAGGTGAGCGCAGTGTAAAAGGAGAGTCCGAGAGGTGAGCGCAGTGTAAAAGGAGAGTCTGAGAGGTGAGCGCAGTGCAAAAGGAGAGTCCGAGAGGTGAGCGCAGTCTAAAAGGAGAGTCCGAGAGGTGAGCGCAGTGCAAAATGAGAGTCCGAGAGGTGAGCGCAGTGTAAAAGGAGAGTCTGAGAGGTGAGCGCGGTGTAAAAGGAGAGTCCGAGAGGTGAGCGCGGTGTAAAAGGAGAGTCCGAGAGGTGAGCGCAGTGTAAAAGGAGAGTCCGAGAGGTGAGCGCAGTGTAAAAGGAGAGTCCGAGAGGTCAGCGTAGTGTAAAAGGAGATTCCGAGAGGTGAGCGCAGTGTAAAAGGAGAGTCAGAGAGGTGAGCGCAGTGTAAAAGGAGAGTCCGAGAGGTGAGCGCAGTGTAAAAGGAGAGTCCGAGAGGTGAGCGCAGTGTAAAAGGAGAGTCCGAGAGGTGAGCGCAGTGTAAAAGGAGAGTCCGAGAGGTGAGCGCAGTGTAAAAGGAGAGTCCGAGAGGTGAGCGCAGTGTAAAAGGAGAGTCCGAGAGGTGAGCGCAGTGTAAAAGGAGAGTCAGAGAGGTGAGCGCAGTGTAAAAGGAGAGTCCGAGAGGTGAGCGCAGTGTAAAAGGAGAGTCCGAGAGGTGAGCGCAGTGTAAAAGGAGAGTCAGAGAGGTGAGCGCAGTGTAAAAGGAGAGTCCGAGAGGTGAGCGCAGTGTAAAAGGAGAGTCCGAGAGGTGAGCGCAGTCTAAAAGGAGAGTCCGAGAGGTGAGCGCAGTGTAAAAGGAGAGTCCGAGAGGTGAGCGCAGTGTAAAAGGAGAGTCTGAGAGGTGAGCACAGTGTAAAAGGAGAGTCCGAGAGCGGGAGGAGAGTCCGAGAGGTGAGCGCAGTGTAAAAGGAGAGTCCGAGAGGTGAGCGCAGTCTAAAAGGAGAGTCTGAGAGATGAACACAGTGTAAACGGAGAGTCCGAGAGGTGAGCGCAGTGTAAAAGGAGAGTCCGAGAGTTGAGCGCAGTGTAAAAGGAGAGAACGAGAGGTGAGCGCCGTGTAAAAGGAGAGTCCGAGAGGTGAGCGCAGTGTAAAAGGAGAGTCCGAGAGCGGGAGGAGAGTCCGAGAGGTGGGCGCAGTGTAAAAGGAGAGTCCAAGAGGTGAGCACAGTGTAAAAGGAGAGTCCGAGAGGTGAGCGCAGTTTAAAAGGAGAGTCCGAGAGGTGAGCGCAGTGTCAAGGAGAGTCCGAGAGGTGAGCACAGTGTAAAAGGAGAGTCCAGGAGGTGAGCGAAGAGTCCGAGAGGTGAGCGCAGTGTAAAGGAGAGTCTGAGAGGTGAGCGCAGTGTAAAAGGAGAGTCCGAGAGCGGGAGGAGAGTCCGAGAGGTGAGTGCGGTGTAAAAGGAGAGTCCGAGAGGTGAGCACGGTGTAAAAGGAGAGTCAGAGAGGTGAGCGCAGTGTAAAAGGAGAGTCCGAAGTGTGAGCGCAGTGTAAAAGGAGAGTCCGAGAGGTGAGCGCAGTGTAAAAGGAGAGTCCGAGAGGTGAGCGGAGTGTAAAAGGAGAGTCCGAGGGGTGAGCACGTTATCAAAGGAGAGTCCGAGAGCGGGAGGAGAGTCCGAGAGGTGAGCGCAGTGTAAAAGGAGAGTCTGAGAGCGGGAGGAGAGTCCGAGAGGTGAGCGCAGTGTAAAAGGAGAGTCTGAGAGGTGAGCGCAGTGTAAAAGGAGAGTCCGAGAGCGGGAGGAGAGTCCGAGAGGTGAGCGCGGTGTAAAACGAGAGTCTGAGAGGTGAGCGCAGTCTAAAAGGAGAGTCTGAGAGATGAACACAGTGTAAACGGAGAGTCCGAGAGGTGAGCGCAGTGTAAATGGAGAGTCCGAGAGGTGAGCGCAGTGTAAAAGGAGAGTCCGAGAGGTGAGCGCAGTGTAAAAGGTGAGTCTGAGAGGTGAGCGCAGTGTAAAAGGAGAGTCCGAGAGCGGGAAACGAGTCTGAGAGGTGAGCGCAGTGTAAAAGGAGAGTCCGAGAGGTGAGCGCAGTCTAAAAGGAGAGTCCGAGAGGTGAGCGCGGTGTAAAAGGAGAGTACGAGAGGTGAGCGCAGTGTAAAAGGAGAGTCTGAGAGGTGAGCGCAATGTAAAAGGAGAGTCCGAGAGGTGAGTGCAGTCTAAAAGGAGAGTCCGAGAGGTGAGCGCAGTGTAAAAGGAGAGTCCGAGAGGTGAGCGCAGTATAAAAGGAGAGTCCGAGAGGTGAGCGCAGTGTAAAAGGAGAGTCCGAGAGGTGAGCGCAGTGTAAAAGGAGAGTCTGAGAGGTGAGCGCAGTGCAAAAGGAGAGTCCGAGAGGTGAGCGCAGTCTAAAAGGAGAGTCCGAGAGGTGAGCGCAGTGCAAAAGGAGAGTCCGAGAGGTGAGCGCAGTGTAAAAGGAGAGTCCGAGAGGTGAGCGCGGTGTAAAAGGAGAGTCCGAGAGGTGAGCGCAGTGTAAAAGGAGAGTCCGAGAGGTGAGCGCAGTGTAAAAGGAGAGTCCGAGAGGTGAGCGCAGTGTAAAAGGAGAGTCCGAGAGGTGAGCGTAGTGTAAAAGGAGATTCCGAGAGGTGAGCGCAGTGTAAAAGGAGAGTCAGAGAGGTGAGCGCAGTGTAAAAGGAGAGTCCGAGAGGTGAGCGCAGTGTAAAAGGAGAGTCCGAGAGGTGAGCGCAGTGTAAAAGGAGAGTCCGAGAGGTGAGCGCAGTGTAAAAGGAGAGTCCGAGAGGTGAGCGCAGTGTAAAAGGAGAGTCCGAGAGGTGAGCGCAGTGTAAAAGGAGAGTCCGAGAGGTGAGCGCAGTGTAAAAGGAGAGTCAGAGAGGTGAGCGCAGTGTAAAAGGAGAGTCCGAGAGGTGAGCGCAGTGTAAAAGGAGAGTCCGAGAGGTGAGCGCAGTGTAAAAGGAGAGTCAGAGAGGTGAGCGCAGTGTAAAAGGAGAGTCCGAGAGGTGAGCGCAGTGTAAAAGGAGAGTCCGAGAGGTGAGCGCAGTCTAAAAGGAGAGTCCGAGAGGTGAGCGCAGTGTAAAAGGAGAGTCCGAGAGGTGAGCGCAGTGTAAAAGGAGAGTCTGAGAGGTGAGCACAGTGTAAAAGGAGAGTCCGAGAGCGGGAGGAGAGTCCGAGAGGTGAGCGCAGTGTAAAAGGAGAGTCCGAGAGGTGAGCGCAGTGTGAAAGGAGAGTCCGAGAGTGGGAGGAGAGTCCGAGAGGTGAGCGCAGTGTAAAAGGAGAGTCCGAGAGGTGAGCGCAGTGTAAAAGGAGAGTCCGAGAGGTGAGCGCAGTGTAAAAGGAGAGTCAGAGAGGTGAGCGCAGTGTAAAAGGAGAGTCCGAGAGGTGAGCGCAGTCTAAAAGGAGAGTCCGAGAGGTGAGCGCAGTGTAAAAGGAGAGTCCGAGAGGTGAGCGCAGTGTAAAAGGAGAGTCTGAGAGGTGAGCACAGTGTAAAAGGAGAGTCCGAGAGCGGGAGGAGAGTCCGAGAGGTGAGCGCAGTGTAAAAGGAGAGTCCGAGAGGTGAGCGCAGTGTGAAAGGAGAGTCCGAGAGTGGGAGGAGAGTCCGAGAGGTGAGCGCAGTGTAAAAGGAGAGTCCGAGAGGTGAGCGCAGTGTAAAAGGAGAGTCTGAGAGCAGGCGGAGAGTCTGAGAGGTGAGCGCAGTGTTTAAGGAGAGTCTGAGAGCAGAAGAGTCTGAGAGGTGAGCGCAGTGTAAAAGGAGAGTCTGAGAGCAGGCGGAGAGTCTGAGAGGTGAGCGCAGTGTTTCAGGAGAGTCTGAGAGCAGAAGAGTCTGAGAGTTGAGCGCAGTGTAAAAGGAGAGTCCGAGAGTGGGATGGGAGTCCGAGAGGTGAGTGCAGTGTAAGAGGAGAGTCCGAGAATGGGATGGGAGTCTGAGAGGTGAGTGCAGTGTAAGAGGAGGTCCCGAGAGCAGGAAGCATCGTCAGCTGGAGGAGCTCGAGCTCCAGGTTTCGGAGACCACTGAGGGCTTCTCACTCTCGATCCAGTTTTCAGATCTGAATACTGGTGAAGGAGAGGCTTCCTCTGGGGAGTGCAGCTAAAGCCAAGACCGTAGCACCATGGGTGGCTCAGCTGTACAGGGGGGAAGGAGAAAGGTCAGGAGAGCAATAGTGACAGGGGATTCTAAGTAAGAGGAACAGACAGATGATTCTGCGGCCACAGACGTGAGTCCAGGATGGTATGTTGCCTCCCTGGTGCCAGGGTCAAGGATGTCACGGAGCGGCTGCACAACATTCTGGAGGGGGAGGGTGAACAGCCAGCGGTCGTGGTTCATATCGGTACTAATGACATCGGTAGAAAGGGGGATGAGATCCTGCAGGCAGATTTTTAGGAGTTAGGAAAGAGATTAAGAAGCAGGACCTCAAAGTAGTAATCTCCGGATTACTCCCGGTGCCACGCGCTGGTGAGTATAGAAATAGGAGAATAGGGCAGATGACCGCGTGGCTGGAGAGACGGTGCAGGAGGGAGGGCTGTAGATTCCTGGGGCATTGGGACCAGTTCTGGGGGAGGTGGGACCTGTACAAGCCGGACGGGTTGCACCTCAACTGAGCTGCGACCAATGTCCTCGCGGGAAGGTTCGTCGTACTGTTGGTGGGGGGGTTAAACTAATTTGGCAGGGGGATGGACACCAGGATGTAGCAATGGAAAGGAGAAACAAGGTGCACAAAAGATTGGGAGAGAAAGATAGCACTAGAGTAAGAAATAGTACGGTAGTAGAAGGGACCAGACTAAGAGAGAGTACAACAAAGTCTAAAGTAGGTTTACAGTGCATGTGTGTAAATGCACAAAGCGTGGTAAACAAGGTTGGAGAGCTGCATGCACAATTAGTCACATGGGAATACGATGTTGTGGCAATAATGGAGAACTAGCTCAAAAAAGGGCAGGATTGGTACTAAATATTCCTGGATACAAGGTGTTCAGGAAAGATAGGGAAGGGAAGAAAGGAGGGTGGGTGGGTGGCAGTATTTATTAAGGAGAATATTGCAGTGCTGGAGAGAGAGGATGTCCTGGAGGGGTCAAGGACAGAATCTATTTGGTTAGAGATAAGAAACAATAGAGGTGCCATTACAGTACCTCTGGTGTATTCTGTCGGCCAGCAACTAGTGGGAAGGAGATCGAGGAGCAAATTTTCAGGGAAATTAAAGAGGTGCAAAAGCCATAGAGTTGTGATAACGGGGGACTTCAACTATCCTAATATAGACTGGGATAGTAATTATGTGAGGGGCAAAGAGGGTGAGGAATTTTTGAAGTGTGTTTCTGGGAAATGAGGTGGGCCAAGTGGAGCAAGTGTCAATGGGGGAACTTTTAGGGAGCAGCGATTATCGTAACATAAGTTTTTGAATAGCTATGGAAAAGGACATGGACCACTCTAAAGTAAAAATATTCAATTGGAGGAGGGTCAATTTGAGTGGGATGAGAACTGATCTGGCCCAGGTAAATTGGAATCAAAGACTGGCAGGCAAAACTGTAATTGAACAATGGGCGGGCTTTAAGGAGGAGATGGTTCAGGTACAGTCTAGGTACATTCCCACGAGGGAGAAAGGGAGGGCAATTAAAGCCAGAGCTGCCTGGATGACAAAGGAGATAGAGAGTAAAATGAAGCAGAAAAAAGGAGCATATGACAAATGTCAGGTTGATAACACAAGTGAGAACCAGGCTGAATATAGAAAGTTCAGAGGAGAAGTGAAAAAGGAAATAAGAGGGGCAAAGAGAGAGTATGAGAATAGACTGGCAGCCAACATAAATGGGAATCCAAAAGTCTTCTCTAGGCATGTAAACAGTAAACGGGTAGTAAGAGGAGAGGTGGGGCCGATCAGAGACCAAAAAGGAGATCTACTCATGGAGGCAGAGGGCATGGCCGAGGTACTAAATGAATACTTTGCATTTGTCTTTACCAAGGAAGAAGATGCTGCCAGAGTCTCAGAAAAGGAAGATGTAGTTGAGATACTGGATGGGCTAAAAATTGATAAAGAGGAGGGACTGGAAAGGCTAGCTGTACTTAAAGTAGATAAGTCACCCGGTCCGGATGGGATGCTGAGGGAAGGGTGGAAATTGCAGAGGTACTGGATAAACTTCCAAACATCCTTAGATATGGGGGTGGTGCCAGAGGACTGGAGAATTGCGAATGTTACATTCTTGTTCAAAAAAGGGCGTAAGGATAAACCCAGCAACCGCTGGTCAGTCAGATTAACCTTGGTGGTGGGGCAACTTTTAGAAACGATAGTCCAGGACAGAATTAGCAGTAACTTGGACAAGTGTGGATTGATTAGGGAAAGCCAGCATGGATTTGTTAAAGGCAAATCGTGTTTAACTAACTTGATAGAGTTTTTTGAGGAGGAAACAGAGAGGGTAGATGAGGGCAATGCGGTTGATGTGGTGTATATGGACTTTCAAAAGGCGTTTGATAAAGTGCCGCATAATAGGCTTGTCATCAAGATTGAAGCCCATGGAATAAAAGGGGCAGTGGCAATATGGATACAGAATTGGCTAAGTAACACGAAAGAGAGTAGTGGTGAACGGTTGTTTTTTGGACTGGAGGGAGGTGTCCAGTGGTGTTCCCCAGGGGTCGGTACTGGGACGACTGCTTTTTTTGATATATATTAATGACTTGGACTTGGGTGTACAGGGCACAATTTCTAATTTTGCAGATGACACAAAACTTGGAAGTGTAGTGAACAGTGAGGAGGTTAGTGATAGACTTCAAGAGGATATAGACATGCTGGTGGAATAGGTGGACACATAGCAGATGAAATTTAACGCAAAAAAATGCAAAGTGATACATTTTGGTAGGAAGAACGAGGAGGGACAATACAAACTAGAGGGCACAATTCTAAAAGAGGTACAGGAACAGAGAGATCTGTGGGTATATGTGCACAAATTGTTGAAGGTGGCAGGGCAGGTTGAGAAAGAGGTTAAGAAAGCATACGGGATCCTGGGCTTTATAAATAGAGGCATAGAGTACAAAAGCAAGAAAGTCATGATGACCCTTTATAAAACACTGGTTCGACCACAACTGGAGTATTGTGTCCAGTTCTGGGCTTTGCACTTTAGGAAAGATGTGAAGGCCTTAGAGAGGGTGCAGAAGAGATTTACTAGAATGATTCCAGGGATGAGGGACTTTAGTTACGTGGATAGACTGGAGAAGCTGGGGTTGTTCTCTTTGGAACAGAGAAGGTTGAGAGCAGATTTGATAGAGGTATTCAAAATCATGATGGGTCTAGACAGAGTGGATAGAGAGAAACTGCTCCCATTGGCGGAAGGGTCAAGAATCAGAGAATATAGATTTAAGGTGATTGGCAAAAGAACCAAAGCTGACATGAGAAAAAAACTTTTTTACACAGTGAATGCTTAGGATCTGGAATGTATTGCCAGGGGGCCGGGGAGGGGTTTTTTTTTGGGGGGGAGGGGCGGTGGTGGAGGCAGATTCAATCATGGCCTTCAAAAGGGAACTGGATAAGTACTTGAAAGGAAAAAAATTGCAGGGCTATGGGGATAGGGCAGGGGAGTGGGACTAGCTGGGATTGCTCTTGCATAGAGCCAGCACAGACTCGATGGGGCAAATGGTGCTGTAACCTTTGTATGATTCTATGAAAAGAGAGAGGAATTCTTTTAAAATGATGGAATGAAGATGAAATTCAGGAGGACTATTCTAGGTAGAAAAAAAATGTTTACAGTTTCTAAATGCTCCTTTCTTGTTATGGTTGTAAGTTACATCCTGGTATTCAAAGCCATTAGAAACACCAATGAAGCTGCAACTTATACATCTTTACGGTATTGTGTTTTGAGAACTACCCACGTGCGCTTTGCAGCCTTGTACCTGTCCTAATGGCCTTACCTCTCGAATGGAATGCTCTTTCTTTATGTGGCTGGAGATGTATTTCACCGATTCAGCAGCCCTTTCTAAGATAGCCACCATAGCCGCATTTTCATCATTCTTTGCCGAATTGTGCCGACGTTTCTCGAATGTTTTTTGCTTTACCTTCGGACTGTCTGTCGCATTTTCCGCACAGTGGTAGCGATCTGTGTGGCCCCTCATGCACAGAAGTTTGGGGAGTGTTTGAAGGAACAGCTTTTTGACCCAAGGGGCCATGGGGTGGTAGGTGGTTGAGGATCGGTGATGGATGTTTATCACAAAGACAGTGACAATGATCGAGAGGGTGACAAAGATCATAATAAACAGCAAATACTCGCCAATCAAAGGGATGACTTTTGAGGAGGAAGGGATTATTTCTTCAATGAGCAGAAGGAACACAGTCAGGGAAACCAGAACTGAGGTGGACAGTGAGAGCTTCTCCCCTTCGTCTGATGGTGAGTAGAATACCAGAACAGTTAGAAAAGATAGACCAAAGCAGGGGACAATCAGGAACAACGTGTAGAAAAGAGGCAAACGTCTCAGCACAAAGGAATAGGTGATAAATGGATATGAATAATAGCCATCTCTTCTCGTCCCTTTCATTCCCGTGGCATTTAAAATTTCCCACTCCCCGTTGTCAAAGAAATCCTTTCGGTCCACATCTTCATCCACCAGAATGAGGTCGACCAGGCCACCGTCATAGGTCCAGGATCCGAATTTCATTGAACAGTTTTGTTTGTCGAACGGGAAGAATGTGACATCTATTGTACAGGAGCTTTTGTAGCTGGCAGGAGGTGACCATCTCACAGTACCATTATACTTCACAATAGCCTTGGTCATCAGGGAGCCTTCAAAACGTCCATCTGCACTGAAAGCAACAAAAAAGGCACAGAATAGAGGGCAAAAAGTTAAAAAGAAACTTGTATACTGCTAGCCACTTAATTCTGAAACTATCTCCAGCTGATACAAATTATCTGGGTCTGGATGAACAGTTTTCATCATCATCCAGTTTGTACTATGAAATGCATTAAAGGAAGGGCTTGAAAAACATTAATGTAGCACCTTTCCTGACCTCAAGACCTCCCGAAGTTCATCACAGCCAATGAAGTACTTTTGAAGTGTAGTCACTGTTGTAATGTAGGGAAACGCGGCAGCTAATCTGCACACAGGAAGGTCCCTCGGACACCAGTGAGATAAACGAGCAGATAATCTATTGTGATGATTTTGGTTGAGGGTTAAATGTTGGCCAGGACATCAGGAGAATTCCCTGCTCTTCTTCACTGGGTGCTGTGGGATCTTTTTATACCTATCTGAGAGGGAATATGGAGCCTTGGATTAACGTGTTATGTTGGATGCCTTTTCCCACTGTGAAGATTCTTAGCAATGGTAGATTCAATGCCAGAAGTTGACGTAGTGATGAGGAACTGAACCCCTTGTGTTATGGTGAGGTAAGTGGAGGTGCAGCTACATGAGATGGGTTGCCTTGTTCGTTAATGAACACTACATTTACAGCATCTTTGTTAAATGATCTGTGTGTACAGATGTTTTAAAACTGCTGACTAGAAGCTGCCACTGAGCAAAGGTTTTGTCTAAAATTCCCTTGCTGGGAATTTTTAAGTTCTATTCCTGTGATATTACAAAGTTGGAGAGATGCACACAACCCATTGCCCCCATTCTTGAGGATAACATCATGAGAGATCAGGATGCACATCTTGTTAGAAACAGAATTAAGGATTATAAGAATGAGTATATAGAGGGATGATTAAATACTGTGTAAAATATATTGGTTTCTAAATTGTGAAACAATGGAACTGTCATTCCAAGAAAAACAATTGACCTAGGTGAACGATGTATAAAGCTAGCTTTTTGCTGAGATATATGTTCTGGAATTTTGCTTTCATTACCTGGCTATGAAATTAAATAATTGTGACTGCTGCACAGGAAATGATATTGCCCTGTGTGCTGTGATGTCCCTGATCACTGATCAGTTGCATACTGGTGGAGTGGAAGCCCAGGAATGTAGTTTCCAATTGATTCTCAATGGTAGCTTTTCCTTCACATCCGAACCTAGACAATTAATGCTGGCAAGCCATTCAACTGTGGAGGGCATTACAGCTGAACCCGTTCTTGTCCTCACCTGACATCCACTCCTACACACTTTCCAGCAGAGGCCCTTGGTTAATGGTCAGGAACTCTTGATGATTTTAACATTCTGGTAATGTAACAGACTACAGGTGCACTGTCATCAGGAGTATCGCTTGGGAGGACAGAAATTCCTGATTGTGAACAATGGCCCAGTCTTGTAGTGTTCACAATGAAGGAGGTTACCATTATTTTTAACTATATATATATATATATGTATATATATATAATTGTGCACAGTTTGAGGTGAGTGCATACTGGATTTTTCAGGTGTTTCATTATTTGAGAAGAAAAATGGACAGTTAGAGCCTTATTGTACACCTGATATTTGCCTCTGTGAGCTGGTTGTCTATTGCCTTGAGTCTATTTAATTGTAATGTGAGATTTAACAATTACCTGAAATAATAATTTGACATAGACCGAAGACTGAAGTGGGCTGACTTATAGTTGCACTACATATTTATCACTGATGCAAAGGAGTTTTAGCTTCATATCAATGCTTACAGTACGATGTAACTTGGGTTTCGAGTCAGACAAATAAATTAGACAACTGGTACGACAGCACGTTGTGGAGGTAGGTTCGTATCACATCAAATTTTCACCAGCTGCACTATAAGTGTAACTGATATGAAACAAAGTTTAAAACATTCCCAGGCAGTTCAATTGTTCATCTTTTTAATGTTAGTAAAGAGTCAACTATCCCATCAGCTCTTTGTTAAGATTGAAATTTAACCTGCAATTAGATGCTCTGTTCTCTCTAGCCAGAAGGTAATGTGGAGCCAGCAATGTAACTAACATCTACTGGTCCCATCCTGCTTTAGGCAGGTACCAGCCTCAAACAAATATATGGTGAGTGCTGATTCTCTGCAAACCTTCAAAAGAGCTGAACCAGTTCCTGGCTGGTTCGGGAGGTGTGGGCGGAGAGATCACGTCTTATAAAAGGTGGATGAAATACCATGTAATATAAGCATCCTCAATGTGCTCTTCTGGACTAGTTTTCGTTCCATTAAGGGGGAGAGGAATTTCCCTAATTGGCCTTGGGTTTTTATCTGGCTTTTGCCTCTCCTAGGAGATTACTGGAGTGGCTGCTGGTGGGTAGGGGATTTCCAATCATGATGCTTCAGTCATCATGTCTGTGTGGGGCAGGTTTGATGGACCAGGTGGACTTTCCCTGCCCGTCATTTTCATATACTCGTTCTGCGCTTAGTAGCTTTTCTAATAACATGATGTGGAGATGCCGGTGATGGACTGGGGTGGACAAATGTAAGGAACTGCACCTGATGAAGGAGCAAAGCTCCGAAAGCTTGTGATTTCAAATAAAGCTGTTGGACTATAACCTGGTGGTGTGCGACTCCTTACATTTCTAATAACAAGTTGGCCCTGCTGCTGCTCTCATTCTTCTGTTGCGTTCCAAGTCTAACACTATCTGTTTAGGATACTGTCTGGGAGTTACATCTCAGTATGAGCAAAGTGATAACATATATCAGAAAAACATATTCTGCTGTCAAATATCCACTGAGTGATGTCACCCCACTTGGTCGTCTGCTGAGCAATCTGAATGTATGTTGTAGCATTCAGCTCACCCTCTCATCTCCAGCATCAGTCATGTCATTGCTGCTTATAGAGATTAATAAGTTTCCTGATTCTGTCAATCTCTATCTTTCTAAGCTGTTGCTGGATATTCCATTGTCACCACTAGGGTAAGAACTTAACAGCTTCAATACCATGCCAGAACTTATGAGGAAAATGGCAGAGTGGGGAAATGATTTTAAAAATGCAATTAATCTACTGCAGTTTTCATATTTTAGTCCAAATCTAAAGGTGTTGAGTGGAACATCTTAACACTGAAAGGAAATCTACTGTAAGACATTGAGATTTCTTGGCTGTTCACCAGACATGTTACTTCCAGTCAGGATTCAGAAACATTCTCATTTTAATTTTTTTTCTTTTGCCTCATTTTAAAATTGTTTTTCCTCTCCTTCTCCACCTTCGGTCCCCCCACTACCAAGCAGAGAATGGACACGTGACCAGCTCCAAGGTCTGTATACACATGCTGTTATTGAGTCAGCTGCTAGGCCAATAACACATTCACCAAATATTCTGAACCTGATCATTTACGTTCAACAAAGCACTTTTTGCATAGATTGGTAGCTATTAATTATATCACAGAATTATACATCATAGAAGGAGGCTGTTTGGCCCATCGTGTCAGTGCCAGCTCTTTAAAAGAGCTATCCAATTAGTCTCACTCCCTTACTCTTACCCAATAGCCCTGCAATTTTTTTCCCTTCAAGAATTTATCCAATTCCTTTTTGAAAGTTACTACTGAATCTGCTTCCACCGTCCTTTCAGGCCGTGCATTCCAGATCATAACTCGCTGCGTAAAAATAAATTCTCCTCATCTCCCCTCAGGTTCTTTTGCCAGTTCCCTTAAATCTCTGTCCTCTGGTTAACGACCCTCCTGCCAGTGGAAACAGTTTCTTCCTATTTACTCTAACAAAACCTCTCATATTTTTGAAAACCTCCATTAAATCTCCCCTTAACCTTCTCTACTCTAAGGAGAACAATCCCAGTTTCTCAAGTCTCCCCACATAACTGAAGTCCCTCATCCATGGTAAATCTCCTCTCCAAGGCCTTGACATCTTTCGTAAAGTGTGGTGCCCAGAATTGGATACAATACTCCAGCTGAGGCCTAACCAGTGATTTATAAAGGTTTAGCATAATTCCCTTGTTTTTGTACTCTATGGGAGTGATTTTAAACCCCAAGAATGGGTGGGTTGGGGGTGGGTGGAAGTTGAAAATAGTTGTTTTTTTGGGTCGCAACTGCAAAATTTTCGGACTTTGCATTCCCAGTGGGAAGCCTTACTTTTACGCTCTGACGTTAAAACCGGAAATAAAGCTGGGTTGTGGTCGTGATCCATAAAACAACTATTTTCAACTCTCACCCGCCCCCAACCCATTCTTGGGATTTAAAATCACCCCCTATGCCTCTATTTATAAAGCCAAGTAACCCGTATGCTTTTCTAACAGCCATATCAACTTGTTCTATCACCTTCAAAGATTTGTGTACGTAAACCCCCATTAAATTTTATCTGCCATGCGTCTGCCCATTTCACCGGTCTGTCTATGTCCTCCTGAAGTCAGCTACTAACCTCCTCACTGTTTACTACATTTCCGAATTTCGGAGTTTCATCATCTGCAAACTTTGAAATTATGCCCTTTATACCTAAGTCCAGGTCATTACTTTATATCAGAAAGTGCAGTGGTCCTAATACCGACCCCTGGGGAACGCTACTGTATACTTCCTTCCAGTCTGAAAAACAACTGTTCACCACTAATTTCTGCTTTCTGTTCCTTGGCCAATTTTGTATCCATGGGCTTCCATTTTAAAGCCCCTTTAATCCCATGGGCTTCCAGTTTGCTAACAAGTCTATTATGTGGTACTTTATCAAACACCTTTTGAAGACCCATATACACAACATGAATATCAACTATAATTGTATAATAAGTTGCAGTTTCATGATTGACTTTCACTGGGGCATTAGGGGTGGACATGGCATGTTATATCTAAGAAAAGTAATTTTACATAGAATTACATAAAATCTACAGCACAGAAACAGGCCATTTGGCCCAATTGTTCCATGCTGGTGTTTTGATCCTCCTCCCACCCCTCATCATTTAATTCTATCAGCATATCCTTCTATTTCTTTCTTCCTCATGTACTTATGTAGCTTCCCCTGAGATGCATCTACGCTATTCGCCTCAACTACTCCTTGTGGTAGCAAGTTCCACATTCTCACCACTCTCTGGATAAAAAAGTTTCTCCTGAATTCCCTATTGGATTTACTGGTGACTAACTTATATTTATGGCCCCTAGTTTTGGAGTCCCCCACAAGTGGAAACATCTTCTCTATGTTTACCCTATCAAATCCTTTCATAATTTTAAAGACCTCTATTGGGTCACCCCTCCGTCTTTTTCTGGAGAAAAGAACCCCAGCCTGTTCAGTTGTTCCTGATATTTATAATCTCTCAGTTCTGGTATCATCCTTGTAAACCTTTTTTGCATCTGCTCTAGTGCCTCTATATCCTTTTTGTAATATAGAGACCAGACCTGAGCACAGTACTCCAAGTGTAGTTTGCCAAACAGCGTGGCGGAGCAGCAATACTTTATTTGGAACATGTAATCGAACAGAACACGTACGTTTGTTAATTAAATATTTATAGCAACGGATAAAAGTCTATTGCATTGCACCACTTTTACTCAACATCTCCTGAGGAGCACTTTGTCTTTCTATAGCATGGGAAGTGCATAACCTGGAAAGTGCCAGAAATTTGTTGAGCCTGAGACATTACATTTTTACTGCCTCCTTAGTTACGCACCATAGTGGTAGGACCATGGCAAATTGGAAGAGAACGGCAGAATGCAACCAAAAATCACATATTTCAATTCTGGTCACCCCATTAATTATAGGGCAAACATGTTTCGTTGTGATATTACCTATCTATTATGGGTCAGAAATTTCTGGCAAAATAACGGCGAGTTTAATGCGTATGCAGTAATTAATGTGTAAATTGTCCAACCACTAGTTGTGAGGAAGAGATACCCTGTGATTTGCGAATCACCACAAGTTGCTGGATGATTTGCGCCATTCCTTCGTTAGCCTTGCAAAAACGGCAACTCACCCTCAACCTACCCATGAGTTTCAAGAAATTGCTGCATTGCGCATTAATTGCCAATTAAACTCGCTGCAGAAAGTTAGGGCTGGTATTTAACAGTGTAAGGACCCTTTTAAGGATGAGATTTATGTTCTTGCAATGTCACTCAATCTCTCTGGATCAGAAAGGGAACAATTGAAACTGTGGAGTCTCATTTCTGCAGGTATTTAATTATTGTTAGAGATTTTTTTAAATTCAAAATTTAAGAACTTTTTTCTTACTTTTCCTATCTGTCTCTTTTTTTCTCATTCTCTTAATCCAATCTTTCTTACCCTCTCTTTATTTCTCTTCCTGTACCTGATTTGACTCTAATCCACCCTATTTCCTTCTCCGTTGTTCCTCTGTTTCTTTCTCAAACCTTAAACCTCTTTGGTTAAGGAGACAGACTGTTGGTCCCATTGTTCACCAAGGTCCCAGTTGCCCCTTTGCCCTCGCCTGCCATTATCAGCTCGCACTTCCAGCAATTTGCGGCACAAAAAATTTTTGAATTGAAGGGTGAGGGAAAACGTCTAACTAATGGGGGCAAGTCATGAGATGCTCCGCTCCAGCAAAATCTGGGCCAATATATTAAATTTGCCTGGTATCTCTTACACTCCTTATTTGATCAACACCATTCTGTCATACCTTTAGGTGGCACCTTGATAGGATTTCTATTAATAAGGTAGCAGCTACTGATATAGGCTCACCAACAAGCCCACACTGGGCTGGCATTGCACCCTGCTCCCATTATCTCTGCTCCTGCGCTCAGCCAGCAAGATAACTGTAATGCTCGTTCATTGAAGAGATTTCAAACTACTGGAGATTTTAAAGCAAAAACTCAACTATCAAGGTGGCTGAATAAGCTGATGTCTCCCCATTCTCTAAATTTGGATTGGCATTTGTGTAACTACCGCTACTTAAGGACCTCAACCTTTTCTCAATGCAATACAAGAGGGCACCAGGCATTAAATAAAATGCTGTGTACTTGCATAAAACAGGTGCACCCTTGCAAGTTTGAAAATGGGAAACCAGTTGACAACATTTTGAGTCTTTTTACCATTTTTGCTCAAGATATATTTTCACCAGCTGTGTTTCAGACTATCATGAAGGTGAGCCCACATTGCCTATATCCTTCAAAGTGTTTACACTTGTCCCAATATCTAGGTAACTTTGTAATGTGCTCAGGATAATGAAAATAAAACCCTTCTTTAGACTGCCTTAGCTACTGATTTTATCCCATATATCTACAAGGTCATCCTGGTTGTTATAAAGCAGCGAATCACCTGACTCTTCATGAGCAACACCACAGGAGATCTACTAGTTACACAGAATCTTGCCCAATATTTAATAAATACCAGGTTGCATCAATGACCTTTAGTTGTGCTAACACAATGCTGGATATTAAATGTATTTATACTGGAGAAAAATATATGGGTTGAAGCTGCAGTGTGTGATATTAGTAACAAGCACATTAACATGTTTGTATAAAATTCCTCTGTCCATTGTTTTAATAAAATCAATAAACCATTTAAATAGCCTTCTTTGAACAGCAGTCAAAGGATTTTCATGTAGATGCTTAATGCATTCATTACTAATATCACGCAGAGTGATTTCAACGGCCCAAAATATTAAAGAAAAAATTTGCATTTCTATAGCTCCTTTCATGACCTCAGGACGTACAAGATGCCTGACAGCTAAATAAGTCTTTTTGGAGTGCAGTCACTGTTGTAATGTGGGAAACGCAGCAGCCAATTTGAGCAGAACAAGGTCCCAAAAACAGCAATGAGATAATCTATTCGCAAGTTATTTGAGAAATAAATATTGGCCAGGACTCCAGGGAGAACTCTCCTGCTCTTTTTTGAATAGTGCCATGGGATCTTTTACATCCACTTGAGAGGGCAGACGGTACCTCAGCTTAATGTCTTATCCAAAAGACAGCACCTCCAAAGGTGAAGCACTCCCTCAGTACTGCACTGAAGTGTCAGATTAAATTATATGCTCAAATCCATGGAAATGGGACTTGAACCCACAACCTTCTGACTCATAGGTAAGAGTGCTACCACTGAGCCACGGCTGACACTGTAATTACAAACGTTTAAATAAACATGCACCAAATCTTAAATCTTACAATATAATACAGCAGTACCTATGAAACCAAACATCTTTAGTTGTCTGTTCACATTTGTGTCCAGAATAAATCAGGACTTTGAAGAGCATGAGAGAGTCAGGATGGGTGAATCAGAGGGACTGGGGCCCTAAGGTAGCGGTGCTGGAAAATCGAAGGCAGAGGCTGGATGGGATGATCAAACCTGACTTTCTGGTGAGAATTTTTTCCGTTCACCATTTAAAGTAAAATTGTAACATGTAAGTAAAAGATACATTTATGATTTTGCTGCAAGTAGCGAGCAAAGAAAATCCTTGTCTCCTTCAGCTGGTGATCTGTTTTCATGCGGAGAAGGCAGCCCTGCAGACAGATTCATTGTCAATTGTAATTTTCCTTCTGCGTGCAAGTTGCCATCTGGTCCGAAGACAAATTAGGAAGGATATGCTGACAAATTAACAGTAATTTCGCCAGAATGACCGAGAATTTTCCAAAGACCAGCGCACATAAATACTCAGCAGAAAGCCACGTTGATCCATCCAGTGGCCAATATTGACAGTGTTATGGCATTATTGTTACTACTGTAAATGTCCTAACTTTGTACATGCCTCATCTAAAGCCAGGGCATGCACTGAAATATAATATATATAATAAATTCATTGAAAAATAAACAGCAATGTTTTGAATACTGCTGGTCTACTATGTCCTACTTATGTTAAAATTAGATAAAGCAAAGAAAGATATAGCTTTGAACCAGAGATTATCATTATCGCTACATGTTAGAGATAGTCAGGATCAGTAATTTGCCAAATGGTTAATTATGTGTTTGGAATGTTCCAAAAATGTAATAATAATTTAAAATGTTATATAGGAACAGGAGTAGGCCATTCAGCCCCTCAAGCCTGTTCTGCCATTCAGTTAGATCATGGTTGGCCTTAACTCCATCTACCCGTCTTGGTTCCATAACCCTTAATACCCTTGATTAACAAAAATCTATCAATCTCAGTTTTGAAATTTTCAATTGACCCCCAGCCTCAACAGTTTTTTTGAGGAGAGAGTTCCACTAGCCTTTGTGTGAAGAAGTGCTTCCTGACATCACCCCTGAATGGCCTAGCTCTAATTTCAAGTTTATGCCCCTTTGTTCTGGACTCCCCCACAGAGGAAATAGTTTCTCTCCATTTGGCCTATCAACTCCTTTAATTATCTTAAACACCTCAGTTAGATCATCCTTTAATCTTACACACTCAAGAAAATACAAGCCAAGTCTATGCAACCCATCCTCATAATTTAACCCTTTTAGCCCCGGTATCAGTCTGATGAATCTGCGCTGCACTCCCTCCAAGGCCAATATATCTATCCTAAGGTTCGGTGCCCAGAACTGAATGCAACACTCTGAATGGAGACTAACATAACTTCCACATCTTTGTATTCCAGCCCTCTTGAGATAAAGGCCAACATTCCATTAGCCTTTTTAATTTTTTTTTTGGACCTGTCCACTAACTTATAATGATTTCTGCATTTGAACCCCTAAATTTCTCTGCTTCTCCACAGATCCTATCTTCTCACCATTTAGAAAATACTCTGATCTATCTTTCTTGGGTCCAAAGTGGATAATCTCACTTTTCCCCACATTGAACTCCATCTGCTACAGTTTCGCCCACTCACTTAACCTATCAATGTTCCTTTGCAACTTTCTGCTCTCATCTACACTATTTACCATGCCACTGCATCAGCAAACTTCAATATATGGCTGATATTGATATATTGAAGTATGGTTGAAGTGTTTTCAACAAAAGAACAGAATTTCCATAGTGTGTGTATGCGCACGTATGTGTGCACGTGTACATGTTGGGGGGAAAGGGAAGAGTTAAAGGAACAATGATACTTAAAATACAGTGTACTGATGCTTCTTGACCTGGGTCTGTAATTGGGGCACATTTAGGCTTTTCCACTAGAGAAACTGGTTGTGTCACTTGAATTGAAGAAGGCACAGATGAATCTAGGCACTGTTTGAACAGAATCTAAAGTGATGTGCAAAGAGAGAAAAGCTGATAGACTTTGAGAACAAATAGCCCAGAGGGTTTAAAAGCTCATAATGACATGGACTAGAAAGGTCTGAGATGGGCCACGGTGCAAAGCATGGGGAAATTCCTACAGAAATATTTATAGAGATGGATGGAGAGAAATAATGCTACCAAAATGATGCAATATGTTATCACTTGAATCATTATTATTCTGCACCCTATATTATTTTTTCTGTAGGAGTGAACATTTATCATTATTTAGTGTAGCAGGGATTGTTTTGGAATAAGGGAAAGTCAAGTGCTCAAGTAAATTCTGGTGTGTTAAAACTGGCAAAATACACATCTCTTAACTGATTATTAGATTATATATGAGTTTGTGGCTGTCTTTGATGGATTCATTTTTTTTTTAATGGCATTCAGTTTTATGCTCATTAAGGTGAGGGTTTAGTGCTGGGGACTGGAACACTTCCCACTTCAGGCATGCAGTGTCACCATCAATCACTACCAGATTGGGTTTAGCATTGCCAGATATGGACTAATGCTCCTTCTACTCTCACTCCCTGACCGTGCTGCTGTGATATTTTCACATCTTAAAGCCGCATTCTTGTTGCCTGTAAGTGAGATTGACAATTTAGGGAGAAATTAATAGCAAATAAGCAGTACATGGAATGGGAAGATATAAAATGTCCACTTCCTATGATGTCTAAACTATGGAGATATACCACACAAGAGAGTGATATAGAATTACATAGAATCACATAGAATTCACAACACAGAAACAGGCCATTCGGCCCAACTGGTCTATGCCGATGTTTATGCTGCACACAAGCCTCCTCCGCCCCTCTTCATCTAACCCTATCAGCATATCGGAATAGATTTATCAATATTTTCTTTTCTTGGCAGATAGGGAAATGTAGAACCATGAACACCTACTTTTCATATAATACAATATCAGGGAGCCAGATGGACTCAGATGGAACTCTGATTGTGTTAATGCCACCGTAATCGTCTGGATTCCAACTCAGCTTGTAGTCGTTCCACTCCTACAATGTAAAAGAGAATTCGTGTTACTACATTACAGAGTAATATAAGAATAGGGACAGAACAATTTAAACACGTTGAGTGTCAGAAATTAACAATGACAAATTAATGTTGAAAGATACATAATGACACATTCAGTACACCAGATGATATACAAAGATACTGAATTACAGTGTATCAGCAGACAGAGCAGTGTAATTCACTCATTTTTTGTTAAAGGCAATAATACTGAGCAGTGTCTTGCCCAAAGACTAGTCTCAGGGAAGCTCCAACATATTGCACCACAGAATGATTGGACATGAATCTGCGCCTGTGATTTTTCATATAGCATTTATTCTGCTTGATGCCTTGATTAATGCGCTTGCATAAAATCCTTTTATGAGCTATTTTAATATAATTGTTAACCTTTATTACTTGAAAAGGGCAGTGACTGTCTTCAAATAATTCAGAAGGGAATTGTACATGAATATGTTAATCACAAAATTAAACTTTATTTTGGGTTATAATTTCAAATGTGCCAGTGGTGGTTGCTAAGTAGGGGCCAGGCATTTTCCCACAGGAATGGGGAAAGGCTACAGGGCTAATAATTCTATTAAAACTATAGGGGGGCAAAACTGGGCCGTGTAGCGCCTGACGTGTAGGCGCTAAGCGGACACCTAAGCCCCGAAAATAGCGTCTGTGATGCGTGCGCACACTTCCGATGTGAAGTGCGCAGGATGCTAACTTGGTAAAGGCGTTGGCGCACGCACACCTAACGAACGCCAGCAGCATGTGGGGTAGGGAGATTACGACATGAATCAGCCGGCAACGCTGATTTGAAGCAGCCGGCGACATTTTGGACCTCCACGCTCCAGCCAACGCACTGTCTTAACCTTGCACAGCTGAACAGGACGTAAACAGCATTAGGAACCCCCACCAGCGCTATTGCAGTTACAGGTTAGTTGCTGGAATAGTTATTCTGGCTGCTGGTACAATTGTACATGTTTTTGGATGTTCCCTATACTTGCATAAAGTTGCAATATTCTATAGAGAGTGGGTCTGGCTGGTTAAGCAGTACTGTTAGTGGCATATAAATAGTGTGCTGAACAAAGTTGCTTCCAGACACAGGTGGCCTGCTAGGGCTTCCTCTGGGAATTGAACATGATTGGGAGCATGAAGAGAGCCACGCAGAGCAGGACAAGCTGCCAGAAGAGGGAGGAGGAGGAGGCACAGGGCACACAGCAAGAGGCCATATCCAATGAGGGTCTTCAGGGACCAATTCTCATACCAAAACTTCGACGACGACCAGTGCATCAGACGTCTACGGGTCACTAAAGAGGTCATGACTGAAATTTATCAACTGCTGCGGTCACAACTGCAGCCTCAGAGCAGGGCAAGGACAGCATTGCCTGTGGCTGTCAAGGTAACCGTGGCGCTTACTTTTTATGGCTCTGGCTCCTTTCAGACTGCTGCTGGAGATATAAACAACATCACATAGTTTGCAGTGCACTGCTGTTTAAGGGAGGGCACTGTGGGCACTCTGAAACCGATTCATCTCATTCCCTCTTACCAGAGACAAGCAGCAGAAGTGAGCACAAGGGTTTGCTCACATTGCAGGCTTCCCCATGGTGCAGGGTGCCATTGACTGCGCACGTATTGCCATGCAGCTCCACATCAGAACTTGGCCATATTCATGAACAGAAAGGGATTCACTCCCTCAATGAGCAGCTGGTGTGCCCCCACATGCAGGTCAATGCCCGCTATCTTCATTTTATGGCAGTCCAACGTGCCACCTATATTTCAACCAGCACTGCAAGTCAAAGGCTGGCTACTGGGCGACAAGGGTTATCCCCTCATGAAGAGGCTCATAACTCTGGTCAGGAACTCATGCACATATGCACAGCAGGCGTACAATGAGAGCCATGCTGCCACAGGACACAACTCCTGCATGACATTGCTGCAGGAATTCCTCAGGACAGTGTTCTAGGCCCAACCATCTTCAACTGCTTCATCAATGACCTTCCCTCCATCATAAGGTCAGAAATGGGGATGTTCGCTGATGATTGCACAGTGTTCAGTTCCATTCGCAACCCCTCAGATAATGAAGGCTTGTCCGAGCCCACATGCAGCAAGACCTGGACAACATCCAGGCTTGGGCTGATAAGTGGCAAGTAGCATTTGCGCCAGACAAGTGCCAGGCAATGACCATCTCCAACAAGAGAGAGGATGTGGGTGTCGCTGGCAAGGCCAGCATTTATTGCCCATCCCTAATTGCCCTTGATGAGATGGTGGTGAGCCGCCTTCTTGAACTGCTACAGTCTGTGTGGTGAAAGTTCTCCCACTGTGCTGATTGGAAGGGAGTTCCAGGATTTTGACTGTTAGACCTAGGGCACTGCCATGAGGAACTCCTGCACCAATGTCCTGGGGCTGGGATCATTGGCCTCCAACAACCACTACCATCTTCTTTTGTGCTCGGTATGATTCCAGCCACTGGAGAGTTTTCTCCCTGATTCTCATTGACTTCAATTTTACTAGGGCTCCTTGGTGCCATACTCGGACAGGACATACCCAGGGATGGTGATGGAAGAGTCTGGGACGTTGGCTGAAAGGTATGATTCTGTGAGTATGGTTATGTCAGGCTATTGCTTGGGACAGCTCTCCCAGTTTTGGCACAATGTAATTGAGGAGGACTTTGCAGGGTCGACTGGGCTTGGTTTGCCTTTGTTGTGTCCGGTGCCTAGTGGTCCGATGCCGGGTGGTCCATCCGGTTTTATTCTTATTATGACTTTTTGTAGCGAGATTGTACAACTGAGTGGCTTGCTAGGCCATTTCAGAGGGCAATTAAGAATCAACCACGTTGCTGTGGGTCTGGAGTCACTTAATGGCCAGACCGGGTCAGGACAGCAGATTTCCTTGCCTAAAGGGCATTAGTGAACCAGATGGGTTTTTAACGACAATCCGGTAGTTTCATGGTCACCATTACTGATACTAGTTTTTTTTTAATTCCCGATTTTTTTTTAAATTGAATTTAAATTCCCCAGCTGCTGTGGCGGGATTTGAGCTCATGACTCTGGATTATTAATCCAGGCCCCTGGATTACTGTCCAGTAACATAACCACTATGCTACCGTACCCGTATAACATATCCATTATGCTACCGCACCCTTGAGCATTCCCTTAGTGCCTGTCGTTCGTGTGCCTTTACCTATCCTAGTGCTCCTATGAGGTGCTTCTCCAGTGGCTGGAGCATGGATGGTGGGAGGCTGCTGACCTTCAATGGAGGAGCGTGTAGATGGCCGTGGAGGACATCCTCGAGCAGCTCTGGGCCGGGAGCGCCTGGCTTCAGACTGCACCATCTCGGCCTGGGCTGCAGCAGTCTGGCCTGGCTGGCTGATAGGCAACAACCAGGGCACTGGCGGAGTGGCAGGGGTGGAAGCAGGAAGGCTGTCATCCTGAGAGAGGACAGCAGGTTCGTCATCCACGGCACCATTGCCAATCTCCTGGGCGGCGCCTCAGCAATCCTGGTGATCTGCTGTAGAACGGATTGCTGTGACGCTCTGGAAGCCCCTTTCAACACTGGTACCCAGAGCCACGATAGCAGCAGTCTGAACTTCCAAAGTAGCAGTGTGAGCTCCAAATGCAACAGTCAGACCTTTGATGACATTGGTTTGTGCTGCAATGGAAGCTGTGACATCGGTCATCAGATGCTGCATCACGGTAGGTTCCACAGGTGTGCTGATAGAGGTGACCACCCGTTCCACGTGGGAAAGGATGGGCTTCAAGCTCTGTGCAAAGCCCTGCGCCAAGTTGGAGCTGGACTCCTCCGTGTTCCTTGACATTGTGTGCAGGCTTTCTGGCAGGCTTTCCAGTGCACCAAGCATTTGATTGTTGTACGCTCATCAGCCGTCTTCTGTAGCCTGGCCCATCAAAGTCACCATCTGACTCCTCTGCAGCAGAACAAGTGAACGACCTTGGCCTCCGGTGAGCTGGCACCTGCGATATCCAATCCCCCTCCCCGGCTCCTGCGTACTTGTGCCCGGTCTCTCACCACGT
Organism: Heptranchias perlo; assembly: GCF_035084215.1. Classification (NCBI taxonomy): domain Eukaryota; kingdom Metazoa; phylum Chordata; class Chondrichthyes; order Hexanchiformes; family Hexanchidae; genus Heptranchias; species Heptranchias perlo. The sequence goes on along the minus strand of NC_090328.1, from coordinate 126,503,343 downwards.
GCAGATCCCTCCTCTAACCTAGCCTCTGAACTATGCGCAATGTCAGTCTCTGAGCTGGTGGCTGCGAGTGTAAGATCGAGTGACGGTGTCCCTTCATCATCCCTGTCATCTTCGTCTGCCTCCTCTGATGGTGCAGGTTCCAGTTCTTGGGTATCTGAAATAACAAAGGGACAAGGGTTGAGTTGTCCTGTGGGGAGAGGAGAAATGAAGATGTGCGTGCTTACAACATCTGCAGCACGTGATTCAGAAAAGATTGTGGGATGAGGGAGACATGAGAAGCAAGAAGGAGGATTCAATATGCAGAGACCCTCCTCATTGATACCTCCAGCACCACCAGTGGCCACGGCTTCAGCGATGGCCCTTCCAATGATGGACAGCACTGTTTCCTCCATGGGGGTGAGGACGTGTAGGCATGGCCTGTCCTCCTTCAGTTCTTTCCTGCTGCCTACTGTTGTGCACCATCTTCTCCTGCAAGAAAGAGGGAAATGTGTCGGTGAGTGTCCTGCAAGAAGTTTGGGTGATGTGGCTGTCACGGTTGAATAGCTGCCAGTGTTTGTGAGTTGTGGGTGTGCAGCTTGCAACAGTGGTAATGTGTGAGGATGAAGGACTGCATTCTGATTGAAAGAGTTTGTTGGTAGGTGGGTGATGGGGGGTGTTGTGCGTGGAGCAGTGGATGCAGCTAGTGGTGCAGTTGGTAGGAGATGCCACTTGACAGTTGAACTCACCTTGATCACTCGTGTCAAATCATTGAACTTCTTCCTGCACTGCATCCACATTCGTGGTGCTATGCACCTGGCATTGACCTCGTGCATTACTTCCTCCCACTGCCTCTTCAGCATGTGCCTGGAGGGCTTCCTGCGGATATAGGATGCCCCTCCTTCTGTCCACCTCTTGCACCAAGGCCTCTAGTGCATCATCCAAGAACATTGGTGCACACTCCCTTGCGGGGCCAGTCATTCTTCGCAAAATTCCAGCACAAATTTATTTCCCAGTGGACTTCCAGCACTTCTTGCAGCCACAGTGCACTTCCCCTTTAAGAGGTGCAGGTTGCCTTTAAGTAGTGCTAGCCACTCACGATAATGGGGCCCCCTGCTGATGCGTGGGGCCAATCAACAGCACAGATAGCGCTGGCTGCACGCAGCAATCACTTAAATCATCAGGCAGCACGAACGTTATGTGCTGCCTGCATCGCTATGACTGGGCATGGGTTAATCGCACACCACGATTCCAGCGCCCTTTTTCAGGGGTTAACCAATATAACCCCCTAGGTCTTTTGGTTATAATAAAGACTTTTCATATGCATTATGGATGTCGTGATAGCTCTGACTCCTAATCACACATCCTTACTTTCTTTCACTGGATAGGAACAGAAAGGGAACGGACAACATTAAATCCCGACATTGGCAACATCTCATAGCCAAGCAGCCTGGAAGTGGAGGTCCGGAGACACGCAGTGCAGTAAATCCACCAAAGACCACAGGTGAGTGGCCACAGGGCAGGATTATTACTTCCACTGCTTCACAGCATTGAGAACAGAAGCTAGATTATTTGATTTGCATGTTATTGACTGCAATGTAATGGAAGTTCCTACTTCTCCAGCTTGACAATAGGAACTGTGTCATTGAATCATAACTAATTGACCATTAGTGTCTGTATTAACATGATGCTTATAGAGGCCAGGAAAGGGTATCCTTACCTGCTTTAACCAAACATTCGTAGTCATCAATTGATTCTTTTCATCCTGTAACAAGAGAGAGTCACTGGTTGATGCAGCACAGACCTGACACTTTCCAAAACTATTTTTAAAATGGTATAATGTAACTTGAGTAAAAGCTTTAAAGTTGAGTATTATCTCTTTTGGCTTTGTTTTAATGCAATTTATGTAACACAATTTGGATGTGAGGAGGTAGTCTCAGAATAAAAGAATCAAAGTATAAAATGTATTAAACAGTTCATCAGGACGTTTTAAACTTAAATAATTTGTCTCCTGTAGTGTTGCTCATGGACACATTTTATTTTAAAAGTCACAGGAAAAGAGACTGAAAGAGTGTCACAAGGTGAGAGACTGAAAGAGTGTCACAAGGTGAGAGACTGAAAGAGTGTAACGCTTTCTTTGGTACACTTTCAGTCTCTCTTTCTGTGACACGGTCAGTCTATATCTTCCTGTTAATCTCTTTCAGTCTCTCTTCCTGTGACTGTTGGTCTCTATCTTTGTGAGATACTCTCAATCTCTCATATTGTGACACACTTTTGGTCTCTCTCATCCTGTCACACTCTTTCAGTCTCACTTATCCTGTGATACTCTTTCAGTCTCTCTCTCTGTCTCTCTCTCCTGTGACACACTTGTTGTCTCTCTATCATAGAATCATAGAAATGAGCCACCCAACCTAATCCCACTTTCCAGCACTTGGTCCGTAACCCTGCAGGTGATGGCATTTCAGGTGCATATCAAGGTACTTTTTAAATGAGTTGAGGGTTTCTGCCTCCACCACCCTTTCAGGCAGTGAGTTCCAGACCCCTTCTGGGTGAAAGATTTTTTCCTCAGCTCCCCTCTAATCCTTCTACCAATTACTTTAAATCTATGCCCTCTGGTTATTGACCTCTCTGCTAAGGGAAATAGGTCCTCCCTATCCACTCTATCTAGGCCCCTCATAATTTTGTACACCTCAATTAAATCCCCCTCAGCCTCCTCTGTTTCAAAGAAAACAATCTTTCCTCATAGCTAAAATTCTCCAGTCCTGGCAACATCCTCGTAAATCTCCTCTGTACCCTCTCTAGTGCAATTACATCCTTCCTGTAATGTGGTGACCAGAACTGTACACAGTACTCAAGCTATGGACTAACGAGTGTTTTATACAGTTCCAGCATAACTTCCCCGCTTTTATATTCTATGCCTTGGCTAATAAAGGAAAGTATTCCATATGCCTTCTTAGCCACCTTATCTACCTGTCCTGCTACCTTCAGGGATCTGTGGACATGCACTCCAAGGTCCCTCACTTCCTCTACACCATTCAGTATCCTCCCATTTATTGTGTATTCCCTTGCCTTGTTTGCCCTTCCCAAATGCATTACCTCACACTTCTCCGGATTGAATTCCATTTGCCATTTTTCTGCCCACCTGACCAGTCCATTGATATCTTCCTGCAGTCTACAGCTTTCCTCCTCACTATCAACCACACAGCCAATTTTTGTATCATCTGCAAACTTCTTGATCATGGCCCCCTACATTTAAGTGTAAATCATTAACATATACCACAAAAAGTAAGGGACCTAGTACTGAGCCCTGTTTCTCTCTATGCCACTCACACATTTTCTCTCATTATCATTTCTCTATCTCTGAGTTTGTCTGAGTTTTTCTCACCATTTCTGTGTAATTCTCACTTAGTTTCTGTAGCCTCCCTTCTGCATATCATCTACTTTCAAAAATGTTCTGTCTTCCTTTTATTCGGCATGCCTCTCATATGCCTTCACTCTTTCTATATGTCGGTCTTTTTTTTTTCCCTATATCTCGTACTTTCTCCTTTATCTTGCACGTATGTAAAGACCTGGAGCAAGATTTGGAGCTCCCAACCTCTGGCAGTTGCAGAGTATATCTCATCTCTCTCTGCGAGATGGAGGGGCTGGGGTATTATCTTGGACAAGGGATGCCAGAGACCAACCTGGATTGGGGGGGGGTGCGGGGAAGCAGACATTGGTAGCTGGGTTGGGAGGGGACAGGGGGTGTAGTTTTGGCTGTGTTAATTGTTAATAACATTGTTGCTGTGTGCTGTATCTGTTTAATTCAAAGTCTTGCATATATCACACACCACAATTTAATGATTGGCTGCGCGTCATTCTTTAAATCTGTCGGTCGCAATTCAATGATTGGTTTAAATAACCAGGATCTATTCAGTTAATCATTCTGATTTGCTCAACTATCCAATTGCTATAATTGCAATCAGGAATGAGGAAGCAACTGTCACAAAACCGACCAATCAAAATACTCAAGTAAATTCTTCAAACTACTTTGGTTTGTCATTTTTCCTCTTCACTCAGGTCAGTATATACAGTTAAAATAACATTTATAACATAACAAACACATTAAAAACATATTTCTGAAAAAAACACCAAAACTATTGGGACGGAAATTGCACTGAGTGGTGAACAGACGTCGTCCGTCGCTCATAAGTAACTAACTCACCCACAAACTTTTAGCGGGCTTCTGGGCGCTAACTTGCTTTAATTGAGAGCTGCAAGAAGGGCAGAGGTCGATCCCGGGCTTCTCTGAGCTGTGAGAGTGGGGAAAGGATCACTCTGTCCCCTCCATCATTCAGCTGTGAGAACCAGGAAGTGAAACTCATAAGAACTAGGAAGCGTCAGATAAGATTAGTAAATGTACTATAAAATCAGATAGAGAAAGCAAAATAAAGAGAGGGTATGATTAAAAGACTGAGATGAAAGAGACAGAAAGACAAAGTTAAAAAAATATTAAAAATAATGTTTTAATGTTTTATTTTTTTAAAATGTCCATAAACTATTAAAATCAGGAGTAACTAGACTCCAGTTTTTAAAAGTTAATTTTCAGTGCCACAGAGATTGTCTGGCAGTCATTAATACTTACCACACTGTTAAAAGTTAGATTAGACCTGATATATTTTTTTTCTGGCGAGTTTCCAGCTGGGCAGAAGAGCAAGTTCACACTGGTCCATTAATTCCAGCCTGCGATATCTCTTTAACACAAAGCTGTCAGATCAGCAGGGAATCAGGAAGAACAAGTTCCGGATTTCCACCTTTGACTACGCGTGTGCGGAACTTGCTCTTTCATTTGCCCTGAAATAGCGGTGTGCGCTGTTAGACTCACCGTTATTTCTTGAGCAATTTCCGGGCCATTAATAAAATCAGTTACTTTTAAAAAGTTTCCCTGCACAGGCCTGCCCCCTCCCCCTGGGCCTGGGGCTTGATTTCTGGCTTAGTGCCAGAGCCCCGGCCTGGGTGCTGAGGAATTCCAGCTCATATTAACAAATTTGGGGGTAGATTTTCAATTTGCTGCCCGGGCGTTAAACTGACATTGTGGATAGACCACCCGTTATAGAAACCGCCCGGTTTTCATTTTGATTGAAGATTGGGCAGAATCTGTACTTGGCCATCGATCCATAACGGCAGTTTTATGATTGGTCGACACGTTTAAAATCTACCCCTTGGCGTGCACGAGGGAAATGCACTGTGGGAAACAGAATTCTTCACCTGCTGTTGTGGCGCTGCAATAATAAATACTGCAAATCTAATATGGGAGGTAAAGCAAAAAGAAAAACATTTTATATCGAAACTGAGACTTGAGAATGTGAAGAACAACGTTATTTGCATCGTAAGCAAGTTTTGTAAAGTGGTAGGTCAATAATATTACAAACATAATTTTGAGGCTCTTGTATCTTTTAGTATCAGTAAGGTGTTGAATAGATTTAGTCAAGTGATACTTTGCTTTGGTGAAATTGCCGTGTGACAGTGATGAGTGATCCAGTGTTACATTTAGACAGCAGCAGCACTATGGTGATCATTATTTACAGTGTGTCAGATAATGTGGAGGACAAATAGCAAGACCGAAGCCATGAGATTAATGTTTGCAAAATTATCACATGAACATTTAACATGTTCATTTACAATCCATTATCCGCTATTGCAACTGAAGCATTAGCCTGTTTGAAGTAAAATGGGCTAACTCCTCTATTGAAATAATAGTGGAATGTTTTAGTTATCTATTAAAAGAGTGATTTCAAGGCTACTTAGAGCGACACAGAAAGTGTTCTGGGATCTGATTCCTCAAAATTCTAGGATGCGATTAGCTGATGGGGTTGTAATCTCTGTTTCTCTAATCTGGCTGAAGGGACTCTACAACATTGCAGTCCTGCATTTGCACATCCATAAAGTTTTTTAATAAAAAGATTTTTATTAATGCAGATTTTACATTTTTGAAAGAAATGTTTCTCCTCTCCTCTGCTGAAGATGCTGAATCTTGCTGAGATAGAGTTATACAGGGGGCCACTCCGACCTTATCCCAGTGCCCATTCTTCACTTGCAATCCCAGAACAGGGGCATTCGTTGTACAGCCTACTTGCCAGCTGCGGCTCTTGCAGACCTCTTTGTATAGTACGCATTAACTGCCCCATCTGCTATTGTACTGCTATGGATGCTGATGCTGCTGTCGTTGCTGCTTCCACCCCTGTAGCTGCAGCCAGTTGCCTTTCAAAATCAGCCACCATCCTTTTGATGAGCAATTGGTGGGTGAGCAGCTGAACAGCGAGGCTATAGTTATACTCTAGAAATAATCTCAGATCGGCATCTGTAGAATGCTCCCTTGACAGGCCTGAATTCTTTGACAGCACCTCCCAAACCCACAACCTCCACCACCTAGAAGGACAAAGGCAGCAGGTGCACGGGAACACCATCCCCTCCAAGTTCCCCTCCAAGCCACGCACCATCCTGACTTGGACATCATCGCTGGGCCAAAATCCTGGAACTCCCTACCTAACAGCAATGTGGGAGAACCTTTACCACGTGGACTGCAGCGGTTCAAGAAGAAGGCCCACCACCACCTTCTCAAAGGCAACTAGGGATGGGCAATAAATGCCAGCCTTGCCAGTGATGCTCATATCCCAAGAGTGAATATAAAAATAAATATGGCCTGGGCATCTCGCTGTGTGTCACACTGAGAACAGTGGCAAAGCAACACTGCACGTGCACAAAGCTTCATTCTTCACCCAGCTAATTTTTAATATTATGAGAGTAAGATGGCTGAAAAAAACTGATACATTTATAAAATTCCCTGGAGTTAAATGGAGCATGCGCACAAATGTGCACTTGTAGAACTTTTTTTCCCTGACCAGACAGTAGTGTGGATTTGGCAGTATAGCTCAGGTCTGCTGAGATCACTTTGTGCAGGCACAATTCTCGACCTGATACCCGCTGTATAACATATCCCTTATTTCTTTTGGCCTGTTAAAATGTAGCTACATTGCTGCATATGCTTTTATTGGGATGTTCATTTTTTTCATGCACCAGTTTGAATTTTCCAAACAGATTTTATCTTAGCTTGCAGAAATAAAGCCATTTTTTCCTGTATCACATCTGCAGATGGGGGCAGAGATTTTCCTCGAAAAAAAAATTAACTGTTGAAATGGAGACAAAGGTATTATTAGACTGCAGGCATCAATAAAACATATATTCCTCAAAATATCTTTTAAGATATTTTAATATTCTTTCATTGGTTTTCATTGGCCAAGGTACATTATCAGGGACAACTATTAAATCCAATCTGAAGTTCATTCCTGTATAAAGCAAGTTACCGATGCCATGTTTTTCAGGGGAAATGCCTTTATCGTTTACTCAGTGGGAAGGAGACACCAATCGGAGGATAGAGCACAGATCTTTTACCAACGGCAGGCTTTGAAGAATGTAGAAACTTATAAATGGAACCCACGTAGCCATTAGGGCTCCTCATGATGACCCCAGTACATAAATGAACAGGAAGGGATACCACTCCATTAACGTGCAGGTGGTTTCCAACCACACAAATGTCCTGCATTATCTAGGAAGCAACCATGATGATTTTATTCTGCAGCTTGAAGGTGCCAAGACAATGACTGGATGGCTATTGGGAGACTGGGCTAGCCTTTGCAACCATGGTTCATGATCCCAGCTGGAAACTCCCTAACAGCAGTGGAGTGTAGATGCAGTAAGGCCCATATCACCACTTAAGTCACTGTGGACATACCGGAGCCGATTTTAACTTGGCGCACAGTGAGCAGTTGCTGGTTGTCTCCAGTGTCAGTGAAGCCCGCCATCTCCGCTCTTTCCAAAATGTTCTCCTGTTCTTTCCAATCTGGCCGTAATATAAGTATGCTAGCAAACTCACTAATTGCCTGCTCCAGGGTGTAGTATCTAGGCTGTTGGTGGGACAAGGGGAATGCTTGATGCAACATGCTGTGATGTGCCAGAGACCATGATGTGACTAGGCCCTTAAATTGAGAAGAACCTACAGGAAGAGAAAAGGACAGACGGTTACAACGTATCTCCAAGTCAATGCCTTAAAGACAGCTAAGAACATAAGGCATTTTGTATGTGTTACAGCTGCTTAGCCGGGGAAAAGGAAGACGAAGGCAGGAAATATGGGAAAGATGTCAAAAAACGGAGGATAATTACTGGATTGTGGCGCCACATCTCCAAACTCAACCTCACCAGTGTCTTCCACCGTTTCTTTCAGGAACAAATTGCGGGCCATTTCTCCACGTGGAGTGAGCTCCTGGTAGCAGGGCCATTGTCTGCTGTGGCCTTCTCTTGTTGGCCCTTAGGTAGTAGGACAGTGAAGAACATTAGGGGAACTCATAACCGCACCAAAATCTTGTTTGACACATTTTCCATGAAGAAGGGAGCAGCAAGTGTGTAAAGTAGAGTCCACTCACCTTTGCACTTCAGTGGATGCCTGAAAACATCTTCTATATCTGTTCTTGGGAACTCCAGACCTTCAAGACCATGTTGACCTGCTCTGCCTTCTCCTTACATGCAGATTTAGCTGGCCGTCGTTGCAGGGGGATGGCTTTATGCCCTAAAAAGAACCATCCTCCTTTGCTGCAATGCCTGCTTTCACCTTGCAGCTATACTTTCTCACAGCTGCAGTTGATCCTGACAGAATGAGAGTGTTCCTTACCCCTTAAAATGGCTGGAGTCTGTTACTAGCAGCCAGTCAGCTTGTAGGCCTGACTCCCTGTGCATGTTGTCCATGTGTAGGGAGCCTGGGCAAACGGAGATTGCAAATAACTGGCGCAGCCCACACTCTGACGCGAATGCACCTGCATCACAGGTGTGCACAACCTCAATTTTTCCTGGATCGCCAAATTGGGGCTAGTGTATATGTTCTGTATCATATAATTTATATTCTCTAACAAATGATAACAAATGTTTTACACTGATAGACTCATGTATCAATGTGTAGATTTCAATTAACGTTGATCATTTTGCAAATTCAGAACCATTACAACTTGTAAGTCACATTTGGACTAGCCCTTAATTTGCCAACTTAAGTCAACTAATGGAAGTATGTTTTAAAAATATCTTTCAATGTCAGTTAAAATGAGAATACATCATTTTCTGAAAATACCAAAGACTTACCACATCCACTAGCTGGGAGATTTCGAGTCCAAACTTTACTTTTATTGTGTCGTTGCAATTTCTAACTGGTCTCACCCATTTCTGGTATCCTCGAAACAAGTTTCTTAGCAGGGTGTCCTCTATCTCTGCGAGCAGCTTCATTGTTCTGGCTGCTAAAACAGTGCATGTTAGAGAATGACGTCAATCACGATGATCATATGGCAAAGCAATAATCGGTGGAAACAACATCACTGCAGAAATGGGGCACTCTGCAAAAAGAAAATGGGCCAATTTTCGTGACTTGTGCCCCATGGAAACAGGTGCAAAGGTCAGGAAAAAGGGGGTGGAGACAAGTTTTACTGGGTCTCTGTCCCCTTTGCACTGTACCCGGGTTTCTGGGGAAAGGGTGAGGTGGAGCAGGGCCTGGGCCTTCAAAAATGACCAAGCACAGCGGTGCCCAAAGAAACCAGGCATTGAGGCTATTGTCGGGACCAGTCTGTGGGGATCGTGGGGTCAGCCTGATGATTAAACACCGTGCAATGTTTCAACACCCCCCCCCCTTCCTAATTCCCTAAGGATGATCTTAGGGCCTTGGGGCATTTCGGCTGTTGCTCTCGAAACACTACTATTTTCCATAACGCACTCCTGGTACCATTCAATGCAAAAGAAAATTCAGCAGAGTGTAAGACGGGCTGCCGATTCGCCAAGACGAATTTCACACCCTATGTCTTTATTGAAATAGGAGACAGTAACATGTTAATGGTTTTTCCACTATTACTGCTAAACGTAACTTCTAGCCTTCAGTGTCACTCAAACGTCAATTATTTCTCAACATTTCCTCTTGCCTTGCAACTTGTGTGAGAAGTTATAACAATTTCTGAAATGTAACCTTAAAATTTGAACGATTCCTATGAAGACTAAAACTGAAACCTAGAAAGCATGACTCATTTTTTCCCTAAAATTTAATCTAAAATATTACAAATGGTTGGGAACAAAATACTAGACTTAAAATTAGGACTACATTTATAAAGACCATATAGATAATTTTATTAAATTGTGTTCCCAGCGGGCAAGGCTCCTTGCTGCCAGAGATTTGGTACAATTACCCCTTATATAACTGAAATAAGACCAAACTTTGATATGATGAGATGAAACCAAAATTGAAGTTATTTCTCATAGAATCATACAGCGCAGAAGGAGGCCATTCGGCCCATCGTGCTTATGTGGGCTCTTTGAAAAAGCCACCAATTAATCCCGCTCCCCCGCCCTTTCCCCACAGCCCTGCAATTTTTTCCTTTTCGAGTATATTTCCTATTCCTTTTTGAAGGTTATTATTGAATTTGCTTCCACCTCCCTTTCAGGCAGTGCATTCCAGATCATAACCACTCGCTACGTAAAAAAAAGTTCTCCTCGTTTCCCTTCTGGTTCTTTGCCAATTACCTTAAGTCTGTGTCCTCTGGTTACCGAACCTCCTGGCAGTGGAAACAATTTTTCCTTACTTACTCTATCAAAACCCTTCAGAATTTTGAACACCTCTATTAAATCTCCCTTTAATCTTCTCTATTCTAAGGAGAAAATTCCCAGCTTCTCTCATCTCCACATAACTGAAGTACCTCAGTTTTTCTAGGACTAAAACAACACGGCTTATTTATGCTTAATAGTTAAACAGCAGTGGGAACAGTAAACTGTTATGACATCATGATATTGGCAACAATGTGCGTAGGTCTATGTTGGTGAACTGATCCAAGCCTTATGGCTTATTGGCCTTGCGTCAAGCGATACAAAGTAAAAGAAAATAAAGAAATCAAATCATTTTTGCATTGCAAAGGGGAGAAAGAGCGACAGAGAAAGGAAGAAAGTGAAATGAGCTGAATGGAAAGGTCCATCAATAATTAATTGAATTGCACAGAATTTACTGCACAGAATCAGGCCATTTGGCCCAACTGGTCTACGCTGGTGCTAATGCTCCACACGAGCCTCCTCCCACCTTACTTCATCTAACCCTATCAGCACGTTCGGGAAAGGAGGAGAGAAAATTTGGGGAACAGAATAGATGAAATGCAGTGAAAAATGCCATAATGAGGCCTGACACTAGTGCATTTCATCTTAGACACTCCGTAATCTTGTCGGAGTTTTTCACTTCTGTGTTCACCAACCCACGAGTTTCTTCCCATTAAAGTGAATAGCAGGAAATTATGGACTGGCAAGTACAGAATTGGAAAATCCTAGCCTCTGTTTTCAGTCTGTGCCACATTCATCAATCTCTCTGGCTGTTTGAGTTCTGACAGCAAATTGCTGCCTGGTTTTCTATTCTTCCATCGACAAGTCTCACACATGATTTGGTAGAACTGTTAATAATGGATGGAGTTTCACTGGTGACATGGGGCTCGATTTTCCCGGGAAATTGTGGGTGCGTTGGGGGCGGGAGGCTCCGAAAATCGGGGAAATCCTGTTCGGGCTGAGGGTCTTGCTCCAACCTGCCGACGTCCGCGTTCCCCACGGACGCACCTGTGTGGTTAGAACGATTTTTAACTTAACTGGGCGGCTTTCCCACAGCTTCTGATTCACGCCTGGTAAAACCAGGCATGAAGGGCCGGATCAGGCAAAAAGAAATGAAATAAATTACATAAAAAACCATTGCACAAAGTTAAAACACAAAATCAACCTACCTTTCCACCCTGCTCCGATGTCCGATGTCTCCCTCTCCGATCTCCCCTTCTTCACCCCCCCCGATGTCTCCTTCTTTACCCCCCAATCTTCCCCCATCTCCTCTTCTCCACCCCCTGATCTTTCCCTCTCCCCCTCTGATCTTTCCCTCTCCCCCCGATCTTCCACTCTCCCCGCTGATCTTCCCCTCTCCCCCCCTGATCTTCCCCTCTCCCCCCCTGATCTTCCCCTCTCCCCCCTGATCTTCCACTCTCCCCCCTGATCTTCCACTCTCCCCCATGATCTTCCACTCTCCCCCCTGATCTTCCCCTCTCCCCCACGATCTTCCACTCTCCCCCACGATCTTCCCCTCTCCCCCCCTGATCTTCCCCTCTCCCCCACGATCTTCTACTCTCCCCCCTGATCTTCCCCTCTCCCCCACGATCTTCCACTCTCCCCCACGATCTTCCACTCTCCCCCCTGATCTTCCCCTCTCCCCCACCATCTTCCACTCTCCCCCACGATTTTCCACTCTCCCCCCCTGATCTTCCCCTCTCCCCCATGATCTTCCCCTCTCCCCCCAGCGCGGGATGACGTCTTGCTCTCTCTTTCTCTCCCCCCCTCCCCCGCCCTCGCGTTGCAGCTCCTGACGGCATGCCGGGCGCGAAACCCGGAGAGCACATTAATCACCATCAATTACGATGCAATCGCGTCGGAAATAGTAAGATTTGTTTCCTTGGGTTTGCCACGTGCACCTTTACCCTCCCCCCGACCCCTGCTGCCAACCCATCACCATTTCAAAATTGAACCCATGATCTCAGGGGCTGATGATATAAATGGCTTTTCAACACTTGGGCCAAATAATGACTTGATCACGTTGATCGAGCAGTTCAAAATCAGTGCAAATGTATTCAATCTGCCTCATTAGATGTTGTTATTTAATCTGATTGAAAATCAGACTCATTGATGATTTAAACTGAACTCCATACAGTAAAAGAAATGCTAATACATTCTTTTAAAGATACAACGTTGTCAGGGTTTTTACATTGTGAGACTAGAAACTCCTAAGTATAATGAAACAGAGCAGATATTACAATGATGGGCAGTACACCTCAAGAGTTAGTAGCCTTTAGGTAATGAGGACCAAAGGAGTTTTTTGGATTATACTTCTGTGAAGACAATGATGGCAAAATGATTACGCCATTGTGAAGTGCACCAGTAAAGGCAATGAGGACCAAAGAAATAGGGCAGTGACGACAATGAATTTTTTTTTTGATTGCACCTCTACGAAGCACCTTGGAACGTTTTTCTACATTGAAGGCGATACATAAATGCAAGTTGTTGTTGGAGGAGGAACTCAAAGAGCAGATTTTTGCTCACTTGGATGAGAGTTTACCTGGATTTTAGAACAACCTAATTTAATAGTCTTAAGCAATCAATACAAGAGAGAGATTCAAACCCCGGAGGCAGTGCGGAGATGACCCACATTGAGAAAGACAAAAGAAATTTGCACTTTTCAGCATTGTAAAAAAAGAACTAAAAGGGGATCTCCAAGCGCTGTAAAAAATAATAAATGATATAGAAAGGGTAAATCTGGCACATTACTTAAAGTTGAACCATGACAGCTAGGTTCAAACTGGCAAAAGGCATTTTTAGCACCAAGGTTATGAAGGTTTCTCACATAAAAAATGAAGAACACATGGAATGGGCTCCCAGATAGAGTAATAGAGGTAAAAATCCCCAGAATCATTTAAGAAATAGTTGAACTTTGTGATGGGGGTTCCATTGGTCTCCTGTTGGAGTCCTCGAGGAATTTTGGGGACAAAGTCTCGAAAACTTCTAGATCTCTTTCAACTTCATCCTTATTCATAAAAAAGAACTTGCATTCATCTAGCATTTTATCTGATTTCTAAGAAACTTCGTAAAGTGCTTCACACACATTTTTTGAAATGCAATGACTATTATTGTGTAGGCAAGCACCACAGCTATTTTTGGCATGATCCCACAAATGGCAATGAGATGAATGACCAGTTAATCTGCTCTTGGCGATGTTGGCTGATGGCAGACTGTTGGCCTGAACAATGGGAGGACTCCCTGCTTTTCTTCAAACATTGCTATCAGGTCTCTGATGTCTACTTGGACCCCCAGAAAAGGCAGACAGGGCCACAGTTTAACATTTGATTTGAAGGATGACAATGCCACACTGGAGTGTCATCTTAGGTTGTTGATTCATGAATTTTGCATGTTCCCTATTTTTTCTTCCACTATTATAATACTTTACATTTAGCCATTTTGATTTTCATCAGCCACTTAAAAATGTTATCTAACTCATTTTGTAAGTCCTTAGATACGTCTTCAGATCCAACATCCCTTCCCCTCCCTCAGCTTGGCATCATCTGTAAAACAGGTCAATTTGCTTCTGAATCCAAGTTATTAATGTAAATTTGAAACAGTACGGGGGCACTGATACCCTTTAAGACATTCTATTCACTACTTTTCTTCCCTCTGTGTGATATAATTTCCCTACCTGCTGCTCCCACCTCTTCAGCAAATTTCTTACTTATTCTGAAGTTTCTCCTTGAATTTCCACCACTTTTACAATAATTGGAATTTATATTTATAGAAATGGCTCCACACACTTCACTGATCCTGATCAGTGGTGGGGTGTTAGGAGAGATGACAGAATGCATGGTTCAAAAGATAGATTTTGGGGAAGCTTTTAAAGTTGGGGAGAGAACTGGCAAGGCAGATGGATTTAGGGAGAGAATTCCAGACAGTAGTTGAGACAATTCAAAGCTCTGTTACTGATAGTGGAGGGAAGAGGGGACACACAGGAGAGCAGAGTCAGAGGCCAAAGGGCATAAGGCTGGGACCTAGGACTGGAGGAAGATGCTGAGATAGGATTGGATGAGGCCATGTAGGGATTTGTTAAATGGGGATAAACATTTTGAGTTTGACACAATGGGGGACAGGGAGCCAGTGGACGTCAGCAATGATGGAGGTCATAGGTGAGTGGGACTTGGTGCGGGGCTGGATGTGGGCAATAGAGATTTGGATGAGTTGTAGTTTGCCAAAAAGGGGCTCAGGAGGATGGCAAGAAGGATGCTGGAGAAGACACATCTAGAGGTAGCAAAGCAGTGGGGATGAGTTAGGAGCGGAGGTGGGTGATGTTGCAGAGATGGATGTAAATTGTCTTGATTATCGATAGGATATGAGGTTTGAAGCTCAGCTCAGAGTTGAATAAAATACCACGGTTCTCTGCTGTCTGGTTCAGTTAGACAGGCAGCTGGGGAGGAGGATGGGTTTTGTAAAGGTATCTAATTCTTAGCAGGAGTTGAGTAAGAGTCTTCTCAATGTTCACTTGGAGGCAGATCCGGCTAATTTGCAAGATGATGTCAGACATGTACTTTGGCAACATAGTTGTATTTTGGACAAGGCAAAAACTAGATTGAAGAGATTTGAATAAGGAACCATGGGAGAAATGAGTATGAACCTTGGAGAGAGGTTAGGGTGCACATTTTGCAGAGGTGGTAACGGTGGCATATAGTTGAATGTAGTGGACGAGAGATAAAGCTGGGTGTCGTTGGCATACATATGGAAACTGATCCCATGACTATGGATAATGTAAATGAGGGACAACATGCAAATGAGGTAAAAGAGACAGTCAAGAATGAAACCTTAGGGTACTCTAGAGGTGACTGTGCAGGGGCAGGAAGAGAAGCCATTTCTAAAGATTGTTGACCTGCATTAGAACAGGCAGTTGTGGATCCAGCCATGAAACTGGACCAATGAGGAAATCTGGTAGAGGAGGATGGAGTGGTCAGTCATGTTAATGCCGTGCAGAGGTTAAGGAAGACCAGGAAGTTTACCATACCACTGTCATAGTCACAAATGATTGACTGGTGATTTTGACCAATGGAGTATCAGTATTATGGACAGGGCAAAAACTGGATTGAAGAGATTTGAATAAGGAACCATGGGAGAAATGAGTATGAACCTTGGAGAGGGTTTAGGGTGCACATTTTGTGGAGGGTGGTAATGGTGGCATTTTTGAATTGGAGGAAAATGGTTCCTGAGCATATAAGACGTTTAAGATGTTAGTGAGCTTCAGGGCAAGGAAAGGTAATTGTGTAGTCAGGAGTTAGATGGGGAGGAGGAGCAAGGAAGCAGGAAATGGGTCCAATGGAGGAGATGAGCCTGGTGATAGTGAGGGAGGAAGATGGTGACAAAACTGCTAAGGAATTAATCATGGAGTGAGGAGTGAGGATTGGAGGGAGAGAAGAGGTGATGACTGAAGCAAATGTGTTAATAGTCTCAGCCTCTGAGATGAAAAAGTCTGTAAATTCTTCCCACTTAGTGTTAAATTGAAGGAAAGGGGTTCGTGAGACAGTTTATTATAAAGATGAGAAGGGTGGGATTGTCCTTCTCCTTCACAATAACCCTGCAGTAATAGGAGGATTTGGCTGTGGAAAAATAGGCATGGTACTGCTTGAACTTTGTCAAAGGATTTCTAGAAGTCTGGGTACACCAGTCTACAACACATTGTAAGACTTTCAACAGTCTACTTGGGATGTCAATCAGATTCATTAGCCAGGATTTCCCCCTTTTGAAGCCATGTTGGCTGTTATTTACTGGGACATTAACAGAGGTAATCCTCAAGTTTACTCATGATGATCAATTCCATAATTTTACCTGATTTGATGCAAGACTAATGGGGATATAATTGGCCTGAGTCTGTTCTATCACCTTTTTTCAAAAGTGGGTACTATGTTAGAAATAAATATTGTTTAATTAATAAATACCTTCTGACCTAGTGATTAAATTGCAGGTTTATAATCACTCTTTGCTAACTACAATTTTTTGTAATTCTTTCCATAGTGCTCATGAGAGAAGCAAAGTTGAAGTGACGATGATCAAAGACTGTGACAGGTTTTCTTTTTATTTGTTCATGGGATGTGGGCGTCGCTGGCGAGGGCGGCATTTATTGCCCATCCCTAAGTGCCCTTGAGAAGGTGGTGGTGAGCCGCCTTCTTGAACCTTCTATTGTCGCCGTCTTCTATTGTGATGTCATGAATACAGATTGACACAATCATATGATTGACAAGAGTGTGCAATACAGGAATCACAGCGTGGATTTAAAGCAGAATCATCAGGGAGTTAAATTTTTTGGCTAATATCTTGAACTTAGCTGCTTAAATGACTATAGGCAGTAATCTCCGATGACATCATAAATTATCAACATAAATGAAAAATGGCAGCAATCTGTAATCATCATCTGAACCCTAAGGCAGATTTCAGTCATTCAATGTATTTGTTTTTTAATAATATATATTATTACGCTAATGAAATGGCAGTTATTATGATGGATATCAACACCAAGGATGCTTTTGATGCATGTCCTAGTTAAAGTATTAAGGACTGTGGCACAGTAGTGCTAGTTTATTCAGTAATTATCCAGGTTTAATTGCCTAAAACAACATATATTACATTAACAGAAAATGTTTTGACTATCACTTACTAATATATCAATAATCATCAGTGAGATGCATCTAAGCTTAGTAGAAATGATATATTGCTTTCTGATGTGAAAAATGTTTTTATCCAATAAAATAAACACTATGTACAATTTTTATGGTAATAGTGCAAAACAGTTACTCTAGGGATATAGATGTGGATCATAAGAGTGTTGAAATGATAGTCAGCATTTAGTATCATAAACACTGTAGTCTGTAGTCAGCATCAAAATATTTGGTCAGCAAGTGAAATGCTTCTATTTCCATCTAGTATTCTTGAAGTGACATCTGTCCAAGGTCATCTTAATAGATGATGAAAGCCAGTGTACAATAGCCTTAGCTTTCAGACCTGCAAAGTTTAAATGTAACTCTGGCACAGTGCTTGCGCCATCCCTAGACATAGATATAGATGTGGTAATGAGGATTACTGTTTATGAGATGTCAAGAGTGAATAGAAACCTTGTGACTTCCTATGATTTGCATAATTGCAATCTACATAAAGCTGTTCTTGCTTGGTAGATTGTTAAAAATGTCATGTGTTTACTTTTACCCTTAATATCAATTAATCTTTCTGATGAGCTAACAAACCAACATTACAACTACATAGCAATTATCATAAAAGTCCTTCCTCAGAAAAGAACAGCATATTGCTCCATAAATTCTCAGTTTTACTGACAATTATGGATCAGAAACTTCAAAGTTTATAGTGTTGGAATAACTGCTGACAGTCTGTTGCAAAGCCAGTGCCTCATAACTGTATTAAAGACCTGAAACATCCGGAGAGTTAGCTGGTGAATTAGAATTTGTTATTTTACCCATGATTTTAGGGTTCCATTAATAACATACTAACTTCATTTAAGTTTCTTGCCTGACGTACTTAATAAAAACCTCATATTAGATTACACCAGAGGAGATTACATGACATTTCCTGAATTCAGATCAAGCAGCATATATTACCATTATTATATTACAATGTCTGCATTAGGAAAAACTCGCTACCACAAGGAATAGTTGAGGTGAATAGCAAAGATGCATTTAAGGGGAAGCTAGATAAGTACATGAGGGAGAAAAGAATAGGATATGCTGATAGGGTGAGATGAAGTAGGGTGGGAGGAGCCTTCTGTGGAGCATAAACACTGGCATAGACCAGTTGGGCCAAATGGCCTGTTTCTGTGCTGTAAATTCTATGTAAGAAAAGGGTTATTTCAATTTCAGGACAAAAAGGAACTGCAACATTCAAAACAAAGAAGTAATCCCAAAATATTTATTGACACTTTAAAAAAATGTTATGCCAGATCGCATATGCTCTATTTCAAATTTCATTAACACTTTTGTAGTAGTACATTATGACTGGATATTTTTATGTATCCATCACTGGCTTTGGTAGGGATGGTGCAGTCAGACGGTGAAAAATGCTGAACCAGTGAAGCCACGCAGCACCAAATAATGTATGAGCTACCAGTGGGGGAATAGCACGAGATAGGACAAGGTTTAATTGACAATGAAGTAATAAAAGATTGGGAAGAATGATGCCACATCCCTGTAGCATTGGTAAAGGTTTAGGAACAAGGCTTCAGCCCATTCTATAAACTAAGGAAGTTGCATGAGTGGTGAGAGTTCAAAGAGAAAAAGGGGAATAGGAAATAATTTTTTTAAACTGTTTTGGTCTTCATATTAAGTGTATTTCATATAGACCTCCACATCTGAGCACATGTCAAATTACTGTACAAATATACAATATCTGTATGATAGAAATTTGTTACAAGCATTAAATGAAGAGAGCTAAATAAAAAGTATCTTGTTTGGTTATAACCATAATAACAAATTGTGTTGACAAATTGTTAAATTAATTGAATTGTTTACATCATGAATCTTCCAACAACTGTTTACATCAGATCTACATATACAATGGATTCCATTGTATTTTTAAATAAACATTTTATTTAATTACTAGGCAGTGTTAGTTCATTTATTATATCAGTTCCGTTTGAAAACTATCTGATCTGTGTAATACAAAGTGGAGTTAAGTACAGATCACCACCACTGCCTCCAAGTCAGGACCCTTCAATATATCTCAAAACTGAAAAAACATCAGTCTTGTGATATAGAGTAGAAATCATATCAGACACTACAAATAACATTATGTGCTGCTATTTATTTCAGTTACCATTGACAACCTCAAGTAAAGGATTTCTATCAATTACTGCTCATTAATTGAGATGTTTAAATGTTAGTGTACTGGATATTTCCATAATGCTTTGGCTGGTACAACACTATCTTTCTAGCCTGTGTGCTATATACTACATCAAATATTTATTATTTATGGCATAACTCTGAATACAAACATATAAAGCAAGTCGTTGTTCTTGGCGAATATGATTCATACGTCATCAGATTAAGACTCGTCCAGATGGTGGAGCACGGAGTCAGTTAAAGCAATGTTTCTCCACTGTCCCTTGAGACAATATCTAGTTTCGTTTTATAATCCAATTGATTAAAAAAAAAACACCAGCTCTTTCTCGTTGATATTCATCCTTTTCTATAACCTATGCACTGCGTTCCCTTCATCTGGAACGAAGTGAAGAGTTCCCTATTAATAATATTTCACTTTAGGATGTCCTTTACACTCGCCCACCTCGGGAATCTGGCGTTCTCCAGGGACATCTCGCAGGACATTAACTCCAAATGATGCTGCATGTATTCTAAATATTAATCTCAACCCCGGCAGTTAAAAGATGGGGGTAAACAGGACACCAAAGTAAAGATAGGCGAGTAAAGTCAGTCTTTGTGTGAGTGGAGTCATTGGGACTGTGGAGTCAAGTAAATATTTCCCAAACAACCTTTGACAGCATTCTCCATCTTTTTATGGCTGGTTCCTGCTCAGTCCGACATGGCAAGTCTGTCTCATATACTCATCTATATGCCACCCGTCCGAATCTAATTCAATCAGCTCATCTTTTAACTGTTAACAAACCTGCGAGCGATTACATGGACTAAAAGTCACCTTATAAAAATCCTATTTTTTTTCAATCTTATTTAATTTCAAATTCCAGATTCCAGTCTGGACATTTAATAGCAGGGATACAGACACTTACCTGTGATACCAGGCAGGGTCAGAACACATATAATCTGGGCTAGTAGCAGCTGCATGTCACCTCTTCAAGGGCTGCGACTACAAACTCTCAGCCTTGCGATACAATCACTGAATCATTCCTCAGCCCGTGACTGGACTCCAATTTCCCTGAGCCCCATGTGGGTAAGGAGGCAGATCATAATAACAAGCGAAAACAAATAGATCGAAAAGCACCCCATGGGGGTTATGTGCAATGACTGATCGCGTTAGCACGACCGGACTGCACAGTTTGCTTTTTTTTTGAAGAATCCTCCAGTCTCAGAGAGAGAGAAATTGAACTTCATCGATTTTCCCCTGCGCTGAACGACAAGGGGAACACCCTGGGTCCTAATTGCCGTCGTGCTCTGATCATGGAAATTTAACTTCAAAGCTGAAGATGTTTCATGGTTCCCCCGTGCACACTGCAAGGCATCATTCATCTACCGAGCTCGAATCGTCTTTAGTCAATGAACTGCATTTTACTTAGAATTTATGTGTAATTAATTATGCCACATAAGCGCTTGTTAATATAAGAATAAACGCCTTAATGTCATAAAATTGAACACCGTGTGTGCATGTTTCTGTATGTGGGGGAGGTGTTACAATAATTAGTAAGGATTTTTTTTACATAATAGTGTGAATGGAAGTAGTAATAGTTACTGTGTGTAGCAAATGTGTAAAACAGAAACAGAAAATGCTGGGGAAAAAAACACCCAGCAAGTCAGTGTCTGTGGAGAGAGCAGACAACGTTTCAGGTGTGCATCCTTCATCAGAATTAGAAATATTACAGATGAACAACATTTAAAAAGGAACAGAGCAAAGGGATGGACAGGGGGGAAGACACACACGGGAGGGGAAGTATTACGACTTTTAAGGTGCTTACATGGAAAACAGAAGATGATAAATGGCTGAAATTGTATTGACATGGGGTAATAGCAAGAATAGAGGGACATTTAAAGAGACATCATGTAACAAGCAAAGGGTGTGGGGGTAAGGCAGGTACAAATGGAAAGTGGGAGGGGGGGGGGTGGTGATTGGCAAAGAGCAACAGATTCCAGCAGCCAAGGAGCCTGATAGAAGGAAAAAGCAGGTCAACATGGGGGTCCAGATCCCAGCCACATGTAACGTCTTCATACAACAGGTTACATATAATTACATAAAGTTTACAGCACAGAAACGGACCATTCTGCACAATGAGTCTATGCCGGTGTTTATGCTCCACTGGAGCCTCCTCCCACTCTATTTATTTAATCTCACCCAATCGACTTGTCCTTCTGTTCCTTTCTTCCTCAGGAAATTATCTAGCTTCCCATTAGCGAGGTTGGTGTTAAGCAGTCTCCCTGGCCTATAGAATAACACAGCACAGAGGGAGGCCATTTGGCCCATCATGCATGTGCTGGCTCTTTGAAAGAGCTATCCAATTAGTTCCACTCCCCTGCTTTTTCCCTGTAGCCCTACAGATGTTCCCCTTCAAGTATTTATCCAATTCCCTTTTGAAAGTTACTATTGAATCTGTTTCCACCACCCTTTCAGGCAGTACATTCCAGATCATAACAACTGGCTGCTAAATTGTTTTTCTTCCATGTTCCCTCTGGTTCTTTTACCAATCACCTTAAATCTGTGTCCTCTGGTTACTGACCCTTCTGCCACTGGAAACAGTTTCGTCTTATTTACTCTTTCAAAACCCTTCATGATTTTGAAGGTCTCTATCAAATCCACCCTTAAGCACCCCTTGGCCTGCAAACTTAACTTGGTTTCTGCTCTGCTGGGCAAGGTGATGAATTTAGCTACAACCCGTGGTTGAGATACAAGTGACCACTGTTATCTCTGCACTACTCGTGAGATCAGATGCCCTCACCCGTCTGAAATTTGGAGCCTGCACACCACTGCAATTCCGATTTGATCTCAGCCACTGAGATCAGCACCGTGGACAGCGCAAGTGTTCAGATTTAGCCCATTCACTGGCAGTCGCTCAGAGTTAACCTCAGCAAATGAGATCAGTGAACCGTACAACAATCCAGATTGAAACCCTAATGCGCTCTGTTGAAGACTGGATTGTAGACAACATATTAGTTCAGACTTAATCCCCAACAAACGCACTCCTCCAGATCAGAGTTAGTTTCCTGCCTCTTCCGCTGCGTTGGAAGACCTGGGGCCAGATTTCTAAACGGATCTCTGATCTGCTTTCCCCCCTTCGCTGCAATTAACTCTGCCCTCTATTTAACAACAATCATTTTGACTGCAAAGTTATTGGAAAAAACATTTTTCTTCCGAGGTTTATTGTCAAATGAGCACATATATCCCTCTCAACCCAACGCTGAGATTGTCAGAATATCCCTTAGCCTGTCTTGTAAATATTTTCGCGTCCGCTTGATTCGAGGAATCGTTAAAAAGTGGGGACAAAAATATTTAACGATTCTGGGAGGCTATTTTAAAGGTCCCCGGATCTGTAGACGTTCCTGACCAAATTGCGCTGAAATAAACACTAGTCCTGGACTATTATGTATAACTGATAATAGCCCTGCATTTTTACTGGAGATCCCTATTACTGAAAATAATACCATCTGCTTCGTTTACTGTTATAACATAATTAATAGTCAGATTAATAGTCCGATATGCTACTGACAATAATTGCCTCTTCTAGAAAGCCAAACAAATTTCTTGAATCAATACCTAGAGTTTAGATAGAGACTTATAATATTGTAATTTATTAATAAGAATGATTTATGGGGCGGGGGGGAGAACTCCCTCTGCACCAAGTGCAGCGAAATCTAATAGTCACCACACACAGGAAATCTCTCACTCCTCCCGCTCATGACTCCTATCAGAGAGCTAGCTTTATGTTCGTTCAAACCCCAGAATTGAATGCAGAGCACGTCTACTAAGATCAGTACAATACTTCAGCACTGTGCACTATTACTTGGGCTAATGTGACATAAATGCAAGTTCTTCACTCTTTCTTGATGTTTCACGTTTTTGATGGATTGACAATCATTGGTGCGCCTCTGAGATTACAACTTCACCTACCAGATAGCCTTGTACAATCACACCTTACTGAGGTTAATGCCCTCCAAACTCTGATACTATCACAAAATCTTAATACCTTACCTTTCAAATCGGTTTTGGTAATTATTATTGAAAAAATTCCATCCAAGTCCTGAACTAACAAAACTTAGTAATTAGTACCTTGCATTTCCAATAGAAAGCATTATTTCTATTATAAGCCTTAATTATAAATTGCTGAGATAAATATTATTAATTTGTACAGGAGAATTATTCACTTTAAAACTTACTTAATTAGCATCTTCTGTTTAATTCCTGTATTTTAGTAGACACTCCATTTTGGTTACATTGAGGCACCTGGGCTAATAAACAATACGGTGCTGTGATTAATACCATACTTTTCTAACAGATGGCTCAGAAGTTTTGCAAATTATTGGGATTGATAACGTCCTTTGTTAGCACAATATTACAAATTATTTAGATTTATAACCTGCATCTGTAATACTGTGCCCTGTAGCACTATAGATTACTGTGATTTATTATCGGCAGGTCTAATAGAGTCCTATAGTATTAAAATGAACAGGATTTTTAACATGACATTCTAGCCAGGAGTCCAGCATTAGTGTACATTCCTCATATTAGCACCCTATATTTCTAACAAAGAGCCATAGAATCTTACTCATTTGGAGGTTAGGCCGGTGAAGTTCTACAAAGATCAGGACCATGAACAAAATAGCAACCCAGAGCTATGCACTAATACCCATTGATAGAATTAATATCCTATGTTTCTACTGTAGAGTCTTGCATTACAATGACTAAGATTAAGAACCTGTATATCTACCAGTGGGTCCAATACTACAATAAATCATTGGGATTAACAATTTCTATTTCTACCAAATTTCATTTAAACAGTACCCACTCATTCAGGCACTAGGCTCCTGCTTTCTGGAATTCTTTGCTCAATTTTCTCCATCTTGCCACCTTCCTGCTTTCAAAAACCTCCTCAAGGCCTCCTCTTTGACTGTGCCTTCCATTCTCCATCCTGGCCTCTTCATTTCTTTCAATTTTCCCCATGCTCAGCATCCACCGTATCCTTTGCCCTTCTTATTGTAAAGTACTCTGAGATGCCTTCTGCACGCGAGGAGCACTATATAGATGCAAGTTGTCCTTGTATACTGTATGGTAATTGCTGCCCTTCTAAAGTTACTGAGATCAGTTGGTTGTACTTCTACTGTGTAATAGAGATTAATATCCTCCATCTGTATGAGAGACATGCCCTACTATATGCTACTGTGATTAATTACTTCACCTTCTACCATCAATTCTTCTATTGTTATCCAAGACAAGGGTAATACCTGAATTTTTTTTTAATTACTGCGGCTAGTATTAGTACAATATATAGTGGTTCATACCCCATATTACTACTTGGGAATCCTATGCTATTGAACTTAACTACAATTAATGCACCTCATCATTTTTGTTCTATTGTACATCACCATAGTTTTGCTTATGAGCCCAACTCTACTATCATAATCATTTTTAGAGGTCCTGCACTATTATGTTTTAAAGCTTATCACTATCACAAGATATTGCTGTGCTACCACACATTACTAAGTTACTGCCCTATATTTCTGTTACAAACACTGCATTAGTGAAATGAAAGTATGTCATTTGTGCTAGAAATTCACTTGTCCACATTACTTACATTAATATTCCGCATTTCAGCTTGAGATTTATGCATTATTGCCCATTAATATGACTGATAACCTATCCTTTCACGGTGGTCCATGCACTATTATACGTTAGTGAGTTATGAAACATTACACATTATTGTGATCAATAGTCTCGATTTCTTAGTTCACTGTATGATTAATAAATTACCAAAACTAATATTCTCAATTTGTACTAGCTATTTCAGCAATATTCCCTATTACTAATAATAATACAATACATTTTTGCTAGATTTAACTGCATTATAACATAATTCAATTAATAGCCTTTATCTCTTAACACATCACATACACTAATGTCTTGCAATTCTACCCAGTATTGATACTTCAGATACACACACCATTATATTACACAGATTTGAATCCTCAATATTATAAGCGTTCCCTGCGCTATTGCATATCACAAAGGTTCTTATTCTGCAATTCCACCATAGGGCCCTACAAATTATAGAGACTAACACCCTGTATTTCTACTTGGCAATCCTGCCAATTAAATATTGTTGAATTAAATTACAGCAGAAATCTCAGCTCTGCTCCAAAGTATTGATTTTAATGCTTTTCATTTCTATCATAGGTTACTGATACAAACTATTATTTTCTTTCTTGCTTTTCAAAAATAGATCTCTATTATACACGGACAATTGCACTTTGCATTTCAATATGGTACATTGTGTTGCTATCAATTACAAGGATTAATACTGCAGAACTATTTACCACAGGGAAAAAAATAAATCAGTGAGAATATTGGAAGACCCACTAACCAATCCCCTAAACCTTTAGAAATATTGTCTACAAGTTGAAAATCGAATACAATATTTCTAAAGATTTGGGGATTGGTTAGTGCGTTTTAAAATCCTGATCCTTGTTTTCAAATTCCTCCATGGCTTCGCCCCTCCCTATCTCTGTAACCTCCTCCAGCCCTACAATACTCCGAGATCTCTGCGCTCCTCCAATTCTGGCCTCCTACGCATCCCCGATTTTCATCGCTCCACCATTGGCAGCTGTGCCTTCAACTGCCTAGGCCCTAAGATCCCCAAACCTCTCCACCTCTCTCACCTCCTTTAAGATGCTCCTTAAAACTTATCTCTTTGACCAAGCTTTTGGTCACCTATCCTAATATCTCCTATGTGGCTCGGTGTCAAATTTTGTTTGATAACGCTGCTGTGAAATGCCATGGGACAATTTACTACATTAAAGGCACTATATAAATGCAAGTTGTTGTTGTAACAGGGAAGACACATGGAGCCACTGGAGGAGGACCTTCAGCATGAAGGAGGCGATGACACCGATGAAATGCAGGATGGTGAGGAAGCGGGAAGGGGCCAACAGTTGTTAAAATTGGATAGCCATGTGGTGAAGGATGGAATACTAGAGCCTGGTCTTTAGTTGCTTCCAATCTTTATTCACAGAGATTCCTGTGTGTGTGTGTGTGTGTGTGTGTGTGTATGTATATATACATACATACATACATACATACATACATACACACACACACACACACACACACACACACACACACACACACCCTAGATAAGCTCTCCTATAAAAAGGATATGGGAGTCCCCAATTGATACCCACCACCTGAGTACAATTAACACTAATTGATATAAATCATACAATTAACAACAGTTGCCTGCAGTCAGAGCTCTTTAGCAGCAGCTCATTGAAAAGTGCTTCAGCTGAACAGTCCCTGGTATTCTGCATTAGCAGTCATGTCCAGCATGTCTCCCAGTCCTCCCATTCTCAATTCTGACTGAAGCTCCTTTTGGTTCAGTCTCCCAACCGGTGTAAGGCAGAGGAGATGGTTGAGCCCAGAGTCTGCATGGACCCAGTATGAGCATCCCTGAAAGATGGTATTTCTGTTGCCACAGACTCCTGCAGGGAGGGCCCAGTTGCAGCTTCCATTGAGGTGACAACGCGCTTGACTGCAGAGTGTCGATGCCATGTGCCAGAACCCCACATAGATTGGTAATGGTCTCCACCGTATGAGGATTGATGGAAATTGGCCCTCAGGCCTCATCAGCATAGAAACATAGAAAATAGGAGCAGGAGTAGGCCAGTCGGCCCTTCGAGCCTGCTCAGCCATTCAATATGATCCTCTATCTCAATACCATATTCCCGCTCTCTCCCCATACTCTTTGATGCCTTCTGTGCCTAAAAATCTATCCTTCTTAAATATATTCAGTGATTTGGCCTCCACAGCCTTCTGTGGTAGAGAATTCCACAGGTTCACCATCCTCTGAGTGAAGAAATTTCTCCTCATTTTGGTCCTAAATGTCCTACCCCGTATCCTGAGACTGTGACCCCTTGTTCTAGATTCCCCCCAGCCAGGAGAAACATCCTCCCTGCATCCAGTCTGTCTAGCCCTGTCAGAATTTTATACATTTCAATGAGATCCCTTCTCATTCTTCTAAACTCTAGTGAATAAAGGCCTAGTCGACCCAATCTCTCCTCATATGACAGACCTGCCATCCCTGAAAGATGGTATTTCTGTTGCCACAGACTCCTGCAGGGAAGGCCCAGTGCAGCTTCCATTGAGGTGACCAGACGCTTGACTGCAGAGTGTCAATGCCATGTGCCAGAACCCCACACAGGTTGGTAATGGTCTCCACCACATTATCCGACGTGTTCTGGAAGCTCCCTGGTAGGTAGTCCAATGCATTCAGCAATTACTTGTGCACAAAAATTACGGTAGATTTTGGTCTTGACCCGACTACTGCAGCATAAACCAAGAGGCAAGCATACTTGGAGTGAGCTGACAGTGCTGGTCTCACCTCCATAGGCATCTCGGCCAAGCAAATAAATCAATGTCAAGCCACCTGCCTCGCCAGTAATGGGCCTCAGGTAAATTCCAGGAGGGGGGTTTGGACTGGATTAAGGGGGAAGGGGGAGGAGCATCACCATTCCTGTAGAATCTGGGGAGCAGTCATGTTCCTCCAGGGGATAGAATATAAAAACAGGGAGGTATTGCTGCAGTTATATAAGGTATTGGTGAGACCGCACCTGGAATACTGCATACAATTTTGGTCTCCATACTTAAGAAAAGATATACTTGCTCTCGAGGCAGTACAAAGAAGGTTCACTCGGTTAATCCCGGGGACGAAAGGGTGGACATATGAGGAGAGGTCGAGTAGATTGGGACTCTACTCATTGGAGTTCAGAAGAATGAGAGGCGATCTTATTGAAACATATAAGATTGTGAAGGGGCTTGATCGGGTGGTTGCGGTAAGGATGTTCCCAAGGATGGGTGAAACTAGAACTAGGGGGTATAATCTTAGAATAAGGGGCTGCTCTTCCAAAACTGAGATGAGGAGAAACTTCTTCACTCAGAGGGTAGTAGGTCTGTGGAATTTGCTGCCCCAGGAAGCTGTGGAAGCTACATCATTAAATAAATTTAAAACAGAAATAGACAGTTTCCTTGAAGTAAAGGGAATTAGGGGTTACGGGGAGCGGGCAGGAAATTGGACATGAATTTAGATTTGAGGTTAGGATCAGATCAGCCATGATCTTATTGAATGGCGGAGCAGGCTCGAGGGGCCGATTGGCCTACTCCTGCTCCTATTTCTTATGTTCTTATGTTCTTATGTTCTCCTGGCTCCATGGGAATGGTTTTTTTAAGATAAAAGTTTGTAACTTACCTTTTATTAGCAGCCAGAGGGATCGCTAAAGAATCCTGAGTGGGGCAGACCCAACGCCCAATCTGCTCAACGCCGACCAATTTCTGGATGGGGTCCTGCAACAGACGTTAGGTTCCTAATTTACATACCCAGGGGGCCTAATGCCTGTTTTAGGCATCCCGAGCAGCCACCTAAAAATGGTGCCACATAAATTTAACAGTGAGACAAATGCCTGCTCAGATTGGCCGTAGGCTGTCCCATTGATAAATTGGTATGTTTTGCACCTGTTTTATGCCTGAGAAGCGGGTGCAACACATTCCAATTTCTATCCCGACATCTTTCTTTTAAAGGTTGAGTGCCTAAAGTCTGCATCTTTGTCCTCTTCAGTAGAACTAGGATGGATGTGAGTTGTTCTTCTGGTTCACTCTTTCCTGTGCTTTCTTTGTCACTCCACCTGCTCCTGGTCAGTTGTGTTCGGTGAATCACCCAGTGTAGACTTCTCTAACTCACTATCCATGACATGTGGGATGCCGATTTCTGAACTGGTGCTCGGATGGGTAAGAGCAAGTGATGGTACATCTTCTGAAGGGTTATCCTCCTCAGTGTGTTTGACTGGAACACCCAAGTCATTTTATGGGCTTAGAAAAAGAGGCAAGGACAAGGGTTAACATGTAGTGACAAGAGTAGGTGTAGCAGATGAGCAAAGGAGTGGTAGCACATTGCACCACCAGATTGTCATGCTGACTGTGTTGAGTGTATGACTGAGAGAGTTAAGTAGAAAGAGAAAAGGAAAGGAAGCTGCCCAAACACCCTGCTGTGCCTGGCATCCAGTTTGGCCATCTCCAATGCTGTGTGCCCTTCGCCTGCCAATAATGTCAGTTGCGGCCTCTTCCATTGGTGCTAGTGTCTGTAGATTGGCAGGATGTCCTCCTGTTCTGGTAGTCTTCCTCCTGTTGTGTGCTAGCTTTTCCTGCAAGATAAGTGGAAGTGGGTTAATACGTGCTTTGTTTAAGGATTTTTCACATGTATTAGACAGCTTAACATAGTGTGCATGATGACAGGAAGAAGCAGCAAATGTCTACTATCTACAGGATGCACTGTAGCAACTTGCCAAGGATTCTTCAGCAGCCTCTCCCAAACCTGAGACCTCCACCACCTAGAAGGACAAGGGCAGCAGGTGCATGCTAACATCTGCAAGTGCTTTAAACCAGTTTCTTTATTTGGCCTTATATTATCAGAGGGCATGGTTATGCAACAAAGGTTTGATTAAAAAATACAATTGAATATTTATCTGGCTCTCAACATTTCATTTGAGAATTTTTCCTTCTTAACAGTGTTTGTAAATGTCTATCCACCTTTCTATCTTAATACAATTTACTTTGAAGGCAGATTAGGAAGCACAGGTCTGAATATACAGCAAACTTGAGTCAATTGCAGAGTTTCCAGGGAATAGAAAGAAACTGGTAGCTTCCATCTGGACATGGCATGTTTTCTGAGTATTCTCTGAAGAGAGAGATAATTTGATGTGTGCAAATGCTTCATTGAGCCTAACATCCTAACCACATCCCACAGCAGTTTTCAGCTAAACGCAATGTTAATCTGCCAATCGATCCTGCAGCGCTTTAGACCACCATTTACCCCAAAGACTTCACTCCAAAGCCTTCGTTCTAGGACACAGCTCTAAGGAAATGAAGGGGAAGGCAATTTCAGAAAATTCTAGCTACATCCTAAATGAACTGCTGGCACAATTCTGACAGTGTTGAATCACTTATGGCACACATCTTGAGCCTCACAATGGGTGTGTGCTTTTATTATCTAATTTTGTTAATCATTTTGTTAAACTTGGTTCAAAAAATTGACAAGTAGCAATACCGAATATAAATACAACATTTAACTTTCTACACGCGTATTCTATAATGTGACATTTTACATGGAGTATTGCAGATCGAATTATGGGGCAGAATTTCTACATATTTTGCATCACTGAAACCAAACTGGCACGTTTTTGAGATTCATCTATGCATATTTGTTCATCTTCATATATCACAATTGGTGAAAATGCAATTTTTTAAGATTAAACTTAAAAAAGAATCTTCCAGCTGGGGTCCTCTGGCTCACATTTGCATTTCCAACAGTAGAATTCTTTTTTCTGACATTAGAAATTTCACCAGCATTTGGATGCCGGTTGACAGAATTCTGTGCACATATGCAGACACAGAGTCTTGATTTCTCTTGACTATGGAGTGATGCAGAGCCAGCAGTATAATTCAGCACCGTCAATTTGTACACTCTCAAACTGTACCTGCAGCTTTCGAGGTGTTCAGGAACTGTGGGACACCTTTATCATCTGCATCATTAATACATTAAAATATAATTTTGGTTTTACATATCCACGTACGTGTCTGTGATGCTCAAGAGTTACATTCATTAAATATGTAGATGAGATGTTTTCTTTTGCTTCGAACATCTGTCGAACAAAACTTTTTGGCGATATTTTGCTATTCCTGCAGGGAATGACTTGCATTTTTAAAGAAGAGTACTTCAAGCTGCTGTGGTGTTCCAGTTGGATGTGCTACAAAATTGTTGACAGGCGGGAGGTGTAGAGGAGAAAAAGCTTTGAGTTTCAATAGGATTCATGGAACATTAAATCTCTACATTCAACGTGTTTTTAGCATTGACTTCAATGGAAATAAAAATGGGAAGAGATGTAAAACAGGCTGCCGATTCGCTGTCACCCTGTTTTACACTGTCGCACAAAGTCAAAATTACCCCCTTAAAGTTTTATTTTTTTCTGGTAGCATACTGTTTAATGTCTTTGTATAAAATACCTTTGAATGTTATTTAAATGCAGTTGTTAACTTGTTTAAAATAAGCGGGTTAATGATTGTGCTAAAATATGCACAAAGGAATTTAACACAAATTAAGTAGTGTCCTAGTGCAAGAAACCCATTGGTCTGTTGGCAGCTTTGGAAAATGGAAAGGCTTTGGCAATCTTTGATGTTAATTCCTTGTGTCAGGAGCCCACTTTTTTTTTTATTCGTTCACGGGATGTGGGCGTCGCTGGCGAGGCCGGCATTTATTGCCCATCCCTAATTGCCCTCGAGAAGGTGGTGGTGAGCCGCCTTCTTGAACCGCTGCAGTCCGTGTGGTGACGGTTCTCCCACAGTGCTGTTAGGAAGGGAGTTCCAGGATTTTGACCCAGCGACAATGAAGGAACGGCGATATATTTCCAAGTCGGGATGGTGTGTGACTTGGAGGGGAACGTGCAGGTGGTGTTGTTCCCATGTGCCTGCTGCTCTTGTCCTTCTAGGTGGTAGAGGTCGCGGGTTTGGGAGGTGCTGTCGAAGAAGCCTTGGCGAGTTGCTGCAGTGCATTCTGTGGATGGTGCACACTGCAGCCACAGTGCGCCGGTGGTGAAGGGAGTGAATGTTTAGGGTGGTGGATGGGGTGCCAATCAAGCGGGCTGCTTTATCTTGGATGGTGTCGAGCTTCTTGAGTGTTGTTGGAGCTGCACTCATCCAGGCAAGTGGAGAGTATTCCATCACACTCCTGACTTGTGCCTTGTAGATGGTGGAAAGGCTTTGGGGAGTCAGGAGGTGAGTCACTCACCGCAGAATACCCAGCCTCTGACCTGCTCTCGTAGCCACAGTATTTATATGGCTGGTCCAGTTAAGTTTCTGGTCAATGGTGACCCCCAGGATGTTGATGGTGGGGGATTCGGCGATGGTAATGCTGTTGAATGTCAAGGGGAGGTGGTTAGACTCTCTCTTGTTGGAGATGGTCATTGCCTGGCACTTACCTGGCGCGAATGTTACTTGCCACTTATCAGCCCAAGCCTGGATGTTGTCCAGGTCTTGCTGCATGCGGGCTCGGACTGCTTCATTATTTGAGGGGTTGCGAATGGAACTGAACACTGTGCAATCATCAGCGAACATCCCCATTTCTGACCTTATGATGGAGGGAAGGTCATTGATGAAGCAGCTGAAGATGGTTGGGCCTAGGACACTGCCCTGAGGAACTCCTGCAGCAATGTCCTGGGGCTGAGATGATTGGCCTCCAACAACCACTACCATCTTCCTTTGTGCTAGGTATGACTCCAGCCACT
The DNA here is from genome assembly GCF_035084215.1 of Heptranchias perlo. NCBI lineage: Eukaryota > Metazoa > Chordata > Chondrichthyes > Hexanchiformes > Hexanchidae > Heptranchias > Heptranchias perlo. Next base: position 126,470,497 of record NC_090328.1, on the reverse strand, counting down.
GGAGAGTTTTCCCCCTGATTCCCATTGACTTCAATTTTACTACGGCTCCTTGGTGCCACACTTGGTCAAATGCTGCCTTGATGTCAAGGGCAGTCACTCTCACCTCACCTCTGGAATTCAGCTCTTTTGTCCATGTTTGGACCAGGGCTGTAATGAGGTCTGGAGCCGAGTGGTCCTGGCGGAACCCAAACTGAGCATCGGTGAGCAGGTTATTGGTGAGTAAGTGCCGCTTGATAGCACTGTCGACGACACCTTCCATCACTTTGCTGATGATTGAGAATAGACTGATGGGGCGGTAATTGGCCGGATTGGATTTGTCCTGCTTTTTGTGGACAGGACATACCTGGGCAATTTTCCACATTGTCGGGTAGATGCCAGTGTTGTAGCTGTACTGGAACAGCTTGGCTAGAGGCGCAGCTAGTTCTGGAGCACAAGTCTTCAGCACGACAGCTGGGATGTTGTCGGGGCCCATAGCCTTTGCTGTATCCAGTGCACTCAGCCGTTTCTTGATATCACGTGGAGTGAATCGAATTGGCCGAAGACTGGCTTCCGTGATGGTGGGGATATCGGGAGGAGGCCGAGATGGATCATCCACTCCGCACTTCTGGCTGAAGATGGTTGCAAATGCTTCAGCCTTGTCTTTTGCACTCACGTGCTGGACTCCGCCATCATTGAGGATGGGGATGTTTGCAGAGCCTCCTCCTCCCGTTAGTTGTTTAATTGTCCACCACCATTCACGACTGGATGTGGCAGGACTGCAGAGCTTTGATCTGATCCGTTGGTTGTGGAATCGCTTAGCTCTGTCTATAGCATGTTGCTTCCGCTGTTTAGCATGCATGTAGTCCTGAGTTGTAGCTTCACCAGGTTGGCACCTCATTTTTAGGTACGCCTGGTGCTGCTCCTGGCATGCTCTTCCACACTCCTCATTGAACCAGGGTTGATCCCCTGACTTGTTGGTAATGGTAGAGTGAGGAATATGCCGGGCCATGAGGTTACAGATTGTGCTGGAATACAATTCTGCTGCTGCTGATGGCCCACAGCGCCTCATGGATGCCCAGTTTTGAGCTGCTCGATCTGTTCTGAATCTATCCCATTTAGCACGGTGGTAGTGCCACACAACACGTTGGATGGTGTCCTCAGTGCGAAGACGGGACTTCATCTCCACGAGGACTGTGCGGTGGTCACTCCTACCAATACTGTCATGGACAGATGCATTTGCGACAGGTCGATTGGTGAGGACGAGGTCAAGTAAGTTTTTCCCTCGTGTTGGTTCGCTCACCACCTGCCGCAGGCCCAGTCGATCAGCTATGTCCTTCAGGACTCGGCCAGCTCGGTCAGTAGTGGTGCTACCGAGCCACTCTTGATGATGGACATTGAAGTCCCCCACCCAGAGTGCATTTTGTGCCCTTGCTACCCTCACTGCTTCCTCCAAGTGGTGCTCAACATGGAGGAGGACTGATTCATCAGCTGAGGGAGGACGGTAGGTGGTAATCAGCAGGAGGTTTCCTTGCCCATGTTTGACCTGATGCCATGAGATTTCACAGGGTCCAGAGTCAATGTTGAGGACTCCCAGGCCCATTCCCTCCTGACTGTATATCACTGTACCGCCACCACTGGTGGGTCTGTCCTGCCGGTGGGACAGGACATACCCAGGGATGGTGATGGAAGAGTCTGGGACGTTGGCTGAAAGGTATGATTCTGTAAGTATGGCTATGTCAGGCTGTTGCTTGACTAGTCTGTGGGACAGCTCTCCCAATTTTGGCACAAGTCCCCAGATGTTAGTAAGGAGGACCTTGCAGGGTCGACTGGGCTTGGTGTTTTGCCGTTGTCGTGTCCGGTGCCTAGTGGTCCGTCTGGTTTTATTCTTATTATGACTTTTCGTAGCGAGATTTTACAACTGAGTGGCTTGCTAGGCCATTTCAGAGGGCAATTAAGAATCAACCACATTGCTGTGGGTCTGGAGTCACATATAGGCCAGACCGGGCAAGGACGGCAGGTTTCCTTCCCTAAAGGACATTAGTGAACCAGATGGGTTTTTACGACAATCCGGTAGTTTCATGGCCATCATTACTGATACTAGTATTTTAATTCCAGATTTTTATTTAATTAATTGAATTTAAATTCGCCAGCTGCCGTGGCGGGATTTGAACTCATGACTCTGGATTTTAGTCCAGGTCTCTGGATTACTAGTCCAGTAACATAACCACTATGCTACCGTACTACAGAATGGGCAGTATGATCACACCTAGATGAGATAATGGGCTAGATACTCTGAATTACCAACCATTTTGGGGGAGGTTTCGGGCGGTAAAATGCATCCTTAAAGGCTATCGCCACAAATCCACAACAAAAAAACTGCACTCGATTCCTCCTCCCAAAAAAATTGCTGATTCCCTTTAAGGTCTTCCACAAGCTTGTTATGCCACTTTTAAATGGGGCCAAATGGGCACAGCTAGCTCTCCCACCCATTCCCATCTATTATTGCACCAAACCTGCCTCAAATAATTACTGTCACTGTATAAAGTGTGGTAAAGTACAGGGTAAGATAATCAGATTTTAGGTTACAGCCCAAAGATACGTGACGTGAGAGAAGCAGATGGTAGTAATTATTTGAGTATATCGTGGAAGGTGTGCTACAGGGTATTCCTTTGGCAAATACCACATGGAGGAGACCATTTTGTGTACTATTATTGAAAGTAGGTGTTTCTTTATCTCCATAGTGATAGTTTTATTACTTTGGGATTTGAGTCAGGATTTTTACTGCTTCTTTTACTCAGCTCTGTTCTCAGCAGTGGTAAGCCAATGAAGGGCATTTTTCGAGTTTGCAAACCACCGTACATGGCCAATGAGGATCAGGAAGGAAATTGCACTGCGTTAATGGTGGTTTCACGTTGGTGAATTTTGCCGCTAACTGTCAATGGGAGAAGATCCAGGTTGGTTAGTCTGCGGCAAGTTGAGGGCTAATTATTTTTTTGAACTAAGCAAATTGATCAGAAAAGAACTGACAGCTGACTTGCCGGCAGAATATTCCACAAACAACTTCTGCATAAGGTATAAACCACCCTTTCTCATTGGGTTGGTAAAAGTTCACATGGAGTTGGCACGATGACACTGAGTACCATCTGCTCCCATAATGTAAACCATGAGGGAACGATAATGTAATATACAAGTATTTCTTGCTGCATTTAAGGGCTGTGGAGGTAAAATATTGCCCAAGAGATACAGACATGACTAACGGTGCCTTATTGTCTACTGGCCCATGCCAAAATTGTTACATTTAGGGAATAATATTTTACCATTTATAATCTCTGAAGTTTAATGAGTATTGCTATTATTATACCTTATCACTAAGAACATGTTTTATCTATAATGAAGAGTGGACAATAGTCTTTGTTTTGCGGTGTCAGTGAGAAATCATCTTACATTATTGTGTGAAGTCACTAATTAAGTTACAGCCCCTCAGTGCTAATTGGTAAATAGTGAAAACTGCTGTTTCGCCTTTAGGCCATAATAGAGAAATGTTGACAGCTTCTGAGGGCTACAGTGTATCAATGGTCACATAAGGTTTCTTTCATCATAATGCCTGAATTTGAAGTCTTATTTTAAATTTTCCTGTTTTACCAGCAACTTTCTACAGTGGAGGCCTGGCTGATACCAAGCAATAAATACTCACCCATCAAAAAACCTAACTTCCAAGGGAAACATTACACGTGTTGATGTGTAAATACTTACCTGATGTACCCATTTCTGCTTTTTTCACCGTTCCAGACTTTCTAGTCTGAACAATTCCACAACAGCTTCATTGGTGGTGTCAACACTTCCATCTCCTGTAAGCCACCACCATAACCTTTTGTACCATGTGATTAAAAGCTAGCTCCTACTTGATATCTTGGAAACATTTCCTGATCTCCTGCCATCTTCCACAGGTGTTGGACAAGGCATTGACCCAGTTGATGATATATCCCCAGGCTTGCTCTCTTACACATAGCTGTGGTAGAGAGCAGCAATATAGCTTCCTCCTGGTCAGTATCTCCTGCAAAATTAAATTTTCGTCTGCATCACTGAGAATGCACCTTTCTGGTTGATTTATCCATCATAGCTCTGAAGTTTGGGGGTCAAAACATCTGCATTTATGAAGATTTATCTTTTATAGGAGTTTAAAGACTTATTTCCTGTTACAGTATGATATTTATAGCCCTGTTGAAGAAAGAAATATATAGCACCTTTCACAACATCCTAAAACACTTTATAGTCAATGTAGTACTTTTAGAAGTGAAGTTAGTGTTGTAACATAGAAAACACAGCAGATAATTTGCACACAGCTCAAGTTTCTTGAGTGGGACTTGAACCCACGACTATCTTAATTTGAAGTAAGAGTGCTACCAACTGAGCCATTGCTGACACACATTGTTTGTTAAACTTTATCCTGGGGTGTTGAGAAGAAAGTTAGCACAATGTAATACACAATGAACCACATTGGAAGTTCGTTGGCATACAAAATTATTTTTTAGCCTCATTAGCCTCAATTTTGCAAGTCCAGCAAAATCAGAGCCATGCTTGCAGGTGGTGTGGGCTCATTCCTTTTATGATTTGGCTGGGTGGTGGTACTGATTGTCAAATTGGTATGGCAGGCTCCTTGCTTTAATTTCCATTTGCTCTTTGCTGAAAGAAAGCATGCAGAAAATGGATAGGCTGGTGCTGCAATTTTATGGGGAGGTGCAAAATTTTGCAAAGAAGCAACATTTTTCAAGAGCTGCACTTGCCATTTAAAGGGAGTGGACAGCTTTTTTAGCTGCAGGATTGGTTTGATTGCTGTGAGGAGGTGTGCATCTTGTCAGGAGGGAAGCGGGGAAGATTCCCTCCTTTTCAGACCAGACATTGGAGGTTCTGCTGCAAAAGGTGCAGTCAAAGGCCATCCTCCAATTGAATCAGATGTCCAAGCTGCATGAGTGGAGGTTGCAGGGCGAGTCAGTGCAATCTCCCAGGTCTGATGGACCCAGCAGCACATGCGGAGAGCACCTCAGATGGTGGCATGGTCCTTATTATATTTGGGCTTTGTTACTCTGTGGGGGTTTCTAATTGGGTTCATGAGCCATGAATGCAAAGAATAGCCCTGGTATCACAACTGTTATCAGTTGTTTCTCTTCAGACCATCAAATAATGTAGGCAGCATGGACTGTTGCATCATAAGTACATCATGGGTATTCCTTGGATAATAGGTGTTAATGGGCAGAGCAACATTTCTCTGGTTAGAAACCACCTCAATATTTATAGACTGGTATCTCGTTCTGCTCACATATGCATTCAGGTTGACATGTGGAGTCCTGATGGGTTCCATTCATAATGTCCTGGACTCCTGGTAAGCCTGCCATCCCAATAAAAGTTCTGTGCCCTTTCCAGTTGGTCCCTTCCTTCCATTGGAAAAACAATGAAGTTGTTTCCTAACAAGCTTGTCATCAATTACTTGCTTTACAGAAGTATGAACTGCAGACTTGGTTCTTTGGTAGATATCTCCTGCAGTGGCCTGAGTTAATTGTATCTAAGTGATTTATATCAATTAGTGTTAATTGTATTCAGGTAGTGGGTATCAATTGGGGACTCTCTTGTATCCATTTGCAGGAGGGAGCTTATCTAGGGGGTGCACAGTGTGTAATGGGATCTCTGTGAATAAAGGTTTGGAAGCAATTGAAGACCAGGCTCTAGTATTCTATCCTTCACCACCTGGCTATTCGACTTTTTACAGCCTCCAAGTATCCTGTTGCATAGAAGCTTATTCCATTGGGACCCTCACAGCTATGGGTAGAATGGACTTGGTCCTTGAAGTTGGCTGTAAGTCACCTTGTGGCATAGCTTGAGCACTGTGCCTGTAGTGAAGCAGAGGTTGCAAAGACAGGTGTCCTCCGTCATACCCAAGTAAGGATGTTGTGATCTATCAATACTGGTCCTTGGGTATTAATGGGAGTGAACAACCTAAGACTTTGTTGAACCTGGAGATTTTTGTTCACTCATCTAATTCGTGCACCACAACACAAACACCCAAAAGGATTCTCATCCTCCCCACATTTTTAGCTGCAACCTGCAATTGCAAACTCTACAGGAAAGGGTTGCCTAGCAAACTGAAGGCTTTAGCAAAAATGCAGGAATGCACAGGCCAAAAAAAAACTGCGCAAGATGTTAGGTATAATCGTAGATATGTGCTCACTGCTTAAAACAATGGAGGCCACCAGCAATTTAGACAATATAAATGCCAGCAGTGCTGTCTTTTTTGGTCCTGTAAAATTGTGCATTGCGAAACTCCATGCACCATGAACTGTGTGCTCAATGGCTGCCTACTTTTTGCAATCCGCACCCATCATAATGATGCTCCATGCTGCTGATTGAGTTTGTATTATGTAAAACTTACGCCATTGCATCAACAATTTTCCTTAATCCCAAGCTCCGAAGGGCTCTCTCTCTCCAGTGTGACATTTTCACTCCCCACATTAGCCACCCCTGTGGTTAACAGAGCAAGATCGACAGTTTAAAGACAATTTGTGATTTACGGTGAACGGATTTTATGCCGTGAACTCGCAGCTACCTATAGCTGTTAGCAAACGAGCTGGCAAGTTTTGTAATAAACTGCTTTTTAAGTCAGCTTGATTGATACATGTTTACTGACCTTTGCTGTACCAGAGCAGAACTTACAGTCATTTCATTGCAATTATATGTGGTGCCAGTGAGTTCAGTCAGATATCTCTCAGTCTGCTTAACCAGGCGTTCACGTATGTGTAAGCTTGAATGAGTCGAAAGAAAGTGCTGAGTGAATAGGAAACTATGATCTGAAATTGTTACATTGAGTAATACATTATTATGGTATAGTCTAAGGAGTCACATTGAAAAGGGATTGATGTGTGTATGCTGTTCGATATATTTCCTGCACTGATAAAACTTACTGCAGTGAGTTACAACTGGCTGCAGGTGGGGAATAAAATCCAGGCTGCCTCCAGAGCAAAACAGACTGCTGATCATTAACACATTTGCAAAAATTGGATGGTGGGAAGTAATCACATACTGGTTTAATTACAAAAATGTAATGAACTTGGTGAATTAAAGCATACCGCGGATGGTATGTGTTCCAAAAGAAACAAGAGAGATCAGGCTGAGTGTTGCACTGAGTCAAAACACTGCCCTCTTATCTCTGCTACCTTGTGTTGAATGTAACCCAAACTGATAAGATAATTGCTTCTTCTGTCAGCTGGCTGAAAAACAGCCAAGTGAACTGCGTCCGAGTGCAAAAACAACAACAACTTGCATTTATATTGTGCCATTAATGTAGTAAAACGTCCCAAGATGCATCTCAGTAGCGATTATCAAGCAAAATTTTACACCGAGCCACGTAAGGAGATATTAGGACAAGTGACCATAAGCTTGGTCAAAGAGGTAGATTTTAAGGAGCGTCTTAAAGGAAGAGAGAGAGGTATAGAGGAGGAGAGGTTTAAGGAGGGAATTCCAAAGTTTAGGGCCTAGATGGCTGAAGGAACGGACGCCAATAGTGAAGCGATTAAAATCGGGAATGCGCAAAAGGCAAGAATTGGAGGAGCGCAGAGATCTCGGAGGGTTTAGGGCTGAAGGAGGTTTCAGAGGTAGGGAGGGGTGAGACCATGGAGGGATTTCAAAACAAGGATGGGAATTTTAAAATCAGACCGGCAGCCAATGTAGGTCAGTGAGTACATGGGTGATGGGAGAACAGGAATTGGTGCGAGTTAGGATACAGGCAACAGAGCTTTGGATGAGCTCAAGTTTATGGAGGGTAGAAGAAGGGAGGCTGGCTAGGAGACCATTGAAATAGTGAAGGCATGGATGAGGGTTTCAGCAGCAGATGAGCCGAGGCAGGGGCAGAGACGGGCAATGTTACAGAGGTGGAAGTAGGTGGTCTTGGTGATGGAACAGATATGTGGTCGGAAGCTCATCTCAGGGTCAAATAGGATGCCAAGGTTGCAAACGGTCTGGTTCAGTCTCAGACAGTGGCCAGGGAGAGGGATGGAGTCGATGGCTAGGGAATGGAATTTGTGGTTTGTGGAGTTGAGTGCACTCAACACAATTACTAGTGTGTGTGATTCTGAACTGAAAGAAAGCAAGACTTGCATTTATATAGTGCCTTTCACGACCTCAGGATGTCCCAAAGTGCTTTACAGCATATGAAGTACTTTTGAAGTGAAGTCACTGTTGCAAAGTAGGAAACACAGCTGCCAATTTGTGCACAGCAAGGTCCCACAAACGGCAATGTGATAATGACCAAATAATTTGCTTTGAGGTGTTGGTTGAGGGATAAATATTGGCCAGGACACTGAGGAGAACTCCCCTGCTCTTCTTCAAAATAGTGCCATGGGATCTTTTACATCCACCTGAGAGGGCAGACGGTGCCTTGGTTTAACATCTCATCTGATAGACATCACCTTCGACAGTGCAGCACTCCCTCAGTACTGCACTGGAGTGTCAGCCTAGATTTTGTGTTCAAATCCCTGGAGTGGGACTTGAACCCACTCCAGGGACTTGACTGTAAGATCTGTTCATAATTTGGCACAAATTGCCACAGAAATCTAAGGGGGTATTAGATAGAATGGATATGTCACAAATCACAGTATGTGACACTCTTCTTAGGTGGCTTTCAAAATATATTGTTGGGGTAGAGTGAAGAGGGCATTGCCCTTCGTATTATGCCATTTCTGACCTTGGAATGTTTGACGCAAATCCTGGGTGCCTAAACTGGAAATTTGTTGCATTGCCACGTGGCATGCTTCACCTTGATGAACACAAAAGCTCACTAAAAGAGAGCAAAAAACGCATATTCATAAATTTTTCGAGGTTCCACGCCCGTAGCAGAAAATTGCTTGATGAGAGTGTTGATGGGAGAATTGGACATGGAGGTTAGCGCGGCCGATTTGCGGCACCCTCAATCAGGAGCACTGCGAATTGGAGACACTGACCTCCACACCTGATTCTGCAATCTGTGCCCCAGTCGAGTGAACCTTCACACCAGCCAATGTAACAATGGCCCAGATTTTTCTGCCAAAATAAAGGCGAGTTTAATGGCACTTGCCATTATTAACATGTAAATCGTCCAGCAACTTGTGGTGAGGAAGAGATACCTGGTGAATTATGAATCATTACAAGTTGCTGGACGTTTTGCTGTTAGCCTTGTGAAAAATAGGATAGGTTGCATGAGCAGAGACTAATCCAGAAACCCAAGAGACTCTCACAACCCAGCTCAGAAGCAAAGCATTCTAGAAATTGAGTCAGCTCATAGATTCTTTGGGATTGTTACAGGAGTGATTCAGATAAATTCTGAATGCAGATCAAGTGAGTATATCCATAAAGCTGCCAAGGAGGCTGTTGTGGTGGCATTCCTGCTGCTTCTTGTGGCAGAAGGATTGATGGGAGTGGTGACTACTGTGTTTGCATTAGTGATGATTGTCGCATCTTCTGCTATTCGTGCACCAGGTACTCGCTCATTGAGAAGAGAGCTAACAAGAGGCAAGGTTCTTTATCACCTTGAGAAATTAGACAGCCACCAACCCAGAAGCTCTTTGGTACGTATTCTAGCGGCTGGTTACAAAGCAATATCACCATTAGTTTGTAAACAACAACAACTTGCATTTAGATAGCACCTTTAATACAGTAAAACATCCCATGACACTTGACAGAACCGTTATCAAACAAAATTTGACACCGAGCTATGTAAGGAGATATTAGGACAGGTGACCAAAGGCTCATGCTCATTACCTCACCTGCCCATCCTATCAGATAGAAAATGACACATGTTGCATTAAGCTATAAATCACAGAGCAGAGAGAATACACAAAATAACGCCGTCCCTCAACCCAACCTAAAATATTCAGAGGGCTTTTACTTCTCAATTTGGCTTATCTGAATATATTATCACATACATTCCAGGCCATTTAAATCTTGCAAGTGGTCGGCAATGCAAAATTCACTGTCCTAAAGAACTGAATGCCAAAAATGCATTCATGACACAATATGAATGTATGTATATAAAATTTGTGCCGTTTGTCAATTGTGTATGAATGCATTGAAATATAATTTAATTTACACAACAGTTGTATAGTAAACGGCTTCTTAAGTCATCTCGTCCGAATGTGTATTTATTGATCAAATTCCACTGTCTATATTGTCTATGTACAGAAACATTTATTTTAAAAAATGATTTTTAAAAGTTAGTGTCCATAAAAGAAATCCTTTAGTAAATGAGTTGATCATTATCAACCTGTTTACAGTGCTCACCCTAGAGAAAGGCATTGGATTCTTCATAAACATATGGAGCAGGAGAGAAGCTCTTCCATGAACCAACTTTATTATTCCCTTCTTCCATCTGGGTGATAAATCTTTCAGTTTTGAACAAATTCCCCAAATTAGCATGTGACAGTTCTCCCATATCAAGGAAAAAATTAATTCATAGAATTAACAGCTCAGAAACAAGCCTAACCAGTCTATGCTGGTGTTCTTATGTTCACACGAGCCCCCTCCCACTCTATTTACTTCAGCTCACCCGATCAGCATATCCTATTCTTTTCTCCCTCATGTACGTACCTAGCTTCCCTTTTAATGCATCTGCGCTAATTGTCTGAACCACTTCGTGTGGTGGCAAGTTCCACATTCTTACCACTCTCTGATTAAGAAGTTTCTCTTGAATTCATTATTGGATTTATTAGTGACTATTTTATAGAGAACAAATTCATGCATAGAACAAAAGCCAGACTGTATTCAGAAAGGCGATGCATCTGGAATGATAAAATGCAGTAAACAGAATAACTCGACCCTCCCTCCAGCAGTAATTATTTTGAAGTACTGCATTTAATCACTCAAGTCTGCTGTTGGAGAGGGTGCCTTCATCTTAACATTGCCAATTAGTACAATTCCTTGCATGAAGCAAACTACACTAACTGAACATTGCTGGGCAATTTTCTAGGACCACCATTTGAGTCAACGAGAATTTGGATCAGATATTAAAACCCATGCTTCATAATTTAATGTTTGTGTGATGGAGAGATCGTGGCCCTGAAATTAAATCATGCCAAGCCCATTTTTCAGGTGCGAAACGGTCGCATAAGGGTCCAATATGGTGGGTGGCGTGCGCATGCCCATCCTGCGCTAGAAGTACACTGCCTGCCATATTGGATTGGGCTTCTCCTTAGGCATTCAGGTCGAGGGCCGGAATTATTTAAGAAGCTCATTATAATATTTAAATAAGGGCACCATGCTGGTTGTAGGACCCTTTTGTGAAATTGGCCTGTCCCCGCCCCTGATTCACCATGTGATAAACTCGGCCAGCAAGTCATGCCATTAACAGTCAACAAGGACCCTGCAGGAATGCTATTTAAAGGACTCATCTACTCCATGCTGGTTTGTCATCTTAGACTGTTGGTTAACTTCTGGGCCATCTTTTTGTCTGTATACTCTGTTCTATGACTGACTTTGTGAGTTCTGGGAACAACTTTGTGCTGGTACAGGAATGCTTATCTGCCTTGCAAATATTTTATTTCACTCATTGGTGGTCTGGTAGGTCTTCCTTTGGGGCTGGAGGGTGAGGGGAAGCACCAAAGAAGTCAGCAGCCAGCAGGAGCAGGTGGAAGGAGGGAGGAGGGCACTGCACAGGAGGCCCTACCCACAGCGCATCATCTACAGGGAATACTTCTCAACCTGACTCAGGAGCAATGTGTGAGGTGCCTGCACCACCAAGGAAGCTGTCACTGAGCTCAGTCACCTGCTACAGTCACAACTGAAGCCCCAAACCAGGTCATGGACCCCGTGGCCCTTAATCTTTATGCCAGGGGTCGTTCCGGGCTGCAGCAGGTGACATTAGCAACATCTCGCAGTTTACTGTTCACTGATCCATCAGGAAGGTGACCGACAGTCCCTACTCCAGGAGGAACACTTACATCTCCTTCTCCATGGACCAAGGGAGGCAAGACAAGAGAGCATTAGGCTTCACATGCATTGCAGGCTTCCCCAGGGTCCAAGCGGTCATAGACTACACTCACATTGCCTTCCTTGCCCCCCATTACCAGCCTGGCATCTTCTTAAACACAAACCGACACCGCTCACTCATAGCCCAGCTTGTTTGTGACCACAGGCAGCACAAAATGCAGATCTGTGACCGCTTTCCTGGCAGAAGCTATGATTCATTCATCCAGCGCCAGTCCTGTGTCTACCTTGATTCTAAGTAGACCACCAAGTCAGAGGCTGGCTACTTGGTGACAAGGGAAAGCTTGCCCATACGTGGCTCATGACTCCCGTCAGGAAGCCAGGCACAGACACAGAGCAGGCCTCCAATGAGAGCCATACTGCCAATAGAAATGTCATTGAGCAGACCTGTGAGCAGTGTGCTTAAACAACGGTTCTGCTGCCTGGACCGTTCTGAAGGAGCTCTGCAGTACACCCCTGACCTTATATACAAATTTGCGGTGGTTTGCTGCATGCTGCATAACTTTGCTACACAGATAGACCAGCCCTTAGCACCACCTGGGCAGGAAGAAGTGGAGGAGAAGGAGAAGGAGGAGGGAGAGCAGCAAGAACAGGAGCAGCATCGACCACCAGTGTTCCTAATTGCTGGAGCTCTCAAAGAACAACTAAAGCAAGAGGGCTCCACCTGAACCATCCCTCCCCTCCCCAATACACCTGTAGTGCCGCCATGCTTATAACCACCATCCTCACAACCACCATCCGATTGTCTTCCTTCAGTCCAGCCTCATAAGTCTTGCCTTCACTTGACTACAAATATTGCACCAACACCAAATCCAGAACAAAAAACTTTACTCCAACAACTCAATTCACATTTGTATGGTAGTTAACTTGCTGAATTAAGAATCATCCTTGTGAAAACCCTGTCTGCCTTGTGTACTCATTTCCTATCCTAGTGCTCCTCTGAAGTGCCTCCCCAGCGGCTACAGCTTGGGAGGTGGAAGGCTGCTGAGCTTCTATTGAGGACACTTCAGATAGCCATGGTGGGCGACCTCGAGAAGCTTTGTGTCTTGAGAGCCCTGCTGCAGACTACTGCATCTCAGTGTGGGCCGGGATAGTCTGGTCCAGCTGGCTGTGTTGCACTGACAAAGGCACTGGATGAGTAAATGGCAAGGGGGCAGGCATGCTGAGATCCTGAGAAAGGACAACAGGTGCCTCTACCATGGAGCCAATGCCAATATTTTGGAGCTCAGCACTCCTCCTGTTCAATGTGAAGTGCAGGAGTGAGGTGGTGTTCTGTAAGCCCCTGTCAATGCTGGACCCCAGAGCCAAGATGGCAGCAGTCTGAGCTTCCATGACAGCAGTATGAGCTGTCACCAGAGGCTCCATCATGGTGGACCCCACTGCCATGTTCATGGAGCTGTCTGCTCTCTGAGAATGTTGAAAGTAGGAGGTACAGAGTGTGTGAGTAGGAGGAGAAGGAGGTGGAGTGAAGTGTGGTGCAGTGATTCTAGGAGAGTGAAGGGAAGTGAGGAAGAGAAGTGTTGTGAGTAATGGGGCTGCTGATGGTGCGGGTGTGAGGAGCGAGTAATTGAGGTGAGAGGAAAAATTGTTACCTGAACAACTCTGGTGAGGTTATTGATGTTTTTGTGGCATTGCAGCCATGCCTTGAGAGTTAAGCTCCTTGCTTCACCTCTTCAGACACCTCTTCCCACTGCCTGCGATGGTGTTACCTGGCGGGCCTTCTGCAGCCACCCCCACCCCCCTCAACAGGAGGAACAGGATCTCCCTCCTCCAGTTGAAATCCTGGACTAGGGCCTCCAACGCTGCATCGGAGAATGTAAGTCCTCTCCATGGAGCTCTTGCAGCTACTTTTCACCTTTCAGAAAGTTTCCTGCTGTCTGTAGCCACAATGCACTTCCCCTTTAAGAGGTGCAGGCTACCTTTAAGTGGCATCAGAGACGTCCGATTTTCCAACACCCCCCCGCCCAAAACAGGCACATAGCCAATAAAGAGTGTGGGCAGCACAGGCTTAATGCCTCATTACAATGAGGTCCGAGCACCAATTTCCCGTGGTCCTTCTGACCACGTGAACAGGCACATGTAGCACATGCCCCACCCCAGGTGCACTCGTTTTTGGGCACAATCGAACATCTAGGCCTGTGTGAGTCAGAGAGCGCAGTTCAGCCCCTTGGCTTTTGAAGGATGCATAACATAGGGCAATCAGAAAGAAAAAAGAGGGCAAGCAGATTAATAACATTCTCCAGAGTCATTCAGAAACATGCTTATCCGTCTTCCAATGTCTATACTGCGCACCAAGCAGCATATCACTACCATTCTTCAGGGGGTATTGTAGAATCAAAGCATGGCAAATGAGTAGGCAAGTGTCTTCTCAAGAATGTTCCAGTTCTCGAATGTATGTCATTACATGCTGTATGATGAAGTGTATTGGGTTGTATCAGGTGCCATGAGGTACCTTTCAAAGGGTGGCTCCATAAATCCAAGGAGTCAACCATCCCACTTGGCTTCACCCTGGAATAAATGGGGAATCCATGATTTCTTTAAGATATGGCCGTCATAGGCACTGTCAGGATGTCATGCATTCACATAGTGGTCACAGGCCATTTGGCCATTGATTGAATGGTATACTTTTCAGTTGATGAATGTTGCATAGGGGCTTCAGTGGTAATGTGGGTAGTGATGCAGCCCTGGGAGCTTCACGTCTTCTGAAAAAGCCTGTTAGCCTTTCTTGCTGCCACTGCAATTCAATATTGATTTTAATGTATTTACTAGTATGTTGGAACAGAGCCTGAGTAATGCAGTAATGAACTACAAACTGACTTATCTTTTTCAAATCTCCTGCCATCGCCTGAAAGGAGCCAATGGCAAAATAATTGAGTGTCATTATTAATTTCACTGCAGCTGGCAGCAACCTGTAGATGTTGCTGCTTGGTTGCAGGAGATGACACAATTCATCTATGGCTTTTTTGGTGAGGTGTCACCTCCTCACAAACTGATCCTTGGTAAGACCAAGATAAATGTGTTGTTGTTAGTCGACATGTTGCCTGAGGTAGCAGTGATGTCATGATGATCCATCTCCTACGTTCCCTACTAATCATCTCCTCTCTACTCCTTTCTCGGTATGTTCAGCTGTTGCTCAGTGGATAGCACTCTTACCTCTAACAAGTAGAAGGCTGTGGGTTCAAGTCCCACTCCAGAGACTTGTGCACATAATCCAGGCTAATACTTCAATGCAGTTCTGAGGGAGTGCTACACTGTTGGAGGTATGAGTTTTGGATGAGACATTAAATCAAAGCCCCATTTGCCCTCACAAAGGTTCCTATTTTGATGAAAAGCAGGAGAGTTCTTCCTGGTATCTTGGCCAATATTTATCCCTCAACCAACTTCACTAACTAAAAAAACAGATTTACTGGTCCTTGCCACATTGCTGTTTTTGGGATCTTGCTGTGTGCAAATTGGCTGCCACGTTTCTTACATTACAACAGTGACTACATTTCAAATGTACTTCATTGGCTGTAAAGCACTTTGGGATGTCCTGAGGTCATGAAAGGCGCTATGTAAATGCAAGTCTTTCTTTCTTTCAGCAAAGTGAGCATTGCTGATACACCCATGCTACAATGTGAACTGAAACAATTGAGTCACCCATTACAATACCTCCTGCTGTGCTCTATTCTCTACCTCAGTCAGTGCTTTCCCCACTACCTTAACACTACATTAACATGAACATTGTTAATGCAATGTGGGCTGAAAAATAATTGTGAGTACATTTTCATACTTGCTTTAATTGGTGTCTGACAAGCTTTTCACAAGCCACAAAACTATTTTACTGGCTCGGTGTGCTAATATTAGTTTGGTTCAGTTCCAGGAGGAATTTTATGAACTTGGCAAATTTTGTGTTGATGCTCCATTAATGCTGACTCACCAAATTACTGCACATAAATGCACACTTAGTGCATAAATTAGTTTTAATGCATAATTTCACTCCCTCAGTTCCAAATTAGGGGCAGTTTCGTACTTTGGATTATTCCCTAAATAACAGAGTTGGCACTTCCCAAATTAATATTGCATAGAACCATATAGTCATCAGAGAGAGGAAATCTTCATTCTAACAATCCGATTTGGATTGAAACCTAGGTGTTAGCAGTGAAAGGAATGTGTGTTAATCCATTGCCCTGTCTATTCTCTGTGGTGATTTTAACTTTAAAATATTTACATTTCATCTTGTTATAATCCATGTAAATAGAAGTACCAAGATATTACATAGTGAGATGAATATAATATTTATTCTATTCAGGAGGCTGACTTGTATAATTTATTCAGGCCTTTTCAGCCTTCGTGGCTCTACAATCTGAAACTTTCTTCCTAAATTCCCTTCATTTTGTTACCCCTCTTCAAAAGCATTCTCAAAACTTACCTTTTCAACCATACCTTTGTTCATCTCTCCTAATTCTTCTCCTACTTTTGCTTGTTGCCTGTCCTGCTTCTGTGAAGTGCCTTCGGATGTTTATTATATGGAAGACATTATATGAATGCATTTTGTTGTTTGTTGGATTGCAAATTACAGGGTCAGAAAGCCGCGGCTGTAGATAAGCCTATCTCTAGGCAGATCAATCCTATTATATCAACTTATTGTTGTGCTGCATCTAATCAGAAATACATGGAGGGAACACAAGCAAAAACATTAATATTAATAAATTATTTGCAGGAGTGTATTTTGTCATCTCCTTATTTGTATACCATGTGCTTATGTGCATGTGAATAAATGCCTGCAATGATAACTTCTGTGCTCTCCATCTGGTAGCACTGCCATTGTTGGAAGGTGGTCTGTTGATTCTGGACTTTCATATTGTCCATAAGGAATGTTGGAATGCTCAGTGCCATTCCTTGATAGTGGAGTATCAAGCTAAGGAATTTGCTATAGAGGGTTCTCTGACTTTCAGTGTGTCACCAAAAGAAATGTGGACAGAGCTGCGTGATATCAGGAACAAGCTACTACTATGAGCACCAATATCCTGTCGCTGATAGTGAGCATCTTCTCACCACTGCCACTGATCAATCTGAGAATAAATAATGTGCAGCTTTTAAAGTGAGAAAAATTGTTGATTCTATTCCTTCTCCAAGGCTATCTATCCCTAATGGCACACATTCCTGACTGTTTGAGTTTGTATGTTTTCAGTCCAAGATCAGTTGGTGTTTTCTTCCTTTTTTTAAACCAATACCATTGCATATCCTTGGTCTGTATGCACATTGACCTTTTACTGAATCCAAAAGGAATATTTATGTGCACAAGCACTCAACTGTATTGCTTTAATGACAAGAATATGCTTTAGAAGAAGCTGTTGAGTAGCAGAATCCCCTCTCTGCAACATCCATAACACTCCATAAACAGAGGAACAAATCAAAACGCCTTGCTTATTGGCATTTAGTTTTCAGCTGCTTGAAACATCCTTTATCCATTGCACAATGTTTAACATTTGCATTACAACAGTGACTACACTTCAAAAGCGCTTTGGGACATCCTGAGGTCGTGAAAGGCACTATATAAATGCAAGTCTTTCTTTTTTTTATTGTATGTGATCTAACTTTATGCAGTAACTCATAACAATTGTTTTCTTATGTGCTGCTATGCTCCAAAGATAAAGTTACTCTCCAGGTGGCTCTCCTGAGGCAAATGCAGTATCCAGTGACAAACTGAGCTATGCAGATCAGGTAGGTCCCAGATTAGATCACTGAGTTCAGTTGGCTGATTTCAGGCTGGTTGTGGTAGGAATGATTTGGCCTTAGCTCCCCAACAAGGGAGAGGGGAAAAACATTCGGGTTTCCCTATCCTGATCGCTGTTCAGCAACTCAAGCTGGAAAGTTCATGGGGGTGATTCTTACTCCGAGCCGGGTACCCCGTGTCCCCGCAGATATTTGCGTGGGGAATCCGGAAGCGAACTGAGTGCGTCTCGGTATCCGATCGCAACTAAATTGAAGGTGAGTATTTGAGCTTCCCATGCACCAGGCAGCCAGATTGACAGACTCCATTGCCTGTTGAGCATGAAAGGAGCTGCAAATCTGAGGGTATTGGGGGGGGGGTGGGGGGCGAGGGAGAGAGAGATCATCAGGCTTGGAAAAAATCAAGGGGGGAGGAGGAGAAGGGACATGGATGACATCGGTGGGGGGGGGGGGGGGGGTCAGCCAGCATTGGACATCGGGGGGAGGGGGTGTTCAGGTCACAGGGGGTCTATCATCGGGGGAGGTACCCAGTTGGGGGGGGGTTGGTCGATCGCAGGTGCCCTTTCGGCCAGGTGAGCTTGTTGAGCCTGGATGAAGCACTGATGCTCCTCCGGGCCCACATGCAGTGCAATAAAGGCACTCATTTAATGGAGCCGGCCCTTCCCGTCTACTTTCACCTGCTGTGAATCGGAAGTGATGGGAAACCCGAACAGGTAAGGTTAAATTCAGTTAAGTTTTCCAATACACAAAATATTAAGTACCTCAAGTATTTCAATGAGGTACATTGCCCTTTAAGTATTGGCCCGCTAGCTTTAAGTGGGAGTGGGACTGCCTAGTATCTGCTGTGCGCACGCAGACAAACCTGCCTGGGTTAAACCCAGAAGTGGACGTGTTGGAGCCGAGATGCGGCCCCGCTCCAAATATCTACTATTTTGACTGCCACCTGCCCCAACCCACCTGTTCTTGGGGGTTAAAATTACCCCCATGTGTCAGGTAAGGACAGGCTAAACTGTGATGCCTTCCAGAATCAAATAGCCTCCTGATCCTCATTGTCTAGGCTCAATTATGAGGAATGATCACTTCTGGTACTCATAGAACCATGCATCAGTGATGACAGGAGAGGGGAAAAGATTGCAAAACAATACTTAGAAACAAAGTATATTAGGTAACATTTGTATTTCAGATCTAATACATTCAAGGTGCATAAAATAAAAATATTGTAATGGTTGGAACCAACAATAACATCGGGAGCAATGGAAAACCCGAACAGGCAAGGTTCTGAGTTATTTTAATATCAGTGCTCTTTAATTTTTTGCAGATGCTATATTTTGGAAACCTTTCATTTTCTTCTCTCATCCATATCCTATCACAAACATTCCCTCAAAATTCCCTGGTGTCCTAAGTACTTTGAAGAAAGACATTGGACATGTTTTATCTACTATCTTATTTAAATTTACATTAAAAACAGCTACAAATGAAAAAAATCTTTATAAGTAGTTGATGGAAGGGTAGCACAATAAGAACAAACATGATACACAATATTGATTTCCTGGTTGCTATATAGTTTGAAATGTTAATGGGAGTACATTTTTAATGAAGTAATCATTACATCACTCACAATTTAGTAAGACTGGACATGATCTACTAGTATTATGATCTGGTACAATGAACTGTAATACAGATGATTTATGGTTTCAAACATAAAAGGTCACAGGAACAGTGTTTTGATAACAGTAAATCTTTGTACAGTATCAAGGACAGATTTTAATAGAGTCATATTTCATTTTTTTATATTGTCATGCTATATTTGACAGCCTATATGTTCTGGTATGACATGATATCACACTGGTATGATATACATTGCATCTTAACACTATGGATTTCCATAGATCTCAGATGCTACTATGGCACTGTATTTACTCTGCAGCCATCAGTGGCTGTAGAAACAATCCTGCTGTTCCCAGAACACAAACTAATACAAATACCCACAGGAATATCCTGTCAATTACCATTGCCACATACTTCCAATCATCTTCCACCTGCAAAACACAAACAGAGCACCGTATTACCTACCCACTTCTTTCAAATACAGATAATTAATACCACCCTCCCCATGCTTAGCTTTTGAAGGGGTGTTGAGTTTTGGTAATGGAATATAGGACATGGGACAGGACAAATTGATTGATAGAGATATGGAAAAACCAAAAGCAACTATATATATATATAAATAAATAAATAAATGAGAGAGAGAGAGAGAGAGAGAGTATTTTTTGTGTCATTTTATTATTGAAAATAACCTGATGTGCCTGAGGTTCTATATCCGAAGTCTTATCCTGTAACATCATCCAACACAAGGCATTACTTTAATGAAAATACACGGTATTAAAGAAATAAATTGGTGAATTGCAAACAAATCAGTATCAATGAAGTATATTAAAGGATAGACACTGTTGTAACGTAGAGAAACACAGCAAGGTCCCACAAACAGCAATGAGATAAATGACCAGAAATAATCTGTTTTTGGTGGCAGTGGTTGAGAGATACATATTGGCCAGCTCATTGGGAGAAGTCCCCTGCTCTTTCGTGCCATGGGATCATTTACCACCTGAGAGGGCAGATGGAGCCTCGGACTCACATCTCATCTGAAAGACAGCACACCTCCGACAGTGCAGCATTCCCTCAGTACTGTCAGCCTAGATTACGTGCTCAAGTCTCCGGAATGGGGCTTAACTCACATGCTTCCTGGTAGTGTGTCTTACAAAAGTGGAAGCTATATTCTGGGAAAGGGATGTCTGCTTCAGTTATACTTCAGGTACAGTTTGACACTTGTACCAGTTTTAAGAATGGTGAGAATCACCAATCTGAATTATACTGTTCTCTAGTCAGGAGGAAAGTAAGATTCTGTGCATGTGTACTTAAATCCACATCCAGCGTTCTTTTGACTGTTCTCTAGCTGACAGATGCTCTTTTGTCATTACAAACTTAAGGGAGATCCAGTAGATTATTACAATCTAAAGGAAGATCCAGTAGATCATTACAAACAAAAATGATGTGCTTTTTAAAATGTAAAGGTTGGCTTTCCATCTGTGCAGTTATACTGCAAATAGAGCCAAACTAAAGTGATGGGACTGGGCACCTTTTCTGGGTCATTACACAGTCCAAGCAAATTGCTGAAGTGACGCTGGTTCAGTTGCAACTGAGCTTCAGAAAAAAACACTGCACTCAAACAAAATGAGCAGTACAGCTCCACTGCTAACTTTAAAATAATCGTGTGGTATAACCGCACAACCAACTTTTCAAAAATGGGATTTAATTTGTCGATGGATCAGAAAAGGAACACCGTCATCAATCCCTCCGCCCTGACTCTGTGAAAACCTTCGTCAGGTGCTGCCTGTAAAGTTATTGCTCGCAAGTTGGATTTACTGGTCTGTTTAATTGTGCCATCTCTTGGTTTGGTCAGACTTATTCATATGTACCACAGTTCGCAATCAACCGCAAAGTGACTTTAAGGATAGTATTGAGCTGTGTTTAATTGGATACGTTAATGGGTGAACCAAACAAAACAGTTCAGTTCTCCTTTAAGACCAATGCTCTTTTCTTATTAACGTCAGAGTCTTATTAAATGTAGAGAACCCGATTAATCCAATGTTTAGATGAAAACAAGCCATAGTCTTTGGTACCTGCTGCAAACTCTGTTCCCTAGGCACCGACTCCATCCCTCTCCCTGACCACAGTCTGAGGCTGAACTAGACCTTTTGCAACCTTGGTGTCCTATTTGACCCTGAGATGAGCTTCCGACCACATATCCGCTCCATCATCAAGACCACCTACTTTGACTTCCGTAACCTCGCCCGTCTCCGCCCCTGCCTCAGCTCATCTGCTGCTGAAACCCTCATCCACGCCTTTAATACCTCCAGATTAGACTATTCCAATGCTCTCCAGTCTGGCCTCCCATCTTCCATCCTCCATAAACTTGAGCTCATCCAAAACTCTGCTGCCCATATTCTAACTCGCACCAAGTCCCGTTCTCCCATCACCCCTGTGCTCACTGACCTACATTGGCTCTCAGTCCAGGAAGGCCTCGATTTTAAAATTCTCATCCTTGTTTTCAAATCTCTCCATGGCTTTGCCACCCCCCTATCTCTCTAACCTCCTCCAGTCCTACAACCCTCTGAGATCTCTGTGCTTCTCCAATTCTTGCCTCTTGCGCATCCCTGATTTTAATCGCTCCACCATTGGCGGCCGTGCCTTAAGCTGCCTAGGCCCTAAGCTCTGGAATTCCCTGCCTAAACCTTTCGGCCTCTCTCTCCTCCTTTAAGACGCTCCTTAAAACCTACCTCTTTGACCAAGTTTTTGGTCATCTGACCTAATACCTCCTATGTGGCTCGGTGTCAAATTTTGTTTGATAATCGCTCCTGTGAAGCACCTTGGGATGTTTTACTATATCAAAGGCGCTATATAAATGCAAGTTGTTGTTGTTGTTGAAAAACATGAGAAAGAAAACTAGAGTTGCCCGCATTTTCTTTTTGTTTTAAATTGAAGTGCCCTATTCCCATTACCTGAAAAAATATGCAGATGCAAGTTAGCTACTGAAGGCCTTTTATACTGGCTTGCTCTAAAAGATGTCAGCAGTACTGAGGGAGTGCTGCACTTTCAGAGGTATGTCATTTGGATGTGTCCTTAAATCCTGTCTGCCCTCTCAGGTGGAAATAAAAAATCCCACGGCACTATTTGAAGAGCAGTGAAGTGCTTAACGGTGTCCTGGTAAATATTAATCCCTCAGCCAACATCACTAAAACAGATTATCTGATCATTTATCTCATTGCTGTTTGTGAGACCTTGCTGTGTGCAAATTGGCTGCTGCATTCCCCTACATTGCAACAGTGACTACACGTCAAAAGTAATTCACTGGCACAAGTAAAGTGCGTTGGGATGTCCTGAGGTCGTGAAAAGCACTTTTCTTTACAAGCTCTTTCTTTAAAAGGTACAGAAAATGCACAATGCAAACAGATCGAAATATAGTAAGAATTATTTTAATCAAGGTCAATGGGCAAATGTGTTTATATAACATGTGTGTGTTTATATAACAAAAGTAGGGATGGATTGTAAAATTTTACTCTTTTGTGGCATTTTCACTGTTTACTTCATTGTTCATCTTGCAATTGCATAATTTAAACGGTTAATGCTATTCATTGGACTGTAACATTCCCACCTTCAGCAATTATAACACCCCGAGGACCAATCTAACAGTGGCTGCAGCTTTTTGTTTTCCTTGGTGACGTGCAATAATTAAATAGACCTCATAATATTTGACACAAAAAGAGCCAGCTCGCCCACATTAACCCCATAAATACCGGCCTTCTCACTATTTGAATTAGCGAATGATCAGTACATTTCACAGAAAGCAACATTGATATCACGACTTATAGAAGCAAAAATCCAAACAAAAAGTTAAAATACCTGATTTCGTAATGGAGTTTGCCAAGAATAAGATATAAATACATAAATATAAAAATAAAAATATAAAATAAATATAAAAAATACAAATACATAAAAGATATAAAGATGTGAATGCAGACAGGGGATGGTGGATGTTTGCACTGATTAATGCAGCAGTAGTTTAATCTCTCCATTCTGATGGTGACTTAAATCATGGAAATAAAACGGTAGTGGGTTATAGATATCTGTGTGCATTTTAGCCTGCTTTTGGAGCTGAGGGAAGATTGCGAGGGACCATTTGCAAGGAGGCATTTCTAATATCCATCAACGATACTAAAATTACTCACCACTTGATAACATTACTGTGACACGTACTGCTATTTTTTTTTAAGTAATCTGTATTTTTTTTCTTTCCCTATGGTTGAATTTTGTCTTTGGCGACTGGACTCCTTTTCAGGTACTTAGGTCATTGAGACTTCCCATTGGAATAATAACTCCTATGGGTGAGAATGTCTTCCTGCCTGGGATAAAATTAATTTCTTCCTCAGTAGTCAATGAGAACACATGGTGGCTGAGATATGTGAGTTTATGTACATTAAAATCTGCCTAAAATGCTAATGTGTGTATAAGTAACGCTGAAGTGATACTGCCCTAAGACTGTAAGAGGTATATGGTGATGTGGGCAATGTTGAGGGATATTGTCAAAGTTTGACTGAAAGGTGCAAAGGGCATTTAATTTGCAGCTAGGAAGCAAAACCACGGGGCTATTGAGAGTACAACAACCATATTGCTTGACCATTAAGTGGAGGCAGACTGAGGATCTCTACCTACCTCTCTGGCTGCATTCTGGCTCTTTGTGTTTTCTGCAATGTATTTGACGCTCTCTATAGCCTGTCGGATTTCAGGCGAAAGAACTGAGACAGCCAGCAAAGCGTCGAGTGACTGAGGACTGATGTGTCTGCCCAGGTTACAGGAAGCTGCGTCACTGGGCTCTTTACAATACTGGCAGGAGCATTTTGGCTGGTCTTTTGCCAACTTGTAGTCTCTGTATTCCAGATAGTTGGTACAGTCTGTTTGGGGACAGTTATCTTTCCTTTGCCTGCTCCTTAATTTTTCAGCTTGCTTTTCATCTAAAGGCCTTCTCATCAGCATCACTCTGGGTAAGAAGTGCAGAAAGATGCTCCGCACCCACTCCGGCATGATGTGAGTGGTGGGAGTTCGATAGTGGACATTCAGGACAAAGACTGTTATAACGATGGAGAGAGTTACGAAGATCATTGTAAATAAGAGGTACTCGCCAATCAGAGGAATCACCAGAGAGGTGGAAGGGATAGTTTCAGTGATGACCAGCAGAAATACCGTCAAGGAGAGGAGGACTGATATACACAGAGTGACCTTCTCCCCACACTCAGAGGGCAGATAAAAAACTAGAACAGTTAGAAATGATATCAACAGGCAGGGAATGATCAGGTTGGTGGTGTAAAACAAGGGCAGTCTTCGTATGTAGAATGAATATGTGATGTCCGGATAAATCTCTTCACAGCAATTGTACTTAATGTCATGTTTATATCCAGGAGCGTCTATGATCTCCCATTCGCCACTCTCCCAAAAGTCTTTCAGATTTACTTTGGATCCTATGATTGCTAGGTCAATCTTGGCTTTATCGTAGGTCCAGGATCCAAATTTCATCGAACAGTTCTGATAGTCAAAAGGAAAATAGGTGATGTCCATCGGACAGGAGCTTTTGAAAATAGCAGGAGGTATCCAGGTAACGGTGCCATCATACTTGAGTAGTGCTTTGGTTTTGTCTTCAACTTGGAAATCTCCTATCGCGCTGCAAAGGCAAAGGGTCCAAAAGTAGTCAGTGCATCTAGAAAATATCTGGAGAAACACTGATTAAATACTCCCATCAGATTACAGAGCTAGTGCCCTTTTAATGGTCACTTGAAACTCACTTGTTATACAGCACAATGTCTGGTTTCCATATCTTGTCAGACGGAACTCTGATGTATTGGATCCCATCATAGTCAACTGGATTCCATCGCAATTTGTAATCGTTCCAGATCTGTTAGAATAATTCAGTACCCAGGGAAGAATGGAAACACTGCATTCATTTTAAATATATGCAATGTTGTTTTATCAACAGCAAAAGTATTTATTATGCATGGCCCACTATTAATTTACTGAAATGTTTTAATACTAGATTTACTCTGCTATACACACAACAGTCATTAAATTCGTAAAAATAGGCCGCAGTTTAAAATAAAGAAACGCATAATCTCGTGTTATATGTGGATCTAAGTGTATCATTTTAACTGAACAGTAATACAACGATGATGATAAATAATGTAATTATCTGTTAGAGTCAAGCTGGTGAAGAGGAGGAAAGCCAGACTTTGCATTTGCACTATCACAGTCCAGCATGTTTTAATGACGCCACTCGCGACTGAAAAGTCAAATAATGATCAGTTGCTTGACGTACAAGTGATGTTCTGATTCTCAATTTAAACCCCCACCATTACGTATAATACAATACTAACTACTCAGAATCTTTAAGATAGACCAAGCTTTAAAAACCTACACCCAGGGATCATTTGCAATCATTTAAAATGTCAGGAGTGTTTCTTTATTGCAGATTAAGACTACACTTAGCATGCATTTATAATGCACCAAGTGAACTGATGGCGAATTGCTCCGAAGGTATGTCAGGTTTGCGGAGCTAATTTACACTTGACTCTCCCAAAACCTGATCTTACTTCCTGGATATAAATAATCCCAAAGTCTGTTGAATTGATTCTACAATGACACGCATGTGAAGATGTCACAATGCCCAGAGCACATGCATATATGGCGGTTAGTTGCATTTATGAACGACAGAAATAATTTCCTACATTAGGCACAACCAACTGTTTATTATTCATAAAATTGCTAATTTTATCTGCCGTGCTCCTTCTCCAGTGTGAATTCTGGAACCCAAACTGCAGAAGGCCTAATTTACACCGCAGTCTGGAATTTGCAATTCAGTTGTGAAACCAGCGGCTCCTGGGAGTTTTTACAGCAGACATTTCACTGTGATAGCTTGCCTCAATCTTTGTATATGCCAACTTCAGCACAGCAGAGACTGGTTTGTTGCAATGCCACGCTGGTGTATAAACGCACCATTATACCCAAATTACACTGCAGACAATGGCTTGTGCTCTTCTCACCAGCAGAGAGCACTGCAGATGAGTACTTACAAGCATGCGTAGAACTAGCTTTCCTGGCGGCTATTTTTTTTAATGCTCTCCCAGAATGTAAAAGAATAGATTCAGCGCAAAGTTTCTAAAGTGTCCAGGAAGTCCAACTGGCCACTTAATCACTCCATAAGGCCAGCTTCACATTGGACTGGAGGCTCAGCAGTGTGATATCGTTTAGGGAGTGGGGGAATCTCACACTGCTTGGGTTTGATGGTCAGGGATCAGATTGGAACTTGACTCCTGAGAAATACTATTGTTTCACATCAGTGGGCACCTGAAATTACTTTACATGAATGCAAACGTGGTAATATAACTCCATCCTAACACACATCTAAATAACTATGGTTTTCTTGGATACACATAAGCTTAGAAATGACTGTTGGAAATATTAGCAGATGAGCACCAAACACACTCATATGACCTCGTGTTTCTATACTGCTGGAGGTTTTAACCCACTTAGAGTAAACAGGTTAACCTCTGTTTCATTATAATAGACAGAGGAATGACATGTGATTGGATTAAGCCTTGGTCCATTAATGTCACCAATAGTATTTTCTAATTTATGATTGAAAATTATTGAAAAGTAAATTTAGAACAGACACTGGCAAAATGTGTTCTTTCAAAGAGTGATATTCACTTCTGACAGTCTACCAGCGAAGTTAACAAAGGTAAAAAAACCATTGTGGTTATTCAAGGTACAATCCTATGTTATGATGGAAGAGTTAATGCACTAGAGGGGTGAACTTCAATGGACAGGAATGGCCTTCACCATCCTTGACTGTTCTCATGATATCACGTCATAAGCTCTCTTTTCTTTGTGTACTCTTCACAGAATCATAGAGCATAGAAGGAGGCCATTCGGCCCCAAGCCATCATGCCTGTGCCGCCTCTTTGAAAGAGCTGTCCAATAAGGCCCCCCCCCTCCCCTGCTCTTTCCCCAAAGCCCTGCAATTTTTTACTCTTAATCATGTTAGCGCTGAATCATTTGTTACGGCTTTCAAAATTGGTTTCTTTCAGATGGCCTCCACCAGAACAAATAGTACACGCTCTGGTCCAAGGTTTCATGTGCCCAGACTGAACTGTTATAATGAAGTGAACCACACACAATGCCTTCATTCACATTATTCTTCAAATAATCCAAGAGGATCAGATTTTCTGTTGCTACTAATTCAGTGCACATCTCAAAGTGCACTCTTTTGCTTTTGATAATCTAAGTGGACTGTGATGAAATTAAGGGCTAGAAGGGAATCAAGCTCTCAGACACCGGAAGTAAGTAAATAGCAGAAATTGAAGTTGGCTCTGGTTCACGTAACTGAGAAACTGGTCTAGTTAGAACATATATATATATATGGGTGCTAATGTTACAGCTGTTGCAAGAGGCAAGCAGTTATTTCCCGAGAAGAAGCGATTTTCTTATGTACAGTGTACCTGGGACAACTTACATGTCGCAGCCAAAGATTTGTCTCCATTATTTGGTTGACTTCGTCCTGCCGAAGAGGTGATTGAAATGAAATGCATTACACTTTAAAATAACAGCACCGTCCAAAAACACGCGTGCAATCAAGTTCTTTTATATATATATATATATATATTTAAAAAAAGGCGCACTCGCAGGTCTTTCCCTTACCACTTTGATCAGCTGGGACATGGAGACCTCAAACTGCACTGTGACCGGGTCAGAAACATTCTCCACCGGCCTGATGTATTGATTATAACGGCGGAATATCCTCCGGAACAGCCTGTCTTCTGCTTTGGAGGAAATGCAACCTGCACCAGAGAGAAAAAAAAACCACGAGTAAAGGGCGCAGAATATAAATTGCACCGTATCTCACTTACTCGTGTCAGTCTCAACAAGGAGACATTTAGTGTAACCTTCCCGTTTTAGACCAGTAATAACCCTGGTCATTATGCCCGCAATCTATATGTGATGAGATAAATCGTGCCCTTACCTTGTATAAATAAGGGCAATGCAACAAGGATGAATGGATGCGGTTTCCTCGCAGTTGTCATCTGTCCCCTTGTGTGCGGAAGCTGCTGCTTTCTGCTGGAAGTTGAGTTGCTGCAGGTAGTCCCTGGTCGGAAGGGACGATCAGCCGGTCTCTCCAGCTGGACTAAAGACACACACGAGCTCCGGGCTGTGCTCCCTCCTTCAGCTTCGAGGCTGCAGTTTGGGCTCCTCGCCTCCTGTCAATCAGCCTCCGGGTACCCCGCCCGCTCTCCTCCTCCTCCCCCACCCCCCCCCAGTGCAAACACTGCAGGGATGAACAGAGGGCGTCCCTTTGGGAGGGAAAGCGCTTCAGACCATCACACACACCGTTATCGACCTTTGTCTCAGTATCTCATCACTATTCTGCTTGGACAGATGTGGGGTGGGTTTTCCTGTGGTGTTGGTGTGTGGGGAGGGGTACAATCTGGAAGTTACACCCCAATTTACCCCCATTTTTTTTGCTGATGTCCATTTACTCCTCAATTGCGCTGGGAAGTGCGGAACTCGGGCCGCATATCCCGGCCCGGGATTTCCTGCGGTGTCGCAACCTGGACGCCGCACCCGAAAATGTGCCCATTCCGCCGATGTCAAGTTGCGCTGGAAAGGTGTGACCGGCTCCTCAGCCCTTCCACGTCGCATCCCTCAGGAGGCGGGAGTGGATGGAGGTGGCAAAGGCACTGAGTGGCACATCCATAGTGCCCCGGACAGCGGAGCAGTGTCGCAAGAAATTCAATGACCTAACCAGAGCAGTGAGGATAAGACATTCACCATACCTTTTTCCCTCGCCCACAGTGGTCACCACTCTCAGGAACCTGAGGTGAAATTAGTTGATCAATGGCCTTTCAGTGAAAGCTCCCAGATAGATGCCAACCAGTAGTTCCTCCAATTGATCCACATAAACTCAAACGACTGCAAGCCTATTCTTTATTTTTGTCTTTGTAGGGCAAGAATGCGCACGATGCCCGAGAGAGGGCAAAGTGTGCGGGGTGGGTGGGGGCTGTTTCACAATCCTCCGCTCTCTGACCCCACCCCCCCTGAGGAGAATTCGGTGAAGCTGCTGGGCTGCTGAAAAACTGTGTTCTCGGTGGAGGCCAAGACGGCTGGAGGTGGGGGGGGTGATGGTGGGGTGGGGGTGAGTAGCTGTCTGCTTGCTATTTCTCAATGCTCCGGGACAGGACTGGGGCCCAGGCTTCCCTCCCCCATCTCCTCCGTGGGGCATCTTAGCACTGGCAGCCATTCTAACCCTCTATTGTTTCTTCCCGCGGGTTAACCAAGACGCCAGAAGGCAGTCGTTGTGGAGGAGGAGGGGGGGGGGTGAGGAGATGGAAGAGGTGGCAAGAGTGGGGGAGCTGTCGGAGGAGATGGAGGGAGCGGACTCTGGCTTTGTCATGCAGTTTGTGCCCATTGAGCTGCGAGATGAGGGGTCGATGGAAAGCCAGAGCTGCACTCTTTCCTGGGAGTGCAGCCAACCTCCAACTTCAGGCCAACCCCAAGAAGAATCACCCAGCACTCCTCAACTAGCTACCAGTTCGGACACATTCCAACTCTTCTTATGGTTGTGACCCATGTGGGGGTGGGCGCTCAATGGGTAAAAGCCTATGCCACAAGCCACACTCCGACAGCCCTACCCTCTCGACGACAGGTCTTCTCCAGGCACCCAACGTCCCTTGGCTCTGACTCCCACAGCACAGGATCTTCTGCCTCTATTGGTCCTCTCTGGGTATGTCAAGATCCAGACCTTCAGTCATGGTGAAGTGGTGCAGCGGACAGCACACAATGACAATCCTCGCTACTCTCTCTGGGGAGCATTGAATGATACCCCCAGACCTGTCCAAACACCTGAAGCGGCTCTTCAGCAACCCGCTGGTCATCTCAACGACCTGCCTGGTGAGCACATGCACTTGGTTGTACCTCTCCTCCACTTCGTTCTGCGGGAGGCAAAAAGGTGTCATCAGCCTTATCACTGATTATCCATCCTTCCTCCAGTCCCCCAAGCCTGAGCATGTGTGCGCTGACTGAGTTGCGCACGATGAAAGCATCGTGTCAAGCCCCCGCATGCCGCGCGTTCACATGCAAGATGTGCAGCTGAGCGGTGATACCACCTTGATGTTGAGGGAATGGAAGCTCTTTCTGTTCATGTAGCTTTGCAGGTTCTGAAGGGGAGCCTCCAGTGCCACTTGCGTTCCATCGATCACACCCAGCACACTGGGAGAAATTTTAAACCCGCTCTGAACAGGCTTAGAGCCGGAAATTCCCGTCTACGGCTCTTTAGCCGAGGGCTGAGCCGTTATAATGAGCAGAGATGCATGCGGGGGCAGGGAGCAATAGATGGGCATTAAAGATTTAGGAAACTCGGGTGTAACATAATTGCACGCATAACTCATTTGCACCCAATTTTACTCTATTATGCCAGATATTTGCTTCATGCTCTGATTACGCATGTCTCTGGGCACAAATACACAGGAAATTCCACCCCATACACGTTGAAAGGCAGTTACACTGCAAATTATACATGATTGCATTTATATCTCTCAATTTCTGAACCAGGTATGGACCTAGCCCATTAGAATCAGAGAAAATTGACCAGTGCGAGGACACTTGTTTTGACTGCATGGGCCCGATTTTAGCACCCACTCTCGGGTGCGTTCTCGGCGGGGGGGCCTCGAAAATCGCGAAATGGAGGACCCCGACCGGATCCCGCCTCGATCCCGCCCACTTCCGGGTTCCACGCTGACGCGCCGGCGTGCGCGCGCAGCCCCTGCTGGTGGGAATCCTGCAGGCAATTAAAGCCAGCGCGGTTCCAATTGAGAGTATTTATTTAGCTATTTCAGTTCATTAACTGACCTGATCGAGCTGTTTTATTAGGTAGTGTGGGATTTTACCTTGAACTGAGACTGTTTCCCATACTGGGGGAAACACTCTCACTCCAAACGGACGTGTTTCAGCCAGCAGCTTGTGGCAACGCGTCCGTTTGGAGTGAGAGTCCTCCTTCACCAACGCAGGAGGACACTCCGTAACACAGGGCAACGCCTGCCCTCCACCACCCTCCTCCAAGCAAGAAGATTCACCGACGTGGAACCGCAACCCCTGTGCGAGGACACACTTTTCTAGCGTGCACAACCCCTCAGACCTACAGCTGCTAGATGGGGGCTGCCTTGACATCCTCGGAGGGCGAACAGCATCACCAGCCTCACCAGCCTCACCATCCATGCCGTCCGCCTCTGACACGTGGAGCTCCACAACAGAGTGCTGTGACACATCCACCTGTACAGCAGGAGGGAGGGCTACCGCAGAGAGAGATTCGTCGCAGAGGGCACTACCCTCGCCACAGGGTCCACAGACCGAGGCTCAGCCTCCTGGACCTCTCTGAGCAGCAGTGCATACGGAGGCTCAGAGTCACTCGACATGTAGCCGTGGACATCTGCAGCCTCTTTCATGCCGAGCTGCTCCTGGCTGGCCCGTGCACCATCTTCCTACCTGTCGCTGTCAAAGTCACCACTACCCTCCCGAACTTCTCCTCCACAGCCTTCCAGGGTGCAACCGGGGACATCGCCAATGTCTCTCAGTCGTCTGCGCAGAAGAGCCCTGCAAATACACCTACACCCACTCTGCAGTGACACAATGGGTGGCATCAGTGGTGGGTCCTCATAGTGATACCCAGGAGCGGGCATTATTGCACAAACCGGACAGGATTCGCGAAGACATGGCAGTAGTGGTGCCAATATAATGTGTGATGTGAGTTGTTCTGAAATTCAATATAAGTAACAACCATGACAAACCCTCAAACACCCTTGTGCATCCCCTTCATGCTCACGACACGTTTGCCTTACGCTGCCTACTGCACATATGTGATGCATGCCCTGTGGCTGCAGCACAGGTGGTGGCAGGTTGAGTGAGGCTGGCCGTGAGAGAGATGCACGAGAGGGTGAGTATGGGATAGAGCCATGAGATTGTATGAGGATTGGGTTGAGTGGTAGTGGCGGGATGAGTACTGGTGAGGTGAGTAGGTGCAGGTAAGATGAGGATGGGGTTTGAGTGGTTACGAGGGGTGATGTGACAGAGTAGTGTTGGCAGTGCCGAAGGAGATGTGGGGTGGGGGCAGTGATGTGGCAGACGGAGTGTAGGAGAAAGAGTAAGTGTACTCACTTTGGCTGACCTACTGAGGTCATTGGACCGCCTCCTGCACTGTGTGCAGGTGGGCGATATGTTGGTGGCGCAGGTGACCCCCTCTGCCACCTCTAGCCTGGCCTTCCTGGTGGCGGAGGCAGGCCGCTTCCTCACGCCCGCCGGGTGGAAGATCTCTGTCCTCCCCCTCCTCCTCACCCCATGTATTGATACCTGGGGTGAGGCATCATTAAACTGGGAGCAGCCTTCCCCCTGGGCTGCTCCATGCTGTAATTTTTGCTATTTGTTGCAGCATCTGTCAGTGGAGGACTGCCCCTTTAAATAGAGCGCCTCCAGCTGACAGATCTTACTGTGCATGCGCAGCCCGCCCGACGTGCAGATCAGCAGCGGGGAACCCGGAGGAGCAGGTAAGTGAATCCAATTAGTGGTTTGCCTGCTGCGATCGCGCGGGAAACCCACTAATTTCACCGGGCGCGGCTTGCCCATCCGCCTGGAACCCGCACCCCTGGTAAAATCGGGCCCCATGTGTCACTTGAGGCGGTCTTGAGTGCTAACTTGCACATCTCTGCGTAGTGTGGTAACTCACCTCTTAAACTGAAAGCTCTTGCAAGTTATCATGAGATGTCGTGGAATCTGAAGTAACCTTGCACCCCCGCATCACCTCTTTTAGAGTGTGCCAGAGCAAAATTACATAGAATGTACAGCAAAGAAACAGGCCATTTGGCCCAACTCTTCTACGTCGGTATTTATGCTCCACATGAGCCTCCTCCCACCCGACCTCATCTAAACCTATCAACATACCCTTCCATTCGAAAATGCTCCAGAAATAGGTTACAAGAAGTCTTAATGAGAAAGGATTCTTCCCTGGTATTTGGTCGATTGCACAACTAGATTGCCTCTTTTTGGCCTCCTGATTGCAAGTGTTTCCTGCAAAGATCCGTACTCCTACAGCTTTCAGTATTTGGGTTAAAGAAATGCAAACGTAGACTGGAGGATGTGAACATCGTGACAGATCAGAGATCTGTTTTGTTTCAAATCATAAAAGACTATGATTTTAATAATTCTTTAGGGGATTTTGGTAGCCGGCCAGCTGGTGACCACTTATATTTGATTAC
Organism: Heptranchias perlo; assembly: GCF_035084215.1. NCBI lineage: Eukaryota > Metazoa > Chordata > Chondrichthyes > Hexanchiformes > Hexanchidae > Heptranchias > Heptranchias perlo. The sequence goes on along the minus strand of NC_090328.1, from coordinate 126,436,898 downwards.
TCCTAGCTGGAAACAATCTGTCTGAGTCAACTCAAGATACACATTGTTTGTCTCATACACGAAAGGGTGGATGAGTCACCTTGTCTACGTGGATTACTTAGCAAGTCGTTGTTGCAAAATTCATCCAGGTGTCAGAAACAGTTAATAGTGATTGTTGGTCTGCTAGTAGGAGACAGAGCCTATCATTTAGGAATTACTGCCTGGCCCATTCTTTGGAAAAGCTATCACTTTCTGCCTTGGGTTATTGCTTTGTTTCAGGTTATAAATATATCCGGAAAATCTATCAGGCAGACTGATTGATGCCTTTAAACTCTACTATGTTTGGCAGCTGTATTTCAATTGTAAAAGATATCTTTTTGATATTCCTTTGTTTCCTTTTGAAGTTTAAAGCATAGAGTGGGTATAACTGTTGCCCTGTAATAGGGTTTCTTCATAAGAACAACCACAACTTGTTTTTGTGGATGTTTATTATTTCTGAAACATATTTAAAGTACCGGCCAAAAATTAAATATTCTTTACTGTAATCTAATAAAGTCTGCTGTCATTGCTCTTGTTTCTGTTTAATTTTACTTCTTGATAAATCTGTTTCATGGTTCATAGATTCAAGGTTAGATTGTTTATTATTTATCCATTAGTCAGAGAGACCAGACGAACATATGAAAATGACGGGCAGGAAAAGGCCAGCTGATCCATCAATATTCCAAAATACTTGACATTTCCAAAAGACAGACAAAATGGAAAAGGAGGGGGCAGGGGGTAGCCCTGATAATAAAGGATGAGATAAAGACAGTAGTGAGAAAGGATCTTAGCTTGGAAGGTCAAGAAGTAGAATCAGTATGGGTAGAGATAAGAAATATCAAGGGGCAGAAAACATTGGTGTGAGTGGTTTATTGGCCCCCCTAACAGTAGTTATACTGTTTGACAGAGTATTAATCAAGAAATAAGAGGAGCTTGTGACAAAGGTAATGCAATAATCATGGGGGACTTTAATCTTCATATAGGCTGGGCAAACCAAACTGGGAAAAGTAGTTTGGAGGACAAGTTCATGGAATGTATTCGAGACAGTTTCCCAGGACAGTACGTCGTGGAATCAATCAGGGAACAGGCTATTTTACATCTTGTCTTGTGTAATAAGACAGGGTTAATAAGTAATCTCATAGTAAGGGATCCTCTGGGGAAGAGTGATCATGATAGTATTTCACATTCAGTTCGAGAGTGACGTACTTAAGTCCGAAACTAGAGTCTTAAACTTAAACATAGGGCGAGTTGGCTAAGGTTGATTGGGAAATTACATTAAAAGATATGAAGGTAGATAAGCAATGGTGAACATTTAAAGCAATATTTCATAATTCTCAACGAATATACATTCATTGAGGAATAAAAGCTCCACGGGAAAAGTGATAAATTCGTGGCTAAATAAAGAAGTTAAGGATAGTATTAGATTAAAAGAAGAGGCTTATAATGTTGCCAAGAAGAGTAGTAAGCCTGAGAATTGGGAGAGTTTTAGAAACGTGCAAAGGATGACCAAAAAATTGAGAAAGAGGGAAAAAATAGAATATGAGAGTAAACTTGCAAGAAATATAAAAACATATTGTAAGAGCATCTACAAGTATGTTCCCCTTTATCTACCCTGCTAGTTACATTCTCAAAAAACTCCAATCAATTTGTCAAACACGATTTCCCTTTAATAAAACCATGTTGACTCTGCCTAACCATATTATGATTTTCTAAGTGCCCTGTTACTATGTCCTGAAGAATGGATTCCAGCATTTTACCGACTGCTGATGTCAGGCTAACTGACCTGTAGTGCCCTGTTTGCTGTCTCCCTCCTTTCTTGACTAGTGGTGTTACATTTGCTACCTTTCAATCTGATGGGACCATTCTAGAATCTAGAGAATTTTGGAAGATCACAACCAATGCATCCATTATCTCTGCAGCCACCTCTTTTACAACCCTACGATGTAGGCCATCAGGTCCAGAGGATTTGTCGACTTTTAGTCCAATTAATTTCTCCAGTACTTTTTCTTTACCAATATTAATTACTTTATGTTCCTCACTCTTGTTAGCCCATTGGTTCCCTATTATTTCTGGTATGTTTTTGTGTCTTCTACTATGAAGGCAGATACAAAATATTTGTTTCTGCCATTTCTTTATTCCCCATTATAATTTCTCCCGTCTCAGTCTACCGGGTTCCCCGCTGCTGAGCTGCGCGTCGGGCTGCGCATGCGCGGTAAGGTCTGTCAGCTGGAGGAGCACTATTTAAAGGGGCAGTCCTCCACTGACTGATGCTGCAACAAATAGCAAAAATTACAGCATGGAGCAGCCCAGGGGGAAGGCTGCTCCTAGGTTTAATGATGCCTCAATCCAGCTCTTACTGGATGGGGTGAGGAGGAGGGGGAGGACAGAGATCTTCCCCCCGGCGGGCGGGAGGAAGCGGCCTGCCTCTGCAACCAAGAAGGCCTGGCTCGAGGTGGCAGAGGAGGTCACCTGCACCACCAACATATTGCCCACCTGCATACAGTGCAGGAAGCGCTGCAATGACCTAAGTAGGTCAGCCAAAGTGAGTACACTTACTCATTCCCCTACACTCCGTCTGCCACATCACCGCCCCACCCCACATCTCCTTCTGCACTGCCAACACTACTCTGTCACATCACCCCTCATACCCACTCAAACCTCATCCTCATCTTACCTGCACCTACTCACCTCGCCAGTACTCATCCCGCCACTACCACTCAACCCAATCCTCATACAATCTCATGGCTCTATCTTATACTCACCCTCTCATGCATCTCTTTCACGGTCAGCCTCACTCAACCTGCCACTACCTGTGCTGCAGCCACAGGGCATGCATCACATATGTGCAGTAGGAAGCGTAAGGCAAACGTGTCGTGAGAATGAAGGGGATGCACAAGGGTGTTTGAGGGTTTGTCATGATTTTTATTATATTTAATTTCTGAGCAACTCACATACATATGATATTGGCACCACTACTGCCATGTCTTTGCGAATCTTGTCTGGTTTGTGCAATAATGCCCTTTCCTGAGGATCACTATGAAGACCCACAGCTGATGACACCCATTGTGTCACTGCAGAGTGGGTGTAGGTGTATCTGCAGGGCTCTTTTGTGCAGACGACTGAGAGACGTCAGCGATGTCCCCGGTGGCACCCTGGAAGGATGCGGAGGAGAAGTTGTTGAGGGCAGTGGTGACTTTGACAGCGACAGGTAAGAAGATGGTGCTCGGGCCAGCCGGGAGCAGCTCGGCATGAAGGAGGCTGCAGATGTCCACGACTACATGTCGAGTGACTCTGAGCCTCCGTGTGCACTGCTGCTCAGAGAGGTCCAGGAAGCTGAGCCTCGGTCTGTGGACCCTGTGGTGAGGGTAGTGCCCTCTGCGACGCTTTTCTCTCTGTGGTTGCCCTCCCTCCTGCTGTGCAGGTGGATGTGTCACAGCACTGTGTTGTGGAGCTCCACATGTCAGAGGTGGACGGCGTGGCCGGCGAGGCTGGTGATGCTGTTCGCCCTTCGGGGAGGTCATGACTGTAGCTACGGCGGCCCCCATCCGGAAGAAGTACATCTGAGGGGGTCCGCAAGGTAGGTACATGTGTCTGGACACCGGGGTAAGTGTGCAAGTTTGTGAATTTTATTGTTAGGAGGAGGGTGGTGGAGGCCAAACTTTGTCCAAAGTGACAGAGTGGCCTCCTGCAATGAGTGAGGGTCTCCCCCCCCCACCTGTCAAATGGACCTTTGCAGCTGCCACAGGCTGATGGCTGCAACACATCCATTTGAACTGGGAGTGTTTCCCCCAGTACGGGAAACAGTCCCAGTTGTTTGTAAAATCCCAACCCTCCTGAAATATCTCCTTAATCAGGTCTGTAAATGACCTGAAATACCTAAATAAATACTTTAAGTGGCACCCAGCTGGCTTTAATTGCCTGCGGGAGTCCCACATGCGGGGGCTGCGCGCATGTCAGCACGTCTGTGGGAAACCCGGAAGTGGGCGGGTTGGAGCCGGGCTCCCGACCCGCCCCGGGAATCCCCGGTTTTCGGACCCCCCCCGCCAGGAACGCACCCGATCGCGGGTGCTAAAATCGACCCCAAAGAGTCTGCAAAGGGATATGGACAGATTAAGTGAGTGGGCAAGAAGGTGGCAGATGAAGTATAATATGGGGAAATGTGAGGTTATTCACTTTGGTAGGAAGAATAGAAAAACAGAATATTTTTTAAATGGTGAGAAACTATTAAATGTTGGTGTTCAGAGAGATTTGGGTGTCCTTGTGCATGAAACACAGAAAGTTAACATGCTGATACAGCAAGCAATTAGGAAGGCAAATGGTATGTTGGCCTTTATTGCAAGGGGGTTGGAGTACAAGAGTAAGGAAGTCTTACTACAATTGTACAGGGCTTTGGTGAGACCACACCTGGAGTACTAAGTACAGTTTTGGTCTCTTTATCTAAGGAAGAATATACTTGCCTTAGAGGCAGCTCAACAAAGGTTCAATAGATTGATTCCTGGGATGAGAGGGTTTTCCTATAAGGAGAGATTGAGTAGAATGGGCCTATACTCTCTGGAGTTTAAAAGAATGAGAGGTGATCTCATTGAAACATATAAGATTGTGAGAGGGCTTGACAGGGTAGATGCTGAGAGGATGTTTCCCCTGGCTGGAGAGTCTAGAACTAAGGGGCATAGTCTCAGGATAAGTGGTTGGACATTTAGGATTGAGATGAGGAGAAATTTCTTGACTCAGAGTTATGAATCTTTGGAATTCTCTACCCGAGGGCTGTGGATGCTCAGTCATTGAGTATATTCAAGGCTGAGATGGATAGATTTTTGGACTCTAAGAGAATCAAGTGATATGGTGATCAGGCGGGAAAGTAGAGTTGAGGTAGAAAATCAGCCATGATCTTATTGAATGTCGGAGCAGGCTCGAGGGGCCGTATGGCCTACTCCTGCTCCTATTTCTTATGTGCTTACGTGTCCATCACACCTCAAAAGCTCACACTTGAAAATGTACCTCCTATTTGCATCTGATTAGCTGAAATAACATTTTCATAAAACACCCACAATTAAGCAGATACAGAATGTGTCAATCAACAAAGCTAGAATGAAAACTTTCAATCACAAATCGGCAATCAGGGAGTTACTGTCAATAAAAAGCGAAGGGTAGCTAAAGAAATCACTGCCAATACTTCTAAAAATCAATTTTGCTGCCCTTTTGGTTTGTAAGTTATTTCAGGAGAAAATCATAAAAATGAGGTTTCTTACATAAGACAAAACATAAATTGAGCAATTCATAATACTAGCGCTAAATTTGCCCTTACAGTTAATTTTTGTGCATTTAAAGTCTTAGATGGGACATTTAGAGTCCCATCTCTGTGTTAGATTAGATATGATTTCCAAACTTTATTCATCTATTATACTTCAGAGCAGTTTGTGAATGACACTGACGAACAATACCAGCATTTTGTGACACAAGCAGATAACCTTCACTGAAACATTTAGCTCTCATATGATTTTTTCAGACAGCTTCACCATCAGGAAGAGTGATGGTTTGATTCAAAGTATAGTATCCAGCAAGAAAAAGATGTATCCATCTGACAAAAACAGATCATCAATAACAATTTGGCATCCGTATCTTCATCAATATGGGAATATGGTATTGAGATAGACGATCAGCCCTGATCATATTGAATGGCTGAGCAGGCTCGAAGGGCCAAATGGCCTACTCCTGCTTCTATTTTCTAATCTTCTATGTTTTTATCAATGTTTAAGCACCTGTTATGAGAAGCTTAGTAATCAGACTCGGCCTCCACCCCCTTCTTGATCGTGAGACCCCCCCCACGAGACGGTCCTGACAGTCGATCCCACCACCTACCTGGTGCTGGCACGTGGTCTCCAGGCCGTCTAATTTTCAGCCACTTCCTCTCGACCCACTCACTCAAAACCCACCTGGAATTAAAATTGGCGCCTCTATCTTCCGCCTTAGAATCCAGGTTCAAGTCTATTCCACATTTGATGAGATGAAAATGTCCTCTTTACCATGATTGGAATGATTCCACGCGAGATGAGTTTGGGCATTCTCAATTCAGTTTCTAGTGGTGTACGTTCACAGCCCAAAGTTGGCTATAATTTGGCACAGATTGGGGTAGATCTTGACTTTGTGCGATTGTGTAAAACGGGTGATAGCGAGTCAGTAGCCCTTTTACATCTCTCCCCATTTTTATTTCCATTGACTTCAATTGTAACATTACCTAGTTGCATAATCAGTTACTCACACGGGATAGGCTTAAGGCTAGAACATATCTGTCACTGTATCCAAAAAATAGTTGGATGACAGGTCCCTAATTACTGAGTACACTCATCTTGCAGGAGCAGTGTTAAAATTGTTTTAACAGGTTGAGGGTTTTTAACATTTATGGCTTTCAATATACAGGAATGCATTGCAAATACGACAGTCTGGTTTTACTCGGACCATTGCCCTTCTCTCATTGTAGCATTGGGCAAGAGTACTGATGTTTGCAAATATAGTTGTGTTTACTGCTGGTTATAATTGAGGGTTAAGTGTTGCTGTCCATCATTTTGCTATTTTCAGCTTTGCAATAACAGTAGAATAAGCAGATACTAAATTTATGGTGTTCCATCTTTATAGAAGTGATGACAGTGCATTTCTGCTGGGGTCTGAACAAGGTAATGTGTGTGTGACATTTATATGGCTCTTTGTATGCCTGTGAGTCAATCAGGAGGGGGAACAGGACATAACAAGAGCAAGGTGGTACTCGCTCTGAGCTGGGGAAAGGCCTTTGGCTTCACCCTCGCCCACAACTTTATGGTTTAATGGGCAAAGCAGTCCAAGGGAGTTAAAATAAGTAAGAAAGAACTGCCATTTATATAGCACCTTTCATGACTTCAAGATATCTCAAAGCGCTTTACAGCCAATGAAGTACTTTTGAAGTGTAGTCACTGTTGTAATGTAGGAAATGCGGCAGCCAAATTTCGCACAAACAAGGTCCCACAAACAGCAATGTGATAAATGACCAGATCATCTGTTTTATTGATGTTGGTTGAATGATAACTGTGGTGTATGTAATTGAACAATATCCAATCCATGAGAAGGACGGAGTCCAAGAATCATCTGGGAGGGGAATTTTGTTAAAAAATAAAAATTAATTTGAAATTTTTCTTCAATCTTTCTACATCTGTTTCTGTCTTTTTCTGCTACATCACTTTTCTCCTTTCGGTTTCATTTCCTTGCTTTTCTGTTTCTCCCTTTGGCTTTTCATCTTTTTTTCTTACTTCCTCCTTTTTGTCATTATTCTTTCAGATTGACTTCACATCTTTACATTTTTTTGTCTTTCCCTTTTAACCTGCCACAGTTTGCTTTCTGAAAAGGTCATAGTGACGACTGAATCACAGGATTCAGTTGCCGTGATGCCCCTCAAGTTAATTCTTCTTTTTTCTCATTTCATTTTTTCGAACATGGTCTTCATTTAAAATGTCCTCGTTAGTAAATAGATTGCGACACAGTTGCTGGTGTGGTGTGATTTTTAAACAAATTACTGGACATAAAACACTCATAATTTTGCAGCTCACATGTTACGCAGTTAGCTACACCTTGTTTAACAATGTCACACTGGCAATAGTGTGGTATCTTCTAAGTACAAAATAACCACAGTTAGGATGAATCTATCCAGGACTCCCATACATTATCCTTTAGTTATAATGTTAAAATAACCTTGGTGTAATATCCTAATATTCCATTGTGACAGTAATGGCAGCTTCCATGTATATATTTTCTTCACGCTGTCTCCTGGCTTATTATGGTGATGACATGTGGAGTTTGGCTATGGATCAGGAATATAGGACTGCAGGTCCAAAAATGAATTTCAGTTCCCTGTTTTTTCTTTCTTTACTGTTCCTGAAATTTCCCTCGAGTACCTTTACTTTGGGGTCATTATGTTGAAGTGTTCTCCAAGAGGTTATTCTGCTGCGTGACGTATGTTTGGACAGGGATTCAGCTCCTATCCAGTTTCTCCAACATTGATCATCTTATCATGCATTTCATGCATTGTGCGAGTAATCAAATGTAAAAGAAATCTATCAACCTAAATATTATCAGGGTTAACGCACATTAAGTTTCCTCTGGGATCATACCATTCACGACATAATAGCCTGGAAACACATGTTGGCCATATTAAATAAACAGACACAATGCAGACACATAATATTCCTCCCATATAACACACTTCAGTTCCACCTCGTAAATAAAAATAACAAAAAATACACCACACTGCCCCTTATACTGGGATGAAAACATTCATTTTCCCTTTTCTCTGAAACCTGACCAGCTAACTAAGCTTAGACCAGTATTTTTCTTAAACCTCCTCCCTGCTTCACTTGGCAGCCTTTGTTGGAACAGAGACTGAACATGTGTTTCACTCTTCTTTAGTTACCTGTGTCCCAGAGGAGTGATTGGACTTCCAAACCCTCCTGCCCAAGGTTTGGTCAGTGGAGCTGACAATTTAACTGGCTACTGCCTCCACTATCCTTCCCCCCACCCTGTGTGGAGGCCTGACCCTTAAATGACTTCAATTCTTCTAAATGTGAATGCCTGGAGGAAGCACTTGGAACAGTAGAATGGCCCAAATCTTGCTGGATTGGGGTATCTTGTGGCGTACACCGTTAATTAGACTTTTTCCTGCACCCGTCAGCTCGAAATCTTTTTTCCCCGTAAGTTGCTGAAAGTGCGAGCTGATAAAAGTGTAGTGAGGGCAATGAGGCATCTGGGACTTTAGTGAACAGCGGGACCAGTAGTCTGTCTCCTTAACCAATGAGATTTAAGGATTGAGAAAGAAACAGAGGAACGACAGAGAACGAGGGTGAATTAGAGTCAAATCAGGTACAGAAAGAGAAATAAAGTGAGGGAAAGAAAAATTGGATTAAGAGCGAGAGAAAAAAGAGACAGAAAGGAACAGTAAGAAAAAAATTTTAAAATTTAAACTTAAGGTGTTTCAAATCTCTAAGAAGAATTGACTACATGCAGGAATGAGATTGAACAGGTTAAATTGTTCCCTTTCTGGACCGGAGAGGTTGATTGGCATTGCATTAACAATTATCACATCGTTTAAATGGTACTTACGCTGTTAAGAAAGAGTCCTAACTTTCAGCGACGAGTTTAATGTGCAAATCCAGCAAGTTCTTAATAATAAGTCGGAGGAGGTTAAGGGCGAAACGCCGTTTGTGCGAGGCAAATGGCAGAACAGCGTAAATCGACCAGCAAGTTCTGGACATTCTCAACTCGAGGCGTATCTCTTCATCCCCTGAACTTGCCGGCCGATTTACTCATTAATCATGGCATGCATCATTAACTCGCCGTTATTTTTCCAGGAAGAATAGGGCCAATGGATCGCCTTTATCTAAGATCATTATGGGCCACAGATTCAATAGCATCTCGTTATCTCTTGGATGAACTCATTAACATTACCTATCTGCTCTTTGTCCCAGCACCTCCAGCGTGTGCCAGTAAGCAGGATTTTAAACCTTTGTGAACTTGCTCTAACGTAAAAGTAACACTTCAATATAACTTCTATCCAAATCTTTCCATGGAAAAATGATCAGAGCTACAAACAAACTGTTTAAAACAAAGGAGTCAATGCCTGAGTTAAAATGGCAGAGAGGCATGGCAGGTGTAGGGCCAATTTCAGTGGGATGAGAATAGATCTGGCCCAGTTAAATTGGAATTAAAGATTGGCAGGCAAAACTGTAATTGAACAATGGGCGCCTTTAAGGAGGAGATGGTTCGGGTACAGTCTCGGTACATTCCCATGAGGGAGAAAGGTAGGGCAACTAAAGCCAGGGCTCCTTGGATGACAAAAGAGATAGAGAGAGTAAGATGAAGCAGAAAAAGGAGCGTATGACAGACGTCAGGTTAATAATAAGTGAGAACCAGACTGAATATAGAAAGTTCGGATTGGAAGTTTTTTTTATTCGTTCATGGGATGTGGGTGTTGCTGGCAAGGCCAGCATTTATTGCCCATCCCCAATTGCCCTTGAGAAGGTGGTGGTGAGCCGCCTTCTTGAACCGCTGCAGTCCGTGTGGTGAAGGTTCTCCCACAGTGCTGTTAGGTAGGGAGTTCCAGGATTTTGACCCAGCGACGATGAAGGAACGGCGATATATTTCCAAATCAGGATGGTTTGTGACTTGGAGGGGAATGTGCAGGTGGTGTTGTTCCCATGTGCCTGCTGCCCTTGTCCTTCTAGGTGGTGGAGGTCGCAGGTTTGGGAGGTGCAGTCGAAAAAGCCTTGGCGAGTTGCTACAGTGGATCCTGTACATGGTACACACTGCAGCCATGGTGCGCCGATGGTGAAGGGAGTGAATGTTTAGGGTGGTGGATGGGGTGCCAATCAAGTGGGCTGCTTTGTCCTGGATGGTGTTGAGCTTCTTGAGTGTTGTTCAAGCTGCACTCGTCCAGGCAAGTGGAGAGTATTCCATCACACTCCTGATTTGTGCCTTGTAGATGGTGGAAAGGCTTTGGGGAGTCAGGAGGTGAGTCAATCGCCGCAGAATACCCAGCCTCTGACCTGCTCTTGTAGCCACAGTATTTATATGGCTGATCCAGTTAAGTTTCTGGCCAATGGTGACCCCCAGGATATTGATGGTGGGGGATTCGGCGATGGTAATGCCGTTGAATGTCAAGGGAAGGTGGTTAGACTCTCTCTTGTTGAAGATGGTCATTGCCTGGCACTTGTCTGGCGCGAATGTTACTTGCCACTTATCAGCCCAAGCCTGGATGTTGTACAGGTCTTGCTGCATGGGGGCTCAGACTGCTTCATTATCTGAGGGGTTGCGAATGGAACTGAATACTGTGCAATCATCAGCGAACATCCCCATTTCTGACCTTATGATGGAGGGAAAGTCATTGATGAAGCAGCTGAAGATGGTTGGGCCTAGGACACTGCCTTGAGGAACTCCTGCAGCAATGTCCTGGGGCTGAGATGATTGGCCTCCAACAACCATTACCATCTTCCTTTGTGCTAGGTATGACTCCAGCCACTGGAGAGTTTTCCCCCTGATTCCCATTGATTTCAATTTTACTAGGGCTCCTTGGTGCCACAATCTGTCAAATGCTGCCTTGATGTCAAGGGCAGTCACTCTCACCTCACCTCTGGAATTCAGCTCTTTTGTCCATGTTTGGACCAAGGCTGTAATGAGGTCTGGAGCCGAGTGGTCCTGGCGGAACCCAAACTGAGCACTGGTGAGCAGGTTATTGGTGAGTAAGTGCCGCTTGATAGCACTGTCGACGACACCTTCCATCACTTTGCTGATGATTGAGAGTAGGTTGCTGAGGGAACTAAGGTTGGAAATTGCGGAGGTACTGGCCATAATGTTTTAAACACCCTTAGATATGGGGGTGGTGCCAGAGGACTGGAGAATTGCAAATGTTACACCCTTGTTCAAAAAAGGGTGTAAGGATAAACCCAGCAACTACAGGCCAGTCATTGTACCCTCAGTGGTGGGGAAACTTTTAGAAACGATAATCCAGGACAGAATTAGCAGTCACTTGGACAAGTGTTGATTGTTTAGGGAAAGCCAGCACAGATTTGTTAACGGCAAATAATGTTTAACTAACCTGATAGAGTTTTTTGATGAGTTAACAGAGAGGGTCGTTGAAGGCAATGCAGTTGATGTGGTGTATATGGACTTTAAAAGATGCTTGATAAAGTGCCGCATAATAGGCTTGTCATCAAGATTGAAGCCCAGGGAATAAAAGGGGCAGTAGCAACATGGATACAAAATTGGCTAAGTAACAGGAAATAGAGAGTAGTGGTGAACGGTTGTTTTTCAGACTGGAGGGAGGTGTACAGTGGTGTTTCCCAGGGGTCAGTACTAGGACCACTGCTTTTCTTGATATATATTAATGACTTGGGTGTACAGGGCATAATTTCTAAATTTGCAGATGACACAAAATTTGGAGGTATATTGAACAGTGAGGAGGATAGTGATGGACTTCAAGAGGATATAGACAGGCTGGTGGCATGGGCAGATTAATTTTAACACAGAAAAATGTGAAGCGTTACATTTCGGTAGGAAGAATGAGGAGAGGCAATATAAACTAGAGGGCACAATACTAAAAGGGGTACAGGAACAGAGATCTGGGAGTATTGTGCACAAATCATTGAAGGTGGTAGGGCAGGTTGAGAAAGCGGTTAAAAAAGCATACGGGATTCTGGACTTTATAAACAGGCATAGAGTACAAAAGCAAGGAAGTCATGATGAACCTTTGTAAAACATTGGTTCAGCCAGAACTGGAGTATTGTGTCCAGTTCTGGGCACTGCACTTTAGGAAAGATGTGATGGCCTTAGAGAGGGTGCAGATGAGATTTACTAGAATGATTCCAGGGATGAAGGACTTTAGTTATGTGGATAGACTGGAGAAGCTGGGGTTGTTCTCCTTGAAACAGGGAAGATTGAGAGGAGATTTGATAGAGGTATTCAAAATCATGAAGGGTCTAGACAGAGTGGATAGAGAGAAACTGTTCCCATTGGCAGAAGGATCAAGAACCAGAGGACCATAGATTTAAGGTGATTGGTAAAAGAACCAAAGGTGATTTGAGGATAAATTTTTTTCACACAGTGAGTGGTTAGGATCTGGAATGCACTGCCTGAGGGGATGGTGGAGGCAGATTCAATCATGGCTTTCAAAAGGGAACTGGATAAGTACCTGAAAGGAAAATAATGTGCAGGGCTACGGGGATAGGGCAGAGGAGTTGGACTAGCTGGATTGCTCTTGCATAGAGCTGGCACGGACTCAATGGGTCGAGTGGCCTCCTTCCATGCTGTAACCTTTCTATGATTCTAGGTATCAAAGTGTTTATAACCTAATATTGCAAACATCAATTTCTAGATTACAGGACCTAAAGAAGTGCTAAAGGAAGGAAAATGTGGATAGTCCCTTATTAATGTCAGCCTTGACGATATCAATCACCCACGCTTTGGCAGTTTGTAATTAATTTGACAGAACGTAATAGCAGTTTGCACTCTCTGATGTGGAAATGCAGTAAAAGTGCTTGGAATTAACCATCTTGCACCAAGATTGCCTGAGAAGTGCACCTTCGTTAAGCGTTTACAATATACAACAAGTCTAGTCTCAGGAGCAATGTAATAATCATTCTGCATTTCTGCAAAATGTCATCAAGAGAAGTTAAAGGGGGAAATTTCCTCATGTTGTCGCATCACACTTTGAACTGTAACCCCACTTGCGTTGTCCAGCTGTTGATGTGAGTCAGAGGTTAATCACATGACCAGGTATCACACTGCTGTTGTCTCTCATCTATGTTTAAACTTCAGGGGAAAAAAACCCACAGAAAACAAACAAACCTACCATTCTAATTTGCTAAAAGGAACTTACATAGGAACATAGGAACAGGAGTAGGCCATTTAGCCCCTCGTACCTGTTCCGCCATTTGATAAGAACATGGCTGATCTGTGATCTAACTCCATATCCCTTAATACCTTTGGTTGCCAAAAAGCTATCTATCTCACATTTAAATTTAGCAATTGAGCTAGTATCAATTGCCATTTGCGGAAGAGAGTTCCAAACTTCTACAACCCTTTGTGTGTAGAAATGTTTTCTAATCTCATTCCTGGAAGGTCTGGCTCTAATTTTTAGACTGTGCCCCCTACTCCTAGAATCCCCAACCAGCGGAAATAGTTTCTCTCTATCCACCCTATCTGTTCCCCTTAATATCTTATAAACTTCGATCAGATCACCCCTTAACCTTCTAAACTATAGAGAATACAACCCCAATTTGTGTAATCTCTCCTCGTAACTTAACCCTTGAAGTCCGGGTATCATTCTAGTAAACCTACGCTGCACTCCCTCCAAGGCCAATATGTCCTTCCGAAGGTGCGGTGCCCAGAACTGCTCACAGTACTCCAGGTGCGGTATAACCAGGGTTTTGTATAGCTGCAGCATAGCTTTTGCCCCCTTGTACTCTAGTCCTCTAGATATAAAGGCCAACATTCCATTAGCCTTATTGATTATTTTCTGCACCTGTTCATGACACTTCAATGATCTGTGTGAAAACATTTGGGACAAATTACTCTAAAATAAAAATTGATTGGGATTTTATTTTCTCACTGACTAATGTGATATTTCACTTGAGTGGATGAAATGTCACATTGTTGATATTACATCATCAAGTATTAAAAATGTCAGATGAGATTTCACATTTACAATTCTTACCTGTGAACTTCCAGTTAGATTTTCGTGTGAGATCTGACAAGTTCTATGAACAAATTATGTGCTGATTGAATGGACTCAGAAGGCACAGGCATCGGCAGGCCACCATTTTGAGGACCGGGCCTCATTAACTTGGCTGGAAAGCGAGCAATCCGGGGCAGCCCATTGGCTCCAGGCCATCTCAACATCGAGCAGCAAGGCTGCCTACAGGCCTGGAAAAAGGGGGCGTGTCTGTTCTCGGGAGGGTTAGGGGGGGTGTCTGTTCTCAGGAGGGGAGGGGGTTTCTGTTCTCGGGAGGGGACAGGAGGGGGTTCCTGTTCTCGGGGAGGGGACAGGAGGGGGTTCCATTCTCAGGCGGGGAGGGCAAGGGAGGAGGGGGCTCTGTTCTTAGGGGGGAGGGGGGGTCTGATCTTGGGAGGGGAGGGGAGGGGTGGTCTGCTCTCGGGGTTGGAGTGGAGCTCTGCTCTCAGGAGGAGAGGGGAAGGGGGGGGAGTCTGTTCTCAGGAGGGTAGGGGAGGGGGTTCTGTTCTCGGGAGGATGGGAGGAGAAGGGGTCTGTTATCGGGAAGGGAGGGTTTACCCGGTACGGCAGTGGAGCCAGAACTTTGGCTGGACTGCCGGCTGAAACTGTGCGGAGAGTGCACAGCAAAAATTGAGACCTAAAGTGGCAACCGGGGTATTTTGTATGTCATAGGACCCCAATTTGCATCTTAAAAGAGCGCTCCGCCTGACTCAGGTGGACGCTCCAGCTGCCTAGCAGTAGGCCCTCGGAAAAATAGGGACCGGTACACAGTCAGTGGGAACAGGGCAGTAAGTCATACCCCACTATTTTCGGGGTGCTTTCACATCTCTTTCTGCTGGACAGGAGGCCTCAAAATCTCCTCTATTGTTTATTCCACGCCTCTCATCATTTCTCCAGGAGAAATTAGTTTGCAGTTTAAGAACTACTTTCTATTCAGGAACATAGAGACTTATAGAATGGGATTTTTTCTTTCTGCACTTGGCACCTCATGATTTTCCTCCTTTTAGGGTACGGTAGCATAGTGGTTATGTTGCTGGACTAGTAATCCAGCAGGCCTGGACTAATAACCTGGAGTCGTGAGTTCAAATCCTGCCATGGTAGCTGGGGAATTTAAATTTTTCTGGTGCTGGGTCCGCTGTTATTTGTTATTTATATTAATGATTTGGATGAGAATTTAGGAGGCATGGTTAGTAAGTTTGCAGATGACACCAAGATTGGTGGCATTGTGGACAGTGAAGAAGGTTATCTAGGATTGCAACGGGATCTTGATAAATTGGGCCAGTGGGCCGATGAATGGCAGATGGAGTTTAATTTAGATAAATGTGAGGTGATGCATTTTGGTAGATCGAATCAGACCAGGACCTACTCCGTTAATGGTAGGGCATTGGGGAGAGTTATAGAACAAAGAGATCTAGGAGTACAGGTTCATAGCTCCTTGAAAGTGGAGTCACAGGTGGATAGGGTGGTGAAGAAGGCATTCAGCATGCTTGGTTTCATTGGTCAGAACATTGAATACAGGAGTTGGGATGTCTTGTTGAAGTTGTACAGGGCATTGGTGAGGCCACACTTGGAATACTGTGTACAGTTCTGGTCACCCTATTATAGAAAGGATATTATTAAACTAGAAAGAGTGCAGAAAAGATTTACTAGGATGCTACCGGGACTTGATGGTTTGACTTATAGGGAGAGGTTAGACAGACTGGGACTTTTTTCCCTGGAGAGTAGGAGGTTAAGGGGTGATCTTATAGAAGTCTATAAAATAATGAGGGGCATAGATAAGGTCGATAGTCAAAATCTTTTCCCAAAGGTAGGGGAGTCTATAACGAGGGGGCATAGATTTAAGGTGAGAGGGGAGAGATACAAAAGGGTCCAGAGGGGCAATTTTTTCACTCAAAGGGTGGTGAGTGTCTGAAACGAGCTGCCAGAGGCAGTAGTAGAGGCGGGTACAATTTTGTCTTTTAAAAAGCATTTGGACAGTTACATGGGTAAAATGGGTATAGAGGGATATGGGCCAAGTGCAGGAAATTGGGACTAGCTTAGTGGTATAAACTGGGCGACATGGACATGTTGGGCCGAAGGGCCTGTTTCCATGTTGTAACTTCTATGATTCTATGATTCTATGATTCTAGAGTGAATGGGCAGAAAACCTGCCCATGGCACTGGTATAATGTTACATTTGTGGGTCTTTTACTAACCATCTTATCCTAGATGGTTTTGGCACTTACATCTTAGCTCACTCTGGTGGGTAAGTCCCAACTGCCCAAAACTTCAAGAATGTCTATACCTTCCTTAAGATCTAAGTAAGCTTTCAGTGACATGCCTGTGAAAACAAACAACAACCCCTGTCTAGTAAGTTGTCTTGTGTCTCCATAAAGTCTCACTCGTTGAAATTACAGAGCATCACGCGAGACCTCATTTTAAGTTAAAAATATTAAGCAACTTTATTAAACAAAACACAAACAAATGCATATGTAACAGTCATATAAAATAGTCACATATTTACAGTAGACATCCTTAAACCCAACCCCTCGAATGGGCAAAATAATAAAAAGATCGCAACTCTTTAGAACTAAGCTAACTCTTTGTAAATAAATTTTCAATAATATAGGCCCAGGTTTTGCTGGGCCGATGCTGATTAGTTTTTCCCTCCACGCTTCAGCTCGAAGATTTTTTGCCCAGTAAGTTGCTGGAAATGTGAGCTGATAACAGGGTATCTGGGATCTTAGTGAACGTCAGGACCAACAGTATATCTCCTTAACTAGTGAGATTTAAGGGTTGTGAAAGAAACAGAGGAACGGCGGAGAAGAAAATAGGGTGAATTAATTGGCAATTAATGCGCAAATGCAGCAATTTCATGAAGCTCACTGGAAGGTTGAGGTTGAGGGTGAACTCTGGTTTTTTGAGAGGCTAACGACAGAGTGGCACAAATCATCCAGCAACCTGTGGCTAATCACAATTCACGGGGTTTCTCTTCCTTGCCACAAGTTGCTGGCTGATTTACATATTAATAATGGGCACGCACATTAAACTCGCCATTATTTTGGCACCAAAATCTGGGCTATAATGTTTCTTTCTTTGAATTTCTTATCATTGTGGCAGGTTTTAATTAAATCTGCACTGTTCCTTGGAAATTCACATTTATTTTCCTCTCTTTCAGGAGTTACGAACTGATTAATTCTTTTCAAATTGACCCCTCTGAAATTTTCCCCCAGACTCTTTGATTTGAACAGAACGGCTCTTTTTATATCCTGGAAAAGAGTTACGGGAATTCCTCTATTTTGAATATCCCATCAGTCAAACTTAAAAAGAAAAGGTCAGCCATATACAAACTGAATCAATCACACACCACTGTTTAAGTTTGAAATATCCCTCACTCCAGCTTGTACCCAATGGAACTTGCAATGTTGTATTGAAATAAGCTTGGTACAGGGATCTGAACTGCAGTCATTTTTATTCCAGCTGCTTATGTACTGTGACTGTATTTAAAAGAACAGCCACTAAATCAAAACTAGTCAAAACTTCTCATTTTTGTCAAATATTTCTTTCATTAAAGCATATCTCCTTGCACTAACATAGATTAACTAAAGGACTGTGAGAGGGCAGGAATAAACTCATTTAAGCATTTCTGCTGCCATTATAATCAGTGGGAGAACAAAGCACAGAGTGCCTATTGACACCACTGTATCAGCCGATGAGTTGGAGGCGGGGTGGGATTTACAGCAGGACTCACAGCAAACAGTCTATTTTACAGCAAACAAAGTCTATTTACTCAGCAAACAGAGTTTATTTGAACAACGCACTATAGCAAACAGTCTACAGAGTCTGATGAAAAAGAGTCTCTACCATGCACAGCAAACAGAACTCATGACCAAAACTACAGCAACGTCCCCTAATAAAAGCAGGATGATTTCTCCAGCAAAATGCAGTGAGTGGAGGATAGATAAATTATGTGCATAAAATCAATCCTAGTCACTCACAGCAGTGCGGTCCCCAAGCATGATTGACGGGGGAATTAACCAATCATCTCTATTCTGGCCAAGAATAGTGATGTCACTATATGCAGCCAACAAAGTATTGACAGAACTGTCTGCCTGCCAAAATAAAGGAGGCACAATAAAACGGACACTAGGCACAGAAATTATAAGATAAGCTATTTATTGAAAGCAGCTAACCTATATTACAGCTAAATAAATATATTTATGTGTTTCCTCCAAGAAAATATATATCGGTAGTTTACTTCACTATACACCGTTGCCTTAGATTTTAAATGTGTGTGCAAGCGTCAACAATTAAGTATTCCCCCATATGGTTTGATAATGAGGTCCACTTATTTTCCTTTGCTCCTGCAATTCCTGCTGTTTTGTCACCAATGATTAAATAGCTTACATATAGAGGTTGACACAAAGATAGGTCATGTGGTTGATAGTGAGGAGGAAAGCTGTAGACTGCAGGAAGGTATCAATGGACTGGTCAGGTGGGCAGAAAAGTGGCAAATTGAATTCAATCCAGAGAAGTGTGAAGTAAGGCATTTGGGGAGAGCAAACAAGGCAAGGGAATATACAATAAATGGGAGGATACTGAGAGGTGTAGAGGAAAAGAGGGATCTGGGAGTGCATGTCCACAGATCCCTGAAGGTAGCAGGACAGGTAGATAAGGTGGCTAAGAAGGCATATGGAATACTTTCCTTTATTAGCCGAGGCATAGAATATAAAAGCAGAGATGTTATGCTGTAACAGTATAAAACACTAGTTAGGCCACAGCTTGAGTACTGTGTACAGTTCTGGTCACCACATTACAGGAAAGATGTGACTGCACTAGAGATGGTACAGAGGAGATTTACGAGGATGTTGCCAGGACTGGAGAATTTTACTTATGATGACAGATTGGATAGGCGGGGTTGTTTTCCTTGGAACAGAGGAGGCTGAGGGGTGATTTGATTGAGGTGTACAAAATTATGAGGGGCTTAGATAGAGTGGTTAGGAAGGACCTATTTCCCTTAGTGGAGGGGTCAAAAACCAGGGGGCATAGATTTAAAGTGATTGGTAGAAGGATTAGAGCGGAAATTAGGAAAAATGTTTTCACCCAAAGGGTGGTGGGGGTCTGGAACTCACTGCCTGAAAGGGTGGTAGAGGCAGAAACCCTCAACTCATTTAAAAAATACCTGGATGTGCACCTGAAGAGCCGTGACCTGCAGGGCTACGGACCAAATGCAGGAAAGTGGGATTAGGCTGGGTGACTCGTTTTTCAGCCGGCGCAGACACGATGGGCCGAATGGCCTCCTTCTGTGCTGTAAATTCTCTATGATTCTATGACTCTAACTATGGTAACCATACTCCAAAGTATGTGAAGCACTTTGAGATGTTTCTCATGACGTAATAAGGTGCTGTATAAATGCAGTCCTTTCTTTGGTCTAAGACTTTGACCTCTGTATGCATATCTGAAATTGTGATTCAGAGACAGTTTATGTCATTAAACTTTTGATGGCTCCACAGTAATACTGCTGTAAGAAGACTGAAAGCAGTTATTTGATTTATTTCTTTGGCATGCAGCAAGCTATGAAGAACGTTATCTGAGGACTTGTAGGACCATTTTGCTGTAACAGTACACTCTCAATGAGGTTATGGATTTATGATTGCAGACAACATCGCAGAATTTACAGCACAGAAATAGGCCATTCTGCCATTAAATCTCTACCAGTGTTTAACTCCACATGAGCCACCTAGTCTAATCACACTCTTATTAGTTTCAAATGCCTTTTCATATTCCTCTTTATCAAGCAACTATTTAATTGCCTTTTAAATGATTTTAAGAATTCTGTTTCAGCAGCAGTTTGTGCAGAGAATTCGAACTCTACCCACCTTCTGCATTAGGAAATTATTCTAACCACCCCTTAAATTTTTTTTCTGATTATTTTTATCTTAAATTTATGTTCTCTCATTACTGCCTCACCAACCACTAGAAGCAATTGATCACTATTTACCTTAACATGACCCTTCATAATATTGAAGACCTCTATCAGGTCAACCCATAACCTTCTCATCTCTATTGATGATACATTGAACCAATCTGTGAGGGAACTGCTAATCTATGTTTCAATGGATCATCATTTTTAGTTTATTGGATGGTAAGGTTCCGCCAGGGCTCACGACTGGGATTAAATGGTAATATTATGGGGACATGTAACTGTAACCCTTCATTCTTGCTAACACCCCAACATGGACATTATTGTATCACCTATCAGGTTTTGCAGCAGTCTCAGATGGTGTAATTTTGCAATTTCTATTGTGCTCCAATTCACATCTTGCAAGGGCCACAAGTCATTGATTCTCTTATGAAAAGCATAAGCATGTGTGCAGGTTTTGGAAATCAGTCTTTATTTGTATTCAGTTACAAGTGTATAGAGTTCCATTTTAGCTTCCTAAGTCATGTTGCGTCTCCCATTTTGTGCATTTACACTTTATGTTCCGGAAATCTGCCCCAAAAGGCCTTGCCACTCATCTCCTAGAGAATAATCTCCAATGTTTTCAATTGTTATTTCCATATGATGCACGTTACACAAATATCCTGAATATAGGTGACTGGACTCTACTAGCAAAGTTGAACATTTTCGTTATATTTAATTTGCAAGGCAATCGGTAAAAAAAAGTTTATGAAAAAATAATTTCTATCCTCTTAGTTCCCATACAGTTATGCTTTATGGGTTTCTTCTAAGAAGGTTAAGGGGAGATTTAATAGAGGTATTCAAAATTGAGGGGTTTTGATAAAGTAGATAGGGAGAAACTGTTTCCATTTGCAGGAAGGTCGATAACCAGAGGACACAGATTGAAGATAATTGGCAAAAGAACCAGAGGCGAGATGAGAAGTTTTTTACGCAGTGAGTTATGATCTGCAATGCACTACCTGAAAAGGTGGTGGAAACATATTCAATACGTTTCAAAAGGGAATTGGATATATGCTTGAAAAGGAAAAATTTGCAGGGTTACAGGGAAAGAGCAGGGGAGTGGGACTAATTGGATAGCTCTTTCAAAGAGCCAGCATAGGCACAATAAGATGAATGGCCTCCTTCTATGCTATATGATTCCATTCTATGATCATGTAATTAAGTTATGCAATTGAAGGTTTATAATTCTGGATAAAGCTCCCTCCCAACTCAAGTTTCTTAAGTCATGTTCCCAGTAATGTTTTCCTATTGCCAGACTTTTTCACTGTTTCTTTTGCTTTGTGGTGAAATTATACACAAAGCAAAGCTGGTTCTTAGGATAAGTTCTCACACTGTCAGCATCGAATGCTTTCAGATGAGGTACTGTAAGGTGTAGATGCAGATTAAAGTTCCAGCCTCAGAAGAATAACCTTTACAGCACCATTATGACATTTCTATTTCACACGTTACCCACTCTCTGTTGACTGAGTGGACTGCCAATTTAAGCTCCAATTTGTGAACCATGATAGTGTTTGTTGTTTCACACTCATTTAAACTAAATCCAAAAATTGTTTTAGGAACAGAGGAACAGGAATAGGCCATTCAGCCCCTCGAGGCTGTTCTGCCATTCAATTAGATCATGTCCGATCTGTATCTCAACTCCAATTACCCACCTTGGTTCCATGTCCCTTAATACCCATACTCAACAAAAATCTATCAATCTCAGATTTGAAATTTTCAATTGATCCCCAGCCTCAACAGCTTTTTGGGGGAGAAAGTTCCAGATTTCCACGAGCCTTTGTGTGAACAAGAGATTTCTGACATCACCCCTGAGTGGCCTAGCTCTAATTTTAAGGTTATGCCCCGTTGTTCTGGACTCTCCCACCAGAGGAACCAATCCTCATAATTTAACCTTTTTGGGCCGTTTAAAACCATCTGGAAAAGAACATTTTCATCCCATCAGCCTGATTTGGATCCAAAAGTACAAGTCCCAGCAGTGAAAATATAACATCTAAACCCATTACATCACCAAGTTCCTCTTAGAATCATAGAGTCATAGAAAGGTTACAGCACAGAAGGAGGCCATTTGGCCCATCGAGTCCGTGCCGGCTCTATGCAAGAGTAATCCAGCTAGTCCCACTCCACCACCCTATCCCCGTAGCCCTGCAAATTTTTTACTTTCAAGTACATAAGAACATAAGAACATAAGAAATAGGAGCAGGAGTAGGCCAATCGGCCCCTCGAGCCTGCTCCGCCATTCAATAAGATCATGGCTGATCTGATCCTAACCTCAAATCTAAATTCATGTCCAATTTCCTGCCCGCTCCCCGTAACCCCTAATTCTCTTTACTTCTAGGAAACTGTCTATTTCTGTTTTAAATTTATTCAATGATGTAGCTTCCACAGCTTCCTGGGTCAGCAAATTCCACAGACCTACTACCCTCTGAGTGAAGAAGTTTCTCCTCATCTCAGTTTTGAAAGAGCAGCCCCTTATTCTAAGATTATGCCCCCTAGTTCTAGTTTCACCCATCCTTGGGAACATCCTTACCGCATCCACCCGATCAAGCCCCTTCACAATCTTATATGTTTCAATAAGATCGCCTCTCATTCTTCTGAACTCCAATGAGTAGAGTCCCAATCGCTTAACCTCTCCTCATATGTCCACCCCCTCATCCCCGGGATTAACCGAGTGAACCTTCTTTGTACTGCCTCGAGAGCAAGTATGTCTTTTCTTAAGTATGGACACCAAAACTGTATGCAGTATTCCAGGTGCGGTCTCACCAATACCTTATATAACTGCAGCAATACCTCCCTGTTTTTATATTCTATCCTCCTAGCAATAAACGCTAACATTCCGTTGGCCTTCTTGATCACCTGCTGCACCTGCATACGAACTTTTTGATTTTCTTGCATGAGGACCCCCAGATCCCTTTGTACTGCAGTACTTTCCAGTTTCTCGCCATTAAGATAATAACTTGCTCTCTGATTTTTCCTGCCAAAGTGCATAACCTCACATTTTCCAATATTGTATTGCATCTACCAAATCTCCGCCCACTCACCCAGCCTGTCGATATCCCCTTGTAGGTTTTTTATGTCCTCCTCACTCTCTACTTTCCCTCCCATCTTTGTATCATCTGCAAACTTTGATATGTTACACTCGGTCCCCTCCTCCAAATCGTTAATATAGATTGTAAAGAGTTGGGGACCCAGCACCGACCCCTGCGGAACACCATTGGCTACTGGTTGCCAGTCCGAGAATGAACCATTTATCCCAACTCTCTGCTTCCTGTTAGATAACCAATCCTCCACGCATGCCAGAATATTACCCCCAATCCAGTGATTCTTTATCTTGAGCAATAATCTTTTATGTGGCACCTTGTCAAATGCCTTCTGGAAGTCTAAATACACTACGTCCACTGGTTCCCCTTTATCCACCCTGTACGTTATGTCCTCAAAGAACTCAAGCAAATTTGTCAGACATGACTTCCCCTTTGTAAAGCCATGCTGACTTTGTCCTATTAAATTATGTTTATCCAAATGTTCCGCTACTGTCTCCTTAATAATAGACTCCAAAATTTTACCCACCACAGATGTTAGGCTAACTGGTCTATAATTTCCAGCCTTCTGCCTACTACCGTTTTTAAATAAGGGTGTTACATTAGCAGTTTTCCAATCTGCCGGGACCTTTGCCGAGTCCAGAGAATTTTGGAAAATTATTACCAAAGCATCCACAATCCCTACTGCCACTTCCCTCAAGACCCTAGGATGTAAGCCATCAGGTCCAGGGGATTTATCCACCTTGAGTCCCATTAATTTACTGAGTACCAATTCCTTTGTGATTTTGATCATATTTAACTCCTCCCCCCCTAGAGCCCCCTGTTTGTCCAGTGTTGGGATATTCTTAGTCTCCTCTACCGTAAAGACTGAAACAAAATATTTGTTCAGCATTTTTGCCATCTCCATGTTTCCCACCATTAATTTCCCGGTCTCATCCTCTAAGGGACCTACGTTTGCCTTAGCCACCCTTTTTCTTTTTATATAACTGTAGAAACTCTTGCTATCTGTTTTTATATTTTTTGCTAATTTATTTTCATAATCAATCTTCCCTTTCTTAATCAATCCTTTAGTTACTTTTTGCAGTCTTTTGAAGACTTCCCAATCTTCTATCCTCCCACTAATTTTGGCTACCTTATATGTCCATGTTTTTAGTCGGATACTATCCTTAATTTCTTTACTTAGCCACGGATGGCTGTCATTTCTTTTACACCCTTTTTTCCTCAGTGCAATATATATTTTTTGAAAGTTGTAAAATAACTCCTTGAATGAACACCATTGCTCATGTACCGTCTTACCCTTTAATCTATTTTCCCAGTCCACTTTAATCAATTCCGCTCTCATACCATCATAGTCTCCTTTATTCAAGCTCAGTACGCTTGTTTGAGAACCAACCTTCTCACCCTCTAATTGGATATGGAATGTCACCATGTTATGGTCACTCATTCCAAGGGAATCCTTAACTAGGACATTATTAATTAATCCTGGCTCATTACACAGGACCAGGTCCAAGGTTGCTTGCCCCCTTGCAGGATCAGTTACATACTGCTCAAGAAATCCATCCCTAATACACTCAATAAACTCTTCCTCAAGGCTGCCCTGCTCAATTTGATTTGTCCAGTTAATATGATAGTTAAAATCCCCCATAATTATAGCTGTTCCGACTATTTCCTGATTAATACTTCTTCCAGCAGAGTTGCAACTATTAGGAGGCCTATATACTACGCCCACTAGTGTTTTTTTCCCTTATTATTCCTTATCTCTACCCAAACTGTTTCATTGTCCTGATCCTTTGTCCCAATATCATTTCTCTACATTTTTTTTAAATTTTTTTAATTCGTTCACGGGATGTGGGCGTCGCTGGCGAGGCCAGCATTTATTGCCCATCCCTAATTGCCCTCGAGAAGGTGGTGGTGAGCCGCCTTCTTGAACCGCTGCAGTCCGTGTGGTGACGATTCTCCCACAGTGCTGTTAGGAAGGGAGTTCCAGGATTTTGACCCAGCGACGATGAAGGAACGGCGATATATTTCCAAGTCGGGATGGTGTGTGACTTGGAGGGGAACGTGCAGGTGGTGTTGTTCCCATGTGCCTGCTGCTCTTGTCCTTCTAGGTGGTAGAGGTCGTGGGTTTGGGAGGTGCTGTCGAAGAAGCCTTGGCGAGTTGCTGCAGTGCATCCTGTGGTTGGTACACACTGCAGCCACAGTGCGCCGGTGGTGAAGGGAATGAATGTTTAGGGTGATGGATGGGGTGCCAATCAAGTGGGCTGCTTTATCTTGGATGGTGTCGAGCTTCTTGAGTGTTGTTGGAGCTGCACTCATCCAGGCAAGTGGAGAGTATTCCATCACACTCCTGACTTGTGCCTTGTAGATGGTGGAAAGGCTTTGGGGAGTCAGGAGGTGAGTCACTCGCCGCAGAACACCCAGCCTCTGACCTGCTCTCGTAGCCACAGTATTTATATGGCTGGTCCAGTTCAGTTTCTGGTCAATGGTGACCCCCAGGATGTTGATGGTGGGGGATTCGGCGATGGTAATGCCGTTGAATGTCAAGGGGAGGTGGTTAGACTTTCTCTTGTTGGAGATGGTCATTGCCTGGCACTTATCTGGCGCGAATGTTACTTGCCACTTATGAGCCCAAGCCTGGATGTTGTCCAGGTCTTGCTGCATGCGGGCTCGGACTGCTTCATTATCTGAGGGGTTGCGAATGGAACTGAACACTGTGCAGTCATCAGCGAACATCCCCATTTCTGACCTTATGATGGAGGGAAGGTCATTGATGAAGCAGCTGAAGATGGTTGGGCCAAGGACACTGCAGTGATTCCTTCCTTTATTAACATAGCCACCCCACCTCCCCTTCCTTCCTGCCTGTCCTTCCTGATTGTTAAATACCCTGGCATATTTAATTCCCAGTCATTGTCACCCTGCAGCCATGTTTCTATAACGGCCACAAGATCATACCCATACGTAGTTATTTGTGCCGTTAACTCATCCATTTTGTTACGAAAGCTACGTGCATTCAGATAAAGAACTTTCAAATATGTTTTGTGACACTTAGTTCCTGCTTTTTCCTTTTTTAACACTTTACCTTTTACTCCATACCTTCTGTCCCTTCCTGACACTCTTTCCTCTGTCTCCCTGCTCAGGTTCCCAACCCCCTGCCAGAGCTTTGATGCTGGGTTAATCGCCTTACGCCTTCTAGTTTTTATTTTATCTGTCTTGCCGAAAATACACTTTCTTTCCACTGCTCTACACTTTTCCCTTTCACTTGTTCTTGAACAAATGTTTGTACTATTTGTATTGTACATTTCCCCTGGGTCTTCCCCTCTCTTGCTGCTCTCAACTTTATTCCCTTCTGACTCCCCGCTCAGGTTCCCATCCCCCTGCCACTCTAGTTTAAACCTTCCCCAACAGCACTAGCAAACACCCCCGCGAGGACATTGGTCCCGGTCCTGCTCGGGTGTAACCCGTCACGCTTGTACAGGTCCCACCTTCCCCAGAACCGGTCCCAATGTCCCAGAAATCTAAATCCTTTCCTCCTACACCATCCCTGCAGCCACGCATTCATCCTGTCTATTCTCCTGTTCCTATACTCACTAGCACGTGGCACCGGTAGTAATCCTGAGATCACTACCTTTGAAGTCCTGCTTTTTAATTTATCTCCTAGCTCCTTAAATTCACCTTGCAGGACCTCATCCCTTTTTTTACCTATGTCGTTGGTACCAATATGGACCACGACTACTGGCTGTTCACCCTCCCCCTCCAGAATGCCCTGCAGCCGCTCCGTGATATCCTTGACCCTAGCACCAGGGAGGCAACATACCATCCTGGAGTCACGTTTGCGGCCGCAGAAACGCCTATCTGTTCCCCTTACAATGGAATCCCCTATCACTATAGCCCTGCCACTCTTCTTCCTCCCCTCCTGTGCAGCAGAGCCACCCGTGGTGCCCGGAACCTGGCTCTTGCTGCTTTCCCCTGATAAGCCATCTCTCCCAACAGTATCTAAAGCAGAATATCTGTTTGAGAGGGAGATGGCCCCAGGGGACTCCTGCTCTACCTGCCTAGTCCTTTTACTCTGCCTGGCGGTCACTCATTTCCTTTCTGCCTGCGTAATCTTTACCTGCGGTGTGACCACCTCACTGAACGTGCTATCCACGATAGTCTCAGCATCGCGGTTATGCTCATCTCTCACTTATCCAGTTCCCTTTTGAAGGCCATGATTGAATCTGCCTCCATCACCCCTTCAAGCAGTGCATTCCAGATCCTAACCATTTGCTGTGTAAAAAAGTTTTTCCTCATGTCACCTTTGGTTCTTTTGCCAATCACCTTAAATCTATGCCCTTTGGTTCTTGACCCTTCCACCAATGGGAACAGTTTCTCTCTATCTACTCTGTCTAGACCCTTCATGATTTTGAATACCTCTATCAAATCTCCTCGCAACTGTCTCTGTTCCAAGGAGAACAACCCCAGCTTCTCCAGTCTATCCACGTCGCTAAAGTCCCTCATCCCTGGAATCATTCTAGTAAATCTTTTCTGCACCCTTTCTAAGGCCTTCACATCTTTGCTAAAGTGCAGTGCCCAGAACTGGACACAATACTCCATTTGTGGCCGAACCAGTGTTTTAAAGAGGTTCAACATGACTTCCTTACTTTTGTACTCAATGCTTCTGTTTATAAAGCCCAGGTTCTCGTATGCTTTTTTAACTGCTTTCTCAACCTGCCCTACCACCTTCAACGATTTGTGCACATATACCCCCAGATCTCTCTGTTCCTGTACCCATTTTAGAGTTGTGCCCTCTAGTTTATATTGCCTCTCTTCGTCCTTCCTACCGAAATGTATCACTTCGCATTTTTCTGTGTTAAATTTCATCTGCCACATGTCCGCCCATGCCACCAGCCTGTCTATACCCTCTTGAAGTCTATCACTATCCTCCTCACTGTTCACTACTCTTCCGAGTTTCGTGTCATCTGCAAATTTTGAAATTGTGCCCTGTACACCCAAGTCCAAGTCATTAATGTATAACAAGAAAAGTAGTGGTCCCAGCACCGACCCCTGGGGAACACCACTGCACACCTCCCTGCAGTCCGAGAAACAAACGTTCGCTACTGCTCTCTGTTTCCTGTCACTTAGCCAATTCTGTATCCAAGTTGCTACTGCCCGCTTTATTCCATGGGCCGCAATCTTAATGACAAGCCTACCGTGCGGTATTTTATCAAACGCCTTTTCAACATCCATATACACCACATCCTTTGCGTATTCACTTTGGTAGGAAGAATAGAAAAACAGAATATTTTTTAAATGGTGAGAAACTATTAAACGTTGGTGTTCAGAGAGTTTTGGGTGTCCTTGTACACAAAACACAGAAAGTTAACATGCAGGTACAGCAAGCAATTAGGAAGGCAAATGGTATG
This sequence comes from Heptranchias perlo, assembly GCF_035084215.1. Taxonomy (NCBI): domain Eukaryota; kingdom Metazoa; phylum Chordata; class Chondrichthyes; order Hexanchiformes; family Hexanchidae; genus Heptranchias; species Heptranchias perlo. Next base: position 126,408,257 of record NC_090328.1, on the reverse strand, counting down.
TTGGCCTTTATTGCAAGGGGGTTGGAGTACAAGAGTAAGGAAGTCTTACTACAATTGTACACGGCTTTGTGGTGAGACCACAGCTGGAGTACTGTGTACAGTTTTGGTCTCTTTATCTAGATGGATAGATTTTTGGACTCTAAGGGAATCAAGGGATATGGAGATCGGGCGGGAAAGTGGAGTTGAGGTCGAAGATCAGCTATGATCTTATTGAATGGCGGAGCAGGCTCAAGGGACCGTGAGGCCTACTTCTGCTTCTATTTCTTATGTTATGTTGTCAACTGCATTGCCCTCATCTACCCTCTCTGTTACCTCATCAAAAAACTCTATCAGGTTACTTAAATACGATTTGCCTTTAACAAATCCGTGCTGGCTTTCCCTAATCAATCCACACCCGCCCAAGTGACTGCTAATTCTGTCCCGGATTATCGTTTCTAAAAGTTTCCCCGCCACCGAGGTTAAACTGACCCCAAGACTCTTGCCCCAAGACTACATATTCTCTTTGAAACTCTAAACCAAATGAAGATGCCTTGTCTCTTTTAAGAAAAAAAATGTGCTCTGACGATTCCTCGAGTTGTGTGCTGACCATGGTCACAGTTTGTGCACAGGGCACATTCTTTGGTGTCAAAGTTGAGAGCTGAATACTTATTCAGTTGTGAGTTTGCATCCATTATTGTTGCATTGAGCTGACATGCTTCTCATTAATGATACTTCATATAAGTAATATGAAATGGAAAGAAGATGAAACATTTTACATTTGTATTGTAAATTATAACTAATGCATCTGCAATTTCCTCACCTATTTTCTTTACTGGGGGAAGTGCCATCTTTTGGATAAGAGGTTAAACTGAGGCCCCATTTACCCTCTCAGGTGGATGTAAAAGATCCCAAGGGACTATTCGAAGAAGAGCAGAGGAGTTCTCTCGCTGTCCTGGCCAACATTTATCCCTCAACCAACACCTAAAAACAGATTATCTGGCCAATTATTTTGTTGCTGTTTGTGGGAGCTTGCTGTGCGGACATTGGGTGCCACATTTCCTATCTTATAAAAGTGACTACACTTCAAAAGTACATCATTGGGTGCAAAGCGCTTTGGGACATCCTGAGGTCATGAAAGGCACTATATGAATGCAAGTCATGCTTTCTTCTTTCTTTTTTAATACCCTGGGGTGGAAACTATAAAGTCTTAGAGGTTTGTATATCTTAAGTCCCATTATTTTCTTCATTACCATTTTATTATTTATATTCAATCCACTGAGTTCCTCTCCCTGACTTATTTTTAAGTTTCCTTGTCGAGCAGTTTGATGGCTGGAGAAGTATCGTATCATATTGAGGGACAATGACTAAGCAGTTGGGAGTTTGAAAGAGCAGTTACAAGTGACTTGGGTGCAGAAAGAAGTGGACTTAGAAGGGGGTAGTGAATATGGGTGTTGAGGGATATAAGGAAGTGTTTGGAGATGGCCATATCTGTAATCAAGACCAAGGGAATAGAAAGGTCACAGAAGATGGCAAGGTCAACCTAGTGGCTGTGAATATGGGTAGGGGAGTTTATATGGAAGGGAGGTTAGGGAGGACAGGACAGCAGTGAGTTCAGAGGAGAGGGGGCATGGGGAGCTGAGATGGAGACTGAAATCACTGAGGATGATGGATCGCAGAGGCTGAGGGAGAAAGGGAGCTCAGTGAGAAACTCGGAATGGAGATTTGGGGTGTGGCAGACAATGAGGATTTTAAATGAGAGGGATGGAACAAGGTGAGGTGCTTGAAAGAAGAGAAGGGACCAAAAGTTTAGGGGCGAGACCTAGGTGTGACTTGATGGTAAGGGCCACACCACCACTGGAGCGGTTTGGGTGGGGCAGGTGGTGGAGCACATAGCCAGGTAGGGAGGTTTCAGTAAGGTGCAAATTCACTACCCCTGAGCCAAGTTACAGTCAAAGTCAAGATATCACAGCAATCATCCACAATAACGTCATGGATGGCAAGGGGCTTGTTTGCAAGTTAACGGACATTTTAGGGGCAGTGATTGTGGATCTGCTAGCAGAACCCAAGAGTGCAGTGGTAGGTGGGGTGAACATGATGTGAAGGAAGTAGGCAAGGTTAACCCCCTGAGGGCCCTTTAGACGGGAAGGTCAGCTAGAATGGAGAATAGGGGAATTGGGGTTGTTCTTGCAAGGAGGCATTAACAAGTGACTCAATGGGCCCTTTGGAGAATGCTGAGACACAGAGGGTAGCTTAATCAAGGGGGATTAATGCCTGGGACAGTGGCAGGAGAATTTGAAGGCAGAGGAGTAGTGATGGGTTGGAATAAGGACGGGGGTGGGGGAGGAGGGGAATAAAGTACCCGAGATGGGATTTATGGGAGGTGGTATGACTGGGTAACAGGAATTGGAGGGGACAAGAGAGAAACGGCTTAGATGGGGCAAGAGAAAAGAAAGGGAGGTAGAAGTAATGGGCTTAGGTCTGGAGCAGCAGCCAAAATACACATGAGAATGGACACAGAGGGAATTCAGGTTACGTAGGAACGGGAAGAGATTAGGGGAGACATGACCCATTTGTAAACAGAAGACGTGGTGGTGACTATGAAAGAGCCCAAAGTTAAAGTTTGAGATCCTGTGGTATGATGAAGTTGACATGTAGACAAGGTGGAGTCAACTTGGAGCATCCATGAAACAGTTTTCAGGTTCAGAGACAGTTGGGGAGAGGGAGTGGATTCAGGATCTGTTCAAGAGACAGAGTATCAGCTGAGGCACTGATGGAGGTTGTCCAGTGGAAACAGAGGGTTGAGGATGAATGGACAGCCAATTGTGAGCCAAAAGCCCAACCAGGACAGTCTGCGGGCCCTCCGCTTCTTCCTTGAACCGAGGCCCAATCAGTCCCCATCCACCACCACCCTCCTCCACCTGGCTGAACTTGTTCTTGTGGTTGAACAACTTCTCCTTTGACTCCAATCACTTCCTCCAAATAAAAGGTGTTGCTATGGGAACCCCTATGGGTCCCAGCTATGCCTGCCTTTTTGCGGGATATATGAAACATTCTTTATTCCAGTTCTACTCAGGTCTCCTCCTGCACCTCTTTTTCCGGTATATCGATGACTGTATCGGTGCCATTTCCTGCTTTCGCCCCGAACTGGAAAATTTCATCAACTTTGCTTCCAATTTCCACCCGTCCCTTGCCTCCACGTGGTCCACCTCCGTCTCCTCCCTTCCCTTCCTCGATATCTCTATTTCCATTTCTGGGGCTAGGCAATATCTAGTATAAGCCCAACGACTACCACAGCTGCCTTGATTATTACACTTCCTCCACCCTGCTTCCTATAAGGACTTTATTCGATTCTCCCAGTTTCTCCGACTCCGTCACATTTTTTCTGACATTGCCACCTTCTACACCAGTGCTTCCGATATGTCTTCCTTTTTCCTCAACCGAGGGTTCCCCTTCACTGTAGTTGACAGGCCCCTTGACCACGTCCATCCCATTCCCGCACTTCTGCCCTCACCCCTTTCCCTCCCTCCCAGGACCACGATAGGGTCCCTCTTGTCATCACCTTCCACCCCACCATCCTTCACATTCAATGTATCATCCTCCGCCATTTCTGCCACCTCCAGCGCAATGCCATCACAAAACACATCTTCCCCTCCCGTCCCCTTTCAGCATTCCGAAGGGACCGCTCCCTCCGTGACACCCTGGTCCACTCTTCTATCACCTCTAACAATCGCTCCCCTTCGCACGGAACTTTCCCGTGCGAGCGCAGGAGATGCAACACCTGCCCTTTCAACTCCTCCCTTCCCACCGTCCAGGGCCCCAAACACTCCTTCCAGGTGAAACAGCGATTTACTTGTACTTCTTTCAATTGACTATAATATATTCACTGCTCACAGTACAGTCTCCTCTAAATTGGGGAGACCAAATGCAGATTGGGTGATTACTTTGCTGAACACCTCCGTTCAGTCCACAAGCATGACCCTGACCTACCGGTCACTTGCCAATTTAATTCCCCATCCCACTCTGACCTCTCTGTCTTCAGCCTCCTACACTGTTCCAATGAAGCTCAATGGAAGCTCGAGGAACAACACCTCATCTTTCGATTAGGCATTTTACAACCTTTTGGATTCAACATTGATTGCAATAACTTCAGATCATAACCACTGCTCCCATTTTTTCAGACAGCAGGTGCTGGTAATGGTTCTGCTGTTGCCATTTACAGCTCCTCTAGACCCATCTTTTGTTTCTTAACTTGTCCCATTACCGCCCTCCTTACCTTGCACCATCATCCCTTTTGTCATTTAATGATTCCTGGCTACCATCCTATCACAGACCCTCCCTTTTGTTCTTTCCTCCCCTCCCCTTCCTGCCCCCCTCACTTTGTCTGGCTCTGTACCTGTTTAAAAACTGTTAAATCTTTAAATTGTTCCAGTTCTGACAAAAGTTCATCGGCCTGAAACGTTAACTCTGTTTATTTCTCCACAGATGCTGCCTGATTTGCTGAGTATTTCCAGTATTTTCTGTTTTTATTTCAGATTTCCAGCATCCGCAGTATTTAGTGAGCCAGAAGAGGTTGATCCGGGGGTCCAGCAGAGGTGCGAAGTAACAATGTAATGGTTAAAATGCCATGAATAGGACAAGAATGATCATTAACACCATGTGTGCATATATTTAGGGCTTGTTGGTTAACATCATTGGATTGGAGAGAGACAAGCTGCTTTTGCCAAAGCTCCACACCTTTAAATGGTGGGATCACCATTAGATGGGGTATGTTATGTGTTTTCTTTTAAGGGGGATGGGAAATGCATTCACACATTTTATGGTGAGTTGTGCTTCTCACTATGCTGCTTGTGAAGAACTCCTGGTACCTGCTGCCCACCTAGCTAGGGCTAGATATTCATCAGTTGTCTAATAACCAATTTGTGACACACCTTGGCCTGCTCATTCCTCATAACCTTTAGAATCATAGACACTTCTACATAGAATCATAGAATGAGTGCTGGTAAACTTATTCCCCTCCCTCCCTGAACCTCCATTGTGAAAAAGCCATGTCAGCTGCCCTTGGACTATGAACATGTGCGGCGGGAAGAGAAAAGAGCCAAGAGAAGATGAACCAGGAGTCGCAAACTATGACATTGAAATGAGAAAAAGAGGTAAAATGGGGACAAGAGAGACTGTGAGAGCAAGTCTACTTGACTGCATTTGGCAGGAGTTTCCAGACTTCCAGCCTAATGCTAATGGCAGGCCTCATTTCGCACCATTGAAAGCAACGCTTTCAGGTTCTATATGCCTGTGTTATAAATGCTGCTCTACAGTATGGAAAAATGTCATTCTTCTTGAAGTGGGAAGGACAGAATTGGCAGAAGGAATATTTATTTAGGAATGGTGCAGGCCAGTATAGTATCAGATATTGTATTATATTGATTCCACCACTCGGTGTGAGAGGTCAGGAAGAAGGAAAAAGGGAAGGTGCCTCCCTTATGAATGGAGTAAGGGGAATGTACCACCCCATGAGTGGAATTGTATACCACTTCTATTCTGCAAGAATTGCATGACTTGCCAGCATCGAATTACCAGGACCAATCAGCTGGGAAAGTGCCCATTTCAAATCCCAGAAATGTCCTCAACACTTTATGTGGTTGCATTTCTATAACATCATCTCAGCAAATTTGAAATCACATCGACATCAAAATCAACATTTTATTTAAAAGGTGACCTTTTCTGAGAATGTTAAACATATCTTTGTGAACGCCTAAATCTTTGCCTCATCTTTCACTTTTTCTGCATATTTGCCACAAAAGGAAGCAAAAGACACACTCAGAAGTGGGCTATGAAGAAAGAGAAATATCAAAAAAATGAAACCGACAACGAAACGAGAGAAAAGAGAGTTAAAGTTGAGAAGGGAAAAGGTAAGGAGCTGAGAAGAATACTTTAATGTTGCTTGGTTGTCTCTTGTGGCCCATATAATAGATACTACTTTTAGCCATATTTATGCTTTTGGCGTGGTGATTCCTTAGGTATATCACTCACGATTAAAAACCTCACACTTTGAACCTGTCCATTTTTGATAGTTTGTTAACAGCTTTGTGCAAGCAGTACAGTCAAGAGGTAGATTGAGGGTAGGTTTCCAGAGTTCTGCACCACCTCAAGGTCAATTGCCTGGGCAAGCCCAATCAAATTCTGCAGCAAGAGGAAGTAAATTCTTAATGAGGTCTATCCAACTCAAATCCTCTTACAGCATAGAAAAGGTTACTAAAACACAAAAGGGGCTGATTTTGCACATCTTTACTCGTGGCAGGATGTTTTGCTCTATGTGAGTGCAGATTGGGAAATAGGATGCGGAGCTCAGTATTTGCTGTGTTCTCGGTTTTCCAGAGATCAGCAGGGCTGATCTCTGCGCCAGATTCTCCAATCCATGGCCCCCCATACAGCAAGGCTCCAGATCAGGAGCAGAACCAGAGATTCTGTTTGATGGTGTCATGGGACCACTGTAGGTTTTTCTTTTTGGATGAATGAGCTGAGACTAGCTTCCCTTCATCATGTTGTCAACTGCTCCCATTGTGCACATTGTTTAATACTAAATCACAGCACACAATCGTCATTGAAACTGCTGTGCAACACTGGTGTCAAATGAACAAGTGAGCACAATTAATGTAATTAGAGAAAACATTTCCTGGATGTTTATCAACTCATGTTAATAAAAGACAATATATAATTTATGGTGGAGTACAGCAGCCATACTTAATTGGTACTACCAGGGTAATCTCATTGGCAGAGTAGCAGGAATCATTAATCACTTGTTCTTTGATTCATAGCAGACAGTTAACCAATTAATAAATCAGCACCCTTTTAAATTATTCTAAAAGCATGTAGATTATTTTTTTAAAAAAAACATAAATAGGTGCTTCAATTAGCTAGGCAATGACCTTTCACCTCTAGAACCTGGGTCAAATCCAACCCAGATTTGTGTGATTGAAAGTCTCATCTGTCTGTCGACTGTAAGGGGGTCTCACTTGAGATGTGTTAAGGCAGTTTCAACCATACACCTAGTGGGTATAGGCCGCAATTACAAAACTGTTGGTAATTTGGCATTAAATTCGCAAACTCAGGCAGGCCTTAAGGATGGTGTGGAAATAAGAAGTATCATTCTTTGGGTACAAGGCAAAGTAGGAGCAGCTTTACTCCATCATAGGAACATAGGAACAGGATTAGGCCATTCAGCCCCTCGAGCCTGTTCCACCATTCAGTTAGAGCATAGCTGATCTGTATCTTAACTCCATCTACCCACCTTGGTTCTGTATCCTTTAATACCCTTGCCGAACAATCTCAGTTTTGAACTGTTCAATTGACCCCCAGCCTCAACAGATTTTTGGGGGTAGAGCATTTCAGATTTTTACTACCCTTTGTGTGAAGAAATGCTTCCTGACATCACCCCTGTACAGCCGAGCTCTAATTTTAACGTTTGCCCTCTTACTCTGCACTCTCCCACCAGAGGAAATTGTTTCTCTCTATCTACCCTATCAAATCCTTTAATCATCTTAAACACCTCAGTTAGCTCACCCCTAAATCTTCTATAGTCAAAGGGAATAAAAGCCTAGTCAATGCAATCTGTCCTCATAATTTAACCCTTTTAGCCCTGGTATCATTTTGGTAAATCTGCACCGCACCCCCTCCAAGGGGGTATATATCCTTTCTGAGATGCTGTGCCCAGAACTGAATGCAGTACTGCAAATAGGATTCAACCAGAGGTTTATATAACTGTAATATAACTTCCATCCCTTTGTATTCCAGCCCCCTTGAGATAAAGGCCAACATTGGCTAGTATCTGATCATGATGCTGATACTGAAATGGGAATGTGTTACATTTCCCAGAAAAGGGTAGTGGTTAGTCGAGTTTAGTAACAGGTAAAATAAATCAGAAAAAAAAATTTACATGTAAAAATATGTAGGCATTGCAAGTCCCTTGTGCTATTTGTATCAAATTCTTGCATATACTAATTTAGCAGTCATTAATCCTTTTACAGTAAAAGAGGAATTCTAATTCCCTAGTTTATTTTATTTATTATGGTTAGATATGATTGCCTGCAGAGACAAGTAATGAAAGAAATGACTCTTGCTATATTCCAGATACCAAAATGTGTGCTCCATCTCAAGGGCAGTGAGATATACATGTATATATCACAACTAAGTATGATAGATAGTCAAATCAGCTATAGTCATTCTGATTATTATGTAGATAGAGGTGACAGCTTTTCATATAAACTTTATGGTGCAGCATTCTTACTGATCATTAATCCAGAGAGGCATCCTCTACTCTTCCCCTATTCATTTTAAATCTCCCCACTTCACACCTTTTCTGGGTCATGTGGAGAAAAACACTGACACAGATTTGATGGGCAAAATGGGCCTGTATCTGTGCCGTGGTGTTTTACAAAGGAAAAGTTGGAAGAGCTATTTCTGCAGGCAAGATATAAACACGACAGCAAAATAAAAAATGAATGCCAAGTAAGTACGGAGAAGTTATTTTCTCTAGTTCTCCCCCCTTTTCTTCCTGAAGATGGCAATTCCATGGGTGAGAGTTATTATTGTCTTCTGAAGTGCAGCACAGCATCCTCTGCTGGAGGAGGGATAGCAGAAGCAGGCCTGAATTGGAGAATGCCCCACAAGCTATAAGCCTTTGAGGAGGTTATGTTGGAAATTCAAGAATCGAAAATGTAGAGGAAATGGGACAGATTGAAGCCAGACAACCTCCTGCAAGCCCAGGGCTCGTACCATGCTTCACATTCTTTCTCTCTGCCTACTCACTGATTAATTCACTCACTTACACCCAGGCATACATTCAAGCATAATACTGCAGCGCTTATTGCAATGTATATAATGGAAGGGGTATCATTTGGTCAGAATTCTATCATATCTTCCTCTTCTCTCTCTTTAGGTGTCACCCCGAAACCAGCCGCAGCTCACAGTCCCCATAAAGAAAGCAGCACCTCACAGCAATTCGCTCTACTTGTTGCAAGCACTAGCACAGTTAGGGCATTTAATTAGTGAGCTTGAGGAGAGAATAGCAGCTGAAGCACTGAGCGTGAGTGAGGAGGGAGAAGAACCTGCTGGCCGAAGGGCCAACTCACATCCTTCCTGAGCTTTGCAGACCAGGGATTCGGACCTCATGGTGCCTGCTCGTAAGAAAATGTTGCTATCTGAGCACAATCATCTTATGGGATCATTGGTGACTGTTTAAATCACCGTGCAAGTTGTGGTGACAATTACCGAGGGCTCTAATCGCTGCATCTGTGCGGTCAAGCTTATTGGCATTGAAGTCCATTGTGGAGCATATAGCAATTCTAAAACATCTGCAGCAGAGTCCACAGCGTTAGAGAGGTCCTACGCACCATGGGAACATCTTTCCTAACTGCTCAGGCTGCTGCCAGAAAGACTTTGGTCTTCGACCTATACTGAGCTCTATTCTCTGGCTTGAATGGGCTGCCAGATTAGATGGAGAGAGCAATTATGCAGGGCGCCACTGCCCTTACTGCTGTCCAGAAATCTGCTCCTGGACAGATCATTAGCGTATGCTGAGGATTGCTCAGCAGCAGGGTTGTGGCTGCTGTAGGCATGAATGAAGCTGCTGCCTCCCGAGGCAACATCGTAACTGGCCCAGTTATCCCTCCATCTCAAATGGCAGTACATTGTCCGGAAAGTGAGCTCAGGTAGTAGTAGTAGATGTGGCAGAGCCAGTAGCAGAATAGATTTGAGAAGATGCGCAGAGTAAACTGTCAGCAAGAGGAAACACCAGGGCAGTAAACATTGGGGTAGATTTTCATCTGGGCCTGTTGCCTGGATTGCTAGAAAATGGTCCTTGAGCCTCATCTACATATTCGGGGTGAGCTGCCAGCAGCCCTTAGGTAAATCCAGAGAGGGATAGGGGGAGGACAGCGGGAGATGGGCCAACCATGGCTGTCATGAATACAACGGAGCAGAGACAAGCTCTTCTGCTCCTCCTGGCTCCACATAAAATGTAAAACAATTTTTTTTTTAACCTACCTTTTCGGTGGCGGCGTTGGCTAGGTCACATCTATGTCCAGAATACCAGAGCGGAACAGTCCCAAGGCCTGCTTCGCTCATAGCAGCCCAATTTCTAGAAAGGTGTTAGACCTCTGATTAGCATATAGAAGGGACCTAATTCCTGTTTTAGGCGGCCGCCTCGAACGGCTGAAAAATGGCCAAGCCCAATTTCAGGTCAGACATTTTTCAGGCATTGTTGGGGCACAGGATGTTGCATCCTGAAAATGGTCCTTTTTGTGCCCTTTTTAAGCCTGTAAAACAGGTTGATCAAGGACCAATTTCTACCCGGTTGAGCACACCTGCACTGATCACATTTAGGAAAATAAATTGGTTACTATTTGAGTTTTACCCAGAAAGTTTGTTTCTGCAGGTGCAGAATAAGATAGGAGCAGATACAAGGATGGTCTTCCATGGTGGCTTAGGTAGTGAAGAGGGAAATGTTTTCAGCCACTGCATAATGCCCATGTTCAGCAGGTCCTTTAGTACGATATACAGGTCAGAAAGCCAGATGATAGCTGCGTCTGTGAACACAGTTCTGTAGGTAAGAATAGGTGCAGGCAAACCACCTCTTGTACAGATGAACCTCCCTGACAGACCTTCATTAATTCTCCTCAATGGCTTCCAAAAAACACAGGGGTAGGAGAGCACTAAATGCTGAGGCATTTTAACAATTTTGTTTGCAGCAATTAAAATTGAAAAGTTCGCCTTTAAGAACATACTTCATGAATGATTTGCTCTTAATGTCCGTGTTATATGGATGGGATGAGTAGACCATGTGAAACAGGTGTTAGCAGTGTGAAATTAGCTGTGGGTTGAGTTGGATGAGATCGCATGTGCTAATTAAGTTCTCACATTCAAGGCCCCTGTGAGAAATCACATGATTTATGAATGCAATGGGGAGCCAACAAAATATGGATCAGTGCCATTTCCTGGGCCCCTATGGATCAAATCTGGATAGCAACTGTGAAACAGAAGAGTGCTGGCAGGTCCAGGTAGAACTAACACTTCTTTTCTAGTTGAAGGAGGGGTTTTGGTGTGTCAAAGTATCCAAATATTGTGAACTGTTGTTTATCATTGAGATGTAGCTGCAAATACAAGTGTGACTACTCTATGAAATGAGACTTTCAGATAATTTTATAAAAGCTAACAGTCGCCGTGAATTTTTTTAACGTCTAGAAGTAAATGTTGTGGCTCTATTAACTTAGCCAAATATATTATTTTTGCTATTGACAGTACTATGCATTTGGATATTAATCCTGCATGAGTTCCTGAATAAGCAGAAACATTTTGATGAGCAAACATTAGCTTTGGTGAATTTGTGCAGAGCATATGGTGCAGCCTGACGTCTGCAGTTAAAAAGATCTGAAAATGGATTGAGTTAAGTGTGGAATCCTAATAGCTTAATGGATAAAACCTCGGCCCAGTAGGATCCTGTACTATATAGATCAGAAACTCCCAGGTTCGATCCCTAGCCTGTGCTGAGTTTGATGGTTAGTCTGTATAAGTGATGTCTTTGTAATCAGCAATTATAATGTGCCTTGAAAACACGTTGGGTGGAATTCATGGTAGTAAGAGCAGAATGATTTGACAATTCAGGGTAAGGAGCTGAACAGGTTTTGAAAGCAGAAGCTTTTATTGATGTTCAATGTCTCAGTGAGTCACAATATGTTCAACACTTTTTTTTAAGATTTTCTTCTGCCATATTTTCTTTACAGCAAACTTCTGTTACTTTCATGGTTATAATAGCCCAGAATCGTAAACACAACTCATAACTTGGACCCCAACAGGCGCAGACTATGAATTTCTTGGAAAGTTGGATTCAAACTCATTGTTCATATAACCATGTTCATATAAAATGCTCAAAAACAAACAATGTAATGGCACAAATGAAGTTACAAAGCAGCATAGCATCAATTCCACATGATGTTGGGATGAAAGAGACACACAAATCTTAAGTTGTCATGAAGACAGTGCCCTAATAAAAGTTCAAGTACGTGTTGTACAGGTCAGGGAGGGATGACTATTGCTACAACATCATTTGCCATCAATATTTTTATTTTTTGTCTTTTTTTCATACTTTTCCCTGTTACTTATTTCATTGTGGTAATATTTGAATCAAATATAACACTCGTCAGGTAACAATGGGAACCCAACTCTGCTAAGTGCTACATTCCAATAACATTTAAACATTTTAAACAATTATGTTGGCCCAGATGCTGATCGACTAGCTGTGTATTTGTAGCAGTTTTTTTTAACCCTAACCAATTGAGAGAAATAGGATAATCTAGAGAGTGAAACTATACCCATTGTGTCCATTTTTCTTTATCAGATGAACATGCAGCAGTGTTTGTTTTGCGGTTTAAAATGAGCAGTAGCATCAGGTGTGCTCCTAAGTTGCAGTTCACCTTTACTGTAAACCATACATGCTTGTTTGGTGTCTCATACTAACTTTCTTTTAAATCTGGACACACACACAGAACAACCATGGAACAATTATTCTGACGAGGTGTGATTTTGAAATAAAGGTTGAAGATAGAGTCCCATTGTGCCAACCACACACACACACACAAATATCCACAAAAACATACGGTCGATAACCATAGCAACATACTTCCAGTCTTCAATGATCTGAAAAACAAAGATTGACAAATGTAAAAATATAGTGTTATAAAGGAAACTCTATAAAGAATTTATAGGTGTATACGTTCCTTCTTCATAGCAGTGATGTCCTCCAGATCATCCAGACTTATCCACTTTTTCGCTGATGATCCCACTCTGTATTCATCAAATTCATTTAAATTGCATGGCTTAAAACACACCTGGGGTTCATTTTGACTTTGGACGATAGAGTAAAACGGGCAATATCAGCTGGACCACCCATTAAACACCTCTCCCCATTTTTGTTTCAAATTGATGTCAATAGAAAGGAAATTGGGGACAGGTGTTTAACGGGTGTTTGAGCAGGTATCTCCCATTTTACACCATCGTCTAAATTCAAAATTACCTCCACCTATATTTCATGTCTCTCTCACGTCTAACCGACACATTTTAGCTATGATGGCTCTGTCCTTGGTGCTTCTTCAACTATTCACACTCTTTGCCTCAATATCTTATCTGTCTTCAAATGGAACTGCCACATTACTGAAGCTGCACCCAAGAAGCTTGATTTCCTCTTCTGTGCCAAACATTTCTTTTCCCTTTAACAACTCTTAACTCTATAAAGCCTTGAGTGCATCCAAGTTTTAAACACTGCTGCTGTATCTTTTATAATGCCTCTTCCACACTCCTGGGCAGAATATAACAAAAACGCTTGTTGTCTGCAAGATGGTTCTTGTCCCACCACTGGTCTTCAAACTCCTCCCCTGCCCCCCTTTTTCTCCCTCTCTCGGCAACCATTTCATCTCACTACTTCTATGGTTACTACTTCCCCCAAACTTTCCTTTCTTATTCTTCCTAAGGTGCTAATAGTTCATCCTGCATTTACCTCCTCCTCCCTCATCCTCGCTGTGTTGAAATCGCAGTCTCCAACTCTAAATCTTTCTTTCCCAGGACCTCTAAACTGTGAACAACTTTATCTGTCTCAGTAGTCCTTTGTTCCGATAGACTTTTAAAACCTAAGCTTGTTATCATCACCAAATCACTACTTTCTTGTCCACCTGATCCCTTTTATTCTTTCAACCTTGGCAATATCCTGCACTGTGAGCCATTGCCCTACGCTTTGGTTTCTCAAAGTTATTGAAGGATATCTAAATGGGAAATTTCTTTTTAACACGGACAAATCTTTCATTTCCTGTACACAGTATCGGCATCGCGCATTTTCAAGTCAGGTAAATTCAGACTAATTCTCCCTGTTCTTTGTCCCAAAAATATGTCTTAATACCAAACTCAGAAGAGCATCCCTTACTGCTCCAATGTGACATTTGTATTCATCACAATGATTATTCGTACACCCCTGAACGAGACTGTGACTTTAGTTCCAAATTCCAGATGATTGTCGTGCTTTGGACTCATGCTTCCTAGGAATTATGTACAGGCTATTCAAACTCACTTCATTTTGGAAAGCTATACCACTGCACTTCAAATCATGTAGGACAATAGCATTTCAGTTCAAATCACACGGTTTTATTGTAAGCCTTGCCCTCTGTCACTATCTGCTGAAATACCTGTTGGCAGGACAAAAACACCAAAAAAACAACATAAAATCACTCTCCATGAATTCCACCTGTGTGTATATATATATATATATATATATATATATATATAAGAAAGACTTGCATTTATGTAGTGCCTTTCATGACCTCAGGACATCCCAGAGCAATTTGCAGCCAATTAAGTACTTTTTGAAGTGCAGTCACTGTTGTAATATAGGAAATACAGCAGCCAATTTGCACACAGCAAGGTCCCACAAACATCAATGAAGTTGGTTGAGGGATCAATGTTGGGCAAGACACCAGGGAGAACTTCCCTGGTCTTTTTCGAAATAGTGCTATGGGATCTTTTACATCCACCTGAAAGAGCAGACAGGGCCTCAGTTTCACATCTCATCCAAAAGATAGCACACCTCCAACAGTGCAGCATTCCCTCAATACTGCACTGAAGTGTCAACCTAGATTTTGTGCTCAAGACTCTGGAGTGAGACTTAAACCCACAACCTTCTAGCTTAGAGGCAAGAGTGCTAATGACTGAACCACAGCTGATACTGTAGAAAAAAAAGAGTAACACAGTTTGGAATATCCTGAAAGGACATTGACAATGAACTTTTTACACTTTACTGGAGTTACTCCCTCACAGTTTATGACATCATCTTAATTGCTAAATGTGCCATTACCTATATGTTACCACATATATAGCACAACAGATGCCAATTATTATTGGTTACATAAAGGATGCAAACCACAATGCAGTTTATTCATTCCTGAAATACATATTTTCCAGCGTGCTAAAATAGCATGTCAGATTAACTGCTTCAGGACATTTTATCCATATTTGATCATTGTTTTGTTTTTGCCATTCATTGCACTGCATGAACCTTCAGACACTTGTAGGGGAGGGAGGGAGCGTGGCCATCATTCACAGACAGCCTATCACTCGTCATCCTTGTAGCAGGGCTTCCATAACCTCATCAGTGAATGGTGCCTTTCTTTATCTGGAAGCAAGCAATGCTGACGAAAGTGACTGCTTTAACAAGCTGGACTGATCACCTGAAGAGCCGTGACTTGCAGGGCTATGGATCAAATGCAGGAAAGTGGAATTAGGCTGGGTGGCTCGTTTCTCAGCCGGTGCGGACACGATGGGCGAAGTGGCCTCCTTCTGTACCGTAAGTTTTCTATGATTCCATCTCTGCTGCACCATTTGAATGGATGTTCAGTCCATTTAACAAGTACTGCTCTGCTTTAAGCAATGTAGCTTCCCATTGGATGATCCCATTGTGCGGACAGAAGTGCATGTTTTAGCATGCCTAATCTTATCGGTAAAATCAGATATTCCTTTACACCACTCAACTTGAGTAACATAAAGAATATTACGCGGTGAAAGAGTTGATTGTAGGTTTTACATAGAATAGATTCATAGAGTTTTACAGAACAGAAGGAGGCACTCTGCAAAAGTATTTAACAGAGAAACCTGCCCCAAAAGCACCCTTGCAGCTTAAAATGACTAATCAGAGACTTACTTTAATGGAGGTGAGGATCCCTTTAAGTAGTGCTTGCTGATTGTTCCCACAGTTATTTGCTTGGCAGGTTAAGGAAGTGGCATTTCAGGTGCTCGCAGCCAGCAATTTAACAAAAGGACCCTGATTCAAGTTCAGGACTCTTATTATCAAATTTAAAATTATGTCTACTTTTGTTGCAGGCGGCTGCCGTGGACACCTATCGAGCGCCCGGACCAATATGGCGTCACGTTGCTATATTGGACTTTGTCGTGCCCGTTTCAGACCCCGAAAACGTGCGAGACGCATCACAATTTCTCACCTAGCAATTTTTTTTTTGTAGGGAGGAACAGGGTTGCCCCAGTGTCAGCAACACAAAGTAAAGAAAACTAACACAAGTGCCCCCTTTTTTGAGGTGGCACAAACAACACCCAAACCATACAAAATTAAATAATAATGTTGGAGAAGCACAGCAAGTCAGGCAGGATCTGCAGCTGCCTATGGCTGACAGATACCACCTGACTTGCTGAGCTTCTCCAGCATTTTCTGTTTTTATTTCAGATTTCCAGCATCCGCAGTATTTTGCTTTAAATAATAATGTTATTTTCCCTATCCACTATACCCTCCAATCCCTCATCAATCATTAGTTTTTGTGATGAGATAATAGGACATTCTTTTCCTTGAGTACAGGGGCCAGTTTTCCTGTGATTAGCACCCGCGGAACTCTTATTCCCTTAAGGTCCTGCACCCAGCCTCTCTTGGGCTAAGGGTTGACTGCTGGCCTCCTGTTCCTGGACAGCAGTCAGAAGCTCTGACCACGGCAGCCGTTCCCACTTTCCTCCTGACTTCCAAGTGTTAAGCCCTCCTGTTTCAGGCCACTGCCGTGGACGCCTGTCGAGCACCCAGACCAACATGGTGTCACATTGCAGGTGAGCCTGCATAGGGTGTGTGACTGAGCCACTCAAGTGATTTGACCCGCCAAATTCAGCTGTATTGAGGTCTGGAGAGGCACAACGCACTTCAGGCGAGCTGCGCCTGTCCCGAGTAGCGTCGTCAGCCCTCCAGGAGTGCTCTGGAGGAATTAATCTCCAGGACACTGCTGCGGGCAAGCCAGGAGAAAAATCATAAGGGCATTAAAATAAATTGTGAGTTTCCTTCATTTCCTTTGAACACTTTTGTTTCTTAGCTCTAAAAATATTGAGGATGGGGGAGAAAAGGCTGTTTGACTGGGTGAGGCAGTTGGAGGTGATGTGATGAAACCTCCAGGAATACGTGCAGTCAGAGTTGGCAACTCAGGCTCAGGGGAGCCAGAAACATTGGCCCCATATTTTTTCATGTCTCTGTAAAACATAACGCCGTGCGGGGAGAGGTTTACGGCAAGTGTATAGCTAAAAAGGCCTAAAATTCCAGGAGTCCTGCTCTGCCAGTGGAAATCCTGCAAAACAGAACTCTCACCTGTCCTCGCAGCCCACTGTAGGCCCCATCACAAACTGCAGCGATGAGATCATGAACATGAGCGGTAGAGCCTGTCTTGCTCTGACACCAGCCAGGAAAACCAGAATGGCGCCATAATGCTCGAAACGCAGGACAGAGGCCTGGGATGGGCTGGAAATCAAGCAACCTTCAAAATGGCTCAATGCTTCTTTAGCTATGGAACATTCTTGCATTGATTACCACAGTCTTGGCAAGTTATGGAGCCTTTCCAAGGGCCCCAACGGAACTCATGCCTTTCTTGGTTGTCTATGTAGCCCGGGAACTTCTCCAGATACACCCCCTTGATGTTGTTTGGTGAGGGTGGGGGGAGGGAAGTCGGGCAAAAGATTCACCTGCTCCCCACGGACCAGAATTTCCTCTTCTTTCTGCATAGGGCGGTCTCCTGACAGAACCGGATTCTGACCCACATTCCAGCCCCCTGGTGGGCAGTCCATCCCCTCTGGCCCCAGGAATCTCGGGGCCAATGTATTACCAATCTGGCACTCCCACCTTTACTTAGAGTATGCTGGAATGAACTGCTGCAAACTACTTGATAAATAATAAAATAGGTCTAAGAGACTTTTAGGCTCCAGATATCCTGTCTTTGAACTCCTGTGAAGGGGAATTAGGAACAAGCATCATACAGCATATTGGTTTATTGCTTAGTGGCATAATCAGAAAAAAAAAAGATTATGATGATGAAGGAGAAATAAAAAGAGAGCTGATAAAATATTAATGTAATGCTGCCTAGGGACTGCCGGAAATTTGCATCTTAAACATGGATTCCGAAGGTTACACAGATACAGGTGATTTGCTGCATCATTATTTATACAAGCAAATTAACCCTTAGAGTGTCAGCATCTCCAGGGAATTCTGTACCCACTGAGCTGACATTATTTTTAAAGGTTTCACCTCGTGCATCGTGAGGCTGAAAGAAATTGCCTAATATTCCAGTAACAATGCTACAGAGATGTCAGAAACAGCATGATCACTGGCCCACTG
Source organism: Heptranchias perlo (assembly GCF_035084215.1). NCBI lineage: Eukaryota > Metazoa > Chordata > Chondrichthyes > Hexanchiformes > Hexanchidae > Heptranchias > Heptranchias perlo. The sequence goes on along the minus strand of NC_090328.1, from coordinate 126,390,097 downwards.
GGGACAGAGGTCCAACTCGGATCAATGGAAATAACTGCTGAAGTGGAATTAAGCTGCCATTTAGAAAATAAATTTAAAATTGGTACAGGGATTAGTAAATTAAAAGGCAGGAAGAGATATTTTTCACTGATGACCGTGGTAGAATGCAAAAAAAAAAGTTCCGGCAACTTAGTGACCAGCATCGCTAAAAGAACAGATTATCTGGTTATTATCAGGTTGCTGTTTGTGGGATCTTACTGTGTGCAAATTGGCTGCCGTGTTCCTGCCATTAAAACAGTGGCTACACTTCAAAAGTACTTAATTGGTTGACATCCTGAGGTCGTAGAAGGCGCTATATAAATGCAAGTTAGTTAGTTCTTTCTTACTTTCTTTCTTTCCTCTCTAAAATTAAAAGTTCTGAAATATCTAGCTTGACTGTTTGTTTAAAGCTGACCAGTGATGCGTATGTTAGTCATATTTTTAAAAAATGCTACGAATATGTATTGTGCTGCAAGAGACATTTATCCTCTCAGACAAGTGCATTGATCACCGACAGGCCAGGGGCCTGTTAGACCTGGCATGATAATGGCTGCCTTCAGCATTATAAAAATAGCTTTGCTGACATCAAGGGCTAGATTTTCCTGTGCGGTGAGGTTACTGGTGAAGAGCATTGGAACTGCACTTCTGTCCGCCGGTGAGATCCTCTGTAATCTAGTCCTATTTTCTTGGGTCAACCTTATTAAAAAATATTGTGGGGTGTCCTCCATGGGCTACAGGGTGGGTAAATGTGATTGAGCTATTTGCTCGCGTCGCAGGTAAACGCTGACATGCACTGGTTGGGCTGAAGGGCCTCTTTCCAAGTGGTAACTTTTATGTATTTCTATGCAGTTGGTCCTGTCCGCAGGACAGTAAAGGCCTGCCCTTTGCTGATGAGTCTTGGTACCCAGAACTCAGGGGTCCAGCATTTAAAAGAAGGTTATTTGCAGAGCATTAAATGAATGTCCAGGCCTCCCAGTTGATGTCCCAGAATGTGCTGCAGGTTGTGGTTCCTTTTGAGCAGTCCACTACCCACAGCTGTGATGTATGCACAGCCACTTTGAAGTGTGAGGCAGTTCCCATATGGTCTGCAGCTAGATTTTTTTTTTATTATGTAGAGGCTGTTAGGACATGGACTACTCTACCAAGAACATTGTGGGCTGGATTTTGCTGTAAAAGTAATGGTGAGGCAACGTTATTCATGTGCGAATCGGACAGTAACTTCCAGCGACCGCACATGGCGCGGTTAAACGCGGAAATCCGAAAGTTGCTGTCCGAGATGCCCTGCTCCTCCAAAAGCTGCGCGAAAACGACATCTCGCCATCTTGCTCACCATTCAAAAGTATTGAACGGCGTGAAGTTCCTGTACTTACCTCATAGATACGGATTAAACTCACCAAAAAAAGTTAGGGCTTGTCCATCCCAGTATAAGCACCTTTTTAACAGCATGGTCAGTCCTAATTACTGCCAAACAACCACTCTGGAACTGGAAATTAACTTTTACAAGTGTGGACTCTCATTCCTTCAGCTTTTAATTCTTGTTGAACATTTTTTAAAAATTAAATAAAAAAGAAAATGTTCTTTTTTTTATCTCCGTCTCTTAATCAAATCTTTCTTTCCTTCTCTTTATTTCACTTTCTGTACCTGATTTGACATTGAATTCACTATTCCGACTTACACTTCCTGGTTCAGTCTCTGCGCTGCTCATTAATCATTCTTCAGTCTGGTTAAGGAGACACACAGTTGCTTACCCTGTTCACACAGGTCCCAGATGTCCTGAATGGATCACTAATTTACAGTAACTTGCTGTGCAAAACTCCATAGAAAGTCCATGGGCAAGTGCAAGTCTAACAAAAAGCTGGTGCCGATCGTTCGCCGCTCACAGCAAAATCCGACCCATTAACTTTTAAAACAAAAGTGGAGAAATATTTGAAGGTTAAAACTTTAACAGGGTATATGCAAAGGGCAAGAGAGCTGGCACAAGCACAATGGGCCAAATGGCTCTCTTCTGTCCTAGAAAATTCTCTGATTCAGTGATGTGGGAAAAAGCAGTTAGGATTAGGACATCAAGCCAGGCCTGCAGGTGATCCCTGTGAGGTCCCAGCTGCCTAGTGATGAGGGCTGTCTTCGCCCCCCCCCCCCAACCCCTGCAAGCCTCCTGCTAGAAAGCATCAGCCACTGACATCTAAACTCCTGCCACTGAGGGAGTGCCAAGGAGAAGTGGGAGGTTCGGGTTGAGAGATGGTGTTTACAAAAAAAGGCACTCAGGTTTGTTGAGAATAAAAATTTTGTATCACTAATGGGATAAGAATATAAGGTCATAAAAATAGGAGCAGGAGTAGGCCATACGGCCCGTCGAACCTGCTCCACCATTCAATACAATCATGGCTGATCTTCAACCTCAACTCCACTTTCCCGCCCGATCCCAATATTCCTTGATTCCACTAAAGTCCAAAAATCTATCGATCTCATTCTTTAATACATTCAACGACTGAGCATCTAGAGCCCTCTGGAGTAGAGAATTCCAAAGATTCACAGCCCTCTGAGTGAAGAAATTCCTCCTCATCTCAGTCCGAAATGTCCGACCCCTTATCGTGAGACGATGGGCCCGATATTAGGAGGGAGGCGGGTTGGCAGCTGTGGGTCGATTGGGCACGTGAAATCGGTGGGTTTGGCATACTATCGTGAGTAAATTGAAGCCACTTACCTTGACTTCCGGGTTTTGCGCTGGAAAGCTGCGCAGCGGGTGGACGGCGCACCCGCATCATAGGCTGTCAGCTGGAGGAGCTCTATTTAAAGGGGCAGTCCTCCACTGACTGATGCTGCAGAAAATAGGAAAAATTACAGCATGGAGCAGCCTAGGGGGAAGGCTGATCCCAGATTTAATGATGCCTCACTCCAGGTCTTACTGGTTGGGATGAGGAGGAGGAGGAGGGAGATTTTCCACCCAGCGGGCGGGAGGAAGTGGCCTGCCTCTGCCACTATGAAGTCTTGGCTCAAGGTGGCAGAGGAGGTCACCTGCACGACCAACATATCACGCACCTGCATACAGTGCAGGAGGCGCTGCAATGACCTAAGTAGGTCAGCCAAAGTGAGTACTCTTACTCATTCCCCTACACTCTGTCTGCCACTTCACCGCCCCCCACACCTCCTTCTGCACTGTCAACACTACTCTATCACATCACTCCTCACAGCCACTGAACCCTCATCCTCATCTTACCTGCACCTACTCACCTCGCCAGTACTCATCCCGCCACTACCACTCAACCCAATCCTCATACAATCGCATGGCTCTATCTCATACTCACCCTCTCATGCATCTTTTTCACAGTCAGCCTCACTCAACCTGCCACTACCTATGCTGCAGCCACAGGATATGCATCACTTATGTGCAGTAGGCAGCGTAAGGCAAACGTGTTGTGAGCATGAAGGGGATGCACAAGGGTGTTTGAGGGTTTGTCATGGTTTTTAATTATATTTAATTTCTGATCAACTCACATTACATATATTGGCACCACTACTGCCACGTCTTTGCGAATCCTGTCTGGTTTGTGCAATAATGCCCTTTCCTGAGGATCACAATGAAGACCCACAACTGATGCCACCCATTGTGTCACTGCAGAGTGGGCGTAGGTGTATTTGCAGGGCTCTTTTGTGCAGACGACTGAGAGACGTCGGCGATGTCCCCAGTGGCACCCTGGAAGGATGCGGAGGAGAAGTTGTTGAGGGCAGTGGTGACTTTGACAGCGACAGGTAAGAAGATGGTGCTCGGGCCAGCCGGGAGCAGCTCAGCATGAAGGAGGCTGCAGATGTCCACGACTACATGTCGAGTGACTCTGAGCCTCCATGTGCACTGCTGCTTAGAGAGGTCCAGGAAGCTGAGCCTTGGTCTGTAGACCCTTTGGCGAGGGTAGTGCCCTCTGCGACGCATCTCTCTCTGCGGTTGCCCTCCCTCCTGCTGTGCAGGTGGATGTGTCACAGCACTGTGTTGTGGAGCTCCACGTGTCAAAGGTGGACAGCGTGGCCGGCGAGGCTGGTGATGCTGTTTGCCCTCCGAGGAGGTCATGACTGCAGCTACGGCGGCCCCCATCCGGAAGATGTACATCTGAGGGGGTCCGCAAGGTAGGTACATGTGTCTGGACACCGGGGTAAGTGTGCAAGTTGGTGAATTTTATTGTTAGGAGGAGGGTGGTGGAGGCCAAACTTTGTCCAAAGTGACAGAGTGGCCTCCTGCAATGAGTGAGGGTCTCCTCCCCCCACCTGTCAAATGGACCTTTGCAGCTGCCACAGGCTGATAGCTGCAACACGTCCATTTGAACTGGGAATGTTTCCCCCAGTATGGGAAACAGTTCCAGTTGTATGTAAAATCCCATCCCACCTAAAATATCTCATTAATCAGGTCTGTAAATGACCTAATATACCAAAATAAATAGCTTAAGTGGCACCCCGTCGGATTTAATTGCCGGCGGGATTCCCACATGCGGGGGCTGCGCGCGCATGTCAGCGCATCTGTGGGAAACCCGGAAGTGGGCGGGTTGGAGCCGGGCTCCCGACCCGCCCCGGGAATCCCCGATTTTCGGAGTCCCCCCATCAGGAACGCACCCGATCGCGGGTGCTAAAATCGACCCCATTGTATCAGGGGTCCTTGGAATCTCAACCGGTGTCCTGAATCACTGCCAATCAAGTCAGCCAGGCACTTGCCTTTGACCTGTGAACAGGTGGTATTATGGACTCTCTTAAAGTAATCATGGCAGCTCCTGGTTTAGCATGCATTCACATGCATAATGTGTTACTTCACACTTCACACCAGTTACTCTTCTTTTATACAGGTATTGATTCTTAGAGGTTGGCAACCAATGGTAAGTAGGAAAGAAGAATTAATTTGCATTGATAAAGTGCCTTTCACATCCTCAGGACATCGTAAAGGGCACTACAATAACAACAACTTGCATTTATATAGCGCCTTTAACGTAGTAAAACATCCCAAGGTGCTTCATAGAAGCATTATCAAACAAAATTTGACACCGAGCCACATAGGAGATAATAGGACAGGTGGAGATAAGTTTTAAGGAGCGTCTTTAAAGAGGAGAGTGAGGTAGAGAGGCGGAGAGCTTTTGGGAGGGAATTCCAGAGCTTAGGACCTGGGCAGCTGAAGGCACGGCCGCCAATGGTGGAGCGATGGAAATAGGGGATGCGCAAGAGGCAGGAATTACACTCAATTAATTACATTTGAAGCATCGTCACTACTTAGCAGAGAAACAAGGCAGTGAATTTGCATACAGCATGGGGAGGGAGATGGGGTGGGCTTCATTAAAGGGACACTTAAATATCACTTGCATCACTTGGTCAGGATTGCTGGGAGTGCAAATGATCGCCCACAGTGCAGGTGGAGGAATATTGCAATGGGGAATGAGCACTGGCCCATTTTCCTACATCACCCACCATGAATCTATCATAAGACAAGCAGTAAATGGGAGGAAAATCTGGACCAATTCAGTTTGTAACAATTCGTATTTTTAATGAACTGCTCTTTCACTAGGTGTAAAATGTGTTTTTGTTTCCATTGGGTTATTCGAAACTGTTTTATTAATCACATGGGACATGAATTCCCATATATGGGATTCACAAACATATCTACCAAAATCTGGATTTAGATGTAACAAATGTAATTTATTGTGGTGATTTTTACTTTTTGATCATTTTAGAAGTGAGTAACCTTCACGTCACTGGCTAACTCTGGTAGTTTGCTAAGAAAAAAAACAAGTGCATTTATTCAGGTGTAACTCTGGCTGACAAACAATCACAGGGAGATTAAACAGTTTTCTGCAATAATCCCAAGTTTCCTCAAGCGCTAATAATAAATGTTTACCCCAGCAGCGGAGTGCATCGAATTAGAAAGTTAAAAATGTCACACAAATGAGTAAAGAAATCTTATAGTCTTAACCACAAGTGAAAGCTCCAGTGGAGCCAACATCTTTGGAGAGGATGAATGACATTGCACATCAACCATTGTAGCAGGGTTCTGCTTCTATGAAGGCTAGAGATAAAACTCAGGGTATTACCCAACCTGCCTCTAATAAAGCAATGTGTCCAATTAACCTTAAACAGAAAATAACTACTGTGTAATTTTATACACTTATAATATAGAGGAACCACAAGAAAACTCTTCACATCTATGGGCTTATGGCTCTGTAAATTGGATACAGGTTAGAGAAATCTAGGTGGAACCTCAAGTGATGCCTTGAAATAAGTATCTCCACATAATAATGAACTATATACACATGTATTACCTAGATCTACAGAATGAGATGTTTAATTAGATTCATTAATTAGACAAGCACATTTCCTGTGGCGTTGCTCACGGTGAGTTAGACGTCAGGCTGTTACGAGGGGATGTAAGTGGGAACGATGAATATCTCCACTGTAAGGATTTGGAAAGAACTTTATAAGGGATGTCTGTGGAGAGAGTGGCCCCACATTTTCCTTTGCGGTTCCATTGGACTCCCACCATAACTCTGGTGGAAACCATAGGAAAATGAGAGGAGGCAGATGGGAAGAGGAAGGTGAGGTACAGCAGAGGGGAGAGAGGGAGAGACTGGGAGAGGAGAAAGAGGAGGGGGCAGTCCAGGAGAAGGGATGGAGGAGAGGGAGCAACATAGGACAACGAAGGGGCGCGTAGCTCGATTCTTCACAGTGCAGGTGGAGGGGGAATGGAGAGGAGGGGCAGATTGGTGGGAGAGGGAGAAGGATGGAGAGAACGGACAACAGTGGATGGGAGAGGGTTGTGTGGCACTGGGCCAGGCCAGGTTTCCTCTCAGTGGGAGGGGGTAGCTGCACTGGGCCAGTGCCCAATTCCTTCTGCATGGGGGAGGGGGTGGAAGGTGGAAGATTGTTTTTTTTCCCCCCATGTTGGAGGGGATTGTTACAGAGGGTAGGTTTTTGGCTCAGGGTGGGGGTGGTGCTGAGTTGCTGCTCATGAGTGGGGGGGGGGGGGGGGGGGGCGGAGGACAGGAATGGCCCCAAACTTGTTCTAAGTGATGATTCTTCAGCCCAGCAGGGGGTGGAAATTTTTTCTTAATGGAGGAAAGGGGAAAGCCACGATTGTCCTCAGTGGTGCCGGAAGACTGAGTTTTTCTTGAGTTGGAGGACAAGATCATCTTAGTCCTCAATGGAGACAAGGTGAATGGCCAAGTTTATCCTCACTAGGGTGGTTGGACCTCTGTGTCCTCGGTAAGGCACCAGGGAAGGCTGACTTTGCCCTCAGCAGAAATTTGACCAAATCCCTACTAAGTGAGAGGGATGGGACATTAGTCGCACAATTCAGTTCTGTGGGAGGGTGGGGGTGGGGCGGGAGAATTAGCTGTTAAGTGGGGTTTCTTTTGAGTGGGAAGGGTGCTGTCAGACTTCTTCTGATTTATAAATTGGGGGTGGTGGTGGTGATGCCCTGATTTCAGATTGGGCAGGGGAGGCGGGTGTTGGTGACAGGGTTTCACCTCAGTGGGGTGGGTGATTGTGGCCTAATTGCTGATGAGATCAAACCATTGTTTTTGAAGTTAGGCTTCTCAGAAGGGCTCACTGCTCTTCCGGAAGTGTTTGGTAAATCTTTTTGTTTGCCAAACACCGGATGAAATGACTTTTTATGGATCGTAAGGCAGCAATGCGTCGGAAAAACATCTCATCATGATGGAAATTATATTGGACTCTTTTGACTCTTCTCCTTCCCAATGACAAAGCAATTCCTCATTAAAACTTACTAATCCCCCTGGAGCAGAGAAGGCCACGAGAAGATGCAATAGGGTTTTTTTTTGAAACTCTGGAGGGTTTTGATAGAGTGAATTGGAAAAGACCATTTGCTTTGTTTGGGGAGTCAGTTCCAAGGGTCGTCGATTTAAAAGTGTCACTAAGAGAATAATGAGAGAGGTTAGGAGAATTTTTGAGAGGGTTGTCAGAGTATGAAATGTGTTCTTGGTGCAGAGATCATTGCATCTATTAAAGAAAAGTTGGATAAATATTTGAAATGAAGCTACAGGGAGAGAGTGGGACAATAGCATTTGTTTTGAAATGCTCTAGCAAAGAGCTGGCCCAAACATGATGGGCTGAATGGTCTCTTTCTATGCTGTAAACTTCCATGGTTCTATTTATGCCAAATGTCTGGGCAAAATCATGTTGCATATTCAGCAGCATTTTTTTTGACCACGATGCAAAAAATTAATCTTCAATTAGAATATTTTTCACAGCTCACCAATTTTAGTTTCATTTATGTGTCGAAATAAGAGGAAGAAAAGGATGAACTCACACTCTGATCATCATCTTCGCTTTTCATATGTTCAGCTATGAATCTGACTCCGTCGACTGCCTCTTGCATGCTGGAATTGGTCTTTATTGACCCCGTCTTTCTTAAATCCTGATGGTCAGACATATCTCCTGACTTCCAGCCACATTTATTTGCTGAATCTTTATTTACATAGCATGTCTGAACATCACCTTGATCTACTATGCCATCTGTACAAGCTGCCAACTGCTTCTTTCCAATTCTGTCCTTCATGTTTCGATTTTCCGGGCGCTTCATAAACAAAAGGGTGGGCAGCTTTTTGAGAAACATTTGCTTCACCCACTCGGGCATGGTGTGGGTGCTAGGTGACCGATGGTGAACGTTCAACACACAGACGCTGGTAACTATTGAAAACGTTACCAGGACCATGGTAAACATTAGGTACTTGCCTATTAGCGGCACATCGAGTGAGGTCGGTGGAACAATCTTTGAGATGAGCAGTAAAAAAACAGTTAATGCCAGCAGAACCGAAATACATAGTGTCATTTTTTCGCCACAATCAGAGGGCAAGTAGAACACCAAGATTGCAAGAGAACTGATCAGCACACAAGGGATGATCAGGTTAATGGTGTAAAATAATGGTTTCCTCTTGATGATAAAATCATACGTGATATCAACATATGTTGGGTCTGTTGGAATCTCATTCCTTCTCCCTGGAAGAGACACAATATCCCATTCCCCACTGGGTGTGAAGTCATCCCTGCTCGCAACATTGCTGCTTAAAACTAAATCAATTTCAGTGCGATCGTATGTCCACGATCGAAATTTCAGGGTACAGTTTTGCTGGTCGAAAGGGAAGTGTTTCACTTCAATTTTGCAGGCGCTTTTGTAGATGGCAGGAGGCAGCCAGAACACATCTCCATTGTTGTACACTATTGCATTAGTATAGAGAGACACTTCGTACGTTCCATCAGCACTGAAAAGAGAAACAAAAATAAAAAGAACCATTTAGGACTAATTTCTCGGAATAGTTTGGGAGATGCAATCAATTCCTCACTTCATGTGGCTGCAACTTTCCATTGGTATTTGATCTGTAGGTAGCACTGTGGGGGTCACATTATGTGACCCATTAAGAACAATGTAGCCCACCTAACGTTACGTGACAGGTCCACTCTAATACCTGAACTCGCCCTCAATCGTACCTAAAAGCTTTTGAGTGAACCAACCAGATACAATCACCTCTGAATTCATGATTTCTGCTTCACAAGAATGCAAAATAAATGATTATTGATGAGGAAGGCTGTTTGGCCCATTTGATTCAGCCATAGATCTTGATGCCCTCCACCATCCCCCCCACTCCCCACCCCACACCCTCAATTGTTTCTTAAATGATTCCAGAGTTTTTGCCTATCTGGAAGCTTATTCCACATGCTGATCACTTTGTGTGAGGATGAATTTCCTGATATCTGTCCTAAAAGTAACCTTCTCTAGTTTGAAGCTGTGTTCTCTTGTACTCCCACTGTTTAATTTAAAGTAACATTCCTAGTTGAGCTAAACAATCTAATATGTCTCTATAAGATCATCTCTCAGATGCTTTCTTTTCGGGCTAAAAAGCCCAAGTTTCTGAAGTGTTTTCTCATAACTCAGACCACAGACACTGAGGATTAGCATTGCAGCTCTTCTCTCCACTTTCTCCAACACTTGAATGTCTCCCCTATTTCTTATAGTGAATTGCACTTAGTTTCCTACTTTCTGCTCTTCTCCATTTCAGTGGAATATGCAATATCCCCCCCCCCCCCGTCCCATTCTTGGCCTGATCTGTTTAAGCCTTCCCATTTCACTTCCCCCACCGAGAAGCAAGTCCCATCCATCTACTTAAACAGATCAGGCCAAGAATGGGGCGGGGGGGGGGGGGATATTGCATATTCCATCTGGCCCTTAACTTCACCCCACTGAACAGCGGAATCGCCAGCCCCTATCAAAATTTTTCCCTCTGCAAGCGGCAGACTTCACTGGTGCACAAACCGAATGCGACAACCCCCCTGTGTTTATCTCTATCACTTGTGCACTGGTACTATAATACTTTGACTTCCCAGACAGAAAGGCAACGTACCCAAAGTAACCCCCATGCTCACCTTGCAAATTACCTACAGGCATCTTGTACACTAAGGTGTCAGCCGTGGCTCAGTTGGTAGCACTCTTGCCTCCAAGTCAGAAGATTGTGGGCTCAAGTCCCATTCTAGAGGCTTGAGCACATTATTCAGGCTGACTCTCTAGTGCAGTACTGAGGGAGTGCTGCACTGTCAGTAGATGCTGTCTTTCAGATGAGACGTTAAACCAAGGCCTTGTTTGCCCTCTCGGGGATGTAAACGATGGTGCTATTTGAAAAAGAGCAGGGGAGTTTTCCCTGGTGTCCTGGCCAATATTTTTCCCCCAATCAATATCACTTAAAGAGATTATTTGGTCATTACCTAATTGCTATTTGTGGGACCTTACTGTGTGCAAATTGGCTGTCATGTATCCTACACTGCTACAGTGACTACACTTCAAAAGTACTTAATTTGCTGTAAAGCACTTTGGGACATCCTGAGGTTGTGAAAGACGCTCTATAAATGCAAGTCTTTCTTTTACTGCTGGCAAAGAACATGTGATCACAAACAGCACCGAAGTGGTTTGATTGCTATTAAGATTTCCCACCTCCTGGGGTCAACTGTCGGGGGAAGAAGAGAATAGTTCCCCAATCTCCTCCCTCTCCCCCCACAAAGAAACGAGGCAATGGGATAGAGAAGAATAGCTGCTCACAACCCCCACACACTGAACAGTTATTTGGGACGTGGAGAGGTGAAGGCTGCCCTCCCCTTCACATTCCCCCACCCACTGTCAGCTGACAGTATTCAACATATGAGATGTAAAAATACTGAGTACCACAGTCAACATATTGACATTTTTTAAATGCCTAAATTGTGTCCATTAGCTATTATTGAGGTCAGCACACTACAGGTTTATCAATATAGCAATTAAATCACTAAAAATGGACTGACAGTGCGAGTAAATAAGGGTTACATAGGAACAGGAGTAGGCCATTCAGCCCCTTGATCTGTTCCACTATTCCATTAGATCATGGCTCATCTGTATCTTAACTCCATCTACCCGCCTTGGTTCCATAACCCTTAATCCCCTTGCCTATCAAAAATCTATCAATCTCAGTTTTGAAATTTTCAATTGACCCCCAGCCTCAACAGCTCTTTGGTTAAAAATTCATTAAATCTCTGCAAAAGAAAAAAGTACTAAAATAAAAACAGAAAATGCTGGAAATACACAACAGGTCAATCAGCATCTAAAAAGAGAAATGACGGGTTAACAGGGCGATTCTGCAATCTGGTGCTCTCACTGAGGAGGACATCTTGGGAATTCACGGGCTTATGTACTTGTGATTTCCCGAGATACACTCCCTGTGAATGCCACTCCCCTCGGAGAGCACTAGTTTGCAGAATCACCCCTGACATTTCAGGCGAGAACTTTTAGATTCCCAGCATCTGCAGTTATTCTGTTTAGGATGATTGCAAGGAGTTTCATCCAAACAGGTCCTAAAGACTTCTAGTTGAATACATAACTATCTGGAAGTGCCAAAGTTCCATCAAAATTAAAAGGAGCGATACGATGAATGAATGACCTACTTGTTATATAACACTATGTCAGGGAGCCAAAGATGCTGAGAAAATATTCTGATTTTGTCAATTCCTTCATATTTTCCTGGGTCCCACCTTAGCCGATAATCATTCCATTCCTATTTGAAAAAGATCAACTGTAGACCATGGGTTATGAAAGAAAATTTTAACATTTTTGTTAATACAATTATAGGAGTAAAATAGATGAAGTGTTCACTAAGACAATTATGGGGTTGGTTTTACTCAAAGGCAGCTGGAGCAGCAGTCCCTGTAACACTGAAATATTGGAATCTATTGGTGCATTCTCACCGCAGGTATCCCCCAATGCCATCATCATCTGATTTTAACCAAAAAACACTTCATTGAAGATTTATGGTCAACTAAAAAGCTTTGGTCTTGGACCAGTATCAAATTGCACTCAGCAAGCAAACTAAGGGATTGATTCCTCTCCTTCAAAAGTCAGCTTCTTCATATTTTGTCAAGCGTGCATTATTTTATCTCTATCATACCTCTGACAAATCTACTATGAACTTGGAGAAAGTTCCAGCTAATGTGAAACAATTATCTTGTGCATGAAACAATTCTCGTTTGTCTTGTTCCTTATTTTCTCACTACAACTGAACTTTCATCTTCAAGTCAGCCTGCCACAAAATCTCATTCTATTTGGTTTTATGATAGTCTTCAACATAAGACCCAGTTCTATTATTACCCTGAAATCAAAGTTGGACTGATTTAAAATTCCAATTGATTTTATTTACTGAGGGTTGCTAATCTTAAACTTAAATTAGCATATGCTCCTTCCTCACCCATTCCGTGGACCCCTGTAGAATTGTTTTGTTCTTACAGGGATAGCAAGAATTCAGGAGATGGTTAAGATGGAGACACTCTGGTTGAATTGGTTAATATCAGAGCATCAAAGAGATGGTGAACCCTGCCTGATGTTACTCCAGCACATCTACTCCATAGGATAGAAATTTCTGTTGGGGCACAATTCATGTGTGGAGAGCACATTGTGGGACATTCTAAAGACTTTTCTTTTGTGGCCATTTATGTCTGAATTTTATGACTTGCATACAGGTTCGATGGACCAAATAGTCTCCTTCTATGTTGTAATTTCTAAGCTTCTATGAAACATGGAATACAAGATACGAGCCAGAAAATGAACCACCTCAATGTTGTTTCGTAATAACATTTTACTATAAAACCCTAAAAGACATTACATATTCCTTTAATTTTCCCTTTCTTTCCCCAAGGGCATCTCTGTTCAGCAGCTCCCCATAGTGATGAATCCTCATGTTTAAATCCCTTCATGGCCTCACCCCTCTCTATCTCTGTAGCCCACCCTTAGCCCTACAACTTCCCAGAATTCTCCATTCCGCTAACTCTGGCCTCTTGTGCTTGCCCCTCCTCCTTTCTCCTTGCCATTGGCTGCCATACCATCTGCCACATAGGTCCCTAGACTTCTCCAACTGTCCACCTCCCTCTCCTTTAAGACCCTCCTTCCAATTCCAAGACCCTCCGAGAACTCTGCGTTCCTCCAATTCTGGCCACTTATGCACCCCCCATTCCCTATGTTTTGTCAGATTATGCTTCTATGAAGCGCCTTGGGATATTTTCCTACATCAAAGCTGCGATATAAATGCAAATGTTGCTATTTTTGTTAAAACCCACCTCTTTGACCAAGCTTTTAGTCACCCCTCCTATTATCTCCCTCTTTGGCCTCGTGTCCATGTTTGTCTAATTTTGCCTCTGTGAAGCGCTTGGGACATTTGCTAGATAAATGTAGGTTAATGGGAACATGTTTGATGTGGCAGATTGAACCTATATCCCCCTTGCTGATGTGACACTAGACAATCCCATTAGTAAATGAGTAACAAGCTGATCTCAGTCAGGATAATGCTAGAGGCACTACAATTAGCCCTCAGTGTCCCTGAGTTAGGATGGCAAGAAGAATCATCAAGGATTCAAGCTCCTAGTCACTATTCAGTGACCCCTGCTAAAAGTGCACATGTAGATAGTGGGTGAGGATGGGATTAGACTTGGTTGGAGTGCCCCCCCACCCCCCCACATCCTGTAATTGAACAGCCTACCTCCCATTCACTGTCAAAGCTCATGCACACTTAATGGGGAGATACCAGAGGGTGACTTATACCTGAAGAGGATGATAGCACAGCAAGGAGTCAGTGCCTTCAGGAGAGGTGCTAGGGAGGGGAGAAAATAGAAAAAAAACAACAAATGCAAAACTACTAGGTGAAAAATGCTACCATAAAAATCAGAAGTACCAATGTAGATAAACAATTAAATAGAATTAAACTGACTTCATTAATGAATGTGGAGCAAAAAGTCAATATTGCTTTTTCCCTATTGTCTCAATCATCTGTTTTACAATTTACCCAAGTCCTTAAGTTAACTTAACTTAAGTCAACCTGCTTCCCCAATTTAAAGATCGAGCTTCTACAAGTATTTATTTTAATGATGGTTGAAAGATGGCATTAGGCAGTTATCTGCAATAAAAGTTATGTTATTTGTAATCAACTTGCCAATCAATAAGGATCTATGTTCTGAATGAGGAATAACTGGAGATGGAATAAAGTCTCTTATGGATGTCATATTTCCTTGGAAAATGTTGAGAAGTTGAGTGCCATTTTGGTTGAAGATTTTACAGGTATTCTATGTCGTCTTCCCTTGCTGTGTCTACACTAGTAACATTGACAGCCTGTAAATTTTATGAAACAATAGATACAAATGCTTTAAGCTCAAAGCTCCAGGCAATACAGAAAGAGCTCCAACTCCCAGTTGACTCTGCCATTATAGTAATTAGTATTCAGTTCTCTGTGATCAAAGGGTCAATTGAATCAAAGCAAAAGCAGCAACCACTTCTGTTAGTAGAGGAGGTACACCTCTCAGGGGGAAGGGAAGCCACGTGCAATCAGGGCCAAATGAACATATCATCCGATCAAAGTACAAAAAAAAACCCACTCCGTCACTCACCACCATGAAACCGAAGATGAACTGTGGGCCCACCAACTTGCTGCACTATGAAGTAATACTATAGAGTCCATGTACATGAATCTCCATGTAAAGAGTTCCTGATCTCAGCCACTATCTGCAGGAAACATTACACATGGAAGCAGGGGCAGGGGGCGTGGTTAATGGTGATTCAAAAAAAAAATCAAACTGGTTATTTTAGTATTTTCCTAATCCATCCCACATAGCATCACTAGCAGCCATCTGGGAGCAAGTTACCTGTCCATTCTCTAAATCTGGAAGAAGGAGCATGGACTGAAGGAAACGAGGGAAGAAATTACTGGAACATAAGGTTTAAAAAAATCTTGATTACAGAAATGTAATTTTTCAGCAGGTCAGTTGTCTGCTACAATCAAGCCCACATTTTTGCAAACATGTGACTTCCATCCCCACTCCACCTGTAATCCATGTTGAATATCTGTGTGGGTCGTTTGCTGATTGTCATGAACATAGATTCCAATGTCTAATCCCACAATCTCCAACTACTTCAAAATAGAAATTAGACACTGGACATTAGACAGTGGAATCTGTGGCCATGATTTAATCAGCAGATTATGTCTCATCCCCTTTAAAAGAGAGTAATCATTTTACCTCTTTAAGTCTGCAAATACTTATTGCACAAATGCTTAAGATGCTCTTATCAAATTCCTCTTTCTGCTATTTTAAGGGAGGAATTTGATACAAGCCTATTAAGCAATGATACAATAACATCGTTCACTGTGATATGCAGGCTTTACTTACTCCAGGACTTTGGAGAGGAAAGGGAGGTTGGAGATGGAGTGGTAGTTTGCAAGGACAGAGGGGTCGAGGGTGGGTTTTTTGAGGGGAGGGGGGGCGGTGATGATGGCAGTTTTAAAAGGATGGGGGCAGTACCTGAGGAGAGGGATCCATTTATGATGTCAGCTATCATGGGGGCCAGGAAGGGAAATTGGGTGGTCAGTAGTTTAATGGGAACGGGGTCAAGAGGGCAGGAGGTAGGTCTTAGGGACAAGATGAGCTCAGAGAGGGCATGAGGGGAGATAGGAGAGAAACTAGGGAAAAAGGGCAGGAGGGGATCTCGGGGGAGGTTTGGCATCATGAGCAGGAAGTAAGGATACAGCAGAGGCAGCGGAACGGACGGTCTCAATCTTAGCAACAAAGATGCCCATGAGCTCCTTGCACTTGTTGGAAGCAGAGAGGCCAGGAGGCAGGGGATAGGGGTTTAAAGAAACAGTTGTTAGTGGAGAAAAGAGGCCGGGTGTCATCTTATACATACATTTGTAAAGCCGAGTGTTCAGCCTGTGCTATCGATGGCTCTGTATTGCAAATCAGTATTTAAGCTGCTTCTTCAGACCAACAATTCACCTTGCTACAGCCGATTTGACATTCACTGAAGACTTTTTTTGCACACTAATATTATTCTGCAGGAATCAGTAACAGTGATTTGTTTCTCATGCTAGCTCATCAGTCAATCATGCTTCATTTCAATGTAATATTCAGGATATATGTTAAAAATAACTGACTGTCATCTTCAGAACTGAAATGTTTTGATTTTGTTCAATTGATGTCATAGTATTGTCTCAGAATGAAAAAATTCACAATTAAATACCTACTCAAGTTTTGGGACAGGTTTATTAAAGCTCCATATATGATCTATTACCTTGTAGAGAAATTATACAGACCTGAGTGAGCCAAGCATTTGTAGTCATTATCTGTTCTCTCTCATTCTGGGGAAAAGTAAAAAATCACACAGTTATGATTTTATAAATTATTCCAAATCATACATGTGAAGATATGTTCATGCACATCTCCAAATGATCCAATCAAACTGAAACCATCTACAATCTTAAACTAAATAACAGAACGTGATAATCTGAAGTGCTTCATCTGAATAATTGTTCCAGAATGTATCGTTTCTGCTTCTCTCCCTTCTCGACACACACTCTCCATCTCACTTACACACAGAGCGCAGGAGAGAAATCGAAAAGTCCATCACAAAATGACGTTCTTTGTTACGGAATATGTACCATTTTAGGCCAATATCTTACATGGTTGAGGTGTAAAAGATCATCAGCTGGCAAGCTGGCATGAACTGGGCCACCTCGTGAGATCAGGCATTATTTCATGGCCATATATCTCAGTGCGGGAGAAGGAATCATCCACATTACGAGCAGGGAGCCATGAGCAACATGGACCTGGGATTTCCCCAGTCAAGCACATTGAGAGGACTCGAGACTATAGGAGCAGGTGAACTAGGTGGGGAGGGGGAGGTTGGATATGATAGAGACTGAGATAGACTGGAGCTTCAGAGATGGAGCGGAGGGGGCAATTTCACAGACACGATGGGGAAAATGAAATTTGTAGCATGGTGATATAAAGGTATGGAAATACAAGGCATGCAGAGTAGGTGGTCATTCTTGGAGACTAGGGCCCCGATTTTAATGGGGAGGCGGGAAGGCCGATCTTAAAGGCAGGGCCTCATTTAAATAATTTTGTGCAGATTCCCGCCCGGCACCCGGCCAGATTGAGAGCCTGGCCGGCGGATGGGGGCGGAAATTATCGGCAGGTGGTCGCAGTCGGGGACCCATGGGGGGGGGGGGAAAAGGCTCCAGGCCGCGATCAGGAAGTGGTGGGGGTGGGGGAAACGCCAGCATGTTCGGTGCCGTGAGCAGGGCTGGGGAGGCCAAAGGCATCCTTGTGAGGTGTGGGGGGAGCACTCCTGTTCCTCCTGGCCCACGGGGAGCTTAAAACTAGGCGAAGTATCAGGAATTACCTGGGTCTCTTCTGACCGGTCAGCTCCCCCTGCCCTGTTACTGCCGCCGAGCAACAGACAGCGCGGGGCTCCCCCTGTGGCGAAGTTAAAAATAAGTCGCGGCCCAACGTTGACTGGGCCCCCGCCTGCCTTTTGCGGGAGCCTCGTCGATGGCCTGATTGGGGGCAGTAAAAATTTTAATTTATTTACTCATTCTTGCGTGAGACAGGTGGAGAGTGTGTGCGAAAGAGAGTAAGAGAGAGAGAGAGACTGGGTGGAAAGACAGGAATTGAAGTGTGGAGGGTCCACTCTTACCATCAGCTGTGCTTTCCTAAGTATTATTCTATTTTACCACTCGTGTGTGAAGTTGTTAACAGAATTAGGTTCTTGTTCTGATCTACACTCCTGATGAAGTCATGCTGTGCAATATTAGTAACAAATGGGTTAAACAGATTTGTATGAAAATACCTTCTCCGCTGATTTAACAAACGCATTAACCTGTTTTAACTAGCAGACCGAGGAATTCCCATATTGGTTACTTATATCACAAAGCGCAGTTTCAATCTCTTAGCGAATTCAGAGACTGACTGCCCGTATAGACTGTAATGTTAATGAGCTAAGTGGAAATATCACTTTCATTGTGTCCTGTATATTCAGGCAGGTCAATGGGTCACGGGCTGGGATGTTATTTATTGTACCTGAGTACCGTGAAAAAGATGAGAGCAAGTGAATCCAAAGCAAATGCTGAGCACTGTGTCAGGGATTCCCACTTATGTACAGAGCTTCTGAACACAAGAATAAAGAATGGATGGGGTAATTTTGACTTTGTGCGACAGTGTAAAATGGGTGATAGCAAATTGACAGCCCGTTTTACATCTCCCCCGATTTTTATTTCCATTGGCCGTTTTACACTATCGCACAAAGTCAAAATTACCCCTGATGTGCGAGGATACGTGCAAGAGGATGTTTATTGATGTCTTGGGGGCAGGTCAGTTGAACTTTGTGGACTTGGCACGTGAGTAGAATTTGAACATTGCTGCAGCCTCCTTGATCAGTATTACATTTTTCAACACATTCTCACAAAGTTTAGTGTCAATTTAGCCATCTCAGTCGGATTGTTTCAACTAAAGCAGATAATACTCACCACGCTTATTAGCTGCGAGAGGGACACTTTTATTGCAATGGTCACTATCTCACTACTGTTCTTCGCAGGTCTGATGAGTTTATTGTACCGATCAACATGTAATAGGTAGTTAACTAGTCGCTCTTCTGCATTTGGAGGTAGAGCACCTGTAAAAATAAGAAAAAAAATGAACTTCATACTAAATTTTAACAACTTGTTTTATTTATTTTGGTTTTTTTAATGTCTATCATGGTGCAGGATTTCAATATTAGAATTAGAATACTCTTCCAGTTTCAGTATTTTCGCTCCTGGCTAAGGTGTGGCAGGGTAAACACAGCATAAAGATTTCCTAGTTTTCCCAAACAATTTTCCCTAACTCCCTGCAACGTTGAAGAAGACCCTCAAAGCACCACAGTGTGAACATCCTATTTCTCACACTGAGAGAGACTGCCAGTTTGCCATGGGATTCTGGCGACTAGGTTAAAAGCACTCAGACTTATCTCACATATCATCTTCACAGTCGGAAGAGATCAAAAACCATTATCCCATCAGATTCCACAGGTAACGGTAAATGTGTTGATCCACCATGCCATTCATTCTCTCACCGACGTTTTATACAGGAAGAAAGAAACAAAGGTTTAATGTCCTCGATAGAGATAGGCAGAAGACACATGGGGCTCAATTTTAAAACCGAGCCGGGAAGGGGGCGGGGGGGGGGGGTCAAATTGAGGTCAGGAAACCCATTGGTACGGGTTTCCCAGACGTCCTTACGGTTTTGATGGCCTGATTGACAGGCTAGTCTCAGTCGGACGGGAAACCAGCCAGGGAGAGGATGTCTTCAGGTAAGTCTGCAGGTAAGTCTTTGTTTGTATGAATGAAGGGGGCATGGGGGGCATGGGTGGGCACGGGGGCATGGGTAGGCATGGGGGGAATGAGTGGGTATAGGTGGGCACGGGGTCGTGAGTCATGGGGGATGGGATTGGGGGTCAGTCACGGGGTGGTTGTCGGGATCAGGGGTCATCGCGGGGGTCCACGATCATTGAGGGCGAGGGTTGGGGGTCGGAGGATTGGAGTGGGGGGGAGGATCAGGGTCAGGGTGGGAGGATCGAAGTAGGGGGGAGGATCGGGGGATCGGGATTGGAGGGGGAGGATCGTGGTCGGGGGATCGGGGGAGGATCAGGGTCTGAGGGGGAGGATCAAAGTCAGAGGGGGAGGGTCGGGGGTCGACGATCGGGTGGGGGTCTGCGATCGGGGGGGGGGGGGAGGGGGCGCTGCGATCGGGGGTCGGCGATCGTTGGGGGATCGGTGCAGGAAGGCTTGTTGGGCCTGAGGGAAGGACTCCTGCTCCTCTGGGCACACAAGCTGTGCCTTTCTAGGCATTTACCTGTTAGTCTCGGGCCTTCTCGCCTCCTTTCACGAGGCATAAAACAGAAGGCCCGGGAATGCCGGCCCCCCGGGGTTGAAATCAGGAATTCGAGAAAAATGGAGGCCTGAAACCTCCTTGAGAGTTTTAAGGCCGACCCGCCTCCTGGGAGCGGGTTGATCACCCGCCCCTCTTCCCGCTCCGGTGAAAACCAGAAATGGGCGGGTCTGAAATGGTGGCAATTTTCAATGCCCTCCCACCCCCAACCCACCCCGTTTTTTAATTTGAAAATTAGCCCATAATCTTTTGGGAAATTCACTTTACTTTTATCATAACTGCACAGAACTAGAGAAACCATTCTTTTGGGGCCCCCTGATGAGCTTGGAGTAGGTTTTTATACACAGGCGGAATTACCGTTAAACTGAGTAATGGTCACAGGTGCGGAGGCTGTGTATCTCAGTTAGTGGAGCTCTCCCCTCTCAATCAGAAAGTTGTGGGCTTGAGGAGTCTGGGTCTATAATCTAGCCTGGCACTGAAATGCGCTGCTGAGGGAATGCATTGACAAAGTTCATTTGGATGGAACTTCAAACTGAGGCGCTGTCTGCCTGTTCTGGTGGATCAAGTGGATGTAAAGGACCTCATCGTACTAGTCCAAGTTGCATTGGAAAAGCTGACAGCTCTATAAGGATAGAAAAGGAAATGAGCAACCACCATCTATCACTTATGGTACAAGTAAACATATAGGGCACGATTTTAATAAGGCGGCAGGATGGTAGCGGGACAAATGCAAATAATAAAACCTTACCGTTCCCCACGCGATCGCGACTTAATTGGTGGCCATTAACCTTGTTTCCGGGTTTGCTGTCCAACAGCTGCGCAGCGGGCGGACTGCGCACTCGCATGAACTGCTTTTAGCTGGAGCGTCTGGATTTAAAGGGCCATTGCACCAATGGCTTTTGCTGAAGCAAGGAGCAAGAAGACAGAATGGAGCAGCAGAGGGGCAAGGCAGCTCCAAGATTCAGTGACGCCTCACTTGAGGTGCTGCTATCCCAGGGTGAAGAGGAGAAGGGAACATTTTTATCTGGCCATCAGGAGGAAGCGCCCTGCCTCTGCCACCAAGAAGGCCAGGCTCAAGGTGGTAGAGGAGGTGAACAGCAGGAGCAACATCTCCCACACTTGGATCCAGTGCAGGAAGAGCTTCAGTGACCTAACTAGGTCAGCAAAAGTGAGTACACTTACTGATTCTCCTGCATTTGTGGTGCACATTAACCCCCACCCACATCACATCACTCTGCACTGTCAAGACTACTCCATCACATCACTCCTCACACCCTCTTAAGGCTCATCCTCAACTTACCTTCACTTCCTGAGCACTTTCTCACCTCCCCATTAGTCACCCCACCACTACCACTCGCCCCAATCCTGATCCAATGTGATGTCTCTGTCTGATACTCACCCTCTGATGCATTTCTTTCACGGTCAGTCTCTCCCAAAGCAATGTATTCATCGTCTGACCACTTCATCCTCTCTCACTCACTCACACGTCTGTACTTTCTCCCCTTCCAGGAGAAGAGAGCACAAAATGCATGGGAGAGGGCGTGGACTGGAGGGGGGGCCACAACAAATAGTGGTCCTCACAGAGGCGGAGCAGTAGGCGCTGCAGATCAGCTGCACCCTTGAGTGTCAGTCCATTGAGGACACCGAGACTGGCACCCCACAAATGTCTGGTGACATAACTTTAACATTCATCACACACAAGACTTCAAAGGCATCACATATGTCCTCCAAACTGTTGTCCAGCAGTGTGGTAGGAGTGATGTCGGCCTGGTCCAGGAGAGGGATGATAACGAAAGGGGACATGGAAGTGGGGACGCCACTGAAAACGCTCCCATGTCTCACCCGTTGCCCCCCTCTCGATCAGTACCCGCAATGCTGCCTCCACTCCAGGTGGCCGAGTCTGCCCCTGCACAGATGCAGGTGGAGCAGTCTTTGGAGTGGCCCTGACAGGCTCCAAAACCTAGACGGCGTAGGCCGATAGCATCTTGGCAGTCAAGGCATGAATATGAGCAACCTGCCACTATCTCTGCTGCAGCCACAGGGGATGCACCAGGTAGAAATAGAAGGAAGAGAAAGGCTAAGTGTTTGTGATCGCGAAGGGTATGGACAAGGGTGTCTGACAGACTGCCATGTTTTTCATTTATATTTGTTTTTTGTTAAAGTCACATTAAATGTTATCATTCTCACCACTACTGCCATATCTTGCCCATTCTTGACTGCTGTTTGTGATAGCGCCCTTTCATGTGCTTCATCATGAATGGCGAGACTTGATGCCACCCAGTGGTGGGTCTACAGTGGGTGTATGTGTAGTTGTAGGGGACTGTTTTGTGCAGGGGGCGCTGGTGTTGGCGCTGCTCTTTCCAGGTGGCCTGAGGACTGGACTAACCTCACTTTGAACAATTCTTACAAGGACATATGCAAACATTAGGGACTCCCTGGCCTCACGAGCAGCCAATGGGTTCCTCCCTCTCCTCCTCCTCCTCCTCAATGTTGATGTCAGATATGGATGCTGGATGAGGGCATGGGGCCTCATCAACCTCTCTGTTGCGCCACGTTGTGCAGGACACAACAGACGACTATAATTCGACCCACTCTCGCTGGTGCGTATTGAAGTGCTCCCCCAGTCCAAACCACGCACCAAAATCGCATCTTCAGCAGTCCTGTCGCATGTTCAGTGACAGACCTGGTGGCGATGTGACTGTCGTTGTATCGACGCTGTTCCTCACTGATGGGGTTCCTCAGAGGTGTCATGACCCACATGTGCAGGGGGTATCCCTCGTCCCCGAGGAACCAGCCCTTAAGGCTGTTTGGTGGGTGGAAGAGGGGCGGGATGTTGGATTCCCTCAGGATGAACGAATCATGGCAGTTGTCAGGGAATCTGGCGCACACGTGAAGGAATCTTTCGCAGTGGTCACAAATGAGCTGAGTGTTGATGGAGTGAGATCCCTTTCTGTTGATGAATAATCCCAGCTCGTGTGGAGGTGCTCGGATTGCTATATTCGTGCAATTGATTGCACCCTGCACCCGTGGGAAGCCAGCCACAAAGTGGAATCCCACTGCCCTCTCCGTCTGGCTGAGGTCGTCCATGGGGAAGTTGACGTATTGGGACGCACTGCGAAACAAGCCATCGGCGACCTGCCTTATGCACTTGTGGGCGGAGGACTGAGAGACCCCGGCGATGTCCCCGGTGGCACCCTGGAATGATCCGGAGGCGAACAAGTTGATGGCAGTGGTGACTTTAACACCAACGGGTAATGAGATGCGACCAGGCCCAGCCAGGAGCAGCTCGGCATGAAGGAAGCTGCAGATGTCTGCGACCATTTGGCGACTCACTCTCAGCCTCCGTATGCACTGCTCTTCAGAGGTCCAGGAAGCTAAGCCTTGGTCTGTAGACCCTCTCACGAGGGTACTGCCTCCTAAGATGTCGGTCCCTCTATTGTTCCCCTCTCTGCTCTTGTGCAGGTGCTTATGGCGCACCTCTGTGTGGCAGAGCTGTGCCTGGCGAGGCTGGTGATTTTCCTCCTCCTCGGATGTACTGGTGAATGCAGCCATTGCGCCCCCCCACCCCAGTCCTGATGGTGTCAGTTTGAGGGGGTCCGAAAAGTCGGTAAATATGTGTAAACAGAACAATTCTGAGTGTAAACCAAGAATTTTCAGTCTAAACCCAAAGATCTCCCAGACAAAAGTTTATCTGAGAGAACTTAGTGCCCTGCTGCAATAACTCACCTTTTATCCCCATCTGTCAAACAGGGATTTAAATGTCCAAATGGCTGCCGGCTGAAACCTGCCGAGTGTCCCATGGCGTTCAGTCAGCGCGGGAAACGCATGGAGGCAGCGTTGAAATCGCTTGCCATCATTGTTAATTAAATTTATGTACATTTCAAGTGCTTTACGTACTTGAATTGTTGGTTTAAATATAGTCCTGCCGGCTTTAATTGCCGGCGGGACTTCCAAGCTCGGGAATGGCGCGCGCACTCAGATGGCTGTGGATCGGCACGTTTTTCAGCAAGTTGGAGCCGCTCCAGAAAATCCTGATTTTCTTTGCCCCCCCCCCCCTACCCTGCCCTCAACCCACCCGGACTTCAAAGTTAAAATCGTGCCCATAGTTGGTATATAAAAGGGACAACTTAAATCTTGAAAACAACAGTCAAACGTGAATCATTCACTCAAGGCAAATGACATAAACTGTTCCAGCAAGGCAATGTACAGATGCCTGAGGTATTAGTGCACTGTGCAGTGACTTGTACAATAATACTTCAACAGGAGCCTCATTATCTGCAATTCTTGAGAACATATTCTACACTTCATTGCAGACAGTTAACAGGAAATGCATGTACTTCAGCTGTATAATCGGCTGTCTGCAGTGATGTATAGAATATGTTCTCTAGAAATTCTGATATCATAATTCAGCAATCATAACATTGTTAAGTTATTTATAGATTTATCGTCCTCTGCCAACTAACAAAGAAACTTCAAGAAAAACAGATTGGAAAAAAAAAAGCCCTTCAGAAACTTGTATTCAGAGAATACAAGATTCTTAAACCCCTCTCCCCTGCCCCCTCCACCCTCACCTGCAACATAAAGTGCGAGGCACTCATTGACTTCTTTGTCACTGAGATTAAGACCATCCGTTCAGCTGCCTCTGCCACTTCCCTCCCTTCCCTATGCCCACCAAGCCAAATTTCCCCTACAGTTCCCCCCTGCCCTAGCCCTGAACTACCATTTTTCTCCAGTTTCTCTCCTATCTCCCCTCACGCCCTCTCCAAGCTCATCCTGACAATGAGACCCAACTCCTGCTCCCTCGATCCTATTCCTACTAAAATGCTGACCACCCATCTTCTCTTCCTGGCCCCCATGTTAGCTGATACTGCTAACGGTTCCCTCTCCTCAGGCACTGGGGCCCTCACCTTCAAATCTGCCGTCATCAGCCCCCTCCTCAAAAAACCCACCCTTGAATCCTCTGTCCTTGCAAACTACTGCCCCATCTCCACCCTCCCTTTCCTCGCAAGTCCTTGAACATGTTGTTGCCTCCCAAATCTGTGCCCATCTTTCCCACAACTCCATGTCTGAATCCCTCTAATCAGGTTTCTGCCCTGCCCCAGTACTGAAATGGCCCTTATCAATGTCACAAATGACATCCTATGTGACTGTGACGATGGTAAACTATCCCTCCTCATCCTTCTCGACCTGTCTGCAGCCTTTGACATGGTTGACCACACCATCTTCCTCCAACGCCTCTCCTCCGTCGTCCAGCAGGGTGAGACTGTGCTCGCCTGGTTCCATCCTTATTTATCCAGGTGTAGACAGAGAATCACCTGCAATGGCTTCTCTTCCCACTCTCGCACCGTTAACCTCTGGAGTCCTCCAAGGATCTATCATTGGCCTCCTCCTATTTCTCATCTACATGTTGCCCCTCGCCGACATCATCCGAAAACACAACGTCAGATTCCACATGTACGCTGACGACACCCAGCTCTACCTCACAACTACCTCACTCGACCCCTCCACTGTCTCTCATTTGTCACACTGCTTGTCCAACATCCAGTTCTGGATGAACAAAAATTTCCTCCAACTAAATATTGGGAAGACCGAAG
Organism: Heptranchias perlo; assembly: GCF_035084215.1. NCBI lineage: Eukaryota > Metazoa > Chordata > Chondrichthyes > Hexanchiformes > Hexanchidae > Heptranchias > Heptranchias perlo. The sequence goes on along the minus strand of NC_090328.1, from coordinate 126,364,247 downwards.
CCATAGTCTTTGGTCCCCGCCGCAAACTCCATTCCCTAGCCACCGACTCTATCCCTCTCCCTGGCTACCGTCTGAGGTTGAATTAGACTGTTCGCAACCTTGGTGTCCTATTTGACCCTGAGATGAGCTTTCGACCACATATCTGCTCCCATCACCAGGACCGCCCACTTCCACCTCCGTAACATCGCCCATCTCCGCCCCTGCCTCAGCTCATCTGCTGCTGACACCCTCAAGCATGCCTTTGTTACTTCCAGACTGGACTATCCCAATGCTCTCCAGTCTGGCCTCCCATCTTCCACCCTCCATAAACTTGAGCTCATCCAAAACTCTGCTGCCTGTATCCTAATTCGCACCAAGTCCCGTTCTCCCATCACCCCTGTGCTCGTGAACCTACATTGGCTCCCAGTCCGGGAACGCCTCAATTTTAAAATTCTCATCTTTGTTTTCAAATCCCTGCATGGCTTCGCCCCTCCCTATCTCTGTAACCACCTCCAGCCCTACAACCCTCCGAGATCTCTGTGCTCCTCCAATTCTTGCCTTTTGCGCATCCCCGATTTTAATTGCTCCACCCATTGGCGGCCTTGCCTTCAGCTGCCTAGGCTGTAAGCTCTGAAACTCCCTCCCTAAACCTCTCCACCTCTCTCTCCTCCTTTAAGACGCTCCAAGCTTTTAGTCACCTGTCCTAATATCTCCTATTGTGGCTCGGTGTCCAATTTTGTTTGATGACGCTCCTGTGAAGCACCATGGGACATTTTACTACAGTAAAGGCGCTATATAAATGCAAGTTGTTGTTGTTGTTGTTGTTGTTGAATGTTCAGCGACATGTGAAGGGGGTTGGGCATTAGACTCATTAAAGTATACCTGTACCATGTTATATGGACAAGGAAACATAGTTCACGTCAAAGACAGAAGTATGGGTGATCCTTAAAAAATGATCATATAACTGACTTTTAACGTACATAAGCTCTTTAGAAACAGATTTCTCTAGAAACCAACTATAGTAATGATCCCTAAAAGTATATAATGGTTTTCAAAGACGTTGAAGGAATTTGTTACCACAGTCTTTAAACAGAATGCATGTAGTACAAATGAAGCAATCTAGAATATTTAAAAATATCTGTAGATTAAGACAAACACAGGATAACCTCAATGGAACCACATACGGAAGAGTGGAGCTAACATCATGGGGTAAATCGTGACTTTGTGCGATAGTTTAAAATGGGTGATAGCGAGTCGGGAGCACGTTTTACATCTCTCCCCATTAACTTCAATGGAAATAAAAATGGGGAGAGATGTAAAATGGGCTGCCAATTCACCATCACCCGTTTTACACTATCGCATAAAGTCAAGATCTACCCCATGTATTCATCCTGGCCAACCTTATGGAAGGCACAGTGACTATAGTATGTTGCATGGAAAATTTATGAATCGTTGGATCAGTTATGAAGATGGCTGAATTGCCTGAAGTAGCCTGACATTAGGTCCAAAATAAAACTCGAAACATTCCATTTCAGCAAAGTTAGGGACTGAGTTCATCAAAGGTAAAAAATGAAGAATTGAACTGAATTAGAGAATTCCGGAACTTTCTGACATGTTACAAGGAGGACATGTAAACCCTGATTTTGAGTCGGGTGAATTTGGAGCTGCGCTGTGCTTGGCGCAGATGCTCCCATGCCAACAGCGAGGAGAACTAGCTTAATCGCATTTTGTAAGGCAAGCCCCCTCCCTTTCATTTCAATAAGACTACCTATGCATGAAAGGGCTGCTACTTGCCATTAAAGAGGGGAGGGTGCCAGCAATTGTTCTCGTGGGAACACCAGATTTGTGATCAGGATATGTGTGATGAGTGCATTACCGAAGACTCTCAGCTTCAGCAATCCCTCTTTGTAGCTGCTGTTGCAGGATGTGCAGCAAAGACGTTTGACCCTATAAAAGCCCAGGTGCAAATTGCACAGATGGAGGTTGCTAAGTGAGACAATGCAGTGTCCCAGATTTGCTAGGCCTGGGAGTAAAAATAAAGGGAAAAGTTCATTGGCAGCAGGAGAGGTGCCAGGGTTGGCACATTTAGGTATGTGCATTCTGCCTTCATACAAGACTTGGACCAATTTAAATGTTGATCTGCAGCATAATGAAAGCATCAGGGATGGTCCTTGGATAATGGGCATTAACGGGCAGGATTACATTTCTGCAGTTTATGGAATTGTACCCTTTCTTTTTCAGGTGCTGATGTTTGGAGCCTCGATGGCCACATAGGTTCCACCTGTAATAAACTGGACTCTTGGGAAACATGCCAAATGGTAAAAGTTCTGTGGCTTCTCCAGTTGTAGACAGAAAATTCAATAAAGAACTCAGATAGTGCTGAATTCCTAAACAAGAGCTCTGAATTAATTTTAATTCCACTTGACAATATGACTATCATCTGTAGTTTTAAATGAGAAGGGCACAGAGAAGCATCATCACATACTTTTACCAGTACAGGCGTACCAACATAGTGGAATGCACTGCTTGAAAGAGTGATGGAAGCAGATTCAATAGAAACTTTCAAAAGGGAGTAGGATCTCTACTTTAAAAGGAAAAATTTGCAGGGCCATGAGGAAGGAGCAGGGTAGTGGAACTAATCAAATAGCTCTTTCAGAGAGCCAGCACAGCCGCGATGGGGCCAAATAGCCTCCTGTGTTGTTTGATTCTATACTTGTCTGCGGCAGAATCTGTAAACCTCACGTATCTATAGAACTTGTGCTAAGGAGTAAATCCAGAAAAAATATTATCTTCCAAGAGGAACAGAGACTGGGCAGGCTGAACACGCTGGGAGCAGGACTTAGACAAATGGACTGCCAACTGAATGCCACAGTCAAGCAATGGACCGGTTCAATACAGATGACAGATGAGGGAAATGAGCCAAATTTTGAATGTCTTGTCTGGGAGAAGCAATCTCCTGGGGCAGTTAATGACAACATTTGCAAAATGGAAGTTATTATAAGGGCGGGAGATGGGTCCGATTCTACGCTTCCCTCCTAATTCAATAATTGTTCATTTTTAGAGGCAACAACTAAAATGATGAAGACTCTAAACCATTCTCTTGAAGGTAACTGAAACATTTCTTGTGATAAAGTGATGACACCATAAAGAGCAGTGCAATTTTTAAAAATTTAAATGGGATGAGATTAAAAACAATTTTTAAAAAAGACAAGTCAATAAACTATGGACAGTTTACTTAAAACATAAGGAAATTGAATCCTTCGACCCAAGTATATAGTGAGAAATGGTCAAATTGACAAGATTTTACAGTGTACAATGTATAGTTTTATGGACTGGAACACATAGTTCACAACTCAAACAGAAATAACGTTGACCCTTAAAAAGTGATCCAAATAATTCTGTACAGAAATTGCTGTCCCAGAGAAGCAGGACAGAAAACAAATATAATATTGCTGTAAATAACTGCACATAATTAAATTGCTAAATATTGACTGCAGTCTGCTAACTTAATATACAAAAATATGAAAAGCACCATAATATAAAGTGTGGTAAAGTAAAATTAATATAATGAGATGCAACATAATAGCCCAATCAGGTGAAGGGTCCATGAGAGGAAATATTTAGTTAGCATTTAAAGAGGTAAATTTATAGTTCATTTTAGTTAACTGCATTTGTGCTTGGCCTGGATGGGTATCACACCAATTACAGATTAATTAGAAGATTATTTCCTTTGTCCTGAGTACTTTCACTTTCTTTTGGATCTTGATTATTAAATCTTTCTATCTGTCATGTCAACAGCTCCCACTTCAGTTGCAGAGGGTTTAAGGGGCTGTTTGTTGTATGCTTCATCTTTCAGTCTCATGATGGTCTTCAAGGTGCTGCCCAAAATGTTTCACTTCAATGCGGAGGTAACACATCACCAAACAAAACAGTATGGGTGCACTTTGACTGTAATAAAACACTAACTGAGAAATTGAAGAAAATTCCTTTTATATAAATTGGAACATGATTGTTTTCCTGATACTAGGTGACAGGTTAATTACTCAGTTAAACAGACACCAGAACCCAAGTTATCAGGTGACTAACAATTACTTGGAAATCAATGCATTTGTTAACCAGCTTCTGGTCAAAGTTACCGACTCCATTTTGTAGATGGCATCATAATACAAACTGGATATGTTTTGTCCTTGTTGCATTCTGATATTCTGCACGTCCTATTATGTGACATGCAAAATTTATGGCACCAGTCCATTGTTCCTAACGGGATTTAATTTCCATCCACAAGTGACATCACATGACCTCAGACTACTTACCATCACAATCATCTTTATCTGAAGTTAATTTTTGCATGTTGTTATTCTCTCTAAGCATACTATTTTGTCCTTGTGCAAGACCTTGGTCAGGCCTCAGTTATAATGCTGAGTCCAGTTTTGGTCTCCTCCCATGATGGATGTTATTGGGGCTTTGGAAAGGGTGCAGAGGAAGGCCACTAGACTAATTCCCAGTTTAAAGCATCTTATTTATCAAGATAGGCTAAAAGACTCTACACTTTAGAGAAGCATAGACTTAGGCGTGATCTGATCGAGGTTTATAAGATGATGAAGGGAACTGGGAGATTGTGTTTGAGTTCACAGTTTGTTCCAATTAAATAGGTTAGGGATGACCGGGGGTGACAATTTTAAGTTGTACCAGATCAGATCTAGATTAGATGTCAGTAGGTGGTTCTTTTCCTAGAGAATAGTTGCCCTCTGGAACAGGCTGCCGGCTCGTACGGTGGACGCCGATTCGCAGAATTTCTTCAAGCGAGAGCTGGACCCGTTTCTGGCTGGGGCGGAGATCACCTCTTTACCAAAGGTAGGTAACGTAATGAATAGAATTATCAGGGCCAGAGTGATCACCTGGACTAGTTTAGATCGCCAAAGTTGTCGGAGAGGAATTTCCCAGATTTTGTCTTTCCCAGGAGATCACATGATTTTGGGTGGGGTGCAGAGTGTATGTATTGCGATGCATAAGATATCACAATTGTGTGGGACAGGCTGGATGGACCAGAGGATCTTTTCCTATCCGTCATTGTTCGTATGTTCGTAAACTATACTACTGTGTAATACAAGCAAGAGGAATGTCCTGTGAGCAGTGGGTCATCAAATAGTGAACTGAATTAAGTTGTCAAGAATTAAATATCCACAAGTTCAAATGACTCAGGGGTCATGGATTTGCTAACTTCATTTGGTCCATTCTCTGTTAATCTACCATCTCTAGTTATTCATCTGCGATAGATAGATTTTTGTTAGGTAAGGGTATCAGGGAATATGAAGCAAAGTCAGGTAAATGGAGTTGAGATGCAGATCAGCCTTGATCTAATTAAATGGCAGAACAGGCTCGAGGGGCTACTCCTGTTCCTAATATTTCTATGTTCTGCTGTGTTGATCCCTTGGTGTCATATTTAAGAGAATTTGTCATTATTATACAAAAAAAATTGCCCTCTTTTGCAGCAACTCACACGGTTCTCAATTTAGAACTTCCCTTGCTATAGCTCATTAATAATAGTGATATTCACCACATACATTGTCCTGTGAATAAAGACGCTGTTTCTATCACATTCACAACTGGATATAATCTCCTTGGTGTTTGACAGCATTAGTAATTCTTTCACTCAAAACTTTGGGGTAGAATTTAATTTTCACCAATGGTTGACAAACTGGTATTAGTGAATTGGCTCCCCATTATACACACCGCCCAAGGGAAAGGAAAATCAGGTGGAATGTATAATGAACAGCTGATCCACCACTGCCATGAAAGTTAAAATTGACCCCATTACCTATCCATAACTGCTGAAATGACAATAATCTGAGTCAACCTCTCACTTGTGATTCGATTACATTTAGCATTACGGACAGAATTGTTCAGTAAATTGAAAGAAAGCTCATTCCTTTGTTCTGTGACCAATTGCTACCAAATCAAACATGTTATTATTTGAAAGCAAAGCTGAATTATCATCCAATCTTTCCAGTGTCTGGCAACTTATATATAAAAAAAGACACAATCGCAACGATAAATATAGATGAGGGAGGTCTTTTGACCCATCAAGCTCATACTTCCATACAAACCAATGGTGCCTCATTATAGTATCTGATTCCAGAATTTTCCCCTCCACTATCCTACCCAGAAAACCATTCCAGGTAATGCTCCCTCTTTGCATGAAGTGCTTCTTGGCATCACTCTTGAAATTGCCAGTTTATATCTATGTTCCTTTGACCTGCTGTTGCAGTTTAACTTGAAATTGTATTCGGGATTAACCTTTCTACTCTATTCAGTATCAATAATACCTCAATAAACTCCCTCTCTTTGCCTCCTTCAAAATCTATCTGGCTATTCTAAAACTATTTCGCTGCTGATGCGATTTATTGTGACTCATGTAAAATGTTGATTTAGAACAAAATGAAAAGCCTGGATTTTGCAATGGATGCAAAGTTGAGGTTCAGCCCACTCCTAGCACTGGTGCTGGTGGTGGAGAGAATTGGCCTCACTGAATTTTATGAAGGTACCACCTCCTCCTAATTCTATGGGCTCCCTGTGCATGGAAGTTGGGCATTGAGTACAGAGTACAGCACAATTGTCCTACTAGGGCCACATCTTCAGTGCCCCAAGAATTGAGAAAATCCAGTGATTCAATGACTGCCTACCTGCCCAGGATCCCACCCTCGAGATCCCATTTACCTCCTCCACCACCCCAACTTAAGAGTGCTGATCCAAACTATTTTGCAAATAAAAGATGCACCTGTCTTCAGCAGGTTCAGGCTGTTCCCTGGACTGCAGCCCACCACTGGAGCTCAGTTGGGGCCTCCTGGAAGGTGGTACACCTCTTCTTTCTCTGGGTCCCTTTTGAGCTGGTGAAGTGGGAACTCCCAGTGTAGGGAGACCTACATCTCCACCTCCCACTCCACCTCCTTGGCATCAATGGCAGGCAGACATTCTGACCGGCAACTCCCAGAGTCAGTGGGGGCCCGGCATAACTTGGTTCCTGCCTTTTTCCAGTGGGTTCTGCCAGACTCTTGCCAGAAATACGTTGGGAGTCTAGCAGAACCCTTAAGGAAATTCAAAGCCATTATGTCTGCACCAGTCAGTGCCCCAGGATGTGTAATTACAGACCCCAAGGTTCCTCCTTCGCCAACTCAGAAGAGATCTGTCTTCACCACCTCTGCTTCACAAGGGAGGCTGTTACTGAGCTATGCCATCTGATCCAGGGTGACCTGCAAACAAATTCCAGAACAGGGATTGTTCTTCCCCTAGCTATTAAGGTTAGAACAGTTTTTATGCCACTGGATCCTTTCAAGCCATCAAAAGGAACCTTTGCCAAATCAGCCAGTCTGATGTCCACAGATCTATCAAGCAAGTGTCAGATACAGTGTTGTGCAAGCGGCAACACTGTCATTTTCCCTGTGGAAAGGGTGCATCAGCTGGACATATCATGAGCTTTTATTAGTTGGCAGGGTTCCCAAGAGTATTGGACGCAGCAGATGGAACCCATGTGGCCATCAGGGCTTTTCACATTAATGCCATAACCGACATCAACAAGCATGGACTATGATATTTTATGACGTCAACAAAGCATTGAAAGTTCATGAACGCCACAGGAGTGCTGTACATTAATCCAAGACCTCGAATAGATGGTAAAGAGGAAATCGGAATACAATAACGATTCACAGTGCAAATAAAAGACATAAAGCACTCAAAGGAACTGCAATAGCTGACCTGAGTCCATGATTGCCAGACATGAACAAGAATCGATGAAGAGGATAGTGGGGTACATTTGTGATATAGCACTCATGGCACAGAGCTTCAGAATGTTCACAGTGCCTTATTAGTACTGCATTGTTTTTATTACAGATTTTCCAATATTTATGAATTTTGTTAATATGTATTTTTGGAATTAATTTTTGGGGGACAATTTCCTGACTAATTACTTTAACTTTGTTTCTAAACATTCACAAAAATAGTCCATTAACTGGAAAGCGGACTCAAGGGAAGCATTAAGAATACTTAAAGCTGAAGAAAAGAACTCGTATTCAAATAATGCCTTGTCAAGTTCTCAAGATATCCAAACTGCCTTAAAATAATGGATTACCACTGTTGTTATGTACGCAAACACGGCAGCCAATTTGCACAGATGGTCGCACAAACAGCAAATGAGATAAATTATGCTGTTTTTTTGATGGTGTAATATAGGCAGGGAGCTCAATATGAATAAATAATGAGGTACAACCCCAGGAAGTCGGGGGACATCTGCCCTGCAGTGCGTAAAGCATTGCACCTACCATCTAGACGCTTCACCAGTTTTTGGAAAACAGAGTTGTGAGCCCCACTTACATCTGCTGTGTACTAAAGAAACAACGAACATGCATTTATATAGCACCTTTCATGACATCAGGACATCCCAAAGCGCTTTACAGCCAATTAAGTACTTAAGTACTGTCGTAATGTATGAAAAGCTGCAGCCAATTTGCATACAGCAAGGTCCCACAAACAGCAATATGATAATAAGCAGATAATCTGTTTTTTTAATGATATTGATTAAGGGATAAATATTGGCCAGGACACCGAGGAGAACTCCCCTGCTCTTCTTCGAAATTGGAAATATATCGCCGTTCCTTCATTGTCGCTGGGTCAAAGTCCTGGAACTCCCTTCCTAACAGCACTGTGGGAGAACCATCACCACACGGACTGCAGCGGTTCAAGAAGGCGGCTCACCACCACCTTCTTGAGGGCAATTAGGGATGGGCAATAAATGCTGGCCTCGCCAGCGACGCCCACATCCCATGAACGAATAAAAAAAAATAGTGCCATGGCATCTTTTACGTCCACCTGAGCAGGCAGATGGGGCCTCGGTTTAACGTCTCATCCTAGGTGCAACTGGTAGGATTTCCAGTGGGAAACATCATCCTACTAATCCTACCTCTTACAGTAATGTTACGACAGATGGGCAGCAGGCAGAAGAAGTTCCTGTACGCTCCCCAGAATTTTGTATTAGGGCCAGCAATGGGGCAGGTTTGGATTTGTCCTGTGTCCATATTGTGCATTTTTTGCACCAAAAATGTTAGAAATTTCAAGGCTATGGTCCATAGTTGCAGCCAAAATATCTAAAGTGGGCCATTTTTTTTAATGCCCTGCTGGTATGAGGATCCCTGTTATTCTGTCATACTGGAGAATATATTAGTTAGGCAATAACGAATAAGACAAGCCTCTGTTTAATTGGAGCCTTACAATGCTAAGTGCTTGTTTCTGCACTATATGCATGCCTGAGTTCATTAAATCCTAATCCCATTCATTGATCTGTAAATACAAACTAATCACTATATTACAAAGAAATCGCAAAACCTGTAACTATTCAGCTGAACACTTTTCAAATGGAGTTTAAAGTTGGGAATGAGAGTTGGACCAGCAATGGACAAGAGTCTATGTGTGTGTTATGCAGAAAATGCAGTTCTCAAATCAACAGTGTAGTTTAGCATGCCAGGCAGTTACATTATTGTAATAATCAATCAAGTCATTGATATTGATTCTACAGATGTAATATGGGTTTTAACACACCCGGGACTATTTTGGCACAAAGCCAAGACCTTAGACAGATCCTGATATATCCAAACCCATATGAACACATGCTTTTGATTTTATTTTTATCAAGTATTATAGGATTGTCTCTTATGTAATTCGCTTGACAACATAGCAAGCAGCTCAGGCAGATTAATGAAAATACAGTTTCTGCAAAAAAAAATCAGTTATCCAACTGTTGATTAAAAGTGGATACAGCATCAGACAGCTCCAATGACAATATTTCATTTGGATACCTGATAGTTTATCTTATATTGCAGTGTCAATATTACTGAGCCATACGTTCAGACCACAATATGGCAACAGAGGTGTCCAAATGTTTGCCTAAAAATTATGAGCATAAATTTTATGAGTTAGCGCTCAGAATACAGAGTTTTGGGTGAAGTTCTGTGTCAGGACGGCTAAATTGTAAAATTTATGCCATGATCAGTACACAATTAAAGGCAGAATCCTGCAAAAATAATAACAACATAAGTTACTTCTAAAGTTACTTCTTCAAATTATGTTTTGTGAAAATTAAAGTATAAATGTTTAATGATTAAATACCTTTGTACGCTATTTTAATAGAGGCATTAACCCATTTAAAATATATTTTAGAGTAGTATGAGCCGGCAGATTCAACTCTGAATATTTTTTACCGAAGCACAAATTTACTTAAATTTATGTGCCACATTTCATTCACTTGCACCAGAATTCTAGTGAATTTTTTAATGTTCATGAAGAGCCGAATGTCCTATTTTATTACAATTAAATTTATAAAGGTAAAGGATTCTCCTGATGGCTCAGGTCATTAAGGCAATGAATAGCTGAGTAATACAGACCCAGAAAGGCTCAGGTTTGATCTCCCATCTGTTCAGAGTTAGCTGGTTGGTGGTAAGATATTGCAATTGGCCTTAGTCCTCTTGGGTTCGGAAGGAAAAATTTGGCATGGGTTACAACTCATAATTGTGTCCAGTGACATCTGCTGGTCAGTCAGTGTGAGGACAGGATTGGATTTAGTTGTGAGGCCTCCCCCACAGTTAAATGGCCCGTTGACACACACTGTCTGGGCTGACAGATGACGAATGGCCTCTTGGTTGACGTCCGGAGGATGTCTGTTGTTCACGAATGCATTAGTCAATTCCTTCAGGAAATGTGGAAGAGGGGAAGAAATTAACGGAAAATGGAGAATTTTTTTTTAAGGAGTGGGATCTTCTCAACTTTAAAATTATGGTAATATTTTAAGAAGTTGGCTTCACACTATACAATAGCCAGCATTATTCCCAATTGGCATGAGGCCACTTCCTTAAATTGTCACGTGCCACTTGGCAAAATTCAAAGCACCCTCACAATAGCAACTTCAAATCTCAGTTGTACTGTATTTTGTGCAACGATGCGACATAGTTAAAACTGCAGCTTAACTGGCCTCTAAATGCCTAGATAGCCCCAAGTGAGTGACTTTGAATGAAAAGCACTGATCTGAAATGAATACCACTGTTGGCACCAATGACCAAGTTATGGTTCACTTCAACTAAACTTCCAGATAAACCTTAATTTGGATAAACTTGCCATGGGGATAATGTGGCTTTTTACTTAATGAGTGATGGAAACGCAAAGAAAATCCAACAGATTCTTAACTATTTTGTTAACATACAGCTGAACGTGTCTACAGGCTAAAATGATTTTGTTTAATTTTAAGAAAAAAAATTAAAACATTTATTTTAAGTATCAGATAAAAAAAATTGTGGTCCTGTGGGATGCTAACCTACGAAGGCAAAAGTGTTTATTTCAAATTCCTCGCTGCTATTTTAGCAGAGGTGTTAGGTTGCTTAAAATAAATGAGTGACTATCTCCACTAAAACAGCAGGGACATAATTTTCAAACAAACTCTAAGTTTATAAGATACATTAGTATCTCTACAGCGTAATTTCAGGACTTGAATTTCATGAAAACCTATGCAATATTCAAAGTGCTTCTATTGCCTGTTAGAGTCAGAGTTAGAGTCATAGAGTTATACAGCACGGATAAAGGCCCTTCGGCCCATCGTGTCCACGCCGGCCATCAGCCCTGTCTACTCTAATCCCATATTCCAGCATTTGGTCCGTAGCCTTGTATGCTATGGCATTTCAAGTGCTCATCCAAATGCTTCTTGAATGTTGTGAGGGTTCCTGCCTCCACAACCCTTTCAGGCAGTGAGTTCCAGACTCCAACCACCCTCTGGGTGAAAAAGTTCTTTCTCAAATCCCCTCTAAACCTCCCGCCTTTTACCTTGAATCTATGTCCCCTTGTTATAGAACCCTCAACGAAGGGAAAAAGCTCCTTAGTATCCATCCTATCTGTGCTCCTCATAATTTTGTACACCTCAATCATGTCCCCCCTCAGCCTCCTCTGCTCCAAGGAAAACAAACCCAATCTTCCCAGTCTCTCTTCATAGCTGAAGCGCTCCAGCCCTGGTAACATCCTGGTGAATCTCCTCTGCACCCTCTCCAAAGCGATCACATCCTTCCTGGTGCTCTGTGAATATGCATGGAGCTCATCTGCACTAATTGTCTATTGAGCCATTCACTGAGCGCTGGCAAGCATAGCTGGACCTAGGAAACTGTTTAATTTTGCATCTAACATACAGCTATGTAGCAACCTATAAATCTTACTTACGAAAAAGGGAGGAAAAACCCTGGGATATACAATATTATTACATTTGCAAAAACAATACCTACGTATAAAAATGACAGAGGAATTCATTTGTTAAGAGGAGTCACTGGCAATGTAAAGTAGGAGTCCACATTGAAAATATCATTGCAGCAAAGTAGTCAGTAAAATATATTTTCTGCCATCAACAATCTGAAGAGGTGCAGATATGAAGTTTACACAATAATGCTTTATTTATGAGAACAGCCAGGAAGATCGACAATGCAGATAAATGCTTTTATAAGGTAAGTTCTCAAACTGAGGTCCACTGACACTAGACAGCCTATGATGGGATACATTGGATCCTGGTCCAGCAATGCCTCGAGTTTAAAATTCTCATCCTTGTGTTCAAGTCCCTCCATGGCCTTGCCCCTCCCAATCTCTGTAACCTTCTCCAGCCCTACTACCGTCCGAAAACTCTGTGTTCCTCCAATTCTGACCTCTTGTGCATTTCCTTTGCCCCACCATTGGCAGCCATGCCTTCAAATGTCTAGGCCCTAAGCTTTGGAATTTCCTCCCTAAACCTCTCTACCTCCCTCTCTTCCTTTAAGATGCTCCTTAAAACTTACCTCTTTGACCAAGGTTTTGGTCACCAGTCCTAATATTCTATGTGGCTCAATGTCAAATTTTGTCGGATAACGCTCATGTGATGCGCCTTGGGACGTTTAAGATGCTATATAAATGCAAGTCATTGTTGTTGTTGTTGATCCCAGTGGACCCTGAGGTCATCAAATTTCTGTTGGTCTGGGTCATAGTGTCTGGGGAATTCTATACTCTCCCTTCTTCCTTATTGTTTGACTTACTACCAGGTAATTTCTGTTACTACATTTACTATTTTCTGCAGTGATAACACAATAATATTCCTCTCTGAGTAGCTGACACTATCATTCAGAAGTTCAGATGGGTTGCCCCAGAGGTGTGTCAATATATGCAGGAGGTCCCTGGGTATGAGTAATTATATGCAGGAGGCCCCTGGGTATGAGTAATTATATGCAGGAGGTCCCTGGGTGTGTGTCAATATATGCAGGAGGTCTCTGGGTAAAAGTAATTATATGCAGGAGGTCCCTGGGTATAAGTAATTATATGCAGGAGGTCCCTGGGTATGAGTAATTATATGTAGGAGGTCCCTGGGTGTGTGTCATTATATGTAGGAGGTCTCTGGGTGTGTGTCATTATATGTAGGAGGTCCCTGGGTGTGTGTCATTATTTATAGGAGGTCCCTGGGTGTGTGTCATTATATGTAGGAGGTCTCTGGATGTGTGTCATTATATGTAGGAGGTCTCTGGGTGTGTGTCATTATATGTAGGAGGTCTCTGGGTGTGTGTCATTATATGTAGGAGGTCTCTGGGTGTGTGTCATTATATGTAGGAGGTCCCTGGGTGTGTGTCATTATATGTAGGAGGTCCCTGGGTGTGTGTCATTATATGTAGGAGGTCCCTGGGTGTGTGTCATTATATGTAGGAGGTCTCTGGGTGTGTGTCATTATATGTAGGAGGTCCCTGGGTGTGTGTCATTATATGTAGGAGGTCTCTGGGTGTGTGTCATTATATGTAGGAGGTCCCTGGGTGTGTGTCATTATATGTAGGAGGTCCCTGGGTGTGTGTCATTATATGTAGGAGGTCCCTGGGTGTGTGTCATTATATGTAGGAGGTCCCTGGGTGTGTGTCATTATATGTAGGAGGTCCCTGGGTGTGTGTCATTATATGCAGGAGGTTATTGGGTGTGTGTCATTATATGTAGGAGGTCTCTGGGTGTGTGTCATTATATGTAGGAGGTCCCTGGGAATGTGTCAATGCTTCCAGCTGGTTCTCCCACTTAGGAAAGTTTGAAAACGACTGTTTTATAAATTTCTTGCTGATGTTGGACTGATCTGTATATTGTGCTGGAAAGTTACACTGAAATGGCCAGTCATGAAATATGAAGGAGTCTGAGGCAATTTTCCTTTAAAACATAAACATCACTTCCAACTCAGCTGATTTCTGGAGGGTTTTCTCCCTGAAGCTCGAGTCATAAATTCGAAGGAATTAATTGAATTAAACGCCAATAACCCGAAGACGCGGGGAGCCAATAAAGAGGAACAATGTAAATCGATTCATCAAAACTAGTCTGGACTCAAGGTTTTACCGCGATATCCACAGACCAATTTTCAGCAAACAGTAATTTCTATCAGTGTAAACACGACAACGCTTTCTCGAACACTAAGTAGTTCCTTTAAAATAAATAGCCAGAAGAACATATACAGTAAGTGCACGTGTGTCTGTGCTATTCACTGACCCCCTCACCCCCATTACAATACATACTATAAATATTATACAGCGTTCAGTGTGAACTCTGCAGCAAAACACTAAAGACACTCACAGACCCTGCTCATGAGGTTCCCGCTGCTTCGACAGATCCCCTGCTTATTTCTTAGGGTCAAGATTTCTCTCACGTCTGGTAGGTACATTCTGATGCATAACAACAAAATTAAAGGTTTAGACTTACTTTTGCAGATGAGAAATAGAAAGGAGAGTATCAGCGTAAATGCAAACATCATCTTGCTTCGATCTCCTTCCCCCTGTACACATACACACAGACCATTAACAGAGGGGTGGGGGGGAGAGGCAGGGTGCCGTTAGAGAGAGGAATCGAGAGGGACACTGCTCCGCATCCACCTCCTCTGATCTGCACGCAGCCGGGCTGAGACAGAAAGAGAGTCCAAACCACTGTGATCAGGCAGGCATCCGGAGCACAGAGCGGCGTGGAGGGGAGTGATGTGATGGGAGGGGAGGGGAGTGATGGGAGGGGAGGGGAGGGGAGTGATGGGGAGGGGAGGGGAGGGGAGTGATGGGGAAGGGAGGGGAGGGGAGTGATGGGGAAGGGAGGGGGGTGATGGGGAAGGGAGGGGGGTGATGGGGAAGGGAGGGGGGTGATGTGATGTGGAGAGGAGTGATGGGGAGGGGAGGGGAGTGATGTGATATGGAGAGGAGTGATGGGGAGGGGAGTGATGGGGGGGTGATGTGATGTGGAGAGGAATGATGGGGAGGGGAGTGATGTGGAAAGGAGTGATGGGGAGGGGAGGGGATTGATGGGGAGGGGAGGGAAGTGGAGGGAGGGATGGGGGATGGAGGGGAATGAAGGGGAGGGAAGTGATGGGGGAGTGATGTGATGTGGAGGGGAGTGATGGGGAGGGGAGGGGAGTGATGGGGAGGGGAGGGGAGTGATGTGGAAAGGAGTGATGGGGAGGGGAGGGGTGAGATGTGGAGAGGAGTGATAGGGAGTGGAGGGGAGTGATAGGGCGGGGAGTGGTGGGGGGAGGAGGGGAGTGATAGGGAGGGGTGGGGAGTAGAGTGATGGGGAGGGGAGAGAAAGCAAAGGGGAAAGGAAGAGAAGGGGAGGGGAGCGGTGGGAAGGGGAGTTGAGGGGAGGTGAGGGGGAGTGGAGGGAGGGGAAGGGAAGGATAGGCGAAAGGGAGTGGAGCGGAGGGAAGGGGAAGGGAAGCAAAGGGGAAGGGGAGTGGAGAGGAGAGGAGGGGAGTGGAGAGGAGGGGGAGCCCTCCCCACAGACGGGGAGAACCCTCAGCCTAAGGACATGAGTTCTGTGGCAGATGGATGAATGGCCAGTTGGACACAAGAGTCCCCAATCCCTCCCCTCTGGATATAAGTAGCCCTGGAGGGGCGGCCCCCTGTTGGAGGAGGTGTGGTCAGATCTAGGCGCTGTTACCATTACTTGTGCTGTTTTATTATCATCATCAGGATGAGAAACCAATCACCAAAGAGGGAATTTTTAAATTCACCTTTCATTATATTAATTAAATGGCAGGAACTGAATGCATCGCTTTACATAGAGAGCTGGGCTGTGGTCACTTAGACTCATACTCTGGGCATCCTGCACTCTACCTCCTCCTCACTCCTGTTATGTTTATATTTAAACTTGTTTTACTCGGACATCAGGCTGCCCCCCCCGTCTCAAGTTTCTTCAGGGTGTAAAAGTTCTCAACAAACACTAATAACAGGTCCAGCTACTGCACATCAATTCTGCCGGGGTAAAGTCCTTTAAAAAGCAAACACTGGCAGTAGATGGCACACATTAACTACATGCTGAGTGTCTCGCACTTAGCTGCCATTCACCATCTTTGTTTCATTGTTAGCAACAATAATGACAACAACTTGCATTTATACATGATGTGGAGATGCCGGTGATGGACTGGGGTTGACAATTGTAAACAATTTTACAACACCAAGTTATAGTCCAGCAATTTTATTTTAAATTCACAAGCTTTCGGAGGCTTCCTCCATCGTCAGGTGAAGGATTTCATTTTCACATTGTTCACTTGACGAAGGAGGAAGCCTCCGAAAGCTTGTGAATTTAAAATAAAATTGCTGGACTATAACTTGGTGTTGTAAAATTGTTTACAATTGCATTTATACACGGTGATGGGAGAACAGGACTTCATGTGAGTTAGGATACAGGCAGCAGACTTTTGGATGAGTTTATGGACGGTGGAAGATGGGAGGCCGGCCAGGAGAGCATTGGAATAGTCCAGTCTGGAGGTAATAAAGGCATCGATGAGGGTTTCAGGAGTGGAGACAGGCGATGTTACGGAGGTGGAAGTGGGTGGTCTTGATGATGGAGTGGTTATTTAGTTGGAGGCTCATCTCAGGATCAAATAGGACGTCAAGGTTGCAAATGGTCTGGTTCAGCCTCAGACAGTGGCCAGGGAGAGGAATGGAGTCAGTGGCTAGGGAACGGAGTTTGCTACGGGGACCAAGGACAATGGCTTCAGTCTTCCCAATATTTAGTTGGACCAAATTTTTTGCTTATCCAGTATTGGATGTCGTACAAGCAATGTGACAAATGAGAGACAGTGGAGAGGTCGAGGGAGGTGATTGTGAGGTAGAGCTGGGTGTCGTCAGTGTACATGTGGAATCTGACATTGTGTTTTCGGATGAGGTCGCCGAGGGGCAGCGTGTAGATGAGAAATAGGAGGAGGCCAAGGATAGATCCTTGGAGGGCTCCAGAGGTTAACAGTGCGGGAGCGGGAAGAGTAGCCATTGCAGATGATTCTCTGTCTACAAATGGATAGATAAGGATGGAACCAGAGGAACACAGTCCCACCCAGCTAGACGATGGAGGAGAGGCGTTGGGGGAGGATGCTGTGGTCAACCATGTCAAAGACTGCAGACAAGTCAAGAAGGATGAGGAAGGATAGTTTACCAGGGTCACAGTCACATAGGATGTCATTTGTGACTTTGATAAGGGCTGTTTCAGTATTGTGGCAGGGGCAGAAACCTGATTGGAGGGGTTCAAACATGGAGTTGCGGGAAAGATGGGCACGGATTTGGGAGGCAACAACATGTTCAAGGACTTTGGAGAGGAAAGGGAGGGTGGAGATGGGGCAGTAGTTTGCAAGGACAGAGGGATCAAGGATGGTTTTTTAGAGGAGGGGGGTGATGACGGCAGATTTGAAGGGGAGGAGGACAGTACCTGAGGAGAAGGAACCGTTAACAATATCAGTTAACATGGGGGCCAGGAAGGGAAGTTGGGTGGTCAGCAGTTTGGTGGGAATAGGGTTGAGGGAGCAGGAGGTGGGGTGGGTCTCATGGTCAAGATGAGCTCGGAAAGGGCATGAGAGGAGATAAGAGAGAAACTAGAGAAAGATGCGAGTTCAGGGCTAGGGCGGGGGGAGCCTTAGGGGAAATTTGACTTGGTGGGCTAGGGGAAGGGAGGGAAATGGCAGAGGCATCTGAACAGATGGTTTCAATCTTAGTGACAAATAAGTCCATGAGCTCCTCACTCATGGAGAAGCCGGGGGTTATCTTTGGGTTCCAGGATGATCCTGGAATAGTGAGCAGTTTTGGCAGAGGAGAGCAGGACCAGATAGTGCTTTGTGTGGTCCAGCCAGACCTGGCGATGAATGGTTAAACCAGTTGTCCACCTTGAACGTTCAAGTCTAGCAGATAGTATTACAAGGTATATTTAGATGGAGACAACTAAATCTGTGTTCTGATGAAATGGAAACTATTTGAGCTCACACCGTTTCTCCATGATTCATTCTCCTTAACATTAATTAATTAACAGTCTCCTTAATGTTACCTTCGTAGGCACCTTTGTAGGAATAGATGCAAGGATGACATTCCTGTATTGAAATATTTTTAACCATCTGGATCCTACACCCTGTGTACATTAGCGTCTTGAGAAAAAGCGGCTGGTGTGGGGTGTATTTACACTGGGCTCTCCACAATGCTGGGCTGTGGGAGTGCAGCTGTCTGACTGCTCTGCTCCCCTGTAGCAGTGAGCTGACCTCATGCAATAAAGAGCTGTCGGCTCAGTTAAATTAAGGTTGGCACTCCTGGCATAGAGAGCGCACGATGTGCCGGGAGCATGCAGGGTCAAGGGGTGGGGAATCTGGCACCAGCAGTTCTTCAAGGGCTTATAGGGTTGTATTAAATCTGTGCTGCTACTGGAAAGCCGGGGTGGGGGGGGGGGAAGAAGAGTGTGGTGAGAATTGCTCCCATTCATTGAGGCAGCTTTGGAGTTAAGGCTCCCAGAGTCAAGGGTCACAGGTTAAATGTCACCTGCCCTCCTGTCTCTTGTGCAAAGAAAGGTGTCCCTTTTTGGAGATGACAGTCAATCTACAGTGGCGGTCAGCCCCAAAACAGCCTGGAGGAGGTGGCAGAAGGAATATATGCTATCTCACCAGTGCACTGAACTTAGGAGTAGATGAGAACAAATTTGTTGTCTCAGGAAGATTACCAATGTTAGTGTCCTTACATTCTGCTTCATCTCACAATGTTACCTTACAATTCATGTTAATAGTACCTCACTGTAATCTTGGTGGAACATAACAGAGGGAGAATGGACAGCACTTGGTATCTGTGTGTCTACTTTCTAAATGTACAGGCACAGTTATGTTTTACCAGTGCAGTCTATGGTTTGCCTTCTGGCACATGAAATGTCACAAGCAACAAACAACTCATTACACGCACAAAGTACCAGAATGTTGCATGCATACACACTCACATAAGGTATTGGTCTGGGCACTTGGACACACACACACACATATATTTTAGAAAAAGGATCACTTTTCACTCTGCTTGCAGAAGGGCACCTAACTGGCACCAGTGCACAGAGACAGGAGGGGAGGTGACATCTAACCTGTGACCCTTGACTCCTTATGAGGCGAGGAACCTGGAGATTCTGGGTGTTGAGGCATGTTGAAAATATGCTATTATTACTGCTACCAAGGGTTGTTAATCCTTCTTAATAATAACTTCCACAATGGTTTGGGCCCGAGTGTGACTGAACACGCAAGTTTTATTATAGACACAAGAACAATGTTCTTATGCGGTTACATCAAACAACAAGTATTTATATAACAACGTTCTAATACAGTTATATCAAATAAACAAGGATGGTACAACCTGTCCCTAGGAAGTTTCAAGCTGATCAGGCCTGGTATCGTAGGGTGTCGCATACCCTCTGTCGCCCCAGAAATTGCTTCTAACTTTAGTAGCCATGATGTGGAGATGCCGGTGAAGGACTGGGGTGGACAAATGTAAGGAATCTTACAACACCAGGTTATAGTCCAACAGTTTTATTTGAAAATCACAAGCTTTCAGAGCTTACCTCCTTCCTCAGATTTCCACATCGTTCACCTGAGGAAGGAGGTAGCCTCCGAAAGCTTGTGAATTTAAAATAAAATTGCTGGACTATAACTTGGTGTTGTAAAATTGTTTACAACTTTAGTAGGACAGTGTTCCAGTTTACATATCTCTCTGAAGCATATTTGCTTCTGGTAGCTTAATGACATTAATCCCATGATGTCATCTGTCCCGGATATCTACCCCTTCCCAGGGTGCCCCTTGTTCCAGACACCTTTATCCATTCTATGGTGTTAACTGTTGTCCATTCTATCTACCTTATGGGGAATTTAAAATAAAATTGCTGGACTATAACTTGGTGTTGTAAAATTGTTTACAATTATGGGGGAGGGACATGTCCTTATCTTTCTGTGTATTTTGATTGTTCAGATGCAGACAGTTAAGATGTCTCATCCTGTATATGCCAATCACGAAGATTACCTAATTAGCTGAATAAAGCTCCTGCAATTAACATAACAGGATTAGTCTGTGTCCTGGTCCTGAGTCGTTGATTATGCCTTGGGATGTTTTGTTATCTGTTTCTGACAATTAGTCTTCAAAGTGTCAGTTTTATTGTCTCTGCAATATTCCCAATCACTTTGTCTGATGTTGGGCACATCATTTCCTGTGGGATGCTGGCTCCCTTTGTATTCTCACAGATCCAAGGCTTGCACTTTGCTTTTTAGCAAAATGTCTGAAGCTTTGCAGGACGGGATACATAATTATGATTTGGTCTCGAAATTGTATTTCTTACAAGGCAATAGAGAGAATGAGGAAGGCGGAGGTTGGAGAATCTCCCCCAGCTCAACGCTAGCATCATGCTTTGTTTATTATTCTTTCTCCCCCCTACTCTCTCAATCATTGAAACAGAGACATACAGTAAACTGCAGCTGCATAACGCACAATATATTGCCATGTTAGCTGGGGATGATTTTCATGTGGATCGTACATTGGGCGGGCAGTGGGCGGGGCATATGTAGTGACCACCTGGAGGAGTTGACATAGGCCGTGCAATTTTCATTGTCGGCCCTAATTTGAATTAGATCACCAAGCTGCCAGCGCAATAATGTGCTCCCAATAGGCAACTCGCCAATTAGAAGGGTAGGGAGTCTGGTAAGGCGGCTGCTTTTTAAAGGCCTGCAGCAGCACCTTAAAGGGGAGGCGCTTTCTACTGTGGGGGACAGAGACCAGTGAAATTGTGCAGCAGCAGGGAAGATGACTTCCAACAGGGCCTGAGGTTCTTTGATGTAACGGTGAAGATGCTGATTGAACAAGTGACCAACATGGGGGAGGTCCTCTTCCCAATGAAAGGGCAACAGGTGCCAAGACAAATCAGTCAACAGGCATGGAGAGAGGTGGCAGAAAATGTCACTGTCATCCGTATTGCCCCCAGGCCTTGGCAGAGCAGAAACAAAAAAATTAGGGTGAGGGCCACGATGACTGGCGTTCATCCTGTGGTCTTATCTCTCTCCCTTTTGTTGTGCCCTGACTTCTCCTGCAGATGGAGGAGAGAATTACGAGCGGCTACTGAGAAAGCAAGTGCACATGTGTGGGCTTCTGCATGTAGTGGATAAGCTGAGAGGGGGATGAAACAAGATATGAGGAAAAATGGGAATGTTTTGAATGGGAAGTAAATGGCTTGAGTGTGAGTTGAGGAAGGAGTGATGAGAGAAGTTGCAAATTGAGCAATTGATAGCAGGTGAGAAGAGCATGTCTTTAGTGGAAGGAGCAAAGGCATCAAGCAGCAGGTGAGTGTGGGTTAGGCGTGAGAATGAGAGGTGGTATAGTGTGCCCTTGTAATTGGTGGTGAGGGAGGAGGAAGGAGAGGGACTGTGACCAAGTACATTGCAAGATATGGGGAAAGGAGTGGCTGTACTCACCTTGATGTCCTTGCAAAGTCATTAAATTTCTTGCGGCACTGAATTCAGGTCCCTGGGGTAATGCTCCTGTTGCTGATTTGATGGCCCTGATATTAATGGGGAGGTGTGGAAGGTGGGGGGAGCCTGATAGCAGGCAATGAACCCGGAAAGGCTGGGGTTGTGGAGGCCCTGCCGATCTTAACGGCGCAGTCTCATTTAATTAAAAGCAAGCAGAGTCCTGCCCGACACCCGGCCAGATTGACTACCTGGCCAGCAGGTGGGTGCGGGAAATTGAGGCAGGAGGCCGCAGCCAGGGACCCGTGGGAACGGTCCGCGGCGGTTAGTGGGGAGGGGGGGAAGCCTCTGACTGTGATCAGGAGGGAGGAGAAAGATGTGGAAGGGATCGGGAGGGGGGAATGGATCTATCCACGATCGGGAGGAGCGGGGGGGTGGATCTGCCACGATCGGGAGGGGCAGGGAGATGGATCTGGCCATGATCGGGAGGGGGGAATGAATTTGGCCACGTTCGGGAGGGGGGGAATGGATCTGGCCACGATCGGGGTGGGCGGGGGGGGGATGGATCTGCCACGATCGGGAGGGGCAGGGAGATGGATCTGGCCATGATCGGGAGGGGGGAATGAATTTGGCCACGTTCGGGAGGGGGGGAATGGATCTGGCCACGATCGGGGTGGGCGGGGGGGGGGATGGATCTGCCACGATCGGGAGGGGCAGGGAGATGGATCTGGCCACAATCGGGAGCGAGGGTAAACCAGTGCAAGGGAGGCCCAAGGATTCCTTGTGAGGCCTGGAGGTGTACTCCTGCCCCGCCTGGCCCACAAGGAAGCCTCAAATAAAACTTTAAAACTTAACTGCTGCGCCTCTTCTGGCCCACGATTCAGCTCCCACAGGTTTGCCTGACGGGGGTGCTGACACTGCCCCCCCACCTCTCACCACCGCTCGGGCCTCAGGTTGAAATTGCAGATCGGGTCCTGATTACATCGTCAGACCCAATCTGCACATTAAAACAGGACCCCGCCTCCTTCCTGCGGGTGTCCTGCTCGCCTGTTCAAAAGAGCAGGTTAATATGGGGACACTGCGGGAAGGAAACAGGAGTGGTGGGGGTAACTGACACCCGTTATTTTAACTGCCCCCTCCCCGGCCTGGTTTCCGCCAGGTGGGAGCAGTTAAAATTGTGTTTCCTCTAGCCGTGCTTTCACCTGTCGGGCACCTTCTTCTCACATTGTGAGAAAAGCAACATCCCTCTTGGTCCTCACCTCAGACAATAACACCTCCAGCGGGGTGTCAGAAAATCTGGGTGGGGGCTAACCTTTCCCCTCCTTGCAGCCATCTGAAAGCTCAGCAGATTCACAATTCAAAGTTGTCAAAGTCTGGAAAGTAAGTGAATGCAGCCTCCTCTTAAGAGGTGCACTCACCCTTTAAATATGATGGTCCGGGGCTTCTAGTGGAAATTACGCAAGTCGACACGATCAATCGGCCAGCTCGCCGAGCATGTGATAATGAGGCCTGGCACTTAAAATCGGACATGCCTCACACTCAATGGCATTGGAGTCCACCACCCGCCTCGGACCCCGTCTCCCCTCCCCACCACCGCACAGATCCCACCTTCCAAAAAAATCAACCCCATGAGTGGCATGTCCTGCCGGGTGCTACAGGGAAAGGGGAGATGGTTTCAAGTGCCCCCCATGCCCTATTATGAATATTGTTGCTTTATATACTGTATTTTTGGAAAATTATATATCATGAAATGCCAGTTCACATGAGGGAGCATGCAAATTAATTTTCTGTGGAACACCCAAACCACCTCAGGATCACATAGACATCTGTATCTCACTCAGTCCAAGGTACAAAGAAATAACAGACATTTTCCCTTCAAGTCTACACTGGTGGTCTTCAAATTTTTTTGGTGCATGACACCTGAATGGATTGATATACTTCCAGGGACTCCCTGCAAATATTGATATAATATGTCCCCCATGTCCTAATTTTTGAAAGACAATTTGAGCCACCCAAAAGCAATAATTACAAAACATACTTTGCAAAATGTACTTCAATTAGAAAACAGTAACAGAAATAAAATGTTGCAAGTCAACATAAAAAAGAAAGACTTGCATTTATATAGCGCCTTTCACGACCTCAGGACATCCCAAAGTGCTTTGCAGCCAATCAAGTACTTTTGAAACGTAGTCACTGTTGTAATGTAGGAAATGCAGCAGCCAATTTGCACTCAGCAAGATCCCACAAACTGCAATTAGATAATGACCAGATAATCTGTTTTTTATTGATGTTGCTTGAGGGATAAATATTGGCCAGGAGAACTCCCCTGCTCTTCTTTGAAATAGTGCCGTGGGATCTTTTACATCCGCCTGAGGTGGCAGACACAGCCTCAGTTTATCATCTTATCCAAAAGATGGCACCTCCGGCAGTGCAGCACTGCCCTGGAGCGTCAACCTGAATTTTGTGCTCAAGTCCCAGGAGTGAGACTTGAACCCAAAACCTTTACGGCTCAGAGACCGGGGGTGGGGGTTGTGCTACCAACCAGCCACCGCTGACACTTGAAAGCTAGAATACAAAATTCTTGAGACACTGTTCATGGCACATGATCTATCTGGCTCCAGATGATCATAAATCTGATAGGGTTGAGTGGGAGGTTGCATCCAAAATCCTGATGTTTACTGCTGACAGTTGAAGCCTTGTGCTGGGAGCGAGAATTTGTAATATTATTCCTACACAAGCTGAATTTTAAAAACAAGGAAGTAATATGCTATTCTGCAGTAATTATTTAAAATCTATAGATTTCAAAGTATTTAATGAAGCATTGAGAAAAAGGTTGCTAATTTTGTGGAAATAAGTTGCCATGTATATTTTGTCTATAGACTGCCCTTTTTCCTTACTCAAACAATTCCATTTCCCTGTGCGTTCTGGCATTAGGCATCTCTTACAGGCTGAAAAGGCTTCCACGTTTGTGGTCTTATTAATTGGACTGCTTTTTATTTCTTTTTTTCTTGAACGTCAGAGTCCTCTGAACATATCCTGATTAGGAATTAAGATGGAAAGTAGCCACCGCCCATCAGCAAAGTCTTTCATCAGGAGTCCGAGGGGGTAACTGTCACCTTCACCACCTGGGCGGTAATTTGGTGGAGCGGAACGCCCGCCCAGTGTAGCACCCCCCTGATCATCATCCCATTGAAGGGTCCTACAACAGGCGGGTGATCCGCCCAGTCGATAAAGCTGACAATCACCCCCAGATAGTACCTAACTCTTTTATCTGCTTATACATAAAGAAGCAATTACTCAGTGCTCCAACTTGTCCGACAACACATTTAACCCCTGCAGTGGATCATTCACTTAATGGAGATGTCCTTGATTTGTCACCAAGGTTTAAATGATGTGAATCTGTTTTCTTTTTCTTACCATTCAATCGGATTTGTAAAATAACCCTGATGCTCTCTTATTGAACTCCATTTATTTAATGTGTTGCTCATCGTACGGCCACTCGAAGTAATGTTGGGTTGGCTCAGTACCGCTCTCACCTCTGTGTCAGAAGGTCACGGGTTTGAGCCACGCTAGGATTTGAGTGCACAAGTGAAGCTGACGGCCCTGCTGTGAAGGAGTTTTGCACTGTTGGATGTGCTGACCTTCAAATGAAACATCAAACTAAGACCCTGCCTGTTCCGATGAACCTTAAAGCTGTAATGGGAAAAAGGGTAAGATTCTTATTCTGGAAGAATGGAACCATTCTTCATTGAAACCTTTGCTGTGAAATGACAAGTTCTATCAGTGACACATAAGGGCCAATATTATGAATGAGTTACCCACCAGGAGTGCACATTCCGAAAACTTGCCCTATAAGGTATTACATACCTAAATCCAGGTTAATGTTGTTCTGTGGGGATTTTGTTCAAACCTATACATAGATGTATCTTCCCTGTGAAGATGATAAAAAGAAAAGATAACTGCAATTCCCAAAGCTGCCATATTTTGCAGAAGTTGATAAAGGAGAAAAAAATCCTTTACCTGGATCCTGCCGCCCTCCAGCTTTGCTTGAAAGGTTTTTTGAGGAGATCAGACCTGGTAAATGACCACACTTTAAATCCAGACTACCTTTCCTTTGCCGTTTCTCTTTGTCACTGTATTACCTGATTCCCTTGTTGGACGAGGGGGTTAGGCTGCACTGACACTGCATTTTTGTCGGAAACTTGCAGATGCAGCAAATGCCAATGGAATCCCGATGATGAAAAGGTATGTTGTGCAGAACTCAAATATTAAAGTAGATTTTCATTTTACAGGAGGGGAGTAAGAATCAAAAGAAAGACATTTCTGTCAGTTTCAAAACTTCCACCATCAGCCAAGAAATATGATTACATTTTCTCGCTTACAATTCGAGAAACTGGATGTACCCTCACCTCTCTTCTAGGTTTTCACATCCAATTAGATCAGCTTGTCGACACCACTGAGTAAATTGGATACACGAGGGCCTAATAATTCTGACAGCGTCTTTGTGCCATCAGAACTCAGGTGGAGCGGGACTTCCGCCCACCTTCAGGTCAAGGCACTGACCCTGTCATAAACTGCAGTGTAAACTAATTTAAATAGCTGGAGTCATACAGGCTGTGTAGAATCCAGTCTATAGTGCCTCAAATATGCTGGGTGGGGGGGGGGGGGGGCTGTGGTTGAAAATAGCACAGGGTTAGGCTTCAAACAAGCCTTTTTATTATTCATTCTTGGGATGTGGGCATTGTTGGCAAGGCTGGTATTTATTGCCCATCCCTAGTTGCCCTTGAGAAGATGGTGGTGGCCCTTCTTCTTGAACCGTTGTCGTCCGTGTGGTGAAAATGCTCCCACAGTGCTGTTCGGTAAGAAGTTCCAGGATTTTTGACTCAATGATGATGAAGGGACGGCCGATATATGTCCAAGTTGGGATGGTGTGGGACTTGGAGGGGATGGTGTTCTCATGCCCCTCTAGTGGTAAAGGTCACTGGGTCTAGGAGGTGCTGCTAATGCAGCCTTGGCGACTTGCTGCAGAGCATCCTGTAGATAGTACACACTGCAGTCGGTAATGGAGGGGTTGGACGTCTAGAGTAATGGATGAGAGTTGAAAATACCTGGATGAGGAAAGGGGCGGGAAGGTGTGATGAGGGAGTGGGTGGTGTTAACCAGGAAATAATTGGAGGAAAGACAGAGTCCTGATGCAGCGGCAGGATATATAACCTTGCAATGGCAACGCTGGAGGAAGCAGACAACCTGGGCAAGAAGGGTGGCAGCCAGATTGAAGAAACGAGTGACAAATTTCAAGGAGCCAGACCTGCATATCCTCCTAACATAAATATGGAGCAGGACGGATGGTTTATTTTGGGTCGGGGGCTGGAGACCTGCCAAGAATTTGTACCACTTTCTTGAACCCCAGGACTCTTTTGTAGGAAGATGTTTAACCATCTCACCAGAGTAGCCAAGGTAAGCTCCTTGCTCTCCCTGATCCTTTCTTGCACTCTCATTATATGATTGGCATTCTTTCATTCATTATCCTTGCTGGGTCAAAAAAATCAGAGATAGACGTGAGATGCGGAGACTCCACAGAAGTCAGCCTCCGGTCCCAGATCTTTGGGGTCCTTTGGGATGTGGGCCCCGCTGGCAAGGCCAGCATTTATTGCCCCTCTCTAATTGCCCTTGAAAAGGTGGTGGTGAGCCACCTTCTTGACAACTGAGTGGCTTGCCAGGCTATTTCAGATGGTGATTAAGAATCAACCACATTGCTATGGGTCTGGAGTCACATGTAGGCCAGACTGCGTAAGGAGAGTAGGTTTCCTTCCCTAAAGGACATTAGTGAAGCAGATGGGTTTTTACAACAATCTGGTAGCTTCATGGCCACTATTACTGATACTAGTTTTTTTAAATTCCAGATTTTATTTAATTAATTGAATTTAAATTCCCTAGTTGCTGTAGTGGGATTTGAACTCATGACTCCAGATTACTAGTCCAGTAAGATAACCACTATGCTACTGTACCCAATCTGCCTCTATAAAGAAGGATGCTGGATGAGCATCATATACACATTGAGGCACTGGAGTCCATCTCAGAGGACCTGAGACAGATGGCAGGGGTCATGGCTGCGCTCTCCCCTGATGCCATCCTCTGTGCCAACACCTGAGAAAGATTCAACACAATGTAGCACAATGTGTGGTGGCATCACGAACACCTGCCTCTGTCTCCTCCGACAGAGAGGCCTTCAGACTAGTCAGTGCATCCCAAGTGACTGTTTTGATCACTGGCTTTCAAGCCTTGAGAAACGGTTTGGAGAGAATGATGGAAAGTGGCTTCCCAGAGCTTTGGGGGTCTGCAGGATTTAACTGATACCAGCAGGAGTGTCCTTCCCGCTTTTCAATGGGCACTCAGATCCAGGACCCAGCATGAATGGCATGCCTAGAATCTGTCTTTGTGATGCTGCGCTCTCCCCTGATGACAGCTCATACTGTTTTCCCAAACAGCCCCCTCAGATGCCAGCTAATGTTGGTGTCAGGATACACAGCCGGGCTGACCACGCACCTGTACTAGTGATGCAGTCTGCTACAAAGTCCAACCAGAACTCAGCAGCCCATAGACAAGGGCCACCTTGGTCCCAAGAGGCTCTTGATAGCACAGTACAGCACAGCCAAGCACCACTAACATCCCTGGCCCTCAGGTAGCACCTTGGTGCAACAGTAGGATAAGTTTAAGTACAGCACAGAAAGGCATCAGGGGTAGGCATGGTGTTAAAACGTAGCACTTGCTGTAAATATATGTGTATATATATATGTATATATATATATATATATATATATATATGCACAGTAAAACCATTTTGTCATATTAAGTCCAGTGTTCTGAAGTTATTCTGTTCTTTGTTTCTTATATTTGAGAGAATGTTTTTCAGACAATTTGCAATGGTAGACAGTTCCTTCTAGGCCTTTTTATTGTTGCGTCCTGAAGCAGACCTCTTTTGAGATATCACTGAGGGAGCGGTGTAGTCTATCGACTCTGGTAGAAAGGTATGGTCCTAGTTGGTCTTCTTCTCCATGCCTCATCTAAGCACTTCTCTCATTTCCTTCTGCTCCTGTTTAGCCTCATTATAAGCAGCCATATGGAATGCCCATAATGGTAAGAGCTCCATGGCAGAGGGCGGGAAGCAAAAGATGAGATATTTAAGATGATCAAAGGAGTTGATCGGGTAGATAGAGAGAAACTATTTCTTCCGGTGGCCGAGTCCAGAACAAGGGGGCATAACCTTAAAATTAGAGCTAGGCTGTTCAGGGTTGATGTCAGGAAACACTTCTTCATACAAAGGGTAGTGGAAATCTGGAACACTCACTCCCAAAAAGCTGTTGAGGCTGGGGGTCAACTGAAAATGTCAAAACTGAGATTGATAGATTTTTGTTAGGCAAGGGTATTAAGGGTTACAGAACCAAGGTGGGTGGGGGGTAGATGGAGTTAAGATACAAATCAGCCATTATCTAATTGAATGGCGGAACAGACTTGAGGGGCTGAATGGCCTGTTCCTGCTCCTATTTCTCTGCCTGAAACTGCTTAAAGGTAGCCTCCAGAATCCTTTCTTCGATGCACATTCAAGGCCTGTGAAGTCAGCCCTTTCCTGGTTTGACAAGTCATGCAGGTAACTCAGCACTCTTTTCTGCAAGCTTAACTTAAGCCAGGTACAATACTCCTGTAAATGGTGAAATTTCTGGGACACCAGTTTTGGTCCTCAGTGTCCTGTCATTTGCATTCATGCACCACCGAGGGGTGGGAACATTCTCTGCCAGCAGCCAATTCTACCGGAATTTAGTGTGTATTTTGGTATGGGAGTAACTCTGGCGTATCTGACTTACATCCCAAATTTCGGTCCCTACACCAGAACGATATCACTTTTGCATCAAAAAGCAAATCTCTGAGTTTTGGGCCCATTTTGTTTACCAAACCATTGAATGAAATGAATGTGCACTACGCCACCTGAGTCCACACCCCTTGAACCAGACTACCGGGTAAAATTACATTTATGTAAACCCACCAGAGATATCATCTACTTCCCCCAGTAAGCTAGCATAGAAAATAGGCTCATACAAGTTCACTGGTCCTGGCACACTATTACTCCACTCTGAGAAAACAGTATTGTGGTTGTTACAAGTTTAGGGTCTGGCCTTAGAAACTCTCTCAGTTACAATGATGCTAGCCACTCCTGTCTCAGCGTCTTCTGTATGGGGGTTAGCTGTACTGCCCCATATCTACCATTTCGATAACGTAACTGGGGTGTAACAATAGTACCCCCTTGTGACCTGAACTGAATACTCATGGGGGTGATTTTAACCTCCAAAAACGGGTGGGTGGGAGGTGAAAATAATTGTTTTTTTTGGGTCGCAACCACAAAATTTTCAAACTTTGCATTCCCAGTGGGAAGCCTGGACTTTTACAGCCCACGTTAAACCCAGAAGTGAAGCCGGATTGCGGTCGCGACCCAAAAAAAATTATTTTCAACTCCCACCCGCCCCCAACCCACCTGTTCTTGGGGATTAAAATTACCCCCCATGTCTTTCGAATAAACTCCTATTTACACCTCTGCAATTATTTCAAACGTGGTCTGAGAAAACACTTGGTAAGATGAGGCCAGCTACAGATAGACTGGGTTATTTTACAGCTAATGAACATACAGAGCAACGGTTATGATCATATTCACTTAGTTCATTCAGTACAACTTGACTTCACATAATAATATAACATAATGAACACGCTATAGTTCCCCACATCAGTGGGTCATTTTGCTTGACTTAAATAACTTATAACTACCGTCCTGAATTCTAACTATTCAGTTAGACCCTAGTGAAAGCCTACCCTGGCAGCTTTTCTTTAACACTTGACTGTTAGTTAGTGTGGCTGTCTCTGTTTATCTCACTGTGTTCATAGCCCAAGAGGAGAGCCAATGCCAGACAGCCCTGCCAACTACCTGGGATCAAGGACTTCCCAACGCAATGGATGCGAGGTGTTTATCAATTATTGAGACAAGCTAATCAGAAGCTTATTGTTTATAATCTTTGTGTGAAAAAACTTCAAAGCCTAGCATTTTAACTATCGTTCGTCTTTTTTAAAACCTTATTTGAATGCACTTTCCTTTAAAACGCAACCCTTAAATGCAACTCTTTTTTTGGAACCAAATCCTTTCTATGGAGCAAAAACAAATCAAGCATCCTGAAACATGACAATAGTCTAAGTTAATTGTTACGAAGTTCAATTTGTTTCTGACTTAGCATTCACTAATATATCCATTCCTTTTTGTCCTTCCTACCTATTGTGTATTAGAGGATTACCTTGTATGAAAAAGGCTTAATCTCTGAGCTATTCAGTTCCTTTGCTAATATCGATGGTGCAATGCCCTAGGGATCTACAGACATCATTTTAAAGTTAAATATGAAAGAGTTGACCTAACAAGCATTACACTTGTAGCATGATCTATTCCAGAAATATTTACTTTTGCCCCAAGTAACAACAGGACGGAGCAGCAGTAGATGGTGGAAAGTGGACAGTGGCCTAGTGTAGGAAGATTATCTGGAAAGCACTATTACTGCGGTGGGAGCTGAAGTCCAGTATTACAATTATAAGATAGCTGGGACATAAGGCCCAAAAGAGAGCAGTTATAATGACAGGACTGAGCTGGAACAGTAGTGTTTTGTCATCGTGAGTGAGGGAGAGGTAGGACGCAGCCTGTGATCTTGAGTTAGATTGAGTATATTGGTCAAATTTGTGTAGGCTATTAGGCCCTCAGTAGTTGTTGAGGAGATTTGAAAAGTGCAGACTACCAGTCAAGCCTTTTTTTTTCCAGAAACGCTGTGGCCCCGATATTTATGGTGAGGCGGGGGAAGGGTGAAAATGGTCAGGGAATGCGTCAAAGCCGGGGATGCGGAGGTTCTGCCGAATTTAATGGCAGGGCCTCATTATCATTTTTTTTCTTCCATTTCCCACCCGGCAGCCGGCCGATTTGACAGGCTAGCCGGCAGCTGGACTGGAAAACCAGTGGTAGGGGGCCTCAGGCGGGGTCTCTTGGGGATGGTCCCCAGCAATCGGGAGGGTGGAAGGCCGAAGATCGGTGCATGGGGTTGGGGAGAGGCAAATGTGGGAGGGAGGGGGGGGAAGGCCGGAGATCAGAGCTTGTTGGTGGGAGGGGAAGTCTGCGATCGTCACAGGGGTGAGAGAGAGGCTTCCTTCAGGAGCCGGGTGGGGGGTGGGGGGGCACTCCTGCTCCTCTTGCCCCACAAGGAGTGCTGTAAAAGGCACTTACCTTCATGAGCAGGCAGCTCCCGCCTCCCTTTTACCGCCGGGTTTCTCGAGCCCTGGGAAACCCACACGGAAACTTTTAAATTCATACCAGGCTCCCAAATGCACTGTCGGAGCCTGATTTAAATATGTTAATCAAGTGTCCCGCCTCTTCACGGTGGGAATGCTCGCACGCCACATAACCTGTCGCCGTGAAAATGGCGGCAGACGCGTAAGCAGTGGGCTGGAGACACGTTGGCCGTTTAAAAAATTTTAACCCCCCCCCCCCCGTCTGTTATGGGGGGGGTTAATATCGAGACCTGTGTTTCTGTAAGATAGTCAAAGCATTTTTTTGCATGATACTGTGCTTTGAGTGTGATATGAAGCAGGCTGTGCTTGAGTTTGTGAGATCTTATGGTGGTTAATGTGTACGTCAATGATTTATCTTAAAAGGATATTTACCTATGCTGTTAGTTTTTATTTAATTAATCAGCATTTATTCCACTGATTTATTCAATTACATGTTGTGAATTGGAAAGTGGTATTGAGCTTGTTTGATACCTATTATAGTTTTATATGTTATGATTGAATTAATTTTGTACAGCATCGGCCTTATTGAATTTTGAGAATTGAATAGCGATCAGAAAATTTAGCCATGTCAACTTTTAACAATTTGCTTTTTAAGTATTAAAATGTTAATTGGCCCGTTAATAATTAAGTAGAAGAATCAGTTCCTGTATCAAGCAGAAGAATATGATTGCTTGTTCTGTGGGCAGTGTTTTGTTCTTGAATTTAAAGCTAATTCAATCTCCTCTACTTGAATGAAGGTCATGCATGTTTCAGAAAAGACCTAGGCCTAAGTTTTAATTCAGAAAAACGGTTGGATTGGAGGCAGGGGCGGGGGGCAGTAAAAATTGAAAAAATCTAAAACCCGCTTCCCACCCACCCATTTCTGGTTTTAATGTAGGTGGGACGAGGGATGGGTGACCAACCTGCTCTTAGGAGGCGTGTCGGTCAGTGAAAGCGTTCAAGGAGGCTGCGGGCATCCGTTTTTACAGCATTTTAGTTTTTAACCCCGGGAGCCGGGATTCCCGGGCCTTCTACTTCACGCCATGTGAAAGGAGGCGAGAAGGCCTGAAACAGCGGCTAAGTGCCTTTATAGCACTGGGCGAGGAGGAGCAGGAGTGCTTCCCCCAGGCCAAACAAGCTTACCTGCAGTGACCCCCCCACCCCAACGATCCATCCCCTCCCCAGGATCTCTGAAACCCCCTTCCCACAGTTTCCGACCCCCTCCATGATCTCCGCCCCCCCCCCCTCCATGATCTCCGCCCCCCCCCCTCCATGATCTCCGACCCCCCCCCCCCCCATGATCTCCGACTCCGTGACCTTCGACTCCAATCCGCATGCCCACGACCTCCGACACCCATGACATCCGGCCCCTTGGGCCTGGCGACCTCCGATGCCCTTGACCTCCGTGCCCACGACCTCTGACCACGAACGCCAACACCGTCCCCTCACTATTGTTTAACTTAAGTCCCTAGTCATTGTCTGGCTCCATTAGCTTTTTGGTCTTCCATTTGAATTGAGTGTTCAGCAGCTCGGCCGATATTTCCTGTGTTCACTATCTCAATGATCTCTTTCTCTCCTATTCATCAACCACCCCCGCTCCCCACAACAACTAAATATATTAATCAACTCACTCCTTCCCCCGCCCCCACCCCATCCCCCCCCCCAGGAAAGGCAGAGAATTATGATGACCAACCATCCAATTCTTACACCAATATCAGAGTTTGGAGCCCCTTTCTGTGCTGTCCACATTTGTTGCTCTTCAAATTGCCAGAAAATGGATCAGAAAATTTCAAGAATCAGTGGGCCAGAACTTGCTCCGACCTACGTGGCAAGGCACTCCGCACATCCTGCAGATTAAAAGTACAGAAATACTTATTTCGCGGCCTGCGATGTTAATAACAATGTAATAAAAAAGAATTCGACTTATTCAGTGATATAATAGGTCTTTATTCAGGGAGGTTCTTCAGTTATATATTGTTTTTTGATTTGTCAGCCTCTTGGGGTGTTGCATCAGCCGTTATATTTAAGTGGTTCATCAACTTTTCTGAGTTTTATAGGTTGGAATGTATGATCGAGGTACTTTCTCATTCTGGCTCCCATGTGCCCTGGCATGGTGTTGTGCATTATTAATAGAGCTGTCTGTTCAAATGCTTTGCTGGCTGCAAATTGTATTCGTCCCCAATGCACAGGTCACCTTGGATGATTAACTAAACAGTAAACACGCTGTAATTTCTGTTTACACTTTCTCTAGATTATCAGATTGGGTGCAGAATAATTAGGTCATTCCATTCATGGTACTTTGAATAAGGCTTCATTTAATTCCAGACTGCAGCTACTGTGTGAAATTTGCCCCCAAACTGTCCTATATAAATTAATTGTCATATTCAATGTTTGGCTATGAAAATAAACAATTTGAATTTTTACCTAAATTAATTTTCATTTGGAATCAACCATCTAGCGACTTACTTTAATGGAGGTGAGGATCTCTTTAAATACCACTGCTGCTACCTGCTTCCTGAGTGTTCCTTTCATGTTTTGCTGGTTGGGCTTAAGAATGATAGAATCAAACGCTCCCAGGCACCAATTTTCCAAAAAGGTCCTAAAACAAGCACGGCACCCTTACTTAAATATTTTATCAGTCCAGCGAACATTTCAGGCAGCCGCCAAGGACGCCTAAGGAGTGCCTTAAACAATATGGCTGCCACCGCATTTCTGGGGCAGGACATCCCAGTGCGAAATTGGTATGTTGAACGCCCATTTAGCTCTCGAAAACTGGATTAAATGCTATCAAACTTCTACCCATTGGTCAGCACTTTGGTGAGAAACCATTTTCAGCTGCATTGCTATTGACATCTTGGAATGTTTTTATGAGAGATTCATAAATTGAGCGACCATATAGAATAGAATGGAAAGAAATCACTGAGGCAAGTCGATCTTAAAATAAATGGTAGCTCACTTTTTTATTATAGTTCCCTTGCTGCCATATATTCATGAGTATGAGACGTTAAACAGAGGCCCCATCTGCCCGCGCGGGTGGCTATAAAAGAACCCACAGCACTATTTCGAAGAAGAGCAGAGGAGTTCTCCCTGGTGTTCTGGCCAATATTTAGCCCTCAACCAACATCACTAAAACAGATTAACTGGTCATCATCACATTGCTGTTCGTGGGACCTTGCTGTGCGCAAATTGGCTGTCGCATTTCCTGCATTACAACAGTGACTACACTTCAAAAAGTACTTAATTGGCTGTAAAGCACTGAGGTCGTGAAAGGCACTATATAAATGCAAGTCTTTCTTTAGCATTACTACAAATGTTAAAGTACGTTTTGTATTAGTTGATCTCTGTATTTAAGGATAAACGATAGTCAGAATCTCTACAATATGCTAAACAAAGGGCTTCCCCCTCAAATGAAACCTAACTTTTCTCTGTTAAAATGCTGGTTGACCATCTGTGACTTGCCAGCATTTCTGCTTTTTTTAATGTCAGGTATTCAACATTTGCAGTTTTTTTTTTCTTTTAATCTCCCCATTCAGTGAATCAATTCAGATTGCTACCCTTCTGAGACAGAATGTAACAATTAATTTATTCTGTTCGTGTTAGTGATAATTCCACACAGGACCAAAGCAATTAACTGCTGGAAGTCAAAACCCGCATGAAGAGTAATTAATTATTTCTTAATGGTCTGTGCTGCTTGATGTGGTGCAAATTACGGTTAAACCTGAACTCATAGGATTAACAGAATGCTGCCCTATTGATGGGGCATTAGAAATACTTCTTAATTATGCTAACAACCTCATAAATAATAAGTGCCTGCATCTTTCCCTCACATCAGAAGAACTCCCGTAACACAGCATATGTTTTGTGATATTTAATATGGAACTGTAAAAGCTGGCCCTTTTAGGCTCAGGCTGTAGTATCTTCCTCTTCCATCTTTCTCTTTCTCAAACGAGCACACAAGTACAACTAGAGAACGGAAGAAGAGGAGTAGAGAAGTCCATGATAAGGCTACATATGTTATATAACCTTTGTTACCCTTACCAAATTTGAAAATGATGTAGGCCTCATGGAAGAGGACAATTTTGCCCAACCAGCCGCTCGATGATATGAGATCCCTTGGCCCTAAAACTGGAAAAAGTGTTCCATTCCTCAGTGATGACATCATCACATTCATGAGCTCAAAATCAATTAAATAACGGCATACAGTTGTTATATTCATAAATATTTCCACATGTTTAGGGTTTTTATAATACATATTCTCTGAACTAAGACCCAGGCCTCAGAGCTAAGAGGACAAGAGCCCAGACCAGATGGGTGGGATCTGATAGAGAGAAATTCAAGCAAGCTCATAGCAAAATTGTTTTCTGCCAGAAGGTTCTGCATGTTGGAGGGGGCTAAGCTCCATTTAGCATCTACACGGAGACCAGCCTCCCTTACAATGCAGAATCTTCTGGGGAATAAAATGCTTTCTAGACAATAAAGGTAAGTTCATCTCTGTCTTGTGTCTCCAATTGGCACGCCTTTCAAGAAATTTCTGAGATTTCCTCTGATATTGGGTTGTGAACATTGAAATCTTCAACATTTCTTAAAGTGATACATGACTTACAGAAATAAAAGTTAATGCTTTATCCAAGGCATTACATTCTGAACAGTAGTGATAAGTATATTATGACCCTGTGTTTTAATCTGGTATGAAATTGATGTCCAAAGTTTTTTGTTAATTAACTTAAAAGAAAAAGATGCTGTCCTTGAAGTGCTGTTGTGTGAAATCCACTTTCGATAGAACATTTTACTTCTACAGTGACAACTTGCATTTATATAGCGCCTTTTTAAGGTTAACAAAAAAAGTCCCAATATGCTTCATAAATCGAGATGAGATAGGGGAATTTACAACTGAACTGGGGTTGCATGAACTCATTTATTTTACAAGTCTGTACAACCATACAACAGCTGTGGAAATGTAGGGGCAGCCTGATTTACTTTAGGGCAGCGTAGACTTAAAGGTGACCTGATGAGGTTTCTAAAATAATGAAAGGGTTGGGTCTTTTTGTAGATTATTCCAGTTTGACAGATTGGGGAAGAGCAGGGGACATGCCTTTAAACTATTCAAGGAGTAGACTAGATGTTAGGCTGTTCTTCTTTTCCCAGAGAGTAGTGAGCCTCTGAAATGCGTTGCCGGCTGGTGTGGTGGGTACTGACTCTGCAAGTCTTCAAGATGGAGCTGGACTGGTTCCTGACAGGAGCAGAGATTGCATCATATAGAAGATAAGTGGTTTTACAGATAATACATGGTCTGGTTTCTGGACTGGCTTCAATCACCTGAGGGCTTCGGAGAGGAATTTTAGAGTATTGGTTCCTTTATTGGCCTTGAGTTATTCTCTGCTTTTTGCCTCTCCCAGGAGATTATAAGGCTGCGGGTGGGGGAGGGGTGGGGGGGAGGGAGGGAGGGAGGGAGGGGAGAGGAGAGCAAGTGCCTAATCATGATGCTCCAGCCTTCATGAGGTGTGGGGCAGGCTTGATGGGCGAGCTGGTCTTTATCTGCCCGTCATTTTTGTATGTTAGTACAATGCCTCTTACTACAAGTTCTTCTTTCAGTTGTACCATCAGGGGAGAAGGTGATTCCCTCAAAAGGATAATGACAGCCCTCCAGAAGGACAGGGGAGAAAACTTTCAGCTGTAAAAATGTCTTTGTTGCACTAAGAAGGAAAGTTCCAACAGCATTAACACCTAAATATCTTTGTGCCATTTTAGAAGATACATACAATGCAACAATCCTGCGGCTCGGAAGCATATAATAATCTTCGCAGTTTCTAATAGAAGCCAGATGTGCCCTTGACAAAAATTCCACCCGTTATGTTGCAAGATATTCATCCAGATTTAAGTCAATATCACATAAAATTGATACAGAGACCTCATTTATGCAGCTGGGACACATCCAGTTCGCTTGCCTTGAAAATATATGTTGCACACTTAAGTGCATTCACATGTAGCAAGTAAGCAACTGTAAATCCCAGTAGAAAGCAGTAATTCGAAGGCCCATATGATGAGCACTGTGGGGCATGACCTTATCTGCATAGCCATGTTGGTAATCATGAATAGAAATCGACTTGGTATGTCACGCTGCTTTCATTGGATTGTTTGGGGGAAAAGGATTTTGATTCAGTAACCCTGCGTTGTTTTGAATTCTCGCTGCAGCACTGTTACGAGGGGTAAATCCACTCAGTTGATAAGGCATCAGCTAATTCGGAAGGAGCTGCAATGCTGTGTGGACTGAAACAGTGGCTGCTGTGAAAACTGGCCAACAGAGCAGTGGCATCAGACTAAACCGCAGTTGGGTTGATATCTGCAGGCTTTTGAAACATCAGCGTGACCTTTAATGTCGACACAAACATGATGAGCAGATCCCTAACATTTAATGCAAAATAAAATATTGCAATTGCTGCGAAGCAAAGACTGTGTCTGGACCACATTGTTTTGTAATTCAAATGCATTTAATCTCAAGGTAAAACACTTTAGCTATTCAGTCCACCCCATTGCCACAGTGCATTTATTTTGCATTACATTTGCGAGACCTACATTGGTTCCCGCTCTGGCAACGCCTCGATTTTAAAATTCTCATCCTTGTTTTCAAATCGCTCCATGGCCTCGTCCATCTCTATCTCTGTAACCTCCTCCAGCCCTACAACTCTCCAAGATCTCTATGTTCTTCCAATTCTTGCCTCTTGTGCATCCCCGATTTTGATCGCCCCACTATTGGCGGCCGTGTCTTCAGCTGCCCAGGCCCTAAGCTCTGGAATTCCCTCCCTCAACCTCTCTACCTCTCTTTCCTCCTTTAAGACGCTCCTTACCTCTTTGACCAAATTTTTGGTCACCTTTCCTAATATCTCCTTATGTGGCTCGTGCGTCAAATTTTGTTTGATAATCGCTCCTGTGAAATGCCTTGGGATGTTTGACTACGCTAAAGACTTTATATGAATGCAAGTTGTCAAAGAGGGGGTGAAGATTGGTTTAAACCAACACTCAGGTGCCGTCAGGCTTATTTTATTGCATTTAAGGTAGCTACAACTGTCACACAGTGCGATGCTATATTTGTGGATTATTGGCAGTGGATCTAATAAACACAACATTTGAAAACAATTTTAAAAATTTAAATTTACTATTGTGTGGCCCCAGTTGGCTAAGTGTCCAGAAAAATAAATTTCATATCCCTGAATGAAAGGTCCACAGAGTTTCATTACTCAAGGCCAATACTCTCTGAAATCCTGTTACATCAACACTGAAGTGTGCTGGAAGCACGTTTAAAAAAGGAGCTGAACGTTTGCTGGACTTTGTACAAATGCAACCAGCACACAGGACTTTCCCGACTAACATTTTTTTCCTTTCGAGCCACGATTGAAAATCTGAAGGAGCCATAGGGTAACATCAGACGATAAACTGTAGATAGGACTAATGTTTCCTAGATAGGAGGCATTGCAACAAGTCTGCTATTGCACAGTTTAGATCAGGTAAATCCTTTCTGTTTGCATTTGAATTAACGTTAAACAACAAATTTTAATTTTTACTAGTCGTGGATTAATCACAGCGCAGAAGGAGGCTATTCGGCCCATCGTGCCTGTGCCGGCTCTTTGAAAGAGCTATCCAATCAGTACCACTCCCCTGCCCTTTCCTCATAGCCCTGCAAATTTTGCCCCATCAGGTAATTATCCAATTCCCTTTTGAAAATTACTATTGAATCTGCTTCCACCACCTTTGAAGGCAGTGCATTCTAGATCATAACAACTCGCTGCGTAAAAAAAATTCTCCTCATCTCGCCTCTGCTTCTTTTGCCAATTAATGAACAAAAACACAGGGCAATGCAGCAGGTTTTCTTTTGCCACCTCATCTGTTTGTGACTTGGATCCTTTCTGTTTTACAGCTCCTTCCCAGATTTACACTGGATGAATTTACAGAAGTTTTAATGCAACAGGAAAACCTGTGCTCGAACTGTGTCTCTGTGTACATGTATGTTTTACCATCAGTGCTTCCTTAAATCTATTCAAGCAACAACATGCATTTATATAGCAGTACGCAGCACAACTTATATGTAATATATATTTAATTCCCTGCTAATTGTAACTTATTTACCTAAAAACCATGAGTGGTCATTGTTACAAAATTTGGGTCTGCATTAGATATTCTTTTGGTTTCAGTGTTACCAGCCTTTCCTGTAAGCAGATCCTGTATCCCTTATGATCAGGAGTTCACCTTCACTGTCCAATATTTAGTTGCGTGATAGTGTGACACAAGGGGTTATAGCAATGAAACCCCTTGTTCTGTTAACTGGATATGGTAAACTCATATGTGCTCCCATGTCCACAGTACTTTAAAAGATAGACTGATAGACACTTTAATGAGACAAGGCCAAATATAAATCAACAGAGAACACAGTAATCACAACTTACTTCATAATACCCCTCGTAATATAGAAAATAACAAAGTATGTCACATTATCCCTGTTAAATACAACTTTTCTGACCAGTAATTTCTCTGAAGATGATCAGCAGTAGGGAAAGAATTTTCCCTCTGTGTGCCTGACTTCCTTACCAGATTTTGCAGAATGTCCCTGCTCTTGTATGTCTGTGTCCTTTCTTAGCTGGACAGGAAGCCAAGCACTTGACCTATGACCCTTCTGTGGCCTGCCATGTTCACAGAATGACCAGTTGAGTTGCACTTCCTGCTGGGCCCAGCATATCAGTCGCATCTCCTCTCTGTGGGATGTGTTAACGAATGCCATTGTCTCAAACTGATGTGGTAAGTGAGAAGTACCATGCTGGATAGACTCTTCAATTGGATCTAATTCCTTATGTGAATCTTACTCCACATCCCTAAATGTTGTATGTTATGGATTTAACCTCTGTTGAGCAAAATTTTACTTAATTGCTCATAAGTTCTCCTAAAATAAACAGTTAAAAATCCTGAAATGTGACAGTCATCAAGGATTAGTGACCTTCAGCTAAAAGTTGGCATCAATTTTGACTGCCTTTGTTAAAACACAAAGAGATTCAAAATTGAAGAAAATCATGCCATAAAATTGTACCTCTAGATCAATTGTGGCATTGCTCACAGGAAGTCAGGTATGGGCTCAGGAGCAAAGCAGTCAGGAGGCAAATGGATCAAGGGAAGAGGAGAAGAATAGTTGAGCGGAGAATGCAGCGTGGAGCTCGGGATGAAGCGGTCCAGCAAAGTGGGAGTTGTAACATGGATGGAGTTGGATGCCGGATACAAATTTGAACAGGGATGGAGTGAGGCCTGGGTTCCTGTTATCTGACAATTGGAAGTGCAAAGTCGAACGCCTGGGATATGCAAAGGTGTTAGTGAGGCTTAGGCAAAAGACACTGACAAAATGAACATTTCACCATCCCTTATGAATGAATTTTATTTGTATAGATATATGTGAGAAAAGATAGATCCATGGAATAATTTGAAGGAAATAATCTAATCAAAGCTCAAATGTTGGATATAAACTGAACAGCCTTTACTCTTGTGGTTTAAGATTTCATCTGAACCCTTTGATTAGGTTACTGCCGTGCAATCACTC
Source organism: Heptranchias perlo (assembly GCF_035084215.1). Classification (NCBI taxonomy): domain Eukaryota; kingdom Metazoa; phylum Chordata; class Chondrichthyes; order Hexanchiformes; family Hexanchidae; genus Heptranchias; species Heptranchias perlo. Next base: position 126,322,578 of record NC_090328.1, on the reverse strand, counting down.
TGATGTGCCTGTTATTCTCCACGTGATAAATTACATTACTATATAAGCACATTTTTAAAAACGAATTGGACTATTTAGTGAGTTAGTTCTAACTTACAGTTAATTGTATTGATTTGAATTAGAATGTGTTTGTAAAACCATTGAGAGCTTGATGAATGAAAAGATGGAAATATGTTTTGTTTGAGATGTTTAAAAGATATGGGGCACGATTTTAAAAGGGTGGTGAGAGAGCAGTGAAGGGGGTGAACGAGCACGCGGGTAACCTGAATAATAAAAATTAACCGTTCCCCACGCGATCACAATTTAATTGGTCGCCATTAATCTTGTTTCCGGGTTTTCCATCTGAAAGGTGCGCAGCGGGCGGACTGCACACCCGCGTGACCTGCTGTCAGCTGGAGCGTCGGGATTTAAAGGCCCATTGCTCCAGTGGATTTTGCTGGAGCAAGGAACAAGCGCGCAGAGTGGAGCAGCACAAGGGCAAGGCTGCTCCAAGATTCAGCGATGCCTCACTTGAGGTGCTGCTGGCCCGGGGTGAGGGGGAGGAGGGAACTTTTTCACCCGGCCGACAGGAGGAAGCGCCCTGCCTCTGCTACCAAGAAGGCCTGGCTCGAGGTGGCAGAGGAGGTCACCAGTAGGAGCAACATCTAACACACTTGGGTCCAGTGCAGGAAGCGTTTCAATGACCTAACCAGGTCAGAAAAAGGGAGTACACTTACTGATTCTCCTGCATTTGTGTCGCATATCTCCGCACCCCCTCCCCCAACTCATCACATCACTCTGCACTGCCAACACTACTCCATCACATCACTCCTCACCCCCTCTTAAGGCTCATCCTCAATTTACCTTCACTCCCTGAGCACTTCCTCACGTCCCCATTAGTCACCCCACCACTACCACTCGTCCCGATCCTCATCCAATGTGATGTCTCTGTCTCATACTCACCCTCTGATGCATTTCTTTCACGGTCAGCCTCACCCAAAGCAATGCATTTGTCGGCTGACCACTTCACCCTCACTCACTCATACCTCTGTACTTTCTCCCCTTCTAGGAGAAGAGAGCTCAAAATGCATGTGAGAGGGCGAGGACTGGAGGGGGGGCCACAACAAATAGTGGTCCTCACAGAGTCGGAGGAGGAATCCCTGGTGATCAGCCGCACCCTCGAGTGCCTGTCTGTCGGGGACGCTGAGACAGGCACCCCACAAACGTCTGGTGACACAACTTTAACATTCATCACACACAATATGAATTGATGTTAACAATGTTTGGCATGTTGAACACCTCAGTGTGCTCATCACAACATGACACATCTGTGATGATGCTTAATATTGCCGTCTGTTCTCTTACAGGCCGTTCAACAGCCACAGTGACAGCAGAGGGCGATTCCTCAGAGGAGCTCCCGGCCTCTGAGGGTGCACCGTCACATCTTAGCGAGCCATCCACCAGCGCAGATACTCACACGTCGGTGAGTCCTAGTCCTCAGTTAGTTGGGTTGGCACCTGGTGAGTTACTACACACGTGAGCACAAGCAGACACTGGTGGCAGGGGCAGCTGTGGAGAGTCAGCGTCGGTGGGAGCACTCCTCTCCAGGCTTTGCACAGCTGGACACAGATGCTGAACCCTGGGGGCCATCCTTTAAAAGGAGAATGATCGAGGGACAGCAGCACATTTTCGAGGTGCTGGAACAGGTGCCACGCACACTCTCCACAATAGTGCAAAGGATGGAGGAGTCCAACTCCTGCATGAGTGGAATGGTGGCACAGGTATGGGAGGGAATCTCTGAGATAGTGTCACAGGGACGGGAGGAACTGCCTGAGACAGTGTCACAGGTAAGTGCGGGAATGTCTGCGATGGAGAGAAGGCTAGCCTCCATTGAGCTTCACGCACGGCTCACAAATGAGTCCAATGAGGCCCTGACAATGGGCGTTCCGACTCAGGGGGAACAACATTCTGCCGCCTTAAACAGTCAGACAGAATCTTTACAACTCCATTTACAGGGCATCACACATGTCCTCCAAATTGTTCTCCAGCAGAGTGGTAGGAGTGATGTGGGCCTGGTCCAGGAGAGGGATGATGGCGAAACGGGACATGGAAGTGGGGACGCCACTCAAAGCACTCCCACGTCTCACCCGTTGCCCCCCTCTCAACCAGTAACCACAATGCTGCCTCCTCTCCAGGTGGCCGAGTCTGCCCCTGCACAGGTACAGGTGGAGCAGTCTTTGGAGGGGCCCTCACGGGCTCCAAGCCCCAGAGGGCGTCGGCTGAAAGCATCTAAGCAGTCCAGGCATGGACATGAGCAACCTGCTACTACCTCTGCTGCAGGCACATGGGATGCACCACGTAGAAGTAGTAGGAAGAGAAAGGCTAAGGTTTAGTGATCACGAAGGGAATGCATAAGGGTGTCTGACAGACTGTCATGTTTTTTATTTATATTTGGTTTTTGATAAAGTAACATTAAGTGTTAGCATTCTCACCGCTACTGTCACGTCTTGCCCATCCTTGACTGCTGTTTGTGATAGGGCCCTTTCATGTGCTTCATCATGAATGGCGAGACTTGATGCCACCCAGTAGTTGACTTTACAGTGGGTGTATGTGTAGTTGTAGGACTGTTTTGTGCAGGCGGGGAGGGGGCTGGTGTTGGCGCTGCTCTTTCCAGGTGGTCTGAGGACTGGACTCTTCACACTTTCTGATATTAGGAGAATCGTTCACATATGAGTGATTCCCTGACCTCACGAGCAGCCAGGTGAGCCACTGCTCTGCCAATGGGTTCATCCTCCTCATCCTCCTCTTCCTCCTCCTCCTCCTGCTCCTGCTGCTCCTCCTCAGTGTTCATTGCAGATGTGGATGCTGGATGAGGGCATGGGGCCACATCAACCAGTACCCCTCTCTGTTGTGCCACGTTGTGCAGGACACAACAGACAACTATAATGTGAACCACTCTCGCTGGTGCGTATTGAAGTGCTCCCCCAGTCCGAACCAGGCACCGAAATCGCATCTTCAGCAGTCCTTTTGCATGTTCAGTGACAGACCCGATGGCGATGTTGCTCTCATTGTATTGACGCTGTTGCTCGCTGATGGTTTTCCTCAGAGGTGTCATGAGCCACGTGTGAAGGGGGTACCTTGTCCAGGGCAATTAGGGATGGGCAATAAATGCTGGCCTTGCCAGCGATGCCCACATCTCATGAACGAATATAAAAAAAACCCTTGTCCCCAAGGAGCCAGCCCTTAAAGCTGTTCGGTGAGTGCAAGAGGTCCGGGTGTTGGATTCCCTCAGAATGAACGAATCATGGCAGCTGCCAGGGAATCTGGCGCACATGTGAAAGAATCTTTTGCGGTGGTCACAAATGAGCTAAGTGTTGATGGGAAGCCAGCCACAGAGTGGAATCCCACTGCCCTATCCTTCTGGCTAAGGTTGTCCATGGGGAAGTTGATGTATTGCAAGGCTCTGTGAAATAAACCGTCGGTGACCTTGAGTGCAGGCAACTGAGAGACTCTGGCGATGTCACCGGTAGCACCCTGGAATGATCCGGAGGCGAAGAAGTTAAGGGCTGTGGTTACTTTAACAGCGAGATGCCGCCAGGCCCAGACAGGAGCAGCTCGGAATGAAGGAGGCTGCAGATGTCTGCGACCACCTGACGACTCACTCTCAGCCTCCGTATGCACTGCTCCTCAGAAAGGTCCAGGAAGCTGAGCCTCAGTCTGTAGACCCTCAGACGAGGGTAGTGCCTCCAGCAAAGTCGGTCCCCCTGTGCAGGCCCCTGTGGCGCAGGACTGTGTTGTGGAGCTGCAAGTGGTGGAAGTGCTCGCCGTGCCTCGCAAAGATGGTGATACATAAGACCATAAGAGATAGGAGCAGGAGTAGGCCTTAGAGCCTGCTCTGCCATTTAATGAGATCATACCTCAACTCCACTTTCCCACCCTTTCCCCATATCCTTTGACTCCCTTGCTTATCAAAAATTTGTCTAACTCAGCCTTGAATGTATTCAATGACTCAGCCTCCACAGCTTTTTGGGGTAAAGAATTCCCTCTGGGAGAAGAAATTCCTCCTCATTTCCATCTTAAATGGGCGACCCCATATTCTGAGACTATGCCCCCTAGATTTAGATTCACCCATGAGGGGTAACATCCTCTCAGCATTTACCCTATCGAGTCCCCTCAGAATTTTGTATGTTTCAATAAGATCTCCTCTCATTCTTCTAAACTCCATGAGTATAGACCCAACCTGTTCAATCTTTCCTCACAAGACAACCCTTCCATACCCAGAATCAACCTAGTGAACCTTCTCTGAACTGCCTCCAATGCAAGTATATCCTTCCTTAAATAAGGGCACCAGAACTGTATGCAGTACTCCAGGTGTGGTCTCACCAGCACCCTGTACAGTTGTAGCATGACTTCCCTGCTTTTATACTCCATCCCCCTAGAAATAAAGGCCAATATTCCGTTTTCCTTCTGGATTACCTGCTGCACTTGTATGTTCACTTTTTGTGTTTCATATACGAGGACACCCACATCCCTCTGTACCGCAGCATTTTGTAGCATTTCTCCATTCAAATAATATTTTGCTTTTTTATTTTTCCTCCCAAAGTGGATGACTTCACATTTTCCCACATTATATTCCATCTGCCAAATTTTTGCCCATTCGTTTAACCTGTCAATATCCCTTTGCAGACACATTGGGCTCGATTTTCGCACCCGCGATTGGGTGCGTTCCTGGCGGGGGGGCTACGAAAATCGGGGATTCCCGGGGCGGGTCCGGAGCCCGGCTCCAACCCGCCCCATTTCCGGGTTCCTCACTGACGCGCTGGCATGCGTGCGCAGCCCCCGCATGTGGGACTCCTGCCGGTGGGGTGCCACTTAAGGTATTTATGTTGGTATTTCAGGTCGTTTAGAGACCTGATTAACGTGATATTTTAGGAGGGGTGGGATTTTGCAAACAACTGGAGCTGTTTCCTGTACTGGGGGAAACACTCCCAGTTGAAATAGACGTGTTGCAACCATCAGCCTGTGGCAGCTGCAAAGGTCCATTTGACAGGTGGGGGGAGGGGAGACCCTCACTCATTGCAGGAGGCCACTCTGTCACTTGGGTCAAAGTTTGGCCTCCACCACCCTCCTCCTAACAATAAAATTCACCAATTTGCACTTACCCCGGTGTCCAGACACATGTACCGACCTTGCGGACCCCCTCAGATGTACATCTTCCGGATGGGGGCCTCCGTAGCTGCAGTCATGACCTCCTCGGAGGGCGAACAGCATCACCAGCCTCGCCGGCCACGCCGTCCACCTCTGACATGTGGAGCTCCACAACACAGTGCTGTGACACATCCATCTGCACAGGAGGAGGGAGGGCAACCACAGAGAGAAATGCGTCGCAGAGGGCAGTACCCTCACCACAGGGTCCACAGACCGAGGCTCAGCTTCCTGGACCTCTCTGAGCAGCAGTGCACACGGAGGCTCAGAGTCACTCGACATGTAGTCGTGGACATCTGCAGCCTCCTTCATGCCGAGCTGCTCCCGGCTGGCCCGAGCACCATCTTCTGACCTGTCGCTGTCAAAGTCACCACTGCCCTCAACAACTTCTCCTCCGCATCCTTCCAGTGTGCAACCGGGGACATCGCCGACGTCTCTCAGCCGTCTGCACAAAAGAGCCCTGCAAATACACCTACACCCACTCTGCAGTGACCCAATGGGTGGCATCAGGTGTGGGTCTTCATTGTGATCCTCAGGAAAGGGCATTATTGCACAATGATTCGCAAAGACGTGACAGTAGTGGTGCCAATATAATATGTGATGTGAGTTGGTCAGAAATGGAATATGAATGAAAAATGAAATAAGTAAAAACCATGACAAACCCTCAAACACCCTTGTGCATCCCCTTCATGCTCACGACACGTTTGCCTTACTCTTCCTACTGCACATATGTGATGCATGCCCTGTGGCTGCAGCACAGGTAGTGGCAGGTTGAGTGAGGCTGACCGTGAAAGAGATGCATGAGAGGGTGAGTATGAGATAGAGCCATGAGATTGTATGAGGATTGGGTTGAGTGGTAGTGGTGGGATGAGTACTGGCGAGGTGAGTAAGTGCAGGTAAGATGAGGATGAGGTTTGAGTGGGTATGAGGGGTGATGTGACAGAGTAGTGTTGGCAGTGCAGAAGGAGATGTGGGGTGGGGGCGGTGATGTGGCAGACGGAGTGTAGGGGAATGAGTAAGTGTACTCACTTCGTTTGACCTACTTAGGTCATTGCAGCGCCTCCTGCACTGTATGCAGGTGGGCGATATGTTGGTGGTGCAGGTGACCCCCTCTGCCACCTCGAGCCAGGCCTTCTTGGTGGCAGAGGCAGGCCGCTTCCTCCCGCCCGCCGGAGGAAGATCTCTGTCCTCCCCCTCCTCCTCACCCCATCTAATGATATCTGGAGTGAGGCATCATTAAACTGGGAGCAGCCTTCCCCCTGGGCTGCTCCATGCTGTAATTTTTCCTATTTGTTGCAGCATCAGTCAGTGGAGGACTGCCCCTTTAAATAGAGCTCCTCCAGCTGACAGACCTTACTGAGCATGTGCAGTCCGCCCGACACGCAGCTCAGCAGCGGGGAACCCGGAACAAGAGGTAAGTGGATCCAATCAGCCCGCGATTGCACGCGGGGCAGACTGATTTCACCGGGCGTGTTACCCACGCGCCCAATCGACCCCCCCGCCACGAGCCCGCCGCTCTGGTAATATCGAGCCCCTTGTGTCCTCATCGCAACTTGCTTTTCCACCTATCTTTGTATCATCAGCAAATTTCGCACAAGACACTCTGTTCCTTCATCCAAGTCATTGATATATATTGTAAATAGTTGAGGCCCCGGCACTGAGCCCTGCGGCACCTCACTAGTTACAGATTGCCATTTTGAAAATGACCCTTTTATCCCGACTCTTTGTTTTCTGTTAGCCAATCCTCTATCGATGCCAGTATATTACCCCCAACACCATGAGCTCTTATCTTGTGCGGTAATCTGTTATGTGACATCTTATCGAATGCCTTTTGGAAATCCAAATATACTGCATCCATTGGTTCCCCTTTATCCATCCTGCCCATTACCTCCTCAAAGAACTCTAATAAATTTATCAGACATGATTTCACCTTCATAAAACCATGTCAACTCTCCTTGATTGTATTATGAGTCTCCAAATGTCTTGCCACTACTTCCTTAATAATGAATTCTAACATTTTCCCAATGACAGATGTTAGGCTAACTGATCTATAGTTACTTGCTTTCTGTCTCACTCCCTTCTTGAATAGGGGTATTACATTTGTGGTTTTCCAATCCGCTGGGACCTTTCCAGAATCTAGTGAATTCTGGAAGATTACAACCAATGGATCCACTATCTCTGTAGCCACTTCCTTTAAGACTCTCGGATGCAAGCCATCAGGTCCAGGGGACCTGTCAGCCTTTAGACCCATTAGTTTACCAAGTACTTTTTCTCTAGTGATAGTGATTGTTTTTAGTTCCTCTCTCCCCTTTGCCCCTTGATTTTCTACTGTTATTGGCATGTTATTAGTGTCTTCTACTGTGAAGACAGATACAAAATATATGTTCAATTCCTCTGCCATTTCCTTGTTTTCCATTATTAGTTCCCCAGTCTCATCCTCTAAGGGACCAATGTTTACTTTAGCTACCCTCTTCCTTTTTATATACTTCTAGAAGCTTTTATTTTTAGTTTTTATATTTATTGCGAGTTTACTCTCAGAATTTATTTTCTCCCTCTTTATTATTCTTTTAGTCATCCTTTGCTGGTTTTTAAAGTTTTCCCAATCTTCGGGCTTACCAGTAATCTTTGCCATGTTGTATGCTTTTGCTTTTAACCTGATACCATCCTTGACTTCCTTAGTTAGCCATGGTCAGTTCACCCTTTTTGTGGAGTCTTTCCTCCTCACAAGGATATATTTTTGTTGCGAGTCATAAAATATCTTTTTAAATGTTTGCCACTGCTTATCCACCATCATACCATCTAATCTGTTTACCCAGTCCATTTTAGCCAATTCCGCCCTCATTCATAGAAACATAGAAAATAAGAGCAAGAGTAGGCCATTCGGCCCTTTGGGCCTGCTCCGCTATTCAAAATGATCATGGCTGATCGTCTAACTCAGTATCCTGTTCCCGCTTTTTCCCCATATCCCTTGATCCCTTTAGCATTAAGAAATATATCCATCTCCTTGAATACATCTAATGACTTGGCCTCCATTGCCTTCTGTGGTAGAGAATTCCACAGGTTCACCACCCTCTGAGTGAAGAAATTTCTCCTCATCTCGGTTCTAAATGGCATACCCCGTATCCTGAGACTGTGACCCCTGGTTCTGGACTCCCCAGCCATCGGAAACATCCTCCCTGCATCTAGTCTGTCTAGTCCTGTTAGAATTTTATATGTTTCGATGAGATCACTTCTCATTCTTCTAAACTCTAGTGAATATAGGCCTAGTCGACCCAATCTCTCCTCATACATCAGTCCTGCCATCCCAGGAATCAGTCTGGTAAACCTTTGTTGTACTCCCTCCATGGCAAGAACATCCTTCCTCAGATAAGGAGACCAAAACTGCACACATTACTCGAGATGTGGTCTCACCAAGGCCCTGTACAACTGCAGTAAGACATCTCTGTTTCTGTACTCAAATCCTCTTGCAATGAAGGCCAACATACCGTTCACCTTCCTAACTGCTTGCTGCACCTGAATGCTCACTTTCATTCATTCCTTTATAATTGCCCTTATTTAAGTTTAATACAGTAGTATTCTGACCTAAGATCCTCACTCTCAAACTGGATGTGAAATTCTATCATGTTATGATCACTGCTTCCCAAAGGATCCTTTACTTTGAGATCATTAATTAATCCTGTTTCGTTACCCATTACCAGATCCAAAATGGCCTGTTCCCTGGTTGGTTCCCCAATGTATTGGTCTAAGAAACAGTCCCTAATATACTCCATGAACTCCTCCTCAGGGCTATTTTTGCCAATGTCATTTGTCCAATCTATGTGAAAGTTTAAAATCACCCGTGATTATTGCATTACCTTTTTTACAAGCCCGCCTTATTTCCTGATTTATATTTTGCCCTACAGTGTAGCCACTGTTAGGGGGCCTATATACTATTCCCACCAGTGATTTCTTTCCCTTGCTATTTCTTACCTCCACCCAAATTGATTCGACATCTTGATCTTCTGAGCCAAGATCATTTTTCACTATTATACCAATTTCATCCTTTATTAACAGAGCTACACCACCACCTTTACCTTTTATCCTATCCTTCCGAAATGTTAAATAACCCTGAATATTTAGCTCCCAACCTTGGTCACCCTTGCAACCACGTCTCTGTAATGGCCACGAGATCATACCCATTTGTTTCTATTTGTGTTGTCAATTCATCTATCTTATTACGAATGCTGCGCGCATTCAGATAAAGAGCCTTTAATTTTGTCTTTTTACCATTCTTTCCTACCCCGGCCCCATTTGCTAGTGCCCTCCTATGTTTGTACGCTCTGTCCCTTCCTGACACACTCTGTTTATCATTACCCCCATCACTTTCCTGTACTACTTCCTTGTCTTTTCTCTTTATCAATCTAAACTTTGCCCCACCTGAGCCCTCCCCGCCCTATTTAGTTTAAAGCCTTCTCTACCGCTCTAGTTGTTCGGTTTGCTAGAACACTGGTCCCAGCATGGTTCAGGTGAAGCCCGTCCCAACGGAACAGCTCCCTCTTTCCCCAGTACTAGTGCCAGTGCCCCATGAATCGAAACCCACTTCTCCCACACCAATCTGTGAGCCACGCATTCATCTCTCTGATCTGATTTACCCTGTGATGTTCCTCGTCCTCGGATGTCCTGGTGAATGCAGCCATCGCGCCCCCCCATCCTGATGGTGTTAATTTGAGGGGGTCCGAAAAGTTGGTAGAGATGTGTAAACAGAACAATTCTGAATGGAAACCAAGAATTTTCAGTTTAAACACACAGATCTCCCAGCCAAAAGTTTGTCTGAGAGCTTAGTACCCTGTTGCAATAACTCACCTTTTATCCCCATCTGACAAACAGGCTCTTAAATGTCCAAATGGCTGCCGGCTACAACCCAACTATTTTCCCATGGCTTTCACACAGCACAGGAAACATGCTGAGGCAGCATTGAAATCGCTTGCCTTCATTCTTAATTAGATTTATGTACATTTCAAGTACTTTAAGTACTTGAATTACTGCTATAAATATCGTCCCGCTGGCTTTAATTGCTGGCGGGACTTCCGGGTTCGGGAACGGTGCGCACACCCAGATGACTCTGGGTCGTGTGCGTTTTTCGGCATGTTGGAGCCGGGATTTCTGGCCACTCCTAAAAAACCCGTTTTCTTAGCCCACCCCCCCCACCGGCCCCCATTGCACCCGCAATTTTAAAAAAAAATCGTACCCATGGTGGTTCCTCTATCAACTGCAATATGTACGGCAATTAAAGCACTACAAAGAATGCATGCTTTGCATCCTTTTTCTAATTATTGTAATTTATCCATTGCTGTTTGGGAGTGTGCTGTAAATGGCTAAAGAACACAACCTGCAGCACTTTACATCGATTATAACTGATGTGCTGAGTTCATGAAAACTTTTTAGGGATTGTTGGGATTTTAGTTAAGCAAAATACATTGGCTGCTAATTTAATCTGTAATTTTGAAAGGACACATGCCAGTAATAAGCCAAGCATATCCTTTAAAGCCTGTAACTTTGGTAGTTTGTTTTGGAAGGATCACTAGCCTTCCAGCCCCTAAGGCTTCATACCATGTGAGCTGAGGTAAAAGCCTCTTACAATTTTGTTTTCTCCTTTAACATGATCAACTTAAAGCAGATTTGAATATACTACGTGACTCATTTTTTAATGATACTTTTGAGGTGCAAGGAGATGTCTCAGGCTGATTTCCCCTTTGTATTGTCAGGCTGTCTATACACCTGCAATTTTGTAGAAGTACTAATAAAGGAAAGTAACCCGTAGGCCTTTTTAACCATCTTATCTACCTGTCCTGCTACCTGCAGGGATCTGTGGACATGGACTCCAAAGTCCCTTTGTATCTCTCAGTATCCTTCCATTTATTGTCTACTCCCTTGCCTTGTTTGCCCTTCCCAAATGCATTACCTGATGCTTCTCTGGATTGAATTCCATTTGCCACTTTTCTGCCCACCTGACCAGTCTATTGATATCTTCCTGCAGTCTACAGCTTTCCTCCTCACCATCAACCACAAGGCCAATTTTTGTATCATCTGCAAACTTCTTGATCAAGCCCCCCACATTCAAGTCCAAATCATTAATATATACCACAAAAAGCAAGGGACCTAGTACTGAGCCTTGTGGAACCCCACTGGAAACAGCCTTCCAGTCGCAAAAACACCTGTCAACCATTACCCTTTGCTTCCTGCCACTAAGCCAATTTTGGATCCAACTTGCCACTTTCCCTTGGATCCCATGGGCTTTTACCTTTTTGACCAGTCTGCCATGTGGGACCTTGTCAAAAACCTTGCTAAAATCTATGTATACTACATCAAACGCATTACCTCATTGACCCTCCTTGTTACTGCCTCAAAAAATTCTGTCAAGTTAGTCAGACACAACCTTCCCTTAACAAATCTTTGATTAACCCATGCCTTTCTAAATGACGAATTATGCTGTCCCTCAGAATTGATTCCAATAATTTGCCCACCACCGAGGTTAGACTGACTGGCCTATAATTACTCGGTCTATCTCTTTCGCCCTTTTTAACGAGATAGGGGTGTGGATGTCTGGGAGTTGGAGATCGGAGAGTTGGAGTTCAGGGAGTGGACGTCGGAGAGTTGGAGATCAGAGAGTTGGAGATCGAGGAGTGGACATTATGGAGTTGGAGATCGAGGAGTGGACATTATGGAGTTAGAGATCAGGGAGTTGGTGGACATTGTGGAGTTGGAGATCGGAGAGTTGGTGGACATTGTGGAGCTGGAGATCGGAGAGTTGGTGGACATTGGGGAGTTGGAGATCAGAGAGTTGGTGGACATTGGGGAGTTGGAGATCGGAGAGTTGGTGGACATTGTGGAGCTGGAGATCAGAGAGTTGGTGGACATTGGGGAGTTGGAGATCGGAGAGTTGGTGGACATTGTGGAGCTGGAGATCAGAGAGTGGTCATTGGGGAGTTGGAGATCGGAGAATGGACATCAGGGAGTTGGAGATCAGAGAGTTGGAGGTCAGAGAGTGGTCATTGGGGAGTTGGAGATCAGAGAGTGGTCATTGGGGAGTTGGAGATCAGAGAGTTGGAGGTCAGAGAGTGGACGTCAGGGCTCGGACATCGGAGGTTGGGAGGTCGGACATGGGGAGGGGGCCGGCCAATCGTGGGGGTCCGATCATACCAGGTAGGCTTGTTGGACCTGGATGAAGCACTCCTGCTCCTCCGGGCCCACAAGCAGTGCAATGAAGGCACTCACCTCATGGATCCGGCCCTTCCCACCTGCTTTCACCAAACGTGAATCGGAAGCGATGGGAAACCTGAACAGGTAAGGTTAAAATCATTTTAAGTGTCCAATACACAAAATATAAAGTACCTTAAGTATCGCAATGAGGTACATTGCCCCTTTAAGTATCGGCCCACTGGCTTTAAGTGGGGGCGGGACTTCCTGTTGACTGCTGTGCGCACGCACACAGATCGGCCTGGGTTAAACCCCAAAATGGGCGGGTTGGAAGCAGGGTTTCTGCCTGCACCCAAAAACATCGATTTTCTCTGCCCCCCTCCCCACTCCTCCCCGGCCCCAAACCCACCCGATCTTGGGGGCTAAAATCATGCCCCATATCAATGGCTTGGCAACTCCCATCATTTGTTTTGCCCCGCTTAAAATTATCTCCCTTGAAATGACCATCAGTTGAAATAACAGCACATTTGATTAATGGTCCACCCTCAACCCCATGGACATGTGATTGCAAGGTGCTGGAATGTAATTAATTACTCATTTAGAAGAGGATGATTTCGGTAAGGTGGGACACAACAGTACACATTACAAATATGATCCGCAATTGTATACCATACATAGTCATTTTTAATGATGGAAGATAGAATGAGATGCTTGGAGGACTTTATAAACAACACTCGTTAATAACATTTGAAATAAAAGCCTGGAGTGTTCCTTCAATAATAGTTATCAAAGCAGCATGCAGAAATAGAATAAAGAAAATATTCAATGTATGAGCAATCCAAATAGTTGGTTCCTGATTAATCACTTGTAAGTTATGCATTAAATATTGTCTGTAATTACAATCTAAAATAATTCCATTTCTCTCTCTCTCTCTCTCTCTCTTTATATATACATATATACATACATGTAATATATATATATATATACCCACCATATGATTTAACCCTTCAGTATGGATGTGAGCATGTATCAGTGATGCAGAATAGACCAGCTGTGGCATCCTTTGCCATTCCTTTCAAAAATGAATCAAAATTGAAGTAAACTTACAAATGAAAAAGTAGCCAGTAAGTATGAAAACTACCAATTAGGAATCAGCAGTCAGCAACAGCTACCACTAAATAACTGGCAAAGAGCAAAATGAATTCACTCAAAATATTTTTTGCCATCACCTTGTTGTGTCAGTACTAAAATAAGGTTTGTAACCTAGCAAACATATAAAAACTTAATTCATTTGCAAAAGAAAATTGTCTTGGAAATCCATCCAAGAAGTTTTGTCCTGAGGTGTCCATCTTCTCTCGGGTGTCCAGGGCTTGAGTTTTGCTTGTTTTATGAAGTTTGCTTTGTTCAGCTTGGCCTTCTCTCCCAGGATCTTTCCTGCCTTTAGGCATGTGTGACAACTTAAATGCTGCCATTGTTTAATGTTTATGTATTTTGTAATGTATTAAAAATGGTTACAGAGTTCCATTTCTTTTACATGTGTGTATCTGAAAGAGAACTCCAAAGCAACAATTATATTAAGGATTAATACAACAGTGGAAAATTCTGAAAGGACTGTCGAATTATATAAGGTTGGAGAGAGGATCCAAATAAAACCCCTAAATTTTAAATATGCAAATTTAAGCAGAAGTTGCACCTAGTGCTTTTATCAAAATATTCAGAAAATAAAGAGAAAATGTTTATTTTCTGAACGTAACAGCCTGTTCATCTGGTATTCCAGTTGGGCAGTGTTGTCTTGGCTTTGATGAAACCAGCTGTGTGGCAGAATAAATCAACTGTTATAGTCGCACCCAACTGACTACCGTGCATGAATAGATAGAGAGGGATGTGCTTGCGTGATAAACAAACTGCTGAACAAAAATGAGTTGCTTCGATAAATACGTAACATTTATCTTTTGTGCACGTGCATCCTCAGTGTCCAGTAAAGTATCAGCCCCACGGCTTGCTGTTCCAGCTCATGTTATTACAAATATTGTTTGCATCCTGGAGCCCCAACTTGAGACCTCCAGCTCCATCCCTAGTTGTTAACCATGAAGAGTACTGCAGGAGATCTGCTAGTCACATAAAAAATAACGTAAAATAATGTTTATCCCAGAAGGGATTTCAAGATTTGAAATTTCACTCTGGAGTACAGATGATGACTATAAACTGCTTGAGCTTTGCTCCTGAGGGTTTTGATTAGATTACTATCTTGTAATTACTCTCAAGCATCCATTATTCTTTATGTAAACGGAATATAATGAGGTTTGCGTAATTAAAATTCAGGGTTTTTACTTAGAACCCCAACTGTTCCATCCTACTCTCTCACTGCCTTTCCCGCCCGGCGCACCCGCTGGGGGCTAATCTTGCCAATGTCCTCCCCATCCAACTCACCCCTCCCAGCGGTGACCCTGTGGACTCTGCCAGTGGATCAGCTATCATCCTCTCCGCATCTCCCTCCAGAATGACCGTTCACTTGTGAACATGGTCCTTGCCATCCATAAGCTTATTGTGGATGATTGCGTTGGCCTTGACGGAAACCTGGCTGACGGGTGATGACACCTTCCCCCTTAATGAAGTCTCCCCGCCTGGCTATATCTTCCACCACCTGCCCTGCCCAGACCGCCATGGTGGCGGTGTGGCCTTTATCGTCAAATCACACCTTGGTTTGTCCCCCTACTCCTCTGGCACCTTCTGCTCCTTTGAGCATCTCACCTTGTTTCACCCCTCTCACCTCTCCTTTAAAATCCTTGCTTTCCACCGCCCACCCAAGTACCATTCCAAGTTTCTCACCAAGATATCGTCACTACTTTCCTCCTCAGCCTCTGCACCGGGCGACTTCTCATCCTCGGTGATTTCAACCTCCATCTCAACTTATCATGCCCTCTCTCCTCTGAGTTCACTGCCCTCCTATCCTACCTTAATCTCTCTCTCTCCATATAAACTCCTCTACCCATATTCACGGCCACCCACTTGACCTTGCCATCTCATGTGGCCTCTCTACTCCCATCGTGTCAATCACAGATAAGGCCATCTCTGATCGCTTCCTTGTATCCCTCTCCACCCACATCGCCCTTCCCCCTCCCAACCCCACTTCCTTCTGTGTTCGCTCCTGGAAAAAACTCTCCCCTAAGTTACTTACAACAGCACTTCCAAATTCCCAACTGTTTAGCCTTTGGCCCTTCATTCACCATGACATTTCTGCAGCTACCAATCTTCTCAATTCCTCCCTCTCCTTCACCTTTGATATCTTTGACCCCATTAAAACCATTACTCTCTCTCAGCCCGGTCATTCCCCCTGGTATGGCCCTCAGCTCTGCTCCCTTAAATCCAAGGGATGCAGACTTGAATGTGTATGGCAGAAAACTAGATTAGCCATTCATCACCAGATCTGGCTGGACCACATAAAGCACTATCGAGTCTTGCTCTCCTCTGCCAAAACTGCTCACTATTCCAGGATCATCCTGGAATGCAAAGATAAATCCCTGCTTCTCTTCTCCACTATAAACCATCTTCTTAAAACCCTCTGCCCTGCCTCCTCCACCCTCACCTCCAACAACAAATTCAAGGAGCTCATGGGCTGCTTTGTCACTAAGATTGAGACCATCTGTTCAGATGCCTCTGCCGCTTCCCTCTCTTCCCCTAGCCCACCAAGCCAAACTTCCCTTACGGTTCCCCTCTGCCCTAGCCCTGAACTTGCATCTTTCTCTAGTTTTTCTCTTATCTCCCCTCATGTCCTCTCCGGGCTCATCTTGACCATGAGACCCCATCTCCTGCTTCCTCGACCCTATTCCTATCAAACTGATGACCACCCAACTTCCCTTCCTGCCCCCCATGTTAGCTGATATTGTCTTCGGTTCCTTCTCCTCAGGTACTGTCCCCCTCCCCTTCAAATCTGCCGTCGTCACCCCCCTCCTCAAAAAACCCACCCTTGAACCCTCTGTCCTTGTAAACTACCGCCTCATCTCCAACCTCCCTGTCCTCTCCAAAGTCATTGAATGTGTTGTCGTCTCCCAAATCCAAGCCCATCTTTCCCACAACTCCATGTTTGAATCCCTCCAATCAGGTTTCCACCCCTGCCACAGTACTGAAATGGCCCTTATCAAAGTCACAAATGACATCCTATGTGACTGTGACCATGGTAAACTATCCCTCCTCATCCTTCTCGACCTGTGTGCAGCCTTTGACACGGTTGACCACACCATCCTCCTCCAATGCCTCTCCTCCGTCGTCCAGCTGGGTGGGGCTGCCCTCGCCTGGTTCCAATCTTATCTATCCAGGTGTAGACAAAGAATCACTGGCAATGGCTTCTCTTCCCGCTCCCACATCTTACCTCTGGTGTCCACCAAGGATTTATCCTTGGCTCCCTCCTATTTCTCATCTATATGCTGCCCCTCGGTGACATCATCCGAAAACACGTCATGTTCCACATGTATGCTGAAGACACCCAGCTCTACCTCACCACCACCTCCCTTGATCCCCTCCACTGTCTCTGATTTGTCACACTGCTTGTCCGACGTGAGCAAAAATTTTCTTCATCTAAATATTGGGAAGACTGAAGCCATTGTCATCTGTCCCCACCACAAACTCCGTTCCCCAGCCACCGACTCCATCCATCTCCCTGGCCATTGTCTGAGGCTGAACCAGACCATTCACAACCTTGGTGTCCTATTTGACCCTGAGATGAGCTTCCAAACACATATTTGCTCCATCACCAAGACCGCCTATTTCCACCTCCATAACGTCGCCCGTCTCCGCTGCTGCCTCAACTCATCTGTGCCTGAAACTCTCATCCATGCCTTTGTTACCTCTAGACTTGACTATTCCAATGGTCTCCTGGCCAGCCTCCCATCTTCCATCTTCCATAAACTTGAGCTCTTCCAAAACTCTGCTGCCCGTATCCTAATTCGCACCAAGTCCCGTTCACCCATCACCCCTGTGCTCACTGACCTACATCGGCTCTCGGCCTGGGTACACCTCGATTTTTAAATTCTCCATGGCCTCACCCCTCCCTATCTCTGTAGCCTCCTCCAGCCTTACAACTCTCCGAGATCTCTGCGCTCCTCCAATTCTTGCCTCTTGTGCAACCCCGATTTTAATCGCTCCACCATTGGCAGCCGTGCCTTCAGCTGCCTCGGCCCTAAGCTGTGGAATTCCCTCCCTAAACCTCTCTGCCTCTCTACCTCCCTCTCCTTCTTTAAGACGCTCCTTAAAACCTATCTCTTTGACCAAGCTTTTGCTCACCTGTCCTAATATCTCCTTATGTGGCTCGGTGTCAAATGTTGTTTGAAAATCGGTCCTGTGAAGAGCCTTGGGATGTTTTACTACATTAACAGCGCTGTATAAATGTAAGTTGTTTTTGCTGTTTGAAAAGAGGTGCTGACTTTTCTATTTCTTGACATAGAAGTGGACTAATCCATCATACAATGATTTCGAGTTCACTGTAATTTAGTTGCATTTAACCCATTGTGATTTGAAGCCATTGAAGCCATTAGTGCTGGTCAGTTTTATAGACATTATTGATGACATAATATGGAAATATGATTTATGTACAGCATGGCTCCCCAGTGTGACAAGCAAAAGTTGAGAATAATTGCACATGAATTTCATCAATTTACTACCACAGATATTGAAATATAAGGATAAGGTATTAACAATCCTATACTGTTAGCAGCAAGGCGTGCTTGTCAGTAGCATTAAGATAACATAAAGATAGGGATAGAACATTGTCGTGCAGGGTTGCTAAATCCTATAGATCTAAATCTAATAATTATCCTCTGTAGTTATCTTTCCAATTTCAGAAAAATACCTTTCTTATCCTCCATTGGTTCACTGGGCTAGGCTGCAGGATCAGCTCTTGCTGTAGCATGGCTGCAGCTTATGTTCTTGATGATCTTCACCTGATACAATTGATCCAACAGCAAATTCTTGCACTCAAGTGGACTGCGCTTGCTGAGCCAACCACCTTGCTAAATTGACCACTTTTGACCAGTCTCTTGATGGTACACCAGAATACATTTGTGAAACTTTATTAATTTTTTTTTAAATTCTCCAATTTTCTCCCTCCTCTCTTGACATGATGAGTTTCAATTGTACGGATGTTGGCTGCCCTTTAGTACCTTGCCCAAGTGCCATTCTTCATGTATGGATCTTGACAGTGAGCATGAGCGTGAGCAATTGTGAAGGACATCACAGCCCTGATTGATCCTATCTTCACCTGACATCTGCACATTTGTACTTCCCAGCAGAGAATAACTGGTTAGCAATTAGAAGCAGGAACCCTGGCTGATTTTTTTTCCACTCCCTAGTTCAGCAGCATAGAGGCCAATTGTATTGGTGCCCTGGCTGACATCAGCCAACTCAGCACAGAGTGGGGATCAAACCTGGAACATTCCTGGCCTGTATGGCTCAGTCCTGAGTTGTTCCTTTACTTACTCAGCCTTTGTTCAGAGAGCTGATGGGCTCCAATATTAAGTTCAATTTTACTTAGACCTAATTGAGTTCTGTCTGTGAGGTACTCTCAAACTGCAATATGTTTTCTGAAAGGCAACTCAGAGGGAGGAAGCTCTGTGCAATCCCAGGCAAGGATGAAGCAGCCAGAATGTATTCTAATTACCTTCAAATATGTAAAAACTAATTTGACACTCTGAGTATAGCTGCTTAGCATACCAACTAGTTGATTAACTGGTATTGCAACATTTCCATTGGACTGTAATCATCATGGAGGTGGACAATTGAATGAGATTGACAGTGCACAGTGCCCTGCACTATGTCAATCAATCTGTTCAAACTCACAGAAGCAACAATGATGTAGGAAATGCAACTGGGAGTCTCCAGGGTTTAATTTGGAAATTGATGATGCTTGTAATGTCTTTCAAAAATGTTCACATTTTTACAACTCGTTGGTCTGCTTTTCCTTATCACAAGTCGAGGTGCATACATTAAATAGGATACTTTTTACAGTTTTTTACACAAACAGCAAGGTTATTTTAAAAGGATATTGTTTCATGGTACTTTATCTTGTAAACCTGAAGATTGTCGGAGGAAGGAACAACTGAGGGAGGTAAGCAGTTCCATAATTTTGAAGTCCTGGGAAAGAATAATCACAGGACAGGATTCTCTCTGCTCTGCCCCAACAATGTGCCTCAGCTCCAAATTCAGAATTGCATCCCTATGCACCAATGTGATACTTTTCCATTTCTCATACCAGCCATTTTGTGGCCACTGTTGGTGAGATTGTCAATTTGGTGCCAATTAATTTTAAATTGGGAGCAGCTTTGTACTCTGAACCAATGCCTAGTAGGAATTGTGCAAAGACTGCCCAACCTCATTTTACTAGGACTTTATAACTAACATGCAGAGGGAACTTTTATGGTATCTGTCTGGGCTATAGATTATGTGGGGTCAATGATGCAGTTCCAGTACAGTGGCAATGAGGGCCATTGGTTTTGGGCTGTGTGGGCACTGGCAGTAAAATGAGTTGAACTCTTGCTATAAATGCAAGCTCAACTCATTAACATTTTAGGACCATATTCCTGACATATAGTGCATGATGCATCTGGAGTGCAGAGGGGCAGAGAGTGGGATTTAAGGGGCAGGAGCTGTTCAAGGTCTGCTTGCTCTCTCTTAAAATGCTCCTGCAAATGAACAGTGGGAGAAACGGCAAAACCAGCCTCCATATAATGTGACGAAGGGGAGGCACTGGCGAACACACTTCTAAACATACCTGCACCACACACTGTTAGGGTCATAAAATGTGGAATCTCTGATACTGCACTATGCATTGACAATTTTAAGCTATGAGGCAGATTAAGATAGTTCATGGGAAATTACGTTGTATTCAGAGGTTCTGATAGAAGTCTGAGGGCAATGGGAAATTCGGCTTTATTTGGCTAGAGGATTGGACACAAGTAGAAATGACTGCTGTGCTTTGTCATGCAGGTAACAGAAGATATCCTCTATTAAAGACTGCCTTATCAACACTGGCTGTTTGGTCAGTTGTTTGAACAGATGTGTTTCCTGGCTCCTTGTTGGGTCACCTTCTGGGTTCCTGAACTGGGAAAAGCAGCCATGACTGCAGTGGATAACCTTGGTCCCCGAGCAGTCATTCATCCCATCTTCATGGTCCTTTAAATAATGGTAGAACCATGGATTGCCATAAAATGAATAAATCATGGCAACTGGCTGGGGAATGGGCATAATTTGCATGCTTTGGTACCTGTGATCACAGAGCAGCTGTAAATTGATGTAGTGGAATCCCTTTCAGTTCACAAAAGAGGTGGCATTGGAGCTGGGGCCCATAGAACCAATGATTGCCACTAATGATGCCCTGCACTTGGGGAATCCAGCCAGATAATGGAAATGTAGGGGTGTCACATGTTGCTGTTTTCAATGGGGAAGTTGATGAATTAAGAAGCTCAGGCAAACAAGACATCTGTCACCTGTGTGATGCAGCTGCAGGTGGGAAGACTCAGCAGATATCTACTGCTGTTGCTTGGAATGAACCCCTCGTATTGGGTCACCTTGACTGTCACTGACAGAGCCATCTCTGTTGTTGAAATGGTTTGCAGTTCTGGCTGCTGGAGTGTGCAAAGTTGAGTGATGGCCTCCTTATGGCAAAAACATGAGCCATAACTTTCAAAAATAGAGTGATGCCTACAGCTCCTTTCACAGCAGCGCACAATGACTGCTCCCTGAGGAAACAAGTAGATATGACAGATGCTGTGCAACCTTAAGAAGCTTTCAGTAAGGCTTCAAAGAGTTTTGCTAACCTTTTTCTCATAAGGCTACATTTATTGCCCTCATTTGTTTTTACAAATGAGTGGCTTGCTAGGCCACTTCAATCAGATAGTGCGCAACTGCTCACAGATATTTGTTGGGTTTTTACAACAATCTAGCAACTTTCATGGTAATTTTTTCTGGTGCTAGCCCCCTGATGAGCAAATTTATTAAATCCTAAGTCCTAGCCTGTCGGGGTGGGAGTTGAACTGTATGGATGTTATTCCTGTGCCACAACCACTCCACTACCGAACTCTAACCTAATAAGGACCCAATTTGTCAGAGGTTGGCTTCCCATTCAGTGCCTGTTTAATATAGGTGCAGAGCTCGAAGAACCTCAGGTGCTTGCTGGGCAGGGAATCGCACTTGTGTGTGAGGTCAGAGCGGTCATAAGGATGATTGTTATGGGAAATAGAAATGTCACACCAGTGCATTAGGGCATCTTTTTCTGAAGCTGGGTTCAAGACAAGTTGTGGTAGTGTAAAGGAAACTGTACCTTGCATCTGTAACTGATTTTGCAATCCTGAGATGCCTCTTTAATGAATGTATCTTCCCCACACAAAAAAAATGACTTTTGTTAGAAATGACAAGCTTTTGATCTTATTCATTGGCAACAAAAAATTGTGGGTTCATCTGCTTCCTTATTCATCTGAGTGTGGGAAAGAGATGTATGCTTAGTAGTGATGATGTGGAGATGCCGGTGATGGACTGGGGTGGACAAATGTAAGGAGTCGTACAACACCAGGTTATAGTCCAACAGCTTTATTTGAAATCACAAGCTTTCGGAGCTGTTGGACTATAACCTGGTGGTGTGCGACTCCTTACATTTGCTTAGTAGTGCACCCTGGATTCAGACTTTTGTTTTGTACATTATCACTCCCAAACAGTGTGGCCTGAGATGTTGACTACACTGTCATTATAGCTTGGACAGGGTTGGCAACTCCCCAGTGCAGTAATATAAAAGTGATGTCAGTGCAACCTAGAATTACGACTTGCGATATTGTCATACAAATACTTATCATATTTGTATCACATCCCTCTGCTATTTTAACAGAGGTATTACCCCATTTATTTGAAACAATTTAATACTCTTATTAACATAATATGAGCAGGTTGAGCGTTTGTACATTGATATCAACAGTAATTTCTCAGCTCAATTCAGGAGCTTGTTTTATGTAACAGAGAGCTGTATGTTTGAAACTGCAGAAACTCAGCCAAACGTCCATAATAAAGTCATCGGTGGAAGATTCCATGGCCTAGCCAGTGTAACTGTCCAAAACATTTTTATAAAAGGTAATAAATTCTTATATATAACACACCCGGTAGGTAGTATGGAAAGTTTTAACAGCTTCATACTGCTCCTGGGAATGAAATCAATGACTGATGTGTGATATTTACAGCACAGAGCAACTGTTGGAACTTTATATCTCCCTAGATTTATAACCTCAATTGTAATCATTCAAATTCACACACCTCAGACATGTAATTCATATTTATAAAATTTTATCCATCTAAGATGCAAGGGTTATTTGGCTGGGATTATCGTTTATTGTCCAAAAGACCTTATATAATGAATTCATTAAACTGCATACTACAAGATAGAGTAAGTTGGTTGAGATTGTTGGGTTTTGTCCAAATGCCTTTGTATATTAAATCTATTTAACTATATACTGAAAGTGTTATATTATGAGTGAGTTAAGCAACTCTGATTGTTCTGAAATCATGAACATTATGAAATACAGTGTCAAAGAAGCCACATAAACTATCCTGTTGCTATGTTACTATCAAATTAATTAAACTGCCATCAAAAATTTATATCATTATTATTAATCAAGTCAGATGACTGTGTACTGGCCAAGATATTTGCATGAGCTGAATGTTTGCAATTACTGAGAGTTTTTATTTTTATTATAAAAACTGAAGTACAGCAAGAGCACATAAAATCCTTTAACGCATTGCAGAAATCTACAATGTATCACATGAAATGTTCTCGATGCCAGTGGCTAGTTACAACAGCTGTAGAGACAACATTTCAAAGTCTCTTCCTGTTCCAGGAACTAAGCTTCCCTCCTCCATAGTGGGGGGTTGAGAAGATGCAGGTTGGGAGGTCCATCACTTGTGCCCAAGCTCTTCTGGGCTATCTTCTCCTCTAAAGAGAATGCAAAAAGTGGGAATGAACTTTAGTTGGCATCAGATGCAACCAAACCCAGGTGTCAGCATGCAGACTGTTATGGGAATGATGTGTCGGGTGCATGAACCATGCAATTGACGTAGGGAATTCCTCGTTTCCTGTGATTCTTGGACACTGGACGAATAGTCAAGCAAAGAAAGTCACCCTCACTCACGGTAGTTTCGTTAATCAAAAGTAATTATTTAATGATGTTATCATTCATACGAGCATTCGTGAAGCAAAATCAAACCGTACATTTGACTTTCCTTTATAAAATCCTCTTATACACTTAATTTGCAACGTTATTATGTCATTCATACACACATCAGGCAAATCAATAATACATATACAACCTTTAAAACATGGATTTTGCTCATCGAGCCTGAAGGTTGATCAGCTCTTCAGTACTCGAGGTCCTCTTCTTCTTAAGAACATAAGAAATAGGAGCAGGAGTAGGCCATCCGGCCCCTCGAGCCTGCTTCACCATTCAACAAGATCATGGCTGATCTTCTACCTCAACGCCATTTTCCTGCACCATCCCCATATCCCTTGATGCCTTTAATATCTAGAATTCTATTGATCTCTGTTTTGAATGCACTCAATGACTGAGCCTCCACAGCCCTCTGGGGTACAGAATGCCAAAGATTGACCACCCTCTGTGAAGAAATTTCTCCTCATCTCAGTCCTAAATGGCCTACCCCTTATTATGAGACTATGACCCCTGGTTCTAGATTCCCGAGCCAAGGGAAACATCCTCCTTGCAACTACCCTGTCAAGCCCAGTAAGAATTTTGTATGTTTCAATGGGATCCCCTCTCATTCTAGAGAATACAGGCCTAGTCTACTCAATCTCTCTTCATACGACAATCCCGCCATCCCAGGAATCAGTCTGGTGAACCTTTGTTGCACTCCCTCTATGGCAAGTATATCCTTTCTTAGATAAGGAGGACAAAATTGTACACAATACTCCAGGTGCGGTCTCACCAAGGTCCTATATAATTGCAGAAAGACATCTTTACTCCTGTACTCAAATCCTCTTGTAATAAAGGCCAACATACCATTGGCCTTCCTAATTGCTTGCTGCACCTGCATGTTAGCTTTCAGTGACTCATGTACAAGGACACCCAGGTCCCTTTGATCATCAACATTTCCCAATCTCTTACTATTTCAAAAATACTCTGCATTTCTGTTTTTCCTACGAAAGTGGATAACTTCACATTTTTCCGCTTTATATTCCATCCGCCATGTTCTTGCCCACTCATTTAGCCTGTCGATATCCCTTTGAAGCCTCTTTGCATCCTTCTCACAACTCACGTTCCCACCTGGTTTTGTGTCATCAGCAAACTTGGAAATATTACATTTGGTTCCTTCATCCAAATCATTGATATAGATTGTGAATAGCTGGGGCCCAAGCACCGATCCCTGTGGTACCCCACTAGTCACAGACTGCCAACCGGAAAAAGACCCGTTTATTCCTACTCTTTGTTTTCTGTCTGTTAATCAATTCTCAATCCATGCCAGTATATTACACCCAATTCCATGTGCTCTAACTTTGTTCACTAACCTCCTGTGTGGGACTTTATCAAAAGCTTTCTGAAAATCCAAATACACCACATCCACTGGTTCCCCCTTATCTATTCTACTAGGTACATTCTCAAAGAACTCCAATAGGTTTGTCAAACATGATTTCCCTTTCATAAACCCATGTTGAATCTGCCAAATCCTGTTATTATTTTCTAAGTGTCATATTATCACATTCTTGTGTGATGTTCAACTGCAGTGTGCCTTCCTTGTGACTGCCGGTTGGTAAAGAGCCTTCTTCTCTCAAAATCTTTCTAAACTGTTTTTTTACCAATAGGACGGTGGATTGGGGAGGGTCATTCTTTTTGTCCAATCACTCCCTGTTGCTATGCCTCAATCATTAACATACTTCAATGATTGACAGTTAGACTTTGATCATGTGACCGGAGACCTTTTTGATGTGGAAAAGACCATTGCTCAAACCATGGAATGTAAAAGGCCCCTTTACTATCTCTGTTTATAGCCTTTCATGTAGGGATAGCCCCTTTCATTTCTGTGCACAAACATTCTTAATGGTCCTGTTGCCTCCAATTTTGATTGTTTCAGTGGCTTCAAATCCATTCCTTATACCATTTGACCATATGCCGGGTGCAATACTATTTGATGTTTAACATTTCCCAGTTCTTTGAACAGATTACCAGATAGGAATGAGAGGCCCATGCTTTTTTCATAACTATCATTGTTTTCCTGATCTGAAGCCTTTGATGTATGTCCTCGTTGCCTTTTCTTACATTACCCCCTGCTGTGTTGAAAAGCTTGTGTTTACAAAAGTCTATGTGTTTTGAAAGCCTGACAATGCTTTAAGCTCAATATTATCCATCTAGCTTATTTATTTAATAATCTAGATATCTATCCGCAGTGCAATGTCTTCGATCCCGAAACTCATACTTCTCCAATGCCATCAGCGTCAGTGAGGGAAAAACAGGATTTGTGACAACACTACATGTGTTTACTGCATTACTGTGTTTGCAGGTTTTCAAATGTCTTTGTTTAAAAGGGGTCCAGTTAACCCTTTCCTTCAAATGTCTTTTTTTAAAGGGGTTTGAACACCACATTACGTACCATGTATGACCTTCAGTGAGGGGAATGTATATAAGGATGTGAGCGAAGGACTATTTCCAGGTGAACGTTGGCAGTATAAAGTTGCTACCTCCTGGCCATTGATTGTGACATTTAACACAGTGAGGGAGTGACAGATGTGAGTTGCGGATATGCTTAGTTCAGTACATTGTTTTACCGTCTGGCTGGCTCCTCTTATATTGCCAGAGCTGTGAAGGATTATGGACTTTTTAATACCAGTTTTAGGGAAACTAAAAAGAAACCCTGGATTGCTCAAAATGCAGAAATTGATTAAAAGTATTAACAACAAAGGATTGAACATAGAATTGTTAATCTAACTGCTTAGAAGGCTAATTGAGACGATATACTTTCACAGAGATAAGGGCATGGTTAGAGAAGACAGCTGTCCAGCTAGACCTTGAGAGACTAGGAAACTCAAACATTAGAAAACTGCTTTTGCATCAGAGAGAGAGAGGATGGAAAGTTACTGGCAGCAGCCAGGGTATAAAAAGGACTTTTTAACCTTCTAAAAGGAGAGAAAAGGCTGAAGTCGGCAGGGAAGGAGTTCACCATCCCGGAAGAAAAAGATATCAAAAGCGTGGCCTCATAGGTAAGGACGTGATCAACCCTTCGTTTTGGGCGATTAATAGACACTCTTTTTAAGGTTGTATTATCGAATAATTGGTAGATGTAATAAAGTATTGTTGATTTTACCCATACGTTGACTTATGTTTCCGACGAATCTTCCCCCAGGATTTGAACATATAATTAGACAAAATGGGTCAAATCCTACTGCTGGTAAGGTGAATAAACCTTTTCCAATGCTGAGCTGCCATATCTTGGGTCATTGAGTTGGCACTGACTGCCCTCACCACCTCCTGCCACTGCTGCTGAGGTGCTTTCCTTGTGGGACAATATCCTGGGGTTCCATATAATGCCTAGCTGCGTGTTTAACTCCATTGTGAACCACTTCAAAAGCCTCATCATTGAATGCGGGACTGTTGAGTCCTGCAGACCTAACAGATATCTGGGGCCCGATATTAGGAGGGAGGTGGGTTGCCAGCGGGTGGTCGACTGGGCGAGCCCAGTGAAATCGGTGGGTTTGGCATGTGATCATAAGTAAATTGAAGCCACTTACCTTGGCTTCTGGGTTTCGCGCTGGAAAGCTGCGCAGCGGGTGGACTGCGCACCCGCATCATAGGCTGTCAGCTGGAGAAGCCCTATTTAAAGGGGCAGTCCTCCATTGACTGATGCTGCAGAAAGGATCCAAAATTACAGCACGGAGCAGCCCAGGGGGAAGGATGATCGTAGGTTTAATGATGCCTCACTCCAGATTTTACTGGATGGGGTGTGGAGGAGGAGGAGGGAGATCTTCCACCCGGCGGACGGGAGAAAGTGGCCTGCCTCTGCCACCACGAAGGCCTGGCTCGAGGTGGCAGAGGAGGTCACCAGCACCACCAACATATCACGCACTTGCATATAGTGCAGGAGGCGCTTCAATGACCAAACCAGGTCAGCCGAAGTGAGTACACTTACTCATTCCCCTACACTCCATCTGCGACATCACCGCCCCCACCCCACACCTCCTTCTGCACAGCCAACTCTACTCTGTCACATCACTCCTCACACCCACTGAACCCTCATGCTCATCTTACCTGCACTTCCTCACCTCCCCAGTACTCATCCCACCACTACCACTCAACCCAATCATCGTACAATCTCATGGCTCTGTCTCATACTCACCCTCTCGTGCATCTCTTTCATGGTCAGCCTCACCCCACCTGCCACTACCTGTGCTGCAGCCACAGAGCACGCATCATGTATGTGTAGTAGGAAGCGTAAGGCAAACGTGTTGTGAGCATGAAGGGGATGCACAAGGGTTTGTCATGGTTTTTACTTATATTTGATTTCTGATCAACTCACATGACATATTATATTGTCACCACTACTGCCACGTCTTGGCCATTCTTGACTGGCTTGTGTAATAAGACCCTTTCATGAGGTTCTCCGCGAACACCCTTGATGCCACCCATTGGGTCACCCTACAGTGGGTGTATGTGTAGTTGCACAACTACTTTGTGCAGGTGCCTGTTGTGCAGCACTGTGTTGTGTAGCTTCACGTGGCGGAGGTGGACGGCGTGCCTGGCGAGGCTGGTGATGTTGCTCATCCTCCAATGGAGTGATGAATGCAGCAATGGACCCCCGCCCCCCAACATCCTGACGGTGTGAGTGTGAGGGGGTCCGCAAAGTAGGTAAATGTGTTTGGACAGCAGAGTTTAGGGTATGATTTAATAATTTGGAGTGTGGAGACAACGGTGTGGCAGGCAAAACTTTGTCTGAGGTGACAGAGTGCCCTGCTGCAATGAATGAGGTATTCCCCCCAACTGTCAAGGAATCCTCTGCATCTCCCAATGGCTGCTGACTGAAACACGTCTGCATCAACAGGGAGTGTTTCCCACAGCATGGGAAACATTCTGAGAAGAGTCCAAAATCACATCCCTGCTAAAATCTCTTCCCAATGAGGTCTGTCAACGACCTCAAGTACCTCCCTAACTATCTAAACTGTCATCCCGCCGGCTTTAATTGCCGGTGGGAGTCCCGCATGTGGGGGCTGCGCGCGCACCGATTCGCGTCATTGGAGAAACCGGAATTGGGCAGGTTGGAGCCGGGCTCCGGACCCACTCCGGGATTCCCCAATTTTACGAACCCCCCCCACCGCCACGAACGCACCCCCTCGGCCATCCTAAAATTGACCCCCACATCTTTCTGCAATTTAAACCAATTTGCAGTACACAGATTGTGGGCAGGTAAACCGCACATTCTGTGGCCACATAAACCGCACATATTGGGCTGGAAATTGCTCTGAGCGGCGAACACATGTCACCCGCCGCTGGTAAGTAGCTAACTCACCCACAAACTTTTTGTGCTCTTCTGGGCACCAACTTGCTTTAATTGAGAGATGCAAGAAGGGCAGAGGTCAATCCCGGGCTTCTCTGAGCTGTGAGAGCGGGGAAAGGATCCCTCTGTTCCCTCACCAATCAGCTTGAAGCAAGTCACGCTGTGAGAACCAGGAAGTGAAGCTCATTCACAAACCGCGCAGACTAACAACCAGGAAGTGTCAGATAAGGTTAGTAAATGTATTAACATTAGATAGAGAAAGTGAAATAAAGAGAGGGTATGATTAAAAGACCGAGGTTAAAGAGACAGAAAGAAAAAGTAACAAAAATTGTTTTTAATTTTTAAATTTTTAACATTTAAATATCCAGAAACTATTAAAATTAGGAGTAATGAGACTCCACAGTTTTAAAAGTTAATTTTTATTGCCAGAGAAGTTGTTTGGCAATCATTAATACTTACCATGCCGTTAAAAGTTAGTATAAACCTAAAAAACTCAGCATGCCTGTTTTGTGGTTTGATTAGTTTGTTTCCAGCTGGGCAGGAGAGCAAGTTGGCACTGGTCCATTGATTGCAGCCAGCGAGGTCGTGAAGCTTTCAGATCACTGGTGAACCAGGAAGAGCAAGTTCTGGATTTCCACGTTTGACTGCACATGTGCGGTTGCTGGAACTTGCTCATTGATTTCGCCATTAATGGTGTGTGCTGTTTGGGTCACCGTTATATTAAAAGCAATTTCCGGCCCAACAAGGCACGTAGTCCGCACATATTGGGGGCTCGTAACCTGCACATATTGGGGACACACGAAACCTGCACATATTGGGAACACACGAACCCCGCACATATTGGGAACACACGAAACCCGCACATATTGGGGACACACGAAACCCGCACATATTGGGAACACACGAAACCCGCACATATTGGGAACACACGAAACCCGCACATATTGGGAACACACGAAACCCGCACATATTGGGGACACACGAAACCCGCACATATTGGGAACACACGAAACCCGTACATATTGGGGACACACGAAACCCGCACATATTGGGAACACACGAAACCTGCACATATTGGGAACACACGAAACCCGCACATATTGGGAACACACGAAACCTGCACATATTGGGAACACACGAAACCCGCACATATTGGGGACACACGAAACCCGCACATGTTGGGAACACACGAAACCCGCACATATTGGGGACACACGAAACCCGCACATGTTGGGAACACACGAAACCTGCACATATTGGGAACACACGAAACCCGCACATATTGGGGACACACGAAACCCGCACATGTTGGGAACACACGAAACCTGCACATATTGGGAACACACGAAACCTGCACATATTGGGGATACATGAAACCCGCACACATTGGGAACACACGAAACCTGCACATATTGGGGACACACGAAACCCGCACATATTGGGGACACACGAAACCCGCACATATTGGGAACACACGAAACCTGCACATATTGGGGACACACGAAACCCGCACATATTGGGGACACACGAAACCCACACACATTGGGGACACACGAAACCCACACATATTGGGAACACACGAAACCTGCACATATTGGGGACACACAAAACCTGCACATATTGGGAACACACGAAACCTGCACATATTGGGGACACACGAAACCTGCACATATTGGGAACACACGAAACCCGCACATATTGGGAACACACGAAACCCGCACATATTGGGGACACACGAAACCTGCACTTATTGGGGACACACAAAACCTGCACATATTGGGAACACACGAAACCCGCACATATTGGGGACACACGAAACCCGCACATATTGGGGACACACTAAACCTGCACATATTGGGGACACACGAAACCTGCACATATTGGGGACACACAAAACCTGCACATATTGGGAACACACGAAACCTGCACATATTGGGGACACACGAAACATGCACATATTGGGGACACACGAAACATGCACATATTGGGGACACACGAAACCTGCACATATTGGGAACACACGAACCCGCACATATTGGGAACACACGAAACATGCCCATATTGAGGACACACAAAACATGCACATATTGGGGACACACAAAACCCGCATGTATTGGGAACACACGAAACCTGCACATATTGGGGACACACGAAACATGCACATATTGGGGACACACGAAACATGCACATATTGGGGACACACGAAACATGCACATATTGGGGACACACGAAACCTGCACATATTGAGGGCACGTAACCTGCACATATTGGGGATACATGAAACATGCACATATTGGGGACACACGAAACATGCACATATTGGGGACACACGAAACCTGCACATATTGAGGGCACGTAACCTGCACATATTGGGGATACATGAAACATGCACATATTGGGGACACAGAACCTGCACATATTGGGGACACACGAAACCTGCACATATTGGGGACACACGAAACATGCACATATTGGGGACACACGAAACCCGCACATATTGAGGGCACGTAACCTGCACATATTGGGGATACATGAAACATGCACATATTGAGGGCACATAGCCTGCACATATTGAGAGCACCCAAATTGGCACACATTGGACACACAAAACCTGCACACACAGTGGGCACGTAACCTGAACATATTGAGAGCAAGCACACTGACACATATCGGGCACACGAAACCTGCACATATTGGGGGCACGTAATCTGCACATATTGGGGGCACGTAATCTGCACATATTGGGGGCACGTAATCTGCACATATTGTGGGCACGTAATCTGCACATATTTGGGGCACATAACTTGCACATATTGAGGGCACGTAACCTGCACATATTGGGGGCACGAAACCTGCACATATTTGGGGCACATAACTTGCACATATTGGGGACACGTAACTTGCACATATTGAGGGCACGTAACCTGCACATATTGGGGACACGTAACCTGCACATATTTGGGGACACGTAACCTGCACATATTTGGGACACGTCACCTGCACATATTTGGAGCACGTAACCTGCACATATTGGGGGTGCAGTGTCCATGGTTTTCTGATACACAGTTTCTATATGCAAGACCCAGTGGTAGCGTAGGGCCTCACAAGATTTATCTTTTAAATGACATTGGCTTTTCCAAACTGACATTACACGACAGGTCTTTTTGGCATTGTACTTCCCTATCACAGTGCTATCTCCAGACATAGCTCGTACTGCATCCAAATGTTGACACTTTTAAAATGGATTTTACCATTTTGAAATGGAATGTTGCGCACCACTCATTGTTTTTAAGATGTGTTTACGTGCATAAATAGGCCATTGCATATTGTCCTCTTGATGCAATAAGTGACATGGAGACTTTGACCTGTTTTTGTGATCTGGCCTGACAGAACCACACCTCTGCTCCTGAGGTTAACAGATATTGGTTTGTTGATAAATGGAAGAGGCAGTTATCGATACAGGGATGAAAAAAACATATGATATGACTTCTTGTGTGTGAAACATTCTTACCAATCCCAGTGCAAAATGACAAAGAGTGTTGCATGTGCTTGTGTGGGATTAACACCATTTAAATCATAAAATCATACAGCATAGAAGGAAGCCATTCGGCCCATCATGCAGGTGTCGGCTCTTTGAAAGAGCTATCCAGTTAGTCCTACACCCCTGCTCTTTCCCCACTTTCCTGCAAGTTTCTCCTTTTTAAATATATATCCACTTCCCTTTTGAAAGTTACTATTGAATCTACTCCCCCCACCTTTGTAGGAGCTGTACAGATATTTTAAAATCAAATTTGTAATTATTAATTAATAGCAGATGATGTAGTTATTTATGATTCAAGTTGACATTTTATGGTCAATACTGAGCTTTGTGAATAAACTGGGATTTTGGTTGACCCCATTATCTACAAATATTGCACACCCAACAGCTGGATTTCCTGGCATTTTAATCAGTTAAATCAGTTTAACAATACTTTATCTGTGTGAACAATTTGAGTGGATTAGATGCGCTTTGTAATTAGTCGATTTTCCAATGTTCCTGCTAATGAATTTTTGTTGCATGAAGTCTACCACAGGAGAATTGCACTCAGCCACCATTTTGTTTGGTG
Organism: Heptranchias perlo; assembly: GCF_035084215.1. Lineage (NCBI taxonomy): Eukaryota > Metazoa > Chordata > Chondrichthyes > Hexanchiformes > Hexanchidae > Heptranchias > Heptranchias perlo. The sequence goes on along the minus strand of NC_090328.1, from coordinate 126,289,591 downwards.
GATGTTAAAAATCTATCAAATAGGGTAATTAACCCTTTCTCTGTGAAAGAGGAAAATATAGCCCTTTGTGTTTTTATTTCGACTGCAAATAGTGATACCACAAATCCCGGCCAGAATGGAGATGATTGAGTAATTCCTCTGTCAATCACGCCTGCTATAAATGACTGGAATTGATTTTACGCACATAATTTGTGTTATGTAACTATTCTCCACTCACTGCATTTTGCTGAGGGAATAGTCAACATGTATTAAGTAGCTTGCCTCCACTCGCTGCATTTTGCTGGAGAAATAATCCTGCTGTACTCGGGAGACCCTGTTGTAGTTTCAGTCATGAGTTCGGAAACTCTGTAAATTAAATCACAAGTCCCGCCCCCCGCCTCCAACTCATTGGCTGACACAGTGGTATCACTATTCATGGGACTGGTTTTACATGGGATTGGTTTTCACACTGTTGGGAGCTGAAAATTTTAAAGTTTCTTAGTAGAAAATATATTTTAATACTTGCAGGACAAATCTCAAATCTTTGAACAGTCAAAGGCATTCATTGTTTTTGAAGATCCTTTCAATAGTGGGTTAGCAACATACCCTCCATGCAGATATAACTTGCAATAAAAGGCTGTCTTAGTCCTCACTTTTACAATAGTGTTCTTTCTAAACATATTCTCCTTAAGGAGCAATAATTAAGTGATAACTTGTTCTTACCAAAAGTGTGCGAAGCTGGAGGACTGATTGGCACAGTAGGTTGGCACTGTACCATTTTACCTCTGGGACTTTGATTTGGATCTAGTCCATGCTGTTGGGATAGAAATGTTCTTTCTTTGCCAGCTGTAAGCAGTGTTAGTAAATTAAATTGGATAGCTCCAGTCTAGTTCCTAATGGATATGAATCCATTGCATCAAAGTACTACAAAATTACTCAGTGTTATATTGGCAGACTTAGTTACAGAGGTCATAACATGGTTGCTGTGGGAAATGGCAATGGTCCAATAAGGCATGGTGCTCTGAGATTTGCTGTAAGGCACTTTGTAGGGCACAGTTGAGGAGCTTTACTCTGCATCTAACCTGTGCTGCACCTAATCTGAGAGTGATTGATGCTGACACTTTGTATTAAAAGAGGTTAATTCCACAGGACTGGCATCTTTCTCACTGGTGACCACAAAAGTTTCCCTAAAAATATATAGATGGGGATAAAAGTAGGAGGTAACTGCATGTGCTAACTAAAACTAAGGCCTAGTCCTAACACAGGAGACATTTACTATGAAAGCCACGCTAAATATAAAAGTTCTGGTTACTGTGAAAACCTGTCATGAAGCAAATCTGAATCCTATTACACTTAGAATCATTGGGTCATGGGGGATGTGTAAATCAGGCAGAATCAGAAAGAGATTGGATCTGGGGCAAGCTGAGCACCCCTGGGAGAGAAATCAGTTGATTGGCAGGTTATAAGAACAGTCCAGAAAAGAAAAGAGCAAGGGGGTGTTTCTAGAAGAAGGCAGAAAGCACAGTTAGAAGAGTTAGTCGAAGAATCAGTTAGAACTTGTGACGTTACCAATGATCATTTCTGTGTGCACCTGAAGGCTGATTTTAACTTTCAACAGTGACAGACTGACCACCCGTTACACACCCAGCTCAATCTTCCATTCCACTGAAGTCAATGGTGGGGTATATAATGGGCCACCGTCCACCGTTCAACCACCGCCAAAAGTTAAAATTAGCCCCTCTTATTTTTACAGGTTCAGAAGGATGAGCACTGACTGGAGCTGGAGGCTATCTGGACAGCAAACAAAAAGGCCCTGAAGCCAATGGCCATCACTGCTGCTGCAGGCCTCTCAGTGGCAATGATAGTCTCCTCTCCCCCTTTTGGGTGCATGTCCACTCGTAATAACATCCTTGCAGAACATCAAGGCCATCACAACGGCCCAAAGCTGCAAATACAGGGGAGTTCAAGTCCCGTCAGGTGGAGCACATTTCACTTGACTTTGCACTGAGCCAGAAGGAGGGAGAAAAATTAGCTTTCTGCTGCCTTAGAATCATACATCACAGAAGGAGGCCGTTTGGCCCAACTTGTCTCTGCCGGCTCTTTGAAAGAGCTACCAATTAGTCCCACTCCCCTGCCCTTTCCCCATAGCCCTGCAAATTTCTCCTTTTCAAGTATTTATCCAATTCCCTTTTGAAAGTTACTATTGAATCTGCTTCCACCGCCCTTTCAGGTATTGCAATCCATACCATAACAACTTGCTGCATAAAAAGTTTCTCCTCATTTCCCCCCGTGGATTTTTGTCAATTATCTTAAATCTGTGTCCTCTGGTAACTGACGCTCCTGCCACTGGAAATAGTTTCTCCCTATCTACTCTATCAAAACCCCTCATAATTTTGAAAACCTCTATCAAGTCACCCCTTATCCTTCTCTGCTGTAAGGAGAACAATTCCAGCTTCTCTAATCTCTCCACATAACTGAAAGCCCTCATCCCTGGTACCATTCTAGTAAATCTCCTCTGCACCCTCTCTAAGGCCTTGACATCCTTCCGAAATGTTTTTTTTTAAAAAGTGATTGTTAACAGCTCCTTCTCAACGAACAATGAAGTCTCCCTGATCCCGACAACCTCGCTGAACAAAATATTGTTTCATTTAATAGAGATTTTAGCAAATATTGCAGATTGTGAATGTTTGGTACATCATACTGAGCCTGTAATGAAAGAGATTTGAGTACTGTTGGGCATTATAGGGCACATTTCCAGTTAAATTGCGATGTCTGATCATGCACTATTTCTCAAGGTTGACCTCATTAGCTGTTCATAGCAATCTCCTGGCCCAGATCGGGTCTACCTGTGAGAGTTCACTGGCAGCATGACATATGGAATAGCAAGCAATTGTGGTTCTTAAAGGCTGCGGCTGCAATTTAAAGGGGCTGCTTCTGTTGCTGAACTGAAAATGAAAATATGTCTGGAAAAAGGCACAGATCACCTTCCATTTTCTGTAGCATATTGGGAGGAGCTTGTGGAAGGAATCAACAACAACAACAGCTTGCATCTATATAGCGCCTTTAAGGTAGTAAACCATCCCAAGGCACTTCACAGGAGCCTTATCAGACAAAATCCGACTCTGAGCCACTTACGGAGATATTAGTCCAGCAAGGAAGGGTTAGGATCCTTGGCATCAAAGAATAAATATCCAGGCTGTTTGGCAGTGTAATAAATCCGACCCTGACACCTTATGGGTGGTGACGAGATTTTTTATTGAGATGATAAAACCAAGCACAAATTAAGACAATTATATTGCTCGAGCGATAGTTATAAGAACGGTATGATATTACCCCATTCACTTCTTGAGTAGAGTCGTAACCCGACCAGTATTCACTTCTCCTCTGTAGATTTACCTCTACTCCTGACCTCTTACAGTCACCTGTACTTATACTGGTCTTGTAAGCCCGACCCTTGCAACTGGAGCCTCGAAATGTGACATTGCTTATCCAACGTAACAAGATCAGGGAAGATAAGGTCGATTGGTTATTGTCAGCTTGGTAAGTTTAGACTGGAGGGAGATGAGGCTGATCTGCCATGAGCGGCTTATCTCAACAGGCTAATTTCTTTAAGAGACAGGACACTGTCCAGAGCTACAGTGACTAAGATACGGCTGGTCAACCATGAGCAGCTTATCTCAACAAAGCATTCTTACTAAATTCTTTTAAAGACATTACCTAGGACTACAGATTTTAGTTTAACTGTTTCATTGCCAGGCGGAGTAATTAAAATTATATGTACACCATATCTTCATGGGCTCTTGCTCGAATCTTCCTTGACCTGTGATTCTTACAGCAGGAGATAGGTATCAGTGTCGGTGTCCTCCTCCTCCACTTGCTCCATCTTTATGCCTCTTTGGATGGCAATGATCCAGAGTGTGCAGCAGAGTATCCAAAGGCTGTGGCGGGGCTGTATTGTAAGCTGTCTTCGATCTGCCCAAACATCTGAAACGTTGTTTCAAGATGTATATAGTGTGTTTGATAATGATCCTGGTGGCTGCAATGTCCTCATTGTATGTGTACCCTGCTGCTGATGTCTCTGAGGTGTCAGAAGCCAGGGCTGAAGAGGATAACCTAAGATCCAGGAGGAGTCATCCTTGCCATGTTCGATCACCATGTGGTTTTCAGATTATTGAAATCAGAAAATAGTAAGAGAGTACAGGAAGAGAACAGGGGCAGGATAATAGCTTAGAGAAGGGAAAAAGGCCACAAGATATGAATATTTAGAGACATAGAAACATAGAAAATAGGAGCAGGAGTAGGCCATTCGGCCCTTCGAGCCTGCTCCACCATTCAGTATGGGCATGGCTGATCCTCTATCTCAATACCATATTCCCGCTCTCTCCCCATACCTCTTGATATGTTTTGTGTCTAGAAATCTATCCAGCTCCTTCTTAAATATATTCAGTGACTTGGCCTGCACAGCCTTCTGTGGTAGAGAATTCCACAGGTTCACCACCCTCTGGGTGAAGACATTTCTCCTCACCTCAATCCTAAATGTCCTACCCCGTATCCTGAGACTGTGACCCCTCGTTCTGGACCCTCCCAGCCAGGGGAAATATCCTCCCTGCATCCAGTCTGTCTAGCCCTGTCAGAATTTTATATGTTTCAATGAGATCCCCTCTCGTTCTTCTAAACTCTAGTGAATACAGGCAGAGTCGACCCAATCTCTCCTCATACGACTGTCCTGCCATCTCAGGAATCAGTCTGGTGAACCTTCGCTGCACTCCCTCTATGGTATATTCTCTCTTAGGTAAGGAGACCAAAACTACACACAATACTCCAGGTGTGGTCTCACCAAGGCCCTGTATAACTGCAGTAAGACATCCTTGCTCCTGTACTCAAATCATCTTGCAATGAAGGCTAACATACCATTTGCCTTCCTAACTGCTTGCTGCACCTGCATGTTTGCTTTCAGTGACTGATGTACAAGGACACCCAGGTCCCTTTGTACATCAACATTTCCCAATCCATCACCATTTAAATAATACTCTGCCTTTCTGTTTTTCCTTCCGAAGTGGATAACTTCACATTTATCCCCATTATACTGCATCTGCCATGTATTTGCCCACTCACTCAACTTGTCTAAATTGCCTTGAAGCCTCTTTGCATCCTCCTCACAACTCACGATCCCGCCTAGTTTTGTGTCATCAGCAAACTCGGAAATATTACATTTAGTTCCCTCATCCAAATCATTGATATATATTGTGAATAGCTGGGGCCCAAGCACTGATCCCTGCGGTACCCCACTAATCACCGCCTGCCACCCCTAAAAAGACCCATTTATTCCTACTCTCCGTTTCCTGTCTGTTAACCAATTCTCAATCCATGCCAGTATATTACCACCAATCCCATGTACTTTAATTTTGCACACTAACCTCTTATATGGGACTTTGTCAAAGGCCTCCTGAAAATCCAAATACACCACATCCACTGATTCTCCCTTATCTATTCTACCAGTTACATCCTCATAAAACATCCTCAGTATGTTTGGCAAACTTGATTTCCCTTTCATAAATCCATGATGAATTTATCTAATCCCGTTGATATTTTCTAAGTGTCCTGGTTATCACATCCTTTATAATAGACTCTAGCATTTTCCCTACTACTGATGTTAGACTAACAAACTTAAAAGATGGGTAAGGTAGATGGCAACATCAAGTTAAAGTCAGAAAGGAGAGACCGACAAATGGAACTAAGGAGAGGATTTCAAAACTAAAATTACTGTAACTTTTGTTCATTGATTCACTTTTGTCATTTCATTTCCTTTTGAACTCAGCTTCTTTTTCTCTGTTCTGAATTAGCACAGACTTGATGAGTCAACTGGCCTGTTTCTATGCTGTAATAATTCTATGATTCTACGGAACAACGAAAACTATTTGAATGAACTGAAACAGTTGCATTTTGAAATGCAAGCTAACGTTTAAAGTTAATTGTTGCATTGTCAAAAAATTAAATATAGCAATTCCATAAAGAGCAAAATCCCAATTGTAATTATTTTTTTTGGTAAATACCATTTCAATGCTAGAATTGCGAGCTCTTTTCTATTTTTTAAATATGGATGTTTTCTGTCATGCAGTATCTGTAAAAATGAATTCTTATGAACATTCACCGATTAGGATTAGAATGAAATGATTGTGTAGAACTTCTGACTTATGGGCACTCCCGAATTTCAAGCCCCATCTTTCTGTAAAGGATCATCCTGTCTTAAGCATTTGCTAGGTTTGTGATTGTTCTCCCTATATAATGCAAAAGCCTTTCCCTCAAAATAACCTTTAAGCCCCAATATTTTGGAAGGTTATGGAGAACTATCAGAATCAATTGAATGTTAGCATCGGACCTGTTATATTTTTGGGTCTTTTCTACCTTTTTACTGTAGTTTTTTTCAGCTCCCAACTCCCCATACCTTGAAGAGTGTCCAGCTAATCTTGAGATCTAGATAAGGTTTCATTAACATGACAGGATAATGAATAGCAAACTGTTTGGTGATTATCTTTTTAAGCTGCTCGAATTTATCCTATGCCTCTTTGAAAGCAATAGAGCATCACGTGAAACCTCATTTTAAGTTTAAAACATTAAGCAAATGTAGTAAACAAACAATGAGAAAGTAAAGAACCAGCAATGATGTAATACAATTATATATTTGCAATCAAAGTCTAAATTTTAACTCCTCATGCAAAAAACAATGAAAGAGTTTCAATTTAATGCTAAGTTATTTTTTTCATAACTTATATATGTAGTCCTTTTCTGTCTGGTAATCTTTTCTAACTACTGAAGCTAACTAGTCCACTTTATTTTTTGAAGTAGGTTCATCTTTATTTTACTAAATCCACTCAATGAACAGATCTAATCACTTAACTAACCAGTTGCTGGGGGTTAAATTGGTTAATCCCTGAATCCGGGTGTGGGCATCATGGTGCGCGATTAATGGTGCTTCCGATGCAGGCAGCACATGAGATTCGTGCTGCCTCCTCATTTACCTGATTGTAGCGCAGCGGCCAGGCCTGCCTGCGATGTTCTCACCAGCTTCGCACTTCTCACCAGCAGGGGGGCCCAGATATCGCGTGAGTTGCTCGCACCTCTTAAAGGCAGCCTGCGCCTCTTATGTGTAAAATACAAGATACGGGTCCACACGGAGTCTGAATGGAGATCAGACATTGCACGTGTAAAACAACAGATGCAGGTCCCATCCTTATGTTTACAAACTGTTGAGTTATGTTAAAATATTGAATAAAGGTTGGGCTCTACTAAATCCCATATCCTCCAATCTGCATGCCACACCTCATCAATCTGCCGATCTGAGTTTGTACCAGGCCTGTGAGAGTGCGTGCACCAAGGTTCTCTGATGAGGCAATAGAGGCCTCGGTGCAAGAGGTGGACGGAAGGAGGGGCATCCTATATTCGCAGGGGGGCAAGAGGCCCTCCAGACACACGCTCAAGAAGCAGTGGGAGGCAGTAGGGGACGTGGTCAATGCCAGGCGCAGAGCACTGCGAACATGGATGCAGTGCAGGAAGAAGTTCAGTGCTTTGACATGAGTGGCCAAGGTGAGTGAGGTCAACTGACAAGTGGCGTCTCTACCAACTGCTCCACACACTACACCCCCCATCACCCACATACCAACAAATTCTTTACAGTAGTACTCAACTCTTCCGATCAGATGCTTCCTCTCACCCTCACACATTACCACTGTTGCAAGCTGCACACCCACACCTCACAGGTCACACACACACCAGCAGCTATTCAACCATGACAGGCACATCACCCAGACATCCTGCAGGACACTCACGACCCACTCTTGTTTTCTTGCAGGAGAAGGCGGCGCATAACAGGAGGCAGCAAGTGGCAGTGGCATTTAACCCCTCGAGCCTGTTCCGCCATCATGGTTGACCTGTGACCTAACTCCATATACCCCCTTAGCCCCATATCCCTTAATACCTTTGGTTCACAGAAATTTATCAATCTCAGATTTTAAATTAACAATTGAGCTAGTATCAACTGCCGTTTGCAGAAGAGTGTTCCAAACTTCTCCCACACTTTGCGTGCAGAAGCGTTTCCTAAATTCACTCCTGCACGTCCTGGCTCTAAATGTTAGACCATGATCCCTTGTCCTAGTATGCAAGTATAGGAGACCTCCAAAAACAAGTACATAAGCATCAGCAGCCAAAAGCAATAATCCAGCAACCAACTTGTAAATCCTGCATGGTCCCTTTAAATAGCGCTGTTGGTGGGTCCTCCAGGCCGTCTAAGACATGTTCAGCTGGTCGTGTTTAAGACAGTGCGTTGGCGGCAACGTTAAGTGCCAAAATGGTGTCTATCCCTTTAAATCAGCGTTGTACACTGTTCTAACGCATATTCTCCCTACTTTACATGCTGGCGATGTTCGTTATCTGCGCCTGTGTGAACCCCTTTACCAAGATGGCGTCTGGCTCACGTCACGCTAGAAGCGTGCGCACGCATTCCGGACACCATTTTGGGACCTCAGGTGGCCGCGTAGCACCTGAAAAATGGACGCTACACGGCCGAATTTCTAGCCCACTGTGTCTTAATGAATTTTTCAGAACTGCGATTCAGATTCAATAATAATTGGCTCCCGTACATTTAAACAAACACATCACACAGTCTGCATTTGTTAAAAAATAGGTTAATTCCTCCCCTCAGGCCTACAGTTCAAAAACCAGTATGAACCAAAGTGTCAACATTTGTATCAAATTCAGCTTGGACCCCTCAAAAAATGCAACACCCTTACAAAGAGGCCACTGTCGTACTTTCCGGCATCAATAGACTGGAGGGCGCCCTAGATGTGTCCCTAGTGGCGCGGGTGCCTTACGCTGCGAGGCAAACCCTGGAAAGTCTGCTCAATTCACTGGCGGAGATTCCCATTGGGTGCATCAAGGCACTTTCAAGGCTATTACATATTGTGACTGGATTTAAAGGAACAGTCACCATTCCAAAACTGGTCAGACAAAAATAAGAGATTATTGTCACATGACCCAAAAGGAAAGTAGCCGTGAAGCCCATTAAACCTCCAACATTATTCTTTTCATAAAAATCAAACACAAAGAATAATGATTAACTCGATAGGCTAGAAATGACTGCTGACAATATTGGCAGATGCACTTAATGTCTCCATTAAAATAGCCTTACGACCACATTGGGCCAGATTTTGCTGTGAGCAGCGAATTCATTTAAAAAAAAATTTAAATGTCCAACAACAATTGAAAGCTGAAGGAATGAGACTCCACGCTAGTAAAAGTTAATTTTTTAGAGAGGTTAATGTTCAGTGTCAGAGAGGTTGTTTGGCAGTCATTAAGATTTACCATGCCATTAAAAGGGTACTTACGTCGAACTGGACAGCCCGTAACTTTTTCTGGCGCGTTTAGTCCATATCTACGACGTCAGTGCTGGAATTTCACGCTCTTCCGTTCATTTGAACGGGGAGCCAGCCGGCGAGATGCCTTTTTCGCAGAGCTTACGGAGTAGGATCACATCTCTTACTGCAACTTCCGGATTTCCACGTTGAACTCTGCATGGGCGGTCGCCGGAAGTCGCTGTTTGATTTGCACAGAAATAACTGTAAGCGCTGTTAGCTTCACCACTATTTTTACAGCAAAATCCGGCCCATTAAGTGTTCATCCATTAATATCAACAATTTTACTTTCTAGTCTTGCATCGACTGATGTTCATTCATCTTCCATTACTGCGTACTTTACAGTGGTTTAAATGCAATAAACTCCATATCACTATCAATGTAACACTTTTTAACAATCAAATGTCTTCGGCTCATTATGTTTTCAGTATCCTCTGCCATTTTCATCCTTAGCTCCCGTATGAGGGCAGTCCTCCCCCACCAACACCCACTTGGTGTCTGAACAGTGCCTCTGATACTCACCTGTTGAGTTCCTGATCTCAGATATGTGACTGTGGGGAGGTGCTATCTATAGGTTTCCCCGCGGGGAGTAAAACTGAAGAGAAGGTCAACCGCAGGCAACTCTTAGGCAGCACCCAGTGTCCAATTTTCAGAGTGACGCCAGTGCAGGCCTAGGAATTGGGGGTCTTTCTGGTTTGGCACAAAAAGAGTAACACAAAAGGGAATTGCGAGAGTTGGCATATCTACCCATCTGAGATCCAATGTTTGTGGCCCAGAGAAAAAATGAATAGTCCCCGTGTTTTACTGTACAATAAAGCTTTTCATTTTCCCAACTTTTTTTTCGATTCATTCTCTGGATATGGGCGTCGCTGGCCAGGCCAGCATTTATTGCCCATCCCTAATTGCCCTTGAGAAGGTGGTGGTGAGCCGCCTTCTTGAACCGCTGCAGTCCGTGTGGTGAAGGTTCTCCCACAGTGCTGTTTGTTAGGGAGTTCCAGGATTTTGACCCAGCGACGATGAAGGAACGGTGATATATTTCCAAGTCGGGATGGTGTGTGACTTGACGTATAACTTGGAAGCGATGGCGTTCCCATGCATCTGTTGTTCTTGTCCTTCTAGATGGTGAAGGTGCTATCAAAGAAGCCCTAGTACTTTTCCAGAATACTGGTGCTACTTATAATTAGCACTGATTGTAATAAACTGTAAATGCAAAAGGAATTATTCTTAATGTTTCATTAAGTTACTTACCTTTTCCTGAAGCTCGTGTGTTTTCTGGAGGTGGGGTCCATATCACGATTCACAAATGTATGGGTTTGCTTGTTTTGGCTTAAAATATAGCACACATAATGGTCCCTGATTTAAGTTACAAATACCTGCATCAATGGAAAGACCAGAATTTCCTGTTTCCTAAATGAGATAATGGGGGAGGAGAGCCACTGTATTTGTCTGGTAACATGTAAATGGAGTGAAGGTATGCAGAGTAATTTTGCCAATTCAGGCATTTTGTTAAGATCCAAAGACACTGCTTAAAAAAAAACCTAATACTAGCTTTGCTCGTTGTATTTCTGTTTACCAGTTATACTCAGTAGCATTTACTGAATTCTTTTGTGCTTCCATTAATTTAAGAATAAATACTTTTGTTGCAGCAACCTGTTAAAACTATTCCGCTTGAAGAGAGTATTCAGTGTGGTATCAAACTGTGTTTAATCCAGTGCACAGATTACTGAAAATAGGGTGGTTGATAATCCATCTGCTCATGCATTTGGGGGGGACTGTAGGGTCCTTTTTCATGAATGAGTTAAGATGGACTAAATGGCTTTCCTCCTCCATATCTATCTTGTTATCTTGTGAACTTTGCTAGGCTAGATTTTTGAAAAATACAGCTCCTGGATCATAGAGGACAATATCCACTCAAAAGAAGTGGAATGCACTGCCTGAAAGGGTGGTGGAAGCAGATTCATAAGGGAATTGGATATATACTTAAAAAGGAAAACATTTACAGGGCTGCAGGGAAAGAGCAAGGGAGTGAGACTAATTGGATTGTTCTTTCAAAGAGCCAGCACAGGCACGATGGGCCGAAGAGCCTGCTTCTGTGCTGTAAGATGATTTTAAGTGCTATGAAAACTTTTTGAGAGAGCAAATGATCCTATAAAATATCTGAAATTGTAACATCATACAAAGTTGCCTTAAACTGGGTCAAAACTGGTTGCACAGACTGGTTCTGAACATCAAACGTTGACCAGGTATTATTATTGAGGTGTTTTCAAGTCCAGCTTTATGCAATGCTTTCATTCGAGCTATTAGGTGAGATCGTTTTTTTGGCAGTGCAGTTGAAACAAGTTAGCTCATCATCAGGTTCCTAGAGGTTAAAACAAGAAAACAACTTGATAATTTACTCAATGAGCTTATGATTAAAAATGACCTTAGACCTGGAAGCAGCTCTATGCTTGGCAAATGAATCAATGCATCAAAACGATTCTTGAGGTGAAGTCATGTTTTACATTAAGACAGGGTGAGATTGAGTGTCGTGTTGAATCCAGAACCACAGATATCAAAGCCAAGAAAACTTGTACATAATATCACTTCTCATCTAATTTATCTTTCTAATATCAATATTTATCCCTCAACCCACACCTAAAACAGATGACCTGGTCATTTATTTCATCGCTGTTTGTGGGACCTTGCTGTGCGCAAATTGGCTGCCGTGTTTCCTACATGTGACCACACTTCCAAAATACTTCATTTTTCCCTCCATGGTGAATAATCGTGTTTGATCCTGATCCAGAGCAGGTCCCGATCATGTACAGATTCGCAGGCACCCTTTCGTTTTCTGTCACTTTAAAAAAAAAATCACTCGCACAGTTTCTTTTGAATGTTTCGATCAGATTTGACAGAAAGTGACGAAGCTCAAAAATCATTTTCTTTCCTTTTGAAATCGGAATCTAAATTTTCATTTTCCTGGTAAAAGACGATGCCTCCAGTAGCACAGTACTCCCTGACCGCGCTCCTGTAAACTGAGCATTCAGGATCAGCTTTTATACCTCAGGTGGCATTCCAATTCACAGCCTTCGAGTCCAGAGGCAACAGTACGGCCACCTGAGCCAACTCTCAGTACTTGAGCAACTTGCTGCCTTGTCATGTGGTCTGACTGAGCTTACCCGATCCACTCGTGCAAAAGTAAAACATAAAATGTTTTACCTGAAATAAACAACGTTCAAAATTCACAAACGGGAGGCACGGGTCCTCATCTGCATTTCCATTGTATTTTTGGATCTGGCTGGACCACATCGAGCACTATCAGACCCTGCTGTCCTCTGTCAAAACTGCTCACTATTCCAGGATCATTCTGGAATGCAAAGATAGCCCCTGGCTTCTTTTCTCTGCTACCAACCGTCTCCTTAAACCCCTCTCCCCTGCCCCCTCCACCTTCACCTCCAACAACAAGAGCGAGGAGCTCATGGATTTCTTTGTCACTAAGAGTGAGACCATCCATTCAGCTGCCTCTGCCGCATCCTTCCTTGCCCATCAAGCCAAGCTTCCCACAAGGTTATCCTTGCCCTAACCCTGAACCTGCAACCTTCTCTAGTTTCTTTTCTACGTCCTCTCGGAGCGCATCTTGTCCATGAGACCCTCCTCCTGCCCTCTCGACCCTAGTCCCACTAAACTCCTGACTACCCAACTTCCCTTCCTGGCCCCCCTACTAGCTAACATTGTAAGTGGTTCCATGTCCTCAGGTACTGCCTCCCTCCCTTTTAAACCTGCCATCATCACCCCCATTATCCAAAACACCCACCCTTGACCCCTCTGTCCTTGCACACTACCACACCATCTCCAACCTCCCTTTCCTTTCCAAAGTCCTTGAACATGACGTCGCCTCCCAAATCCATGCGCACCCTTCCCGCAACTTCATATTTGAACCTCATTAATCAGTTTTCCATCCCTGCCACAGCACTGAAATGGCCCTTGTCAAAGTTACAAATGACATCCTCTGTGGCTGTGCCCATGGTAAACTATCCCTCATTAACCTTCTCGACCTGACAGGAGCCTTTGACGCAGTTGACCACACCATCCTCCTCCAACGTCTTTCTTCCATTGTCCAGTTGAGTGGGACTGCCCTCGCCTGGTTCCACACTTACCTATCCAGTTGTAGCCGAAGAATCTCCTGCAATGGCTTCTCTTCCTGCCCCCACACTATTACCTCTAGAGTCCCTCATGGATCTTTCCTTGGCCCGCTCCTATTTCTCATCTACACGCTGCCCCTCGGTGATGTCATCCGAAGACATCGTGTCAGGGGGTTCCACATCTACGCTGAGTCAGGAGGTCATGGGTTCAAGTCCCACTCCGGAGACCTGAGCACAAAACCTAGGCTGACACTCCAGTGCAGTACTAAGGGAGAGCTCTACTGTCGGAGGTGCCACCTTTCGGATGAGACGTTAAACTGAGGTCCCGTCTGCCCTCTCAGGCGGACGTAAAAGATCCCATGGCACTATTCGAAGAAGAGCAGGGGAGTTGTCCACGGTGTCCTGGCCAATATTTGTCTCTCAACCAACATCATAAAACAGTTTACCGGTTCATTATCACATTGCTATTTGTGAGTCCTTGCTGTGTGCAAATTGGCTGCCGTGTTTCTTACATTACAACAGTGACTGCACTTCAAAAAGTACTTAATTTTCTGTAAAGGGCTTTGGGACGTCCTGAAGTCTTGAAAGATGCTATATAAATACAAGTTCTTTCTTTAATATCTCCTTCTTTGGCTCGGTGGCAATTTTTGTCTTATTACATGCCTTAGGATGTTTTCGAAGTTAAAGGTGCAATATAAATACAAGTTGCTTTGTTGTTGTTATTGTTTTATACCAATGAGCACTAATTTCTCCATTGCTTCTAATATTTTTATTTTGGTGAAAAAACCCACATCAGTCCTTTGAAATTTGCTTCTGTACTAATGAGGAAAAGATCAACAAAAGGATATTGGACTAGGCATAATGACCTTATTGTTGTCATTGCCCTGAAGGATTGACACACGATGGAGGTTATATTGGATAATCCCTGAAAACGGTAGCTGGGATCGCGGTGCGGATTAACCCACGGCCAGTCATAGCGATGCAGGCAGCACATAACATTCGTGCTGGCTGATGATTTGAATGATTGCTGCGTGCAGCCAACGTTATCTGTGGTGTTGATTGGCTGCACGCATCAGCAGGGGGCCCCGATATCGGGAGTGGCTCGCACTACTTAAAGGCAGCCTGCACCTTTTAAAGGGGAGGTGCTCAATGGTTGCAGGAAGTGGTGGAAGTCCATTGGGAAGTAAATCTGTGCCGGAATTTTGTGAAGAATGGCTGGCCCCGCGAGAGAGTGTGCACCAAGGTTCTCTGATGATGCACTAGAGGCCTTGGTGGAAGAGGTGGACGGAAGGAGGGGGCATCCTATATCCGCAGGAGGGGGCAAGAGGCCCTCCAGACATATGCTGACGAGGCAGTGGGAGGAAGCCAAGCACCAGATAAATGCCAGGAGCATCGCACCACGAACGGGGATGCAGTGCAGGAAGAAGTTCAATGATTTGATACGGGTGGTCAAGGTGAATGAGTTCAACTGTCAAGTGGCATCTCCTACCAACTGCACTACTAGCCACATCTACTGCTCCATGCACGACACCCCCCATCACCCACCTACCAACAAACTCTTTCAATCAGTATGCAGCCCTTCCAAGCAGATGCTTCCTCTCACCCTCGCACATTACCACTGTTGCAAGCCGTATTCCCACGACTCACAGGTCACAAACACTGGCAGCTATTCAACCGTGACAGCCACATCACCCAAACGTATTGCAGGACACTCACTGACAAGCTTCCCTCTTTCTTGCAGGAGAAGGTGGCGCACAACAGTAGGCAGCAGGAAAGAACTGGAGGAGAACAGGCCATTTCTACATGTCCTCACCCCCATGGAGGGAACAGTGCTGTCCATCATTGGAAGGGCCATCGCTGAAGCCGTGGCCACTGGTGGTGCTGGAGATATCAATGAGGAGGGTCTCTGCATATCTAATCCTCCTTCTCACTTCTCATGTCTCCCTCATCCCACAATCTTTTCTGAATCACGTGCTGCAGATGTTGTAAGCATGCACATCTTCATTTCTCCTCTCCCCACAGGACAACTCAACCCGTGTCCCTTTGTTATTTCAGATACTCAAGAACTGGAACCTGCACCATCAGAGGAGGCAGAGGAAGATGACAGGGATGATGAAGGGACACCGTCACTTAATCTGAAACTCGCATCCACCAGCTCAGAGACTGACACAGCGCGTACTTTAAAGGCTAGGATAGAGGAGGGATCTGCATGTGGTGAGACACCGAGCACAAGTGCGCAGGAGCCGGGCAGGGGGAACGGATATTGCAGGTGCCAGCTTGCCAGAGGACGAGGTCACTCACTAGTTTTGCTGCTGATGACTTTGACGGGCAAGGCTGCAGAAGAAGGCCAATGGGTATACACAACCAAATGCTTGGTGCACTGGAAAGCCTGCCAGAAAGCTTGCGCACAATGTCAAGGGGCATGGAGGAGTCCAGCTCCAACTTGGCGCAGGGCTTTGTGCAGACCTTGGAGCCCATCCTTTCCTACATGGAACGGGTGGTCACCTCAATCAGCGCACCTGTGGAACCCACCATGATGCAGCGTCTGATGACTGATGTCACAGCTTCCATTGCAACACAAACAACTGCCATCCAAGGTCTGACTGCTGCCTTGGAAGCTCAGACTGCTGCTATTGTGGGTCTGGTGACCACTGTGGAACGGGGCTTCCAGGGCGTCACAGCAGTCCAGCAATCTGTTCTCCAGCTGATCACCAGGATTGCTGAGGCGCCGCCCCGGGAGAGTGGCAGTGGCACCGTGGCAATCGAACCTACTGTCCTCTCTCAGGATGACAGCATTCCTGCTCCCACCCCTGTCACTCCACCAGTGCCTTTGCTGCTGCCTGTCAGCCAGCCAGGCTAGACTGCTGCAGCCCAGGCTGAGATGGTGCAGTCTGAAGCCCGGCCCAGAGCTGTTCGAGGTTGTCCTCCAAGACCATCTGCACGCTCCTCAATTGAAGGCCAGCAGCCTTCCACCTCCCATGCTCCAGCCACTGGGGATGCACCTCGTAGGAGCACGAGGATAGGTAAAGGCACACGAACGAGAGGCACTAAGGGAAGGCTCAAGGGTGAATAGTATCAGTTTGTTTGAATCATTTCACGTGTAAATCTATAAATGTGGTTTTGAATTTGTATTTGGTGGTGGTTTTCATTGCTGTGATGAGCTGAGGGAGGAAGCAATGTGTAATCATAAGGAGGATGATTTGATGGTCATGTGGGAGTGGAAAGGTAAGGAGTGTGGGGTTGTTGGTGAATGGGAAGGTGTCGTTGAGGTCACTGGTATCGCTGGTAGAGCCCTGGTAGGCAGTGCCTGTTCACCTTGTTGCTTCCCTGTCTCTTCCTCCACTTCTTCCTCCTTCTTCTCCACTTCCTCGTTCGTCTCTTCCTCCTCTGTCTCTTCAAACTCCGCCTCTGCCTGTTGCTCAGGTTCTCGCCTGATCGGTGGTGGCATGGGCTGCTCATAATGGCGAGGTTGTGCAGCATGCGACATACAACAACAAATCTTGATACCCACTCAGCTGAGCACTGCAGGGCTCCTCCAGAGCGGTCCAGGTAGCGGAAGCAATTCTTGAGGACGCCTAAGGTTTTGCTCGATGATGTTCTGTGTGGTAGCATGGCTCTCTTTGTACGCCTGCTGTGCGTGTGCGCTCCTGACCGGAGTCATGAGCCATTTCACGAGGGGATAACCCCTGCCACCCAGTAGCCAGCCTTTGACTTGCCGTGCTGGTTGAAATATAGGTGGCACGTCGGACTGCCGCAGAAAGAAGGAGTCATGACTGCTGCCAGGATAGCGGGCATTGACCTGCGTGATGCGCTGCATGTGGGCGCACACCAGATGCACATTGAGGGAGTGGAATCCCTTTCTGGTCATGAATATGGTCGAGTTCTGATGTGGAGCACGCATGGCAATATGTGTGCAGTTATTGGCACCCTGCACCATGGGGAAGCCTGCAATGTGAGCAAACCCTTGTGCTCGCTCCCGCTGCTTGTCTCTGGCGAGAGGGCATGAGATGTATCTGTTTCTGAGTGCGTACAGAGCCTCAGTGACCTCCCTTATACAGCAGTGCACTGCAAACTATGAGATGTTGCTTATATCTCCAGCAGCAGTCTGAAAAGAGCCAGAGCCACAAAAATTAAGTGCCACATTTACCTTGACAGCCACAGGCAATGCTGTCCTTGCCCTGCTCTGAGGCTGCAGTTGTGGCTGCAGCAGTTGGCAAATTTCAGTCATGACCTCTTTAGTGAACTGCAGCCGTCAGATGCACTGGTAATAGTTGAAGTTGAGGTAAGAGGATTGGTCCCTGAAGACCCTCCTTGGATATGGCCTCCTGCTGAGTCCCCTGCGCCTCCTCCTCCCTCTTCTAGCAGCTTGTCCTTCTCTATGTGGCCTCTCTTCGTTCTCCCAGTCATGTTCAATTTCCAGAGGAAGCCCTAGCAGGCCATCCAAGTCTGGCAGCAACTTTGTTCAATGCACTATTTATATGCCACTAACAGTACTGCACGACCAGCCAGACCACTCTCTATAGAATATTTCAACTTTATCCAAATATAGGAAACTTCTAAATACAATCCGCACAATTGTATCAGCAGCCAGAATAACTAATCCAGCAACTAACCTGTAACTCCTGCATGATCCCTTTAAATAGCGCTGATGGAGAATCCTTCATGCCGTTTACGTCCTGTTAGCTGTGCGAGGTTAAGACAGTGCGTTGGCTGGAGTGTGGAGGCCCAAAATGGCACCGGCTGCTTTAAATCAGTGTTGCACACTGATAGCTTTTTGGCGACCAAAGATATTAAGGGATATGGGCCAAAGGCAGGTATGTGGAGTTAGATCACAGATCAGCCATGATCTTATCAAATGGCGGAGCAGGCACGAGGGGCTGAATGGCCTACTCCTGTTCCTATGTTCTATGTTCCTATATTCACGCCATATTCTCCCTACTCTACATGCTGCCGGTGTTCGTTAGGTGCACCTGCGCAAACCTCTTTACCAAAATGGTGTCCTTCACACTTCACGTCGGAAGTGAGTGCCTGAATCTCAGGCGCCATTTTTGTGGCTTAGATGCCTGCATTGCACCTACAAAATGGGCGCTACACAGACCAATTTTGTTCCCATAGTCTCCCATCAGGAGATTTTTCCTTGTAAAGGTGACATCCTGCCAATTTAGCTCAATGTCAAGAAGGCTCAGAGGAAATCACAATCTAAAACGCCAAGGATAAAGCCTCTCTAATTCTATCCCGTAAACTTTATCTCGGAGTATGTGTTGAGCTTAGTGACCAGGGAATGGCTGTGATCTGTGAACATACTCTGCACCAGGCAATTATATCTCTTGTATCTATATGAAGTATAAAAGCCAGTGATTGATGCTGAAGTCACGCGTGCCTTGTACCCAAACTGTGAGCTTGTTCAAGAAGTTGAATTTTAAGAGGCCTTTTGCTAATTTCAAACACTGCACAGTTTGCTTCTGACTTTTCTGTGAATTGGGAAAAATAATTCATTCCAACTGCCAAATGTCACACTTTCTCTTGCTGACTTTACAGGGAGTGTGGGATGGCACAAAATAACTTTATGATCTGAATCTGGTCATTGCAGACAAACACAGACACACACACAGACCGACTCTCTCACACACACAGACCGACTCTCTCACACACACACACAGACTGACTCACTCACACACACACACACACACAGACTGACTCACTCACACACACACAGACCGACTCACACACACACACACACACACAGACTGACTCACTCACACACACACACACACACAGACTGACTCACTCACACACACACACACACACAGACTGACTCACTCACACACACACACACACACACACAGACCGACTCTCTC